>NC_135620.1:55517500-56767500 GCF_053574225.1 Canis aureus
TGCATGGGAATGTTGGGTAAAAGTACTTATATGAAATAAGATAGGATTTTTTTTTAATTGTAATACTATTGTCTAATAAGAGAAAAGAAGTTTCATGTCTCTCCCTATTAATTTTCTATATCAGGCATCATCTTCATGTACAGAGCAATCAGATGATTGTTCAAAAACCAAGTAATTCTTTCTTTTATTACTAAATTGCTGCAACACAAGAAAAGGTCACATGGTAGAGTGGCATTCTGCCCGTGTATGACAACTCAGTGATTGCGATTTTTCAACCTTATTATTCTGAGGACATTGTGGTAATCAAGAACTATCCATAACTAATGTATAAATAACTCCTTGCTTTTCTTTCTCTACAGTAATCCAACTCAAATTATATATACATAGCAAAAAGCTTATGATAGAAGGTAGGAAATGAATACTTAAAGGTATATTGTATGTTAGATCTTTGTTTGTAAATGTTTATTAAAAACAAATATATGTGTGTGTTTTATTGAGAACCTTTGTAACCTACAAGTTTGTGGCTGTTATTTGATATCTGTTATTTGGTACCTTCTGAAGCTACTTTTACTTGTTAAAAATAGTTTCCTTTTGATCACTGTTGTTCATCCAGAAATCACTGTATACAAGTGGCTTTTTTTAGTCAGACACTTTAGTTTGCATGAGTATGACATTTAAATTGGAAAGCTGACCACTAACTAGTCTAATTTACACACCTTTCTTTAGAAAATGACATAAGATAGTTAAAATACATAATGGATAAAATTTTTAGCGTAGTTAGAACTATCTACTCTTTTTTTTTGTATAATCACTTATGATGATATAATGAGTAGAGAGAGGTTTGCCATTCAAAAGTTATTTTCTGAATTATTGCCATACCCATAATAATTTTAGATTGTATGAATTATCTTCATTAATTTTATCACGTCCCTGAAAAGTAAATGAAAGAGGAATGTAAAGAATTGTTTCAAAGTGTATGTCAAAGATGCTAAAGGTTTTAAAAAAACTAACTCATTCTAATTTTAGGCATGCGTATGTGTGTATACATATGTATATGTGTATACACACATTTTTAAACAAAAGCTATAAATTCACATTTACTTTAAGAACTGCCATTTACTTAGCTTGGTTTAATATATTTTAATTACTGTTTAATAATTATAAAAAATACTTTCTGTTATCAACTGTTCTTTTTGTCCAAAGATGGCAGACCAATAAAATATAAGAACTTGGTTAGAAAAAGTGTTTCCCTAACAGAGTCCTAATTTAAATATAAGGAAAGAAGACTTGTATATGTATCCGTAAGAAAATATTTCCTAACTGGTTGTTATTGCTGCTGCTTTTTGTTGCTTGTGTTTGTTTGTTACCTATTCTAGCTTCAGTAAATCCATCTTTTACAAAATTATTGAGGTTTTATTGTTTTAAGTTATTTGCCTATAAATGTATAGATAGAGAAGATGACTTTTAAGGGAAAAGCCATGGACTTTAGATTTTTGAGATTGTTTTATTTTGTTGTAGCTTTCTTTTTAACTCTATTCACAGTATTGAAGATTAGCAGCAAGTGATTAGGTAAAAGATGGTAACAGACATCAGAAACATATAACCACAGTGGTCTTCTTTAAAGCAGTTGCTAATAAATTGGGGTTGTTGTTGTTGTTGTTTATCTTACTACCAAGGTTCAAAATGTTCTTTTAAAAGGTGTACTCAGTGAGTCTTATTGATTTTGACCACTGTTGTTCATTTATCAGTTTAACTGAGTTATGGCTCTTAATCACATCTTAGTGCCCCAAAACTTCTAACCTGAAAAGAAAAAAAAGAGAGAGAAAACTTTGTTACTGGCTTTCTGACAATGGCAGGGAGTGTGTTAAACCAGTGTAAAATTCAATTAAACTGTCTAGCCAGGTTTTTGAAGCTGAAATGCAGACCCTTTCTGTTAAGCTTCTTATTTTCCTGTGACCGACACCGGTGGATGCTGGGTTATGCCAAAACCAACAGGCTGTAAAGTACCTTGTTTCATGCTCCCAGCTGATCAATATTTTTATTTTCCAGGCTTGCCCAGAAATCTGGAGGCAGTATCACCTAACGGTGAGTAGAAACACCTTTTTTATTTTCCCCAAGACCTAGCCTATTTATCCTTCTCTGAACTGCTGACCATAAAATATAGACAAGCATCTTCTACTAGAAGATAATAAACATCTGAAGAGTTTTTGCACTGAGAAAGCAATAATATACTTTTTCTCCTCTCCCCTGCCCACTACTCTATTCTCTATCTTCCTGTTCTGAAAAGATTTTGATTTTTTTTTATTACTCACATCATTTAATGATTACATCATGGTATCTCAGTTTTCCTAGACTCATTCATTAAATTAAAGGAGAAAAGTATGTCAGGAGCCATAAAAATAATAGTAATCCAGTATCTTTAAAGTGTTGTGTTATGTACAGTCCATAAGCATACAATCCATAATATCTTCCATAATCATTTTTCTGGCTTTATTGAAATTTTTGCATATATTTTTTAATGAAGCTAAAAAAAAGCTCAGTGTATCTTTCATATAGAACAATTCAACTGTCATATCCTTAAGCTCTTCTTGACTTCTTCAAAGTGTATAACCATCTGCTTAATACCATTCAAGTTATTCAATTCTGTGGTTTCCTTTTATTGTGAATTTAGGCTAAGTAGAAGTAGAAAACATAATTTACTATGAAAGCAATTGGCTAGTGCTCAATATTATGAAGTTAGTTAGTTTTTAATATTCAGCTTAAATAATTTCAATAATTCATCATAGCCCTAGTAGTCATTTTTTAATATATTAAATGTGTTATACTGAGCAAGACAACAATTAAGATTATTCTTATAGTTAGACAGTTAATAACAATGTTATAAAAGCTGTTCCTTAAGATTTAACATGTCAAAAAGATTTTGGTTATAGGAAGACAGTGAAAATAGGACGAAGTTTTACAAAGCATGTCTTCTTATTGCTTTCCTCTTACAGAAATAAAAAGTAAACCAAGTGACTCAAACTACTAATATGTCTATCACAGGCCCAAGAGGCAAGGTTTGTTTTCATATCTGTTACCACTGTTTAGTTTATGTAATGTAAAGGTTCTCAGTAGAAAGCTGTAACTCCTCAACTATCCTTCAGTCCCAAATTGGATTTTATTAAAATATTTAGTGTTCTACCAAAATACACACACACACACATACCCCTATGTATGTTAACATATTGTTACAGATGTAACTCATCCAGATATATTATGTTTATACTTATGTAGCAGGTTTCTTGTCTAACATACATGGTGAAATCTTTGTAGCCTAAACTTGGAAATCCTATCATATATTTTTCAAGATCATAGTCACTTTTTGTAACTATATAGCAGTTTTCTTCATCAGTATTTTCATTAAGAAATAGCCTAAGGGATTTGACAATTGCATTTCTTTTCCCTTTTCTCCTGAGTTAGAGAATTCCAGCCTTGAAAACTTACTCAATAATTTGAAGACCCTCTTTTTTTTATTTTTATTGCTTGTACCTATATTATTTTATATAACTATCATAGAAGGATAGAAATTGGTGTTTATTAAAACAGAAATATTTGAGGTTTGTATAATAACATAGCTTTTGAAAAACAAATTGTAAAAAGAATAGTTGGGGGAAAATGAAAATAAAATGAATTTCCCTTTTGGGGAGTTACAATATATTCTATTTATAGGTATAACAAAATCATTTTGAAAAATCCATTTTTCTCAATCTGGAATTCTGATTAATTTTTCAAAATAATACTGCAGGTAACTATCAATTTATAATTGTCAAGTTTAAATTAATAATTAGTAATTTAGAATTAGTTTACTATGCAAATATAAATGCTAAACTAGTACATTTATAAACATGTATTTATGTATCAATCCATCTAAAAATGGATAAATAATTATGTATATAGGCAAATCCAAATGTGTGTAATTAAGCAATATTTAATCTTGAATAAAAGCAAGATGCAAAAAAAAATTTAAAAAAAAGATGCATGGTGATTTTCATCATCTTCAGCCCTTTTACTAGGCGATGGACTGCCATCTATTGACTTATAGTAGCCCTCACATGTGATTGTAGCATCACTCAGCAATGACCAAATAATGAAGCCTGGGTTAGAATTGCCACTGTATATTCCTTTAAACCAGTCTTCTTGAAACTCTGGAAATTTCTGCATTTAATCATTGATTAATTTACTTTTTTTAGCCAAAAATGTCCATTTCTTACCCAAAATGAACTGTGCTTTGGGGGGAATAAACTGATTAATATATCCAGTGTAGAAACATTTACATTTGAGAACTTTTCAATTGCTTTTGTCTGCTTTTTATCAGTAAGCCTAGAAGGACATTTATACAGCCTAGTTTAGCAACTATAATTTAAGGTCTATTTGGGAATTGCTTTCTTTCTTTAAAAAAAAAGAAAGAAAACTTTTTAGGCTAAATAGAGCATTATTTCTCAAATACACAGGAAAGATGATGAAGTTGATTGGTATAAATGAACTTGTAAAATGTCCCAAATCAAAAATTTCTTAAAACACATTCTAAAGTAAGAAGAAAATTAAAGAAGAGAAATGTTCACTATTTTCAGCAATTAAATGAGATAAAATAAAGTTTCCTTAACAACTTGTATCTGAATAGAACTTGAAATAGAATAGCTTTTTAATCAAACTTGACTGGACTTCACTACATTAAAAATAACTAAGCCCATCATTCTAAAGGGTACATGCCAATAAAACTAATAAAAAGATATTACATATATATCTACATAGATACATATACATGTTATAACAACTTATTTAGCTATAGCATTTTTCTTGTTATATTTTAGTGACTATAAAATTACTTCATATAATTTAATGACTTCACTTCAGATGATCGTTTGGAGCCCTGCATGAGAAAAAGAAAAATATATGATTTTTATTTAGCTATTAAATAATTTCCACAGATAGTTTATGTATTTACCGCCTTCAGAAGTGTTTGTAAAGTTTTTTTTTAAAATCGTCAGTACTATAGCACTGTTCTTGTTTAATTTCTGTTATATTTTAAGATTTTGGTAAAACCTGACTTTGAATATTCTTTTACATCTTTCAGATAACTCATTCTAGATAAAAATTTTCCCTCTTTAACTATTCAGAAAGGAAAGTCCCTTCCCCCATTCCCTGTCATCTCTAGTCTCATTTATATTAAAAATCCTAGGCCAAAATGGCCACCAACAGAGTTTTACAACCAACAGAATTTTTAACTAGTAGAGGCTATAATTTGACATGCTTTGGACATTTTGTTAATCTTGTTTTTAATCTACTTACTTTAAAAAAGTAACTAGGAGTATGCTATTTGGGGGCTGTGTGTGTGTTAAGAATCAAAAAGGACAATACATCTTTTATGTTTAATTTTGCGCCTGGATTTCTTTGTGTCATTGTTAAAATATGTTACAACCTACTACCTTTTTAACTGAAAGTTTAAATAGGACACAAATGTAACCTTTTTGGAAGAATTACCTTTTAAATATTTCTTTATGTATAGTGTTTGGAATGCCTAGAATTCACACTTCAAAAAGTAAAATACTTGCTGTCAGGGAGATGGGGAGGAGTAGGTTTCCTTGCTTTCCTGTCTAGCCTAGGAAAAAGCTGGTGACCAGAGTTTAGTAGTAATCAATAATGTCTTACCGGACCTAGTTGAATGCCAGAGTGTATCTTATGAACCATAATTAACAATATTGTTTCATTTTGCCAGTCACTTTTCTCTCCTTACTTGGAAGCATCAATTTAGAAATGTATTTTCTGGGTTTTTACAGTATAGAAATGAGAGTTTTATACTAAATAAGAATGTTACTCTAAAGCATTCTGTGTCATTCCATACTAGGTAACCCTAAATGTGAACAGATTTAAATTTAATTCTAGAGCTATGCTTTGTAGTCCAAAAGGGGGGAATAACAAAGTGGAATTTGGTTGTGAGGCTATAGCTATCCAAAAGTCTTTATCCTGGAATTGTGATTTAAGACAGGATGGATAACAGTTTTCTAACTGCCTGAACTCTGGAATGGATTTTTTAAAATAACTTGAAATGAAAAATAAAAAGTTTCCAGAAGTCAGTCCCAAGCCAGAATCTTTTCTTTTAGGAAGAGAGGGAGAGGGTAGGAATGCCTTTTCTCTCTTTATTGAATATATGTTGAAAATCCTAAATCTTTTTCTGATAGCTCTTTGGCTGCATAAGCAGAGCTGCAAAACCCACAAGAACCCCATCCACAGTAGATATCAAGTGATATGCCCTTTTCCATGTGTATGTTTAAGAGAACAGAACTAGTTACATACTGTATTTTAAAGAGTTAAATCGCTCCAGAATAGAGTTAGAACTAGGCCTCATTCTACTTCAGAAAATTTAAATCAACTTTTGTTTGGTAACATATCTTGAGGCCTGGCATACAGATTATCATAAACTAATACTTTACAAATTCATTTTAGAAGCTCTTATTTTGGTAGTTCAGTTCACTTTGCTGACTCCTTCAAGAACTAGGAATACTCTTGTTTCAACTGTCGGGGGTTTTCCCCCTCTAGATCTGGTATTGCTATTTCAGTGTTTTGATTGGTTAAGTGTTGCTATTGAGATATTACATCTCTGTCAAATATTCAGAGATTTAGTCTTCATTAAAAATGCCCTTACCACTGAGATACTACTGAGGTAAGTGTAATCATGCCCTGATGATTCAGAAGGCACACAACTATTTTGTAGTTCCTCAAGGCTGTCTTCCCATTGTAGTACTACAAAATAAATCAAACTGCTTTATGTTGCAAGTTACTTGGTATCTGAATAAAAAGAATTCCTGAATGAGCACCGATGACTATTTTCTAATACTCCATATGTTACAGGGATAGAAAGTACATGTAGACAGTAACTAAAAGTTTAAAATATTTTTAAAATGGAAAATGTATGTGAATACTTTTATATTTATTTAAATACCTTATTCTTAAAGTAGTGTCAACATTTTGCTAGCAGTTTTTTACTTCAGTCTTACCATGTTTAGAATTTAGTATAAAATATAATTACTACATTTACAGAGTAGGTCAACTGAGGTGTATGGTTTTTTTTTTAAATCTTTATTTCACTGGCATGTTGAACCACATTTTTCTAGAACTTATCATTGGAAGCAATTGGAAAATGCAATTTCAGAGCAAATGAAACCTGGAATTATCAATCTCAATAAATGAGATTCATTTAAAAATAAATACAATTTGCCAAATCATCAAAAAGCAATTTTCTAAAGCTTCTGTGAAAGAAAGAGGAAAAAAGTGAACATTGTGAATTATAAATGCACATTTTATTTTTCCTCCCAGAGTGTTTTTTCAGAAATTTAGACATTTTATGTACACACTTATTAATGAATGGGAGTAGAATAAAATTTGGATTTGGATATAATTTACATATTATTTATTTATTAACACACATAAAAAAACCTTCATATTTTCTTCTTTTCTAAGAAATACTGAGGTGTCATCCCCTTCAGAGAGAATTTCCAACTCATTTGACTTTTAGTATTTTAATGCAAAAATTAATGTGTTTTAAATGAAAAATCAATATGGCATATTTTGAGTAGTTTTTTTTCTTGTGTTAATATATTTGAATAATATCAAGTGACATTAATAACATTAATTCTCTTATAAATTTAAGTATTTCAGATAAGCAATGAAAGTATCCAACATTCACACAATTTATAAAAGATTCATTATAAATGTTTTGGCAGATACAGCTGTGTTTTTGCCACTTTCTAAATATCTGAAGATATGTCCTAATCACCCATCATTATGATTTCTATTCATTTTTAGGTAGCACATGTTGCTCAATAATAAGCTAATTGAACCTGAAGCTCTAATATAAACAGCTAACTTTTATCATTTGGCAAAAAAGTCCCTGTGCCTTTTTGTCTGCCCCTTAGTAGCTGAGGACAAAAACACCATTACATTTAGGACTTACATATTTAATATGTGGGCTTCAAGTTTTATTTCTATTTTAAAAATTTAAGGGAGTACTGTTAATGGTCTTTTTCTTTTCTGTTGGCAAAGGTTTCTCCTGAGTATGATAGAAAGATGCAAATTACATTTGAAGTTTTTACTGTCCTTTTCTGTTTCCTAGGTATGTTCACCTTTACTTACAAAAGAATTATAGTTAGCCATTATAGGGGCAATTTCTTCTTGATACTTGCATTTTGTGGTAATTAAATTCTAAGTATTTATAATTTTAATATATATAAGCATTTTTAAAGTTTTTTCTTCTCCTTCAGAAACACACACATTATTCATATAATCCCAAATAAAACTACATTGTTGTTTTTTTACTTACAACTCTACACTTTGAAATAGGGCCGCTATTTTAACAAAAATGAATATAAACAGCCTGAGAATGTTCAAAATCCAGTTTTAACACTGCACAGTATCTGGCTATATAATAAATTGTAGTTTAAAAATTTGAAATGTTGAATGATTTCTATTCTTTGTCATATTTACCACACATGAAGAGAATCGAAGTACTACATAGAATAATTTTAACATATTTAAGTGATTTTTCATGTGTATTTTGAATAGGTGACTCATGCCATTCCTTAAATATATTCCAACCGATTGAGCTTGTCATAATCTTCTCTGGACATTTCAGTGCAAGAGTAAAAGTAGATAAAGTATACTGGACCAATGATGTTTGTATTAAACATTCCTTTTAGTAGTCATGCATGTAAATGACATGGTAGATTACAGTAATTCCTAACAGGTTTTAAGTATTTAGGAATCACTTAGTTACTCACGGTCATGATCAACCATAACCTTTAAGGGTTTTGGTCAATCATTTGAATAATCTTCAGGGAAAGACTCCTGAAAGAACCCCTTGACTTGTTGACGTGCACAATCTCTCTGAACTAGTGTTATATTTTGTTACGGCATAAACTGTATTAGTAATCTTAAATTAAATTAAGTTTAAGATTTTAAAAGCAAAATCTCTTAAATGACTAAAAGTTAATAAATTATTGATAAAGTCAATCAGATTTTAGATTTGAAATTCATTTGCTGCTTAATCCCTACATACAAGAAAGTCATGAGAGTTATGTTTTTGTACATTTTGATTATTTTCTTTCAGCTATTTTGAACTCAGCAATGGTCATCCAAAACTAGTATCTTTGGGGTTTTTTGAAATATCAAAAATATATGAAGAAAAATGCTACATGCTTAGAGACCACTTAACCAAAAAAAATTTTTTTTAATATCTTTGGAATTAAAAATAGACTTTGCCTTAATTGATGTACCAATACACTGGTAGATCACATTTCAAAACAAAAGTTTTTCCATGGGAATGTTCAGAAATCTGTATCAGCTTTGTAAAAAGAGTTCATGTTGATTCATGAATCAGTTGGTAATAAAGGTACCACATTGTTTTCATTCCTTTTTTTCAAAAGTCACATAAAACCAAATCTATTAGATAATAAAGTCATCTTTATAACCTTGTAATGTACCCATGTCTATCAATACCAATTTTACATAAATATTGTCCTTCACATGTATTTGTGGATTACCCCCATATTTCTTTTCAGTTAGGGGAACTAAATTTTGGATTGCTTATTAGCTTTGTTTCTACAATAAAATCTCAATTTTGTCTTTCTTGGATCTCTCCTGTTTCCTTTATTTATAGTTACAACCACATTTCCTTCTCATTTTATTGAAATCCTTAAAAAACATGCTATAAAACTGATTTGGAATGGCAGACTTATTTGTGAGGAAATTACTAGGAAATTTTTTTTTTTAACATTATAAAAAGAATGTAGCTTTGGGATCAGACATTGGCTCAAATTCTGGCTCTTTAATCTACTTAGATGGTCAAGCCTCATTAATATATTTGGCTTTTAAGATCCTTGGTTTCTTCAACTGAAAAATGGGGATGAAGTAAGTATGCAATGAAATAAGAAACGTAAAGTACTTGGCACAGTACCTAGCACATAGCTCATATTCAACACTGTGTGAGCTCTAATAAAGCAGAACGATACATGCATCACACCTGTAAAGATGGCCTCTGAACTAATAGCCCAAACTCAGATTATTGTTTTATTTAATATTTATTTAATATTATTTAAAATTTATTTAGATTATTTCGTAATGTGTTTTGAAAATATTGTTTGCCTAAGATGAGGAGATTCATAATCACCTCTTTACTTTCTGTCTCATAAAAATGTTTCCTTCTTATAGTTACTGAAATTAAAATACTCACAGGCACTCTTCTGTTAACAAAAGTATTTACCTCACTCTTCATTTTGATATTATTTATCTGTGTCTTTTCTAGAAATGTAGGTAACTTTTAAATATAGCAAATTTGAATTATTTTCTTAATTTGATTTTTCTAAGAATTGTTATAAAGACACTTAAGAATTGGATCACCGAACTAGGGGTGGTAGAAGGGGAGGAGGGCAGGGGGTGGGAGTGATTGGGTGACGGGCACTGGGGGTTATTCTGTATGTTGGTAAATTGAACACCAATAAAAAAAAAAAAAAAGAATTGGATCACAAAAATATTTAGGCTACTTCTTCCCCTAATGAAAATGACTATATAAAACATAGCCATATATTTTACCATATAAAGATACCATTTTGAAAAATATAGTATATATAATTAATATATATGTTATATATGTTATATTAATTAATGAAATGTTATAAACATTCAGTTCTTAAATGATAATTTCAGTGTCATCTGAATGTAGTTATCTATCAAGCAAATGAAATGACATAAATCTTAAGAATAATATGAAATTGAAGAATTCTCACATATATATACATATACCAATTATAATACTTTCTGCTGGGGGTACAGGGTTATTCAATCAGATGAGGAAGGAAACAAAATAGCATATCAGTTTTTTTGTACTTCAGATGAAACTGCTTCATGCCTTCACATGACTGATGGCAGAAACCAGCCTGATTTCACAGCAAGATGTTGAGGTGTAAGCTTGGTCACTTTTACAGACTTCAACTTGTATTCTCTTATAGGTCCAGCAAAAAAGGCAACACAAAAATTAAGCATTTTCTCGGGGCCTGTGGTTTGCATTCCTATTCCATGTTTGTTCTTTATTTTGAGACAAGCAGGAGTTAAGATAAGGCATACTGTAAGAGCAAAAGAAAAAAGCATTACTTTCCCCTCTCTAGACAGATCCTTACAGCTGTGGAATTCCCTGCCTTTGTGACTGTTGTTAAGACTATTTCAGGCGAATAAGCACGGTTGGGTGGGGAGGGGGGAGTGCTCTGTGTTGTAAATCAGTTGGAGTTATGGTAAAAATGAAAATCTTGGTGTTTATTTGAATCTTCTGTGTTTTAGCTAATAAATATAATAGAGCTTACAGTGCTGTTATTCCATAATTTTTCAATGATGGTTTATATACAGTTGTATACAAAATATATAAGCAAATTTGAATATGTAAAGTACTTCATATGATTGGAAGATGTATATTAATGTGGTTTCTGTTTTATAGTCCACCCCAGTAAACATTCAGATAAAATATCTGTGGATTCACACATGTATGTATTCTTTTCTGTCCCTTCCCCCCCACATCCTATCTTTACTCCCTCCTCATCCCTCCACCCTGCTTCAAAGCTTGTGGTCCTTTTCCATCCATGTACTAAAAGGTTCTTTGTAAACCAGGCCATTTGTCCATCATTGTTTGGGGTCCAAACAGTGGTAAGATACCCTGTCACCGATCCCGTGTGCTATGAATGGCAGCTCCTCTCCGGACAATTGGCGGAGGGGCCGAGAAATATTCCTGAGAGGATTATTTAACCTTTCAATTTAGAGGGCACAAAGCCTGGCTGATTAATGAACTTTCTGATGGGCGCTGATAAGCGGATCTATTTCTTTATTTCCCCTAAAAGTGATTCCTTCTCCTGTCCATATTACTATAATCTTAAACATAAAATGTGGCAAATAGATTAAAAAACAGCACTAAAGAGTTTATCTGGCTGGCAAACTGAAGGAGCTAAATTAAAATTGGTAATGACAGCAGTGGCTCAGCCTCATATGTGGTTTTTAAATGCACTGTGTATTTTGAAGAGACTTATTCTCCAGCGCGCCTGGTAATGACTGCTTTTGGTGCACAGTCTGGGGCTGGCTTCTGTTATCCCCACCCCAAACCCCCCCCCAAAAAAATGAGTTGTGTTATCTGGATGGCTGCAGACACATACGCATCCCCCTTTCTCACTGCATGGGCAGACAAGGTCGATAGCATTACAAGGTATTTGTGGCAGTGCTTGTTTCAGTTTTCAGAGCTGCCAGTTTCCAGGCGGATTTGAATTACAAAAGAAGAAGCTGGCATGAAAATTGAAAGGTTTTATCGGCTGGTCTGAAGCCTCATAGCACATTGCTTATTTATGCAGTCCATTTGCACCAGGAAATATAAAAAGGAAATACATTTTTAAAATAAGGCCATAAAGACCCAGATATGTTTAAGATGGCAAATAAAATATAGATACCTATAATATCTTTCCAGGAAACGATTTTCACTTAATGTTGCACATTACTTCAGAAGAGCATTTATGTTGCTGTCATAAATTTGTGCGTTTGTGTCACTATGTAGGTAGTCTCTGGGGATTAAGAAGGAAGCCTTTGCTAACTTACTTTAAAATTAAAATAGACGGAGGGATAGCTCTGCAGTTTGAGAGCTACATTGGAAATATTTAAATAGGGTGGTAAATTAAACTTAAACTAACATTTTTGCATTCCATGTAAAATTAGCTATGGCCCAGTGAATAAATGCCACTACCTTTGGAGAAAATTGGGATGCTTTTTAAGCCATGAAGATTTGGAGCATTCAGGGAGTGAATTACTGTGATCCTTACTGTCTTGCATATGTTCATTGTTCTCTGCTTACTGAGGTTTTCTTTTTTTTGTTGTTGGGGTTTTTTGGGGGGGGGAGGGGGATGAGGACGTAGGATGGGATCTCATTTTACAAAAAGAAAAGTCATAAATTAATGAGTTTAGTAGCTCCTTTTAATAAAACCTGTGCTTTATTTTACTCTTCAAATATATCGTCTTTGAGATTTTGCTTAATGTTGTAAATATGTAAGCCTTTCACTATTGAGAGTTAAACCAACAGTTTATCTCTCTTCATATTACTTAGTAGTTTCAACTTACCAAAAAAGATATGCAATCTCTTATACTCTTGGTTCCATAAAGTGAAGATATCCATATACAAACACACAGTACAAAATGCCTTGAATAATTAATGGTCTTACCACTGTTCATTTGCAACCTTCAACCCATTGGTTTGTAAAACTTATGAGTGTCCAAAAGAGGAGTAAGAGAGGAAGTTAAGTGTGTATAGGAAATACCAAATCAATAAAGCAACACTCTTTATTCTGCTGTAATTCAAATGAACACTGTTTTAGAATCCATTTTCCAATAAAGCAAATTACTCTCAGCTAAACCATGAGAGATGCAATTTTTGCAATTTTCATTTTTACCAGTGTCTGGTACCTTTCTCCTGTTTTCATGACCTGGACTAATTATTTCATGTAGTTTTTTTTTACCAGAGAAAATATCAAAAGCATACACGTCTGCTGCATGCTAATGATGTGCTGTACATTTTTTCATGAATTTTCATAAGGATTTTTTTCTACGTAGCATGTGTGGCTTAATGATGTAATCACCCGATAGACTAGAAAATGCTCCAAAGGAGACGTTCCGGTCTGTTGTGTACATAATACATGTTTCAAAAATCTGCCTAATTAAGGAATTACCCAATGGATTGAGAGTCTGTTGGGTACATGACATAGTGTTTTTAACACATAAAAGATATAGGTATATAATTATATATGGTACTTTTAATGGTATTTTTAGGATATAGGAGGAATTAGTAGCAATGTCCTCTGGAATATGATTGAATTCTTTTCTTTTTTTCACTGAAAAAAAAAAACAAAAGCTTAAAAAATTCTATGAAGGAAGCTTTGATTTAAAATAATTTCAAAGCTTTTAGTTTGAGGAGAAAATTCCTCCCAGTGTTCCTCAAAAGAAATAATACTGTGACTGTTTGCCAGAATGGTGTGCAGATGGAAGACCGTCCAAAACCGTGATTGGAACAGACCTGGTGTCTGGGTCCGCAGGTGTGAGGACCCACCACAGGAAAACACTGACAATGAAGGACAGGACTACAGACTTTGTATCTTTGGTCATATCTTGATATCTTGGAATCATCGTTTTTGCCCTGTCACAGACTCAGCATTAATTTACTTCACTGCAGAACTGTTTTCCTAACTTTTAAATTTCTTCCTTTCTTTCCTTTAGATCCCAAGTTAAATATGTACCAGTTACATTTTGTTAGCATTTATATCGTAAACAATACTGAAGGAAAGGGAGGGCATTCATTCTTTTTTCCCCTATGTACTTTTATAAAACTAAAGAAAATACTTAAAAACTCTATCTGATCTCTAGAGTAGGCAGTAAAAATAATATCTTTAAAGAGGAATAAAGGGCAGCCTGGGTGGCTCAGCGGTTTAATGCCTTCAACCCAGGGCATGATCCTGGAGACCTGGGATCGAGTCCTATGTCAGGCTTTCCTGCATGGAGCCTGCTTCTCCCTCTGCCTGTGTCTTCTGCCTCTCTCTCTCTCTCTCTCACACATAAATAAATAAAATCTTCAAAAAATAAATAGGAAAAAATATGCATTTTTTAAAAAGATTTTATTATTCATAAGAGACACAGAGAGAGAGGCAGAGACATAGCAGAGGGAGAAGCAGGCTCCATGCAGGAAGCCCAATGCAGGACTCGATTCCGGGACTTGGATCATGACCTGAGCCAAAGGCAGATGCTCAACCATTGAGCCACCCAGGCATCCCCCCAAAAAATATACATTTTATTTACTTATTATTTAAATACGTATTTTGAATTGAAACTTTTTTCTGCTCAAATGTCAAATCCATGCCATTTGTCACTTCAGCCAATGGACTTTGAAAACTGTGATGACAAGCTTTCCGTTTGGGGTAACATTTTCTTGAGAAATCCTATTTGATACTTAGGTTGGAATTTTTAAATGTATGAATATTTGGGGGGAGGCTTGTGCTATTAGTGAGTTTATTGAAAGGATAAATTGATTTGGAAATATCTTGAAAGAGTAAGGTCATTCTCAAGCATGAAAACCATATTGATTTAAGAGGTGTGTGAATAAATGTGACTTGTTCAGAAAGACTGGAGCTAAGCTCAATACTAAATGTTACATTTGGTCATGAATACATTTACCTCAAGTACTTAATATATTTGCTTTTTAATATATGTTCATATAACAAATTGAATTAATAAAAACATATAGTCTAGTCTTTAAGCATATGTGTGATTACAAAAATAAGTCCATTTTGCATTCACAAGAGTAGAAAATTCCCTTTAATTAGTGAAATTGATTGCATATCCTATATAGTAATGAGCTTCAACTAGATGCAGACCCTCATTGGATCAAAGTCAGTTTAGATAAGGGCAGCTCAAGGTCACAGAGGGAGATGCCCAGCAGATTCATTTGCATAAAAAATTACTGTTAGAAATAGGACACTGAGGCAGCTCTGGCGTTTTGATCTCTTGGCCTTTGTCATGGAGATTCCTAGTTGTGAAGGGAGTAAGGCCAGTGTCCCAGATAATGATTAACTGTTTTAATGGCATTCATTCATTCATTCCGCACTAACTACTCATGCAGAAAAAAGGGTTATGTAAAATGACATTAGAAGAAAATCATTTGTAATCGTTGCATCGGGCTGCACTTTGAGGAGACATTAGGAGTAAATCCGTGGCGTGGTAGGCTTATGCTTTATCTTCTGATATTTACTGAGTTTACTGGTGCATGAAAAGCTTTCAGCAAGAATAGCAGATGGGATGGACCTTTCATAGGTAATGCTATCTACCAGGTTATTACTTCTATATATTGATAGTAAAGTAATCTCCAAGATATCACCCTACAAATATAGATTATTTAAATGTCTGTAACAAAAAAAGAAAAAAGCTGCTTTCATAAATAGTTCACTTGGTAACCCATTGGTCAAAGTCTCTAGATAAATTCTTAACTTTAAAAAAAAGTTTTAGGGCAGCCCCAGTGGCTCAGTTTAGCTCCGTCTTCAGCCCAGAGTGTGATCCTGGAGACCCAGGATTGAGTCCCACATCGGGCTCCCTGCATGGAGCCTGCTTCTCCCTCTGCCTCTGTCTCAATTTCTGTGTCTCTGAATAAAAGAGTGTTTTCTGTGTCTCTCCCTCTGCCTCTCTCTCAATTTCTGTGTCTCTGAATAAATAAGTAAAATCTTTAAAAAAAAAAAAAAAAAGTTTTAAAAGACTACATTCATTCTCGTACATTTAACTTTTTGTCCACAGTGCAGACTGTATGACAGAACTCTGAACTTAGAGCTAATCAGTTGACATATTCTGCTTTAAATTGGACCTTTCCTGTTAATTAAAAATAAAGACATGCTCCAAGGCAGAACTATTGAGTCACAAATTTATATTTCTAACACTTTAAATAGCTGTAAGATTTTTGTTAGATCATAGTATGAAAACTTGTCCACTGGAAATCATTATTGAGTTTTCAGTACTGTATTCTAATATAGAAATGTTCTCTAATTAGGTGAGATCTAGGCTGATTTCATTCCTATTAAGTCCTAGTACATGATAGTTTATTAAAATGGGAGTATGTAGATAGCGTTTGTCATGTCATTTACTAATTAATTATTGTGAAACAGTTTAGAATTTCATAGCACAATATAAATACTGTTGCTATTTTTATTAGTAATAATGGAAGTTTTTAACTAGTGACATTATTCAGATGAATGAACATCCAAATGTTTGCACTTCATCCACGGGCATAAATGAACAGCGGGGCTAAATTTGAGACTCTTTGAATGAAATTACTTTCAAAATAAAGTAAGTGTCACCATGAAGCATGCTTTCAAAATCTTGATTAAGAAGGATCTCTTTATCCTTGATACTGTAAAACTGAATTCCTATTCTCTTTATACTACTAATTCCTTCCTGATTCTTCCAGACTATATATCACACTCTCAGTGTGAAGTAGGGGAGACACTTAGGGAGCTGTATTAATTTATGCAGGCTTTTTAATATATCAAAACATAATTTTATAGGTTGTCCTTTAATGATGTTAAAAATTGATATCGTTTCCCAATGTACCCAAATTATTAACAATAACTAAAATGTATTGGATGCTTACTATGGGCTATGTGCTTTACATATGCATTGTTAATTTATTACTACTTTGTGAACTCTTACTATATGCCTGGCCTGTTACAGAGCTTGCTTTCTTCTTGCCTGGGATTGTAAGTGGAGGGACAGATAAAACAAGCAAAATATATAGTATGTGAGATGTGATAAGTGACATGGAGTTTGTTTGTCTGTTTGTTTGTTTGTTTGTTTGTTTGTTTTTTTAAAGCAGTAAAGCAGGGTAGGGAACACCAGTTGGAGAGAGCTGACAATCTTTTTAAAAAGTGATCAGGAAAGCCTTACTAATATGACCTTTAAGCCAAGATTTGAAAGAGGTGGAGTGCACCATGTTCTTCTGGGCAAAGAGTGATACAGGCAGCTGGAACAACATTAGAACTACCTGTAATTTCCTCAAACTTAGGCAATAAAATAATTCAGAGAAATTCCGTAAAACTTGTGCTCTGCATCCTAATCCATAGAGGTTTTCAGTGTTCAGATTTATTTTAATCACATTTATTGGCCATATAACTCATTTCCACTCTATTAAATTTTGAAGTGTTTAACATCTACTCATTTACCACCTATTTATTGAGCACTTTTTTTTTTTTTTTTTTTATTGAGCACTTTTTATGTTGTAGCTTAGGCATCAACAGACTTCTTCTGTAGAGAGCCAGATAGCAAAGTTTAGCTTGGTAGGCCATATGGTCTCTGTCATAACTCTGCTCTTGAAAAGTTACCACAGATAACCAACCGTATTGCAGGTAGTTCTATTTTAAACTTTTTGAGGAAACTCCATACTATTTTCCACAATGGCTGTGCCAGTTTGCATTCCCACCAACAGTCCAGAAGGGTTCCCTTTTCACTACATCCTCACCAACACTTGTTTCTTGTGTTTTTGATTCTAGCCACTCTGACAAGTGTGAAATATTATCTCATTGTGATTTTGATTTACATTTCCCTAATGATGAGTAATATCGAGCATCTTTTCCTGTGTCTTTTGGCCATCTGGATATCTTCTTTGGAGAAACGTCTGATAAGCACTAGGTGATATATGGAATTGTAGAAACACTGTATTGTACATCTGAAACTAATATAACACTATAGCTATACTTGAATTAAAATAATGTAAGAAAAACAGCGATAGATAATCTGTAAGCAGATGTGCCTGGCTGTGCTTCAATAAAACTTTGTTTTCAGACCTTGAATTTTGAATTTCATAGAATTTTCATGTGTTGCAAAATATCTTTTTTTTTTTATTTTAATCATTTAAATGTAAAAGCCATTCTTGTCTCTGGGCTGTACAAAAACAAGCAGAGGACTGGATTTGACCTGTCACCCATAGTTTGCCAACATGTATATGCTCATGCCATGGGCCCAGCACTCTGGTAAACATCACTGATAAGGCATCCTTGAACTTGTTCAGCTCTACCACCCATCTGCCACCTTAAACAACAATAACAAAATTAGTTGGCAGACCAGCATTCTTTGTAACAGCATCTCATTAAAGTACATAAGTGGGGTGCCCTTGGCTGGCTGAGTCTGGGGGGCCTGCAATTCTTGGTCTCAGGGTCATGAGTTTGAGCCCCATGTGGGGTGTAGAGTTTATTTGAAAGAGAGAGAGAGAGGAAGGAAGGAAGGGAGGGAGGGAGGGAGGGAAAGAGGGAGGGAGGGAGGGGAATGAGAGGGAAGGAGGGAGAGAGAGAGAGAGAAAGGAAGCAAGCAAGCAAGCTTATCCAAGTTATACCCTGTTCTTAACCTTTCTTCCAATCTCAAAAAAAAAAAAAAAAAAAAAAAAAAGAATGGGCGGGAATTCGTTTTTTTTTTCCCTCGTTTAAAGCCCCTGCCACCTCAGGGGTTTTATTCTATCTTCTCTCTTCTCTCCTGTTTCCAAGCCCTCCATCTCTCCTACTACTTTCTCAGCTCTCTCGCTCTCTCATTCTAATAGCAGACTCCATCAAACCCCCTTCCTAGGTCTTGCTCAGTATTATTCTGCCCCTTGTTATTCATGTTTCTCAGAGTAATACATACCTACTGTCTCCTTTTCTTCAACTTCCATTCAGTTTTTTAAAATATTTCCTGTAAATGTGACATACATACTGAAAAGTGCATAAAACATATACAACTTAGTATATGAGTTATATAACACACACTCAAGTTCTAGAACACCACTTGTGTTCAGGAAATAGAAAATTGTGGCTACCCCAGAAGCCTCTGTGAGTTGTTTTCTCCCCACTGGAAGTAACCACCATCCTGGCTTCTGTGGGCAGTCATTTTCTTGTTCTTCTATATGATTTCATCATCTTTGTATGCATTGCTTCACTCTTGAACCTGTTGACTTCTACTCTTTTTTACCTTTCCACTAATTCCAAAATTCTCATCCTCAGGATGACCTCAGGTTATCCATAAACAGTTGCCAAATCTAACCGACATTTCTTGGTTCTAATCTCAACAAGCCTCTGCTGTATTTGACATTGTAGATGAGTTCATCCTTCTTGAAGCTGCTAAGATCTGTGACTGTATTTTCCTGTGGTCTTGCCTCCATCAACCTTTCCTATTCTGTCTCTATCTCAGGATCCTGTGTCTGCCTCTTAAGTGTTGTTCTTCCCAGGGTTCCATCCGAAGTTACTGCTGCTCATGCTGGGTATGGCAATATGTCCACTCGAGTCTACTGAGCCTCCACTGTTATACAGATTTCTTCCAGATCTAATCATCAGCTCACACTTGTTCCCTAAGCTTTAATCTCACATAGACAACTGCCTGGTGGATATCTCCACCAATGCAGGATCTAAGTTAAACTCCATTATCTTTCCCTCTGATTTGGCCTCTCTTTTTTCTCCCTACCTTTTCTGAAGCAAGTATTGGCACTACTACCAAATCATTGGCATTCATCAATTCACCCAACTTAGAAACCTGAAAAGCATCCCAGTTTCTCCTTTCCTTCATTCCCTATATCTTTTCAATGTCCAAGTGATACCATTTTTATCACCTCATGTATTTGCCAAATCCATTCCCTTTTTCCTATACTTGAGGAATACTTGAGGCCCTCATATACTCGTATACTTGAGGCCCTCATCACCTCACTGGCTTTCCTCACAGCCACCTTTCTCACTGCATCGAACCTTCTCCTGCTCATATTCATCACCATCCCTACAACTACAAGCCAAAAAGTTTTTTCCGAAATAAAATTGTAACTATTCTGCTCCTACATTTAAAACTATACTTAAGAGATCTCTGGGTGGCTCAGCGGTTTAGCGCCTGCCTTCGGCCCAGGGCGTGATCCTGGAGTCCTGGGATCGAGTCCCACATCAGGCTCCCTGCATGGAGCCTGCTTCTCCCTCTGCCTGTGCCTGTGCCTCTCTCTCTCTCTCTCTCTCTCTCTCTTTCTCTTTTTTTCTCTCTCTCTCATGAATAAATAAATAAAATCTTAAAAAAATAAAAATAAATGGAAAGGCCCAGATAAACTCCAAGTTCCTTAAGATAACTTATAAGGCCCTCCCTTCTTTTGCCCTCCATTCTCCAGGCTCATTTTTCAGTATACCTGAAAGTGCATGTTGTACTTTGTCAGCATGTGTGCTCTTTCTTAGTTTCATGTCATTGTTCATGTTGTCCCCTCCACTTAGGATGTTCCGTTTGACTTATACCTAATCCTTTGAGAGAAAATGTAAGTTTCATACTTCCAAGGAAGCTTTCCCTGTCTTCTTCCACCCTATCCAATGGTGGGTCCCCCTGGCCACTCCATTAATACCTTGTCACTGTGCTTATTACATCGTTCTGTCATTATCTATTTCTGTCATGTTCTGCTAGGCTATTGTACTTCTCTGAGAGACCAAATATCTAGCACTGGGCATAGTGCCGAATGGAATGAGGAGTGAAGGATAGGAAAGAACACACTGATATGAAGTATAAAAGAATTGTTAGGTTATGCACTTTAACACAGAGAACCATCTGGATATGAAGTGCGCACACTAAACTCAAGGAGGCAACATCTCAGGGAATCTCTTACCAAAAAAAGAGCTCTTTGGGAAAGAATCAGTTGTTAATTTTCTTCTAACATTTAATAAACCCTCATAAATACTCATGTTGCAGACCAAACCTGGACCACCCAAAAAGCCGAAGACCCCTTCTGGACAATCAGCCTTAGTGTATTGCTACAACTGTGGGCAAGAAGGCCATTATGGACACGTAAGTTTGAAGTGGCACTGGGGCAGAAAGCATTCTGTTGTTCTGGAAGTGGTTGCTGAAAGATGAACTCGAAAAGAGTATAATTCTGAATGCTTACTTTGTTTTATCAACTAACATCCTGAAGTAAGACTTCATATATTTTCAACTGATTGACTTCTCCCATCCTGCTACAGCAAGGATCTGTCGGAGCACATTCTTCTAATTGTTTTCAGTACATAGGAATAAGTTAGGCTAACACAAATACAAAGCTCATAAAATCCAGCAAACAAATAAAAGTAATCAGCAGAATGGTTACAGTTCCTGTGAGTCCTTATGGTTGCTATTACTTTGACACAGTTGAGTCATGATTTTAGGTTTTCTGTGTAGTTCTCCAGTATCTCTAGTTTTCCCTGGTATTGTTTTCACTTAAATTTTCATCACTTACATGTAAACCCTAGCACGAGTGGAAAGACAGAGGTGCTGCATCTTTGACTAGCCTGCTCCCCCCACAAATGTCCAAATTCCCTATTTAGACTGCATGTGCCCAGCCCTAACAGGGCCAAACTCTGTGTGTTTTAGGTGTAGGGATGTCAAAGCAGAAGAAACTTGTGCTGTGGGACGGGAGGGAATCTCCTAGCCTCTTGTCTTGTTAAATATGAAATAGCAGCAGCTCATCCCAGAGACAGGCTGCAATAAGAAACCACTCAGAGCTCTCTCCTACATCCCTGGAATCCTGCATCAGAGGAAGAAAGGCAGTGGCACAAAAAAATAGAAAATCTGAATGGAGAAATACATTCCTAGTCTCCAGGTGGGCTTCTAGCAGCCTAGATAAACCAAAATAATCTAAGATCAGATTTGATGACACAAGAGTAAAGTATTCAGTGGGCAGAGAGTCCTCAAAATGGGTTGGGCTGTGAGCAGTAGGATGGGGGAGTACTATACTTTGTGACTTGAATTCTGACCATGGTGCCTCATTCATGCAGCCTTGGGTCTGGAGCTCTATAGCATAGAGAGACAGACAGACTGACTGACTGGGAAAAGAAAAGGGCTAGGTCATAGCTCACCAGCAGATGAAGTTTTTCTTCCATGTTGGGGCAGTAGGACCATGGAGTGAAGGGATAGAATATGAAAGTAGGATGAAGTTCTGATCCTCAGTTCCAGTTTTTGCTCTGATACTGACTTAACCATGTGATTTGAACAACCCACATTTTCTCTCTTGTCTTCAGTTTCTTTATCTACAAAGCAAAGAAGTTGTACAGGGAGATTTCTCAGTACTGACATTTGGATGCTGTTTCCAGTGTGAACAAATCCATAGTACAGTGATATGGATGGAAAGACCCTGTAGTATACTTACTTCATTTCCATAGAACTCACACTGAAAGCCTTGTTAGAGAATACTTTTTCTTACAGAATTATCATCTCTAGATCTTTTCCTGCTTTGTGCCTTTCTCCTTATTGCCAAAATTCAGATGTTGCCAACACTGTTTAGGAAACCTATTCACATTAAACATTCCACTACCACGCAGATCACATGGATGTACAATTTATGCTTACTGACAAAGGGGTGTATTTTTAGCATTTATGTTTGTTCAATTGAAGAAAAACAATTATAGTTGGACACATAATACTTACTAGTCACTCCTGTTAATGTAGATAGGAAATATATTAACATTTGGAATTTATCCCTGAAATCTAGATTTAGATAGTTTTTAATTTACAATAAAGCAAATTTGGCAGCCTATTGCTGCCATAGATGAAGAACTCTAGATTATTCACACTAATGAAGAAGATCAGTGGTGTGGCTAATCCAGAATAGTAGATAAATTATATAGCCAACTATCAATTGTCTGTGCTAATGGAGGGGACCAGCGATGTGGATAATCAAAATATAATTTACATTTAGCTTTGGAAAATATTTATGGTACTGTATAGCTCTGTATAGTCACACCAGTCTAGACCGTACAGGATCCAAACATGAGACTATGCAGATGAGTAAAGATGCCTGAAGACCCCTCCACTTCAGTTTCAGAAATACAGCTCTACAGATGTTACTGAACAGCCTCTTCATGTGGAAGATATTCTAAGGTGAATGTGGCACCGCCTTTCCCTAATTCCACTTATTCTCTAATTGGGAAGGCAGGAACAGTCATAAGCAGCTCCACATCAGGCCGACTGTCATAGGAAACAGTAGTCACTGTGCAGAGAGACTACTCCAGGAGCATATGAAAGTATGAGTGAGCACTGGGAGTGTATCAAGGTCTGTAGTACCTTTTTATAATTGTAATTTGCTCTTAATATTTTATGGTTAGAATCTCAGTCCATTTAAGCTGCTATAAATAAACTACAATAGACTGGATGGTTTATAAACAACAGAAACTTACGTCTTAGAGTTCTGGAGGCTGGGAAGCCCAAGATCATGGTTCCAACAGAATCCATGTCTGGTGAGGGCCTGCTTCCTCAGAGATGACACTTTCTTGCTGTGTCCTCACAAGGGTAGAATGGGCTAGGGAGTTCTGTGGGGGGTCTCTTTTATAAGAATATTGATCCCATTCATCAGAGCAAAGGTCTGACAACAACAAGCAAAGGTCTAAAGCAACATAAGGCCAAATAAAATAAACCCTCTAACAGAGGAACAAGGCAAGTGTAATGGAGATCCAGCTCCTGTTGCTGTTAACTCAGACTGAGAGAGGGGTTTGGCAGAAAAGATTGAAAAAAGATAAGGGTTTCATGAATAAAGAAGGAAAGAAAATCCAAGCCTGAAAGAAGCAAGTACACACAGTTGGGTGTGGTTGGGTGTGATTGGATATGATCCTCCCAACGTCCCAGCAAGACTGCATCCTGAGCCACAGAGTGGGGTATCCCTGGTGCAGGGCTTGTCTCTAACTACAGTGGTCCATAATCTTGCAAAAAGGTTGTCTGCACAGTGCGCTTATTATCAAATTTGATAATTTGAAACAGTAATTTCAAACAATTTGCAGGAATGTACAGAAAGACGAATGTTTAACCAGACGTTTCCAACATCTCCATTCATCTTCTACTATGATGACAAATATGAAATTCGAGAGAGAGAACAGAGAATAAAACGAAAAGTGAAAGGTATGTTATTGACTTCTTATGAGATCCACCTTTGCAATAGTTCCTAAATACCTTCTCTTGCACTGTCTTTCCCTGCTCTGGGGGGAATCATTGGTTAGCAGTGAAAATGTTTTTAAATAATTACCATAGAAACTAGAACTTTCTTGATCTCCAGAAATCAGGCACCCAGTTCAGAAACTGTTGCGTTCTTTTCACAGTGATGATTTTTCTCACATAATGACCAGTTTAGAATATGTCCAGAAAATACTTCTATCCATATAAGTATGCAGAGTTTTTAAAGGCTACTTTGAGATTTTTTTGTTTAGCAAGTAATTATTTTTTCCCTTTCTTTGTCTCTACTATTTTTCATGGAAAGAAAAGCTTTCCCTGCTAGGTAATTCCTGGTGATTCCTGGAGCTTCCTTAAAGATGTCCATTCTTAGCCCACCCTCTGTGGTTTCTTTTACTGTTGCTAACATAAAGTTCTTCTATTTTATCATTTAAGCCTACTCTTCCTAATTCTTTCTTGCCATATTCTTCATGATGGTTTACCAAGTTACTTTTGTTGCTTTAAGGACAAAACAGTTCTACATTTTTCAAGTTGACCTATACATTATTAACTCTTTTCTCCTTTTTGTTATTCTTTTCCCCATCTCTCTGAGTTTGGGTATTTTTCAAACGAAATTACTTCTCAACTCCTGCATATGTTATATATTACATTTCATATGAATTTATCTCAACGATAGAGAAATTATAGTACATGAAGATATTGATTAGGCAGCTAAGTTAAAAAATTAAGAAGAGGGATCCCTGGGTGGCGCAGCGGTTTAGCGCCTGTCTTTGGCCCAGGGCGCGATCCTGGAGACCCGGGATCGAATCCCACATCGGGCTCCCGGTGCGTGGAGCCTGCTCCTCCCTCTGCCTGTGTCTCTGCCTCTCTCTCTCTCTCTCTCTCTGTGTGTGTGTGTGACTATCATAAATAAATAAAAATTTAAAATTTTTTTTAAAAAATTAAGAAGAAAAGCACCAAATGTCACCTCTAAATTAAAAGATTATGGCCAAAAAAATAAAAAAAAATAAAAGATTATGGCCACTACTTTATTTTTTTTATACTTTTCTATATTTCCCAGGTTTTCTATAATGAGTCTTTATAACTTACAATCCTAGAAAAACCATTTGTTTTCCCTTTTAGCTAGTTATATTGACAACTCTGTGGCTACTTAGAGGTTCTCTATGATTCATTGGAATTTTTATTTTATGCCAACGTCCATAAGTAATTACCTTTGCTCTATATCCTAGAATTCACTTTTTTGTTCCCTAAATATATTACTTTGCATTTCATCCTGTTTTGTTATAGGCTACTTATTTAATCTTTCAAGATTTTATTGGCATGTTAGTTTTTCATCCCTCATTGTAACCTCATCTCCCACTTACCCCATCAGAATCACGACCATCAACAGTTGTAGTAAGGGTGCCAAGTCCTGGCAGAATTTAATATCAGATCTGGCACCCAAACCTCTGAGATACATGTGTATGTGTATACTCTCCAAGCCAGTGATACCTGTTCTGGAGGAGTAACCTCCCGTCCAGTTTAGCATCCACCTATAAGTCCTGTGGCCAGACTTTATCTTAAGAGGGTAATCGAAATGTCATATGGAACTGTTAAAAGACCATTTTACACATCTTGTTTCACTTTATCATCAAGGGTTATTTCTTTATCACTGCAAGAACTTGAATTGGTCAGACATGACTTTTCTTCACAAAGCTAAGATGATTACTGCTCTCACCAGTCTTCATCTCTGTTGTTCAACCTAATTCAGCTGTACTGAACAGAATAAATACCATTGGATTTCTGGATATTTTTTATTTTTAGCAATCAAATACAGAATTATAATCATGCAATTTTTAGTCAATGATTTTTACCTCCTTAGTAATGGCTATTTAGAATGTCCTATCATTTACACATTTCATTGTCTGGTTTCCTTTTCTGCTAAGTTGTTTGCAGACCTGTGAAAGCAATGTGTGGACTGTCTGGCTGCTGAATATGCAGAAATACTTTTATATTTTCCAGAACTCCAGAAGAATGGAGATTTCCCAAGGCAATTCAAGAGACCTCACATGGAAGCAGCAGATAAGAGGCCCCACCAACACAGAAGGAAGAGCCATGCCTCATGTAGAAACAACAGGTGGCCTCAAGAAAAGAAAGAAACCCAAAAAGAAATGAGCAGGAGCAATAAAGAACGAGAGAAACACAGGAAGGCTGACAGGTGTCATGATTTGGATGAGGACTTCCCCAGAGGCCCAAAACTCCACTCTTCTTCTGGCACTTTCAGAACCCAGAAGGCTCCTAAGTCCTTCCACCACTCATCGCATTCTCACAAGCCAAGAGAAGACAAGCTGCCCAGAGAGGGCAAACGGAGCAAGCATAAGAAAAAGAGCCACTTGGAGGGTGATGGCAATGATAATTTGTTTCTCATTAAGCAGAGGAAAAAAAAATCCAAGTTGTGAGACAGCTTCTGATCCAGCTTTCCAGTGTTTGGTCTTCATGCCTATAACATCCCAGCAAAATCTTTATTATCTGTGATTAAATAAAGTGCATTTTTGGTTTTGTTTGTAATCTCAGCCGTGCCTGGAACTGCTGAACAAAGACTGTGGAGATCTCCATTCTCTGTGTCCAACAGATTATTAAATGTAGGAGGGGGGAAAAACACACAGATATACTCAGACTTCCCCTGCTCCTATACGTCATTTTTACTCAGAATCCTAGGGATAAGAAGAAATAATCTTTTCAAGAAAAAATTTTTAAATACTCTAATAAAGTAAAAGCTCATCAAATGTAATTCATCTGCATTGGGAGTATGAAAATTAAATCCTTGCAGGAAGAGAAATTAATGCTAATATGAAAAATTCATCAAGTCTTTCTTTTTTTTTTTTTTTTTAAGATTTTATTTATTTGTTCATGAGAGACCAAGAGTGAGGCAGAGACACAGACAGAGGGAGAAGCAGGCTCTTCACAGGGAGCCTGATGTGGGACTCGATCCCTGGATCCGGGATCACGCCCTGAGCCAAAGGCAGATGCTCAACAACTGAGCCACCCAGGTGTCCCTCATCAGTCTTTCATCATTACTTTATTCTTTTTTAACATCAGAAAGGGTAATAGCTGTAAATCTCAATCTAGCTGTTCTTGCTCTTGAGGCTGGAGTCAGAACAGAACATCAGAGGCTAAAAGATGAAGGTGTTCTCATTGAAACCCCTAAGAGGTGGAGAATTGGCCTGTAGCAAAATACAAGCAAGGAACCCAACCTGTGCAATGGCATGAGAGAGATTTCCTGAGACAAGTAAAAGAGAGTCCTAAAAAATTGTAATGTAATCATAAGGAAATAGTTTTCACCATTTTTACAGTCACACTTCATGAAGACTGTCACTCAGATGTATAGAGATGGATACTGCCCCACTTAAAACACTGTTTTGTTTTCACGGGTTTTTTAACTACCACAAGGCTATACAGAAATTTTTGTACCTGTGAATTTTTTGTATTTATCAAAGCTTAATGTTAGAAAAATAAAATGTCTGAAAAAGAGTAAATAAGTTTGTCAATTATGTAAAAAGGCAATAAGAGTTTGAGTGACAAAGGCCATGGTTGGGTTGGACACGTGGCTAAAGTTACAAAATCTCCATGAACTGGGCTCAGAATGCCCTTGTCACCCAAGCACTAGCTCCATGCCAAAAGAAAATGATGCGGAGTCCGTTAATCTGGGCGATTTTAGAATGTTAGGTTCTTACATTTGTGTTTTACTCTTTGTGAAGTACATGAACCACTGTGTACCTGGTGGGATCAGCTCTCCTATCTTGTAGGGGGAAAGCGAGAGTCTCTTCCCCTAAAACAGCTTCAGCATCAGCTGTGGCTTCACAGTGTTTAGGCCAGTGCCCTCTCTGGGGATGCCCTGCTCTCAGCTAAGTGCAGGTGTTCTTTGTGTGTTGGTTCATAGCTTCCTGACATCCTTGCGATTGTTTTGACCCCAAGGTAAGTGGCCAGAGTCTTTTAACGCCCAGCTAAAAGGGCGTGACAGCCGTGAAAAAAAACAGCTTCACAGAGTATAAGTCTTGAAATAATTGGTGTTATTCCTCATTAAGACCTGGGATAAGCATGTATTATTATTGGTGTGGTGTGACTAGCATTGCTTCAGGTGCAAGGGCATCTCCTTTCAGGGCAGCGAGGGGATTGCCATTCCTTAGGATCTTACATACATGGCAGATTGTTTGGAGAAAGGAAGAAAAAGTGCTCTTTTTTAAATTATTTACTTACTTCTGCACATTTTCCTATTTTCCCCCTATTTTTTTTATTAGACAAGCATTTTGTGCTAGGATATAATTTACCCTTCAGGCCCATGCATTTATATGCAGATAGGAAAGGCAGCTGAGCTATTTTACTTGTGGGCATTAGGGTGGTTTAGGAAAGAGCAGAAACACAGAGGAGCTTCTGCTCCATTTTCTCTTTGTTGCCTGGACACCTGACTCTCACCAAGTGTTAAATCAGTCCATCAGGGACTCACAGTAGTTTTCCATACAAAAATGGGAAGCTTAAAAATATATTAGAGATTTCACAATTCATCAAATAATATTTTAAATGGATAAATATAATTGAGAAGAAAAGCAAATGTCCCAAACAATAAGCATCTGTTTAGTTGTTAAGCTTAAGAAGGCTAAACATCTTTTGCCTCTAACTCCACTCTGATTACAGGCAGTCTAAGTTGCTCCTTTCCTGGGTGATAGCTTGGTTCATGTTTGCCATTCTTAGAATATAGTACAGAGAAACTGTCTCCCGTTCTCTCAATGGAAAGTCTTGCTTTCATGGACCATGCTACTTGCAGTATACCTATTACTCGATCTTTATTTTTGTTAACAAGGATTACATGTTCATTTAAAGGAAAGAAAATGAAAATTAAAAAATGATACCTGATTCTTACACCCAAAGATACGATTACAATTCTTAGAGTCTTTCATTCCTGACTTTTTTCTATACATATATAGTTTTGTAACCTCTTTTTTCACTTAATGCATTGTGAAAATATTTTTTCTAATCAAATATGTGCCTACATCATTATTTTTAATGGCTACATGATATCCTGTTATATGGCTATACCATAACTTATTTACTCAGCTTCCTATTGTTGAACATTTTGGTAGTTTCTAATTTTCATTATCTTAAAAAAGTATATGCACATCCTATCTTCTCTGATTATTCTGTTGCAATACAATAGAATTTGTGGGTCTAAAAAATATGTATATATTTCATGCACCTTTTAATACATATTGCCAAATGACATTCCCAAAAAGTCATACTACTTCCCAGTCATTTACACATTCCTGGTAGTGTTTGAGAGAGTTCATTTCCCCACTCCCACAATCATGGGATATTATCATTCCTTTTTCTCTTTGCTTCTCTCATGGGCAACGAAACACTGTTTGTTAGTGCTACAGTGAAAAGAGTGATGTGTGCTGTGTTTGGGTGTAGGGCTGAATTAACTATATATCAATCTGTTGATAAAAGATACGGAAAGAAGTTCTCATAGAAAACAGCTGAAAAGTCTTCTGCCAACAAAAGGTTACAGACAAAATAAGAGACTTTCATTCCTTCGTAGCTGTCTTGATCCCCTGATAATTACCATTTTTGGTTTTTGCAACTTAGAAGGTACTACTAACATTTTGTGACTAGAGGCCAGAGGCGCTGCTAAGTATCCTATAATATGCAGGACAACTCCCCACAACAAAGGAATATCCAGCCTCAAATGTCTCATCTCTCAGAAGTAATTCTTCCAACAAGAAGGAGAACTCACATTGCCTGCTACATCTGAAAGCAAGAGCCAGATGTATCCTTATCTTACAAGGTTTATTTTTTTCATCAGACTGCTGATATTTGAGAGTTTGGTGGGACATGTCCCATTCATCTAAAATAAGGACACTAGCTCCATAGCATGAAGGTCTCCAGACCTTTTGGACCACTTTGTGGAAGGACAGGGCCACTGGAGACTTAGCCAGCTGAGGGGAATTACTTACTGTTCTAATTGGGAAGCAGAAGCACTAGGGCACCAGTAAGGCCATAAGCTCCGTTGAGATAAATATTTGTGGTAAGAGAACTAAGGAAGTCAGGTAGTAGGAAAGGAAAGAGCTGGAGATGGGCTGTAGGAACCATCACCAGGACCCAGGCCCAGCATAGGTTCTTAGGTTTTACCCTTGGAGTTAACATTCAGAGAAGTACCATCCATTGGAAGACATGATCTGTTATGCATGCCATGCAAAGGATCACTTCATGTGATGAAGCTGTTTCACTCTTGCTCTATCCAGAGAGAACAACTCCAATTGCTGGTGCATTTAATGCAAATGTAATGTATACAATGGACATTGTACATACCCATCCTATGAAATAAATCACTTCTTAAACCATCTACTAGGAAGTGTTTCCAGTTAAACCCAGTAAGGGAGTGAGGAAATGAGGCAGGGGAAGTGAAGGAATCCAAGCCAGATGTCTTGTCAAGTCAAGTCCCACCCAGAAGCATTCAAATCCAAAGTGAGCAGTAGACACGGTGTAGGCCACACTTTGAGCTGCCCTGCTTAAGGGCAAAGGAGTCAAAGTGTGTGTGTGTGTATGATTTTTTTTCGTTTTGTTTTAGATCACCCATTGTGTAAAAGCTGCCCTCAGGGGCCTTTCTCTTAAGTATAGTGACCCTGGCTCTGTACACCCAGGCAAAGTGGGTTTGGCAGCTAGTGGGCAGCGCCTAACAGAGACACAGGGATATAAACAAAACACCAATGTCATCTGCTACAACCATGATCTCAGAACAGTCCTTCCCACAAAAGGATACTTACCAGTATTCATTAAAAATAATTTCTTAAATTACTTTTGAATGCAGAGAAATACAACTTTATGTATATTGTATGCATCCATTTTCTCAGTAAGTTTATCAGCTTGAGGTACCCGTATATTACCATGCAGCATAAGAGTCCAGAGATCAATACATTGCATTTGTCATCGTCATCAAAAGCAGGTTCAGGAATTTCTACTTCTAGCCAAGTTTAGAGTAATAGGGACCAGATTTACCCTCCAACCTGAGACCATGTAAAAAATATATGAAGCAGTTTTCAAGACCCTGAACATCAGACAAGGAAGGACACTGAACTTTGAGAGATGGCAGATAAGTGACGTGTGCCATATGGTTGCTCCAGCAGACTGCTGAGGGGTTTCCCGATTGTGAAGCAAGGAAGGGAAACCCAGGAATAGCCTGATGATCTCCCTGAGTTAAGGAAACGGAGTTGGGAGTCTGAAAAAGCCAATGTGGCTTGACTTTGAAGATCTGGTTACTAGAGAGAAGAGTTGCACAGAGAGAACCCAGAAATCTGCAAAGGGTCCCCCTCAAGTCTTGGGCTGAGTACTGGTTAGTGCACAGGTGTAAGGAAAACAACGAAAAGATTAGAGTAAGCTTTCTGGAGCTCATAAAGGGCCACAGATTCATTCCTGCTCTCACCAGTCAGAGGAAAACCTCAAGAGGTGGTGTGGCACTGTCCACAGTACTCAGAAGAGTCTTTCCTCAGTGATGGGGAAAATTAGCCCTCACCTAAACTCTTCTCTGGTTCTACCTAACTAACTTAAAAGCAAGACCTGAAAGAATTAAATTGTTTCCAGTAACAACCAATTCTAAGAATAAAGCTCAAGAATATTTATAGGAATACAAGAATATACAGTACTCAATAATTTAAAATTCACAGTGGGATACTGTGGAAAAAGGCAAATTAATCTAGTGACAGCAGATCTGTAGTTGCCTGGAGCTGGTGATGCTTGGGAAGGGTGGGGAATAAAGATCACAAAAGGCAGGCAGCCCTGGTGTTTTGTTTTTTTTTTTAATTTTTATTTATTTATGATAGTCACAGAGAGAGAGAGAGAGAGAGGCAGAGACATAGGCAGAGGGAGAAGCAGGCTCCATGCACCAGGAGCCCAACGTGGGATTCGATCCCGGGTCTCCAGGATCCCGCCCTGGGCCAAAGGCAGGCGCTAAACCACTGCGCCACCCAGGGATCCCAGCCCTGGTGTTTTAGTGGTTTAGCGCCGCCTTCAGCCCAGGGCGAGATCCTGGAGACCTGGGATCGAGTCCTGTGTCGTGCTCCCTGCATGGAGCCTTCTTCTCCGTCTGCCTGTGTCTCTGCCTCTCTCTCTCTCTCTCATGAATAAATAAATAAAACCTTTAAAAAAAATCACAAAAGGACAGGAAACTTGGGGGTAGTGCATATGTTCATTATCTTGATTGTGGTGATAGTCTCATAAGTATATACATGTGTCAAAACAAGAACTAGTTTCATTCATAATCTATTGGGAACATTTTAATTTTTTTTTTTTTTTCACTGAATTCGAAATATCCTGAAAAACCTAGGCAAGGCCAAGGGTCAGTAGTCCATAGACTATCTTGTTTTGTTTCCTGCTTTGCTCCTAGAGGGCTAAGAAGACGACTGTGATCACAAGGTAAGTGTCCAACTTTAGAGGCCTGGAGGAAGGTGGTAGTTGCACTAGCATTAGGAACCATGGTCCACAGGCTCAAGTGTAACTTCTTGGCCTAACTTTCAAAGCCTTTCCAGCCTTATCTTCTGAAGACTTCTCCTTTTCTTTCTTCTATATTCCCTTTACTCTTCCAGTCCCATTGGATGGATGACCTGGTCCTGGACAGGTCATATTTACCTATTTTGTTGATTCTGCCTAAAATAGCCCATTCCACTTTTGTGACCACCCTAGTCAACATTAATCCTCTTGTCTTTGGTATTCCTATTGCCTCCTGAATTATTATTCAAAAAATATTTGTTGTTGACCTTTTCTGTTTCTGGTAGTATTCTTGCTTCAGGTTGACTAATTATAAATCCCAAGCTTCAGGGTTGATGAGCAATTAAGGAGACGAACACAAAAACGAAAATTGATACAGGTGAGGAGTACAGGGATGGCTATGGATTGGCCTTCTGGGAAGAGTCCAGGAAATCTGAGCTGATCTCTTCTGCCTAGGACTTCCAATGAGTCTTCATAGCAGAACAAAAATTTCCGGTTAACAAAAGAGGGAAGAGCCCTTTTAGGAAAAGGAACCATGTCAGTAGAGGCATGAAGATCAGAAACAGCAAGGATGTACCCCCTATTAGTTTCTTGGGGCTATGGTAACAAATCATCACAAACTGGGTGGCTTTAAGGCCATAGAAATTTGTTCTCTCACACTTCTGGAAACCAGAAGTCCAAAATCAAGATTATCAGTAGAGTTGGTTTCTTCTTGATGCTCTGGGGGAGAATCCATTCTATGCCTGTCTCTTACATCCCGTTGGCAGTTGGCATTCCTTGGCTTGTAGACACAACTCCAACCTCTGCCTCCACCTTCTCTGTCTCTGTATATCAGTTTTAGAGCTCACCCTAGATCCAAGACGGTATTATCCCCAAATCCCTAATTATGTCTGCAAAGGCTTCATCTTTAAGAAAGTTTGCATTCACAGGTACCAGGGTAAAGACTTGGATATATCTTTTTTGGGGAACACTAGCCAACCCACTACACACACACCAAGAACTGTAAGAAAAAATGTTTCTACCAAGTTGTACTTTGTATTCCCTGAGTTTTTATTGGGGGATATGGTATTTGATCTGTTCCTTTTCTGTCTGGTTTTCTATTCTGCTTTATACTTTCCCTAAGACTATTTTAATTATTGATAATCTCTCATCTTGCATATATCCTTATGCCTCAATTCCTTTGTGAAATATGGGCAAATAAACATATGATCTGAAAAACATCCATCATATTTGGGGGCACGTGGCTTCTTGGAATGAGCGGAATGAGCAGCTGGGAAGAGGAGAGAATGTATGCCTCTTTTTAAATCCTTGGCTGCGAAAGGTTGACAGGACAGAGGATTCTGACTGCAGCCAGGTTGCCGTTGACATGAAGGTGCTGAAAGAGATGAGGATGTTGGAGAACTGAAGGAAACTCAAATTGATGACACTCGAGGAGAGAAGTGATAAATCCAGAGGGCTGAGCAAAAGGAGTCGGAAGCAGGTATGCAGACAGGTTTGGTGAGGAAGTGGTATCCTCAGTGTCTCCCTTTTGACAGAGAACAAGGGAATAGAGAATGGAGTGGGGAGGTATGGAAGGACCACCAAAGGGAAGGGGAAATGGAGAGGTCTCTGGGGGTCACTGGAATGGTGCTGGGGCCCAGGGCAGGTGGGGGATCAGGAGTCTCATATCTCCTGTTCACATGAGGAATGGTTCTCTCTAGAAATGCCCTGTGGCTGCCCAAGTGAAGGGAGAAGGTGGGTACACACTCAAAGGTTTTCCTGTGGAAAAATCAGACCATCACTTCCTTCTTTTTGAGTTATCTACTTCACTTTTAATATCAGTCTTGTATATACTAGTGAGTAGTCCTTTTACATTTCCACATATGCTCCACAGCCCATATGGCTACCAAACATAACTCAGCCTCTTACACATGAAAAACCAATGTAAACACATTGCTAAGTCAGATGCTATCACAAGAAAATGTGAAATTTTGATCTCCAATAATGTATGAGTTCTCAGTACTCCCTGCTCTGGGATTCCCTGCTCTGTGATCTAATGGTCATAAGTAGCCCTTGGCTTCACCAAATCAGAATCACTCTTGATGCTCAGTGTGCAGCACTGCCTCTCTATGGACATCCCTTGGTCTAAGAGCAACACAAGTCCCCACAGGTTAGCAACTCGTGACCCAGCCTCTGAGGACCTTCTTGCTCTGTGCTTTCCCCTTCTCTGTCCATCATTTTAGCTTCTGTGTCAGGCCCAGCCCCTCTCCCAACTGATTCCTCATGGCCTCACAAGCCGCTCCTTCATTCCTGCCTCACCAACCACTTAGATGTGGTTGGTGCAGAGTCCAGGGACTATATAAGTGTGTGATGATAGATGGTGAAATGTCACACTTGTGGTCGTTTTTAGGAAAAATTGGTGTCATAATCCCTTGATAATGAACATAATCCCTCCATTAGATACTGTCTAATACTGGGAAACCCAGTTTCAGCATGGACCATACCCCACATGGCACCTTTTTGAGCACACAACTGGCCTTAAGTGCTTAGAACTGGCTGTTCTATAGCAGCTTCCAGAGGCAATTCTGTTTTTAACTTACCCACGATTAATAGTTCAGTCCCCAAAACCACAAGTAAGGAAAAGAGATCACATAAGAAAACAGGAGCCACAGTTCCCACAGCAGAGGCAGATGGGAACTCATAAAGAGCCCAGCATTTACACCCCAACCCCTGCCCTAGTCAGGTGTAGCCTACTGGACTTCCACTGAACCAGGACCATCTAACTCAGTAAACACTTCTTGAACATCTCACCTGAGCCAGGTCCTGTGCAGACATTGAGGGCTCCCTCCCCTTGAGGAGCTCTCTTTCTATAGTGGGTGAGACAAATGCACATCTTATTCAGTTCTACAACAGATATTTATAGGATAGCAGTTATGTGCCAGGCACTGCACTGAAGCCATGATACAGTGGTGGTCCTGACAGATATGATCCATACCCTCCTGGACTCATAGCCCATGGAGAAAATGGACACTGTGCAAGTGATTGCTACAAAAAGCACAGTTCCTGGTGTGGAGTAGGGGCTCACATTATCTGTTGATGAGAGAGAAAGGCTATCTCATCTTGACCCTTTTTCACAGGGCCCAGCATGGGAACTGCTACTTCAATATATGAATTTAATTCACCAGTCCCCAACCCCATTCTGTACATTGTGTTACTAAAACAGGGATGATGAAAGCTTCAGTTCACTGGACTGGAAGGTTTCACTTCTAAATGGAAAGGTCCACAGTGGCTCTGTCAGGAAGGTGGCTTCAAGGCTGGAGAGGGTAAGTATGAACTCACATTGTAGGCTTTGGCATTACAGAGCTTGGTGGTGTTGCTCCATCAAGCCTCAGACAGACAAAACCAGACTAAACTTTCTAAATTATCAATGTGAGGTCTGTCATTCAAATGGAAGAGCAGAGCAAAGAAAATAGAAGTCCACCAACAGTGTTGGAGCAGAAACAGTCCTGGTCTTTCAGTAAACAGCCATATGTATGCTTCCACAGAGAAGTTTAGTACAGGAAGACTATAATTATTTTTCTCATTAAAATTCACTGCTTCAGAGAGAAAGTCCATGGGTTTTAGTACTTTCATTTGTCATAACTCATTGTATATGTTTCTGCCCTTCTAAGTGGGAGAGAGAAGCTCTGAAATGGATGGCAGTAACTCCAGTTGGAGGCCTAGATGTGGGGCTGTGCAGGAAGAGGTCACTTCCAGTGTTAGTGGTGGTTAGACCCATAGCGAAGACCTTGAGATATAGGATAAGAGGAAATGCATTTCAGGAGAAAGCCAGGTATGGGCAACAGACTGGCTGTAGGAAAATCTAGGGCACATTTAAGTAAGAGGGTCTAGTCCATTGGCCTTGACTATGGATGACATGAGGGTGGAGAGAGTTAAATTGGAGCAAGATCACTGGAGGCTCTGAATTTCAGGCTGAGGGATATGTTCCTCTGTGTTTCGTTTTCCTCATCCATGAAGTAGAGACTATATCCTCTCTCTTGCAAGAATTAAAGTACCAAACATATCTATGAACTACATATACTACTTACATAGTGTCTGACACCTAGAAACAACTCATAAAGAGTAGCTGATACCATGGCAGTGGTAGCTTTAGGGAACCAGCATGGATTTTGAGTAGGGAGATGGATGGTGCTCTTGGGGATGGGTTTTAGAATCACACAGAACTGTACCAATTAGCACTTTTATAATGTTAGTCCTCTTATACATTGCTTTTCTCTTAAGAATTGAGTATCCTTTATCTGCCTTTGCACAGAGAGGTGGTAGGCAGTTGTATCAGTCAGGGTTCTCCAAAGAAACAAAGCCAATAGGATATGTATATAGAGAGAGATTTATGTAATCTCACACAATTGTGGGGGCTGGCACGTCCAAAATCTGTAAGGCAAAAAAAAAAAAAAAATCTGTAAGGCAGATCAGCAGGCCATATTTCTACCTTAGAGTTTTGAAGCAGAATTCCTTCTTTAGGAAACTTCAGTCCTTGGCCTGAAGCCTTCAACTATTTGGATGAGGCCCACCCACATTTGGAGGGTAATCCTTAAAGTCAATTTGTTGTAGATGTTAATGGCATCTATAAAAATACCTTCCTAGCAGCATCTAGACTAGTGCTTTATTAAACAACTGAGTGCCATAGCCTAGCCAAGTTGACACATACAATTAACCATCACAGTGGTTATTATCTCAAATATGGAAACTGAGGCAGAGAATGGCAAACTGAGGCAGAAATTTGACAAAATCTTAAACCCTAAAATATGGTACCAGGCCTGCCAAGTGGGTTTTGAACCTTGGCAATTATTTTATTTTATTCTTGCTTCCTACATAAAATCCCCCACTGAGCAAACCCAAGCTGAACATCTCTGGGGCATATTGCACCAAACACCAGTGCAGCTGGAGATGCAGATTTTGGCTTGGTGCCAAGAAACCCTTCTTGACTGAAGTTTCCAGCAATGAGACAGGCTGCCTGGGATGCAGCTGGCTGTGGTCTCTGGAGGTAAGTGACCACAGCTTGGGGAAAATTCAGGCGCCCGCTGAGTGTGGGGCCAAGGACCAGGAGGAAGCGGCCCAGAGAGTCTCTGCCTTATGATGACCCTATCTACTAGAAATGTGGCTGACAATAAGCAGCCTCCTCAGAATGGTCCCTGCTTCTTCTTCCCCTGCCACCCCTCCGCCACCCCCAAGTGAGGCATCGGAGGTTGGAGCAGTATGCAGAACCCTGAAATGGAAACTATCTGCACGCCTTTCTCACCCTTCCTCCACCAGGCCCCTCTGCGTGGCCAGCCTTGCCTGGGTAACCTTTCCGGGAGGGGAGCTTGTCAGACTTGCCTCTGCCTCAGCCTCTGTTCACACTCCACCTCGTCCTCCACACCCACCCCAAGCAGAGCCTCGGGGTCCCAGGGGATCCACCATCAGCCTGGACAAGTCATGGGTCACCAGCCACCTCTCTTCTGTGCCTACACCCACTAATCATCTCTTCCTGGTGATTTGCATGGCAACCCTCCTGCACTTGGCTGCTCAGGGGAGTTTTCTGGCTTCATTGCCTCAATTAACCTTAGTCTCCTGGGCCACTCTGGATTCCCCTGCCACCCTGCCACAGACCTAGCCTCTGGAGCCTGCCTGTCTGTGCTCCAGTGGGTCCTTTTCTCTTCATGAGCCTCCCCTTCCCATCAGCAAGCCAGGTTTATGCACACTGCTCCATCCTGCAAGGGATGGGGAGACTGGCTGTGGAAGGAATCTTGACATTCTGGTGCATATCAGAGCTGCAAAGGGCCTAAAAGATAGTCTAGCACACTCTAGCCCACCCTACTGCACTCCCTTTGTATACTGAGTCCCAAGCAAGGAATGGGCTTGCCCGTGGCCCTATCTCAAGTCAGAAAGAGAGCCGGGCCTAAACCTTGGGGTCCTCTCCCTTGGTCCCCTCTGTCTCCCTCTGCTACATTTTGTCAACAAAAAAATAGCTTCTCTGCAAACTTCAAGTTAGGAGTGAATGGAAAATGTGCTCAGTGTTCAAAAATGAGTCTTGACAACCTTGTTCCCTCCAGGCATCCTCTGCTCAGAGGGCAGCTATTTACAAGAAGCTCTGGGCAGAGCCATGAGCCAGGCTGTGACGTAGGAGCCAGATGGCCAAGGGGAGAAGAGAATCCCTCCCAGCCAGGTACTCTTTTGGCATGGTGAACTGAGTGTCTCCAAAGTAACACCTCCCCCACAGAGTCACCATGAGAAGCCAGGGAGCAAACGAACCCCAATACAGGAACCAGATCTGAGGACTGGGAGAAAATTAGGAAGGATGTGGGGAGCAATAGCAGACCCAGGGAAAGGAAGGAGACACCTGCAAGCTCTCAAGTTCCCGGACTATCAGGGGCCAACACAAATCCCAAAACTTGCTGTAAAATATTATCTCAGGGTTCCCACAACAAGAAAACTGTTAAGATCAGAGAGTCCCCTATTCTATAACTTTGCAGGCCTTCAGCAATTATCAAGTCTAGAACTCTGGTACACATGGGAAAACTGATGCCCCAACAGCCTCATACCCCACAGCAAGTTAGGGGCATAGTCAGGAAAGGTGCCCAGACACCTGCCTCTCAGTGTGGGACTCCCTATAAGCCAAGAATAAGGTGTGGGCAGGGTTTGGGGGAAACATGAAGCATGGCGGGGGGTTGAGCCTTATGGAGCCCTAGAGGCCGGCAAGGCACAAACACCACAGAGGAAAGCTGGGGTGCCTAACAACAGACTCCTGAGGTGCAGTGGAGACACCGGTGTGGCTGTGACGGGGAAAGGACAACTGTGAAAGTGAAATCTGCCGTTTCTGAGGGGAAACTGAAATGTGGTCTCCATTCCATGCAAATGACCTGTGGCCTTTGGTCCTGCACCTGCACAGCTCACAACATACACAACACAGCGATCGGATGGGGCTTGAGTTCCCACGGTCTGCGCTCTAGAGAGCAGGAGCAGGGAGGCCTCGCCGGCTCTGGGAAGGATGTGCTGGGATGTCTAAGCTCCCTCTGTAGGCTGTCTGCTGAGCTAAGAGCAGACAGAGTCCTCCTTTGCACCTAGCTGAGATGACCCTGCCAGGGACCACTTCCACTAGGGACAGCACTCCAGGTCGTCCATGATCAGCTCCCGAGTTACTGTCCTGCCACTGTCCTGCCACTCCCCCTTTTGTTCTTACCCCCAACACCCAGAAACCCTCACATTTTTCACTCCTGTAAGAATTTGCTCATCCTGGGAGCCCCCTGAGACCAGGGATGGCAAGCATCTGACGTGCTTGCTACTCCCATCCCAGTCAGAGCCCAGGGCAGACATTGCTAATCAATCATGATTACCTTCCCCTTGGGATCTCAGAATGCTTCATTCCTCAACATAGGCACTGCCTGGCAACCCAGATGGGCTCTCTTGATGAGACTAGTGACCATCCCTGTGATGGGACGATGCACATGTGGCTCAGATCTCAGCCAGGGGCTACTGGCCCCTCAGATTTGGCTCCAACCCCTGGGTCTGTGCTTTCTGTTACTGCTGAGAGATGTCAAGGCTGACTTTCTCATGCTGCCTCGGCCTCACTCCTGAAACAACATGCAGGGAATGCAGAACCTTTCTCAGTCCACGTGCTCACACACACGTACGTATACACCCACAAACACACTCACAGACGCTCACACACATGTACACACTTGCACTACACATACACACTCATGTGTACATGCATACACATTCACCCATGCACACAGTTACACAGAGACATTCTTATGAAACAATTTGTGAGTTTCTGGAACCTCAGTGAAGATTTGGGGGCTACAGGGAGATGTTACATTACACAGAGAATAGCCTTCAACTGTCCTTATGGTTCCCTCTGCCCACTCTCTCTGTCTCCTCCCCATCTCTTCCCTCCTTTCCTCTAGCACTGTCCCACCCCAGTGTCAAATGTTTGTCTCTTTGTCTTGAACAGTCATTCTGCCACCTGCTCTGGAGCTGGAGACAGTCTGTACCCATCCCTGCAGACATCAACTCCCCAAATGGTGTTTCCCAAAAAGCCATTTGAATGACATGTTTCTCCACCATGTTTCAAATATTGTTATAAATAAATGGATGGCCATGACAGAGGACATTTGTCTGCAGCTCTCCATTTTCTGTGCTAAACTAACACAATTCAATGACAAGCACTGTTTTGGGGCCCCTACGCAGTGCTTGGGCACTGTGGCAGGCATTGCAGATACAGAGAAAGCACTGCCCCCAAAAGCACACCCAGCCTCATGGCAGAAGCGGACACATAAAGTAAGGAGTGAAAGATGTGATCAATGCCACCCCTGAAGGCACAGGGGCAACCTCCCTGCCATGCTATGAAGAGTCACCAGGTTCCACGTGAACAAGATTGGGAAGGTCGTCTCAGCAGGAGGCACAGCACGGGCAAGTGTGCCGGAGGGAAAGAGAGGTAGCACTAGCGCTGGGTGTAGGGCTGTGGGCAGAGAAGCAGCATGGAAGGGGTGGAGAGAGCGAGCAGTGGCCACGCTGTGCCAGGGCCCAGGGGCTGGGCCGTGCCTCCACCCTGCCAACGATGAGGCCCCCGGGAGCTGTATCACAGACATCTTCCCCCACAACCGGCTGAGCTGTGTGCCCCCCTCCATTTACTTGGGACCCAAGTCTCCCACAAACATAGTCAGAGGCAAGCCTGTTCTGATTGCAGCCCCTGTAGATTAGTTTCACCTGTACGTGAACTTCATCTCAATGGAATCATCCAGTAGGAACTCTTTTACCTCTGGCTCCTTTAGCTCAGCCTGTCTGTGAAATTCACCCAGGGGTAGAATCTTATAAAGCTTTGTTTCAAATACTGGGAGTTGGGGTAGTAAATTTGGAGGAGCCCAAACTTAACACAGCACTTTCCTAATCGCCCCACCACAGAAGCAGGGCTCTCGTGAAAATGAGCTTTTATCCTCTTCCTTCAAAAGCTTACACAGAACATAAGCCTCAAGGACCACAATGTATAGCGGACACCCTACCCACACTGAGCAGCAAGGGGCTCACTCCAGTCCCCGACTTAAGAGACTCTATTAAACCCAGGGTGGATTTTCTATGCCCAGTGGTTTTCCATTTCGTCTTTTAATTTCTACTTTAAGGACTTAATTTTAACAAAGGAGCCAAATTACCACCACGCTTTAAAATGAACTTGTTTAGGGGAGTTAAAAACAGGCTTTAGAATATGGAGCTTTAATTAACTTTGGAAGATGGTAGTGAAACAGCCCCTGTGCCCCATCTCATGCTTTGCAAAGGCAAGAAAGGAAGGCCTTGGCAAACCCCTGGAGCCATCTGAAGAGCTTTAACATTCCCCAGGCCCAGGCTGCAAGGACGTTAGAGTCTGTTGGGCTGGGAACCAGACACCAGGGTAGTTTCTGGTGCATCAGAGGTTGAGAATCCCTACTTTATTTTATTTATTTATTTATTTATTTTTGAGAATCCCTACTTTAGATTGATTGACCGCTGTCAGCGGTGATGGGATAAGAGACTGGAAGGTAGGGAAACAAGGATGAAGCTGAGAGACAGAGAGGACTTCATACCAGAAGTTCAGCTTTGGAAGGAAACAAGTGGGGCAGCAACCAAGCCAGGTGACACCAAGGGACATTTCCAGCCTCTAAGAAAGAGTTCTGTTATGAGCTGAACTGTTCTCCAAAAGTCATATGGTGAAGTCTTAACCACCACCTCCCCCCACCCCCCCAGTACCTCAGAAGGTAACTATTCAGGGACAGGGTCTTTAAAGTTACAGTGAAATGAGGCCATCGGCATGGGCTTAATCCAGTCTTATTAGCATCCTTATAAAAAAGGAAATGGGACCAAGAGACACCAGATGGCACATACACAGAAGGACAAACCCTATGAAGAGGCAGCCAGAGGGTAACCATCCACAAGCCAAGGAGAGAAGCCTCAGAAATCCTGCCAGCACCTAGATCTTGCACTTCTGGCCTCCAGAACTGTGAGAAAATACATTTCTGTTGTTGAACCACCCAGTCTGTGATATTGTGTTATGGCAGCCCTAGGAAACAAATACAAGTTCCATTTCAGCTCTTTGGCCATGTGTGAAAAGTCTCACAAGATTCACTCCTCTGGCCCAGGATCTCTACTTCTAGCGCTCTGCCCTAAAAGGGAACCAGAAATGCCCTTAAGGAATTACCTATTAAGATGTACATAAAACATTCTTGATAATTGTGGATATTGGAAATGTTCAACAGTGGAACACTGGAAAAGTAAATGATAGCAACCAATTCAATGACATTGAAGAAGCCATTAAGTTGGGCAGCCCCAGTGGCGCAGCGGTTTAGCGCTGCCTGCAGCCCAGGGTGTGATCCTGGAGACCCTGGATCGAGTCCCACATCGGGCTCTCTGTATGATGCCTGCTTCTCCCTCTGCCTGTGTCTCTGACTTTCTCTCTGTCTCTATGAATAAATAAATAAAATCTTTAAAAAAAAAAAAAAAAGAAGCCATTAAGTTATCGAGATTTCTAAAGTTGGACATTCAGTATGACCTCACACTTATGCAAAAATGCACTGACATTGGGATCCCTGGGTGACTCAGGGTTTTAGCGCCTGCCTTCAGCCCAGGGCGTGATCCCAGAGTCCTGAGATCGAGTCCCGTACCGAGCTCCCTGCGAGGAGCCTGCTTCTCCCTCTGCTTGTGTTTCTGTCTCTCTCTCTGTGTCTCTCATGAATAAATAAACAAAATCTCTATAAAAAAAATGTACTGATATTGATCAAGAACCTTGTCTTGAGGGATCCCTGGGTGGCGCAGTGGTTTAGCGCCTTCCTTTGGCCCAGGGCGCGATCCTGGAGACCCGGGATCAAATCCCACGTCAGGCTCCCGGTGCATGGAGCCTGCTTCTCCCTCTGCCTATGTCTCTGCCTCTCTCTCTCTCTGTGTGACTATCATAAATAAATTTTTAAAAAATAAAAAAAAAAAAGAACCTTGTCTTGAAACCTCCTAACCCCACTCCAGGATTTGAGGCATGTGTCGACTTTTTCTGATTTCCATATCCTAAGTTACCCATAGGTAACCGGCCTCTCCCCAAAACACCTAGGCCCACAAGGAGTCTTCTAGCTTTCCAGTTTATGCCTCAACCTACCCATCTGTATCCCAGACGCATACACAGATGTATAAATATAGAAACATATGATGAGCAGTAACTGCACTTCACTGTATATTAGTTATACATCAGTATCTTAAAGTATTTTAAAATACAGTGTAGGGCAGCCCCAGTGGTGCAGCGGTTAAGTGCCGCCTGCAGCCCAGGGCGTGATCCTGGAGACCCTGGATGGAGTCCCACGTCAGGCTCTCTGTATGATGCCTGCTTCTCCCTCTGCCTGTGTCTCTGCCTCTCTCTGTCTCTATGAATAAATAAATAAAATCTTTTAAAAATAAAATAAAATAAAATACAGTGTAAAAAGGCTGGAAGTTAATGTGATACATACACAGGCAATTGGTACATGGTCTATGGAGCTGGAAGGGGCTGGGGCAGGAGGCTTGGTTCTGACTTGAGTTGGAAGTGTGGAATCAGGGAAGGCTTCCCCCGGGAGCTGGCTCCTGAACTAAGGCTCAAAGGTGAAGGCAGAATGAATGGGGGTGAAAGAATGTCTCAGACATGCCCATTCAAAGGCTTAGAGGCAGGCCAGTGGAGGATCCATCCAGGTAAGGAAAGTGGAGGGCACTGACCAGGCTTGGGGTGTAGAGTGTGGTGGGACAAGACAAGGGACAGGATGGGGCCACCCAGCTACAGATGGAGTTGTACAGATTTCATTAATGATCCTAGCTTAGCAGGTCAAGGGCAGTCTCTGTTGTCCATGATCTCAGAGAAAGGTCAGGGGAACTTACCAACTGTGGGGTGCAAGGGAGAGCAGGTGGGGTGGATGTGGCTCTCAAGTTCACATGAGATGGGAGGTCCCAAGTCTCTATACTTTGGGACATAGATGGATAGGCCAGGCCATGGGCTACTACAGCGTGTGTGTGTGTGTGTGTGTGTGTGTGTGTGTGTGTGCACTTTTGTAGGGAAGGTGAGTACTAATAGGTAGCTTAAACTTTGGGAACTAAAGAAGGTAGACAGTGTCCTGGGGTGGGATGAGGGGATTTCAGGACAAGGTCTTGGTTTGTGGCTTTGAACCTGGGCCAGCTCAGGGGTTCTTAGCTGATCTGTTTTCCCTTTGTTTTTATAAGATATGACTGGGAAGGACTCAGAGATTCCTCACCTCTTGTTGCTTTGTTTTGTTTTATAGTGACCTTCCATGTTCCTCCCAACCCTCACCCAATTTACAAAGGGCAACACTGAACCCCAGACAAGGGAAGAGAGCTGAAGAGGAAAGGGAATGTGGGAGGGTTAAGTGATGTGAACCAAGCATGTAAGGGGTCTGGGCAGTGTCCAAATCTTGGCCTGGGCCCAACAAACCCGCTCGGGTTCACTTCAGATCAGCCTGGACCAGGAGGACCTCAGAAGGGGCCCTGTCCCCTGCCACCCTGAGAAGCCCCTGAGCCAGTGATTACAAGAGTGTGACCAGGGTAAAACCCAGAAATGTGCCTGGTATATTTACAGCGATCAGCAACAGTTCCTGCTGAATTTCTGTGGGGTATTTTGGTTGGGTTTTTGGTTGGTTGTTTTTTTTTTTTTTTTTTTTCAATTATCCAGATTAGTGTTCAGTGGATTCCCTTGTTTAAAGGCTCCCATTTAATAAGAGCAACTGTCAAAGTGGAAGTGGACATATGTCCACAGGGGCTTTGGAGGAAGATAGGGAAGAAAAGATGTGCCATGAATCAAGATGTGAGTCTGTACAGCCGCTCACAATCATTTGGTCAGGGTCTCCCACTTGGAGGGATGTACCACAGAGCAGACGTCCTCGTCATCCACCTCCGCACCTTCACCTCTGCCACTCCCTCCCCTGGGCATTGCTTTCTCCCACCTCTCTATCCAGCAGAATCGTTTTCAGCAGCCAGCTCTGTCATGCCCTGGCCAGGTGAGTGGGCAGCACAGACCTCTCAAGATTGCTGCAAAAATTCCACCGTCACAGCCACAATCTCATTCTTGCACCAGCCAAACAGCCTCTCTGGTCCCCCAGCACTTTGCACATTTGTATACTTTCCCTCAAAATAACATTGAAGTTGCAGAACTAAATGCATTCTAAGATCTATTTTTTAAAATGAAAATGGAACTATCATTTATATAGATAATGTGTGTGGATATTTGGAAATGCGTGCATATACACAGAGGAATAAGTTTTTTTGTAGATTCATAGAAAAATATTGAAGGACACATATCAATTCCTCTTGCTTATCTCTGGGAAGTGGGCTTGCTTTCATATCAAGTATTGTTTGAATTGATTATAGGCATGTGTTATGCTTTTAACCAATGTTTCTGAAAAAGGGAAATTTCCTGAGTTTGCATTATTCTTCTTGGCTGAACCTGCCTCTGTCCTCCAATCCCAGGCACTGAAAGAAGTGGGCAAACATTTTAGGTGAATCTCACAGAGTAAAAGGGTGAGTCCTGGCCATCCCTCCATGAGGCAAGGATGTGATGCTATTCATTGCTACATCACAGGGCCTGGGAGTTCTCACTAGATGTTTGTTGAATGAATGAATGAATGCTCAGTCTGAATGATCACAGATTCTGAATTTGTGGGTCTGAATTAATGTTTTTTTAATGTATTAATGTTAGGAATCTAAGGAGACCCTGAATCAGAGGGTACCAACTGAATGGGACTTAGAAATGTATTATCACTAGCCTTAAATTTTTTTCATTATAAAGTAGCAAAACTGTATTTCAGAAGTTTGAAAAATAGATAAAAGGAGAAAAAGGCATAATCACACGATTGTGAGTGGCTGTACAGACTCACATTTTGATTCATGGCACATCTTTTTTTCCCTATGCCCTAACACAAACACTGTGTATTTTTGTGCAGTTCCTTCAGGGGATATGAGTGTGTGCCCATCTATCTTTTTTTTTTTTTTTAAAGATTTATTTATTTGTTTTAGGGAGAGAGAGAAAGAGTGTATGGGGGTGGGGAAAGGGCAGAGGGCGAGGGAGAGAGAATCTCCGGCAGACACCCCACTGAGTGCAGAGCCCCACTCAGAACTCCTTCTCATGACCCTTAGATCGTGACCTGAGCCGAAATCAAGAGTTAGATGCTTAACTGACAGACACCCAGGCACCCTGTGTGCCCACCCATCTTATCTGCATGTTACATGTTACACAATTTTTTGCATCATGTTTTTTTAAAACTTACTGTTATATTCTAAGCCTTTTTTTAATCCCATTATAAAGTCCTCAAACTATTATTTTATGAGTGGAATCGACTCTATTAACAGGACATATATAATTTATTTAGCCAATCATCTGTTATTATATTGAGCTAATGTCCTTTTTGTATCATAGCACAGGAATTAATTTTTTTAATTATTGGTTTTTGCCCACTGTCTTCATCATTTTGCTCTGGGGTACCATTCAGAGATTCCTGGGCACCCCCTGTCTATGTCTCCAGAAGCAGAGGAGAGAAGATCAAAGGAGCTGGGTGGTAAATTTAGTTACCAGTCTGCACAAAATAAGGAGCTTGCACTAGAGAATAAAGCAGCACACCGCTTTCTTTGTTGCAAAAGTCTTGCTATGAAAAAAAAAGCATAAGTTGTTTACTGGGTACAAGTTTACATCTTGGTGGATTTGCGCTGTTGGGTTTTAGAAGAGAAAACAGTCCCTCCCTGAGCCTGGTGCTCTGCTATGGCCTTCCCTTGCAACAACATACAAAGGATGCCCTATCTCACAGCTGCAGTCCTGCCATTCCTGTGCTTGTGAGGGTTGCTTTCTGTTCTTCCAGGGTTACGCTGGTGCATGCAGGTTGTAGATGTCCCATGCACTGCCATATACAGGCATGAACAGCCCCTAGAAGGGAGGAGAACCAGGGCAACTCAATTATCAGGGGCCGTGATAACCGTTGTACTATGGACATATTTTATAGAATCCTTAGGATATTGTTAAATACACAACGTTTTTTAAAAAAGATTTTACATATTAATTGGACACAGAGAGAGTGAGAACTAGCAGGGGGAGCAGCAAGCAGAGGGAGAAAGAGAAGCAGGGCTCAATCCCAGTACCCTGAAATCACGACCTGAGCCAAGGGCAGATGCTTAACTGACTGAGCCACCCAGGTGCCCCTTAATACAGAACTTTTACAAGTGAATTTCAATTATTCTCAAAAAAGAGGAACAAGACCATCAAACAAAGGAAGGATTTTAGGAGTTTTAGGCTGAAAAGTGGCATGGTCAGGTTTGCATGTTATAAGAAGCAAACTACTCCTTCCATGGAGAATACATTAGAAGGTATGAGACCAAAGTTGAGGAGTCTAAAGGAAAGGTTAGGACTAGATCAGTAGCCTCCGTCCTCTTGTATCCACACCTCCCTGTAGGCAGGTGGGGGGTGGGGTGGGAGGAAGGGTGGGAAGGGTACTTTCCTAGCCCTGGACTTTGGACTTGGTCTTGTGACTTACTTTGGTCAAGGGAAAGGGGAAGAAGTGACTAGATACCAATTCGAGCCTTGATCTTAAGAGGCCTCACACATTCATTCCACTTGCCTTCTTGTGCATCTCTTGTCACCAGGAAAAAGACGTGTCCAGCTAGCCTGCTGATCCTGGAGGATGAGAGACACGTGGAGCAGAGCCACCCAACTGCTTGCAGACTCACGAGTGAGCCCAGCTGAGGTCAGTAGAGCTGCAGAGCCATTGGAAGGACCTGCCTGTTGTTGCAGGCCATTGAAATGTTGTGATTGCTTGTTAGGCAGCATTTCTGCAGCAATGGGTAACTGATATAGTGTGGATAGAAAGAAGGAAGCAAAGCCAAGAGGTAGTTAGGAAAGCAGATGGAGCTGGTAGTCAACAGGGTGTAACCAGCTGTGACTAAGGGTAACTGATGGAGTCTCAGAGGAGACTTGGGGTTTTGGCCTGGTCCTCAGGCAGTTGGAGGTGCCATGTCTGGGATGGAGAGCACAGGAAGAGGAAGACAGGAAGTGACCTCCTACGTTAGACTTACATCAGTGGCTCTCTCTCCTTTCCTCTGACTTCCTATTTCTCCTTGTTTCCCAAGGAGACCAGGGCCTGTGTCTGCCAGGACAAGCCCCTTGGGGCCTGAACTACTGAGCAGGAATACACACATCCCTGCCATACTCAGCATCCCCATGGCCTCTGGCTCTGCGAGAACATCTCCTCTATTACAGACCCATGAGGACAAGCCCTGATTTGGACAAGGGGTTGAACCAGACTTCCCAGCCATGGGGACCACTCAAGAAAGACCCTGCTGATTTCCCAGGGCTTCCTGCAGACAGAAGTCTATTCTCATTACTTTCATTTACTTAAAATACTTGCTTTGCAACAGTGAAACCACCCAAAATATTCACTTCTTTATTTCCAACTAGACAAATTGAACTCAATTTGCATTGGATAATTATTTTCAATTAAGTGATAACAATCCTGAAACATGCAAAAATAATCTTGTCCAAAGGCCAGTTTATCCCATCCAAGAAATGAGGAGGCAGTGAGAGAAGGAGGCCTATTGGCGTGCTCCCTATGGAGATGGAGGGATGCCCCTGCCAAGTCCCTCATGGGTCGCCTCTGACCTGAGGGCCAAACAAGACCAGTGGCCTGTTCTGGCCTCCTACCCCCCGGTCCTGCATCTCCTCTCTTCCACATTGAACTAACTAGGGGGCCCCTCCTGACAGCTGCCAGGTGCGAGAAAAGGCTGCTTCCCTACAGAGAAGGGCCCAGGCCAGAATCGAAGATCTGAGTTCTGATCTAGCTGAGTGTCCCTGGGCAAGTCACCCCTGCTCTGGGCCTTAGGATCCCTCTCTGTGCAGGATTATAGGATTGTATAGGATTGCTCCAGCTCAGAGGCTGTTTTGTAGTTCTGTCACAGTCCTTCAGAGCTCCCTAGCACTAAAGCCAGGTTTTTATGGGGGAACCAGCCCACCAGCCAGCCCTTACTCTCTGATACTCTGTGTGCTGTTGAGGTGGAGGTTCGCCCCTATCATATAGAAGATGCATGGATTGAGTTCTGAAGCCTCATGCAGGAGCAGCTTGTGTACGCCTGTTCACGTGCTTAGGAGCAAACAGCTCCCAGCCAGGAACTTTCCGGAGATGGAGCACTGAATCTTAAAAGACCACAGAGATGAGAAACATCCCGAGGTGTTGTCCTTGGGCAAATGCTCCTACACCTGCCACAAGGAGTGCTCACTCCCTTGCCACAGCCCCTTTACCACGTCACCCCTCATAGAAAGATCCCTGCCTCCCCAGGACAGATGTGCCTCGGGTCCTCCTGAGTGGTGTCTACTGCTGACCTCAATCACTGCCCAGTGAGGCATTCAAATCAAGTTTAAAGTAGCCATCATGCTGCTCACCTGGCTGAACAGGCGTGACAGCCCAGCTAGACCCATCCCCCCTCCACCGCCTGCTACTCAGTGTTTCAAACTCATCTGGGCAAACCCTCTACCCACAGACGGAGCTGCTGGGGACATCTCCCACCAATGTCCTTTCCTTCTCCCTGATGCTCCATCTTTTTCTTTCTTTTTTAAAAGGTTATTTATCTATTTGAGAGGGAGACAGAGAGAGAATGCATGAGCAGAGGAGGCAGAGAGGGAGAAGCAGTCTCCCCCACTGAGCAGGAAGCCTGATGCCAAGTGGGGCTGGATCCCAGGACCCTGAGACCATGACCTGAGCCAAGGGCAGACACTTACCAACTGAGTCACCCAGGGGCTCTCCCGATGCTCCATTTTCATTACAAGTCTAAAGGACAAAGGGTAGTGGAAGGGGAGGTGGGCATGGGGTGACTGGGTGACGGGCACTGAGGGGGCACTTGACAAAGTGAGCACTGGGTGTTATACTCCAATCGAACTCCAATAAGAAAATATATACAAATAAATAAATAATGTTGTGCAACACTTGACATTATAAAAAAAAGTCTAAAGGAGGGTGCATTTATACCTCTGTGTTGAGAAAGCTTTGTGAAGACACTCCCTTAAATCCATACACTGGTTAATCATACTTGAAGTTGTTTAGATTTACCAAAAACAACAAAACGCACAACCCAGAGACCTCTTCCCCAAGCCGAGGTGGATCAGCTGCGGCCACCACAGAGCTCTGGCTCTGTGCCGGTGGCAGCAGACCCCTTGGGCTCCCACTGGTCTCCTGTCCCCCAGCACCTTCCTAGGGGACCTCCAGGAGGCCTGAGAAACAATTTGGGAAAAAGACAAAGCAGCCATGTCAGCATGTGTGGGGTTTTACTGTTTTTCCACAATACTCAGCCCCGAAGATGATATCCACTGGTGTGAATGATTTATTCGATAATATTTATTTACACGGAAAGATGTTTTAGAGTCTATGTTGCTAAGTGAAAATTAAAATCACAATGCCTCTAATCCCATTCTTGGGGGAGAAAAAGAAGTACCTTCCTGCCCATCTTCCTATTGTTACTTACAATTAAAAAGAATGAGGATCTAGGTGGTCCAAACAAAAACCTAATGTGGATTTTTGTTCCCAGTACTTCAGATATTTGATGCTTTAGGAGCCAGTGATACAAGGAACTTAACAAAACCAAACCAAAACAAGAAGCCAACAACATTGTATTTAATGATTCAAAACCCAAGGCCCTGGGTGTGTGAAATTCAAAAAGCCTGAAACTCTGGAGGCCTCCAGACATCAGCTGTGTGCCATCAGCCCTCTATCTGGAGGCTATTGCTCAGAGCCAGCCAGCTTTTCTCCACCTTCCCCCAGCTCCTAAGACCAGTAAAGTTTCCCCAGGCTGGAGGGGAAGCAAGAGGCTGGTGGGGCTTCTGAGAAGGGGCCTTGTCTCTGGCCCCTCAGCCTGGGCTTGCCCTGGAGACAGGAGGGTAACAGCCCCGTGAGCTGGGGGATCTGAGAGCAGAGAGGCCCTGCTTACCAGCTGGGGGGCGGCAGAAGCAGTAGGTGGAGAGGACTGTCCGCACGGGAGTGTTTGAGCAAACCCCTTCTACCCCAGGATGGCCTTAGAGGCTGAGCAGGAGAGCCAAAGGCCCTCAGTGCATCCAAGAAGGTGCCCAGCAGTCCCCCTGCCCTTCCAGCCACGACTGGTGCCCCTCAGAGCTCTGCAGGCAGGCCTGCTGTTGGACGGTCCAGCAAGGCTCCGTGCGGGGTGCTTCGGTGTATTCTGGGGCGTAGCTCTCCTACAAGCCTGGGAACGAGGTGCTCTCATCACTTACAGATGAGGAAACCACGCCTCAGAGTCACCGCAGTCTGAATTCGGTCAACGTCAGCTCACTTCAGCACCCCATTCTGCTCTCTACTCAGTGGCGACAAAAAGAGCGGAGTTGGCAGTGCCATACCGTTTGCCCTTGGCCGGGCCCAGGGCTGCAAAGCCAGGTGGGAGGGGGGAAAGAAGAAACCACCAGAGCCACCATATCTCTTAAGTACAGTTTTCTGTATTCAAATTAGATGGCACAATCTCCATGAATAAAATTACAGTTCCCAAAGGGATCACGCCCAATTTAAATGTATAAGAGGCCATTAACAGGCCAGGCTGGCTATTAGAATTGAGCTCGTGTCATTTGTGCTGTGGTTCTGCTATTATGCCAGGGACCTGGGGATCACAGAGGCGTGAGGCACACTATGGCACGCTGCCTCCAGTACCGCCAGGCTGGCTGGGTGCTGAGGACCCAGAAGCTCTAATGTGCCCTCCTAAGAGTTAGTGAGCTTCCTTCTGTCCTGCTCTGAACTGGCCCCAGCCCCCTGCCATCCACCTGACTGACCTTGACAAAGCCTGCAGGTGGGGTTCTTAACGCAGACCTCCCCTGGAGTTCAGCAAACAGGAGGACCTGAGGATCAATGCCTGCCTGCTGCCTGCGGAAGGGAGGGGAGGAAGCCAGTGTGGACAGAGGGAGCTGCCAGGCAGGCTTAACTTGGAGACCCTGAGGCTAAAATGCATATCCCCACTGTCCCCAGTTTCAGCCAGCCAACAGGCCTTTGGCACCTCGCACAGGTGACCCACCAGATGTGGGCTGCACTAGGAGGGGGTGTGGCCTTGGGGGGCTGAGGAAGCCATCCTGAAGGGCAGGACACACGCCCAGCCTGGAAGGGGGACAAGGCAGACAGTGGGATGATACTGATCTTGCTTCATGGCCCCAGGGCAGAACGAGAAAATATATGTAAATCCTGAGCCCTGGGCCAGCCCACAGTAACAGTGGTATTTCCACTGCACAGGATGACCTCGCCCCTCCTCTCCCTCGGCCTTGCTTTTGCTCCCCAGCCTCCAGAAAGCGTCCAACCCCTCTTGCACACGTCCACTAATGGAGAGACCGCCACTTCCCAAGGCAGCCCAGGGCACTGTGGAACAACTTTTTTGGTTTTGTTATGGTGAGTGTACACAACATAAAACATGCCATTTTAACCATCCAAAAGTGTACAGTTTAGCGGCATTAATCACATTCACATTGTTGTGCAACTATTACCACCATCCACCTCTAGAAGACTTTTTATCTTCCCAAACTAACCCTCCACCCCCTCCCAAAGCCCCCGGCAACCACCATTTACTGTTCTGTCTTCATTAATTTGGCTACTCTAGGGACTTCATATATGCAGAATCATACTATATTTGTCCTTTTCTGATTGGCTGGTTTTACTTAGCATAATGTCTTCAAAGTTCAGTCATGACAGAGCATATGTTGAGATTTTCTTCTGTTTGAAGGCTGGATAATATTCCATTATATGTGCATTCCACATTTTGTTTATCCGTTCATTTGCTGATAGACAGTTGGGTTGCATCTACCCTTTTTAGCTATCATGTGAATAATGCTGCTATGAACATGAGTGTAATATCTCTTTGAGTTCCTGCTTTTAATTCTTTGTGTTATATACCCAGACATGGGATTCCTGGATCATATAGGAATTCTGTTTAATTTTTTGAGAAAGCCCCACACTCTTTTCCACAGCAGCTGCCCCATGTTCTTTGAACAGCTCTGACCATGAGAAAACACTGCATCCCCAGTGTTTGGCTTTGCCTCCGAGGTCACCTGACCCTCATCTGCCCCTTGTGCCTTGGTTGGCCCTGCTGGGCCCTCTTTGCTCTGGGCAGGTCTCCCCCAGTTCCTATACTCCCAAGGTTGGCTCTCCCTACACACATTCTCCCAGGGAACCCCTCTAACTGGCCCCTGTACAGAAGCACAATTTCTCTGGAGCAGCACCCCCACTAGGGAACCTCCAGGCCACCCTGTTGCAGGGAGAAACATTCTCAGAGTTGGGAATGAGCTGGTCATGGCACTCGGCATGAAACTCAGTCCCAACTTAGCCCACCCCACCTTCCACCTGCTTCTCTCCCTATCACCTACCTACTTCCTCTCCCTCATTCCCCTCCAGCCACACAAGCTTCTGTCTGCCCTCCTTCCAGCTCAGAGCTCACCTCATTCCCACTACCCAGGTCTCTGATCAAACATCACCTTCTGGAATGGTGTGCCTCCACCTGCACCCTGTTACCTCACCCTGCTTGATCACTGACCTCACCACTGACCCTGAGCCCATGAGTTCACCGGGCCAGGGCTTGGCTTATTCATGGCTGCCACCCAGTACCTGAAATGGTGCCTGGCATAGGGAGATACCCAACGGCAGCTCTGGAGTGGACAGATAACGCCAGGAAACAGCGTCTCCCTGCCCACAGGCCCTGCTCACTGCTCCGGGCAGAGGAGTCTGAGACCTGGCTGTGGCCCTGGACAAGGCCTCTCCCCTTGGGGGTTTATTCCCCTAGGCCCCAAGGGGCATGACCTTCACCAAATCACCCCTGACCTCCCTCCTTTTCTGAGTCTTTTAAGTGCATCACCCCTGCTAACAAAGAAAATGATCTGTGAACACAGGTACAAATGTACCCTCCTAAAAAATTCTAAACATTTTATCTATTTGAACAGGTAACATAGATTTAAGTCTGTTTATATTATTTATTTATTTATTTATTTATTTATTTATTTATTTATTTATGTAATCTCTACACCCAGTGTGGGGCATGAGCTCACAACCCTGAGATCAAGAGTCATATGCTCTTCTGACTGAGCTATCCAGGGACCCTGAAGAGGTAACATAAATTTAAAATTTAAATTTTTCTCTGCTCTGTTATTTTACCAGATGAGACTGAAAGTTCCTCTAATACTCAAAAATCTTTAAAATATCTGACTTCAGTTTTTGACAGGACTGAGACTATCTGATTTCACTGTCTGACACATTCTCAACCTTATTAAGACCACTCCAGTGAGGTAGTACCTGTGTGGTGGGAAGAGTTTTATTATCATCAAGAGCAAGAATCAAAAAAATCAAATAGAATAAAGCAAAATAGGGATCCCTGGGTGGCTCAGCGGTTTAGTGCCTGCCTTTGGGGCAGGGCGTGATCCTGGAGACCCCGGATCGAGTCCCACATCGGGCTCCCTGCATGGAGCCTGCTTCTCCCTCTGTCTGTGTCTCTGCCTCTCTCTCTCTCTCTCTCATGAATAAATAAATAAAATCTTTAAAAAAAAAAGAATAAAGCAAAATATACTTTAGTGGTGAATAGGTGGTAACCATAGCTCCTCTCAAGGCAGCTACACTAAATATCAAACTGAAATGTATTCTTACCTGCTGTGCTTTCAATGCCCAGGGGAAGGGTGCCATGATGGTCTTTCTACTGCAAAATAGTGAAGCCAGTCCAGGCCCAGAGCTGTGGACTGAAAGGGCACAAGGCTGTTGCAGAGCATTCATTCACGGGCTCAGCCCTCAATAGTGTGGGGCCCAGGGTGAAGGGAGTGGGAAACTCGCTCTCCTGGTTGTGGGAATGCAGGCTCTACCCCTGGAGGGAGTACCTCCTTCATTTCTACACCCTGAAGGTCCCCAGCCCTGGTCCACAACCTTGCTGGAGGCTGAGTGACCAGTAGGAGGAATGCTGGACACAGCTCAATAGAAGTGAGTTCAAGATCTGTCTTTGCCACCACGTGTAGATGAGGCACATCCTGGCTCTTGTTCTCACTCTCCCCGTTTATAAACCAACAGCCTTAAAACTGATCATTTCCAAATTTCTCTCCATGTATGATTTTTCCTTTATTCCTGGCCTTGCAGCCACTGGGGTAGAGGAAGCCAAAATCAATCAACAGGGTCCAGTAGTGACTGTGTCCTCACCAAGCTCAAAGTTTGGACAAAGAGATGAAATGTGGGTGTGAATACCACATGGTGGGAAGGAGACTTGTGTGGCCCAAGGAAGTGTTTTGGAAGCTCAGAATGGAGGGTCTTCTCTGGCTGAGACCAGAGCTGCTTCCTGGAGGAGGCAGGACTAGAGCAGAGCCTGTGATAATGGGGGATGTGCATATGCTGGGAGAGAAGGAAGAAGGATTACTACAGTAGAGGATGGGGTGGGAGACTCCGCATCACTCCGCCAGGCCAGCAGATGGTTCAGGGGGAAGTACAAATGAGTAAACAAATTTAGTACTGTGGAGCAGGGAAGACAGTTTGTTTGGGCCTTACTCATACGTGGAGTCAAAGTGTGAAGAAAGGATTTTTTTGCCTTGTGTCAATAGTGGTCTTTGACCACAATAGAGGCTTGTTCTGATGGTGGCATGAAAGACTGGGTCAAATCCTCCAAAAAAGAAGTTCATGGGCCGGCCCATTGCCACCTCCAACACGAGAGCCTTTTTTTTTTTTTTTTTTTTTCCAACACGAGAGCCTTGAGTCAGACCAGCCAGTACTTCATTTTATGAACAGGCATTTTTAGAAAAGTAACATAATATCATCACAGGAAATTTGGAAAAGAGGAAAAATAAAATTACCTCCATACATCCCTTCATACCACCCCTGAGATACTGAGTGTGAATTCTCCATAAGTGTGGGTGCGCATGGGCTACTGCTGTGTATCTTATCTCTGTATCACATAGTAGAGATCGTATTTCAGGCACATCTTTATCCTGGTTGTTCCACATGCTTCCCTCTCCTCTCTCAGTAGTACCTCTGTATCCATCAGCTGTCACTGAATACCAACCCAACACAAAATTCATGTTTCAAACAAGATTTATTATTGCTCTTGAATCTGTGGATCAAATGGGCAGTTCTACTGGCCTGAGCAGGCTTAGCTAGTCTTGACTTTGGTTGGTGATGCCTCTAGTGGCTCAGCTGGTTAGTCTAAGATAGCCTCACAGTCTAGTGGCTGGCCAGCTATTGCCTGGGCGGCGAGGGTGGCTGCACCCTGAATCTCACCCCCTATCACATTCTGTTGGTCAGAGCAGGTCTTGCGAGTGTCCAGAATCAGAGTGAGAGGGACTACAAATTTCAGGGTCAGGGGCATGGATATAAAGAAGCCAGTAACTGCAGTGTCAATTATTGCCATCAAGCTACCATGTTCCTCATTTTCATAGCCACCATGTTTGATAGCAGTAGAGTTTTCCATGGCTGTACCACTTCTCACAGAGGTACTGTTAAATGGGGATGTACCATACTTAATTTGTTTAACATTTTCTCTAATAATACCTAAGCGATCTATGTGTTCCAGCCTTAATCTTTGAGGTCAAGAAAAGCAAGTTTTGATTAAGGGTGTTTCCCACCCTTAATTAAAAACCCAAGGTTATGGGGTGCCTGGTTGGCTCAGTCAAAAGACCATGTGATTTTTTTATCTCAGTCCTGTGAATTTGAGCCTCATGTTAGGTGTACAGATTACTAAAAATAATTTTTTTAAGGATTTTATTTATTTATTCATGAGAGACACAGAGAGGCAGAGACATAGGCAGAGAGAGAAGCAGGCCCCATGCAGGGACCCTGATGCGGGACTCAATTCTAGGTCTCCAGGATCACACTCTGGGCTGAAGGCAAGCACCAAACCACTGAGCCACCAAGCATCCCTAAAAAAAATTTAACCAAAAAACAAAACAAAACAGGGACACCTGGGTGGCTCAGTGGTTGAGCCTGTGCCTTCAGCTCAGGGAGTGATCCCAGATCTGCGGATCGAGTCCCACATCGGGCTACCTGCATGGAGCCTGCTTCTTCCTCTGTCTGTGTCTCTGCCTCTCTCTCTCCGTGTCTCTCATGAATAAATAAATAAAATATTTTTTTTTTTAAAGTTTAAATGAGAAGATTGAGCTAAAGTCTTTCCCAGGGCCCTTACAAGCAACACAGACTTTCCTATGTTCTTTATTTGACCAAATTCAAATGTGTCTATTCTTAAAGCAAGTACTGGCTGTTGAAATCATTTGCAAGAGTCCCTTTCCATCTCTGGGCCTTGCTTTCCCATCTATAAAAGTAGATGGTTGGACTAAATGGTTGGGGGGTTGGGCTAGAACAGCGTTTGGCAAACAATGTCACTCAGGTCGAAAAGCCAAAAAGGTATCCTTGACATCCTTCTTACATGTACTTTTAAATACACAAGAAACACACAAAGCACCTGTATCCTTCTTCCTACCCTGTAATGACCCACCTTTAAGAAATGGTGTGTACTGAGCAAAGGGGGCAGCAAGACAGGTGCCAGCTGGCAGGTGTGAGGGTGATGTTAGATGCGTGCATCCAGGCCAGGCAGCCATCACAGGGCTGCCGATGATTGCTGGTCTCTGTTCAGTGTCTTGTCTTGTAATCTCAACATGTATTTGTGACCTTGCTCCATGTTCATTGTCTGTAAAATGCTCTATAAAATTTAATTCCTGTGGTTTGCGGCTGAGCAGAGGAGCTTTTAAAAGAAAATGCATTCTAGCTCATGAGCTCTTGTTATCATTTTTAAAGACTCCATTTTCTTAGGGCAGTTTTAGATTCATTTCAGTTTTAGATTCAACTTAGCAAAACTGAGAGGAAGATGCAGAGAGTTCCCATATATCCCCTTTCCAACAAACGCACAAGCCTCCCTCATTATCAACACCCTGCCCCAGAATGATACACTCTCAACCAAGGGTGAAGCTGTACTGACACATCGTTAGCACTCAAAGTCCACAGTGTCCATCAGGTTCCCTCTTGGTGTTATCCACTCTACGGGTCTGGACAAATGCATGACACACGTCTACCATTATAGTTCATACAGAGCATCTTCATTACCTTAGAGATCCTCTGTGCTCTGCCTTCCCCCCACCCCCACAACCCCTCAGCTTTACACTGTCCCCATAGTTTTGCCTTTGCCACAATGTCATGTTGTTGGAATCAAACAGGATGGAGCCTTTCAGATCAGCTTCTTTCACTCAGTGATAGGCATTAAAGTTTCCTCCATGTCTTCACGGCTCCAGAGCTCATTTCTTTTTAGTGCTGAGTAACCTTCCATCGTCTGCATGTGCCACAGTTTACTTACCCATTCACCTCCTCAAGGGCACCCGGGCTGCTTTCAAAGTTTAGCAGTTATGAATACAGCTGCTACAAACATCTGTGTGCAGCTTTCTGTGCGGACGTGAGTTTTCAACTGCTTTGGGTGACTACCAAGGAGCTTGGATGCAGGAGTGTATGGTAAGATACGTTTGGCTTTGTGAGAGACCGCCAAACTGCCTGCCAGCGTGGCTGCTCCACGTCTGCATTCCCACCAGCAGCGTCTGAGGGTTCCTGTTGCTCCACATCCTCACCACCATGTGTTGTCAATTCCGGTGTCCCAGATTATGGCCATTTTGAAAGGCGTGTAGTGGCGTCTCATTGTTGTTTTAATTTGCATTTCCTGATGGCATATGATGTGGAGCATCTTCTCATGTGCTTATTTGCCATCTGTGTATCTTCTTTGGTGAGGTGTCTGTTAAGGTCTTTGGGCTGTTTTTTTAAATGGGATTGCTTGTTTTCTTACTGTTGAGTTTCAAGAGTGCTTTGTGTATTTTGGTTACAAGTCCTTTATCAGATGTGTCTTTTGCAAATAGTTTCTCCCAGTCAGTGGCTGGTCCTCTAAACTGGTCCTCTAACTCTCTCTATACTGTCTTCCCTAGAGCAGAAATTTTTTATTTTAATCAAGTCCAGCTTGTCAATTCTTTCTTTCATGGATTGTGTTTTTGGTGTTGTATCTGAAAAGGTATCACAATATCAAGGTCATCTAGGTTTTCTCTTCCAATGATTTTTTCCCTTAGTGGTAAAATATAAATAATGGGAAAAGAAAGTCATACATAATTCTACTTCCTGGATGAATATTGATAGAATTTTGGTGTATATCCTTTCAAATATGCACTCATATTCACACATTTACTTACATAGATGGGGCCATTGTCTACATATACCAATTTGCAGTCTGCTTTTTACACTTAAAAATATGTCATGCATATTTTCCATAATGATATATTTAGTTTTTATATATTTATTTTTCAGGTTCCAAAAGTAACATGTTCATTATATAGTTCATATACTCAGAAATATACAATGCAGAAAGTGAAAGTTTTCTGATTTCTTCCATGGTATCTTTATACTTTTCACCTCCTTTTGAGTTAATCTTTTAAATATTTATTTTCAGGGGATCCCTGGGTGGCGCAGCGGTTTGGCACCTGCCTTTGGCCCAGGGTGCGATCCTGGAGACCCGGGATCAAGTCCCACATCGGGCTCCCGGTGCATGGAGACTGCTTCTCTCTGCCTGTGTCTCTGCCTCTCTCTCTCTCTCTCTGTGACTAAAATAAATAAATAAATAAATAAATAAATAAATAAATAAATAAATCAATAGGAAACCAAGTTGGATTCCTTTAAAAAAAAACATTTATTTTCATATAAAATTATACATCTTGTAAATCTTTCAGTTCTATTAATTTAATTATAAACATAAATCCCTTCCATACTTAAGATCTATCACTTTTCTTTGTGTCCATCTGAAGAATTCTTCACAACATTCTCTCCATCTTCTCCACCTTCCAACATCAGCCTTGTCTTCAAGGTCCTGCTAAAATGTGGCTTCCAAATTCTTTGGACAGCCTAAAAAAGTCTCCTGAACCAGCCCCTACATACTCTTTCCTACAGCAGTAAGTCTGCACCTCTCACTAATGCCCCTCAAGGCCACTAGAGGCAGCTGGAGGGAGTGGAAAGAATGCAGCCAAAGCTGGGCTTGAGTCTGAATCTTGCCACTTTCTTGCTGGGGACCCAAGGCCCTTTTATCAACTGAGTCTCAGTGCTCTCATCTATAAAATGGGATACCTATCTTCATAGGTATCATACCTATGATCGTACCTATCTTCAGGGTTAAGGTAAGAATTAAATGACGTACTGCAAGAAAGATCCCTGGTGCTTATTCTATGTGATATGCGAATGGAGCCCTTGTCAGCTGTCCAAGGGCAGAGTCCAGAGCCAAGGTATCAGGAGCTCAGTGGAAATCCACAATGGAAGCCCTGAGAGGCCACATACAGAACCTGGCAGGTGGGTGTAAACCACCCCACAGCTGGTTTTGCCTTCTGTTGGAAAAACCCTAAGGTGCCCCATGGGTCCTGGATACTGGGCGAGGTTTATTTTTTCAAACCGTCATATGCTGCTGGCTTGGCCTCCAGTCTGAGGAGCAGAGGAAGACCTCAAAACATTGAAAGCAGAGACTCAAAGAGATATTTCTATTCAGAGCAGCATTATTCACCATAGCCAAAATATGGAATTAACCCTAGCGTACCTCAATAATTGAGTGGATAGGTGAAGTGTGGTATATATAAACAATGGAATATTATTCAGCCTTAAAAGGGATGAGAATTCTGACACACACTATAACTTGGATCAACCTTGAGAGCATTATGCTAAATAAGATAAGCCAGTCACAAAAAGACAAATATTACATGATTCCATGTATATGAAGTACCTAGAGTAGTTAAATTCATAAACACAGAAAGTAGGATGTCTGTTGTCCGGGTGTGAGAGGAGGGTTAGTAGAGAATTATTGTTTAATAGGTATAGAATTTCAATTTCACAAAATGTAGAGAGATCTGGAGATGGATGGTGGTGATGGCTTCACAATAATGTGAAAGTATTTAACACCACTGAACTATACACCTAAAAATAGCTAAAATGGTAAATTTTCTGTTATGTGTATTTTACCACAATTTAAAAAATGTTTTTGGGGCCTTCTAGTTGCCCAAGCTGGGGATTTCCAAGCCACCACCCAGAGAGACACAGAATCCTGAGCTTGCTCCCCACTACCTTCTCCACATGGCAAATGCCAAGGAGATGGGAGCCTGTGATGTCCTAGCTTCCTCCTGGCTCTGATGAACTAAGATGAGAATTAGAGAGAATGGAAACGTGGGTTTTAAAAAAGTAGATAGAGAATTAAAAATACAATTGAAAATCACACTCACTATTCCAAGATTAAAAACATTCTTTAGAAACTGGGCTTTATTAGCCGACAAGCTTCCTGCATCGTGTAGGAGGGAGGGAGCCGGGTCACCAGTGCTCTCCGTAGGGGGCAAGCAGGTGAAATGATTATGAAATATGTCAAATAAATGGTCCTTTTTTCTCCCCAGGAGATAAGGAAAGGTAATTTGGTCTGTCAGTCGCGCACACAGAAGACGTCATGGTCAACTGCATTAATACTGAATACTTTGTCCAGAGTCACAGAGCTAAAAGAAATTACAGAATCTTTCTCCTGTGAATTCTGGCATGACTCTCAGCAGACCTTTCCCCACCTGAATTCACAAGAGAGATGAATAATAAAAGGCAGGGCCTACAGTGGGACCCGGAGCCCCGCTGCTGACTGTCTGGGCTTGGTAGCCAGAGCCAAGCTGCTCATCACTGCACCTGAGGACCCCTGCCACCCCCACCCTGCACTCTCAGCCTGCCCCTCCAGGCTCCCTTGTCACCACGGCCTTCTTGGGTCCTTTTTCAGCCAGACCAAACCCTAGCCATTTCCCGTGGATGGCCAGTCAGGTCTCGGCCCCCTTCCTCCCTTGTCTGCCCTGTGAAAGCCCATCATCCCAGCAGGTCCCAGAGCACCTCCCCTCCTCTGACAGTGCACCCTCTTCCATCCCACCCCTGCATGCTCACTTCTTTCTGCAGCTGTTAGGGGGAATTGTGTGTCCAGAACTTCTTCCCCTAAACACCCCAGACCTCTGGGAGGACGGACAGCCAGGCAGCCTCCCCTCTGTTTCTACCCCAAGGTCTGGCACTCACCAGTAGAAGGATGAGTTCATTAGGTCTCTGCAAGTTTTCTATTTTATAATCTAACAAAAGGATGTGTATGGTGGGGTTTTTTCTTTCTCTCTTTTTTGGTATTGGTGGTGTGAAGGGCCATGCTGCCCAGGCTGGGGTGGACACTGGGATGCTCTCTAAATTCACCGTCAAGTTACTGAATTGCAGGAGGCAGTCTTCCCTTTCACACCCTGCAGCTGTGGGGTCAGGGAGCCCCAACCCCAGACCCTTACCCAGCAGCTGAACAAAGTCTCTTCCCTTTTCTGCTTTTGTAGACTTGTCAGTCTCTGGAACAGTGAAACCTCTTTTAACACAGTTATATTCCCTCATGTAATAAGTACTTTATTATTTTTAGAATGTTTTACCCAATTAATTTGATTATCAGTTAATTATGTATTAACATTTTAAGAAAATGAATATTTGCCCAGCTACTTAAACTAAATCATTAAATATGTATTTATTCCTTTTTTTAAAAATTCACATCCGTTATCTTCTGCAGATGTAGAAGACACATTTAGGCCTCTGAAACAGACCCTGTACAAAGGTGTCTTCTCGGCTCCAAGAGCAGGGCTTGTGGGGGTGCTGGGAAAGACCTAGAAAGCGAGGCCCACAGCATGTAGTAGAGACCAAAACCTCACTGGTGAATAGGGAGGGCCACCATCACACTGTCACAGCTTGGCAGAATTTAGGATTAGGAGAGGTGGGTATAGCTGAGAGTCGCATGTGTGAGCGTGTGTGAATGTGAAACCAGCACCTGGAGGCCCCTGGGTGGCTCAGTGGGTTAAGCATCCAACCCTTGATCTCAGCTCAGGTCTTGATCTCAAGGTGGTGAATTCAAGCCCTGTGTTTGGCTTCACACTGGACATGGAGCCTCCTTAAAAAGGAAGGAAAGAAGGAAGGAAGGAAGGAAGGAAGGAAGGAAGGAAGGAAGGAAGGACTGGAGGGAGGGAGGGAGGGAGGGAAGGAAGGAGGGAAGGAGGGAGATAATCTTGTCACCTCTGGGTGGTTTGATGAAGCCTCCCAGAGGACAGTAAACCTAGCCTCATGGGACCCAGACTCACCAAGGTGTCTGTCTTTGGACCAGTTGGCAGGTTTAAGTGGCCTCACTTCCCTGGGTTTATAGGAAGGAGGCGGTGCTATGGTCACCAAGGCCCTTCCTGTCCTGACATGCTGCCAGCCTGTGAATCACACAGAGGTTGCCCCATCTCCAATCCACAGAGTGAGGGGAGGTGACAGCTGTTCCAGCTCCAGGACATGCAGTCAGGCAAGAGATGCCAACTCCCTGTCAGTGTTCCCTGCAGATGGAGACGTCCAGTAACCATCTACACCAGGAGTCAGTAAACTTGCCTGTGGGTTAGATCCTGCCAGGTACCTATTTTTATATGGCTTGAGGGCTAAGAATGATTTTTACATTTTGAAATGGTTGGAAACAATCCAAAATCAATAATATTTTGTGATACATGAATATTATATAAAACTACAGTGTCTATAAATAAAGTTTAATTGGAAGACATTCAAGTTCATTCATTTACACGTTGTCTGTGGCACATTTGCGCTACAGAGGCAGAGTGTTGTGACAAAGACTACATGACCTTAAAGCTTAAAATATTTACTATCTGGCTCTTTACAGAAAAAAGTTTATCAGCTCCTTCCTGATCTATAGTACTTTTCCGTGGGAGTTATAAGGGGAATTTCCTTTTTCTTTTTAAAAAGATTTTACTGGGGATCCCTGGGTGGCTCAGCAGTTTGTGCCTGCCTTCGGTCCAGGATGTGATCCTGGAGTCCCGGGATCGGGTCCCGCATCGGGCTCCCTGCGTGGAGCCTGCTTCTCCCTCTGCCTGTGTTTCTGCCTCTCTCTCAGTCTGTGTCTCTCATGAATAAATAAATAAAATATTTAAAAAATAATAATAAAAAGATGTTATTTATTTGAAAGAAAGAGAGTGAGCGAGTGAGCAAGCGAGTGAGGGAGTGAGAGAGCATGAGCACGGGGAGGGGATGGGGAGAAGCAGACTCCCTGTTTAAGCAGGGAGCCTGACATGAGGCTCAAGGCTCAATCCCAGGACCCCAGGATCATGACCTGAGCAGTCGCTTAACTGACTGAACCACTCAGGCGTCTCAAGAGGAATTTTCTTTTTTTAGACAAGATGGGATATCCCAGTTGTTTGTTGTAGTGAGATCTGGATATAATTCACTTAATAAACACCTAAGCACTCTCTTGATTGGGTCACTAAGTAAACAGAGATAGATCAGATCTAGTCCCCACCTCGAAGACAGGCAGGTGTGTATGTATGTATGTAAATTGCAATATAGAAGGATTAGCTCCACAGTGTATATTTTTTATAAGATACTTGAAAGCATAAAGGAGGGACTAATTAACTCTGTCTGAGGAAATCAAGGAAGGCTTCTGAGAAGAGGTGATGAGTGAGCATCATTACTGCATTCAGCTGAATAGACTATGTATTATTTAAGTCAAGGATACCCCCTAAAGTTACACGGTATAAACATGAGTGGATTTTGAAGGACTCTTGATTGAAAGCGAGAGATATTTAACTCACTCAAGCCTATCAAGGAATTCACTGGGTCCTGAAAGTAGAAGTCTACATGCAACCAGGCAAGACTTGATGTGGGAGTTCAGGCAGTGTTGTAGGGCTTTGTCTCAGTCTCTTGGAGGAACCCCCCTTTGTCCAAGGGACTATAGAACAATCCCAGAAAAGGATTCTTTTAAAAAAAAAAAAAAAAAGATTTTGTTTATTTATTCGTGAGAGACACAGAGAGGCAGAGACATAGGCAGAGGGAGAAGCAGGCTCCCTCTGAGGAGCCCAACACAGAACTTGATCCCAGGACCCTGGGATCATGACCTGACTGGAAGGCATGTGCTCAACCACTGAGCCACCCAGGCATCCCCCAGAAAAAGATTCTGATTGGCTGTTGAGGTCACATGCTCACTCCTGAAGGGATCACTGTGCTGAGGGGGCAGGGCAGAGTGAATGATCCTTGAGACCATTTGCCTCAGAGGGCCAGGGTTAGAGGATGGAGCCATCAAGATTGACAGCCTTATAGAACTGGGGAGGAGCGGTTCTCCCAGACAAACTTGCAAACAAAATCACACATCTACTGCAAAGAGTCAGAAGACCTTTCCAGAGACTAGACAGGAAGAGTCTGTAACCAGGACATTGCCAGTTCTGTTCTCACGGCCTCTGCAGTGCATGAGGCAATCACCAGCAGTGGCCTTTGAGATGTGTCACTGACAGCCCTGCCCATTCCAGTCTGTGAGGACTGGTGACCTCTGAACACAGCTGGGGAAGAAAAGCAGGCGCTCCTTCCCCTACCTTCTCTAGGCTGTTAGAGCTCAAAGACTGTTTGGAGTCCACTTATTTGATCCACGGAGCATTTAAAATGCAAGACCAGCCACTGACTGGGAGAAACTATTTGCAAAAGACACATCTGATAAAGGACTTGTAACCAAAATACACAAAGCACTCTTGAAACTCAACAGTAAGAAAACAAGCAATCCCATTTAAAAAAACAGCCCAAAGACCTTAACAGACACCTCACCAAAGAAGATACACAGATGGCAAATAAGCACATGAGAAGATGCTCCACATCATATGCCATCAGGAAATGCAAATTAAAACAACAATGAGACGCCACTACACGCCTTTCAAAATGGCCATAATCTGGGACACCGGAATTGACAACACATGGTGGTGAGGATGTGGAGCAACAGGAACCCTCAGACGCTGCTGGTGGGAATGCAGACGTGGAGCAGCCACGCTGGCAGGCAGTTTGGCGGTCTCTCACAAAGCCAAACGTATCTTACCATACACTCCTGCATCCAAGCTCCTTGGTAGTCACCCAAAGCAGTTGAAAACTCACGTCCGCACAGAAAGCTGCACACAGATGTTTGTAGCAGCTGTATTCATAACTGCTAAACTTTGAAAGCAGCCCGGGTGCCCTTGAGGAGGTGAATGGGTAAGTAAACTGTGGCACATGCAGACGATGGAAGGTTACTCAGCACTAAAAAGAAATGAGCTCTGGAGCCGTGAAGACATGGAGGAAACTTTAATGCCTATCACTGAGTGAAAGAAGCTGATCTGAAAGGCTCCATCCTGTTTGATTCCAACAACATGACATTGTGGCAAAGGCAAAACTATGGGGACAGTGTAAAGCTGAGGGGTTGTGGGGGTGGGGGGAAGGCAGAGCACAGAGGATCTCTAAGGTAATGAAGATGCTCTGTATGAACTATAATGGTAGACGTGTGTCATGCATTTGTCCAGACCCGTAGAGTGGATAACACCAAGAGGGAACCTGATGGACACTGTGGACTTTGAGTGCTAACGATGTGTCAGTACAGCTTCACCCTTGGTTGAGAGTGTATCATTCTGGGGCAGGGTGTTGATAATGAGGGAGGCTTGTGCATTTGTTGGAAAGGGGATATATGGGAACTCTCTGCATCTTCCTCTTGATTTTGTTGTAAACTTAAAACTGTTAAAAAAATAGTGGTAAAGTCTTAAAAAATTAATTTGAAAAAGAAATAAGTAAAGCTCATTAAACTACTTTTCTTGGGCACCTGGGTGGCTAAGTGGTTGAGCCTTTGGCTCCACTCGTGATCCCAGGGTCCTGGGATCGTGTGCCACGGCAGGTTCCCTGCAGGGATCTTGCTTCTTCCTTTGCCTATGTGTCTGCCTCTCTGTGTCTCTCATGAATAAATAAATAAAATCTTTTTTTTTTTTTTTTTAAAGCACATCTTGGGCAGCCCGGGTGGCTCAGCGGTTTAGCGCCGCCTTCAGCCCAGGGTGTGATCCTGGAGACCAGGCATCGAGTCCCACATCGGGCTCCTTGCATGGAGCCTGATTCTCCCTCTGCCTGTGTCTCTGCCTCTCTCTCTCTCTCTCTGTCTCTCATGAATAAATGAGTAAAATCTTTAAAAAAAAAAAAAAAAGCACTTCTCTTGCAGGCAGTTCTCAGGATGAATCTTGCTGAAGTTTCATGTAATAGAAACTTGGTTTTCTAGAGCTCAGAAAAAAATTTAAAATTTTCCAAATACTTTTACACACCTAGAGTAGCTCAAATACAAGGCTTGATTAAAAAAAAAAAAAAAACACAAGATAAAGTGCATTTATCTAAAATCAAGAGCCAGCATCATACTCAGTAAGACACAAAGCTCTAATTTGGAGGAAATCGGATTTGAGTCAGAATTAAGACAAGAGCTGTCAATTAGGTATCAGCAATGCTAGTTGGTATAACAAACAAAAACCCCAAATCTCAAAGGCTTGCCACAATAACACTTTATTACTTATGCACAAAAAGAACAATGAGAATTCCTGGTCAACGGGCACTTCCCATGTTGCATTTTGGTAATCAAAACTCTCTTTGCCTTCTGGCTCTGCCGTTGTCTAGAATGCCTGCTACATCTTCTATCAGCAGATAGAAGAAAGAGGTAAGAATCACATGGGAAGTTTTACGGGTCCAGCAGGGAAGCTCAATACATCACTTTTACCCACAATCCAATGGCTAGAACCCAGTCACTGGCCACACCTAATGACAAAGGAGCCTGGGAGGTACAGTGTAGTTCTGCGCCCAGCAGGTAAAGGAAACAGGTGATAATACAGCTAGGAGCGCTCCACTCTTGTCTACAGGATTTTTTTACAAGTCACTGACATTCTGTACATTTTGATGTGTGGCTGGCAGGCAGTGACTGCCACCTGAGCACCACTGATTATAAAGACATCCCAATTTCAGAGATTTAAAATGTGGAAAAACGGGCAGCCCCTGTGGCCCAATGGTTTAGCGCCGCCTTCAGCCCAGGGTGTGATCCTGGAGACCCGGAATCGAGTCCCGCATCGGGCTCCCTGCATGGAGCCTGCTTCTCCCTCTGCCTGTGTCTCTGCCTCTCTCTCTCCCTCTCTCTGTTATGAATAAATAAATAAAATCTTTAAAAAAATAAAATAAATGTGGAAAACTTAGAGGCAATGAAATATTACATATGAATACTAGATAGACTTATACAAAATGCTATATTTGTAATAGCCTAAGGATGAGCAAGGACCGTCCAGCCATAATCCGAAAGGCAAAAAGCATAAAAGATAGACTTAATTACATAAAAACGAAAAATCCCTCACATCAAAAAAGAAAATTAAAAGCAGAAGGACCTATGAAGGGGAGGAGCAGATATTTGTAATATGTGTGATAAAGAATTAGTAGGCTCACTATTTTAAGAGCCCTTACAAATCAGTGGTGAAAAAGATGAACACTCCAAGATAAAAATGGACAAAGAACTCTAACAGGAAATTAAAGAAGAGCTAAAAATGGTTAAATATGTTAAATATAAAACTATTTGGTAGTCAAAGAAATTCAAATTGAAATTCCAGTATGATACTTTTTTTTTTTTTTTTAACCACCAAATGGGCAGAGATCTGAAAGTTGATAATGGTGTTTGCAAAGCCTGGAAAACAGAGACCATTACCCTTCTGAAAAGGATGAGATTGGTGTGCTGTTCTGCGCTGTGGATAAGATCTTAAATCCATGCATGCCAGTTGACCTAGAAGCCCCACTTCTGGAATCTATCCCACGGGGAAAAATGAAGATATCTTAAAGATATACATATGAGGCTGCTAATCACAGGGCTTTTTATTTTTATTTATTTATTTATTCATGATAGACATAGAGACAGAGAGAGAGGCAGAGACACAGGCAGAGGGAGAAGCAGGCTCCATGCAGGGAGCCCGATGCGGGACTCGATCCCAGGACTCTCAAGGATCCCAGGATCGCACCCAAAGGCAGGCGCTAAACCGCTGAGCCACCCAGGGATCCCCACTGTTGCCTTTTTTATTTGACATTGTACTTTTGAATTTATTTTTCTCAAATAAATTAATACATTTAATGCAGAAGTTTTTCAATAAATTAATAAAACTTAAAAAATAAATAATATTCATTTGCAAAGAGAGATAAACTCTCATTATTTGAAAATAATATGATTGTCTATCTAGAAAACCCAAGTGAATCTATAGACCAATTATTAGTTAGTTACATCACTGGATATAAAATCAATAGGCAAAAGTCAACGAAATTCCTAAGTCATTAAAGAAGAAACACAAAGGTAAATAAACATGTTCAACCTTCGTAGTCATCTGGGAAATTCAGTTTTAAACAAAAATATAGCATTTTATACTTACCAGATTGGCAAGTATTAAAAAATCTGACACCACCAAATACTGGAAAAGAGGTGAAGTCGGCAAAAAGCTCATACACTGATGGTGACACTCACTGGCACAACCACCTTGGGAAGCCACTGGTACCATCCAGCTAAGTTCAGCCTAAGAGCCCTGGATCTAGTGATTCTATACCAAAGTACATGCTCCAGAAAATCCTCTGAGTGTGTACAGAGACATTTATGAGACTGCCTATGGCAATGTTGTTTATAAGGGGAAAAAAAAATCTTAAGTGTTTACTGACAAGAGAATGAATAAAGTTGGTGCATTCAGAAAAAGGAAAAATAAAATACTGAGTCAATAAGCAAGATATAGAAGGATATGATTCTACTTAAAATTGCAACATTCCAGGGACACCTGGGTGGCTCAGTTGGTTGAGTGTCTGCCTTCCACTCAGGTCATGATCCCAGGGTCCTGGAATTGGGCCCCGTGTCAGGTCTGCTTGGCAGGGAGCCTGCTTCTCCCTCTCCCTCCGCCTGCCCCTCCGCCTATTTGTGTTCGCTCCTGCTCTCTGTCAAATAAAGAAAGAAAATTTAAAAATAAATAAAGATAATTGCAACATTCCACCCCCACCTCTCTGACTTTATTTTTCTCCTTTGCACCTCTCACATTCTAACATATTAATTTACCTAAAAACAAGTTCTGTCTATAATTCATAAATTTTGATTACTGTTTAGTTTACCTTGCAGGAATGTACATATCATGAGGACAGTGATCTTGTCTGTTTTGTTCACTGATATTCCCAGGGCTTTGAACATACAGAAGGTGCTCAATAGATATTTGTTTTTTGGGTTTTTTCATTTTGTTTTTGTTTTTGTTTTTTTAAGATTTTATTTATTATTCATGAGAGACACAGAGAGAGAGAGAGGCAGAGACATAGGCAGAGGGAGAAGCACGCTCCCTGCAAGGAGCCTGATGTGGGACTCGATTCCGGATCCCAAGATCACACCCTGGGCAAAAGACAGATGCTCAACCGCTGAGCCACCCAGGCGTCCCACTATAGATATTTGTTGAGTGAATACTGCATGGTAGGAAACCGCATCCTGAAAGTTGAAAAGCATGCAAAACAATACTACTTAACATGTGTGGATAAACAGTTCTGGATCGGTTGACCTCTGTGGCAGAGGCAGGGTACTGCATCAGGAAGGGACACCAGGAACTTTCAAGTGTCCCCGTAAGGTCTTATCTCCTAAAAGCTGGGCAGTGGTGACCGGAGTGTTTGTTATATGAAGGACAATTTTTGGCATGATGGAAAAAATTCAAGTTACAACTTTTTTTAATAATAGGAACAACAAGCACCTGCATGGGTCTTAGAGTTTCTAAGGGTTTTCCCACATGATCTCATGGGTCAAGAATGCAGAAGGGGCTTCCTATAAGTCAGCTCAGAGCAGGGTGGGCCCTGGGACTGGGGGAAACCCCAGCCGGAGAGAGAGGAAGGGGCAGCCCAGGGGCCACCGCTCCTGGAAGAGGGGACAGGCTGCCTGAGAATGGGGCATGGTCTTGCACCTTTCTCACCTGGGAGTTGGGGACTGCCCCAGCAAAAGGGGCCTCTCCATCCCCCGAGGGACTGGCGGCTGGCCGCAGGGTGTCCCTGGCGGGGTCGCTCCTCTGAGGCACCACTGGGCTCTGCGTCAGGAAACCCAACGCCCGGTGCAGAATCGGGGTCCCTGTGGTTTCTCTCTGTTGTCCCCTCCCCCCCCCATGATGGAGGCAGTAAATAACAGCCCTGTTTTGTCTCCCTCGGGGCTATTATGAGGATCGAATATCGAGCAAAGAAAACTGCCGTAACAGTCAGAGACCAGAGTCACAATGCAGTTTCACATTTTCTCCTTTGCTATGACACCTTTGAACGTAAACATCATCCTGATGTTACAGAGTCTTCAAAATGATCTTTTAGTGGCTGAAGAATCATTAAGGACTCAAGTGTATTTACTAGCTCATCCCTCTCTTGTCCTAAATTGTGTTTACTATTCTCCTAAACCGTAAGCAACCCTGTAATTAACATCCTTATGTGCTTAAGATTTTGCTTTGCTTTTTTTTGGATTATTTCATTAGGATAAATTCCAGAGGAAATAACTCATCGAAACGTAGAAATGGTCCTTATGGTTCTTGACAGGTTTTCTCAAAGTGCTGGTTCCCAGATGCTTGGCCCTGGTGACATGTAGGTGTGTATGGGAGTGTATAGGACCACTACATCTTGTGCCAAGAAGCGTCTACTCCTGCCGTGGTGTAATTCAAAATGTGCCAAATTCAAGGCTAATCCTGACAAAAGATGAGAGGAGACATTTATATTTGTTTGCCAGTTTAAAAAATGCCCTACTTGGCAAAATTATAAATCCAGTTTACAGCTCACTTAACTGGACAGCTTTGAGATACTTGTTTCTTGACATACATTTTTAAAGGTGAGAGGGTTCAGACAAAATGAGCCTTTTTTAATATTTAACATTTCATAAAGTATTTACCTTGCACATTTAAAATACTTACAAAATGCTCCCATGCCGGGCTAGATGGGCCACATCATCTCCACCATTCGGGCATTTTTAATTGTTTGTTGTTGTTGTTTTCCCTAAACAAGCAAGTGCTGTTCTAACTATGGAGTCTGCAGTTCCAGGCCTGTGAGACCCATTTGTAAGGCGGGAAGGAACAGGCGGGGTAACGTCTGTGCGTCTCTTGGAACAAGCTGATGGCTCCACTTATTAAGGATTTGCTTTCTGCCAGGCACTTCTTTGTGTTATCTCATTTAATCTTTGTTTCTATTAGATTGGGACAATCACCCCACTTTATCAATAAGGAAACAGAGGCGCGGGTCCTAGAGATACAGTCGCTATAGACATAGCAGGAGACTCAGAGAGCAAAGATAGAACTGGTGTCAGGAGGCAGGACCCCTCATCCCAGCTCTGTCCCCACCTCTAGCTTATCATCTGGTCCTTCTGGACCTTGTCTCTGCCCCAGGAGAAGCCAAGGGCTGAGGATGGGCACTTGCCTGGACCCCTGGAAGGACAGGGACTGCCTTTTCTTTCTCCCCACAGAACACTGGCGGGGTGGGGGGTCATGTTCTCGGCACTCAGCCAAGCACACATGGCCCACCCCAATCAGCTAGCAGTGGGTTGGCATATGCCGAGTTTACAGGGTCTTCATCACTCCCTCAGGAGCCTCAGAATTCAAAGGAGCCCTTTTCTTCATTCTCCAAACACTTTCTTTTTTTTTTCCCAAACACTTTTGGAGCATAGACTGATCTCTGGCGGTGCCAGCCTTCAACCCAGGGAGCCCACTGCACCCTGTCTTGTGACACCAGCGTGGGGCTTGGGTAAGTCACCTCTGCAGCCTCTGACCGCAGTTTCCTCATCTGTAAAGTGGTGATGATCATGACTAGCTAAGCCGGTTGTTGTGAGGCTTAAATTAGGAGAAGGGTGTGACTGGGGCCCCACAAGGGGGGTTCCAGGTGTTCTCTGCCTAGGACTCAGGTGTTGGCCCACACCCAGAACACTCCAGCAGGGAGAAGGTGCCAGGCTGGGAGGGCATGGGGCAAGCTTTCCCTGAGGGCTGGGGAGGGGGTTGCTCGGAGGGTCCTGGCAGGGCTAGTGTCTGCGCTAGTCCTGTGGAGTGATCCCAGCTGCTGTCTGCAGCCAGAATTTCCGTTTAGAACCTGGACAGGAGACTTCCTGTGGGGAGGAGCATCAGGCGAACTCCTCGCACCTAGAGGGGACACCCGAGCACGTCCTGGGGCACCCTTTCTGTCCAGTGACAGATGCACACCACTCATTCATTCGATAAATAGATATGGAGCATCCAGTATGTGTAGACATTGCTCTTGGTACTGGAGATCCGTCAGTGAACAAGCAAATCCCCTGCACCCAGAGTTTACATTCTGGGGGAGAATAGAGGGAAGCTGGATAATAAACCAAAAATAGGATATATCAGGTTAGTGGTGAGTGCTAAGGGGACAAAAAAAGCAGGCTGAAGGGCATAGAGAATGGATGGTGGGGTGGGATCAGGACAGTCTGTGAAGGGCTGCTTGGAGAGTGAGATCTGTAAGAAAGAAACTTCCAGGCCCAGGAGGTCCAGCACAAGCAGGAGTCCTGACAGAATCTAAGACAGCGAGGACCCCAAGGAAGTGGGAGATGAGACGGGGTGCTGTCAGAATGACCCTGTGGCTGTGTGGGCCGGGGTGGGGCTCGAGCGTTAACCCCAGGGAGACAAGAACTGCCAATAAGGGGACCCCACTGCAGGGCCAGGCAGGAGCAAGGCGGGTGGGGAGATCAGTGCAGCAGTGATGGCACTTGGACGGGGTGGAGGCAGCGCTGGGGGCGGGGGCAGGGAGGTCGGGTTCTAGGTGCTCATAAAGGTAGAGCCAAGAGAAGTTTTTGCTGAGCCAGACTCTGCCCTCCAAGCCCCTCCTGGGGCCACACGTCCGTCCGCAGTAGCCTGTGGTCTCACGAAGTACCACCTGGGGGTCTCCTCATTCCTCCGGTGACTGCAGAAATAAGACTTTAAATGCTTCACTTTGGGTCCCCCACCCCCACCCCTGAAATAAAACTGAACGTAACCACTGGAAGAAGGGCTCCACCCCCAGGGCACTGCTCCCTCCAGTGGAGGCAGTATTAGACCAGATTTGCAGGACTGGGTTGACTTTCAGTTTAGATGCTTTCCATAAATTAATTACAGAGCAAAGCTGAGAGGGACGTCCTGGGGCAGCTCTTCCCACTTCCAGGACAGTTGTGCTGCTGCCTGCCTGCCTGCCGGCCGAGCTGCTGGGACTTCTGAGGCATCTCATCACCAGGGAGAACATGGGAGAATGCTGGGGCTTTGGTCTTTCTCCTGAGGGCATTGTGGAGCCACAGAAGGTGGCAGGCAGGGAAGGGCCAGGGCCAGATTTGCTTTCCAGAGGAGACCCTCTGGCAATTTCTGGAAATTTGATCAGCAGAGGGGAGTCTGGAGGCCAGGAGGTCCAGGTGGGGTCTTGAAGGAGGGGAGGAAGGAAGGGAAGGGGTAGGAGTTGCTGCTAATACACATCCACCTCCCTGGGCCGGCCCTAGTCAGTCATGGCTCTGCTCTTTGGGCCCAGACCTGATGCCCAGCTCATCTGGGGCCTGGGCTCCTCTCAGTGTGCAGCCTGCAGGCTCTCAGGGGCCCAAGTCAAGCCAGTAACTCATTTCCTTTCCTTTTCTTTTCTTTTTTTTTTAATTTATATATTCATGAGAGACATACAGAAAGAGGCAGAGACATAAGCGAAGGGAGAAGCGGGCTCCCTGTGGGGAACCCGATGCAGAACTCGATCCCAGGACCCCAGGATCACGCCCTGCCTGAGCTGAAGTCAGACACTCAACCACTGAGCCACCCAGGTGCCCCAGCAACTCATTTCTAAACACATTTAGCTGAATACCATGGTTCTACTTCTGCTGAGCTATTTGTCCCTCCTCATCCCAGATTAGGGTTTTCAGCCTAAGGAGTGGGAGGCAAGAGAGAGGGACTTCCAGCGGTGGCCTGTGGGGTTGTTGCTGAAATAGCTGAGTGACCTTCACGCACAGCCTGTAGGGAGCAGACTCTCTGAGCTTCGTGCTGCCTGCCCCTCGGCCTGTCTTAAATCAGGGCTGGGGCCTTGGTGCTCATCCAGATAGAACATGACAACCTTGGCCTTCCAGGAGGTGTGCCCGAGCCCCTCCCTCACACACAGGTCCTGCTCACACCCTTTCCCTCAGCGGAACCTGCCTGTCCTGCTCCACATCACAGGGCAAGGCTGTGCCGTCTCCTCCTCCAGGAAGCTGTATTCAGCCCAGACCTCCTGGGACGGAGCCGACTGATGGTGTGCAGGGAGCATGGACGCCCGGCTCCCTGTCCCTGGGGTTTCAACAACCCTGAGCTGTAACTTGCACTCGAGAAACAGACCACCCCACTCAAGCCCTCTGCAGGATGGGACCAGAAGTGGCACCGTTGACCTTTCTCCTGTCACCTCTCCTGAGTCCCTCTCCTTTCTAGGCTCATGCTGGGAACACTTCCTGGAAAAATCACCTGCCCATGATTTGATCCTCCATCCCCGGCTAAGAGCCTGCTTCTGGGGAACTGATGGAAAAAGCTTCCATGCTTTTACTCCTGCCATTTCCTTTTCTTAGGCCATCCCCCTCAGCAGCTCCCTTACAAAGTAGATGATGCCCACCGGGTCGCACACATCCTCTCCTCCTGCCAGGAACCTTCCCAGTAGGATGTCCCTGCCCCAAGGTCCTGAGGTGCGTGATGGCCAGCCCAGGCTCCGGGGAGGTGGCCCCCATCTCCTTGGCTCCACCTGTTGAGCCCACAGTCTGCACATGAAATGGTGCTGCCCCCAGCCTCGTGGCCTCCCTGGATCTCCGAAGCTCCATCTGTTTAATGGGGGTTCTGGCTTCTGGTCCTGTGTGAGCGCTGTTGTGGTTGAGGTCCTGGATCCCGGCTCCCCAGCCCCAGCCCCTCTGCCATAGCTGAGCTCAGCCATCAGGAAAGCTCATTTAAGAAGAACTGCCAGGACACCTGGGTGGCTCAGTGTTCGAGCACCTGCCTTCGGCTCAGGTCGTGATCCCAGGTCCAGGGATCGAGTCCCACATCGGGCTCCCCTTAGGGAACCCGTTTCTCCCTCTGCCTATGTCTCTGCCTCTCTCTGTGTGTCTCTCATAAGTAAATACAATCTTTAAAAGGAAAAAAAAAAAGAAGGAACCGCCCCTCTCTGCTCACAGAACCAAATACTCCGGCTGTTACAGCTTGTTACTAAGTGCCAGCCATGCCCTGAGAAAGATTAAAGAAAGGCTCTGGTACGAATAAATAAATAAAATTTAAAATCCCCAGCAGAAATAATGTGTTCCAACTGCAGGGAGTCCTAGAAATAGACTACAGTAATCTTGGGTAATCTTTTCCTGTTCTGTTCCCCCTGAAGCACATTCCTGGTGTCTGCACACCAGCTGGGCTGGCCAGCATCTGGGTGACAGGCCTCCTCCCCGCAGGAAGAATAGTGGCCCAGGTGCCAGCTCTAGGATCCAGGTAAGGACTTCGAGCAGCTCAGCCACTGGGGGAGCTTTGTTAAGCCAAACCGTCCTGGGCAGCTCACTGCTCCACCTGGAGCCTGTTGGTAACCCAGGCAGGTCACTGTCCCTGCTAACACTCCATTTTCCCATTTCCCAGGAATGAGGGTGTCCACCCTTGCTGGGGCCCACTCACAGAGAACATGCCTACAGAGTGTCCACCCCAGCCAGGACCTGGGCCTCACAAAGCCTTGGACCCTACCCTGTACCTGCCCTGGTGGAGCTCCTGATTCCTGGGGAACATGAACAGGTAACTGGTGAGGGTCAGAGAAGTGGGGTGTGTATAGCGGGGGTCACTAACACAAAACCAGAGGCTTACAGCCGGCATCCCAGGCCAGAGGGAGGGGCGTTGGGCAGAAGCAGAAGCAGAAGCTCCAAGAGATGAATTAATCCCGGGGGAAGTGACAGAAGGAGCCACTGGGGCTGGCCGGTGGCTTGGGTCAGGGCAGTCATAAGTGTTGTGGTCAAATGCTTTGGTGTCACTCTGTCTTGGGCTTAAGAACCTGTCAGACTCAGTGAACATGGGCAAGTCCTTCTGTCTCTCCAGTTCTCCTCATTTTTTTAAGAATAGTGACAGTGCCCACTATCAGGCCTCTGTGGTGGTGAAGATCCCATGGCTTGAAGCCCGACAGAACTGGGCTCAGACCTGGGTGGAGGTGACTCCCCCAGGCCAGGGTCCTCTGCTTTCCAGAAGAGCTGGCCAAAGGCCTGAGAAAGGGGCAGTGACTTCCCGAGCCAGATGTAGGGCTGCAGCAGAGCTGAAAGCTTAGGGGTGATCCAGGTCTGCTGTGAGAACTGGGTGACCCCTCATTCTTCCCTCTGTCCTGGTGAGTCTCCTGAAAGCCTGTGGGGCGAGTCCTACTAAGTCTCCCTTCTTTCCTCAAAGAGGCCCCAGCCCCCCAGCCTGCAGCTTCACACATTCACCCTTTCCCTGGGGACATGCCCCACTGGGAAATGAAATTCAAACACATTTCCCAAAGGCCTGGGCTGGCCAGGGAGGCCCACCTGGACTCTCTGCTACCCTCTGTGGCCAGGGTTCAGGCCCTTCACATGGTAGCATCAGTTTCTAGCCATCAGTTGGGAGCCCAGGCAGGGGCCAGAAGGAAAGCTACACTGAGCCTAGCTTGGTACACATCATCAGGGAAGTTCTTTTTCTTCTTTGCGCCTCAGTTTCCATGTCTGTATAATGGGTGTGCAAGAGATCTCTGAGGTCCTCTTATAAGTCATTATAACTATTGTCCTCTGTGGCCAGAGAGGTGAAGGGAATACAGACTAGAACCCAAGTGGGTGTCCTGCTGCCCAGGCCAGGGGTCTAGAGCCGCATGGGTAAACAGAGGGAGACTTCTGGGTGATGTGCTGTCAGGCCCTGAGACAGTGAAGAGGAGCAAACATCTTTGGGTGTCTTGAACCCAGTCCCTGGCTTCCTGTATGTGCTCCACCAACATGCACCCCCCTCCAAGCACAAACCAGGGGAAGGCACTCTGTCAGGGAAGAGATAAGCAGATGATCTAAATTCAAATCCAGTTCTGCCCCTTACCAGCTGTGCGGTCTTGGGCAAGTCACTTTGCTGATCTATGCCTCAGTCTCCTCATCTGTAAAAATGGGGGTCCTAAAATCTACCTTATTGGCCTTTACAGGGATTAAATAAACTTGTGTGCATGAAGTGCCTGGCACGGATCAAACACTCACTAAGTGGAAGTTCCCTTTCCTTGGGGCTTCTTCCCCTCCTCCTCAGCTGCTTCTACCTCTCTCCCTTTTGCCATAGGCCCTGGTTTCCAGCCTCCCGGCCTCCGGTCATGGAGTTTGGTCTACCAGGAGTGCCATTTCTCCCTCTCTCATTCCCACCATTCCAAATTTTCCCGCCTTCCTTGTTCAGCTCAGATGCCATCTCCTCCAGGAAGGCTCTCCTACTGTGCCAGCAGACAAGAACACACATAATATGAGCACCAGAAGAATAACCCTCTGCCCGCAGCGGCCTCTACCTTTTTGCCTGGCTGAGAATCAAACATGCGGAGCATTTTTCTCCCCCACCCCGCAGTACACAAAAGTGCCCACTAGGTGGTGATAAAGTGACGATGTCCCAGCGGGGATGAGCGAGAAGGGAGGCCCCTGCCGCCGCCTGCATCATTTATTCATTCCCTCCCCAAATATTTTCTGAAATCCTGGCATGAGCGAGACTGCAGGACCACAGTGGCAAACAAAGCAACAAAGGTCCTGCTCTCAAGAAGCTTATGCTCTAACGACAGGAGGTAAGAGGAAAGACACAGAAAAGAAGGAAAGAAAGCAAGAAAACCATGGCACAGACGTGAAGGCTGCACAGAAAATGCTGGGGACCACTTCAGTTCTTCAGTGAACAGCAGGATCTGTCAACAGAGTGTCACTTAGGATCTCAGAGAGCGGCCAAGCTCTCTTGCTATTCAAACTGTGCTCTGTGGACCAGCAGCAGCAGCAGCAGCAGCAGCAGGTGGGAGCTTAAAGGAAATGCAGATTCTCAGGTCTCACTCAAGTCTACTGAGTTAGAATCAGCATTTTATTTTTTAATTTTTGGGCAGCCCTGGTGGCGCAGCGGTTTAGCACCGCCTGCAGCTCAAGGTGTGATCCTGGAGACCCTGCGGGGAGCCTGCTGTGGGATCTGATCCCAGGACCTCCAGATCACACCCTGAGCCAAAGGCAGATGCTCAACCACTGAGCCACCCAGGCGTCCCATAGAATCTGCATTTTTAATAAGATCCCAGGTAATTTGTGCAGATGTGAAAGGGAGAAGCTCTGCTCTAGTCCAGAATGTAGGAGCAAACCCACAGTTGTGGACCAAATCAGCCACCTACTCATACCAGAAGAGTCTTGTTAAAATTAAAAAAAAATTTGAGGACACATGGCTGGCTCAGTCTGAGAAGCCTGAGACTCTTGATGTCAGGGTCCTGAGTTCAAGCCCCATCTTGGGTGTAGAGATTACTTACATAAATTTTTTTTTAAATCCAAAGAATAATACTTTATGATACATGAAAATTACATGTAATTCAAATTTCAATACCCATATATAAAGATATATTGGGACACAGCCACGCCCATTCATTTATATTGTCTGTGGCTGCTCTCAGGCTATAATGGCAGAGCTAAGTAATGCAGCAGAGACCAGAGTGCCCACAAAGCCTAAAATATATGCCTTTGGGCTCTTTGCAGGAAAAGTTTCCCACTCCCTGCTCTAGTACATCCTCCTCAAATGAGAAATCGGGGCTCAGAGAGAGGTAGTATCCAACATAGGAGCCCTGCTCAGACTTGCATATGCCACTCAAGGCTCTGCACCAGCCTCTGGTTTGGGCAATTGAACTGCCTTCAGCTTTTCTGTATTTGGAGTGATAGCCTTGTTGAAGTTTCTTGTCTAAGATTTATGATGTACTCAAGACATTTCAATGAGATTTTCATTTGAAATGAAGCCAGTTTGGAGTCCAGAATGAGATGTGGGTTCCCATAGGAGCACCGGGTTCCTTTTACTAGACTGTGCGTGACTGATACTGAGTTTTTTCCTGAGAAAGTAAGGCCCCTGGGCTCCTGAAGGGAGAAGGGGGTTTGGGCGGGGGGTCAGCACAAGGAACAAGAAGGAGTCTTTCCTGCCCCTAGCACACCTACAAAGTGAGGGGTTCCTGTACCCTATGGAGTGCTCTGAGCCTTTTGAGCTGGGCCGGAAGTTGCACACCTGTCTCAAATCACCAAGTCCTTCCCTGCTATCTCCATCATTAGCTGGGGTGTCTTGGTGCTGGAAAGCGTGCAGGCACTGACAGGAGGTGGGGAGCAGCAGAGAGCACAGAGGTCAAGGCCAGCTCCCCTTGCTTGGCCTGCCACATCTCTGCTGCCTCCCATCCTCAAGCTCAAGAATAATCTCAATTCTTGGATTTTTTAAATTTTCTTTTTTTTTTTAAGATTTTTTTTATTTATTCATGAGAGACACAGAGACAGAGTCAGAGACATAGATGGAGGGAGAAGCAGACTTCTTACAGGGAGCCTGATGCCAGGACTTGATCCCAGGACCCCAGGATCACCCCGAGCCAAAGGCAGATGCTCAACCACTGAGCCACTCAGGCACCCCTCATTCTTGGATTTGTTTATTTATTTATTTATTGTTAAAAGATTTTATTTATTTATTCATGAGAGACACAGAGAGAGAGGCAGAGACGCAGGCAGAGGGAGAAGCAGGCTCCATGCAGGGAGCCCGATGCAGGGGTCGATCCCGGGACTCCAGGATCACGCCCTGGGCCGAAGGCAGGTACTAAACTGCTGAGCCACCCAGGGATCCCCAATTCTTAGATTTAAATAACAGTTTAGCCACTTACTAGCTGTGAGACCTTAGGCACGTTTCTTAAACTTTCTGGGCCTCAGTTTCCTCATCTGCAAAATGGGACTAATAATAGCACCCCCTGCAAAGAGTCGCTGTGAAGCTTACACAGTGACATGGGTGAAGGACAGCCCCAGACATACTGTTGGCACATAGTATTAACTCTGATAACATGTTGGAATAATGGTACGAATCGTTTGTTGAATGAACAGCTGGGCAGCACATAATTATGACTCAGAGATTTGATCAGACCAGGATGTATGGGCACCTGCATTGTGCCCCTGCTTGCGGGCACTTTTCCAGATGTTTCCTCATACAGCCCTTCACCATGGCCTCAGAGGCAGCCATGCTCCCAGCCTCCCAGCTGCAGCTGCTCCACAGGGATTCCATGATCAGGTGTCTCTGGGATGCATGCCCAAGCTGAATCACTCTATGTCTGAGTGGGTGGGGGGAGGAGATTAGGTTGTAAGGTCAGCCCTGAGGTGCTGCAGTGGGACCCCCGACCCAGGGGCCAAGGCTGGACTCTAGCCAGGACTGGGAGCAACAGAGAAGAGAGTGAGGCAGGCCCCCAGGACAGCTGGTCAGGGCTCAGGAGGATTCCTGGGTTGGTTCAGGTTCAACAGTCAAGATTCCAGGAGTCAGGGTGGAGACAAACCTTAGAAATGAGGTAGCAGCCAGATGGCCAGAAAAGATCCCAAGGGCCAAGCAGACCCCTCAGCTAGGCTGACCTAATCCAAGACTTCTGAGTCCTCTACACCCTCTGACAGGAGGAGTCCAGGGCCTGGAGCAGGGGAGGGGGTCATCAGGGGCAAGTGCCATAGCTCTGGGGAGTGAAGCCAGGGAGGGAGGCAGTGCCTGACACGGACGTGGGCATGAGCTGGGCCCATTTTCTTCCCCTGACCAAAGAGGTGAGGATCAAAGTCAATCCCATTCAGTCAACATTTCCTCTGTACTTCCCAGGCTCTGGCCCTGGGCTCAGTGCATACCGAGCACCATGATGTCCAATGATGGGTCCCCCATTCTGTGGTTTGGAAACCAAGGATCAGTCAGAAGTACTTTGCCTGATGCCACCTGGCTAGTTTGAGGTTGAGGCAGATATTCTGAGCCAGCCCTGTGCTCACAAAGCCTCGGAAATGAAACAGGCCACAAGTACCTAACTCTGCTTTCACAGGGGCTCTGAGATGTGTCTTCACCTACATTAGTGTACTACTACATGACAACCACAAAACAACAGCCCTTTACTGTCTCCCATATGACCGGTCACATAAGACTAGCTAGAGAGCTGAACAGAACAGAATATAAAGTTCAGAACAAGCCCCTAATAAATGCAAATTTAGTATATGACAGTGGGGAAAAGATGGATTGCTTCCTTAAAAATGTTGAACAGCTTGCTATTTGAAAATAAATATGTATCAAAATATGTGTAAAAAAATTAAACCATAAAGGTATCAGGCCTAGAAAGCATGAAATGCAGTTAAAAAAACAGGGGCTCAGGGATCCCTGGGTGGCTCAGCGGTTTGGCACCTGCCTTTGGCCCAGGGCGCGATCCTGGAGTCCCGGGATCAAGTCCCACATCAGGCTCCCGGCATGGAGCCTGCTTCTCCCTCCTCCTGTGTCTCTGCCTCTCTCTCTCTCTCTAATAAAGAAATAAAATATCTAAAAATAATAAGTAAATAAATAAATAAATAAATAAATAACAAAACTATACCCATTATGAAAAAGACCCTGTGACTGCATGACCAGTGGAATATAGCAGAAGTGATATAACATCATTTCCAGGCTCAGACCTAAAGAGGCTGGGAGTGTCCCCTTTCTGTTTCATGGAATGGCCCAGGGTTGAAGTCCAGGCTCCAGGGTGGGAGGAAGTCCAGGCCACATGTAGAGGTCCTGTGTACACATTGAGCCCAGCAGCCCAGCCGAGGGCCCAGCTGACAGCCAACCCCACCACCTGCGTCAGTGAGCAGATATATGAGTGACTCCAGCCCCACCACCATCTGAAACAAGAAGCTCTAGCTAAGCCCAGCCAACATCCAGAACTGTAAGAGATAATAATAGAATGATTGCTGTTGTTTTAAGCCACTGTTTTGAAATAATTTGTTACACAGCAATAGGTACCTGATACCTATGTGTGTACAAAATGTAGAAGCCATAAAGAATAAAAATTTCTGCATTAAAAATAATTAACAAAATCATAAGACTAACACAAACTTGAGCAAAGACCATATTTGCAACTCATATTACAGACAGAGGGCCAATTTCCTTATTGTACAAATAGTGCCTGCAAATCACTAAGACAAAGATGCCCAGCTTATCTGCACAGGCAAAGCATGCTAATAGATAGTTTATAGAAAATGAAATGGCTTTAAATGTATTGAAGAATGCTCAATTTAGCTCAAAAGAGAACAATAATTTAAAATGCCAGAAAAAAAAATAAAAATAAAAAAAATAAAAAAAAAATAAAAATAAATAAAATGCCAGTAAGTATCATTTTAAAAAAATAACACACTAGAGAAATAGGTGCTTTCATACATTACTGATAGCAGTATATACTGAATAACTGTGAGAAGCGTTTTATCAGAATCTGTCAAAATTTATAGTGCATATGTTTTCTGACCCAGCAATTTTGCTTCTAGGAATTTATCCTACAGCTGCTTTTATACCTGCGCACAACACATCTGCCAAAGGTTCTTTACTGGGGCATTGTCATGGTAAAAGATGGGAAACAACCTAAATGTCCTTTAATAGTGGATTGTTCATTGTTTATGGTTCGCCCCTACAGTGCAACCCTTTGCATCAATAAAAAGAATGAAGTGTACTGATGAAATGGTCTCCAAGATACACCATTCAGTAAAAAACAGGTGAAGCAAAGTGTGCCTACATGCTGTGAAAGGAGTCGCATATTCTTGTAGATACCGCGAGGGATGTGACTGCTTCTGGAGGGAGGATCTGAGTTGGGGGGCAGGGGAGAAGAGAAACAATTCTATCTTATACACTGTGTACCTTCGGGAATTTGCATCTTTTAAAAATATTTTATTTATTTATTTATTTATTTATTTATTTATTTATTTATTTATTTGACAGAGAGAGAAAAAGAGAGAGAGCACAAGCAGGGGGAGTAGCAGAGGGAGAGGGAGAAACAGCTTCTCCACTGAGCAGTGTGCCTGATGAGGGGCTCGATCCCAGGACCCTGGGATCATGACCCAAGCCGAAGGCAGATGCTTAACTGGCTAAGTCACCCAGGCGCCCCTGGGAATTTGCATCTTGTGCATTTATGAATTATTCCAAAATTAAAGAAAATGTTTATTTAAAAATAGTAGTTGAATAACTGGTTAACTGTCTGAGAACGTTTTAGGTGAGCGGCTCCTCAAACCATATACACACAATGTTCCAAATGGATTCAATGGAAATGTGACATTGCAGGTAAAAGTGAAATTATAAAAGCCCTACAAAAACTCCTTTTCTTACTGTCATTTTGAACTTCCGTGTGCTCTGAATCTCTATCTCCCTGCCAGAACTGGGGCCCTGGCTCTCGGTTGCCCAGGTGTCTCCTAGGCTGCCAATTCCCTGCTGCTGACTCTGAAACTCTGGCTCCAGCCCCGACCTGTCTCTGACCCTCAGACCTCATCTCTCTCCTAGGCTCTTCCACCAGAACCCCAGAACATCTCCCAGGTTTCCTGATCTCATCCCCTGCCAAGCTGAACTCACGCACCTCTCCCCTCCCCAGCCCCTGCATCTCCTCCTGAATATCCACCCAAGTGACAAAGTGACAGCCATCTCCAAGAGTCCCCCTAAGCCAATACCTTAGATGTAGCTTCCCCCTTGGTCCCTCTTACCTTCTGTTATAGACCAAGTGTTTGTGTCCCTCCACCATAGTTTGAAATCCTCATGCCCAATGTGATGGTATTAGGAGGTGAGGCCATGAGAGTGGAGCCCTCATGAATGGGATTAGTGTCCTTCTAAGAAAGACCCTGGAGAGCTCCCTTGACTTCTACCCCATGAAGACAGAGCAAGAAGACAGCTGTCTATAAATTAAGAAGCCCTCACTAGACAGGAAATCAGTCTGTGCCTTGACCCTGAGCTTCTAGCCTCTAGAACTGTGTTTGTTTCTTTAAGCCAAATAAATGTTTGTTGTTTCAGCCATCTGGTCTATGACATTGTGTTACAGCAGCCCAAACAGATTAAGACCCCCGTCCACTCCCACAGGCTTGCACAGTGGTTAAGAGCCTGGGTCTGGAGTCGGAGTGCTGGGGCTCGAATCCAAGCCTGGGGCTTGCATCCAATCACCACTCTTTTTTTTTTAAGATTTCATATTTTTTTAAGATTTTATTTATTTATTCATGAGAGACACACACACACAGAGAGAGAGGCACAGACACAGGCAGAGGGAGAAGCAGGCTCCATGCAGGGAGCCGGAGGTGGATCCCAGGTCTCCAGGATCAGGCCCTGGGCTGAAGGCGGCGCTAAACCACCGCTGAGCCACCCGGGCTGCCCTAAGATTTTATCTTTAAGTAATCTCTACACCTGGGGCCCCTGAATGGCTCAGTGGTTGAGCGTCTGCTTTTGGCTCAGGGCATGATCCCTAGCTCCTGGGATCAAGCCCATATCTGCCTCCCCACAGGGAGCCTGCTTCTCCCTCTGCCTATGTCTCTGTCTCTCTCTGTGTCTCTCATGAATGAATACATTAAAAATCTTCTAAAAAAAAACCTCTACACTCAACATAGGGCTCGAACCCACAACACTGAGACCAAGAGTCACATGCTCCACCGATCGAGCCAGCCAGGTACCCTGAACCTCACCATGTTTGCCCTCAGCTTCCTCATCTGTGAAATGGGCAGAATAACGGTACAACTCACGTAGTGTTGAGATGTTTAAATTAGTGAGTTCCCATGTCCAGTGCCTGCAATTTAGAAAGAGCTCCATTAATATAAGCTTCTTATTACATGATCAGTGTTACCCAGTGACCCTGTCTCTAATTCAGATCTTTCTCTCCCTACCACTTCACCGGTTCCCTCTTCATGGACCTTCAGCTGGCTCTGTGTTCCAGCTCATGCCTACTCCCCAGTAGCACTTACTGGGGCTGGGTGCTCTGCCTTGGGGGAGGGAGGCCCATTAATACCCCCTCCTGGGGCACCTGGCTGGCTCAGTGGTTGAGCATCTGCCTTCAGCTCAGGTTGTGATCCCAGGGTCTCAGAATCGAATCCTGCATTGGGCTTCCCACAGGGAGCCTGCCTCTCCCTCTGCCTAGGTCTCTGCTTCTCTCTCTGTGTCTTTCATGAATTAATAAATGAAATCTTTTTTAAAAAATGCCCCTCCTGCCCCAGTAGACAGGCTTACCCAGTGTCCTCCCCTGTCCTGGTGTGTGGGAGGAACTGTACTCAGGTATCACCATTGAGTAACAGAATTTGGAGCCACCGGGCAGTGTTGTCCCCAGAAGGCTTTGCATGGAGACAGAAAAACATCTCGTTGTGTCAATGTTTGAAGTATTTCAGAAATTGTCCCTGCAGTGGCCTAAGCAGTGCTGATAATCGTCTGTGGGTTCAACATTTATTAATGTGTTACTCAGGGAGACGGCAGGATGGAGTGGGGGCCAGGGATCCAGATGACCAGAGCACCAGCTCTGCCTGGCCTTGCTAGTGACTTGCTGGGTGAACCCAAACTGGACATGTTACCTCTCCAGGCCTGTGTCTGTTTCCTATCTGGGCCCTGAGTGGGGCAGAAAGGGATTCAGATCAAACTGGTGGAAAAGAGAGTGCCAGACAGGGTTTTTTGTCCTCTGGTGCTCCTAGGCCTGGGCCCTTCCCCACCCTGGTCTTATCCTAGCTAGGTCTTCTGTATCTGCATTTCTTTTTCTTTTTTTTTTTTAAGAGTTTATTTATTTATTCATGAGAGACACAGAAAGAGAGGCAGAGACAAAGGCAGAGGGAGAAGCAGGCTCCCTGCAGGGAACCTGATGTGGGACTTGATCCCAGGACCCCGGGATCATGACCTGAGCCAAGGGCTGACACTTAACCACTGAGCCACCCAGGCATCTGCATTCCTGACCAACTGCCAACTTCAGGGCAGGGTGTGGGTCTCCTTGGCTATGTTACCATTTGTCAGACACGCACTCTGTGTGTTACATGCTGTGGTAACACATAGGACTATACGCAGTCCATCCTTTCAACAAACCATGATGCAGGCACTACTACTCTCCCCATTCCACAGATGAGCAAACTGAGGCACACAGAATTAAAGCCTTGTGGTTAGTGGGTGGAAGAGCCGGGATTTAGGCCCATGCCCACTGGCTCTGGAGCTCCTCACCTCTCCTCTCTACCACCTCAGTGCTTGATGGGCACCTAACACAGCTCAGGGCCCGTGCCAACATTGCTGGTTTAATCATCACAATAATCCTGAAACGTAAGTGCTCTTTACCCCTTTTTTGTAGCTGAAGAACTGAGGCTTAGAGAGGTGATATGAGGAGTGCCTGTGTGGCTCAGTTGGTTAAGTGTCTGCCTTCTGCTCAGGACATGATCCTAGAGTCCTGGGTGAGCCCAGCACTGGCTCCCCGCTCAGTGAGGAGCCTGCTTCTACGGCTACCCTGCTTGTGGGCATGCTCTTTCTCTCTCTCTCAAATAAATAAATCCTTTTTTTTAAGAGAAAGAAAGAAAGAAAGAAAGAAAGAAAGAAAGAAAGAGAGAGAGAGAGAGAGAGAAAGAAAGAAAGAAAGAAAGAAAGAAAGAAAGAAAGAAAGAAAGAAAGAAAGAAAGAAAATGAACTAAGAGGACACAGTTTATAAGTGGCAGAGCTGAGATTCAGACCCAGGTATGTCTGCCTGCAAACCCCAGGTGGGATACCACGTGGCCTATCCAGCACCTTGGCCCTGGCCCTAGGCATGGCCTGCCTCCGGCCGGTCAGCAGCTGTCCAGCATGCCAAATGGCCCACAGCCAATTAAACTTCCCCTCACAATTGTGGGTCTCATATGGGGGAATTGCACCAGATATTAAAGAGGCCATGTCTGGATTCAGACTGCCCTGGTCCAGCCTCCTAAGTATAAAAGGCAGAGGCCCGGCTCAGAGCGCAGTCTGTGACCAAAGGCCCCTGCCTGGAAAACAGGGTGGTCGTAATGGACCAGACCTAGCGAGGACGATTAGGGTGCTGGGACCTGGGAATTAGGATGATTCCCAACCGCATCCCCCTTCTCCAGACACAGACACACTAGGACAGCTATAAGCATCCCGACAGACGTACACACACACACACACACACACAGACACACCTCTCCCGGATGCCCCAACTCCAACTCCTGACACACCTACCAGTCCCTGAGCCTCTGTGCAGTGAATGCTCAGAGGGAGACCCAGAGGGGCCAAGGGCCAAGGCCGCTCAGAACAAGTCGCATTCCCTGAGGGCTTGATCATGCGCACACAGCCTTAGGAGGAGCACTTAGGAGCTCGTTACACCCGCAGAAAATCTCACTGTCACTGCCGCTCCCTGAACACACACGGTCACCGGCCCCCTCTGCCCGCCCCCCAACTCCTCCTCCACGGCTCCGGCTCCCTACGCCCCTCCCCACGCGCCCCCCCACCCCCGCCCCCAAGCCCCACCCCGTCCCCAGCCCCGCCCCTCCCTAGCCCCGCCCCTTCATTCCCAGCCCCGCCCACCAGCCCCAGCCCCGCCCCTTCATGCCCAGCCCAGCCCACCCAGCCCAGCCCCCCAGCGCCGGCCCCGCCCCTCCCGAGGCCCCGCCCCGCGCCAGGTCGCGTCCCGCTTCCGCCTGGCGGTCCGGGTCAGTGTCCCGCGGCTGCAAGGTGGATGAGGCCAGTGAGACTCATGAAGGTGTTCGTCACCCGCAGGATCCCCCCCGAGGGCCGGGCCGCGCTCGCCCGGGCTGCGGAGTAAGAGCCCCGCGCACGCCGCACGCCGCACGCCGCACGCCGTGTCCCCGGGCCGGGCCGGGCGGGGTGGTGTCGGGGAGGGGGCTGCGCAGCCCGGGGTGACTCAGCGTCCCCGGCGGCCCGGGCGGGCCGGGGGCGGCCTCCTTAGGCCCCGCTTGTTTCTGGTGGGGAGGACGCGGGGCGGGGGGCGGGGCTGGGGCCCGAGGGAGCCGGAGCCGGAGCCTGCGCCTGCGTCTTGGCCGCTCTCGCTCTGGCCGGCCCGGGCGGTCGCGGAGTTCCGGGAGGAGGCTGGAAGGTAGTTCTCCGCGGCCGAGCCTCGTGCAGGCTGTGCGGGGACGCGGGGGCCGCCGCTCCCCTGCACGCGCAGCGCGGGTGAAGGGAAAGCCCTGGGGAGGGGGGAGGCCGCCTGTGACGCAAGGTCCTGGCTGTTCGTCCTTTACCCTAGAGGGCACTTTTGTCAGGGTCAGGGACCTTCGCTGTCGCTGACCTGGTCGCTTTGGACAGTTGGCAGGGACCTTTCGTCACCCTTAGATTGACGACTGCGTGCCAGCTTTTCAGGTGCTTCGAATACATAAACTCATGGCGACACTGTGAAGTCGGGACCAGAAGTCCCATGTTACAGATGAGAAAACTGGGAGGGGTTAAGTGCCTTGCCCAGAGTCAGAGCTGTGGTGTGCAGGGCTGGGGTTGGAACTCAGTTCTGGCAGACTGCAGTGTGAGCGGGGGGTCACACGGTCCCGGCTGCCCACGACAGGCCGGGAGAAGGTGGGACCCAGTCTCAGAAACCTGTGCCCTGTGAAAGTGAGATTGTGTGTTTCGTTGAGTGCAACAAACCTTGGCTGAGGACCTGTGGGGTTCCAAGCACCGAGGAGGGAGGGGGAAGGCAGAGGCAAGAACCACGGTTCTGGCCCCAGCTCACTAGCTCACGCAGCTCTAGCTGAGTGCAGCGGGGAAGGAGGATGAAAGGTAGCCTGCGCCAGGCACCTGGTCGGCCAGGCGCTGCCCCAGGGTGTCCTGGGAGGTGCCGTCTGTGGTCCTGCGCGTCTTGCCCCACGTGCTGGCTGCGCTGAATTAAATGGCAAGGACTGGGAGGCTGGCAGCACCCTGGGAACACCTCCACTGCCCACGAGCTGTGGTGGAAGCCCTGAGGCCACGAGCTGAGGCCCTGAAACTCCTCCACGTTGCATTGCTCCGGTCTTGTCCTTCCTGGCAGAGCGCAAGTAGGAGGCTTTACTCTGCATGGACTCCCAGGACAGGGTATTTATTCAAGCCTCTTCTGGTGCAGGAACGGCCTACCTCAAGCCACACCCCCACCCCCACCCCTGTGCCCCCCTGGCCCTGAGGCCTCCTGTGAGGGTGATAAAGCTCTTCCTTGCTTTGACCTGAGAGCCGTCCCGTGACTTGCTTTTAGTCTAGGTTCTTGTCAGCCCTTGGTGACCTCCACCCTGTGACAGCCCTTTACCCTCAGCCGGCCTCTTGGGACAGTTCTGCGGCCACCCATGCCTGACTCTGACTCCTCAGCCAGCCCCAGGGAGCATTTGGGAGCCTGGGGGTATCTGTGGAGCGCCCCTGCCTCTGAGTGTGGTCCTTCTTTGGTCTTCAGCTGTGAGGTGGAGCAGTGGGATTCAGACGAGCCAATCCCTGCCAAGGAGTTGGAACGAGGTGTGGCCGGGGCCCACGGCCTCCTCTGCCTCCTCTCGGACCATGTGGACAAGAGGCTCCTGGACGCCGCAGGTGTGTGCCCTGGGCAGGTCTGGGGAGCATTCCAGGGGTGTCTTGGCCCTGTAGGGGCACACAGTCTGCTGCGGCTGGCTCCCCACACGGGTCCTCGGTAACCTCTCCAAGTTCTGAAGGCACTCGCTGCAGTACTAGGCCAGGGGGAGCGACTGTGTGCAGCGCCCTCTTGAATAGGCATTGCTTCTCTCCTGGCTGTGAACCCCTGGACAGAGGCCCTAGGGGGGCAAAGACTGTGGTGTGGAGGGAGTGGGTGTGAGGGCCCTCATCCAGCCCTGCCATGGCCTTGCTTTATGAACTTGAGAAAGGCCCTGTGCCTTCTGGGCTCATTTGTATCACACAGTAGGCCTATGTCAGTGCCAAGCACCCCAGGCACCCAGGATGTGTGAGCCCCAGCCCTGGGTCTCAGCCCTGGGCCAAGGTAGGTGTCACCCTACCCAACAAAAGGTTGTTTTGAGGAAGAGTTCAGACTTAGAGGCTACTAGATGGGGTCCTCATGAGTCAGTGCCGAGCCAATCCCTGCCCCAGGGGGAGGGTGTGAGAGGGTCTCGCCTCAGGGGTGTCCCCAGCAGGGCCCCAGGTGCGTTCAGAGGAGACAGAGGCTTCACTGGGGGAACAGTCCCATGGGTATGAGTGGAGGCCTTATTGTCAGAGGCCCCACGGTGAACCCCTGCTCTGCCACTTGGCAGCTTGTGACTGGGGCCGGCCACTTGACATCCCTCAGCCACAGTGTCTGTACGTGGAGGAGTCAGTTGGATTGTCAAGTCTGTCAGGTAGGGCGGTTCAGGATTTCAGCTAAGGAACAGAGATGTCAGCCTCTCCTCTTAGTCTAAGAAAATAATAATAAGCAGACAGCCCCACAATATCCACAGGGTTGCGGGTTTGAATCCCACTAGGAAAGATGCAAACAATGCTTTTTCTGCACAACAGGAGCCAATCTCAAAGTCATCAGCACAATGTCCGTGGGCGTTGACCATTTGGCTTTGGAGGAGATCAAGAAGCGGTAAAAGCAGCTAGCGCTCTGGAAAGGGCCTGGGGTGAGGGCTGACCCCCAGATTGGGAAAGGGAGCTAATATTTATTTGCTCATATCCCTGCCCCCTTCAGTGAGAAGGTGGGGGGCTGACCATTCAGTCCGTCCACGTGAGCGTGGGGCAGATACAGTAGGCCCCGAACTGTCAGAAACTGTGGGTAGCATCTGCAAGGTAGCCCCCTTTCCTGTTCAGCCTGGCGTTAGGCCTCACAACAACTCCTCGGAGTAGGAAAGGCTAGTATTACCTCCCTCTTTATTTTTTTTTTTAAAGATATTATTTATTTATTCATGAGAAACACAGAGAGAAAGAGAGAGGCAGAGACAGAGGCAGAGGGGGAAGCAGGCTCCATGCAGGGAGCCCCACATGGGACTCGGTCCCCGGTCTCCAGGATCAGGCCCTGGACTGAAGGCAGCGCTAAACCGCTGGGCCCCCCGGGCCGTCCTATTATCTCCCTCTCTAGATGAGGAGTTTTGGAAGGGTTGAATAGTTCTTCACCCCAGACTTTGGGTCCTGATCTTTCATTTTCGTGTCCTTCCCCAGGTGGGAGGGGAGCAAGCCAGGAAGGAGGGCTGGCCGTCCCTGAGTGCTTGCTTCCACCCTGGAGCTTCCTGGGGGGGGGGTGTGCCTAGAGGGAGAGCGGAGCAGCGTGGAGATGTCCCAGAGGTAGGAGTTGGTGAAGGTGCCCGCGGCCGTGGTGCCACCAGGTCTTTGCTTCCTAGCGGCATCCGTGTGGGCTACACCCCAGATGTCCTGACCGACGCCACGGCAGAACTCGCCATGTCCCTGCTGCTCACCACCTGTCGCCGCTTGCCAGAGGCCATCGAGGAAGTGAGGAAGTGAGTGAACCCCTGACGGGAAGGCTGGCTTCCCCAGCAGCTGGTTCGGGGCCCAGAAGTGATCCCCTCCCCTGGTGTGCCCCGTCTAGTGAGCAGGGGCAGAATCTGTCACTACTCAGATCCGGGGCAGAGCTGAAGAGAAGGGTGGGGAATTGTGGTGCCGAGGAGAAACCATGAGAGAGGAGGATGGGAAGGGACAGAGCCATCCTGCCTGGTTGGCGAGTAGGGGCAGGAGTGGGGATCACGAGGAGTAGCGGGGGGGCATCCTCTTGGGCACTTGGAGGAGACGGGTCCACCATCCGTGCTGGGGATGCAGAAATCCCAGGAGCTCTGGAAACTGAAGGTTGTTTCATGAATCTTTTGGTAGTAAAACCTGACTGGAAATAACAGGAGGCTCTTTATGATTTTTATTTTTCTCACTCCATGTGAATATTCCTGTTTTGCTGCCGATGTACCGATGCATTTGCCAACGGGTACCACCCTAGACGCTGCTGAGGGTGTTACATACAGTAGAGAACATGCACCAAACAGCCTTTCTGAAACCTGAAAATTGAAAAACCGGCCTGAGGGTTTCAGATCAGGGATTTGGGGCTGTGTGTCCATTATTGGAGAAGGCGGTCCAGCTGTGTGGGGCTGAGGCAGAGCCAGAGCCTGAGGGCTGACACCCTGCTGTCCCACTCACCCTCCTGTCAGGGGAGTCGGCACCCCCTGGGGAGTGGAGGCGGTTCAAGGCAGGCTCTGTCCCCGTCTGCCCGGGGCAGCAGGGTGGGCCTATGGCTTTACCTTGTGTTGCTTCCCTGGGGCCCTGAGAATACTGGCTTTGGAATCCCACACCCCAAGGTTGCAGCCTGCTGCCCCAACCTCTGCCCCGGCTGCATGACCTCAGGCAGGGCACCCTTTCTGGTCTCAGTTTCCCCACCTGCAAAACAGGGTGAAAACCTCTAAGGCCCCTTCCAGCCCTTGGATTCTGTGTCCCCCGTTTTTTTTTTTTTAACGATTTATTTATTCATTCATGAGTGACACAGAGATAAAGAGAGGCAGAGACACAAGCAGAGGGAGAAGCAGGTTCCGCGCAGGGAGCCTGATGTGGGACTTGATCCTGGGATCAGGCCCTGAGCCACCCTGAGCCGAAGGCAGACGCTCAGCCACTGAGCTACCCAGGCGCCCTTCCCCTGGTGGTTTATTTTATTTTATTTTATTGAAAGATTTTATTTATGTATTTATTCACGAGAGACACAGAGAGAGAGGGAGAGAAGCAGGCTCCATGCAAGGAGCTTGGTGCGGAACTCAATCGCGGGACTCCAGGACCATGCCTTGAGCTGAAGGCAGGTGCCAAACCGCTAAGCCACCCAGGGATCCCTCCCCTGGTGGTTTCAAAGGAAGAGTCATTCCAGCCGCTTATCCACAGTGCTCAGTGGCTATGGGTGTAATTCGTGCTGCTGTCTGTCCTGGGACCCGGAGAGCACGGTCTTCTACCCCTTGGACCGCAGCCCCTGCCTGGGGGTTCTGGGTCTGAGAGTTCACAGAGAGCCATCTTTGCCTGGGGCTGGGGCTCTTACCTACCCTCCCCTACTCTCCCCACAGCGGTGGCTGGACCTCGTGGAAGCCCCTGTGGATGTGTGGCTATGGACTCACACAGAGCACCGTCGGCATCATCGGGCTGGGGCGCATAGGTGAGCCTCCCACCTTCCCACTGGCCTGGCCCAGTGACCCTGTTTTGCTTGAGTCTCTGGTGCCCTGTGTCTGGATGTTGACCATCCTTTGGAAAGAGTGGCCACAACTGGCTGTTCCCAGTGCACTCTGCGTGCAGGTGGGACATCGACTGAACAGACACAGCTTCATAAAACACAGGAAAAACAAAAAAAGAAATGAAATGAAAACAGGAGTTCCTTGAGAACTTGCTGGGTGACAGAAGCAAGTCAGGATTCTTTAGGGATACAGCTCCATACAGAACAGTTGGAAGCGATGATGGCTGGGTTGGGGCTTTTAGGAGGGGCTTCCTGTGGGACAGCTCGTGCTCCCCTGCTAGAAGGCATTTGACTCGTAAAGCTTTTTTTTTAACATTTTATTTATTTATTCATGAGGGACACACAGAGAGAGTCAGAGACACAGGGAGAGGGAGAAGCAGGCTCCATGCAGGGAGCCAGATGTGGGACTCGATCCCGGATCCCAAGATCACACCCCGGGCGGAAGACAGACACTTAACCGCTGAGCCACCCCGGGCTCCCGATACGTAAAGCTTTAACTCAGGAACCAGAGGGTCCCGTGGGCAGAGCTTACCTGTGATTCTGCGGACGAGGCGGGGCTCTTCTTCCAGGGGGCGCTGCTTGGCTTGAGCTCCGCCAGGCAGCTGTCAGTGGTTCTCTGGCCCCTGCCTGGTCCAGAGGTGAGTGGGGAGGATGGAGAGTGTGGACAGTCTGGCCAGCTAGCAGTGCATCTCACCCCAGAGAGCTGCTTGGAGGAACCTACTGGCTTTGGGGCACGTTCTGATTCTGAAAATCCAGCAGCCCAAGCCTGCCTCTGTAGCAGCATGTGTGAAAATATCTTAAAGATTTGGGGCGAGTTGGCAGTTTGGCAATGCCACTGGAAAGTCAGAAGAGGTCTTTGGTGACCTAATAAAAGCAGAGGGTCCAGAAGGCAGCAGGGAAGGAGGCTGCTTGGTCAGACTGCTCCCGGAATGCCAGGTCCAGTTCTCAGGGATGGTTAGCAAATGGCCCTCAAGATGCCCAGGACCATGTGAGGACAGCACAAGCCAGTCACAGCCGCAGAGGAGCTGTGGTGCTGTCTCCAGATCTCTGAAGGGCTGTCACATGGCCCCCTAAGGGCAGTGTGGGCTGGCAGGGGGCAGCTTAAAGGGGCAGGGCCAGTTAAAGTCAGAAGTGTGCTGATGAAAGGACCCCCACCCTATCCCAGGGGCTCCCTGTCTGGAGCTGCTGGGTGCTGCTCCTGCTCTCTGAGGGGTTGGGGACGAGCCAGGACTCTCTTTGCCGCCAGGCCAGGCCATTGCTCGGCGTCTGAAGCCATTTGGCATCCAGAGATTTCTATACACGGGCCGCCAGCCCAGGCCTCAGGAAGCAGCAGAATTCCAGGCAGAGTTTGGTAAGTAAAACCTTGATTTCCACCGGAGCCCCATCTGTGCTCAGTTAAAGGGGTGTCTCTGTTTCAATAGTGGCAGCATTTTCGGGTGGAATGCAGGAGCTCTGGGTGCGTCTGCCTGCGGTGTCCCTTAGGTACCAGCTAATCAGCTGCCCTTGGATGCGGGGCCCAGCCAGGGAGCACGGAGACTTAACGCAGGCCACACAGTGGGCTCTTTAAGTGCCAGAAGAGCTCTCCAGGTCTCCTGCCTTTCAGAGTTCCTTGTCACCACTGCCTATGTCAGGGCAGAGCAGCAGGGATGGTGACAGGTGTAAGGAATTGCTGGGAACTTTCACTCTGTTTCCTTAATAAACTAGCGAGCACTGTCACCCAGCCTTGTGTCCAGTGGATCCAGGCCCCTGGCAGGGCACACGGCATCGTGAGCAGAGGGCAGCTGGATTTGAGCCATTCCTCACCCCCTTTGCACATTGGGCCCTGTAATAACCAGCCCCTGCCCCTCTGTGGCCTTAGTCTCCCGCTCTGTGAGACCAGGGGGTGGGGTAAATGAGGTAGGACCAGGATCCCACGAGTGGCTTTTGACCTTGTACAGTTGTCAGAGGTGCTCAGGTAGACATGAGGCCTTCGGGAAGCATCTTGGGAGTTTCCAGTTTGGCAGGAGGAGGCAAGGGTCTGGTCTCCCTCCTTTTGCTGTCTCCAGCCGGGGACTCAGCATCTCATGGAGCCCTGCCCTCCCCCAGTGTCCACCCCCAAGCTGGCCGCCGAGTCCGACTTCATCATCGTGGCCTGCTCCTTAACACCTGCAACCAAGGGGCTCTGCAACAAGGACTTCTTCCAGCAGATGAAAACCACGGCTGTGTTTATCAACATAAGCAGGTACACAGGGGCGGCCCAGGCTCCCTGGGGCACGAGCAAGCCGAGAGGGGCCGTCCCTGCTGCTGTGATCCAGGGCTTTCTTCCCCATGGCTTGTCCGTGAGCCCTCGGGCAGAGCTTAACCTGCAGAGACCAACCAGCCAGCTGGCTCCAGCTCAGAAGTACAGTAAAGGCCCCAAGAGAGGGCCCAGGCTGGGGGGGAAGGCTGTCAGAGCAGGTCTGGCATGTCAGGTTCCCCGCAGTACCCCGAGCCGTGCTGGTTCAGGGAGTGGAGGCCTGATAGCAGTGGGTTCCCAAGTAACCATGGGCAGCCCTGTTCTCCTCTACCGCAGAGCTGGATGTAACGATCTCAGCAGCACTACAGAGCCCTTCAGACCGCCGGTACACCAAGCCTGGGTCTGTCTGGCTGTCTGAGTTAGTGACAGCTTGAACCTTTGTGCTTCAGGAAAGAAAGACCCAAACCCACGTTAGAGAAGCAGACCTTCCCTCTGCCACTCCAGTCCCTTTCTAAATGGTGCCCTGCTTAAATCCGTTTGGGGGCAAGTACAGGCCAAGGAAGGGATTTCATGGGGTCCCCCTCTGGTCTCTCCACTCTAGAGGCACTGTAATTATTAATGTTCGGCCGCAAGGGGGGTGACCTAGAGGGCGAGTGAGACGCCCAGGAGTGCAGGGCTGGCCCTGACGGCCGACACCGTCCCAGCTTCCGCCCTCCGAGCACCTGCATGGACCTGGGGCTGTGCAGGGCTGCACGGTTTCCTGCTTCACGAGCCTGACTCCGGGTTCAGCATGGAGGCTTGGGCCAGTTGTTTTTTTACTTCCGGGGCCCAGTCACAGGAGAGAGGGCTGCTCGCTCAGACACCATCGGGCATGTCCCCGTGTTAGACACGTGCCCGGCAGCGTGCTGCTGTGGGGGTTCTCAGCACGTTCTCTGGGGACACACCTGAATGGGGCTCCACATGAATGCAGGTCCCGGGCCCTGTTCCCGCAGTAGCGGGTCAGTGGGCTTGTGCCCCCTGCAGCCTGGGAGTTGGGTGTATTCTCCGTCTTCCAGGGGAACGTGACACACTTGCCCAAGGTAACACAGCTTCAGGGTGGTAGGGCTGGGGCTTTCAGTGCCACCGCAGACTCACCATAAAGAAGCATCTTGTCAGACTTACTGCTTTAAAAGTCAGTGCCAAGGGTGCCCGGTCGGCGGGGAAATCCACCCTGTGGGTGGTTCTGCCCAAGAGAAGGCCTGGGTGGAGGGAGCTTCGGGGCCCCCATGGCACCGCTCTCATTCCCAGGGGAGATGTGGTAAACCAGGATGACCTGTACGAGGCCTTGGCTAGTGGGCAGATCGCAGCTGCTGGACTGGACGTGACGACCCCGGAACCGCTGCCTACAAACCACCCGCTCCTGACCCTGAAGAACTGTGGTAAGAATGGGGATTTTCTGACACCAAGTCCCACGGGGCTGCAGGAGTCAGGCGGTGTGGAGCTGATAGGTGCAAAGCTGCTGTGAGCAGTACCAGGCACAGAGGGACACAGCTGGGACCATACGTGTCTATGGTGAGTGACAATAGCTCACTGTAAACAAGGCAGGGGCCTCCTGAGCCCATGCATCAGGTCTGTGTCCCTGAAGGAGTGACGGGGGGTGGGGGGGTTGGTGGCAGGGGTGGATTTGTAAAACGAAGGGCTGGGCTGCATGTCTTCCATCCACAGGTAGTTGTCAGTAAAACCTGGTACCATAAACCCCCACTACCAGCTTCAGGGTGAGAAATTAAAGACGTGATTGTGATTCCGATATTTGGAACTTGCGCCAATTAGTCTGTTGGCTCCAAACCTCCCCTTGTACATTCTGCTTTGGGACGCAGGCCCTGGGACCCTGCACACCTGATTTCTGCCGGGCCTGCCAACTGCGGGGTGGCAGGACTTGGCCGCCCCCGCCCCCTCACATGTCTGTCTGTCTGTGTCCGTGGGCAGCAGCTGCTCCTCCTGGCAGCCGGTGAATCTAGTTTGCAGGCTTCCCGGCATCAACTTGGCCATCGTGCCTGCTCAGAGGCACTGCTGCAGAGGTCGGAGTTGCAGCTCCCAAGGGACCCTTCCCTCAGTCGTCTTGAGGTTTTTTTTTTTTTTTTTTTTTTTAGTCGTCTTGAGTTTTAACAGTGCTACCCTTTCTTCCTCTGTCCCCCAGCCCAGGGAGGTAGATGTTTCTGGTGGTCGCTGTCTCTGACACCTTAGCACAGTGGTTCTTAAACTTGTGTGTCCGTCAGTCATCCGAAGGGGCTGGGCCAGGGGCCTCTGCACCAGTAGGTGTGGGGTGGGACCTGGAACCCTGCACCACTCACCTGCCCCCACACCGAGGCCACTTAGAAGCACTGCCTCGGTATTCGCTTCTCAGCCTCCCCAGTTACTTTGTACCTGGTTAACAGCTCTTTATATTCGGTTCTGTCCAGGTAGCTGGTGTGCTTTGTCTCTAGACTAATCCATCACTGTAGGGTCTGAGCCAGGCCCTGTCCTTTACGTGCATTCTGGGATGGAATCCCACAGAGAAGGTCCTTAGCTTCCTTCCACAGGGAAGGCTCCCGTTACTGTAGCCCTTGGAAACTCGATGGTCCCCACTGTCCACACCAGGCCAGAAGGAGGAACGCTGGCTGTCATGTCTGGGCTATTGCCCACAGCTGGGAAAACCATCCCATCCCTGCATGCCTGGCAGCTCAGCTCAGTGCCCCAGATACTGCTTTCAAGAGGCATTCTTTGGGGACAGTTGACCTCACTTGTTCTGCAGTGGGGCCGGATGGAGCTGGTCTGTCCACCATTTCGACTTGTAGCTATTTGTGTGCACCAGAAGCCCCCGGGACCCCACTTTGAGGGGCCCGGGTATGGATGATCAGCACTGAAACTCCTAAGCTGAATTGGCACCTGGTTTTACCATCTGCTTTCTGAAGGGCTATGTGTAGAGAGGCTCCAAGATCTCTCGTGGGCTCGACATCCTTGTACTTAGGATATGGATCTCTCGCCACCGTTGCATCTGGGTTTCAGTGACCCTCAGCCCCACAGGAGTGGAGCACATAAGGACAGTAGGCAAATCGAAGACAGAGGACAGGAAGGCAAATCAAAGAATGCTAAGGCAGGTTCTCTTCATTATTCTTACTGGCAACCCTAGTCAGGAAAACAGGGCCCACTTTGAGGCTCTTGAAACACCCTTCCCCCAAAAACAACAACAAAAAAACACCCTCACCTCCCTCTTCCTCCCTTTTCCAGTGATCCTGCCCCACATTGGCAGCGCCACCTATGGAACCCGAAACACCATGTCCTTATTGGCAGCTAACAACTTGCTGGCTGGCCTGAGGGGGGAGCCGATGCCCAGTGAACTCAAGCTGTAGCCAGACAGGAGCTGCTGAGGGTCAGGAGGCCCACAGAGCCCTCGGAGTCTGTCAGGGAGCACGGGCTTGATTTGGACCCACCGGATGGGAGCCAAGGAAAAAAAGTCTCTGTTCTGATCCTACAGAAAGAAGACTGGTGCTGATACAGGGGCTTGCCGCATTTGTGGTTGGAAATACCTGAGCCAAAAGTATGTGATACTATTAAATATCTTCCTGAGAGACTGTGTGGGCCTGTAACTAGGAGAAGTTAACAGGGGCATCTGGTGACCTGAGGGTTCTGTTCCGTCCCCGGCCCTCACCCCCCAGCATGTGAATTATGAGAACCTGTCCAGACTACCTTACCTCAACCCCTTAACCTATCCCTCACTGAGGATGGGACAGCCAAAGCCCAGTGGTGACCGTGGCACTTAAATCTGCTACCTAGACCATCAGATTAAATATACATGGCAAAGAGAACCAGGTAAGGTCACAGTCCTCTTATTGTTTTGGTCAAGAATAATTGGAGGTAGGTGAGTTTCTTAAGTTTTATTTTAAAATCCATTTTAGCACCTTCACACTTGCATCCCTTTGTCCATTCCCCACTGCCCCTACCCCTACACCCCAGGCAGATGCCCTTTTTCTGGTGACCACCTCGCTTACTCCTCCCTCCCAAGGCCAAGGCCCTACTCCTGCCCAGAGAATCGGTTCTGGCTCTTCCCTGCAGCCAAGCCGACAGATGGAGCGTTCAGCCCAGCAGGCAGCTAAGGGAGCAGCAGAAAGCGCGGGATGAAGCAGGCTGGCTAAGAGGAGAACTGGGTGTGGGGAGAACAAAACTTGTCATGTGTCTTCGGCTCAGACAGAGTGCAGGGAGAGCAGAGGGACCGAACCGAGGGAATGACAGTCATCGTGGCTGGCAGCATTAAGGGTTATTTTGTAGGAGGCTTGGGTTTTGTTTTGTTTTTAAAGTACTGGTCAAAGCAAGGTTAGGAGAGAAAGCCATACTACTTCCGTTTTTTCTTTCAACCTTAAAACCTAAGCAAAGAAAAAGAACACTACTTAATTAGAGGCATGTATGTGTCAAATTTTTTATTTCAAAATCTCAAATTTTGACCAGCATAGCACCACTGACATAGGTGCCCTGATAGAACTTTGCAATTTGATCACCAGAAATGATTATGCCAGGCTATAATTAAGGCTAACCAATCAAAATTCAGGTACCCCAAACCAGTTGTAATTCAGGTAGAAACTACGGCTCATAGGACCCCTGAGACTGGTTGTACAGGGAACCTCTGAGTTATTTTTAAGTTCTATAGTATGTATGAGGACACTGGCCCAAAAGCTTGCTTCTCGCATATAGAAACCGATTGCCTAAGAGGTAGATGAGAGAGTCCAGATTCTATCTAGCAGTGGAGAGGCAGGGTCCAGCCCCTATATCAGAGAGAGGCCCTAACGCAAAGTCCACTTAATGCCCGAGCTGAGGTGAGGGCCCAGCCTCCGGGCACCTCCTCCTCAAGATGGAAGGGAAGGAGAGCTACCACTGCTCTCCCCATTGCCGCTGCTCCCCGTCCCCGGGCCCAGGCAGGCCCTGTCCTATGCTCCACCTTGACCCACCTGCCTCCCAAGGTTAATCTCCTCACAAGACACTGGTCCCCGCATCAAGGAGAGGGGCACAGGAGAGCCCCCTCACAGCCCGGCAGAATGTGACTGCTAACAACAGCCGCACACACAACTGAATTTCACACGTGACCCCACATCCTCCAACGGTCTCTTTCCCACATCTGTGGAAAAGGAGAGGAGTCACAGAAGTTTCCTTTTTTGGCTTTCTCCCTGGGAATCAGTTCATAGGAGATGCTAAGCCTGACTACGAACAATGTGAGTTTATCCACAGACAGATATGTAACTGGACACACTAGATAAAGGGAAGAAAACACATGCCGATTGTTTTAGGCTACACGTACTTAGCTCTCTAAACAGTTCCAAGTAAGACCTGAAGGGCTTCTTTCGATTATGCACAACAGTTTGATGTCCCTGAAGGAGCTGTATAAAAAATGAACTCATGCGCATGCATGAATTAAACTCACTTCATGAGCTCCACAGAAACCTGTCCCCCTGGATGCACACTAGCCAGGGCTCAGCCTAGTGCAGGTGCCACCAACAGCCCTGAGGTGCAGGTGGGGCTGGAGAAGCGGGGGGGGCGGGCACCCACAGAGACCGAGACCCCAGACAGTGGCCCAACGGTCTCCTCTAATGGTCTCAGGTGCTACTTGGTGACTTCCATGCTCTAGGCTGCCCAGCTCTCTTATAAAGTCTGGAAAATATTTATCTGGGAACACCGCTACTACGTTTGGATTCTAAACAATTTAAAACGTTCAGTCTTGGGTTGGAGCCACAACGGTAAAAGTTCATGGTCTAGAATTTAAAACTATAGTATATAAAAGGGATAAACCCATGGTGGAGAGGGGTTAACATTATTTTTGGTTAGTTTGCAACAAAAACAGAAATGCAGTCCTGGAAAAGATGCCAGGCGGGGCAGGAGAGTGCGGAGAAGCAAAGCAGAGAACAGGCTTGTGACCGGGTGAAATGCGTCAGGCAGGACTGGCCCCCAAAGCCTGGATGGATGCACCATGAAAGATCCCACAAAACAGGACTCCACATCATTAGAACAAAGACACACACTAGCTCTTTTCTGACTTCCAAACATGGAACTGTAACATATGTAATACAAGTAGGTTAAAATACTGCTAAAACAGCACAAACAGAAACAATACCTTACTTGCCACTCCCTACAGTACATACTCCATTTACAACTTTGTTTTTAAAACCAGGAAAAACTGTTAAAACATCTATCCAGCAGTGATGTTTTCAAAAGTATGTACACCTAACAGTCCGGAGAATGCTTGCTCTGGACCCAGTGTCAGCACCATCAAAGTGCAGCGTCTGTGACTGCAGTTGAGACAAAAATGAAAAATACAGTACTTTCTGAGGCCTAGGACTAGCTCATGATACACTTTAAAGCATTTGTGGCGGGCAGGCATGTCCTCAAGGGCCTTCCTTGCAGACAGGCACAAGATCGCCACTGGTTACACATAAGTGCGTTTTGCATCACTGTACAAGTATATAATATTCCCTTCAGAGGATATAGGAAATTTAATTAAATGCTTCACAGAGTTTTACAAAAATTGCTAAAAAAATTTTTTTGCACTTCAATTTTTAATTTTTAAATGTGCCACTTTTAACACCATCAATTACAAACTACTTTCTGACTGTATTACTCAACCCTAAGGAAGAACTGGGTTTCGGGGACTGCATCCCTCTCTAAAAGTGTGCATTTCACTCAGAAACGCAGCAGCAGCACAAGTGCTACACCTATTAATTCTCCACTTACTAGTCACTGGAATTTGCACGCGCCACTGGGGGGGCCCAAAGCCTCAAGCCCAATGGCATTAACCTCCAACCAGAAGAGATGTTCGCTTCGGTCCAACAACTGGCTTCGGCGCAATCTCGAGAGGTCGGGGTTAGAGCAAAGTGCTGGGAAGATTGCTGCTCTGCCAGCGCAGGCAGGTAGTCTTTGAATGTTTATACAGGTGGCTGGACTGACTGAACCTCTTGCCACACTTGAGGCAGGCATAGGGTTTTTCACCTGTGTGAACACGGATGTGCTTCTTGCAATCTGTCAGGGTCAGAAAAGTCTTGCAGCAGATTTTGCAGGCGTACTTGCGAGCCCCCTCTACCACCAAGACGTTGTGCTCCGACAAGGCCTTCTTGCACTTAGACAGGACGTCAGCAGACGCCCTGGTCAACTGCGGAGGGCCAGGCTGCGAAGGATGGCCATTTTCAAATGAGGATGTGGCCGCATTCATCATTAGCTGGGAACTGGCAGAGTTTTCTGGGATCTGAGAGCTCCTGACAGAAGTTACAACCGGCATTTTGGGAGCTATGCGTCGGTAGTATGGGAAGTTACTGGCTCCTCCTCTCGGGGAGCCCATCATTACCCTGGAAAAGGAGGAGTGGAGGCCCAAACCAGACCTGGAGAAGTCCATCCCAAACTGCTCTCCTCCTTGGTAGCCTGACGTCTGCACACATGGCAGGCCCATCACTTCCTGCATAGGCCTGACAAAATGGGAGTCTGCTGGCTCACTGAACGGGTTCTCCACGTGAGAGCCGGGGGCCGAGGAGGGCCCGCCCGCAGGCCCAGCCTCTGGACTCAACAAATACGGGGCCTCGCCCTCCAGCCTACAGTCACTAGTAGTGTTTGGGATATTATCATCATTGTTCTGATTTGCACTAAAGTTACTTCCTCTGCTCTTGTTAAGAAAATTTGAAATGCTAAAAGTGGATTTATGTTCTAGGTTGTTTGTGACTTCCAAAATATGGATGTCACCGACCCTATCAGTGCTAGACTGGGGATCTGAAAAACTCCGATCACTGCTTTCAGGGCTGAGGTCTATCTTCTCGGCACTGACCACAACCCCTTCCACTTCCACAGATTCGCTGCCTTCTGCTTGCGAGGTCACATCACTCACTTCATCCTGAGGCTCAGGAGAGCTCAGAGGCTCAGATTTAACCACCACTCTCATGTGTTCCTTCTCACCAAGGCCAACATCGGAATTTTCACACTGAAAACCACTTTTCTCAGTTGCAGCTTCCTGCTCAAAACTAGTCTCAACCTGGGTTGCACGGGAGGCCATGGACAACTGGGCCATGTTGCCCGCAGTATTGTCGGACTGGCTGGGCACCTGGGCATCTTCTTGAGCACCAAAAGACTGGTCAAACATGATGGCACTGTCTTCCTGGTTGTCGGTCATTCCGTCACCCTTAGGGTTATCCACAATTTTCAGGGAATCGGGTGAAAAGAACTCCTCCCGAGAATGAACTCCTGACGGCCCGTTCTCTGGCGTGACATCAGCAATGGCAGACTCGTCCATGGTGGGTCGGAGGCGCTGTCTGGCCCGCTCCTCCGCAGACTGCTTGCGCTTATGAAGGCGTCTCATGGGGAAGGGTGTCCGCTGGTCCAGGGTACTGCGCATCGAAGAACTCATGGGGGCCGGCTGCTCCTCGCCACTCTGGCTGGCATTGAGGGCTGAGCTCACGATGCTCAGCCCCAGCTGCTGCAGCATAAAGGAGCGCTGCATGCGGGCACTCTGCTCCTGGACGCGCTCACTGGGGGGTGACATGGGCAGCGTCCTTGTCGTTAAGTAATGTTTACAAGCTTTAACAACAGAGTTCAAATGCAGGTGAGAGGCTGCCAATAAGACATCCATAACATTGCTCTCCCCCAGCATGAGGGTGGAGGTGTACATCATGTCAATCAGTGCAGCAAAGGCCTCCGCTGTCACCACCTCGCTATCCAACTGGATCATGTTCATGGTCTGATCTCCCTCTGCCACTGAGAACAGGGCTCGGAAATGCGTGCTGCATGCTGCTAGTACAGAGCGGTGGGCTTTAAAATGTCTGTTCCCCACTACGATGACACAATCACAGAGCTGCCCGTGAAGTCTCTGGTAGTTCAGCTGCTGGAAGATCTGTTCAAAGTGTCCAGGGAAATCCATGATCCTATAGAAAAAAACGAAGAAAGTGTTAAGACTTAGAAAAGCTGATATCAAAGTTGGAGCACAGAGGGTGTGATGAAAATAGATGTGGACAGCCAAGCTTGGACCTTTTAAAGCTTTTGGTTTTTCTGATGATGGGCACACAGTCTAAAAACCTGTCAAATAGGGATCCCTGGGTGGTGCAGCGGTTTAGCGCCTGCCTTTGGCCCAGGGCACGATCCTGGAGACCCGGGATCGAATCCCACATCAGGCTCCCGGTGCATGGAGAGCCTGCTTCTCCCTCTGCCCGTGTCTCTGCCTCTCTCTCTCTCTCTCTCTCTCTCTCTCTCTCTCTCTCTGTGACTATCATAAATAAATAAAGATTAAAAAAAAAACTGTCAAATAAAGAGCAAATGCCAATTCAGCTAGCAATCCTGGAACCATGTACACATGTGGGATCAGCCACTGGCTGTTTACAGACTCCCCTTCACTCTGCATACGACCCACTCATGTTAGAAAAGATCAATGTGTAAGTGATAAAATAGCTATCCCATAGAAGATAATTAGAATTCTGTACTCCTAACAACAGTGAATAAGCTCCATGAAATTCCAATCTTGTGAGGGAGACAAACCAGTATTAGTAGGTAAGATTTCCAGCTACAGATGATGCACACATGCATCTACCCTCACTAAAAGGACACGAAAGTTTCTGGATTTGCTGTTGCTTGAAAAGTAGAATCCCACAAGGAAAAGAACAGGAGAGAAGTATCAGTAGCATTCTGGAAGCTGGTGAGCACGTAAATGAGTGCTGATTCAGCACGCCCAGAGTGCTAAATCCTAAACTGGCAACGGTTGAAACCACCTGACTTCCATATAAGCCGCCCACCTACCCAAAAGCTCAGGAACTGGCTGCAGAAGTGCCAGGGGAAGCAGACTAAAAGGGGATGCCAAGACAGGAGGATTGTCTGGAAGTCTATCTAACAAAAAAAATAATCTACTGGAAGGTCTAGGAGAGCTCTTATATGCTGAGCTTAAGGACCTACTTGCCCCAAATGGTGACTGTGCTGAGGAAGCAAAGAGAAAGGTTTTTTTTTCTTCTGTTTTTTACTTCTTTTTTGTTTGTTTGTTTTTTACTTCTATAGTGACAAGCTAGGTGCTGATTTATCCACCTAACATGACAGTACATAAAGCGGACTGAGATAATTTACAAATAGGAAATCAGACTGCTATTAGAAAAGGAGAAAGATAGCCAGAAAGCCAGCGATACTACCTGAGACAAGAGGCAACAAAGTGATATGGTCAATATAAGGACAACCCACAACTGATTTATATTTCATGTTCTTTATAAAAACTATTCGCTTGAAATAAGGCAATGTGTAAAGCAGATTGTATTATCCAAGATGGCTGGCCACATTAAGCTCACCCATCCTTCACGCTCTCTTACAATGTGACATTGACCCTCCAAGAGGTGGGGCCTGTGTTCATTCCCCTTGAAGCCAGGCAAATCTGACGGGCAGAAATTACACTCTGCGACTTGGTCATAAAAGGCAATGTAACTTTCGGTGGTTCTTTCTGGCTTGCTCTTGGAACCCAGCCACCGTGCTGTGCGGAAGCCTCCCTGAAGGTTAGCTGACAGCACTCACTCCCAGACATGAGTATGCCTTCAAGGTGACTTCAGCCCTAGTTATGGTCTGACTTCAACCCCATGACAAACCCTAAGAAAGAATCATCTAGCTGAACCCAGTCAACTCCTAGAACTGAGATAAAATTTTTATTTCAAGCCATTAAATTTGCAAGTGATTTGTTACATGGCAAGAATTAACTGGAACAATGTGAAACTTGTTAACATCTCCTCACAAATCAACATTCAAATACTATCTCCAAGTGACGCTTTTTTTTTTTTTTTGTCTGCCTACTATGTCTTTGGGGGAAATCACTTTTCACCCATTCTTAATGTGTGTGGTATAGATCAGACTGCCTCAAACCTCTGAGTTCCAGGAGTGAACAAATAATCCAGGGAGACCTGGCCCCATGACTACAGTGGTTGTCAGAGATGGATATGTGACCTAAGCCATGCCAATCAGAGTCTATATTGGGATTCCCTTCACCAGCGGGCAAGTTATAAAGTAGATGTAAGACTAACACTGATGATGGCCATTTTTGCCTGCCTGAGAAGGAAGCCAACACAAAAGAAAGCAGTACCCAAAACAATATCCTGATGACATCAAGACCCTGGGACAGCCATGACTGTAGGTGGCATCACCTAGGATTTCCTATTTCATGAGCCAATGAATTCCCCTTTTATCTTAACCTACTTTATGTTGGATCTGTCGCATAGTCAAACATGAGATTTAAAACATAATTTCAGGAGCATCTGGGGGCTTCGTTGGTTAAGTGTCTGCCTTCAGCTCAAGTCATGATCTCAGAGTGTTAGGATCAAGCCAATGCATGAGGCTCTCTGCTCATTAGGGAGCCTGCTTCTCCCTTGCCCTTTCCCTCTGCCTGTTGCTCTGCCTACTTATGCTCGTGCTCTCTGTCAAATAAATCTAAAAAAAAAAAAAAAAAACTTTCAGGAAAATCTAAATAACATGGCTTTCTTAAAACCTTTTTGCATCTAGAAGGAGTAGTTTAAAAAAAATTCAGTTAGTTTGGGAGATATAAAATTTATTACTCTCAGCTCTGATGGAAGAGTCATGAATCAAGATCATGGTTATTCAAAATTCCCAAGCAACCAGAGCAAACCCAGAGGTCCAATAATATAAAAGCGATAAAAAGAGCTCATGTTGAAAAGATAGTTTTACTGAAAGCTGATATCTAAAACCTTAAAACCAAGGAAAAAAACTTTAGGTCTCTTTAAAAGATTTCAAAATATGACAATATGACTCTATATGTTGGAGGAGATATAGCAAGTACTTTACCAATTTATAACTCTTAACAAGTGTACACTACAATATTTGTTATCTGCATGAACAGATTTTTATTAATTTCCAAACTAAATATAATTAAGAAAATACACTTATACCACTGCTCATTACATTAACATGAATAATCAAGAGCTGACTGTTTTCTCAATAGATTTACTTTCCTAATAATGCTTTAAACTAATAAAAAAGTTCATTTGTGTTCTAAGAGAACAAACCAATTAATACCACATTTTAAACTATTTGACTTATCTACTGACCTACCCACATGCTTTTTCAATAATATACTTACTTCATAAGGACAAGTACACCCACACTCAAATATCATCTGACACCATATTGAGTGATTTGCTGCCTGTGTGCCAGGCAGGACCTGCAAAATTGCCACTTGCAGGAAGTGTCTTAACATTCTAAGGAATTCTTAACATTCAGTATCCCTAATCTAGGTAAGACCCTAGCAGAAAAAAATAATCAAACAACTTTTCCTCCACTTTTAAAGGTGATACAGACAAAAATAAATGTAAGAGAACAAAACTAGACAAGGTCCCAGACAAGCAGTCTAGGACTTTTGACAGGACTCCAAGTCCTGGAGCCCTAGAACATTCACCCATTGTTCTGATTTGACTAAGTGGAGGGAGGGAATGTTTGGAACTAGGTGGGCACACAGGTGCCCAGTGTTAACCCCAGAACGCAACCTGTCAGCTTGACTAATTTTATAATCTGTTTCTGCTCTGCCAGGGCTGGCTCAGAAACTGGACAGATTAGATCTATTAAAAAAGAAATCTATCAATGACTAAAAAGTGAGCATGACTGGAGAACGCAAGCTAGAGCCAGATCCCTTATCATCTCACCCCACCCTCAACTCTCCCAGCTTTGCCACCTTCTTTTCCAGTTCAAAATTCCTGGGGATTGGCTGACCTAGAACTTCATGATTCAGTTTGAGTAAGAAAAGGTATTAGTGCCCTATTTATTATATTCCTAACTGCAAACTCAAAATGCTGTTTGTACTAAAACAGCTTTTTGAGGGCAGAGACTGCATTTTCTCTCTCCCTCCCAAGATTCCTGATACACAGCTCAGTAAATTATGTGTTGAAAGAGCGTTGACTGTATACAGATGAAATATAATATCATATTACTCAACAGTCATTTTCCTGAGAGTCCCAATTATCTCTAAAATCAGCCAAAACCCAGAAAGTCTCAGAATATCCCAAATAAACATCAAAGCCTCCATATGAAAGATTTCCTCATAGGAAAGTCCCTCAAGTGTTCTCGGTCTTTTAACAAACAAAATTCAAGCTTTTCTAGTTTCCTAACTGAAGATGAGCAACAGCAATTCTAGAATGAGGACAAGAGGCGGCTGCACACTGACAGCTGCAAAAAAGACGACAGCTGACCCAATAAGGGAGAAAAGAGGCCTAGCAACTTGGGAGCCATGTACTGGAGGGGCTATACAGCCCTAGAGATTGCAACAGCCCATGAAGGCACCTGTGTATTTGGTATACAAATCCATTCATATGATGTTTTGAAGTGCTTGCTTCGTTCAAGGTTAAGTGCTATAGAACAGAGATTTATATGGCATAGTCCTGTCACAGGTGCTTAGTGGAAACAAGACATATACAAACAACCATATTATCAAGTGGAAAGCACTAGGTGCCACCTAAGAGATGAAGTGTGCTTGCTGACTCAGAGAAGGCAAAAGGTTATTTCCAGCTTCTTGGTAGCCCTGACAACAAAGCTAGGTACACGTTTGCATTTGGATAAAATGAGATGTAAAATACGTTCCAGGCAGAGGTAAAAGTGGGGAGAGGTTTGAGGTGGGGGAAGCAGTGTATCTTTTTTTTTTTTTTTTTTTAGTTTATGATAGTCACACAGAGAGAGAGAGAGAGAGAGAGAGGCAGAGACATAGGCAGAGGGAGAAGCAGGCTCCATGCACCGGGAGCCCGATGTGGGATTCGATCCCGGGTCTCCAGGATCGCGCCCTGGGCCAAAGGCAGGCGCCAAACCGCTGCGCCACCCAGGGATCCCGGAGGCAGTGTATCTATTCTGGCTGGAGAGTAGGTAAGACTGGAAAGGTAGGTATTGGATAGTGAATGCTCAAAACTGATATTAATGAACACCACACATCATCAGGAAAGTTAACAAAGAGGCATATAATTTTGAACTAAGGACTGTCACCACTTTTCCGGTAACTTTTGTAAAAAAAATATTTTAATTCTATTTTTTAAAGCCTGAGTATGGTATCAGCCAAGGTTCTTGGCTGCAGCAACAGAAACTGTTTGTAGCTAACCAGAGCATAAAAGTAAGCTGCTAAAAAACTGATGAGAAGGCTGGACAGCTTAGCTTGAACTGGGCAGCAGGAACAATCTGGCCAGAATGCCGTTTCTGTGTGTGCTGGACTCAGCCACTTTTACGAGAATGCCATCACTACGGGGGACTGAATCTCCCCTTCCCTTCATTATTGTTAGTTCCAATTCTTGAATACATGTCTTTTTTAACATGAGATGCAATGTAAAATACATTTGAAGTAATTGTGCTGCATACTAAAATGCAAAATGCAACAAAATGCAAATGCAATGTTGTTGCAAGGAAAAATACTTGTGCGATTTCTAGTTGTAAGTTGAACTAACTGCTTTTTTTCATGGAACACCATTATAACTTGGAAGGACAATGACAGCTATAGTTATTCGGACTTGAGTATTTCCCAGACACTTTTGCGAAGATGAATGAAATGCGTTTGTCATTTCAAGGAGAACCACTTATAGTATTTGTTGCCTATGATAAAATTTGAGCTTTCAGGTAAAAATTGTAATTTTGGAAAATTTATATATGTCATTAGGAGTTTCACAGCTTCCCAATGCTCAAACCCACTGAGATCATCGGTGATATTAATGGAATGTGATTTTTTTTTTTACATTATAAATGCATCAACATTTGGAAGATCTGCATAACCCAGTGAATCAGTAATGTTCCAAATGACCAGTGTTATAAACTGTGATATTAAAAAATAAGTTATGAGGACGCCTGAGTGGCTCAGCGATTGAGCGTCTGCCTTTGGCTCAGGGCATGATCCCAGAGTTCTGGGATCAAGTCCATCAGGTCCCCTGCATGCATGGAGCCTGCTTCTCCTCCATCTGCCTATGTCTCTGCCTCTCTCTGTCTCTCATGAATAAATAAATAAAATCTTAAAATAAAAAAATAAGTTATGGATTTTAAAAAATGCATTCAAGTGCAAGATACAAACTAATATATTTCAATGTAACAGAATATGATGCTTGTTGACTTTATGGTTTCAGATTACACACTGCAACTAATCAACCACTTAAGAAAATATCATTTGCTGAGCTCTGTTTATAGTATCAGCAAAGAATATCCAAAGTTATTTGAAAAAGCTACTAAAATACTTTTCCCTTTTCCAAGTACATATTTGTGTGATGATGGATTTTTCTTGATATATTTTAATCAAGATTATATCACAACAAATTGAATACAAAAGCAGGTATGAGAATCCACCCGACCTCTACAAAATTAAAGAGATTTCCAAAGAAATGTAAATCAGTACCAACCCGAGCATCCTGGTGCCCAGATCTTGGTTTCAAGTATCATTTTCTAACAAAAGGAATGAGTACTCTTTGGAGAAATGGTGGATTCTAGGACTGGGGCAGTAAATACACAAGTTAAGCCTGCAGTATCTTACAGTGTCAGGAAGTAAGGAAATGCTTCAAACAAACAAACTGATAATGAGAGTATGTGAAAGGGACATGGGACCCAACCAGAGAAAGAGTTCCCAAAGGCCAAAATTGGAACAATTTAGCAAAAATATAAATAAGACAGTATTGGATTATACTCCAAATATATAAAATAAATACCCATAGATCCATACTGAGATAGACAATTGCTTACATAAATAAATGGGAGAGAAGAGTCAAATCTCCTAGGCAGAAAAATTCCAAGTAAATTATGTAGATCCTCTACCCTCAAGGACATGGAACATAACTCCCCACTCCTTGGTGTGAGCTATGCATAGTGACTTCCTTCCAGGGTACAGTACAATATGCCTATTATATTACAATAAAGTCAGTACTCCAACACAATTCCTAATCTGTTTGGGCTGTCAGAAAGATAAATCAAAGCTTTTAGCAAATATATGTATAACTAATCAAATGAAAGGTACCCCCCCAAATTGGACCTTGAGATGAAAAGCCACTATTCAGTGATGAATATGATGAAAACAACTGTAAGAGCAGCAATTCACTCAGAAACAGCTGGTCTTTTAGCATATGAGAAGTTTACTTCATACTCAGACAAAAGGTGCAGTGTCGTGTTACATTCCAGCCCACCTGCTACACTAACAAAATTTGGCCCCTACTATTCAATGTCCATATTTTGAGAAATGTTAAGTGCAATAAAAGAGAAATATATATGCTTAAACCTGGCAGAGGAGAAAAGTACTTGTTTACCACAAATTTACATTAAAAAAATACAAGTTGAAAGCTAACATAGACTCAGTAGCTTAAATTTTTCTTTTCCTTTTCCAAGGAAAAATTGAGGCAGATTCAAGATTCTGTGTCAGCACTACATCAGGCTTTGTCATGTCTCACTGTACAAAAGATATTTTTAAGCCTTACCCACACAGAAGAATTCCAATCCACTATAATTCATGCTAAGTACTTTATTTTTTTTTTTATATTTTAAAAATTTATTATTATTTTTTAGGGGAGGGAGGGGCAGAGGGAGAGAGAGAATCTTAAGCAGGCTCCATTCCCAGTGCAGAGCCCGACCTGGGGCTCGATCTTACAACTCTAAGCCAGTGACCTGAGCCGAAATCATGAGCTGGACAATAACTGACCCACCTAGGTGCCCCAATGCTAAGTACTTTAAATATTAAAACGTTTGCGTGCATTTTGTATTAAAGTGATTTTTTAAATTGACTTCAACTTGTGATAGTCTTGCAACAGTCTTTTTCAATAGCACTGACCTCTAAATTTAGGAAAACATCCTACTCTAAGATGCTTTTCTGCCCAATCTTAGCACATTCAGCATTTTGTTAGATACCGCAATTAACCAGAATACAGCTTGCCAGTATGCCCCGCTATGTTTTGACACAATTTTTAGAACAAAAAAGGTAAATAAAAAAATAAGTTTACTTCAGAACTCTAAAAAAGTCCTGGTTCATTTATTCAGCAAAACACAAGGGCCCAGAACAAGTCCCCAACCAGTCAGTCTTACCTGGCAGGTCACCAAGTTGGCTGTGGCCGCTAAGCCAATCTTCCCAAGTTTGCTGGGATTTCCAGCAGGAGTTAATAAAGCAGTAAGGGCAGGCCTTCCCTTGGTTTGGAGGCTGTTCTCTAAAATTATTTCTTCTCTCCCCACCACCTCTGCTCTTTTAGTTTGCTGCCAACAACCCTCACCTGGGAAATCGGAAGATTTCAGCAAAGGAAAAAAGCAAGTTCTCCAGAAGAGGACTAGGCAGGCGGCATCCCTTGTGAATTATCTAAGGCACAAGGATAACAGGTCATCAGAGTGACTAAGACACTGCATTCTCTTCAACCTCTAAACACCCCATATAGGGGATGCCTGGGTTGCTCAGCGGTTTAGCGCTGCCTTCAGCCCAGCGCCTGATCCTGGAGTCCCGGGATCGAGTCCCACGTCGGGCTCCCTGCATGGAGCCTGCTTCTCCCTCTGCCTGTGTGTGTGTGTCTCTCTCTCATGAATACATAAAATCTTATTTAAAAAAAAAAAACAATATACATAACTAATATCTTCTACTTAACTACAACTGAAAAGTCTATTAACGTATTTGGGGAAAAGTTTCGTTTTAAATCTTGAAGGCGAACAGTTCCTTCTGGTCGTTCACATTAACCAGAACCGGAGCATATTCCTTAGTAATCAAGACTTTACTGTTTTCCCTAAAAATTTTCCTCCGAATAAATATTCAGGATTTTTCTCCTATAAAGAACTAAGCTTCTTACAGCAGCCTCCGCCAGGCCAGAATGCAGACTGACTTTGTAACAACCTTTTTTTTTTTTTTTTTTTTGAAGGGAAAAAAAAACTAACCTTCAAGCCCCCTTGATTCAATGTTAGCATTCCCGTACAAATCTGTCCTCCAAACAACGGGAGGAGGGGGAACGGCCGTCCTTAACCACTGCATCCCCCAAAGCTCCTATAACACGAAGCCTGGAAAAAAGTGGATATTCAGTAAATGCCCAGAAACAGTTTAGTCCTCAGATAACAAGCTGGGGCATTCCAGAAGACTGGCTCCACCCCTCCAGGGTCAACGGCCGGTCCCCGATTCCAGACCGCTTCGGCCTGGCTCGCGTGAAAGGAAACCTCGACGCTCACAGACCCGGGCGGAGGGCGGCGGAGCCACCCGGCCCCCTCCCGCAGGGCGGCAGACACTCGGCGACCCCGCCAGCCTGTAGGTCCCGGGCCTCGCCCACCCCATGCCGGCCACCAACGTCGCCCGCCCGCGGATCCGTGGGGGCAAGCGCCCCCGCCCCGCCCGGCAGACAGCCTGGCGTCGGGACCTGGGGGACGCCTGCGCAGAAGAACCCGCCTGGCCCCTCGGCTCCGAAGGGTAACAATACCCCTTCAGAAAGGCAGGCGGGGGGGCGGGGGGGGCGGGAGGCACCCGTACGCGTCTGCGCGCGCCCCGACGCCTAGGCGCGAGCCGGCTCCCGCCGCCCGCCCGGCTCTTCTGGAGCCCAACGGTCTCCACGTGAGCGCGCCCGCGCGCTCCGCCACCGCCGGTGCTGACAGGGTCGCCTCACCTGAGCCGGGCTCCGCCCCCCTGCTCGCTGGAGGAGGCGGTGACCCTTCTCCGATCCGACCTGACAGTATCGGAGGAGGCGGGAACGTCCAGGCCGGCGTCTCCGCGATGGGATTTCCTCCCTCTTCCGCCCACCCCGCCTCTACGTCCCCCGGCTCCTTCAGTCCGTTCGCCGCCGCACTCTGAGAACACCGCGGCGGCGGCCGACAGTAAACGGAAGTGACGTCCGCGAGCGAGCCTACTCCGCTCCATTCTTCCTCCCACCGGCCGTGCTGCAGCCAATGAGAAGGGGAGGGGGCGGGCCCGGGCCCGGAGGACAGCCAATCGGCGCGCGGAACCCGGAGGAATTTACTCGGCCCCCCGCAACACCGGCCAATCCACGGCTCCGGGAGCTCGCTGTGTTTACTACCGACCGAATCCGTGAGCTCTCTGGCCAATCACCGTTTGCCTTACAACACGTAAAACTGTTATCAAACGCCTTCTAAGGCGGGATTTATCCCTAAGCGGCTCTAGGTTTGGACTGCGGGGAAGAGACTGTGGGCCGCAGCCAATGAAGAGCCGTTACGGTTGAGGTAAGCGGGTTTTCCGCCTAATTGTGCCAATCGCCGCGGCGGCTGCCCGAGGTCCGCGCGAGCCGCGAGGCCAGTCCGCGGGGGAGCGGGTCCCACCATTGGCCGGACCCGAAGGATTACCCCACCCTCGCGGCGTCTGGCCCTTGCGTGGCCGCCCGCTCCTCCCTTGAAGCCAGAGCCCTCTGCGGAGCCCCTACCCGCAGTGGGCGGGAGGTTGGGCCCCTCCCCTCTCGTAGACTTCGGGAAAAATAACGCAGTCCTTGAATTAGGTCAAACCCAGGCTAAAAACGCGGAACCAGAAATCCCGTCGGTCCGACAGCACTTGGGTGCGATGCCGCCCTAAGTCGCTGAGCCGGCGGGTCCCGGCGGCTGCATCTCCCGGCGCGGGCACGGGAGGAGTCCGGCGGGGCTGCCGGCGCCGACTCGCCCTGCGCTCCGCCCTCCGATACGGGTCCGGTACACCTGCCAGCTCCAGAACCGCCGTGGAAGGCCCGCGCACTTCCGTGGGACGCCGCCAGAGCTGGCTCCGGGGCGGCTGCCGGGCTCCCAGGTGGCTCCCGAGCTCCCGGGGACACGCTCGGACGCAGAGCCCGAGAGCCTCCCGGGGGCGCCGGGCCCTGGGCGGGGAGGAAGCCCTCCTGCCCCCGGTGAAGAGAAGCGGGCGGGTAAGGGGCCTGCCGGCGGAGCTGTCCGGGAGCTGTGCGAGCCTCGGGAGACAAAGGCGGGCTGGGGATCGCCGCTGGAGTCTTCTCGGGGTGAGGTGGGGGTAAGAGGGAGACTTTAAAAAAATGGAACACCCCGTTTCTTCAGAACGAAATGCCTGAATATCGTTACAGCTGATCCATCCATTCCGACGTTACAGGTTGGAAAAGCTGCCCTTTGGATTTATGTCTTTACTCAATGAAGTCGGCTGCGAAATTCTTTTCATTAAGATTGCCTGGCATTTCTTTCTTTTTTTTTTTTTTAAGATTTTATCTATTTACTCATGAGACAGAGAGAGAGAGAGGCAGAGACACAGGCAGAGGGAGAAGCAGGCTCCATGCAGGGAGCCCGACGTGGGACTCGATCCCGCGTTCCCAGGTTCACACCCTGGGCTGAAGGCGGCGCTAAACCGCTGGGCCACCTGGGCTGCCCTGCCTGGCATTTCATAGCCCTTACACGCATTTTACTGCAGAATGGGCAGTAAAACTGTATATATGGAATTCTAATGATAACCTAGGCAATGTGAGAGGTCCTTTCATAGGCATGAATGCTATGAGCTAGATCCAAAAATGCTGTGAGCTAGATATCTCGGATTTACAAACTGGAAAGTTACAAAGACCTATGTATTTATCACTTAGGAGAGCGTGAAAAGGCCCCCTCCTATGTTGTTGGTGGGACTATCATTGATGCTCTCTCCCTGAAGATAACTTGGTAGTATCTCTCAAAATTTAAAATATGCGTTCATTCCCTTTTAGCTAGCAATTCTTTCTAGAAATGTATTCTGAAATACACAAGTATGGAAATATATACAAGGGGTTTTTGATCACATCTTTGTTAGTAGAAGAAAAAAGGAAACAATCTGTGCACCTACAGAGGATTACAAAAAAACTGATATGTATATATTACTGCTCCTTCATCTCTAATTATCCCAATACATATAAAATAAAATTAATAAAAACCTGCATGCGAAGGTACACATAAAAGTTTGTAAAGGGGATCCCTGGGTGGTGCAGCGGTTTGGCGCCTGCCTTTGGCCCAGGGCGCAATCCTGGAGACCCGGGATCGAATCCCACGTCGGGCTCCCGGTGCATGGAGCTTGCTTCTCCCTCTGCCTATGTCTCTGCCTCTCTCCCTCTCTCTCTGTGACTATCAAAGATTAAAATAAAAAATTAAAAAAATTTTTAAAAAAGTTTGTAAAGATTATGGCTAAATACCAAAGGATACAAACTCTTCACAGTAGTTAACCTCAGTGAAGGGGGAGGTGATAAGGAAATGTTTAAGAGTTTAATTTTTAGTTCTTATATATTTCTGTATTAAAGTTTTTTTAAATTTATTTTGAGAGTGAGAGAGCACAACCGGGGGGAGCAGCAGATAGAGAGGGAGAAACAGGTTCCCCAGTGAGCAGGGAGCTGAACACAGGGCCTAATCTCAGGACCCCTGAGATCATGACCTGAGCCAAAGGCAGAGGCTTAACTGACTGACCCACCCAGGCACTCCGATTAATTTTTTTTAAGTAGGCTCCATGCTAGGCTCAAACTTACAACCCTGAGATCAAGATCTGAGCTGAAATCAGGAGTCAGATGCTTAACCGACTGAGCCACCCAGGTGCCCTGCATTAAATTAATTTTTATAATGAGCTTTATTATTTTAATAGTATTTGTAGGAATTTTAGATTGCTCTCATTTTTTAATCATTGACAATATTCCTCCTAAATTAAGATATAAATTTTCCAATAAAAGTATCAATAAGATTCTTTTTTTTTTTTTTAATTATTTTAGTTATTCATGAGAGACACACAGAGAGAGAGAGGCAGAGGGAGAAGCAGGTTCCCTGTAGGGAGCCTGATATGGGACTTGATCCCAGGATCACGACCTGAGCCAAAGGCAGACGCTCAACCACTGAGCCACCGAGGCATCCCAATAAGATTCTTTTAAAACTAGATATTTGATTCGAAGACTCATAAGGGAAGATAATATTGCAAGATTAGTCAGGGAAATTCTGGAAAAAATTTACAAGGCAGTCATAACCCTAACGATTACAAATGTATTTCACAATACTTTATTGTGTAAAAAAAAAAAACAAACAACAACAAAAAAAAACTTGGAGAGAGGATTCTGGGAAGATGACAGAGAAGGAAGCACCAAGAATCTGTCTCCTCACCCAGACAATAATTACACTTGCAGACTCTGTCTGATGTAACTATTTTGAAACTCTGGAACCTATTGAAGGCTTGCAACCTCTAGGGGAAGGTTTGGATGATAAATTGCAGTAAATTTTAGTCAGTTTTAGCTCTTAGTACAGAAGCTACCCATCCCTCACTCCTCAGCCATGTGGCAGGCTGGTTCCTGGAGCACTAGTTCCTGGAGCTCCTTGCACCAGCTTGTGAGAGCCACAATGGGCAAAAAAGGACTCTGTCCCCCAAATATTTGGGATCACTGATTGCTGCTTCTGATCACAGAGGTGCAGATGAAGAGACCTGGTTCTTGCATCATAACCTCCCTCCCCCATTGTTGCAAGACTTTTCCCCTCCAGCTGAAGTTATTTCCAGGGGATTTGAAGGAAAAACGGACAGAATTAGAGGGAGAAACAGTTCTATAATAATAGTTGGAGATTATAGTATCCCATTCTTAACAAGGATATGACAACCAGACAGAAGGAAGGAAATAGAAGAATTAATGCAACCCACCACGTTTAATAGACATATCCAGAACACACTACCGAACAAAAACAGCACACATTCTTCTCAAGTGTACCTGTGACATTTTCTGGGATAGACAATATGTTAGGCTATAAGTCAAGTCTCAGTAGATTTTTTTTTTAAGATTTTATTTATTGGGATCCCTGGGTGGCGCAGCAGTTTGGCGCCTGCCTTTTGCCCAGGGCGCGATCCTGGAGACCCGGGATCGAATCCCACATCGGGCTCCCGGTGCATGGAGCCTGCTTCTCCCTCTGCCTGTGTCTCTGCCTCTCTCTCTCTGTGTGACTATCATAAATAAATAAAAATTTATTTTAAAAAAAGATTTTATTTATTTATTCATGAGAGACACAGAGAAGCAGATACAGGCAGAGGGAAAAATCAGTCTCCATGCAGGGAGCTCAACGTGGGACTCGATCCCGGAACTCCAGGATCACGCCCTAAGCCAAAGGCAGACACTCAACGGCTGAGCTACCCAGGCGTCTCAAGTCTCAATAAATTTTAAAAGATAAATATTGGGCAGCCTGGGTGGCATAGCGGTTTAGCGCCGCCTTCAGCCCAGGGCCTGATCCTGGAGACCCGGGGTTGAGTCCCACGTCAGGCGCCCTGCATGGAGCCTGCTTCTCCCTCTGCCTGTGTCTCTGCCTCTCTCTGTGTCTGTGTCTCTCATGAGTAAATAAATAAAATCCTTAAAAAATAAATAAAACAAAATAAAAGATAAATATTATACAGAGTATCTCCTCTGGCTGCAAGGGGATGATATTAGAAATCAGTAACAGAAATAAAACTGGAAAATGTAAAATATTTGTGGGAATTAAACAACATACTCTTAAATAACCAATGGATCAGATTAGAAATTCCAAAGGAAATTAGAAAATACTTAGAGGTGGGGGCCTGGGTAGTTCCATTGGTTAAGTGTCTGACTCATTATTTTGGTTCAGGTCATCATCTTGGGATCATGTCCTGTGTTGGGCCCAGCACAGAGTCTGCTTGGCATTCTCTCTCTCCTTTTCCTTCTACCCTTCCCCCTGCTCATGTGCCTGCAAATAAATAAATAAATAAAATCTTAAGGGAAAAACAAAAAGAGGAGCACCTTCGAGGCCCAGTCAGTTAAGCATCTGCCCTTGGCTCAGGTCATGATCCCAAGATCCTGGGATGGAGCCCCTTGTCAAGCACCCTGCTCAGTGGGGAGTCTGTTCTCCCTCTCCCTCTACCCCTCCTGCTTGTGCTCTCTTACTCTTAAAAAAATAAATCTTTAAAAAAAAATACTAGGATGAATGAAACTGAAAACATAACAGGCCAAAACCTTTGGGACACAGCAAAAAAAAAAAAAAAAAATGCTTAAGAGGGAAATTTATAGCTAAAAATGCTTACATTGAAAATGAGAGGGATGCCTGGGTGTCTCAGTGGTTAAGAGTCTGCCTTTGGCTCAGGGCATGATCTTGGAGTCCTGGGATCGAGTCCTACATCGGGTTCCCTACATGAAGCTTGCTTCTCCCTCTGCCTATATCTCAGCACCTCTCTCTCTCTCTCTGTCTCCCACAAATAAATAAATAAAATCTTAAAAAAAAAAAAAAAAGAAAGAAAGAAAAAGAAAAACGAGAGATTTCAGAGGCACTTGGGTGGGTCAGTCAGTTAAGTATCTCACTCTTGATTTTGGCTCAGGTCATGATCTCAGGGTTGTGAGACTGAGCCCTGCATCAGGCTCTGTGCTGAATGTGGAGCCTGCTTCACATTCTCTCTTCCCTCTTCCCCTGCCCTCCCTCTCTAAAATATAAAAAAGTAAAAAACCAAGAAAGATTTTAAATTAATAAGCTTTACTACTTAAGAACTAGTAAAAAAAAAAAAAAGGAAACTCAGAACTGCAGAAGGAAAACGGTAATAAAGGTAAATGAAATAGAGAATAGAAAAACAATAGAGAAAATTAATGACACCAAAAATTGGTTCTTTGAAAAGATCAACAAAATTGACAAACCTTTACAGCTAAATGGACTAAGAAAAAAGGAGAGGCTAAGATTACTAAGATCAGAAATGAAAATGAGGAGACGCCCAGGGGCTCAGCGGTTGAGTGTCTGCCTTCGGCTCAGGGCATGATCCTGGGATCCGGGATCGAGTCCCGTATCAGGCTTCTTGCAGAAAGCCTGCTTCTCCCTCTGCCTGTGTCTCTGCCTCTCTCTCTCTCTCAAGAATAAATAGATAAGATCTTTATAAAAATGAAAATGAGGACATCACTACTGATTCTGCAGAAAGAAGGATTATAAGAGTACTATGAACAATTCTGTGCCAACAAATTAGATAACCTAGATGAAATGGACAAATTCCCAGAAATGCAAAACCTACCAAGACTAACTCAGAAAGAAATAGAAAAGTCTGAGCAGACCTATAACTAGCAAGGAGATTGAATCAGTACTCAAAAATCTCCTGACAATTAGGAGCACCTGGGTGGCACAGTCAGTTAAGCATCTGACTCTTGGTTTTAGCACAGGTTATGATCTCAGGGTCATAAGATTGAGACCCATGTGCTCAGTGAGGAGTCTGCTTGAGATTTCATCTCAAGAGAGAATCCTCTCCACCCCACCCCACACCCACTCACATTCGTGCTAGCTCGCTCAAATAAATAAATAAATTAATTAATTAATTAATTAATTAATTTTTAAAAATCTCCTGGCAAATAAAAGCCCCAGACCTGATGACTTTACTGACAAAACCAAACATTTATTCTTTATCAATCTTATCCCAAAAATTGGAGAGGAGGAAACATTTCCTGACTTCTTAACACTTCCTACACTTCATTCTTTTCCTTGTCATTACCCTAATACCAAAGCTCGACAAAGACATTACAGGAAAACTACAAACCCATATCCCTATGAGCATTGATGTAAACACTTTCATTTCAAACCCTAACATGGGGCTTGAACGCATGACTCAGATCAAGACCTGAGTTGAAATCAAGAGTTGGCTGCTTGGGTTGCCTGGGTGGCTCAGCGGTTGAGCATCTGCCTTTGGCTCAGGGCATAATCCCAGGGTCCTGGGATCAAGTCCCACATCAGGCTCCCTGCAGGCAGCCTGCTTCTCCCTCTGCCTGTGTCTGCTTCTCTATGTGTCTCTCATGAATAAATAAATAAAATCTTTTTTAAAAAAGAAGGTTGGCTGCTTAACCAACTGAGCTACCCAGCCCCCCTCCATGCAAACATTCTTAATGAAATACTAGCAAACTGCATTCAGCAGCATATTAAAAGGATTATAGAGCATGACAAGTAGGATTTATTCCTGGAAGGACAAAGATAGTTCAATATACAAAAATTAATTGATATAATACACCACTTAAAAAAAAAAAAAAAAAGAAGGGGAAAAGCCCACATGGTCCTCTCAATTGATGCAGACAAAGCATTTGGCAAAATTCAACACCCTTTCAAAAACACTGAACAAACTAAGAATAGAAGGAAACTACCTCAACATAATGAAAACCCACAGCAAACATCACGATAGTGAAAGATTTAAAGTCTTTCCTCTAAGATCATGAATAAGAAAGATGCTCATTTTCACAACTTCTATTTAACAAATTAATAGAATTTCCAGCTAGAGCAATTAGGCAAAAAACAAAAGGCATACAGTTTGGAGAGGAAGAAGTAATATCATCTCTCTTTTCACACATGATAGGATCTTATATGTGGGAAATCCTAAGGATTCCACATACACACAAAAGCCTGTTAGAGCTAATAAATCAATTCAGCAAAATACCAGGGTACAAAGTCAACATGCAAAAATCAGCTGCATTTCTGTACATTAACAATGAAGCATCTCCAAAGGAAATTATGGAAACAATTCTACTTACAATTACACATAAAAGATTAACTACTTTGGAATTAAACAAGAAAGGGAAAGACTTGTACAATGAAAATGATGGAACGTTACTGAAAGAAATTAAAGACGTAAATGGAAACATATTCCATATTCATGGGTTGGAAGACAATATTGTTAAGATTAAGATTTCACCCACAGCAATGCAGATTCAAAGCAATCACTATCAAAACTCCTAATAATGTTTTTTGTTTTTTTGTTTTTGTTTTTGTTTTTGCAGAAATACAAAAACCCACCCTAAAAAATCATATGGAATCTCAAGGGACCCCAAATAGCCAAAACTACTTTGAAAAAGAAGAACAGGGATCCCTGGGTGGCACAGCGGTTTGGCGCCTGCCTTTGGCCCAGGGTGCGATCCTGGAGGCCCGGGGGCGATCCTGGAGGCCCGGGATCAAGTCCCACGTCGGGCTCCCGGTGCATGGAGCCTGCTTCTCCCTCTGCCTGTGTCTCTGCCTCTCTCTCTCTCTCTGTGACTATCATAAATAAATAAATAAATAATATTTTTAAAAAAATTTATAAAAAAAAGAAAGAAAAAGAAGAACAAAGATTGAAGAAACTTACTGTAAAGCCACAGTAATCAGAACAGTGTGGTACTGGCATAAAGACAAACGTATAGACCAATGGAGTAGAATAGAAAGCCCAGAAATAAACTCATGCATATATGGCCAAATGATTTCTGACAAGAATCTCAAGACCATTCAATGGGGAAAGGACAGTCTTTTAAACAAATGGTGCTGGGAAAACTGGATATGTATATGCCAAATAATAAGGTTGGACCCTTAATACCATATACAAAAATTAATTCAAAATTGATCAAAGACCTAAATGTAAGACCTAAAACTACTAATAGAAAACATAGGAATAGGACGAAAGCTCCATGACATTGGATTTTGGCAACAACATTTTGGATATAATACCAAAGGCCCAGACAACAAAAGAAAAAATAGACAAATTGTACTTTATGAAAATTTTAAAAATGTGCATCAAAAACAGTATCAACAGAGTAAACAGCTCATAAAATGGAAGAAAATATTTGCAAATAATATGTCTGATAAAGGACTAATGTCTAGCATATAGAGAGGTAAACTTGAACAACCCCCAAACAACATAAAACCAAAAAACATGATTCAAAAATGGGCAAAAGACTTGAATAGACATTTCTCCAAAGAAGATATACAAATGCCAATAAGCACATGAAAAGATGCTCAACAAAAAAAAAAAGAGAAAAAAAAAAAAGAAAAGATGCTCAACATCTCAGAAATGCAAAACAAACCTACAATGAGATACTACCTCACACCCTTAGGGTGGCTACTATCCAAAAAATAAATAAAATAACAAATAAGGATGTGGAAAAATTGGATCTTGTACCCTATTGATAGGAATGTAAATTGCAGCCACTGTGGGACACAATATGGCAGTTCTTGAAAAATTAAAAATAGAATTACCATATGATCCATCAATTCTACTTCTGGGTGTATAACCAAAAGAATTGAAAATAGCATCTGACAGATATTTGTATACCCATAATTCACAGCAGCATTATTCATGATAGCTAAAACAATGGATGAATAGATAAGCAAAATGTGGCACATACCTGTAAAGGAATATTACTCGGCCTTAAAAAGGAAGGAAATTCCAACATGCTACAACATGAATAAACCTTGAGAATAGTATGCTAAGTGAAATAAGCCAGTTACAAGAAGACAAATACTCTATGATTCCTCTTATATGGGGTAATTAGAATGGTCAAAATCATAGACATGAAAAGTAGAATGGTGTTTGCCAGGGTTTAGGAGGAGAGCAATTGGAGAATGACTGTTTAATTCAGTTTTACAAGATGAAAAGAGCTATGGGAATAGATGGTGGCAATGGTTGTACAACATTATGAGTGTTTAATACTACTGAACTGTGCACTTAAAGATGATTATGATGGCGGTGCCTGGGTGGCTCAGTCAGTTAAGCATCTGACCCCAGCTCAGGTCATGATCTCAGGGTCTTGGGATGGAGCCCCATGTCAGTCTTCATGCTCAGTGGGAAGTCTGTTTCTTCCTCTCCCTGTCTCCCCTTCCCTCTGCTCACGCTCGCTCTCTCTCTCAATAAATAAAATCTTTTAAAAAAGTGATTATGGAGGCACTTGGGTAGCTCAGGCTGTTAGGCATCTGCCTTCCACTCAGGTTGTGGTCTCAGAGTCCTGGGATCGAGCCCTGCATCAGGCTCCCTGATACTTGGGGAGTCTTTTTCTCCTCTTCCTCTCTCTCTGCCTCTGACCCCCCCATGTGCTCTCTCCCTCTCTCAAATAAAAACACAAAATCTTTTTCAAAATAATAAAATTAAAAATGATTATGATGGTAAATTTTATGAGTATTTTGCCACACACACACAAAATCTAATTTTTTTAAATAGAAATTTATTTTTTATTGGTGTTCAATTTGCCAACATATAGAATAACACCCAGTACTCATCCCATCAAGTGCCCCCCTCAGTGCCCATCACCCAGTCACTCCCACCCCGGCCCACCTCCCCTTCCACCACCCCTAGTTCATTTCCCAGAATTAGGAGTCTCTCATATTCTGTCTCCCTTTCTGATATTTCCCACTCATTTTTCTCCTTTCCCCTTTCACTATTTTTTATATTCCCCAAATGAATGAGACCATATGTTTGTCCTTCTCCGATTGACTTATTTCACTCAGCATAATACCCTCCAGTTCCATCCACATCAAAGCAAACGGTGGGTATTTGTCATTTCTAATGGCTGAGTAATATTCCATCATACACATAAACCACATCTTCTTTATCCACTCATCTTTCGACGGACAGCGAGGCTCCTTCCACAGTTTGGCTATTGTGGACATTGCTGCTATTAACATCGGGGTGCAGGTGTCCCGGCATTTCATTACATCTATATCTTTGGGGTAAATCCCCAGCAGTACAATTGCTGGGTTGTAGGGTAGTTATATTTTTAATTCTTTGAGGAACCTCCACACAGTTTTCCACAGTGGCTGCACCAGTTCACATTCCCACCAACAGTGCAGTAGGGTTCCCCTTTCTTCACATCCTCTCCAACATTTGTGGTTTCCTGCCTTGTTAATTTCCCCATTCTCACTGGTGTGAGGTGGTATCTCATTGTGGTTTTGATATGTATTTCCCTGATGGCCATTGATGCGGAGCATTTTCTCATGTGCATGTTGGCCATGTCTATGTCTACCTCTGTGAGATTTCTGTTCATGTCTTTTGCCCATTTCATGATTGGATTGTTCGCTTCTTTGCTGTTGAGTTTAATAAGTTCTTTATAGATCTTGGAAACCAGCCCTTTATCTGATACGTCATTTGCAAATATCTTCTCCCATTCTGTAGGTTGTCTTTTAGTTTTGTTGACTGTATCCTTGCTGTGCAAAAGCTTCTTATCTTGATGAAATCCCAATAGCTCATTTTTGCTTTTGTTTTTCTTGCCTTCGTGGATGTATCTTGCAAGAAGTTACTGTGGCGAAGTTCAAAAAGGGTGTTGCCTGTGTTCTCCTCTAGGATTTTGATGGATTCTTGTCTCACATTTATATCTTTCATCCATTTTGAGTTTATCTTTGTGTATGGTGCAAGAGAGTGGTCTAGTTTCTTTTAAATTTTTTTTTATTTGTTTATGATAGTCACAGAGAGAGAGAGAGAGAGAGGCAGAGACACAGGCAGAGGGAGAAGCAGGCTCCATGCACTGGGAGCCTGATGTGGGATTCGATCCCGGGTCTCCAGGATCGCGACCTGGGCCAAAGGCAGGCGCCAGACCGCTGCGCCACCCAGGGATCCCGAGAGTGGTCTAGTTTCATTCTTCTGCATGTGGATGTCCAATTTTCCCAGCACCATTTATTGAAGAGACTTTTTTCCAGTGGATAGTCTTTCCTCCTTTGTCGAATATTAGTTGACCATAAAGTTGAGGGTCCACTTCTGGATTATCTATTCTGTTCCATTAATCTATGTGTCTGTTTTTGTACCAGTACCACATTGTCTTGATGACCACAGCTTTGTAGTACAACCTGAAATCTGGCATTGTGATGCCCCCAGCTATGGTTTTCTTTTTTAAAATTCCCCTGGCTATTCGGGGTCTTTTCTGATTCCACACAAATCTTAAAATAATTTGTTCCAACTCTCTGAAGAAAGTCCATGGTATTTTGATAGGGATTGCATTAAACGTGTAAATTGTCCTGGGTAACATTGACATTTTCACAATATTAATTCTTCCAATCCATGAGCATGGAATATTTTAATTTAATACTGGCATACTTACAGACAAATAAATGGATCAAAACAGAAGGTCCAGAGGGGTGCCTGGGTGGCTCAGTGGTTAAGGTCTGCCTTTGGCTTAGGGTGTGAACCTCGGGTCCTGGGATTGAGTCCTACATTGGGGTCCTTGCATACAGCCTGCTTCTCCCTCTGCCTGTGTCTCTGCCTCTCTCTGTGTGTCTCTCATGAATAAATAAATAAAATCTTTTTAAAAAAACACAGAAGGTCCAGAATAGACATAAATATGAAAAGAATTTGATGTATGAGGGGATCCCTGGGCGGTGCAGTGGTTTGGCACCTGCCTTTAGCCCAGGGTGTGATCCTGGAGTCCCGGGATTGAGTCCCGGGTCGGGCTCCCTGCATGGAGCCTGCTTCTCCCTCTGCCTGTGTCTCTGCCTCTCTCTCTCTCTCTCTCTCTCTCTCTCTGTGTCTCTTTGTCTATCATGAATAAATAAATAAAATCTTAAAAAGAATTTGATGTATGAATAAGTTGGCATTTCAAAGCTGCGGAAGAAATATAAATTAATATTTAAAAGAAACTGTGAAACTGGAAGTCTTAGAGGGGATAACTATGTTGGATATTTATGTGACTTCTTACAACAAATTTATTGTAAATGAATCAAATATTAAAATATTTTTAGGGATCCCTGGGTGGCGCAGCGGTTTGGCGCCTGCCTTTGGCCCAGGGCGCGATCCTGGAGACCCGGGATCGAATCCCACATCGGGCTCCCGGTGCATGGAGCCTGCTTCTCCCTCTGCCTGTGTCTCTGCCTCTCTCTCTCTCTGTGTGACTATCATAAATACATAAAATTAAAAAAAACTATTTTTAAAACTCAACTCTAAGGTGCCTGGGTGGCTCCATTGGTTAAGTGTCTATCTTTGGCTCATGTCGTGATCCCGGGGTCTTGGGATCGAGCCCTGCATCAGGCTCCCTGATCAGCAGAGAGTCGGCTTCTCCCTCTGTCCCTCACCCCACTCGTGCTCTCTCTCAAATAAACATCTTTTAAAAGAAAAATAAAAAATTGAAAATTAGGGCAGCCTGGGTGCTCAGCAGTTTAGCGCTGCCTTCAGCCCAGGGTGTGATCCTGGACACCCGACATCAAGTCCCATGTCGGGCTCCCTGCATGTAGCCTGCTTCTCCCTCTGCCTGTGTCTCTGCCTCTCTCTGTGTCTCTCATGAATAAATAAATAAAATCTTTTTTAAAAAAAAAGAAAAAGTGAAAATTAAATGCCTTGGGAATTGAAAATGTTTATTCTTTGTTCATTATGTGCAAACCCATAATAAAGCTTCTTCATCATAGTAAAAAAATTTGAAGTTCACTGAAATGTTACATATAACTGAAAAAATTGGGAATGGTTAAGTGTTCAACTAAAGGATCGAACTCTGGCAACATTCAAGAGATTATCATGTGAGATTTGAGAAAATGCTTACAAGATAATGTTACCAAAATTTTTAAAGGACGATACAAAATTGAATACAGTATAAAAAATTGAATATAATATTAATTATATAAGCATACATAGGCACAGAGAAAAATCTAGAAAGAAATCAGAATGATACTAAAAAAAAGAAATCAGAATGTTAAAATGTTTGCCTTTAGGTGGGGAACAGATCATGAGTTACTATAATTGCATTCTTTGTATTCTCCCCCAATATTGTACATCAAATATGTCTTGGTTCGATAAGTCTTTAAAAATCAAATGTATTGGGGAAAATTTTAAAAACTGAATCTGAGACACGTGGGTGGCTCAGCAGTTAAGCATCTGCCTTCCGCTCAGGGAGTGATCCTGGAGTTCTGGGATCGAGTCCCACATCAGGCTCCCTGCATGGAGCCTGCTTCTCCCTCTGCCTATGTCTCTGCCTCTCTCTCTGTGTCTCTCATGAATAAATAAATAAAATCTTTAAAAAAATAAAATAAAATAAAAAAACTGAACCTGACATGATTAAATTTAACAAGCCTTCATATAAAGCTCTGAATCGTTGTTTTTTAAACAAGTTGTGGTATGGGGCACCTGGGTGGCTCAGTAGTTAAACATCTGCCTTTGGCTCAGGTCGTGATCCCGGGGTCCTGGGATAGAGTCCTGCACTAGGCTCCCTCCAGTGAGCCTGCTTTTCCCTTTGTCTCTGCCTCTCTCTGTGTCTGTCTTGAATAAATAAAATCTTCTTAAAAATAAATAATAAATAAAAATTTTAAAATTGCGGTAAGATGTGACTTAGCAGAAGCAAAGTCAAGAATTTTTGTTTATTGTTAACTCCAAAGAAGTTAACTGAACAATATAAGATACTTAGAATAAATGCACATATTGGTCTCATTAGGAGAGGCATGGCACCTACCCTCAGGAAGTGATGGATCCTTTCTGTGCTACCCAGCCCAGAACTGGAGTGTGGATCCATGTGGGGTCCCACAGTGTAAGAGGGATCCAGATATATTGCCATATGTCCAGCAGGGGTGACCTGAAAGAGGAGAGACCTAGAAACTTTGGTGTATGACATAACTGAGGGTTTTGAGGGAGTTGCTAAGAAGGAGAGGAGCAGATAAATGGAAAGTGTGATCGGAGTAATCAAATTTTTGGAGGGCTCAGGGCAGAGCAGTGCGTCGTGTTCTGTGTGGCTCCAGAAAGCAGGACTGGAATTACAGAAGCTACAGAAGGTAGATTCAGCTTCGTGTAAGGCAAGACCTATCCATGGTGAAGGCGGCCCCATAAGGAAGGGGTTTTCCACGTATACAGGATACAAGCAGCATCTGCATCAGGGATATAGAGAAAGAGAAAAAAATAGAGAAGGGAGAACGGGAGAGTGAGCAAACAGAAAAAGAAAGGAAGAAGAGAGGCAGAGGTGGGGAAAAGGGAGAGAAAAGGTGAGGCAGAAGAAACGGGGGAGTACACACTGAGTTGCAAGCGCTTTCAGGTCTTCGTTAGCCATATCCTGAACCGCCAGCAGATGGAGATATCACCCAAGGAAAAGGGGACTGCCTCCGGCCCACCGCACCGTGCCCCGGACCTTATTCTTTTCTTATTCTCTAAATATCCGTTCACTCTCCTGAAAAATGATGCTGAGAGAACTCCAGAAGTCTCTGAATTTCCAAACTAAGCTTATAAACAAACATTTAATGGTAAATGTTGCCTCTGATTACCCCTGATTCTGATTTAGAAGAAGGCTTTGTAGTTTCTGCGTTTGGGGCACTGCCTGAGTAGGGCTCCCTCCAGCTTGCCTCCTCCCAGTTATATGCACATGTATATATACATATACAGTGTACACGAGTTTTGAATCACTGCTAAATAATTAAACAACATAGGGGTATGTTACAGTCCCCTTCCTAGTCACCCCGCCATTAACACTTCCCCAAGTAGAAGCGCTGTCACTTTGAATTCCTAACTGTGGTTATTCTGGGAGTCGTTACTCTCAATCCATGTGTGCTTTCTTCATTCTTCCATGTAGCCATAAAGCATCCAATTTTAAGGACTTTCACAGACTCGTCAGACTGGTAAACATGTGCCCAAAAGGGAAACAATCTTTTACAACAGCGCTTCCCAACCTTGAAGCACACACGAATCACCCAGGGATCTTGTTAAGTGCAGATTCTGATTCAGGAGATTTGATAGGGCTGCAGATTCTGCACTGCTGATGAGTTCCCAGATAACATTAGTGCTGCTAGCCCAAGAACCACACTTTGAGCAGCAAGGCTAAATGTCCTTATATTAAGAGGGTCAGGACACCTCTCAGCTACAATTGACTCCTTGTAGTCATGCTGTCTTCTTTGTCACCCCTTAACTTTGACTTAACTGTTCATGTGTTCATTCAACCAACCAACATTTACAGAGAATCTACTCTGTGTGAACCCCAATGCCAGTCAATTTGAAGCACGGTTAGTAAGCATCTTTGAGCTCCAGTCCCGGGATTCCTAGGATTTAGTGATGATTCAAATTCATTCCTTGCCGTGTCATTCATTCATTCGATATTTATTGAGGATCTACTTATGTGCCAGGTACTGTTCCGGGAGCTAGAGATGCACAAAACAATATATAAATTGGGATGCTTGGGTGGCACAGTTGGTTGGGCATCTGATTCTTGGTTTCGGCTTAGGTTATGATCTCAGGGTTGTGGGATTGAGCCCCATGCCCAGCTCTGTACTCAGCTCTGAGTCCACTTGAGGTTCTCGCTCCCTCTCCCAGCCCTTCCTGCTTATGTGCTATCTCTGTTTCTCTCATAAATAAATAAATAAATAAATAAATAAATAAATAAATAAATAAATAATCCACAAATCCGTTTATTGCTAAACCCCCAACTTTATTGTTAGCCTCAAGTAAGTTTGTATCCAATAGGGGAGACAGGTAAATAATTAGGCAATTAAGCTCCTTCCCCCTTACCTTTTTTCCTTTTCTCTTCCTGAACAACTCAACCCAAAAGCCATTCAGTGATCAAGCAAAGTAGCTTTCCCCTCAGAGGTACAGGGGAGCCTGCAGTGGTCTAGAGCAGGGGTACTGGAGCCAAGCAAGATGAGAAGGTTATCCAAGCGGAAAGTGTGGCCTGGTACAGACTTTCTGAGCCCAATCAAGGTGAGAAGGGCATCTGGGCAGGGGGACACCCTGGTGAGGGTTGTCAGAGTCTAAACAGGATAAGGAGGGCATCTGCGATAGTTAATTTTATGTGTCAACTTGACTGGCTTCTAGGTGCCAGATTAAACATTATTTCTATGTGTGTTTATGAGAGTATTTCTGGATATTACCATTTTAATTAGTGGACTCCGTAAAGTAGACTGCCCTCACCAGTGTGGGTGACATCATCCAATCTCTTGACGTCCTGAATAGAACAAAAGGTGGAGGAAGAAGGAGTGTTTTCGGTTTTTTTCTTGCCTCATTTGTGAGTTGGAACATCTTGTCTCATCTTCTCTGATCATTGCGCTTGAAATTAAACCACTGGCAGGGTTCCTTAGTTCTCAGGCCCTCAGACTTACACCACCAGCTTTCCTACTGGTGTACACATGGCAAACTGTGTAGCTTCTCAGCCTTCATAATTGTGTGAACCAATTATTCATATTAATAAACCTCTCTCTCTCTAAATATATATATAGATAGAGATATCCTACTGGTTCTGCTTCTCTGGAGAACTCTAAACTAATACAGTATCCATGTAGTGGTCAGAACTTGGTTTAAGGTGTTAGAGCCTGAACGGGCTAATAATCACCCCCATGTCAGGTGATGGTGGTGGTGATAGTGATGGGAGATGTGTTAAAGGAGGACTGATCAAATAAGTAATATATTAACTAATGGAACCCAGGTTTCTCACTGTCAGAGAAGGAAGTTACAAATATGGGAGGAAGGAAAATCAGAATAAACTCTGTGGTGCTGAATTGGAATTAGAAGTCACTATGATCTCATGGTTTTCAATATATATGGATCTAGAAATTCTAAGTTTTAGAAACCAATTACTGTTAGTTGTGAAAGTGTGTTTACTTACATATAATCCCTAAGTCAGTTCATTCAGGCCTGGGAGCTGTGACATCCCCCAAGCAGTCCATACCTACTACAGAGATCTTAGTTTCTGAATACTGTTTCCTACCAAAAGAAACCAGAACTCCTTGGAGAAATGGGTGATTCCAGGGCTGGGGCAGGGAAACTACATGACAAATTGAAATATCTTGTGCCAGAAAGTAAGGACACGTTCAAAAAAATGATGTGGACATGTAAAAAGAACCCAGAAACCAACTTAACGGGGTTTCCACTGGCCCGATCTGATAAAACTAGAACTTGAAAATAGGTGATAGTAGATTCTAATCTATTGAATAAAATAGGAATCTACAAGTCCAGACTGATATAAATAAATGAATAAATTGGTAGTGCGATGAACAGGAAATTAGTTTCTCAATACCCACTCACAAAATAAGAGTCAGGTACAAAGGGAAATTACAAAGCAAAGAGAGTAATTTTACAGCAGGGAAACCTCTAACTGGTTGAAGTGGTCAAAGTTATCAGTAATCGGACAAAGAGAAATTGTGGGCCACCTAATAGGATACAGTGAGCATCGTATCCGTGATAGCCCTGCCAAAGGCGCACGCATAACCTGAAACTAGTCATTTGGAAACATTAGACAAATCCAGATTGAGGGACATTCTACAGAACAACTGGCCTGTAATCTTTAAAATTTGCAGGAACTGCAAATGAGGAACTGTTCTGGGTTGAAGGAAACTAAAGACCGTTGAGTAAATGCAACCTGTGTTTTCGGACAGGTTCTTTCTGCTGTAAACACTTTACTGGGACAATTGGTGACGTACTTTGTTGAGACTCGAAGGCGACCTGGGTAACAGATGAGGCCACCTGAGTTCTTGCCCTCAAAGATACCTGCCTTTGAATCCACGCTCAAAAGGTCCGGCTTTGGCCCTTCCGCTCTGCTAAGTCCCCTGATCCCCCACAACCCTCAACGCGTAGGCGAGCGCGGCGCCCCCGGGAGGCCAGCGGGGCAGAGGCCTGGGGCCCCCAGGGTTGGCAGAGAGAGTCCCCGCCTCTCCATGCGGCGGGGCGGGGGAGCGCGGCGGGGGCGGGGCCGCGCCGTGTGCGCACGCGCGGGGCGGGGCGGGGCCGAGGAGGCCACGCCTCTTCCGCCCCGCGGTTCTGCCGCCGCGCGTGGACCGCTAAGGCGCTCCGGGCCGAGTCTATCCGGGTCCTTAGCCTTGGCGGCCGGACCGGGAGATGGCGGCGGAGGCGTTGCCGAGTGCGCGGTGGCTATACTGTGGGCAGCCCGACGAGAGCCAGAGAGCCGTACTGGGTAAAGACCGCGGAGCCGGAGCCGAGTCCCGCACAGCTCCCTCCGCTCCCGTCTGGGTGCTTCTGCAGCCCTCCTGCCCCTGCCGGACCCCTTTCCCGGCTGGGCCAAGACGCCCTCTAGCCTCCGGCACTGCTTGGGACTTGGTCACCCCCCATTTCTCTGTCACCACCTGGATGGGGATATCCCAGGCAGCCTCCTCCTCAGGGCTCTCCCAGTCACCCCGTCACGCGCTCACACCTGCCCCGTATCCTTTTCTCCACGGTCTGGGCTAGGCTTCAGCTGTTTAACCCTGGTCATCTCCTTCCGTCGCGGCCCTTCGCCAGCACTGCCCTCACCTCCCGGTCTCCTCTTCCCGACCGGCAGGGACCTCCTTCAGGCCCCCCTTCAGGCCTGGGCTTCCTTACCACTCCCATGCCTTCAGACGCTCTCTCCCAACGAACAGTCCGGTTCCTCCCCACCATACACACTGTGGGTCCTTCTACTCATCTCATTTTTGCGCTGCAATCTTACAGTGCAGTTCTCCAACGGGAAGCTGCAGAATCCAGGCAACGTGCGTTTTACTTTGTACAAGAGCAATGACTCCACAAACCCCAGGAAGAGGAGTCAGCGGATTCTGGTAAGTGCTGCGGGGGCCAGCTGCCTCCACTCTGCAGATTTCTGAAGGTCTTGGAGGCGCTTGGGTGTGGGTGGATGTGGGAGGGAGGGAGAGGAGAAAAGAGATAGCAAATGAGCCTTGGGAGAACCGTGAGTCCCAGCAGGTTGGGGTGTGGGGACAGGCTCCATTCAGTCAGTTATGTACTTTTGGTGAAGTGATGACCTTTTATTGATTTATTCATTCAGCAAGCTTTTATTGAGCACCCACCGTGGCTGTGCTGTAAGCTGCACGGGAAATAGCGAAATGGGACTTGGCTCCACCCTGGGGGAGCTCCTACTCTAGAGCAGGGTTGCTCAGCCTTGGCACTATTGACATTTTGATCCAGATAATTCTGTGTTGTGGGCCAGACCTGTGCATTGCGGGATGTTCAGCTTCCCTGGTCTCTAACCACTAGATACCAGTAGCACCTCCTCTTTGTGACACCCAGAATTCCCAGAGGTGTCCCTCACGCCCCCTCACCCCCCCCCCCCCCAACCAAGGGTGATTTGCTGGGTGAGAACAACTGCTTTCGAAAGGTGAGAACTGGTTTTGAGTTCAGTAACTCACACAAGCCTGCAAGCTCTGAGCCTGGAACGAGTTCATTTGAGCTCAGGAAGTCTCTGCTTGTCAGAAGGCCTTCCTGGGGGAGGACACATAGCAGCTAAGCTCTGAAGACTGGAGGACGGTTTGACAGCTGAGGTTCCCTATTCCAAGTGAAAAGGAGAGCAGGGACAAACATAGGGAAGCAGGAAAGCTTGGCTGTGATTGAGGAGTGAATTAGCTGTCTCCATAGTCCTGCCAGCATATAAGCAGCAGCCATGGGAGAGATGGACAAAGAAGTTCAGGAAGGCTTGGACTTTGGGCCCAGGAGGTTGCTGGCAGAACCATTTTGTTGCATGCCTCTAAGTGCTGGGAGCCCAGGAGCTCTCTCCCAAGTCCTGTGGTATAGCTCCCCTGAGCACTTTTCAGACCAGCTAGAAGCCAGCACTATATGGGGCTTCCCTTTCAAAAGTCCTCTTGCCTTTCTCCCAGAGACACCCAGATTCACTTGGAGAGTGGGGCTGGATCACCTCCCAGAGGCTCTCTAGTTCTGATCCACTGTGGTTTGGATTCTAAAGCTTTTGCAAATGTGGGAAAGGGAGACAATATGCTTGATACCTCTCAACATTGGTTGTGGTGGTGCTTTTTCACTTTACATTTTAGGCAGCTGAAACAGACAGACTTTCCTACGTGGGAAACAATTTCGGGACTGGAGCCCTCAAATGCAACACTTTGTGCAGGTAGGGGTTGGGGAAGGGACAACAAGGGGAGGATAGTGGTGGTGAGCCTGGCACTGTTGTTTTCGGTCTTTATTTTAGGAGTCGGGGGCAAATCTGGAGAGGTTTACCATGTCCTTGGGTTCCCAGATCCAGGGGCCTTCACAACCAACATGCCTAAAAAGAAAAAATAAGTTAACATTTGTTGGATTTCCTAAAATCTCATTCATTTGTAATTTTCTTTAAGATAATTTTTAGGGGTGCTTGGCTGGCTCAGTCATTGGAGCTTGGGACTCTTAGTCTTGAGGCTGTGAGTTTGAGCCCCACTTTGGGAGTAAAGATTACTTTAAAAAGTCTTAAATAATAATTTTTTAACTGCGATATAACTTTACACTAGTTTTAGGTATATAATATAATGATTAGATATTTGTATATGTTGCAAAATGGTCACCACAATAAGCAGTCATCCAGGGGTGCCTGGGTGGCTCAGTTGATTAAGCCTCTGCCTTTGGCTCAGGTCATGATCCCTGCTTCCTGGGATCAAGCCCCATGTTGGGCTCCCTGCTCAGCAAGGAGTCTGCTTCTCCCTCCCCCTGCTCTCACTCTTTCTCTCCCTCTCAAATAAAATCTTAAAAAAAAAAAAAAAAGTCATCCACTGCCACACATATTACAATTTTTTTCTTGTAATTAGAACTTTTAAGATTTGCTCTCAGCAACTTTTTTGTTTTAAGAGCACAGAGGGAGAGGGAGAAGCAGGCTCCCTGCTGAAGGACTGTTAAGAACTTTTAAGCAGGAAAAAGGAAGTTGTAAAACAGTACTTTTTGAGGAATCCTTTGTCATTGGTATTATTCCAACTTTGCTCAGGCACTTTGTGGGAATTCTCAACAAGACCTCTGGCCAGATGCAAGTGTATGATGCTGAATTGTTCAACATGCAGCCACTGTTTGCAGGTAGGACCCAGTCACGAAGGCTTGCAAGAACACTGCATGTTTTAGGTTTGCTGGATGAGTTTGGTTTTGATTTGTAAAACACATTTGTTATTTTTAAAAGGGTGCCTTCCTGCAAATATTTATTGATAACTTACTTTGCTCCAGGCACAAGTTAGTGGCTAAGGATGTAGCAGAACAGATACAGGTCCTGTCGCTGCTATGTTTACAGATTTGAGATCAGAAAATAATCAGTTAAAGCCATTTGAGCAGGGTTGCCTGGGTGGATCAGTCAGTTAAGCGTCTGCCTTTGGCTCAGGTTATGATCTCAGGGTCCTGCTCAGCAGGGAGTCTGCTTCTCCCTCTTTCTCTGTGCTTGTGGTCTCTCACTCTCAAATCAGTGAATAAAATCTTTAAAAGGTGGGGAGGGAGACTAAAAGGTGGTGAGGGGGACGCCTGGGTGGCTCAGCGTCTGCCTTCTGGGTGGCTCAGGGGCTGCCCTGGAGTAGAGGCTTTAGAGAAAGAAGATGGGAGTTACTTAGAGGTTAGACAGCCCTTTTCATGTTGATGAGAAGTCTCTCTATACTTTCTAATTAGGAGGAGATCCATTTTTTCCCCTAATTTAGTGAGAGAGCTTGTACTGCTTCTCTTCTTTGGCATTTTATGATGCTCAGGGCCAGAGTGTGGGATCTTCCAGAATGAAAGGTCAGAGGGTCAGACTCAAGGGGCTCCTGTTCTCTAAATCTTAAATACTGAGAACCACAGTGAGGGAGGGTATAGTTGAGGAAGGATTGTTAGGGTCACAGTAGATCTGCCTGATGCCTTCCAAGGCAGTAGTTCTGGCTTTATTCCTGCAGAGCAGTGGTGCCAGTCCTTTCAAGAATCTGAAGGACCAGGGGATCCCTGGGTGGCTCAGCGGTTTAGAGCCTGCCTTTGGCCCAGGGCGCGATCCTGGAGTCCCGGGATCGAGTCCCATGTCGGGCTCCCAGCATGGAGCCTGCTTCTCCCTCTGCCTGTGTCTCTGCCTCTCTCTCTCTCTCTCTATGTCTATCATAAATAAATAAATAAATCTTAAAAAAAAAAAAAAGAATCTGAAGGACTGGACCTACTTTCCAGAAACATACGTAATACGTAAGAATATATATGAAATTTTGCATATAATTGTAAAGGGCTCTGAGTCCCATCTGCGACTCTCCTAGGGGTCCAGAGTCTATAGGTTAAGGACTCCTTGCTTTGCGAACAAATACATCTACATTTAAATTATCCTCCAGGGCAGCCGGGGTGGCTCAGGGAGTTTAGCTGCTGCCTTCAGCCCAGGGCGTGATCCTGGACCCAGATCGAGTCCCACGGGCTTCCTGCAGAGAACCTGCTTCTCCCTCTGCCTCTGCCTCTGCCTCTGTCTCTGCCTCCCCCTCCCTCTCCCTCTCTCTCTCTCTGTTTCCCATGAATAAATAAATAAAATCTTTAAAATAAATAAATAATCCTCCAAGTGCTCTTCTGACTTCCAAGGAGGCAAAGGAAATTGTTCTCAAATTTTTGTTTTTACAGGTAAAAAATGTGTAAATACTAGTTTATTCTAGCCAACATATATATACACGTACACACACATGCAGCATTTATTGAGTCCTTAACTATTTGTCAGGCACTGTTCTAAGTACTTTTAATGCACGAGGATTGTCATAATTCATGTGACAACCCTCTGGTGGTTCTATCGATGACGAAACTGGTACAGAGTTTGACAGGGACATAATGTTGATGTGTGTGTGTGTGTGTGTGTGTGTATATATATACACACACCTTTATATATAATTATAATGTATATATATAAAAATATAAATTTCCTTTATCCGTCTTTATCTATCTATCTATATGACCTGGGATTGAAACTCAGACAAGGCCACTCTAGAGCTTATACTCCTACCCTCTAGATTATACTGCCCTTATATGAATACTTTATGGGAGATAAGAGAGCTTCATGTAAGTAACACATACCTTACATTTATGCTTGCTTATCTTTTATAAGGCGGGCAAAACTATTTACTGCAAAGAGCCGAGGACTTGGTTTCTAATCCCATCTCGGCCACTGCCTGGTGAACTGACTTAGGACAAATCATTTCGTTGGGAGGCTTTTTCCTTATTTGTAAAATGAAGAGGTTGGACCAGATGACCCCTTCATTTGACTCCTTAATTTCTTCTCCATATCCTCCAACTGTATACTAAAGCGACAGACTAAATATTCATAGGATCCATCATGTTAAACTCTGGGAAGTCCTACAGTAAAGAAATCTGTCTGTCTTAGATTAACAGTGAATAAATATTAAATGCTATTATAATCTGGGCCTTACAGCTTCCTTTTTTCCTATTTTTGTTTTGTGTCTTGATAGATGAATCACTTGAGAGCGACTTGACACAAGAGAGTCAGGCCAAAACTTTTAGAGAAAAGGTAAGAATGACAGAAGTGAGACATGGGACCTGCCTCACGTTCCTTCTGTGCCTTGTGCTTCTCCATCAGGAAAATGAGCTGACTGAGCACAGGGCTGCTCCCAGCTCATTCTGTCTGTGGTTCTCCAGTCAGCCTGCCTGTGGAGGCTTCTCAGCTTCACAGAGCGCCGTCCTCCCGCCTGGGGCAGCTATACTCAGCTCCGTCCCAGTGTTTGGAACTGATTCTCTGGGCTGACATAGGTGTAGTGTAACACTTGTTTTTGGATTGAATGCAAGTTTCAGAAAATTCTGGCTGTAGCCTGGAAGCTTTCACATTAAAACAGAGTAAACTTCAGGATTTTCAGCGTAGGTGGTTCCTACAAAGCTAATCTCACTCCAGGATTGCAAATTGATTGAGTCTTCAGTGCTGCCTGGAGCACTGTATTGAGAAGGTGTGAGGCTGTCTTCAGGCTCAGTGGGAAAGAGTGAGTGATTAGCAACATCTGCTATGGGTGTAAGGCTGGAAAATGGTAAGTTATGTGCCAGATTTACCAATCCTCATTCTGATCCAGGCTTTTCACTGTACAAATGGAGACACTGTTGATTTGTAAAGAGCCCATGACAGTTTCCAAAGCAAGTACTTCAGGGATCCCTGGGTGGCGTAGCGGTTTGGTGCCTGCCTTTGGCCCAGGGCGCGATCCTGGAGATCCGGGATCGAGTCCCACGTCGGGCTCCCGGTGCATGGAGCCTGCTTCTCCCTCTGCCTGTGTCTCTGCCTCTCTCTCTCACTGTGTGCCTATCATAAATAAATAAAAATTTAAAAAAAAAAATTAGCCAAAGCAGGTACTTCAGATCTGCTAATACACCAGCCTGTGAGATAGAGAGGTATGATTTAGCCTGATTTATAGGTGAGGTAATCCTGGCCTAGAAAGGCTGAGTTTCCGCATGGTCACACAGCTAGGAGTAGTAGTGCCCAGACTGTCCCTACACAAACCAAATTTGTCTATGCACAGATGGATTCTTGCATTGAAGCCTTTGGGACCACCAAACAGAAGCGGGCTTTGAACTCCAGAAGAATGAACACAGTTGGCAGTGAATCTCTGAACTGTGCAGTAGCTAAAGCTGCAGAGAATATTATTGATGCGAAGGGTGTAACTGGTAAGCAGCTGGGACTTGGAGTAAGAGTCTGCTCATTGAGACAGCTTCCTTGTCTCTTGAGATCTCTTACCTGCTCCACAGATGGAAGTAAGGGTGTGTTAGGGCTGGGTTCCTTCCTCTCACTGAGCACCTTCTTGGGAACAGACTTTGGAAATAGTAAGAAACATCTGCCCTCAGGGAGCTCACAGTCAAGCGGAGGAGACGGGCATGGGAACGGGTATGTTTACACTGTGTCCTGAGTGCCAGGGTGCGAAGGGAGAAAGCCTCAGTGTCTGGGAATCACAGGAAAGTTTTGGACAAAAAGACTGATACGATGAAGTGAGCCTTTACAGATAGTGCTTCACTCTGGGATCAGTGGACCTTTTTCTGTTCCTAAATTCATCAGTAGCTTGAGTGTTTAATTGTATTGTTTAAAAGTGTATTTGTTCAAAAGCATTATGAGAACATAAGAGAAAGTTTACATAAGAGCAGCCTTTCTATTAAAATGAGGTTTTAGGGGATGCCTGAGTAGCTCAGTGGTTGAGCACCTGCCTTTGGCTCAGGGCGTGATCCTGGGGTCCCAGGATCAAGTCCCACATTGGGCTCCTTGCGTGGAGCCTGCTTCTCCCTCTACCTGTATCTCTGCCTCTCTTTCTCTCTGTGTCTCTCATGAATAAATAAGATCTTTTAAAAAAAAGGGGGGGATTTTAGGGGTGTTTGAGTGTCTTGTTGGTTAAGCGTCTGTCTATCTCAGGTCTTGGTCTCAGGGTCGTGAGTTCAAGCCCCACATTGGGCTCCATGCTGGGCATGGAGCCTACCTAAGAAAAAATAAATAAGATGGGATTTTAGTAATTTTTAGAAAAATCTTTCCAAACCCTATGATTATATAAATATTTTCTTATGTTTTCTCTCCGTATTTTTACAGTTTTACTTTTTACATATAAATTTTAATGAAGATACTTTTTTGGCATATGGTAAAGACCTTATATTTTCCAAAGGATTAGCCAGCTGCCCCAACTCCATCCTTTTCTTTGTAGAAGATGATTTAAAAAGCTATCCTTCTCACTTTAGCACATTCTGTGTTCTGTCCAACTGTCCATTCTGTTCCTGCGGGAACACCAGGCTCTTTTGATTGCAGTACCCTCATCTTCCTGCTTCTATTTCTGATGCGGCAAATTCCTCCTCTTCTCCTTCCCTCCTTATTTTTCACAAACGTTGGTTAGAATAGCATGCCTTTTCCCCCAGGTGATCTTAAGAATTATTTCATCAAATTCCCTCAATTGAGATGAATATGGAGAGAATCAACATCTTTACAATATTATGGGTTTTTTTTATCCTGGAATATAGAAATATGTTTCTCTGTTTATTTGAAAGTGTAAGTAAATTTTTGAATATTTTTGTTTAGTTTAATTCTCAGCTGTCAAAGGACATTTAAAAGGAAAAGAAAAAGAAGTGCCTGGGTGGCTCAGTTGGTTAAGCACCCAACTCATTATTTTGGCTCAGGTCATGCATGATCTTAGGGGGTCATGAGTTTAAGCCCTGAGTGGGGCTCCACACTCAGTGGGGAGTCAGCTTGGGGTTCTCTCCCTCTGCTCCTCTCCCCACTGGCACTCAGTCTCTCTCTCAAATAAATAAAATAAATTGGTTTTTAAAATCCTAATTAAAAAAAGATAAATAATTCATTCATTTCCTATCATTTTACCAGACCAACTATTAGAATGTTCCTGTATTCCTCTTTGTCCTTGTCTATATAAGTTCTTAATCTTACATGGTTATTCTTGTAGTGTAGTTCACAATTTTATATTCTGATTTTTTTTTATAAACTATTTCCTTTTTAAAGATTTTATTTATTTATTCATGAGAGACACACAGAGAGAGGCAGAGACACAGGCAGAGAGAAAAGCAGGCTTCACGCAGGGAGCCTGATGTGGGACTCGATCCCAGATCCCGGGATCATGCCCTGAGCCAAAGGCAGATGCTCAACCGCTGAGCCACCCGGGTGTCCCTATATTCTGATTTTTACTCGTAATATATGGGGAAGTTTTCCAGAAGTGAAGCCATTAAAAGCTCTCTTCCTGACTTTTGGCTTCTCTTGCACTGTAAATATTTATTAGCACACCTGTCCTCTGAACTGTTGTGCGAGTTACTTGAGAGGGCCCTCACTGTGTGAGCCTTCTCCAGTGCCTGGTTAGGTTTGTGTTATGAGTGGACATCAGCCCAGACCCAGCAGCCAGCCTGATGGAGAGTTCAGGCCACATTGGCAGAAGCATTCAGATTAGGATTTTTTGGACCAATTACAACCTTGAGCGCACAAGTTTCAGAGTATTGGGGAACCTGAAGCCACACAGGATGATACTAACACTGTCTCTTCCTTTATCAAAAAGCTCTGGTCAACGATGCCATCCATGATGATCTGCAGGATGACTCCCTCTACCTTCCTCCCTGCCACGCTGATGCAGCCAAGCCTGAAGACGTATATAAATTTGAAGACCGTATCCTTGTTGCAGTAGAAACACTGCCTTACTTCCCAAGTTGGGATGTGCATACATGAGTGGACAGACAGGCTTTCTGAGGCTGTTGGTGGTCCCATGATGCTCAGAGAAGCTACATCCAGATCTTCGCCCTTGCCCTGGCCCTTTTGCTGGGAAGTTACCTGGGCTTCCTTACTGGCTGAGGGTCAAGCCCATTCCTCAGCAAAGTGCCAAATACCCTCAAGTTCAGCCCTATGGAGGTCACTTGCTATGAGTAGTCAAAATAAGATTTTTAAGTCAGCCCTAAGTCTGGAGCAGACTGATCTGTAAAAGGTGGAGCATAGAATTTCCCTACTCATGGGTCTGGTCAGAGGGAGAATGCCTGCAGTGGCTTTGTGATGAGCCAAGGAAGCAGAAAAGGCCTGGCAGGGAATGGGCTCTGGGCTGGGAGTCTGGAAAACCGTGTCCCTGCGCTCAGCCCCAGTGTACTATGGGCCTCAACTTTCCCATCTCGAATATGGAGCCGCTCTGAGATGAGATAGCTGGTTAGATGTTTTTCTTTTGATCAGATTATATTCTTGACCTGTTTAACTAGTTCTGTCCACTGCGGAGTATGAAGCTCTTCAGAGCCCATCTGAAGCTTTCAGGAATGTCTCATCAGAGGAAATACTGAAGATGATTGAAGAGAACAGGTATCCTCCCCTCTTGGGTGGATGGAGCATCTGGGGCTGTGATGGCAGAGCTCAACAGTAGTCAGACATGAAGGAGACCTTTAGGGGTGTCAGTCGGTGAGGGCATATGTCTTTTCAGGATCTGAACATGAACGAGCCAGTGTTCTCTTGAAAATATTTGGGCTTTCCAGCCTCTTGTCCCAAGGCTGTGGGTGGCATTCAAGGGAGAGCGAGGTGGCCTCTGAGTGCTTGGAGCCCGTGGCTGAGCAGAGGGTGGTGAGGCCTTAAGGTTGGGCTTTGAACCAGAGCAGGCCTGTGTCCCCAGGGCTATGCTGATTGTGATCATCACCAGTGGGGCCCAGGCGCTAGCCCGCGAGTTGGTGCCAGTGCAAGTGATGGTTGATGCCGAGTGAGCTTTTATACGTGAAGTTAAATTTATGAGCGGCTTAGGCGATAAAGCATCCGACTCTTGATTTCGGCTCAGGTCATGATCTCAGAGTAGTGAGATCAAGCCCCAAGTTGGACTCCACACTCAGCAAGGGTTCTTCTCTTGTCTTATCTGTATCTGTCTCTCTCTCTCTGCTCTTCCATTCACGTGTGCTCTTTAAATCTTTTTTTAAAAAAGTTAAGTTTAGGGGATCCCTGGGTGGCTCAGTTGTTTAGCGCCTGCCTTCGGCCCAGGGCATGATCCTGGAGTCCTGGGATCGAGTCCCACATCGGGCTTCCTGCATGGAGCCTGCTTCTCGTTCTGCCTGTGTCTCTGCCTCTGTCTCTCTGTGCGTCTAATGAATAAATAAAATCTTTAAAAAAATTAAAAAGTTAAGTTTATATATTTAAATACTATATATTTTAAATAACTCAGATGATCTCCCCTGTACCTTTTGACCCTTAAACAGCTTCTCTTTGTTTTTTTTGTTTGTTTTAAGCAGCTTCTCTTTGATGATGACAGTGGAATTTTCTTGCTTTTGAGTTTTTTCTTTTAATAATTTCATCTTGAGAAAATAAAAAATTGAAAACCCTAGGTTGGTTCCCTGATTTTTGAAGGTGCTTTTGTTGTTCCAAAGATACATTTCCAGAAAAACTTATTACTGGTTCTTGGTTGTCGTAATGTAATCATGGCTCAGCAGCAGGTGAGGAATGAGCTCTGGGCCGAGAGTCTGGAGAACTGAGTTCCTGAGCTCTGCCTGAGGTACTGTGTGATCTTCCCTTCATTGAGGCTCAGTTTTCCTATCTGTAAAATGAGCCTGCTGCAAGATGATCTTGAAGAGCCTTTTTATTTCTGTGAGTCTGGGCCTCATGGTAGTAGAACAGTTCATAAAAGAATAACTGACATTGATGGAGCTTTTGTATGTGCCAGGTACTGTTTTAAATGCTTTAAATGAGACTTGCGTTACCTCATTTAATGCACAAAAAACCTCTAGAGGGAGGCCACTATCTTTGTCCTTAATTTTTAGGTGAAGATGTTGTACGGAGATGTACAGACACACTGAAACTTGCCCAGGCTACTAATTGGTAGAGAGGGGATTCAAACCCAGGCAATCTAACTGAAGGGCCTGTGCTCCAGACCACACATCAGGACGGGGCAGACAATGGCCTGTGTGCCAAGGTCAGGCTGCTGTCTATGAGTAAAGTCTTATTGGAACACAGCTATGGCGGTTCATTTGTTATTAATGGCTGTTTTTGCACTACACTGGCAGCTTTGAGTAGATTTAACAGAGATCCAATGGCCCACAGAGCCTAAAATATTTATTGTCTAACCCTTTCCTGCCTTAGCACTAAACCATGCTCACTGTGTAATAAGGAGGATATTAGGATGGCCCTTCAACGGTTGAATGTGATCAGCTGTGGAGGATGCCCGCTGTTTTCATCATGAGCGTCAGTGGTTCCTGACAGGGTTGGTCTTACACATTCCTCCCTTGTCCCCCTTGTTTTAGCCACTGCTCCTTTGTCATAGAAGCATTGAAGTCTTTGCCATCAGATGAGAAGAGCCGAGACCGCCAGGCCCGATGCATATGGTTTCTGGACACGCTCATCAAATTTCGAGCACAGAAAGTGATTAAGCGGAAAAGTAAGTCCATGATAGACATTTTATTCTAGTCCTTTCCAGCCTGTTATTTGTTCAACCAGCTCTCGTGAGAGAAGAAAATGCGTGTGCTTGTCCAGATCTTTATCTCTGACTGTGTAACAGTGAGGTTCCTGTAGCTGCCAACACGGGTTGGAGGATTGGCCCAGCTCTTTACTCCTCTGAAAATGGGGACGGGCTTGGTGGTCCGATTGTTCAGAGCTAATATTCACTACTTCTCTTCTGCATTGGGCGAAGTATAGACTTCAGTCAAATCGAATGAAAATTTCAAGGGATGGTTGGACCAAACATCAGTCCCATGGGGAGAAAAATCGGCTTGGCTCACATGAAGGCTTGTGGCAGGTTTTTGTTGTGTCAGCTTATTCTTTCTGTGAAAGAAGAGAGTCCATTCCCCCTGGTAACCTGTGTCCTCTATGGTGAGGGCCACAGGTGAGAGCCTCCCACTCCTGTCTACCTGGAGCTAGAAACCCGCCTGTGGTTTTAGGCACAAGCTGGTGCCATCTTGTTGTTGCTAGAGCTCCCAAGAGTCTGTATGTTTTCAGTATTTACTTGGTTTATTTTCGCATTTCAGTCTCCTTTCCTTTCCCTCTCCCTGGGCTTTCACCACAAGCTGTATTGTATCTTATGAATCCTGTGTCTTTAGGCCTTAGTGGAGTCTGTTTTTCCTCCTGGTTACCACCCCATCACAAACATCTCTTGGGTGCATGGGGTCTGCAAGCCGGAGCACAGCTGAGCTCGTTTTCACTGGGAAGTGGCTGTTCTGTGTCGTGGGCCCCTGCTCCTCTTACCACATGGTTCTCTTCATCGCAGTGGCTCAGCTGTTGGCCTCTTTTCCCAGCTCAGGGGGGAGGTGTGTTCCCAGGGTTTGGAAACAAAACGATCCATCTCACCTTTGTGTCGCAGGTGCCCTGGGACCCGGAATCCCCCATGTCATCAACACCAAATTGCTGAAGCACTTCACCTGCTTGACCTACAACAACGGCAGGTCAGGGATCGACTTCGGGGTGTCGGCCTATAAAGGAGAAAGCAGGCGGGGGCAGGTGGCGAGGGTGGGACGAGAGCATGAACTGGCTTCCATGTCCACAGACACTGCTGACGGGGGCACTCACTGCCGCCTGCAGGGGCCTGGGGTCAAGTCAACTGAGGAAGCCCTATATATTACCTGCTCTGTCCCCCCTGGAGAGGTTCACTCTAGAGGTTTTAGGGAGTTCCTGCAACGGAGACTTATTTCAAGGAACCTTCCTAATATTCCATAGAATCAGTGTTCTATGGGAAGGCAGTGTCACAAAACAAGGCAGCCCAGTGTGATGAATTTGGAAAAGGAACCCTAAGCAGCACACCTGGCTTTCTTTCCTGCCATCCACTTGGAATGTGCTTGGAAAAATCTGAGCATACTTGGAGAAATCAGCAGCCGCTGTGTTTGGGATAACTTTTCCTGGCACCCCTGCTGAGCAGCAGGGTCAAGCTCAGAGGGTCCTTGTCACTGCAAGGCTCTGACTGTGCCTGGAAAGTATAGGTGTGGCTTTCTCTGTCCCACTCTAATAGAACACTGGGGTTGGCTCACTGCTCCACAGTGTGCCAAGTTGTGGGCACCTCGACAGGACCAGGAATGTTGCTCAACTTTCTCTTCTTCCCCCCCAAGATGGGAAGACATTGAGTGTGCATGAAAACAGGTTTGTATGTTTTTATTTTACTTTTGGAATAATCATTTTAGAATTTAATGCTATCTCTCCTTCACTGCCACTGCTTTTGTAGCCTACGGAACTTAATTTCGGATTCTATGAAGGCGAAGATCACTGCATATGTAATCATACTTGCCTTGCACATAAGCGACTTCCAGATTGACCTGACAATGTTACAGAGGGACTTGAAGCTTAGTGAGAGAAGGTGAGCACAACAGAATAGCAAGCTCCCTGCAGGGTGCTTCATGTCTTTCTAGTACTCTTGGAAAGCAGGACATACCATCGAGGGAATTGGGGATGTTTAGAATGGGCAGGACTTGGGACCAGGGGACAGTTGTCAGTGTGTGAGTGACTACATGGATGAGCAACCAGACATTATGGAATGCCTTGTCTGTGCTAGGCACAGTAATTAGTCTGTGATGATCTCAGCTATTTCCCTAAAAAACAATGGGGAAAAAAAAAATAAAATAAAAATAAAAATAAAAATAAAAAACAATGGGAGAACCTTCAGTTCAAAGAAATCTGTGACTTTTCCAGGGTCACACAGCCAAGAAGGGGAATAGTTGGGCTTCAGGCCTGAGCCTTCTCATACATGGCATTCTGTCTCTGGATAACCAAGCAGTCTCTGAATCACTGTCCCTGGGGCGAGAGGGTCTGTATAGTCCTGAGGGGTGGAAGTTGTAAGAGAACCCAATTTCAGCTTAGAAAGAACTTTCTCTGAGTCTGATACAAGGGGCTGGCAGGTCAGGTGTTCGAAGCAGGGTGGGGCTGCTGTTTGTCAGGGATGTCACATGTGGGCTTCTGTGACCCAGGAGCCCTGCTGAGCAGCAGGGACAGACTTGGAGGTTCCTGGGAGAGTTTGGCAGAGTTGTGGTCTTAGGCTCTTTCCAGCCTTGCTAGCAGGGATTCAGATAAGTAGGGGGCAGAACTTCCAGGATCGTGAACTGTGGGATATGTCACTGACTTAGGGGCTGCTGCTGGTGTGCCAAGAGAGCCTGTGAAAATACCTTTGTCTGGACTGCTCCAGCAGTCCCTGGAGGGATTATCCTGAAGGCTGTCCACAAAAGGCATTGAGGTTGAAAATAAAAGAGAGGGCAGCCCCCGGTGGCTCAGCGGTTTAGTGCCTGCCTTCGCCCAGGGAGTGATTCTGGAGTCCCAGGATTGAGTCCCTGCAGGGAGCCGGCTTCTCCCTCTGCCTGTGTCTCTGCCTCTCTCTCTCTGTCTCTCATGAATAAATAAATAAAATAGTAAAAAAAAAAAAAAAAAAGAAAAAAGAAAAGAAAAGAGAAACAAGATATTTGGAGCCTGTAAAAGTTCTACCAAAATTCTAGCCAAGTGCTCAGTCCTGGTTATCAGAAGTAAACAAAGTCATTAGTAGTGTCTGGATAACCTGGTTTTCCATCACTTCTGTGGATATTTTGTAATGGCCACACATTAAACTGAATTTGTCTTTCTGATGGCTCTAGATCCTGTCTGCTTCTCTGCTTTGCTCCTGGCCGCCACGTTGAGGATTCTGTCTTTGTGGCCAAGAATGTGAATGTGCTGCTCCCACCTGGCTAGCCTTCCTAAGCAGACCTACTGAGGTCATTCTCCCCCATTTCTTCTATGTTTTTGTTCCTTAGGATGATTGAGATAGCGAAAGCCATGAGGCTGAAGATCTCTAAAAGAAAGGTGTCTCTGGCAGCTGGCAGGGAAGAGGATCACAAACTGGGCACCCTGTCCATCCCGCTGCCTCCAGCCCAGACCTCAAAACACCAGTCAAAGCGGAGGAAAATCACCTAGAGGTGTGCTTCCCAGATAAGAGCATTTTGGTCACCTACAGCCACTTCTGTTCATTTCCATTTTTATTTTTATAATAAGAAGGAAAAAGAAGCCTCGCTTTGGCGTGGGTATGAAGCCAGAAGCCAGCATCTCAAGTTGTGCTTGTCTTCAGTGGAAACATAAAGTGATGACCATGTTGGCCTTGACCTCTCTCCTTTGGTGTTGCTGTGATTATGACTGGCAGCTGGTTCCCGTGGGAGGGTGGGGCCTGGGAAGAGTCAGAGTCAGCAGATCTTACAGGCTGAACCCTAGGCCAGATGTAGTGGATAAATGTTAATAAAGATAAATGTGAAGTGCCATGCTTAGACTGGAAGGGCTGGGGAGTCCATAGAGAGGAGGGTACAGCCCAGCTGGGCTAGAAGAGGAGGCCTCAGGCTTGGTCAGTAACTAACTGTGAGTCACCTGTGTCTTGGGGTTGCCAGAGGAGGCCAGTTAGTTTGTGGTCGCCGTCACAGAGTAGAGCCAAATGAGAGGAGGTGGTTAGCCACACCAGTTGCTCTGCTTGGCTCAGGCCACACAGGGCAGGGGTCAGCTCTAAAAGCACATTTTTGAGAGTGATGAATCAGAGTGAAGTATAGAAAACAAATTGTTGTAGATCTCTTTAAAAGGGGATTTAAGGAGCGCCTGGGTGGCTCAGTTGGCTAAGTGGTTAAGCATTTGCCGTTGGCTCAGGTCATGATCCCAAGGTCCTGGGCTCAAGCTCCAAGTCTCCGGTCATGATCCCAGGGTCCTGGGCTCAAGCTCCAAGTCTCAGCTCAGCAGGGGAATCTGCTTCTTCCTCTCTCAGGTCTTCCTCCCCGCCCCATCCCCCACTCATGTACACACACTCTCTCAAATAAATACTAAAGAAAAAAATAAAAGGGGATATAATACATGGATGGAATGTTACAGAATTGTGAAAGGGCTGCAAGAGTGGGAATCAGGAGGTGGCCCCTGGAACTACTGAGTTCAGGAACACAGCTGCGGGTGCTCCCTCAGGTCAGGTGTGGAGAAACCACTCCTGCCTGACTGCTCCCTGGACATGAGGCCTGTGATGCCCCGCAGTGCTGATGTCAGCTACCCATCCTCTCAGTACCCACATTTCCGCTCCTTTGCTTATCAGCACAAATAGCCAAAAGATAAAGAAGCTGGCTTTCTTCTATCTTCCTTCTATGAGCATTTGACCCTTGAACGACCCAGGGTGGGGGGACCAACGCCTCACTCGGTCAGAAATCCGCATGTAATTTTTTACTCTCCCTAAACTTTCCTAATACTTAACTATAAGCCTTACTGGTAAGCACTCAGAGCATACTTTGTATGTTACACATATTACTGTGTTCTTACAATAAAGTAGGATAGGAAAAAGAAAATAGGAAAACACAGTATTTATTGAAAAAAAAAAAAACCTCATGTTACGTGGACCCATGCAGTTGAAACCCACGTTGTTCAAGAGTCAAGTGTAATTACATAACTTTCTACTAGGCACATGTATTACTTTATGATCCATAGGGATGAATGAGTTCTTTAAGAAGAAGAGAGAAGCTACTGGAGAGCACTTTTGAGCTTCAGAGGTTGAAAGCAAGATGGTGACTCAACTATGGTTTATCTTGCAAATGCCAAACTGGTAGTGTTTTCATAACAAAGAGTGGTCTTGGATGCATTTGTGTGAGTATATTTATAGACATGAAAACTTGGGGGGAAGGAAATAGATTGTTTTGTTCCCCCCTTGACTTTTGAAATTATCCTTACCACTTGATTTATAAGTGAGCCCGTGGAGTATTCTTATTTCTTCCTTTCTTGGGCACTGCATTAGACCTAAAAATGTTAACTGGCTTAGGATGTGGATTTTGCTAAAATGATTCCTCTTGAACACTTCACTGCACTCTCTTGAATGCCTAAAAAATGGGGTTTTGCCCCTGCTCTCTGGTAGCCCTGATAACTGGTCCGAAGCCAGCCCTGCATCACTGGGATCAAAGGTCCCCTCGGCAACATGTAAGAAAGGGGTCCGGGTCAGGCACCTATGTTGGGCACTGTCTGGTTTATGTAGACGCCAATCTGGCATCACCTTATCCTGTGGACGTAACATTAGTCTGCAGAAAAAGAGATCAGAGCTGGGTAGAGTCTCTTTAAATATTAATACTAGTGATGCCTTTTGCCACACATCTCTGAAGAGCTCTGAGCATTTCAGACATTACCTCATCAATTTTCACAGCGTTCTTGGGTGAGAAGCCGATGGCAAGTCTTATGGTCTCCATTTGGGACAGAACATAGCAAATGCTTCAGATAGTTGATCTAAACTTAGGAGTGGTCCTGACCAGATACCAACTGATAAAAAGAGTGGAGGCACTTTTTGTGGCATATTTTTCTACAGTTGTCACTCATCTCACACACGTGGGATTGCCTTCCTGCATGTTGCTCCACAGCATTAATGGGGGCCTGATGTGAGCAGGTGCAGGGCTGAGCACTGTGGCTGGGAGCAAAGGTCAGTCTCCTTAGTCCCACACTTAAGGCCTTTGGTGATAGGGCTTCTACCTGCCTGTCCTACCAGAAGTCCCTCAACCCTATTGCACATCTCCTTGGCCCTTCCGTCCATCTTCCTGGTCTTCAGGGTAGCCCTGGGCCATCTTCCTTCTGTGCACTTTCTCTGTCCTCCCCAGCTCTGCAAGTGTCACTCTCCTGCCCTCCGTGGCTTGGTCCCCCGCTCCACGGAGCCTGCCCTGAGAGCACCCTCCTGTGTCCACAGCTGCACCTGAGCTCCCATCATCCAAGTCTAGCAGCCCATCTGCTGTGGCCCTTTCTAGTCTCTACTTGGTATTTTAGGGGTTTGGGTACGCTGCTCAGTGACCTTTCTTGACTGCAGGGATGGTCCGGTTCATTCTTGTATCTCTCAGTGACTTGCCCCTGTGGGGTGCACAGGACCCAGGGCCCGGATAGAACCCCGCTGGGCCTGACCCCTCCTCTGGTGCCAATCACCGAGGCCCCTCACTGCCTGCAGGCCTGTTCTGTCCTCTCAGCACCCACACCCCGTTCTACCCATCCTTGTGGTTGAAAGTCCTTCTGTCACAGAGATCTGGAGAAATGGGCAGAGAGGACCATGGAAGGGTCTTCAGCAGGTGACCTCTCTGCTTTTGTCTTTCTTCACCTCTGGGGTACAAGGCCTCCTACTGCTGGAAGGGCTTTCTCCAGAGCATTCTCTCCATTCATGAGCTGACTCCAGGGCTGGGACCACCACGGGCTCCACCTGCGGCAGGTTGTGTGAGGCCGGGCAGGTCATTTAATCTTCCCGTGGCGTCATTCCCCCATCTGTTGAGGGGGGATAAAGTGTTTAAGGGTGCCCTACCTCCCTGGGAGGCTTATCGACTTAATGCTATGCCGTTCACTTTTAACCCGAGGCAGCTGGGCAGACCTAGCTGGGGAGCAGGCACCCAGTCAGCGCTGCAGCTGCACACTGGCCACCTTGGGACACCTCAGGTGTCACAGTCTCTGTTGCCCATGGCCCAGGAGCAGCCAGGGTGCCGCAAAGAACTTGTAGGGTCTCCTCTCTGGGCCAGTTCACGTGGCTGAGGGAGATAAGAGCGGCATCTGGAGGGCTTCTGGGGAAGAGGGGAGAGTGACTCCTGTGGAGGGCAAGGCTGAGGCTGCCCGGGATCCACAGGAGAGGGGGTCCCCTCGGCCACTGTGGGGGCCGTCCTGCTCGCCCACATGGCTGGGCCATCAGCTTTACGGGGGCTCATTGACAAGCTATAAGGAGGTCACTTGATACTCCCATTCCTGTGGCCACGATCTCGGGAAGGCGGCCTTTTCTCTTTAAAGACAGCTGTGTGCTGGGAGGCCCAGGAGCAGTGTGGGGAGGCGGGGGGGTAGTGGGGGGGTGGCCAGCACGGGGAAGGGGGGCCGGATTCTCTCCTTGGACGACTCCCCTCAGCTCTGCTCCACTGGTGAGTTGTTTTCTCATTCTGTAACATGTCCTGCTTCCTCCAGAGGGTTGCAGAAAGGTAGCTGGGTTTTTTAAATTGTAGCATTTTTTAACTTAAGTTTTTAATTCCAGTTAGTTAACATACAGTGTTATGTTAGTTTCAAGCATGCCATATAGTGATTCAGCACTTCCATTCGAGACCCCAGCTTATCATGATAAGTGCCCTCCTTAATCCCCATCACCTATTTCTCCCCAACCACCGGCCCTCTAGTATCCCATCATTTTGTTGTCTATAATTAAATCTGTTTCTTGGTTTCTCTTTTGTTCCCTTTGCTCGTTGGCTTATTTCTTAAATTCCACATATGAGTAGAATTATATGGTATTTGTTTTCTCCAACTTATTTCACTTAGCTTTGTACTCTCTAGCAACATCAGCATCATTGCAGATGGCAAGATTTCATTCTTTATGGCTGAGTAGTATTCCTAATTGAGTATTTTTGCTGTATATTTTAAAATCTATTTTCATGGTATAATCTTGAACGATTTTTTTTTTTTTTTTAATGATAGAGAGAGGGGCAGGCAGAGACACAGGAGGAGGGAGAAGCAGGCTCCATGCCGGGAGCCCGACATGGGACTCGATTCCGGGACTCCAGGATCTCACCCTAGGCCAAAGGCAGGCACTAAACCGCTGAGCCACCTAGGGATCCCCAATCTTGAACGATTATTATGTGTGAAACCTGTTTAAGTGAAGGTTCTTTAAGTCTTCATAATTGCAATTATTCATTCTGGGCTCTTCTCCCATTTAACTGTTAAATATTGCTCATATTTTAAGTTTGCAATTGCAGTATCTTTTTTTTAAAGAGTTTTTTAAGAGTTTATTATTTGAGCATGTGTAGGTGCCTACAAGTGGGGGGAGGGGCAGAGAGAGAGGGAGAAGCTGGCTCCTTACCGAGCGGGGAGCCTGAAGTGGGGCTCCATCCTAGGACCCTGAGGTCATGACCTGAGCCAAAGGTCAGCTTACCCAACTGAGCCATCCAGGGGCCCCAAATTGCAGTATCTTTAAGCATCTTCTATAGAAATGGGTTAGTATTTTGTTTTGGAACTAAATTGCCAACAGGTTTTCTACATTATGAGATCATAGGATGTAAGACCTGATCCTGGAGATTTTTCTGGTTGAGCATCTGTGGTTCTAATGGTGCAGTATGTCCTGAGAAGGTAGCGAGGGGTCTTTACTACCCAGCTAACTAGTGACAGAAGCAGGACTCAAACCCAGGTTTCCTAACCCCCTTGTCCGTAACTCTCCAGGCTACCCTGTAGTATTTAATTTCTGAATTACAAGCAAGAAGGAAAAATCACGGTATGATTTTGTTTTTCCATGTGCCTGCCTTAATCTGATTAAAAATTAGCTTTTTTGGCTTTCCATATGCCTGTGTTGGGGGGACTCCTGGGTGGCTCAGTCAGTTAAGCGTCTGCCTTCAGCTCAGGTCATGATCTCAGGGTCCTGGGATCGGGTCCTGTGTCAGTCTCACCGCTCATTAGGGAGGGGAGGCTGCTTCTCTGTGGCCTCCCCACCTCTGCTGAGGCTCTCTCTTTCCCTCTCTCTCTCTCTGAAGTAAATAAATAAAATCTTTAACAACAACAACAAAATGCCTGTGTCATGTACTACAGCTGATCCTCCTACCTTGAACCCCTTGATTCATTTGCCCGTCTACACAGAGAATCCCTCAAGTGAGGTCCCTATCAGCATTATCTGGAGCTTGTTAGAAGTGCAAAATCTGAGCCCCACCCCAACTGAGAGACACAGAACTGGGCATAGGAGAACTGTGTTTTAACAAGCTCTGCAGCGACTCGGTAAAATCAGAACCACTGCCTGGCAGGACTTCATCGTACCCTCCCTCTCCGTGCTTGACAGCAAGTGCAGTGACACGCTTGGTTCTCGTGGATTTTGAGCTGTCTTCCCTGAAGAAGGAACTTCTTTGTTGCTGCTGCCAGGTTTTGATGAGCATCCCCCTCCTCCACTCTGCTTCCTTCCTCCTGTACAACGCACACGCATGCACGTGCACAAGCTCTCACACATGCACATCCTGCAGGACTGAGAGATCTCTGGGTAAATAATGAGAGTAATTAGGGGGTTTCAGTAGAAACAGGTTTGTAGATCAAATGTTCTGACCCCTGGATAGTGTTCCTGTGTTTCCAGACTTGCTCCCTCTCTAAGCACAGTGATAAATTGGGTGGCTGCTGACCATTTTGTACTGTTTGCTGCCATTTGTTAGTCATTCAGGATTGTTTAGTACCTTCTGTTTGCGTGACATATGTTCGGTGTGAGGGGAAAATGTATTGGTTTATAGTTTATCAGGAGGTAGAGATTTTGTTCAGAAATAACTGTAAGAGGGCAGCCCTGGTGGCGCGGCGGTTTGGCGCCGCCTGCAGCCTGGGGTGTGATCCTGGGGATCCTGGATCAAGTCCCACATTGGGCTCCCTGCATGGAGCCTGTTTCTCCCTCTCCCTGTGTCTCTGCCTCTCTCTCTATGAATAAATTAAAAAAAAATTTTTTTTAAAGAAATAACTGTAAGACAAGCCAGCCAGGTATCAACAGAGGGGAATCATCTCCAGTAAAGGCTGTGGAAGCCTGGAGGTGGTGGGCAGCCTGTGTTATGGAGGACATCACAGAGGACTTCGTGGAAGAGGTAGCATTGGAGTGAGTCCCACAGGGAGGCAGGATTTGGACGTGAAGAGTTTGGGGGTGGGTAAAGAACATTATAGGCAGAGGTGGGAAAAAGACAAAGGCACAGCAGGGGCTCTCGCTGCATTCTGATGGGAGCAGGGGTTATTTGAAGGTGATTAGGAGGAAATGAGGCTGGCTATTCAAGTAGGTCAGTGCCAAAAGGAGAAGGATCTTTAACACCCACTTAGGAGTTTGTTCTTTATCCTGAAGGCAATGGGGAGCCATTGAAAGGGTTTGAATGAGGGCAAGGCATGAGCAGAGCTGTCTTTTAGTAAGAGTAATCTGCCATCAGAGTATGAAGTAGACCGAAGTGTGTGAAGGGGAAGTGGGGAGGCTTTGTTTTTATTTTGTAACTGTTTGCCGCAGTATGTTGATACATTAAACAATCATCTTAATGTTTAATTAGGAGGTAATTGCTTTTCTTATGGTGGTCATTGAATTTTGAAATAAGCTTCCAGGGGCTAGATTATTGTCCAGGGGACACAGTTCTCATTTCATAATGAGAAATCTGCAAGAAGATAGAAATTGCTCAACAGAATGGCTTTATAGGAAACGTCCAGAACTTCTTCCTTCTTTTTCTTCTCTAACATTTTCTTTTAAATAAAAATATTTGTATTCATTTTACTCAGTAATGACCTGGTAATGTCAGGTCATATAAAATCTAAACAGCAAGCACCCGAGATGTGGCTCTTCCTTGCTGCTTCCTCCTCTGCCTCCTAATCTGTTTTCCATCTCAGTCAGGGACTTGGCTTTGTTAAAGCACCTGAATCTTGCTCATTTCACAAGGATCTGCCTCCTTCCAGCTGCTCCAGTGGGAAGAGTTGTAGCAAACTGGGATGCCATGAAGTTCTAGATGTGCCGTGACTTCTAGGATTTGCCTCTAGGGAAGACTGTGTTCCTGTTGATTACTTTCAGTAGGGCAGCATTTCTGGGGCCTGGGCTTGTCTGGTTCGCACCATTGGTTTCAGTTCTTGAGCTAATATTTCCTGAGCGTCTGTTAAGCACTGAAGACTCATGGTGACTCAGACGCCCAAGGCCCTGCTCGCAAGGATCTTCTATTCCAGCAGGGGATATTGTAAATAGTCAAATAGAGTTGTGAGAGAGGGAAGCAAGCCACAGAGGGAAGAGCACAGCCAGCAATGACAGTGGCCTGAGCAAAGGCTCAGTGGCCAGAGCAGAAGGGAAGAGGGGGTGAGCAGGGCTGGACGACCCTGGGAGGGGACTACAGGGGATGCAGGAGAGTAAAGAGCCTGGAGAGCTGAGTGGGGCCTGAGCAGACAGGGCCTTGAAGGTCTATAGAAAGCACAAATCTGAAAATAGTAGCTACCATTTGCAGAATGCTTCTCACCAGGCGCTGTTAAGCAGTTTCCATGCATTAACTTAGTCCTCACAAAGAGCTGGTAAGGCTGGTACTGTTGTTGTCCACATTTTACTGGTGGGGAAACTGAGGGACCAAAGGCTTAAGGAACCTGATAGTCACAGATCTAGTAAGTGATAGAGCAGCGATATGAGCCCAGGTGGACTGGCTGCAGAGCTTGCACTGCAGACCCTAATCAATTATCCTTAAAGTGATGGGGTGATTCATAGGATTTGATGCAGGGTCTGATTTGTATCTTAGAAAAGTTGCTATGGCGACCTGGGTGGCTCAGTTGGTTAAGCAGTTGGCTCTTAGTTTTGGCTCAGGTCATGATCCCAGCCAGGGTCCTGGGATCAAGCTCCACTACAGCCTCCTCACTTAGTGGGGAGCCTGCCTGAGGACTCACTCTCTCTCTCTCTTTCTCTCTCTCCCCCCTCCCTCCCTCCCTCCCTCTCTCCACCTCTCCCCCCATTGGGTTGTGAAAGCTCTCTCTCTTTCTCAAATCTTAAAAAAAGAAAAAGATGGCAGTGTGCTGTGGAAATGGCTTGGCAGGAGAGCAAGACTGGAGCAGGGAGAGCAGGTGCCATGTGACCCAGGTAAGAGACCTTGTAAGAGCCTCAAGTTGTGTGATGGCAGCAGAGGTAAAAGAAGTGGTAACGTGGGAGATGTTTGAGGGTCGCAGCAGCAGGGGCTGGAGAGTGGTGGGGTTGGCAGGGAGGATACCAAGGCTCTGCGACCAACCCCCGGGTTCTAGGCTGGGGAGTGGGGTGTTCATGGTGTTCCCGATGGGCCCAAGGTGGGCTGGTTTGTGTGTGTCACAGGGGAGCCGACAAGACGGCTGAGCTCTCTGCCAGCCAGAGCATGGAATCTGAGGTGCAGACCTTCAAACCCTTCCAGGTCTGCAGGCAGGAGTTAAGGAGGCCAGGGGAGAAGGGGCAGGTGGTGCACGGGCCCTGGTGCCATTCCCCTGTGAGCCTTTGTCCTCGGAGCTTAGATTCAATCTCTCTGAGACGATCTCTCTGATTTTTAGGTGTCGTCGTGCACAAACAGTAATAATGGGGTTTTAAAAAGAAATGAGTAAGTTTACTGCTTATTTCCAGCATCCAGATCAGACTTGTTTTCCGTCTCTGTGTCTGTCCAGCGTCACTTTATAGTTGTGCTCAGAGCACTGTTATGCCCAGAGCCGTATCTGTATAGATATGGCTTTATTGCCTATTTTTTAATACCTTACTTTATTGCCTATTTCTAAATACCTTACATTAAATCAATTGCTGCTCCTGGAATGTTGTATAGTTTCTTGGCTTTTTTTTTTTTTTTTTTTTTTGAGGATTCCCCACAAAGGATGAGCTGTAACTTACCCATTCTCTATGTCAGTTGATTAATTTCTTGTTCTTTCAGATGGTGACTCACCGAGCACCTGTGGCCTAGGCTGTCCCTCCTTTCCTTAGGCAAGATCCCAGCCATGGCAACTTCTGTGTCCTTCCAGAGAGGGGTGACCCCACTGGGCACTTGTGAGTTCAGGGGACAGAAGGCAGAATGCTTCCTTAGGGCTGAATCTCTGGTTTCTGGGCCCTATTGTTTCAGTGACCTACCTCTGAGCCGAGGTGGCATTCATTGACCATTGTCAGCACTGCCACCAATAGCTGCCATCCCCCAACAGCTGATCCGATTCCTTGCATGGTTTGCTCTAAAGTGGGCAATCGTACAGGAGCAAAAAGAGGTTTCTGGGCAGAATGCTTAATGAGGGCTTAATGAAGCCAGCCAGAGTGGCCTGCTGGTTTGAACCCTTGCACGGGGGCCCGATTGGCAGGCAGCACCTGGCACTCTTGGCTCCCTGACAGCCGTCAGCCGTTCCCGAGCCCCATGCAGCGATGCAGGACCCATGCTGTGCCACTGGCTGGCAGGAGCCGTTTCGTCGGTCTCTGGAGCATTGTAGATGTCCCTGTCTCATGGGCCCCACACCCTGTCAGGAGTTATTTGTCTAGGTGTCTTATAGGCTCTATCACACTGTGAGCTGTCCAAGGGTGGGGACTATCTGATGACCCTGTCTCCTCTACCAAGGCCATCACCAGGCCCAGTCTCAAGAGGTGCTTGATGAGTTGAACGGAAGGCATTGATTTGGGACCAAGTTCCTTGACTGAAGGTGGTGGAGACCTTTCGGCTCTGAAGACCCAGGGACTAGACTTGAACTCTGCAGAGCAGAGCCCCCTGTCTTTGGCCACTGCCAACTCTATGGGAGGATGAGGACCTTGAGAGAAGATCCAAGACCTCTCTACCAGGACAGAGCCTATGTCCCAAGTCCCGGAGGCTGGGGCTCTGGGAAGCGTGCGGGGCCCAGCTCCGGATGCCAGTCTGGTTCTGGGCTGTACCTGTGGTGGTTACTATGCGTCCACTGATGGATTTGGGGATCCCGCCTTCCTTCTGTGGATGAAAACACAGGCCGTCAAATCCAGCTGCCTCTTTTGGGCCGCTGCAGGAGTTGTCGGTCTGCATTTCCCCAACACTGCACTTGCTGTGGGTTTCATTTTTGGTGCCTCTGGTATCAAACGTGTCCAGAAGCAACTGCAAAGTAGTTGGCATGTCATGACAGTTGATGATTCAGTTGGTAGTAAAAAACAAGTCTGAGGACTGAGTTTATGTTCCACCATTTTGTGAATTATGTCCAGGTGGTTGTCAAGAGAATTTTTCTTAACCAGATGAGGGCATTTGCAAAAACCAACAAGTCTATGGGGAGGAAAAGAATTTTACACTGAATGCCAAGGACACACTAGACACTGTGGGATCTGGTGGTGTCTGGCTGGAGAGGCCTTCCCTGGCTTCAGGGTCAGCCTGAGATCCTCTGTGGCTGTGCAGCAACAGGTGGCAGCAGGGGGTCTGTTATCACCAGAGTCCAATCGCCAAGTCTGTGGCCCCTTTAAGGGTGGGTCTTTTGGTTGTCTTTGCTGTGTGATATGGGTTGGTCACATACTCTTTTGGTAAAATATACATTACCTTTAAAAGACCATTTAAAAATGTACAATTCAATGGCATTAAGTACATTAACAGTGCTGTGCCACCATTACCACTATCTGATTCCTGAATTTTTTCATCTCCCCAAAAAGAAACCCTGTACCGATTAAACAGAAACACCCTATTTTGTCCTTCCCTGAGTCCCTGGTAAGGAATAATCTGTTTTCTGTCTCTATGGACTTACTTAGATATTTCATGTAAATGGAATCACACACCGTATTGTCCTCTGTCTGATTTCTTTCACCTAGCATAAGTGTTTGAGGCTCACCCATGCATATGACAGTACACCTAACCCTTGAACATTGTGGAAGTAAGGATGCCAACTCCTTGTGCTGTCAGAAATCTACGTATAACTTTTGATACGTCCAAAACTTCTCATAGCCTACTCTTGACTGGAAACTGTCACTATTCTTGACTGTAAATAGTTGATTATCACATATTTTGTATGTCATATGTATTGTATAGTATATTCAAAGTAAGCTAGAGGGCAGCCCCTGTGGTGCAGTGGTTTAGCGCCGCCTGCAGCCCAGGGCATGATCCTGGAGTCCTGGGATCGAGTCCTGCGTCGGGCTCCCTGCATGGACCCTGCTTCTCCCTCTTCCTGTGTCTCTGCCTCTTTCTCTCTCTCTCTCTCCATCTCTATGAATAAATAAATAAAATCTTTAAAAAAACTTAGTAAGTTTTTTTCTCTAGCTTACTTTTTTTTTTTAAGTTTTTTAATTAAGAAAAGCATATTAGGGCAGCCCCGGTGGCTCAGCGGCTTAGCGCTGCCTTCAGCCCAGGGCGTGATCCTGGAAACCCAGGATTGAGTCCCACATCAGGCTTCCTGCATGGAGCCTGCTTCTTCCTCTGCTTGTGTTTGCCTCTCTCTCTCTCTTTGTCTCTCATGAATAAATAAAATCTTTAAAAAAAAAAAACATATTAAAGTACATTTATGGGGTTGCCCAGGTGGCTCAGTTAGTTAAGCAGTTCAGGTCATGATCTCAGGGTCCCAGGATCAAGCTCCACACTGGGCTCCCTGCTCATTGGGAAGCCTGCTTCTCCCTCTCCTTCTGCCCCTCCCCCTGCTCGTGTGTGCTTTCTGTCAAATAAAATCCTTAAAATATATATTTACAATACTGCACTATATTGGAAAAAAAACACATATGAACAGATCCGTGTAGCTCTACCCTGTGTTGTGCAAGGCTCAACTGTACCTATGTAGGAACCTAATTTGCATGTAGAATCCTAGCAGCAAGGGAATCTGGAAATCAGTGTCATGTCTCCAGTGTCTGGTTACAGGAAGGCACCCCGGGAGATGGGAATGGATGCTGACCATCATTTGACCTTACCTGCCAACGGGGTGATGGAGAAGTCAGTGTCTGGCAGGGCGTTGTGAGGCGCAGGAATGGGACCTAGACGGGTATGTGGCTAATGCTCAAAGTTAAATCTTCACAGTGCTTTTGAGGCAGTGGGAGTGGCTGAGGTCTGTGGTTCTCAGCACTGGGGAGCCAGGACCAGTGAAGGAGGGAAGATAAATCAGTTCTCTCTGAAAATGCGACGGGTGGGAAGTTCACACAGCAGCGGGGCCAACCCTGAAGGAAGACATGGAAATGAGTCTTGGGATGACTCATTCAGGACATATCGTCCTCGTGTTTCTTTGAGCCCTGGATGCAGTTCTCAGGCTGCTTCTGAGCTGAGGTCATGCCTAGAGTGCATGTTTCCCAGGCTCTGTGCTGGTTTGTCTCATTTGTGTCTGATCCCGGGTAGTGCATAAGTACATCCTTTGTTTCCCTCCAACAGAGGTGTGAGCAGGAAATCTAAATACCCCATTTGTCTTTAAGCTGCTGTGAAAATCAAGTATGTGACTCTGCATCAGAAAAAAAAATATCCTGATCTGTCTAGGTGAAGAGAACTCCTGGTGGGCTCATAGGGTAGAATGTGTTTCCATGAATACTTTTAAAGTTTTTTTTTTTTTAATTTTTATTTATTTATGATAGTCACAGAGAGAGAGAGAGAGAGAGAGGCAGAGACATAGGCAGAGGGAGAAGCAGGCTCCATGCACTGGGAGCCCGACGTGGGATTCGATCCCGGGTCTCCAGGATCGCGCCCTGGGCCAAAGGCAGGCGCTAAACCGCTGCACCACCCAGGGATCCCCATGAATACTTTTAGATTCTGATGGGTTTGACACGGTGAGACTTCATTTCCAGGAATGATCGGATCACAGCATGTGAGCAGGACTCTGAACAACCTCTGTGCTGGTGGGGAAGCAGCCTGTCTTCACTCACACAGAGGTGTGGTGCCAATGGGCAAAACTCTAGAACTTAGGCAAATAAATACTTGGGTTGGCTGCCCACAGTGTACCTGCTAAATGTAGGGGATATGTTCTCAGGGGTTGACTGAAAAACACATTTCTGTGCGTCCAGGGGTTTATGGATCTACTTGAGAAGGCTTGTGAGAGGGAACCTAGCCTAGTACGTGCCATATAAGCAGTCAGTGTCTGCTGAATGATCACAGTACATGAACTGCACCTTCTTTCCATGGCTGAGATGTTAGGCAGTCAACACCTGTAGGATAATGGAATCATAGTAGGTTTTTTCCCTAGCTCTACAAAAACATTTATTTACTAACACATTCACCTTGATCCCACAAAGTTTTTTGCCATAATGTCTCCTGACGTCCTCCCCACCCCCCCCCCCCGTGTCTTTTTTGAAAAAAGGGAGACTGTGGGCTAGATGCTTGCAGTTTTAGTAAGATTTGGAGTTTGTAGAATAATCTCAACTGTTGAGCATTGGTTAGCAGAATGAAGTCTCTCCCCTGGAGGGAAGTCTCTGCTTGTGGCCCTGACCCTCTGGACACTGTTAACAGTGATGAGGTAAAAGAAATTATATTTAACAACACTTACAGGAGTCCTCAACCTGGAAATAGCTAGATAAAATTCTTTAAAGTGTCTCCCTTTAGAAACTTTTACATAGTGTCCTGATTAGAAAACCGTTGAGGGATCCCTGGGTGGCGCAGCGGTTTGGCGCCTGCCTTTGGCCCAGGGCGCGATCCTGGAGACCCGGGATCGAATCCCACGTCAGGCTCCTGGTGCATGGAGCCTGCTTCTCCCTCTGCCTGTGTCTCTGCCTCTCTCTCTCTCTCTCTCTGTGACTATCATAAATAAATTAATTAAAAAAAAAAAAACCGTTGAAAGAAAAGTAGAACTGTATATCCTTTACCCCGATTCTCCCGCCATTGATATGTTGTCCCACTTAATTTGCTTTATGCATTTATAGATTTCTTCTTGAGCCATTTGGGAAAATTTGAGAATAGCATCCTACCCTTTTTTTTTTTTTTTTAAAGATTTTATTATTTATTCATGAGACAGAGAGAGAGAGCGAGGCAGAGACACAGGCAGAGGGAGAAGCAGGCTCCATGCAGGGAGCCCGATGTGGGACTCGATCCTGGGTCTCCAGGATCACACCCTAGGCCGAAGGCAGGCGCTAAACCGCTGAGCCACCCAGGCTGCCCTAGCATCCTACCCTTTTACCTATCAGGACTGTAGCGTGTTTCCTAAGGACAAGGACTTTCTCTTCCACAGCCACGGCACATTCATCAATAGCGGGAAACAGAACAGTGACACCATTCTAATATCTAGCCCTCAGTTCATCTTCAAATTTTGCCGATCACACTCCTTTGGTCTTGTTTAACCTATCTGAAACAGTTCCTTGGCCTTTGCTTTCTTGACCTTGATGTTTTTATTTTTTATTTTTTTTTATTTTTATTTATTTATTTTTTTAAAGACTTTATTTATTCATGAGAGACACACACAGAGAGAGAGGCAGAGGCATAGGCAGAGGGAGAAGCAGGCTCCATGCACCGGGAGCCCGACGTGGGACTCGATCCTGGGTCTCCAGGATCACGCCCTGGGCCGAAGGCGGCGCTAAACTGCTGTGCCACCGGGGCTGCCCGACCTTGATGTTTTTAAAGGTAAGGTCAGGTACTGTGTGGGATGTCCCTCAAGTTGGGTTTGTCAGGTGTTTCCTTGTGTTTAGATCCAGGATACATTTTTGGCGGGAAAATCAGACATGATGCTATGTTCCAAGTGTATCATGGGCAGAGTCACGTGATGTTTGTTCTATACTTGTGACGCTTTTATTACTTGGTTAGGTTGTGTTCTCCATCATGAAGTCACCATGAGTTTTAGCTTCAGTTGAAGATTCTTGTTGAATCAGTTACCAAGATGGTTGCAAAATGATTTTCTAACCCTATCATTTCTTACACAGAGGAAGCCCTCTTCTCTCTCCTGTTAAAATGTTTTTGTTCATTTAGTTATCAGGATGGACCTGTAGATTCTTACTTTATTTTGTGAACATTATTACTATTATATTTTGATGTTCAGATTGTACCACATCTGGCCAATTGTTTTTTTTTAATATTTTATTTTATTTTTTTAAATTTACTTATGATAGTCACACAGAGAGGGAAAGAGAGGCAGAGACATAGGCAGAGGGAGAAGCAGGCTCCATGCACCGGGAGCCCGATGTGGGATTCGATCCTGGATCTCCAGGATCGCGCCCTGGGCCAAAGGCGGGCACTAAACCACTGCGCCACCCAGAGATCCCACATCTGGCCAATCTGAGTTCCTTCAAAGCAGCTCCTGTATCCCCATCATTTCAAGGGTGCTTCCTTACTTTCTGGCCCCAAATATTCCAGCCATCTTGTACTTTCCCTGCTCTAGCCCTAGAATCAGCCTTTTATCCAAGGAGCCCAAATAGATGACGTGAATAATGGGCCAAAGCCAAGATGTGAAATATCATTCTGACAATCAGGCTCTTTAGCTGTGCTCAGGCAAGAACAGTGTTCCAAGCAGATGTTGACAGCTGTGTTGTGAGTTGCTCAGAATGCACCAGGAGGGCCATGCTAGGCCGGACTTCATTTAAAAAGGATGCTAATCATGGTGGATGGGTTCTGGAGCCCCAGGGCCATAAGTGCACCACAAAATTCTGGACAAGGGAGAAAGATCTAATGGGATGAGTATGTTCAAGTTGAGAGAAACTGCTTACAGTTGAAACAAGTCCATCAGGTCCTGTGGGAACCCACCATGAAGAACCATTTCCTCATGGAGAAAGAGAGCAGCATTTCTTTTGTGTTGTTGGAAGGAAGGAGAGGGAAAGTGGGCCAGGGCTGCTAAAGACTATGTAGGATCAAGCACTGTTCTAAGACACAATGCTAGCTTGTATCTGGTCTGGCCACACTGTGTCCACCATTCCCTACTCAGGGCCTCCTTGAAAAAGCAGGGCTTTTCTTGGGCTTGAAAAGCAGTTTTAAAATGTCAGCGCCATCGACAGAGGAACAAACAAGGTGAAGGCTATGAATGGTTTGGGAATCCCAAGCATACAGTCAGGGCTGGCCTCACGAGTGTGCCAAGTGTGTAGTTGCAGAGACCACCTCAGGGTAGTGGCCTCAACAGGATATGGAGACCTGGATGAAGCTGTGTTGGTTTTTGTTGTGCTTGTACACTCCCATCAATAGGCACCAATGTGTGGGCCTGACTGGCCAGCAGGAAAGGCCAGGGAAGCCACAGATCAAGATATTTGGGTAGGCTGAGGGGGCAGCTGAGACCTGTTGCACTCTGTACCAGGGTTAGGCTTTCACCTGTGACAACCCATTGGAGGGGAAACCCTTAGCTACTGAAGTCCAAAAGCAAGTGACCCAAGGAAACAGTATTCTTTGAGAATCCTATCTTCAGACCTATAATTGCCACTCGGAGAGCTGGGAGATCCTTCCTGAGATGCAGGACAGGATGCCTCCACTCTGCCTTTGGGCTCTACCTGACACACCCAGACCACTGGAGTGGGTCTGGAGAAATGACCAGGATATGGTGAGACAGTCTACAATGTGGCATATATGAAAGAAGGCTAGGAGCCGGGTGGACCAAGGAGCATAAGGCTGCTGTCTGCAAATTTCTGGAGAGTTGTCACACAGGGAAGAGATGTCCTTTGGGGGCTCCAGAAGGTAGAGAGATGCTAGGAGTGGGGTTGGGTTTATTTCCTCACCCATCCCTCCATTCATCCATCCATCTACCCATGCATCCAACTTAGTCTGTGCCGGGCATAGAGGATCAATAGGACTGCTTTCACAAGGCATGGGGTAAGGGATCAGAGAAATCAACAGATTTTTGCAATATGGAGGGTTCAGTGCCATCATGGGGTAACATGGGAGGAGGGGGACTACTGAGATTTGAAGGGATCAGGAAAGATGGTCTTTGAAGTGATAATGAAGTAAGATCCTGAAGTATGGGTAGGAGTTAGCCAGGGAGAGAGAGAGATTTTGGCTCACTTGAGGGGAAGACAGAACAGGTTCTCTTGGACGGGCCCTGCGCACTCGACCGGAGCAGGCTGCTCACTTCCTACCTGCCCCTACCCATGGGAGATCAAGGATGGGTAGCCCAACTCCAAGTGATTGAGCAGAACGTGGGCACTGTGTGGGTCTCCACGGTTCCTTTTTCTGCCAAAGCTTTAGGTAACAGCCTTCTCCTGCCTACAAGCTCTGAACATCTGACAGCGAACTTTCACCTGCTGGGCCTTAACAAGCATCACCATTCAGAGCCTCAATTCCTTTTGTAAAAAATAGGGCAATGACCTCACCAAGTCAGTATTTGGCATACTGTTGATGGAACAGAAGACAGTTTTAGTATATCAAAGTACATGAGGTTTTGCCAGTCAAGATAAACTGCCGTAACCAGTAATATATCTGGTTCCAACAAAGGCTTATTTGCTTATGGTATTATGAATATTTTAAGTTTGTTTTAAATGGGTATTAGGAAACACTACCTTTGCATTTAATAGTGATGTAGAGAGAGGAGGGGCAAGATGGCAGAAGAGTAGGGTCCCCAAATCACCTGTCCCCACCAAATTACCTAGATAACCTTCAAATTATCCTGAAAATCTATGAATTCGGCCTGAGATTTAAAGAGAGACCAGCTGGAATGCTACAGTGAGAAGAGTTCGCGCTTCTATCAAGGTAGGAAGACGGGGAAAAAGAAATAAAGAAACAAAAGGCCTCCAAGGGGGAGGGGCCCCGCGAGGAGCCGGGCTGAGGCCGGGGCGAGTGTCCCCAGGACAGGAGAGCCCCGCCCCGGAGACGCAGGAGCTGCACCGACCTTCCCGGGCGGAAAGGGGCTCGCAGGGAGGTGGAGCAGGACCCAGGAGGGCGGGGATGCCCTCGGGCTCCCTGGGACACTAACAGAGGAGCTGCGCCCTGGGGAGAGTGCGCCGAGCTCCCTAAGGGCTGCAGCGCGCACGGCGGGAGGAGCTCGGGGTGCTCGGGCGGCGGCTCCGCGGAGGGGGCTGCGCGCCCGGAGCGCGAATCCAACAGCGCAGGCCCCGGAGCACAGGGCGCCGGGACACAGCCCAGGATCCGGCCTCCCCCCGGGACAGGCAGAGGCCGGAGGGCCCAGGACCGCAAGGACGCTCCTGCCCAGAGCTGAGCAGATCAGCGGCCCCGCCCCGGAGCCTCCAGGCCCTGCAGACGGAGAGCTCCAGAGCTACTGCGGGGGCTGAATCCAGGTTTACAGAGCTGGCCCCGCCACTGGGGCTGTTCCTCCTGGGGCCTCACGGGGTAAACAACCCCCACTGAGCCCTGCACCAGGCAGGGGGCAGAGCAGCTCCCCCAAGTGCTAACACCTGAAAATCAGCACAACAGGCCCCTCCCCCAGAAGACCAGCTAGACGGACAAGTTCCAGGGGAAGTCAAGGGACTTAAAGTATACAGAATCAGAATATGCTCCCCTGTGGTTTTTTGTTGTTGTTGTTGGCTTTTTTGGTGGTTTTTTGTGTGTGTGTGTGTTTTTTTTTTTTTTTTTTTGCTTTTTGATTTGTTTCCTTCCCCACCTTTTTTTTCTTTCTTTTTCTTCCCTTTTCTTTTTTTCTCCTTTTTTCTTTTTTCTTTTTCTCTTTTCTTTCCCTCCTCTCTTTTTCTCCTTTTCCCAATACAACTTGCTTTTGGCCACTCTGCACTGAGCAAAATGACTAGAAGGAAAACCTCACCTCAAAAGAAAGAATCAGAAACAGTCCTCTCTCCGACAGAGTTACAAAATCTGGATTACAATTCAATGTCAGAAAGCCAATTCAGAAGCACTATTATACAGCTACTGGTGGCTCTAGAAAAAAGCATAAAGGACTCAAGAGACTTCATGACTGCAGAATTTAGAGCTAATCAGGCAGAAATTAAAAATCAATTGAATGAGATGCAATCCAAACTAGAAGTCCTAACGATGAGGGTTAATGAGGTGGAAGAACGAGTGAGTGACATAGAAGACAAGTTGATGGCAAAGAGGGAAACTGAGGAAAAAAGAGACAAAAGACCATGAGGATAGATTAAGGGAAATAAACGACAGCCTGAGGAAGAAAAACCTATGTTTAATTGGGGTTCCCGAGGGCGCCGAAAGGGACAGAGGGCCAGAATATGTATTTGAACAAATCCTAGCTGAAAACTTTCCTAATCTGGGAAGGGAAACAGGCATTCAGATCCAGGAAATAGAGAGATCCCCCCCTAAAATCAATAAAAACCGTTCAACACCTCGACATTTAATAGTGAAGCTTGCAAATTCCAAAGATAAAGAGAAGATCTTTAAAGCAGCAAGAGACAAGAAATCCCTGACTTTTATGGGGAGGAGTATTAGGGTAACAGCAGACCTCTCCACAGAGACCTAGCAGGCCAGAAAGGGCTGGCAGGATATATTCAGGGTCCTAAATGAGAACATGCAACCAAGAATACTTTATCCAGCAAGGCTCTCATTCAAAATGGAAGGAGAGATAAAGAGCTTCCAAGACGGGCAGGAACTGAAAGAATATGTGACCTCCAAACCAGCTCTGCAAGAAATTTTAAGGGGGACTCTTAAAATTCCCCTTTAAGAAGTTCAGTGGAACAATCCACAAAAACAAGGACTGAATAGATATCATGGTGACACTAAACTCATATCTCTCAATAGTAACTCTGAACGTGAATGGGCTTAATGACCCCATCAAAAGGCACAGGGTTTCAGATTGGATAAAAAAGCAGGACCCATCTATTTGCTGTCTACAAGAGACTCATTTTAGACAGAAGGACACCTACAGCCTGAAAATAAAAGGTTGGAGAACCATTTACCATTCGAATGGTCCTCAAAAGAAAGCAGGGGTAGCCATCCTTATATCAGATAAACTAAAATTTACCCTGAAGACTGTAGTGAGAGAAGAAGAGGGACACTATATCATACTTAAAGGATCTATCCACCAAGAGGACTTAACAATCCTCAATATATATGCCCCGAATGTGGGAGCTCCCAAATATTTAAATCAGTTAATAACCAAAGTGAAGAAATAGTTAGATAATAACACACTTATACTTGGTGACTTCAATCTAGCTCTTTCTATACTAGATAGGTCTTCTAAGCACAACATCTCCAAAGAAACGAGAGCTTTAAATGATACACTGGACCAGATGGATTTCACAGATATCTACAGAACTTTACATCCAAACTCAACTGAATACACATTCTTCTCAAGTGCACATGGAACTTTCTCCAGAATAGACCACATACTGGGTCACAAATCGGGTCTGAACCGATACCAAAAGATTGGGATCGTCCCCTGCATATTCTCAGACCATAATGCCTTGAAATTAGAACTAAATCACAACAAGAAGTTTGGAAGGACCTCAAACACGTGGAGGTTAAGGACCATCCTGCTAAAAGATGAAAGGGTCAACCAGGAAATTAAGGAAGAATTAAAAAGATTCATGGAAACTAATGAGAATGAAGATACAACCATTCAAAATCTTTGGGATACAGCAAAAGCAGTCCTAAGGGGGAAATACATTGCAATACAAGCATCCATTCAAAAACTGGAAAGAACTCAAATACAAAAGCTAACCTTACACATAAAGGAGCTAGAGAAAAAACAGCAAATAGATCCTACACCCAGGAGAAGAAGAGAGTTAATAAAGATTCGAGCAGAACTCAACGAAATCGAGACCAGAAGAACTGTGGAACAGATCAACAGAACCAGGAGTTGGTTCTTTGAAAGAATTAATAAGATAGATAAACCATTAGCCAGCCTTATTAAAAAGAAGAGAGAGAAGACTCAAATTAATAAAATCATGAATGAGAAAGGAGAGATCACTACCAACACCAAGGAAATACAAACGATTTTAAAAACATATTATGAACATCTATATGCCAATAAATTAGGCAATCTAGAAGAAATGGACGCATTCCTGGAAAGCCACAAACTACCAAAACTGGAACAGAAAGAAATAGAAAACCTGAACAGGCCAATAGCCAGGGAGGAAATTGAAGCAGTCATCAAAAACCTCCCAAGACACAAAAGTCCAGGGCCAGATGGCTTCCCAGGGGAATTCTATCAAACGTTTAAAGAAGAAACCATACGTATTCTACTAAAGCTGTTTGGAAAGATAGAAAGAGATGGAGTACTTCCAAATTTGTTCTATGAGGCCAGCATCACCTTAATTCCAAAACCAAAGACCCCACCAAAAAGGAGAATTACAGACCAATATCCCTGATGAACATGGATGCAAAAATTCTCAACAAGATACTGGCCAATAGGATCCAACAACACATTAAGAAAATTATTCACCATGACCAAGTAGGATTTATCCCCGGGACACAAGGCTGGTTCAACACTCGTAAAACTATCAGTGTGATTCATCATATCAGCAAGAGAAAAACCAAGAACCATATGATCCTCTCATTAGATGCAGAGAAAGCATTTGACAAAATACAGCATCCATTCCTGATCAAAACTCTTCAGAGTGTAGGGATAGAGGGAACATTCCTCAACATCTTAAAAGCCATCTACAAAAAGCCCACAGCAAATATCATTCTCAATGGGGAAGTACTGGGAGCCTTTCCCCTAAGATCAGGAACAAGACAGGGATGTCCACTCTCACCACTGCTATTCAACATAGTACTGGAAGTCCTAGGCTCAGCAATCAGACAACAAAAAGACATTAAAGGCATTCAAATTGGCAAAGAAGTCAAACTCTCCCTCTTCGCCAATGACATGATACTCTACATAGAAAACCCAAAAGTCTCCACCCTAAGATTGCTAAAACTTATACAGCAATTTGGTAGCGTGGCAGGATACAAAATCAATGCCCAGAAATCAGTGGCATTTCTATACACTAACAATGAGACTGAAGAAAGAGAAATTAAGGAGTCAATCCCATTTACAATTGCACCCAAAAGCATAAGATACCTAGGCATAAACCTAACCAAAGAGGTAAAGGATCTATACCCTAAAAACTATAGAACACTTCTGAAAGAAATTGAGGAAGACACAGAGATGGACAAATATTCCATGCTCATGGATTGGCAGAATTAATATTGTGAAAATGTCAATGTTACCCAGGGCAATTTACACGTTTAATGCAATCCCTATCAAAATACCATGGACTTTCTTCAGAGAGTTAGAACAAATTATTTTAAGATTTGTGTGGAATCAGAAAAGACCCCGAATAGCCAGGGGAATTTTAAAAAAAGAAAACCTTTTCTGGGGGCATCACAATGCCAGATTTCAGGTTGTACTACAAAGCTGTGGTCATCAAGACAGTGTGGTACTGGCACAAAAACAGACACATAGATCAATGGAACAGAATAGATAATCCAGAAGTGGACCCTCAACTTTATGGTCAACTAATATTCGATAAAGGAGGAAAGACTATCCATTGGAAGAAAGTCTCTTCAATAAATGGTGCTGGGAAAACTGGACATCCACATGCAGAAGAATGAGACTGGACCACTCTCTTGCACCATACACAAAGATAAACTCAAAATGGATGAAAGATCTAAATGTGAGACAAGATTCCATCAAAATCCTAGAGGAGAACACAGGCAACACCCTTTTTGAACTTCGCCACAGTAACTTCTTGCAAGATACATCCACGAAGGCAAAAGAAACAAAAGCAAAAATGAACTATTGGGACTTCATCAAGATAAGAAGCTTTTGCACAGCAAAGGATACAGTCAACAAAACTCAAAAACAACCTACAGAATGGGAGAAGATATTTGCAAATGACGTATCAGATAAAGGGCTAGTTTCCAAGATCTATAAAGAACTTCTTAAACTCAACACCAAAGAAACAAACAATCCAATCATGAAATGGGCAAAAGACATGAAGAGAAATCTCACAGAGGAAGACATAGACATGGCCAACACGCACATAAGAAAATGCTCTGCATCACTTGCCATCATGGAAATACAAATCAAAACCACAATGAGAGACCACCTCACACCAGTGAGAATGGGGAAAATTAACAAGGCAGGAAACCACAAATGTTGGAGAGGATGCAGAGAAAAGGGAACCCTCTTACACTGTTGGTGGGAATGTGAACTGGTGCAGCCACTCTGGAAAACTGTGTGGAGGTTCCTCAAAGAGTTAAAAATAGACCTGCCCTACTACCCAGCAATTGCACTATTGGGGATTCACCCCAAAGATACAGATGCAATGAAACGCGGGGACCCCTGCACCCCGATGTTTCTAGCAGCAATGTCCACAATAGCCAAACTGGAAGGAGCCTCGGTGTCCATCGAAAGATGAATGGATAAAGAAGATGTGGTTTATGTATACAATGGAATATTCCTCAGCCATTAGAAACGACAAATACCCACCATTTGCTTCAACGTGGATGGAACTGGAGGGTATTATGCTGAGTGAAGTAAGTCAATCGGAGAAGGACAAACATTATATGTTCTCATTCATTTGGGGAATATAAATAATAGTGAAAGGGAATATAAGGGAAGGGAGAAAAAATGTGTGGGAAATATCAGAAAGGGAGACAGAACATAAAGACTCCTAACTCTGGGAAATGAACTAGGGGTGGTGGAAGGGGAGGTGGGTGGGGGGTGGGGGTGAATGGGTGACGGGCACTGGGGGGGGGCACTTGGCGGGATGAGCACTGGGTGTTATTCTGTATGTTGGTAAATTGAACACCAATAAAAAATAAATTTATTAAAAAAATAGTGATGTAAACATTTTAGTTCTGCAAGGTTAAATGTCTAGGATAGGATCCTTTTTATTTTTTTTATTTTTATCTTTTATTTAAGATTTTATTAAAAAAAAAGATTTTATTTATTTATTCATATGGAGGGGGGCGGACACAGGCAGAGGGAGAAGGAGGTCCATGCAGGGAGCCCGACGTGGGACTTGATCCTGGAGCTCCAGGATCAGGCCCTGGGCTGGAGGCAGTGCCAAACCACTGAGCCACCAGGGCTGCCCGCCCCCCTTTTTTAAATACTTTTATTTATCTGTGAGAGACACAGAGAGAGAGAGACAGAGAGAGGCAGAGGGAGAAGCAGGCTCCACGTTGGGAGCCCGTTGTGGGACTCGATCCTGGGACTCCAGGATCATTCCCGAAGCCGAAGGCAGGCGCTCAACCGCTGAGCCACCCAGGTGTCCCCGAAGATAGGATCCTGAGATGGGAAAAGGACATTGGAGAATGACTACATTAGTAGCACTTTAATGTTAGGTAATAACAATGAGCCCATACTGGTTGGTTTTGATGGACAGACCATCTTACAGTCTTCGTGTGGTACCACAGGGGCAGGGAGGGTAATACAGGAACTCTGTGCTGTCTGCTCACTTGTTCTATAAATCTAAAACTCTTCTGAAAAATAATTTAAAAAGAGAATTTGAAGAAAAATATTAAGTACTAACTTTCTCCTCAGCTGGCATGCAGATACGACAAAAACTAAGGTGCTGAGTGAAGCCGGGAAAAGCAAGTTCATGATCTCAAAACCTTGTCCTCTACTCCAGGTACCATTACTGCTCCTCCCCACATAGCCCAGGGGGTGGGGGGCTGCAATCCACTCCCTGACTTGGCTACCCAGACCTTGGGACCCAGAATTGTGGGAACATGCTGAACGGACGAGACCGTGGGGGCATCAGTCTCCTTCAGCTAAAGGAGCAGTGCCTCGGGAAGGCTGAGTGGGTGCCTGCATCCAGCCACCTGGGAATTCTAGCATGTACGCAGGCCAAGAAAAGTCTCCCGAGAGGGTTTCTTTTAAAATATATAACTTTATTTTGGTTGCAGAGATTTTCGTAAGCATTCGGTTCACAGAAAAGTCATTACAAAATAACAAAGGCAGCATTTTGTACAGCGACTCACATTGGGGCCACCAGAGAAGTGCAAAGGACAGTGCTGGGGATGGGAGGGGCCGGCGCTCTTGTGCCCAAAGTCCCCAGAGAGAAGCCAGTGCTCCTGGCTCCCTCTAGCTACCCCCTTCCACCCTGCCCAGGAGAGCAGCACCAAGGGCCTGGCACAACCAGCCTGGGAAGCCACTGGCAAGGTGCACAACAGCCACCCCGACAGGCTGGCGAAGGCCCTGCATGAAAGGCCGAGTGGGAGGGGGGTTGCTCCGGCTGAGCCAGTCCTGCATTCAGCCCCCCATCCTCAAGCGGGTGGGATCTGAGCCCACCTGGCGCTGGAACCCTGACACATTCACAGTACGGTTCCGTAAAGCCCTTTGGGAGGCCCTTCCTCCCCTCACTCAGGCTACTAACCCTACCCCACCCCTGGGCTAGGAACTGGGGACAGACCGTGAGACCTGGTCCTGCTCTCCAGGAGCTCACAGGCAGGTGAGTGGGACAGGGATGGACCCAGAAAACTCCAAAGCAAGGCAGAAAGTGCTCAGTACCTGAGAGGGAGCAGAGAAAGGGCAGCACAGCCTCAGAGGAGGAAGAGCATTGTCACTGTAGGGAGGGGAGCTCTGGAGAAGGCAGTGTCTCAGCTAAACCTCACAGACTAGGTGGGACATGGACAGGTGCAGATGGCAAGGGCATGCCAAGAAGGGGACAGAGCACGGGCCAAGGCACAGAGTGGGGAACCGTGGTAGGTCAGTGACGCAGGCAGTTATCCATGAGAGCACGGATACAGACAAGGGGTCCTGGGCGCCTCCATCTCCAGAAGTCTGGTGCCAGGAGGAGCAGCTAGTAGGGGCATGTGCAGACTCTGAACCCCCGTGCTGCAGGCCCCGAGTTCGGGAGCTCCCTGAGGGCAGAGTGGAGTCTTGTGCATCCCTGCCCTTCCCAGCCTGGCACCTAGGCTGCTCAAAGGAGGCCTTCTCCACACTGCCCTTCTGTTTCAGCATGTCCCTGGTCATCCCGGGGGCAGCCATTCCAGAAGGGCTCCCAGTCCCCCTCATGGTCCATGTTCAAGTCTCAACTCCTCTAGCCTCTGCAGACCGCCGGGAGGGGGTGGCCGTGGCCTTGCGGGCATCAAGACGGGTCCAGGAAAGGGAAGCCTCTGGGGCTCTCTCCACCCCACTAGAATCACCTCCTCCCTCAGGAGTCCATCTGCTCCTTCCTGACAAGAGTCCAGGTTTGGTGTGTGTAAAATAAAACTTCCTTGTCATTTAAACAGACTCAACTAAAGCTTTAGTATCAATTTTCCCCAACTCTTCATAACCTCTATAAGAACTTCAGTGACAGGAAACCCACCCATCTCTCTCTTTCTTCGTCCCCAGGAAGCCAGTTTTCTCTGGGGTTCAGGGAGGCGGAGGACCAAGAGGGGCCCAGAGTCCCTCAGATGCTGCTTCTTCCATCCTGACGCTGCCTTTACCTCCTGGCTCAGCTGAACACCCATCAGAGCCTAGCGCGGGGTGTGGGGCTGCTGCTCCTGGAGTCTGGACAGCCCTCCAGTCGCCCCACTCCATGGCTCCCATCCTTACAGAATGGTGCAGAAGACGCTGCGGTTGCTGTGGTAACCACCTTCCACACGGGCTGTGATCCTAGTCGCCATGGCTGTCACCTTCTGCCCACTGTGGGCTGCAGAGGGCCCTCGGAGAGAGCTTTCCAGGTGAGGCCGGGCTGGTGGGTTCACCAGGCGCCATGTGTCAGACCTGGGGGTGCAAAATGCCAGTCCATGAACTCTGAGAGTCTGGAGCATTTGCTGAATGCCCTGACAATCTCACCTTTGGCTTGAGCTCACTGGGTCCAGCCAGGTGTAGGTGCTGCCTCCAAGTTAGTGATACAGCTCAAGGAGGTGGGCACGTGTGGAGCTAAGAGGCAAAAATCCTGCATTCTGGCTCCAGCTGTGCTTTCAACTCTGCACGTAACCTTGGACCAGTTCCCTCTATAAGCTTCAATCTCCCTGTCTCTATAAGGACCTGGAGAACATCAGGGACTTTCTCCTCTTCCATTCTTCCCCTCTCCTGGTGTATGACACGCATGAGGATGGCAGCTTTATTCATAGTCACCTGAAACTTGAGACTACGTACGTACCCTTCAGCTCATGGTTGGGCAAACTGTGGTGCATCCATATGATGGAATGCCACTCAGCAACAAAAAGAGTGAATGAACCGTGACACCACGGGCAAATCTCAGGTGCATCAGGCTAAATGAGAGAAGCCAGACTCGAAAGACTATATACTGTAGGATTTCCGTTTTTATATGACATTCTAGAAACCATAAATCTAAAAAAAAAATCTAAAAAAATTAAAAAAAAAAAAAAAAGAAACCATAAATCTATAGGGGACAGAAGTTGGTGAGTTCTTATGGAGATTATGAAGGGTCAGGGAAAGCTCTGGTCAGGGCTTTCTGTCATTTGAGTTATAAGGAACCACCTCTTATACCAAATCCTAAATTCTTTAAGCCACTGACAGTGTTTTCTGCATTTTTTTAAAAGATTTTATTTATTTATTCATGAGACACACAGAGAGAGAGGGAGAGACACAGGCAGAGGGAGAAGCTCCCTGCAGGGAGCCCGATGTGGGACTCGATCCCAGGACTCCAGGATCACATCCTGGGCTGAGGCAGGCACTACACTGCTGAGCCACCCGGGTGTCCCTCTTCTGCACATTCTTATGATGATTATGTTACAATGAGAAGGACTGTAAAGGTGTGGATAGTTAGAAGCTGGCTATGTAGGCTAAGTGAGGAGCCTGGAGGTATGTTCAAAGAATTGCCAGCATTTGAGTTTGGAAGCAGAAAGCGAGCCTGGAAAGGAAAAATTAGGACTCAACGGTGCACAGTGGATAATGCCAGGCTGACAGGTCTGTGCTATCTGTATCCTGGGGTCTCCACAGTGGCAGGAGGAAGCAGACTACTGGGAGTCCGTGATATGATCTGCTGGGATGTGGGCAGAAAAGATTAGAATTTCTCTTTTTTTAAAATATTTTATAAGTATACTATGTGAGGTTTCCTCAAAACTGTTTTTACTGAAACTGTATATAATTTAAAAAAGAGTAGCGATCACTATTGTAGAATAGGGGGATCCCTCAGACCATGGATGTGACATGACCAGAGCTGATTTAGACAGATTAATCTGGCAGGATGCACAGGACAGCCTGCAGGGGTGGGGCGGGGTGACCAGGCAGGAGGCTGGCGCCGCAGGACAGGGCTATTCACGGTGGATGAGTGACACCGCCAGCACCGGGATAATGATCGTTACCTTCGTAACCAGGCTAGCAGAGCACCACACAAGCAGAACCGAGTCCATCCATACACAAGTGCAACAGCATCCTGGCAACAGGCCACAGGTCAGGGTGAGGGGTGCTGAGACACGAACAGGGGTGATGGCCATTGGGAAGAGGAGGTGTCAGAATTGAGAGGCCCTAGTAACTGCGTGACTGAACTCTGATGTTGGGAGAAGTTGGTCGCAGAGGTCTTGCTGCCAGAACAGAGTGGGGAGGGATGGGGATATCACTGAAAGGGGGTACAGGGAAGGATGGTGAGGGGTTCGGGGCAGAGGAGTGTGAAGCCATGGTGCCACGCAGAGGCAGAGGCAGTAAAACCAAGTAAGAGCAGCAGCACCAGGTAGTTAACATTTTTGGAATACCCCAGACTGTCTGCTAGGTCATGGGACCTGATTTTATTGTAAATCGGTGCCACAATGCGGACATTAGTAAGTGGACTTCACTGAGGCTCCAGCTGGTGAGTAGCTTGCCCGAGGTTCCACAGCCAGTGGCTGGCAGAGCTGAGGTCTGCAGCTCGTTAAAGCCCGTTTCCTCCCAGGGAGGCGGGCGCAGGGCCTCAGCACCAACTGGCATGACCTGATCAGGGCCAAAAGCTGGCAGGACCACAGGGAGCAAAGGGAGCCACGGTCGCTGGGCCTGGCTTCTTTAGTGACCTCACCGTGGTTCTGGAAGACCACAGGCAGACCCCAGACACTTACTTTTTTTTGAAGACCAAGAACTTGTTGTTCTGCAGGATACATTCTCGGTTGTTTGAGATCTGCTGAAAGATGGTCTTGCTGGTCTTGCCCTGGAAGATGATGTTCTCCTGCACCAGGGCCTTGGCGCGGCCCCGCACTGCAATGCCATAGGCCCGGAATGAATGGATCCGGTTCTTTATCACCTAGAAGAGACAGTCAGTCTGTCATACCTCAGGGACTGTGGGGAGCCAGGTAAGGCAAACATCAGTTATAAAACTGAGGGGCGAGAGCACACTAGGTAGGGCAGCACTGAGCCCTGGGAGCTCAGGGAAGGGCGGTGGAGATCAGGGCAGGCTTCCTGAAGGAGATGGCGGGTAAGCTGCAGGAGCTTACCAGGTGCAGCGCAGAGGACAGCTGCTCTAGGGTGAAGGAGCAACATGCAGAGGCCTGGCAGGGAGGGGAGGTTGTACCAGAGGCAAGGACCCTGGCACCCTGACCGAGGCAACAGCGTGTCCCCCATCCCTTCCTCAGTATTCACAGGCTGAGCCAACAAATTCTTTACTCCTCGCCTAAGTCACTACTCATGAAGCTGCAGAGCCAAAGAGAGGCTTTGGGATGGTAATTTCCCAAGTGCAGGGACGGGGTGGGTCGGGCTCAACAGAAAACCCTAGCACCCAGTACAGTGCTTTCCAAAAAAGGGAGCTCAGAGCTCACCTCTGGGGAGCAGATGCAAAACATACTGTGGGAAGTGCTCTTTGAAGTGGGGGTGGGCATGAGCGCCCGATGTCCAGAAAAGGAGTACCTCAGCCTCTTGAAAAAAGTGACGGCCCAGCTATAGGACTGAGGTAGAGAAAGGGGAAAAGGCGATGCCGGGTATATAGGGAGCAGTGTGCACACAGGGCCTCTTCATTAAGCACCTACTGCATACTAGGTCCTGTGGGAGACTGTTCTGTTAGGAGAGGGCTGAAAGAGCTCTGAGCTTGACCTGGAGACCACAGAGATGCCCCCAGGAGCACCCGCACCCTGGCTCCCTGCTGGGGACTCCTGTCTGTCCTTCAGGGCTCAGTGCATGTGCTCCTCTCATGTGAAGCCCCGCTGCGTCTCCCAGGCTGGGTGTGGGCAGGAGGAATGTCGTCCCTGTGGTGCTGAGTGCTTTGGGCTTCTCAGGAGTGAGAGTACGAGGGCTGTCCTAGGGCTGAGCCCTGTGCTGGCACCACGCAGCGTACACACACACACACACACACACACACACACACACACACACACACCTTTGTGTCGGACCTGGGCAAGAGCTGCAGCCCGCTGCCCCGGTTGCCAATGATGTCATTTTCAATGACCACGGTGCTGTCACCCTTGGTGATGATGCCGTGACCTCTGTTGTCATAGATACCGTTGCCCCGGAGCTCCACCTTGCACTGGGCCTCGACCTTGACCCCACTCTGGCGGTTGCAGGAGATGCTGTTGTTGGTCACGCGGGTGAGCTGGCCGCTCTGGGCCACGGTGATACCTCTGTCCCCGTTAGCGTGGATCACATTGGTGATGACGTGCAGCGCCTCACTGCTCTGGACGTAGAGGCCTGAGGCTATGGGGTGGAAAGGGTTGGGGAGTAGTCAGGAAAAACTTTCGTGGAACTGTGCACCCCAGGAGAGAAGTGGGGAAGAAGAGGCAGCGACACTCAGAACCAGCCCCTGGGAGTTACACATCTTTTAAGACGGCTGACAAACTGAGCAGGAGGAAAGCCAGGAACAAGGAAGTGCTGTTCCTTCTGAACAAAGTGCTTAGGAAACAGAAAAGTGATGCCAGACTCCTTGGGCTCAGCTGCTCGTGCCACCCAGGCTCTCCTCCTGTGCTCGCGCACCTCCCAGGTCACCATCCTCCTGCTATTTGCACCTCCTGCGACGGGGTGCTCACTACCTGTTAAAGCTGCCCATTCCACCTCCACAGAGTTGGAATCTGCCTCCTGATTGTTTTGGGACATACTCTTCAGAAGGGAAATTCTGTAATTTTTGAATACAAAAATTTATAAGCTAAATATCTAAAATATATTAGAATTTTGAAAAGAAAATGGTATCTGGGATTGTATATGCTTAGAGACACTACAACGCTTTTAGAAAAGCAGCATAAAAATCAGCAGGCTTAGAGCCACATGACTTGGTCAGGAAGAGACAGTGTGGCAGGGGGACCCGGGGGTGAAGAGGACAATGACTCCCCAGTGGTGACATGCACCCAGCATGAGAGCAAGAGGCACTGGCAGTGCTGGGGTGGAGGGGGTGTGCAGAGGCCAACAGTGGTCCTAGGGGAGCCAGGAGTCTGCAAGTTCCAGCCACCTGCCTGCCACTTCTCCTGTCCTGATGGAGAAGAGCAAATATAAATCAAGTCTCTGTGAATTTATGTGACTTTGCCTGTCCCTCAGGGCCATACGGGGAAAACCCTGAGCTGGGAGGGGACAGAACTCGTTTTCTGCTGGCTCCCACTCTCCCTGCCCTCTGCTGTTCCCAGGGCAGGAGCCTCCGTCGGGAGCCCTGGCCTTGGATCAACTCTGTACATTCCCACCACTCCCCCTCGTCTCAATTCAATAAACAATGAATGAATGTTAGTTTTTATCCAGTTTAAGATAACTGGATAACCCTTATTCTCTGTATAACAAAAAAAAATTGCCAGTTAAACCATGATATGCCATCAATAGCAAATGCATGTCCTTAGATGTTAAGATGTGGACAAAGTGTCCTAGAATGAGTTAGAAACATGTATGTGGGGTGTGGGACTCGGTGGGGCACCGACAGTGACAGCGATGAGGTTCAGCTCCTTGCCTCATGTTCAGAGCCTATCAGAGCTGACAAAACAGCCACAGAAAACAGCTCCCGTCCCAGGGCCCCCAGTAAGTGAGAGGGTAAGGATGGAGGGCACATTCACAGTGGGCTTTGAACTTCAAGTTGTTTGGGCTGTGTGGATGGGGGAAAGGGAATTTCAGGCAACAGAAATAGCAAGAGCTAGGCAGGACTGGAGGTCAGGAAAGAATGGATTTACATTCAGGAAAGAATGTAAATCCAGAGGTCTGGGGTATCAGGTGAAAGGCCAAAAAAGCGAGAAGGGTACCTACGGCAGTGTGAGCACGGAAGGCTCTGGAGCAGGGACACACTCACCTCCATTGTGGTTAATACTGTTTGACTCAACGAGAGCTATGGTGACAGGCCGGCGCAGCGGGTCGTCATCCTTCTCCAGCTCCGGCTCCCAAAGGATGGCATCTCCGTCCTCGCTGAAGTTCTCCTGGGCTCCATGACCTCCAGGGAACTCACCAGAACCATCTTTTTGGCTAAACACTGCCACTCCATACAGGCCATTGTAGCTGACGTGGTTACTGGTGACGTGGGGCAGGCTGGACGACATCATCCACACACCACAGCCCTTATTAGCTGGGACAGGAAAAGGAGCTGGTCACGGGCCCTGAGCAGTGGGGGAGGCAGCCCCAGTGTCTCCCCAAGAGGGGAAGCAAAGATGGCACCGGCCTCGGAGACAGAGGCTCTGGTAAGCTAATGGCCTTGGGTAAGTCACTCTATGGCTGGAGGCTTCTCCTTCATATAAGAGGGTAACAATCAGGTCAGTCTCACAACCAGAATCATCCCATAGGGTGTAAAAGTGCTCTGGGAACAGTGAAGGCCACACTTCCAGGTCAGAAGCACACAAGCCCAGAGGGACAGTGCCAAAGGGACCTCAGAGTTCATCCAGTGCAACCCCATCCTGCAGAGAGATGGAGGTGGCCTCTGAGTCCTAGCCCTACCACTTCCTAGCTACGTGACCTTGAGCAGATTATAGACTCTCCGTGTCTCAGTTTTCTTATCTGTACAATGACCGTATCCACCTCAGAAGGCAGTCAGGAGGTTTGAATATGACAGTGCATATAAAGCACCTAGCAAAGAACACATGTCAGCTATTATTATTAGAGCTGCAGTCCAGAGGGTAAGGCTTTGCTCGAAGTCACACATGAGTGAGAACAGTCTCCTTTCTAGGGCTATCCTAGTTCTTCTTCTATTAGAGTTCTAGTTCTTTGGATCAGAAGAAAGGTAAGAGTTAGATGCCCATGCGTCAGAGCCTCAATGGCCCTGTCCTCACACAACTCCCACCTTCTGCTATTTTAAATGGGGATGAAGCTCTCGGTTTTGCTGACCCCTTGGGTTACAAGGGGATTTAGTAGCGGCTTTTGTATTCTGAGAGGGGCTGTGTGGCTGTGGCCTGAGACTGACACTGTCCTTCAGGGCGTATTTGCGGCCCAGGGACAGGCAGTGACTTTCTCCGCACTCACCAGCTAGAGACGGAACCTGGGCTCCCTGCCTCCCTGGCTGGGCTGGACCCCAGACCCCTTCCCCCAGGAATGGGCGCCTCACCATAGATGGTGTTTCCTTCTATTAGCCCTTTGCCTTCATCCCCCACAACCACGCCATCAGAGTAGCCAAAACAGATGAGGTTGCTCCTGAGGACCGGGACTCCTCCACGGCGGATGTCTACACCTCCCCATTGGTTCTCACGGATGACATTTTCTACGGAAAGGCAAAGGAGAGGATCAAGACCCAAGGGCCACCCACAGTGGCCATGAGGATTGGACAGCTTGGAAAGGACCTTCTGGACCAGGACACCCAGGCTGCACCCTGTCAACAGCACCCTGAATCTTGCTTGGTGCTTGACTTTGCAGGGACTGGAGTGCTGTCGGCTCTCCTCCAGGGCAAGGTCTGTATGTACCCTGTGCTCTCGTGTCTCTAGGACCCACTCTATCCAGTGGCCTTCGGGACCGACTAAGAATAGACTGGCCTTGAAGTTCCGGGCCCAAGGCCAGGTAGGGCCGCCTGTAGTGGTGGCTGTTCCTGGAGGGCGGGGGCAGAATCCAGCCACTTCCCTCTGGTCAGGAGAGGACTGACTGCAGCCTTGCTCCCCTCTCCTCATCCACCACCTCTGTGGGAGTGGGCTGAAGAGGCCCAAGCTGAGCCCAGGGCTATGGCTGGACAGACCGCAATGGCCCTAGAGACCCCGTGTGCCCAGTTCCTTCCTGCCTCTTTGACCCCATCTCACCCCTTGCCCCACTTCACCACACCCAGTCACAGGAGTGACGTCCCTGCTCCCAGGCATGCCAGCTGCGTTCCACAGGCAGCTCCGCACAGAATTCCGGTTCTCTGCCCAGGCTTTGTCCCGTCACTCAGGTCTGGCTTGCATGTCCCCTTCTCGGAAAGGCCTGCCCTGACCACACAATCTTAAATATACCCACATAGTTCCTCTATTACCTTATTTTAATTAATTTCAATAAATTATTTTTTTAAATTTCAATAAATTATATATTTGATATACTATATACTTATATATAATAAAATTTAAATATATATATTTATGTAAATATAAATAAAATTAATGTATAATTATTATTTAATCTCTAGAGCACGTATCACCCAGATACGTTTCTTTTGTGTATATGTGTGTATGCATGCTTTTGTTTTCCCCTCCTAAAATGTCAGTGCTCAACAGCAGGAACCTAAGGGAGCCCGTTTCACAGATCTGTTTTGTTCACGACTGTGTCCCCCCTCCTGCATAGAGTGTGTACTCAATAAATGTCTGACGAATGAAGGAAGTCTGGGTTCAGTCAGAGGAATTCACCAGGCCAATCTTTTATGTCCTGGGTAAGGCTATTCTCTGTGCTGAGGCTACACTGAGGTACCACGTAGACTTGATCCTGATCTTAGAGAATTTGCTGCCTTATAGTGAAGGAGACTGACACACAGATCACTAAGAAATTAAGATGTCCTACAGAGCATGCCTGCTGGGTCCCCTGAGTGTCTGCGTGTACAATGGGAGGTCAGGGCAGGCTTCCCTGAGGAAGACATTCAGGCTGAGACCTCAAGGATGAGCAGGAGTTGGCCAGGCAGGGGGGAAATGGGGATGGATTTCCAGAGCAGGGCAAGCCTATACAAAAGCCAAGAGGAGGGATTCAGTTTGTGTGCCATAAATCTTCCTGACAGGGTTATGTGAGCCATCCAGTGAGCTCCTCTGAGCAGAGGGCCGGCAGACAGCAGACACTCTCTCCCTGTTAGGCCCTCCTTGTGACAAGCATGGCCGGTGCATGGAACCGGCATACTAAGGGGCTAGCCGTCTTTTCAAAGGAAAAGACGAGTAGTCAGGGTGAAGGACTGGCTGGGGGCAAGGCCAGGGACATTGGCTTGGCTGCTGATTGCTTGGCTGGCCACGGCTCTAGGAGGTTCCCACTCCTACCTGTGATGAGGCCTTTGCCATTCTCATTCACTGCTATGCCAGCTGCACGGCCCTTGAAAATGTGGTTCCCGCTAAAATAGAAGAAGAGAGTTAAGACCTTACCAATGTCATGTGTCAAAGTCAATGGCTGCCCAAGGTGACTACTTTCTCTTGTGCCCTTCCCCAGATGACTCAAGTCCACAGGGGCATAAAGCATTTTCTGAAGTCCTACAAGCTAGGCATTTAAAAATCATCTGTTATCCTGGAGACAAACTGATCCAGAACTAATAAACCTGCAACTATGGCATACAAGTACAACAATATTCACATTTCTGTGACCTCTCTTGACTGTTGCTCACATACACAGTTTGAAATGCATGTCATCGTGGTGCCCAGGTGACAAGTCAAGTCTTGGTAGTGTCAAGAATTCCTAGGAGACTGTGTAAAGCTTATTTGGGCATGATTTGTGTCCAAAGCCTGAATCAGATTCTCTGCCTGTAATGAGCCTACAATCTTCTATTTGTATCCAACAGCTGTTCTTTACCTTTTCTGTTAATCGCCCATCCACTGAATGACAACATAATGACATGCCTTAAAAGAAGAAAAGCAGATTCTTAAAAGTGGGGTTTTAAGAATATCAATGTGGGGAAAAAAAAGAAAAAAGATTATCAGACAATGTGCATGTGAAACCTAACGGGCTGGGTTAGCCACATGCAGAAAATACAGGAAAACACGTTCCTGCTCAGAGAAACACACACAGCCCTCACTGCCATGGAAAGGCCTTATGAATGAAAAACCAGACACCTGAGCATGTTTAAGGGCATGCATTGTTTGTGTTAGTCTCTGCAACTTGGTTTCCTGCCTGTTAAAACAAGGCCAGTCACACCTGGACTTAGCACAATTGGGTTATCCCTGGAGGACAGACATTTGCTATTTGTTATTTTTACTAACAGGAATGCTGTGACCTCCTTTCTTCCTGGAAGGGTACCCACCTCCTGTCTTAGGAGGCAACCCTCCTAATTCCCATCATGTGGCTGAGGTATTTAGGTCCAACTATTCATCTGGCTCTTTAGAGCCTAACGCAGAGCCTGGCACCTCACAGAATTTCACTGAGTAGGAGTTGGCTAAGTTTTCCCATCTCTTAGGGCAGGGTCCAAATAGTTTACATCTTTGGGGAAAAAAAACCCAGCAAATTGCATGTGTGGATCCTAGGGAAGCCACATGTCAATTGCACCTACACCATGCTTTTGAGTTGAACAAGTGAAATCATTTGTTAAAAACATCCCTATTTTTGCTCTTAGGTCTGAGGGCTCTGCTTTGATCTGATTACAATTCAATCAGCAGATGGTCACTGTGGATTTTAGAGTTCATGGTCACAGACAGTCCCTGGGCTAGGGCACACTTCATCCATATTTCTGAGACCTGTGCCAGAGCAGCAAATGCACGGCTGGTGTGTTTCCAATATAAATCTCACTTCCAGAAAGAACCCATGGCCACTTGGAGAAACAAGTATGTGTGTATACACAGGGAGGGCAAAATAAAGATGAAGAGCTATCAGAAAACATTTAGGAAAAGGGGAAAGATCACTGTTCCAAAAACCAAGGGTGGGACATTTATTGCAGATGTGCCCAACTGAGCCCTGTGCTTCCTTACAGCCAAAGCAAAAAAAGAAACACAAAACATTATAAAACTTTCACTGGCAAAAAAAAGAAAAAAGAAAAAAAAACAAAAACAAAAACAACCCAAAAAACAAAACCAAAAAACCCTGCTGTGGTTTGCCTTATCCTGAGATCCACTTCAGGGATCTCAAAACCCTCCCCCAGGTCCCTACCTTCCATCACAAAGAAACATAAACATCACAACCTATACTCTCAAAGAGATTCTGTCATTGTTTTTTAAAGATTTTAAAGTAATCTCTACACCCAGCATGGGCTGGAAAACTCACAATCCTGGGACGCCTGGGTGGCTCAGTGGTTGAGCGTCTGCCTTTGGTTCAGGTCGTGATCCCGGGGTCCTGGGATTGAGTCCTCACATCAGGCTCACTGAAGGGAGCTTGCTTCTGCTTCTCCCTCTCCCTAGGTCCTCTCCCTAGGTTTCTGCTCCTCTCTCTGTGTCTCTCATGAATAAATACAAAAAATCTTTAAAACCAACCAACCAACCTACCTACCTACCTCACAATCCTAAGATCAAAAGTCACACACTCCACCAACTGAGCCAGCCAAGCGCCCCTCAAAGAGATTCTATTTTAAAAAACAAGACACCAATCTGACTGTAACAGTCCTTGTTCAAAACTCTTCAGCAGTTTCCCAGGACCCACAAGGTAAAGTCCAAACTTCCCAGACTGGTGTATGGCTACTCTAACAAATTACCACAAATGTAGTGCCTTAAAACAACACAAATTTATTACCTTCTTGTTTAGGAAGTCAGAAGTCCAAAATGGATCCTACAGGGTTAAATCAAGGTGCAGCAGATGTGTGTTCCTTTGGGAAGTCTAAAGGGAATCCATTTCTTGTTTTTCAGCTTCTAGAGGCTGCCCAGATTTCTTGGCCTATGGCCTCATCACTCTGACCTGTTTCTTTTTTTTTTTTTTTTTAATTTTTTTTTTTATTTATTTATGATAGGCACACAGTGAGAGAGAGAGAGAGGCAGAGACACAGGCAGAGGGAGAAGCAGGCTCCATGCACCGGGAGCCCGACGTGGGATTCGATCCCGGGTCTCCAGGATCGTGCCCTGGGCCAAAGGCAGGCGCCAAACCGCTGCGCCACCCAGGGATCCCTCTGACCTGTTTCTGTTGTTACATTTCCTCCTCCCAGCTCATTCTCCTGCTTCCCTAAGGATCCTTATGATTACATCTGGATAAGCCATGATAATCTCCCCATTTTAAGGTTCCTGATGGACACATCTGGAACATCACTTTTACCATGTAAGATAACACGTTCACGGATTCCAAGGATTAGGAAATGGATGTAGCAAGAGAGCCATTACTCTGCATATCATACTCGATATCTCAAGGTCTGTGTCCCAGCATTAACCTGCCTTTGTAGGCTGATCTTCTACTCAACCTCCTGGGCATCTCGTGGCAGACACACATTTATTACCAGGACATACTCTGAATTTCACTGCCCCTGGGACCAGAATACCATCCCTCTGACCACAAAATCCTACTTACCCTTTCAGCACAACTCAGTATCAGCTCCCCTCATGCCCTTCCCTGACTTGCTCAACTGGTATCGTGGCTGGCTCCTTAGGCACTTACACGACGGCCTATTGAAGCATTCGTCTTGGTGTTTTTTGGTTATTTGTGTGTCTGTCTCCAGCATGAGACTAAATTCTATGGGGCAGAGACTGTTCTTACACACTTTTTATATCACTGTCCCCATACACAGAGAGCAAACACTTAAATGTGTGTTAAATGGATAACACACATACATACAAACACAGTCTCTTAAGGCAATAATGCAAAAGATGGAAAAAGAGCTCTATGACCACTGTTTTCAATAACCTGTAATAGTAGTGAAAAACAGATGGTTAACAGTAGGAATGGTTCAAAAAATAATGGACTATCAAAATGACAGAATGTTCTGAAACCTTCCAAAACTGATCAAGGCCATGCAACAACATGGAAGAATGCAAATGAAACAATCAATGAAAAAACTACTTCAGAATATATTTGCTGCAATACTTGTGAATATCTGTGACAGTTATTTTCCTTTTTTTTTTTTTTTAAAGATTTATTTATTTATTCATTCAGAGAGAGCGAAGAGAGAGGCAGAGACACAGGCAGAGGGAGAAGCAGGCTCCATGCAGGAAGCCCGATGCGGGACCCAGTCCTGGATCTCCAGGATCACACCCCGGGCTGCAGGCGGCGTTAAACCGCTGCGCCACCGGGGCTGCCCAACAGTTATTTTCCTAAAGCAATATCGAACCACTCGTGTCACACCTGTTCTCGGGCCACAGCGTACCATTAGGTAAGTCCTGAGGCTGCCGTGCTCTGCTGCCTTTGCTCACGTTGTTTCCTCTGGTAGGAATGTCCACTCCCCACCTCCATGACAGTACACGTTCTACACATATTGCAAATTCTATCTCTCATGCCCCCTTGTAAATGAGGCCTTCCCATGTCTCGAGTAGAATGATTTCCTTCCTTGGTAGCACTTCAGTAGCACTCATCACAGTCTGCCCCATATGAGAACTGGGACGGCAGCTCACACCGCTGATCCATCATGGCATGCCTTTGTGTTAAGGGCAGATGTAGCCTCTGGATTTTAACACAGCTTCCTAGGTGACCACTTTCAACTGAACACACTTCAGGTGAGTTGAAATCTTTATGCCGTCTCTATCTAGAGTTACTTCTGGTCATGCATGTCCTCCATGCTAGAGTAAGCTCCAGGGGAGCAGAGTGCCCCTGTTAACCTTTGTGATCATTATTAGATGGGCTCAGCGATGACTGCTGAATAGAATGGCTACACAGTGAACTGGAAGGGAATGCAAACAAAAGCGCTTGTGTTACTATGGTGGGATCAGCGTGGAGTCTTGTCTTTGCTTGTTTGGCTCTACAGTTGTTTTAGTAAACAAAAACGTTTTTGAATGGAGTAAACCCAAGGATTAAGAAAGAGAGAGATCAGCGAGGGAAGAAGGGACCATGGGTGAGGATGGCCTGGGTACAGCATACATACCTTACAACTGGGTTCCCGTGGTACAGGATATAAATGCCAGCCTCCTTATTTGAAAATATTTGATTGTTCCGGATGATGCCTTTCCCATTGCCAAGGACGACAATGCCGGAACGAAGGCCATGGTGGATCTGGTTACACTGCAGGGGAATGTGAGACAGCACAGAAGACAGATCAGACCTGCCAGCAAGAAGCAGAGTGCTCAAATGCTGCCCCCCCAGCAGGGCCAAGGTGAACACAGTGGAGAAAACAAGGCCACTGAAGATCCCTAGCTAGCATACGACCAAGTGAATGGACCACGCTGCTGTCCCACTGCACACATGCACAGCTCTAAGGGAAAATCCAGAGAGAGGAGTCTTCGCCTGCAAGGCATGCCACTGAAAGCTGCTGAGCCCCCAGAGACCACCCCCTAACCCCTAATCCCTGCTACACTGACACAATCATCTGGCCAGGCCCCACCACCTGGGGGCCTGGGAGCTTACGTCTCAGGGAAGGGCAGCACCCCACTACATGACAATGCTGGTCACCTTCAAGGAGGGGTGAGAGCTTTCTTACTCCTATTCCTTACTTCCCATGCAGGGAGGGCCCATGGAAAGGTGTAGCTCTGGGAGCCTGATTGTTCCATGGGCCATAAGATCACAGAAGGCTGTGTGCAGGCAGCCCAGGTGGCTCAGCGGTTTAGCGCCACCTTCAGCCCAGGGCCTGATCCTGGAGACCCGGGATTGAGTCCCACATCAGGCTCCCTGCTTGGAGCCTACTTCTCCCTCTGCCTGTGTCTCTGCTTCTCTCTCTCTCTCTAATGAATAAATAAATAAGATCTTGTTTTTTTTTTTTTTAAAGGCGGCGGCTTATGCATTATAAAGACCCTTAGATTTATTTTGAATATCTCTTTGTACAAATGGGGAAGCAGGCCCAGGGTCATACAGTATGAGGCAGAGCCAGACCTGAAACTTAGTTTTCCCATTTCCCAGTTAGCTGCTTTTGCACAGTGACAAAATTTTTAGACAATAAATAATAAAATTGTTTCACTCTGTTAATTTACAGCCTAAATACATTCCCTACTTAAACCAGGAAGTTAGCAGTTTCTCTTCCAAAAGGATTTCACAAAAACAAAGTTCTTGCCTGCTTGAAAATGTTCCACACTGTAAGCTCTTCTATTCTTATTCACTTTCCAGATTTTCTCCTGAAGGATTTGGCACACTCACTTGGGTAACCACGGCCTAACAGAAGTCCCTCACAGGGCTGAAAAGCTTGGAGAGAGAAGCGTAAGCAGTGGCATTTCCATCCCCCACACCCTTTCACGAAGCCAGGACGGAACCGTAATGCCCCCTTCCCCCTCCACCTGCTAAACTGGCCTGTCCCCTCCATCCCTGGGAAGGCAGCCTCCTCTCATCTCTCTGGCAGCAGTGGTGATAATTTCCTCAGTCTAGGCTGTGCATCGGATGCCAGCTGCGTGGTAGAAATGCAGCGAGAGGAAGAGGTTGAAAGAGGACACTGCTGGCTAGGCATGTCTTTTCAAATATAGTTAGGAACTTTCCTTCATCTGCATTTGCAAGGGCAGTCTAATATAATGGGTCAAGAACATCAGCCCTGAGTCAAACTGCCTGGATTTAAATCCTAGCTCCGTCCCTAGCTGTGGGATTTGGGGCAACATCCTTAGTCTCTTTGTGCCTTCATCTATAAAATGGGGATAGTAATTCTACTACCACCCAGGGTTGTGTAAAGATTAAACCAAAAATAAGTAAATACATACAAAGTGCTTAGAACAATATCCGGCATACAATAAGCATTATGCATAAGGGGGGATATTATCTTTTCAAGCCCATAAGGAGTCCAACACATTTCCCAGTTCTAGGAAATGTTTCTTTCAGGGAAGGCCAGAGTGGAAAAAAGGGCTGTTCTCTCATGTCACTGTCCTGTATCCTATCATCTTAAGGAGTTTTCACATTGGTGTAAAATCAAACTCACATGGCCTCAGAATATCCATGAAACAAATAATGTTCAGAACTAAGTATCCTAAATATCTATTTATAGTGAAGAATGATCTAACTTGGTGTTTTATTTTTTATCCAGGCGTCTCATAGGGCAGATTGATCTTTTTTTTTTTTTTTTTAAGATTTTTTTTATTTATTCATGAGACAGAGAGAGAGAGAGAGAGAGAGGCAGAGACACAGGCAGAGGGAGAAGCAGGCTCCATGCAGGGAGCCTGACATGGGACTTGATCCCGGGTCTCCAGGATCACGCCCTGGGCTGAAGGCAGGCGCCAAACTGCTGAGCCACCCAGGGATCCCTTAGATCTTTATTCTTATCAAACTCAGAGCCAACCAGAGCCTATCAGGGCGGAGGAAGTGCTCTTAGAAATGTCCCTGGCTATCCAGTCCTCTTTCTTTTTTCAAGGAGACTTGTCAGGGAGGTGAATTAGTCAATGTCACTAGAACGTGAACAAAGGAGACAGAGTCATAAGGACACACAGAAAAGGGCAGGAACCACTTGCAAACAGGAAGCAATATAAATTCAAGATGGCAACATTTACTTAGATTATCTCAGAAGAGGTTTTTTTTTTTTTTTTTTTTTTTTATCTCAGAAGAGGTTTAAGAACCAAGAGCCACTCTGAAAAGAGTATGAAGACAGGGAGAAGTACCAGTATGAGTGGGTTGGACTTTTTCCGGATGTCTATGCCTGCCTCCGCATTGTGGTAAATGTTGTTGCCAGCAATCAAGCCTCCGCCCTCCAAGCGAAGAAAGATGCCTGACGCTCTGCAGCGGTGAATGTCATTCCTGAGCATAACAATCTAGGCAGAAAAGAGAAAGCCATTTGTTTTCTTGTCACAGGTTTTTTTTAAAAAAACTGCTTGGGGAATACCTCAATCTTTTTCTTACCATCTGCTCCTTTCATGCTATTCCACCACAGGCAAGGACCACCTCTTCCTACCTGGTGGAAGTGAGCTCTGTGCCCTGCTTGGCTTTGCCCTGCAGGCTCCTTACTAATCACAGTGGTTTTTAAAATAAAATCTGGACCGAAGCTTGGCCCCGTGCCCTGTATTCATAACTTGTGAGCAGAATAACTGGATGATGGGACAGAAAGGATCCTCAGAGAAGATGGGATTTAGTGGTCTTCACACTGTATGTGGACTGGAGTTACATGAAGATCTCCTCAGGTTCCAAGGGCACAGCTACAATGAATGGAATCAAGTTCCCACATGTGCCTTTGCTAAAATTCACCTACCTGAGAATGTACCCGAGAATAACCTCCCACCTTCTCTTTCACTTTGTAAGACAAAGTCCTATTCTTGTCCATTCTGAATCTTTCTTGGGTATAGTATCCGGAGGTGCAAAAACCACTGGTACTCCAAACTATGGGACAATTAGAAGTATTGGTACCAGGAAGCCTCCTTTAAACAAGGTACCACATCCCAGCGCACAGCTTATTTAAGGGAATGTATCACCTCTTACATTTTCAGAATATATTTGTATTATTTTAAACAATTGTGTATTAATAAAAATATATTACTTTAGGATAAACTGTGTGCCACTAATAAACATTATATTTCATTGAAATAAAAGTCTTGGAGAGGTAAAGTAGAACAGAAGTACAGTTTCAAGGAGGAGCCTTCTGTTTATGATGGAGAAAGCTGATGAGAGCATTCACTGTTCCCACACTTAAACAAGAACAGAATCATATACAAAAACAGAGCCTTTCTTGAACCTATGAGAGAACTGAGGTGCAGGACACCCAAGCCTGAAATCCAAGGAAAACAGGTACCTCCCAGGAGATGAGATGTGAGCACACGCTTGCCTGCACAGATGCAAATGCCACACGAACCCCTAAGCATCCAGCTACGAGTTTTGGCCAGTTGTTAAAGGCCAAGTGTGAAGCAGTGTCAGTGCAGAAACTCTGGGAGTAGGTGTGTCTGTTCACTTCTCCATGGACCTCACTAGGTACTTGTGGGGAAATACTGGGGACAGGACAGGAGACTGGAGACTGCCTCCCTCATGGCAGAAGCACGGGGAAAACTAGGGCAGCCACACTAAGGCGCTCTTGGAGTTTTCTCTCCAGCTCTCCTGCAGAACTAGCCTGAAAAAACTGGGGGAAGGGTAGCAAACCCTGTCACTCTCAAGGGAAAGGAAAAAAACCCACCTCTGGCCCATATTGTTAGAGCTCCCTCTAATGCTGAGGGTGAGGCAGAGCCACTGGAAAGGGCCTACTTCCAAGACCCACAGACCGCAATGACCTAAGACTAAGGACAGACAGGTCCACGAGGGAAAGCCTACCACCAGCGCAGAGCCACAAATGAAAGCAGTCTACTGCTGGGAGGGGCAAGGCCACGGAGACGGCCCCTCTCTGAGAGGCAGAGTAACGCCTACTGGCAAACCTACTGGCAAAGCAGAAGGTAAAGAGCATGAAGCCTATGGTACGAGGAGGATAATCGTAACAAAATCCAAACCAGCTCAATCCTCCCCATACTGACCCAAAACTTGGTCCTTTAAAGCCCTAGTAAAAGAGGTATGCCCATCTCCACACATGAATGTGACTGACCTCAGTCTCTATACAAGACTCAACTTCCAACTAAAAATGACAAGATACACAAAACACCAAGAAAAACAGTTTTCTGTGTGAAATCTGAAGCAACTGAGCTCTTTCTGCCATCCTTACTCTCCAGGGAAAGGGCAGAGACGGGTGGCTGCCCTCAGGGCGCTGGATCAAGGCTTTGCTCCTGGGCATGGGACCAGCTCAGCAGGCCTGGTTCTCCCCGCCCACACCTCCCTGTTTGTCCGCATGTCACTTAGCATATAATTGTACCTGATGCTGGGTTCGCATGAGATACCATGGGGGCTTTTTTTTTTTTTCACTCAAAAATCCTGAATATTAGTTTCTCAGGTTCCTTGCTAGAGACTCACTTGGAATTTATAGGCTGCCTAATTCCTGCCAAAAGCCCCCAGAGGCAATAGTGTAAAAGGGCTATAAGTAAGGCCGTGTAACGTCATTTCTTTTCAATGACTCCCAACTACAACTTGCTCCCAAGTCTGTCTGGCAGGGGACATCTCTCCCCAAAGCTCCAGATCCAGGTAACTAGATGGCATCTTTGCTGGATGTCAGAAATGCCACAAACCTAGCATCCCCGTCTCTACCTCCCATGTTCCTGCTGTTGCCTGAGCCACTCAGGTTGGAAACCTAGGCCTCACACCTTTGACCACTCTTTCCTAAAGCCTTCTTTTCTACCTTTCCAGGCTGCCTTGTCCCCTCCTTTCCACCTTTGGACCACAATTATCCACTGCCCCTCACTGATCTTGCCTCCAACCTTGCTCCTCCCCTCCATTCCATTCCTTGGCTGTCCTCAACTCAGCCTTCACAGCTTAGACACCTCTTCTAGGAAGCCTTTTCCAGTGTGGATCAAAGCCAGTGATCACGCGTTCCTCAATTTTCTCTCATCCAAGCTAAACTTGTCCCTTCTCCTAGGACTTGGGGACATGTTTGAGAAGCAGCATGACATAGTGAAAGGAGGTGGAAGACCTGGGTTCTAGTCCCAGTTCTGTCACTAACTTGCTGTGCGAACCAGGGTAAGTCACATTTCCCCTCTGGGCCTGTTTCCTCTTCTGTAAAATGGGAAGAATAATTTCTGCTCTGTCCAAATCAGATGACAGACATAAGGCAAGGGTGTGTTATAAGCTGAAAAAAAGAGGATTAAAAAAAAAAGCAAAATAACACCACCAAAGCCTTCCTGTGTATAGCCACAGGAGCCCTCTCATTAATCAAAATGTTCTTAGTGATCCAGTAATGCCTCACATGTCTGCAGAGTGAGCCTCATGACAGCACCTTGCTATTATGTATACACCGCACTGCATAAGTCAGGTTCCGGAAGATGTTTCCTTCCATCTTGGCTCGGCCATAGGAGCAAACGAAGACGCCTCCCTTCCCGTCCCGGAAGAGGCACTTGCGGATGAGGCAGCCCTGCACAGAGCTGGCCAGGCCCATGGCCTCCTTGTCCTTCTGTAGCTCCTGCTGCAGGGAGTTGAGCACTAGGCAACTAGGCAGCTGAATGGACGCTCCTGGAAGTGGTGGGCCTAGAAAGGAGCCCCCCAGGACAGGGCGTGGGCCCTGTACTTGGTAGGACAGTCTGTATGTGAGCTGGTCCTCGTCCTCATCCTCACCACTAGGACTCAGGCCTCCATCGCTGCTGTCTGGGGTCTGGGCCACCCTTTCCCCATCACTGCCCACCTCTGCCTCCTGTGAGCCAGCCTTGGAGCCCGGCTTTGGGGAGGTAGCGGCTGGGCTGGTAGGGCTTTGGCTGCCTTCAATGACAATGTCACAGGTCCTTGGGCTCCAAGCCTGGTCCCTGCTCTCCAGGTCCAGGGACATCAGAGAGTCAGAGTCCTCTGTGGGAAGCATGCTGGGCGAGGACTTGATAAGCCCTAGGAGATACTTGTAGGCCCAGTTCTTGTCTGCTGATGGGTGGCCCTCAACAGTCACGGAGTTGTTTTCACTGCCCACAAATTCACAGTTTTCCAGGACACACAGGGGCACATTGTGCAGAAAAACATGGGTGTTTTTGAAGGTGCAGAACTTCACTTGGCAGGTCCCTGGGCCATGGACCTGGATGTGCCCATTTTCAAAGTTGCAGTTGTCAAACTGGATGTGACCTGATGTTGTCTGAGGAATAAAAAAGAGAAAATAGATAAAACAGGGATAATTGTTTTGTTAGTACTCTAACTGCTCTTTAAGGAGGGTGGAGCTGGAGAGGCCATCTGTCCTGCTGATCCTGTTCTCTGTCCCACCAAGGGCATGTGTCAGCCCCCACACAGGGGCACAGGGATAGGAAGCTGCTCTGCATCAGAGGGAGGATAATTTGGAGTTGCCTGCCTTTCCCTCCTTCCAATCCAAATTTAGTGAGAATATAAACTTTGAGGGGTGAAGATGGAGAAGAGAGAGGGAGGAAGTTGAATGCTCAGAGGGACGCTAGGTGAGATGAAGTCAACATGGTAATAACACAAGAGGTGAGCCAGGAGAGTGAGTGTTGCTCTAGGGATGATCAGGAATGACAAGGAGAACTTTGGACTTTTACAAACACAAGAATAGGCTGGGATTTGAGCACAATTTTACTGTGCCCCCTGAAGGATGAGGGAGTCCCAGCTTGGTGTCTCGGTTACACGAAAGAAGTGTGAGATTGTGAGGTGACTTGCTAGGTCTCACTCCTTCAGGCACCTTCACCATCTTCTCAGCCCTGCAGCACCCCACATTGCACAAGCTTGGCATCTGAACTCAGGACAGAGCCAGGCAGAAGCCTGAGGGCTGATATAAGAGAGGCCAGGAGGGGCTGAGCCCTGCCCGGGTGGGGGCAGGCAGCAGGGGAGGCCCAGCCACAGGTTCTGGGAAAGAGTCCAGCCTGTGTAGCAACTGCTATGGAGGGTGGGGGGTGGCACAGCAAAGGATAGCAGGCTCTGTCCCTAAAGAGGGGGACAAGGTATCCTGCCACAGCCAGGCAGTGCTGAGCGGTAGTTAAGATGGGCTCTGGGGTCTGACTGCATGGGGTACCCCTCAGCTCTGCCTCTCTCAAGTGTGTTACTTTGGGCTGGACTTCATCTCTCTGAGGCTCTTTGTCTGCACTAGAGGGCTTGCCAGCTAACAAAGAACAAGGTAGGGAGCCAGGTACAGAGTTGGCACTCACTAAAAATTAGCTACCATTACCTGGGGTCAGGGACACAAAGAGCAGAGACTCCTCTGGGGTGGGGAAGAGCTGAATCCCACAGCACCACTCACCTGAGCCCCTTAGCTCCCAGGCATGGCTGAGAAGCCCAGCCACTCTATATTCCTGAAAAAGAACTGTTTCCGGATTTCACGCTAAATTCCATCAGATGGATTTGAACCATAAAATGAGGGAGTGTTTCATGATTCCAGTGAGTAATCCAGACACATCCACCCCTGAACAGTTTTTACATTCTCTGGCAGTGAGCACCCCGGAGAGCTTGGCCCAGAGCTTACTCACTCGCCTTAACCTCTATAAGCTCTTCCTTATGGCTTTTTCCTTGCTGCAGTTTAAATCTATTTTCCCTTACTTGGTCCCCTCTGTAGATGGAACACCAGTTCTCTGGAGGTGCAGAACCATTGCTGGGGTTGTCCTCAGAAGTCACTGAAAACCACTGTGGAATCACCCTGGCCTTTGCATTTTACAGGCAAGGTCATCCTAGCCCCTTGTCCTGTTTTCAAGGGGTGCTAATATATGCCAGGCCCCACCCCATGGGGATCTGTGGCTGCCCTTCTGAAGGAGGAAAGGCTGACTCGAACATATTACTCTAAGAATAAATGTCGTATGAAACATGAAGGGTCTCGAATCAAACTCTTCTTCTGGGTCTGCAGATCAGCATAGGAGTTGTTCACTAGTCCTTCTGAAACATTCTGGGCCTAAAAAGCAGGCTTTTAAGTTTCCAAGAAATCCAGCACAAGGTAATTTCAAAAGTACTTAAAATTTGAGTTTTTTTTTTTTTTTTAAGATTTTATTTATTTATTCATGAGAGATACAGAGAGAAAGGCAGAGACACAGGCAGAGAGAGAAGCAGGCTCCACGCTGGGAGCCCCTTGTGGGACTCGATCCTAGGACTCCGGGATCAAGCCTGGAGCCAAAGGCAGAGGCTCAACCGCTGAGCCACCCAGGTGTCTAGAATTTGAGTTCTAACTTCATTAATTATCCACTTGAGAAAGTTACTTAGCATCTCTGAGGCTTTAGTACCCCCACCTAAAAATGGGGATTCCACGTCTACTGTCTACCACAAATATTTGTTGTGGGGATCAAATGAAGTCAGAGACGGATAGTCACCTATGAATACAGGCTTTAGATCTTAGCTCTGTCCCTTACTAAGTCTGAGACCTGGGCATGTCACTTAATCTTGGTGAGTCCCATTATGTTCATCTATAAAACCAGATGGCACTACCCATCTTACGAATGGCTATAAAGCTATACCAGGGACCCAGTAAGTGCAATGTAAATGACTGTAGTATGATGATTATTACAAATCTGAGAGACAATTTGTTGTTACTTGGTAGTAACAGTGGTGATATAATTATTACTGACCAGGTTTGAAGTCTAGATATTATGTTTCTAGGCAATGTAAAACTGCAAACTCTGCTGCCAGGAGTTATCAACATGTCAATACATCCTTTGGTTTGAATACAGCTTGCATTCTGTGTTCCTAGAAGGTTAAGTGTTGGGCTGGTATTTCTTTTTTTTTTTTCTTTTGAAGTTCGATTTGGCAACATATAGTATAACACCCAGTGCTCATCCCGTCAAGTGCCCCCCTCAGTGCCCGCCTCCCCTTCCTCTACCCCTTGTTTGTTTCCCCGAGTTAGGTGTTTCTCATGTTTTGTCACCCTCTCTAATTTGGGCTGGTATTTCCTAACCCTCTCCCCAGTCCCCTTGGTAAAAGCCTGACCTTCTCTGACCCTCCTCCACAAGGTGGGGCTAACGTGCTAAAGGTCATTGGTTCTGCATAGCCTCTCCTGGCTTTGGCTAAGTCCGGGCAAGAGGTGTTCTGTTTCCTGTCACCATGTGGCATACTCCAGGACCTGGCTTTCCCACCTAGTTACTTCACCTGGGGTTCCAGTTCGTTCAGTGTGGAAGGGAAGAAGTACAAAGCAGTTTGGGTCTTGAGTCCTCGACTTATTTTTTAATATAGCTTTCCAGGAATAAAGTAGAATGTTGATCGTTACTGATCCCTTACCCGTTTCTCAACTGGTGCAGAGGTCAGAGGAGTGTGTTTTAGGAGTAACGAAAAACTCCCAATTTTAACAACAAAGGGGTTACAAACCCACTGAGAAGTGGCCCAAGTCAGGACTGAAGAGGCCACCCATCTGGATGTGGATACCCACCTTGAACATGAAGGGTGAGAACCAGGCGGGCATGAAGACAAGGTTGCACAGGCGTGTGGTGGAGCAGTGCTGATCGATGCTGGCAAGCAGGGCCACCTCACCCAACTTCCCGTGCCCTACGATCTCCACGGGCACCTTCAGGATGATTTCACCTTGCTCTTCGTACACGCCTGGAAACAGCTCAATTCTGTCATACAGGCTGGCCATGGCCAACGCACTACCCAGGCTGTCAAACTCATGGCCCGGCCCAACGCTCAGGGTACGGCGTTCCCTCCTCCGACGAAATAAAGAAAAGCAGACGGAGGACTCCAAGTCCAGGGCGTTCTTGGTCCAGGTCTTGGAGGCCAGGTAATGCTGCTTGAAGGCCTCCCTCCAAGACTCAGGCTCCACATCAGGCTGGTTGGGCCAGTTGGGGTGGCGGCATTCGGTGCATTCCAGACACAGCTGCCGCCAGCGAGTGCTGTCGAGACTGAGGATCAATTCATACCAGGCTCTGCAAACCAGGCTGCAGCGGCCCAGGTCGGGCAGGTGCAGGTAGGCTAAGATCATGCGCCACAGCTCCAGGGGGAGGCCGCCAGCCTCCATGGTCACCTGAGGGATAGACATAAAACCAGAGAGGTTTTTGCTGACCTTGCTTACAGCTCCCCTTCTTGAAATATTTCCTGCCTTCTCCTGACCCCAAGAGTGTGCAAGCAAACAAGGCACAGCCAATCATAGGACTCTATCCCTTCAACTAGAATCCTCTTCTGGGACTTTTCTACCTGGAGTCAGCAGGGAAGACTCTCTTTTCTCTTGATCAGACATTATATCTGATCTGCTATCAGCCATGCTTCCCACTTGTGGAGAAAACCTTGCGGTACCAGAGCCAAGCAGAAGTGAGGAGGTGAAAGATGAAAAATGAAAAAGAGAAAAAGTAAGTGATCACACGTGTATGTGTCCTGGTGGTACTGATTCCAGATTCCTGAAGCTGCCCTGGAATCTTCGGTTCTTTCTTCAATTCTACAGGGTACCTCAATGACCTTTTTTGCTTAAGCTGTTTTTATTTGAGTTTCTATGACTTGTAACTAAGATTCTGAACTAATACAGAGGGAACCCACCTTTAGCTGTTACAGTCCTAGAGCTCTGGATTCCCTAGACTCCCAAGGAAGGGACCTCTATTTCTTCGTACCAAGAGGAAAATGAACTGAGACAGTGAGTGTCCATCTGTCAGTCTCTCCTCATTGCCAGATTAAATAATTACCATTGCTTTCTCATGTAAGGAAACTTCAGGAAAGACTGATGCGGGATCAGAGGCTGTGAGTTTTGGTCCTGGCTCTGCTACTGATGCAACCCTACTGTCTTAAACACCTACCCCACTGGCTGCCCAGCCATCTGTCCCCTTGCTTTTTGCCCCACACCAACAATCTACATTTTTAGAGATGCAGGGTCCCCTGGTAGCCATGTCAGAGGACAATACTACCCCAGACCATTGCAGCAAAAAGTTGGACTCTGGATGGCTCCAACTGGGCCACTGAGCTCTCCAGGGGAATACGAGTTGCAATTCTAGAATCAGGTTGACTTCTTTGCTGAATGGAAGATAATGAATGGCTTCTTTCCTAAAGCTATAAAACTCAGGAAAAGTTGCCAGCGCCCATTTTCTTTGCAGGGGGGTAAGGGTGGGGTGGGGCAGAAGCAGCTAGTCTACATTGAGAGAAGAATGAGTCAGAGACACAGAAACAAGCAGAGAAGGGCAGAAACCATCCCAATTTCTCTATAGCCAGGTCACAGCTCCAGCCCATGCTCAAAACTCACCTTTATCTTTGCCTTTTGAATTCCATCAGCTAGCTCTGTACTCTTGTGATAAATTCTTTTTGCTCAAGCTGGCTTCATTGAATTTCTGTTATTTATACCTCTCATTTATGAGTGTCCGTTTCCCCACCTAACACACAAGGGGACTGTGTTAGATGACCTAGAGCAACTTTCAAGTCTGAAACCCTATAAAGTCTCTAGACAACTAGAAACTAAAATTGGAAATAGGGCAGACTTCACAACAGACTGTAATCAAGTTGTTAACCTCTTCAAGGTTTTGGTTTTCCTCTCCATTTAATGAACATCATGATCATACCTGTCAGCTATCTAGGCCTAGGAAGGCCAGAAGCACAAATGTGTGATTTATGTCTACAAGAATTCTAGACTTCATCATGACAGGTCTGGTTTTAACTCCACAGATTAGTATTAGGGCCATGTTACATAGGTTTTTCTGTAATGATCACCTAGTATGACTTTACTAAGTCCTTGACAGCACTAAAGAAAAGCTAGGCTCTGGACTGGTAAGCATTACAAAGCAAAGGCTGGGCTCCTGGTAGCTGTGACTCCCCCAAACGAACACTGCTTTATTTACAGTGGTCTCCGTGATAGCCATGTCTCCTGTTCCTCACCTCCTCCTTTAGCTATACGTTTTCAGGCTTTTCTTTTTTTTTTTTTTAATTTTTTTCAATTTTATTTATTTATGATAGGCACACAGTGAGAGAGAGAGGCAGAGACACAGGCAGAGGGAGAAGCAGGCTCCATGCACCGGGAGCCCGACGTGGGACTCGATCCCAGGTCTCCAGGATCGCGCCCTGGGCCAAAGGCAGGCGCTAAACCGCTGCGCCACCCAGGGATCCCCGTTTTCAGGCTTTTCAAGAGAAAATGGTTCTTTTATTCCTTCTCTATCCTAAGAAGGTAAATATAGCTAGGTGATCACATCCATTCCCTTGGCTTCAACTATAAAATCCAGATCTCCAGGCCCAATAGTCTCTCTCAGGCCTTCCACATACAGATAACCAATGCCTATTGAGCATTTATCCTGGGATGTTCCACAGATACTAAAAACTCAGCATTATATTCAAAACTGAACCTCAATTTTCATGTTAGGGCATTACAAAAAAACTGGAACTAGATTCTCCCTCCTGCCATGAAAACTATACAGTTGGACCGAATATATGCTTTCAGGCACCGAAGAGTAAACTGCACAGGACCGTAATCTTTGAGAGAAGGGAAATACAATAGGGGAGCATGTAACTGCTCTAGTTTTCATTCGGGGGCACCTTCTCATTGTGGGGTAGGGAGATGGCACCCAAGTAGAGTGGCAGTCTCACGGAGCAGGCAGATAGGAGTTCTGTGATGCTCAAAAATGGCTGGAATCTGTGAGGCAGGGTGGGGTGGGTGGCCCGTTTCTTGGCTCAGAGCTGGACTGCCCATGCACAGAGCATGCCTTCATCAGACTTAGTGGAGATCGCCTGTTACAGGGTAAATGGTGATAGTAAAGATCATGTAGACCTGGGAGATAATGGAAGTCCAGCCCAGAATATGGAATGTTCACACTGAGACTCAGAAAGGATATGTCACGGGAACAGATTCAAATTAGAAGAAAAAAGGCAAGCTTGATAGGATCAAAGGGTTCTGGCAATAACGTAACTGCCTGTTAGAATACTATTTACCACTCAAAAAAAAAAAAAAAAACCAAACAAACAAAAAACAAACCCCACCAATATCTAGGCTCCCTCAACACGCCAGCTACAAGGGAGTCCAGAAACAGACTAATATGTATATGGGCACTTGACTTTTGACAAAATATCAGTGCAATTCCATGGATAAACAAAAGCCTTTTCATCAAATGGTGCTGGAAAAACTTGAGACCCATATGAAAAAAATGAACTTCTGATATAAGCCATATTCAAAAATATAAGATTGATTTTAGACCTCAATACAAAAACAAAATCTATAAAGCTTCTAGAAGAAAACATAAGGGATGCTTGGATGGCTCAGTTGGCTAAGCATCCAGCTCTTGATTTCAGCTTGGGTCATGATCTTGGGGTTGTGGGATTGAGCCCTGTGTCAGGCTTCATGCTCAGCAGGGAGTCTGTTTGAGATGGTCTCTCCCCTCCCCAGGCTCCCTCTCTCTCTCACACATACCAGTCTCTATAATTAATAAATACATCTTAAAAAAATAACCTAAGAAAATATGCAACCTCAGGATAGGCAAAGATTTCTGAGAACACAAAAGGCACTAATCCTAAAAAACAAAAAATAAATAAATTGGTCTCTCAGAATTTTCTGCTCATCAAAAGGCATCATTAAGAAAATGACAAGTGAAAGAATGGGAGAAAATATTTGCAATGTACATATAGGAGAGACTATATCAAGAAGTCCTATAGCTCAATAATAAAAAAAAATACAATAAAGAATAGGCAAAGATTTGAAAAGAAACTTCACAAAAGAAAAACAAACAGCCAAGAAGAAGAGATGCTCAACATCATTATTATTCATTGCTTGATTTGTATTAAAACCATAGTGAGATAGATGTGTGTGTATGAGAGACTCGCTACAATGGTTAAACAAACAAACAAAAAAACACTAAAAGCATCAAACATACATTGCTTCATACATTGCTGGTAGGAGTATAAAATACTACAATCACTTTAGAAAACTATTTGGTAGTTTCTTCTGCAATTAAACACACACCTATGTTATGACCCAGGAATTCCACTCCTAGACATTTACCCAAGATAAATGAAAATGTGTATTTACACAAACATTTTTATGAGAATGTTTACAGAGGTTTTATTCATAATAGCAGAACAAACAAAAAACTGAAAACAATCCAAATGTCCATCACCAGAAGAGAAGATAAACAAATTGTGGTATATTTATGTAATGCAATACTATTCGGCAGTAAAGGGGAATGAATTGCTGATATATATACAATAGACAGGTGAGCCACAAAGATATGTTAAGGAAAAGAAACCAGCCACAAAAGACAACATATTGTATGATTCCGTATGGGTGAAGTTTAAAAACAGACTAATCTACGGTGATAAAAATCAGAATAGCACTTGAAGGGGTCCCATGGAAACTTCAGGAGTGAAGGAAATGTTTACATCTTCACTGCTGTGTTAGTAACATGGATAAACACATCTAAAAAAGCTCACTGGACTGCATGCTTCTGTTCTGTGCATTTTATTGTATGTAAACTTTATCTCAATTAAAAAAAATCGTATAAAAAAAATCGTATAGATTATCATCTCTCCAGGCCTGCTCTACCACCTATACTCCATGTCTCAGTTAATGGTACCATCATCTTCCACTTTGCCACCCTAGTCAGTAACCAGGGAAACCTTCCTGATTTCTTTTCTCTCTTCTTCTCTCCCAGATAGTCTCTCACATCCTGTGTTTCTGCCTCCTTAAGCACTCTCAAATTAATCCTTTCCTCTCTCCCCTGTCACCAAGTTGTTCCTGGCCTCACCGTCTTTAGTTTGGATTACCACAGATTCTCAACTGGTCTCCCTGGAACCAGTCCCGCCTCCTCCATCCAATCCACTTCACACACAGCCACCAAGGGAAGCTTTCTAAAATATAAATGTGGGCATGCCATATATCAGCTAAGAATTCCTCAATGGTTCCCATGGCTTCCAAAAGAAAACCTAGTACAGATGACAGGTCATGTGCTGGTCTATTTCTCTAGCCTCATCATTGACCTCCACCCCACCTACCCTTGCGCTCCCAATAGCACCTTGCTCAAAGGACCTTTCTTCATCCTCTCTCCTCAGGCGTCAAGTGCCTCTTCCGGCCTCCCACAACTACTTTAGTTCTATCATAGCCTTCTTACAGTGTAAATGAAAATGGAGTACACAGAGCAAATGTACAGTTTAGTGAATTATTTTATAAGGCAAACATCCTACTAACAACTACCGAGATTAGAAAACAGAATTTTGCCAGCTACTCCAGAAGTCTCCCCATGTGCCCCACTCTAATCCTCCCCACAAAGGTAAAACATATTCCTGTTTCTGTAGTAATCACTTCCTTGGTTCTTTGTGGTTTTATCACCTAAGTATGCAACCTGAGGTTCTAGAGATTTAGTTTTGTCCTCAGGTTTTTAGCTTGGTATGTGTTCGATTCTCATTCCATCCACAGGGTTCCATTTCATCCCTTTCCTTTCTTTACAAGCTGTCTGTTGAAGAACCTCAACAATCTGACCAGTTTCTCAGTCTGAATTTTGCTGACTGCATGCTTTCTCATCGGAGAGTTCACCTTGTTCCCCTGTTGTCTCTTCTGCACATTGGCAGCTGGATCCAGAGGCCTGATGAGACTCAGGTCTTGATCCCTTTAGCAAGGCTACAAGTGGTACTGCATGTTTTTATCAGAAAATGTCCACAAGTCCGGCCATCTCTTTTCTGATGTTAGTGTCCACTGATACTCATTGCCTGGATCCATTAATTCACCTGGAGGTAACAAAATGGTACTAACTCTAACTGTATCATTTGGTGGATTCTTTTGATGAAGTAATTATATTAGGAGATGCTCCTCTTCATCTATTCTTTAAAGTTACCCAGTTGTACCATATATTTAGGAAAGGCCTTCATTTCCCAAGTCTCAAGACAATGAATTGTCTTTGTGATTCTTTGAAGGTAAGCAATTTGTATGTGTGTGTATTATGAGAATCTATGTATTTAAATATATTTTACAGGTTTCAAGTCTTTGAAATTGCTATTCTTATTGAAGCTCAAATTGAACCTCAATTTGGTTCCTCAGTCATTTTGACACAGCCTCAGTAATTTTTGATAAGTGTCCTTGCCATGTGGTATGTCAAGATGTTCCTGGCTCAGTTTTTACATTTCCTGCCCAGACATGGTATCAGACATGTAAGAAATTTTTTAAAAATTTTATTTATTTTATTTTAGTTTTTTTTTTTAAGATTTTATTTACTTGAGAGACAGGAGGGAGAACAAACATAGAGAGGAAGAAGCAGACACCCTGCTGAGCAGTCTGATATAGGACCCTGAGATCATGACCTGAGCCATAGGCAGACACTTAACTGAGCCACCCAGATGCCCCTAAGATATTTTTTTTTTTTTTTTTTTTTTATGATAGTCACACACAGAGAGAGAGAGAGGCAGAGACACAGGCAGAGGGAGAAGTAGGCTCCATGCACCGGGAGCCCGACGTGGGACTCGATCCCGGGTCTCCAGGATCACGCCCTGGGCCAAAGGCAGGCGCCAAACCGCTGCGCCACCCAGGGATCCCAGCCCCTAAGATATTTTTTAATTGAAGTTTTTATTAAGATAATTGTAGGTTCATAGGTAGTTGCAAGAAATAATACAGAGAAACCTCTTGTATACTTTCTCAGTTTCTCCCACTGGTAACCTTTTGCAAAACTATAATCACAACCAGCATAATGACATTGATATAATCTATTACCTTCTTTAGAGTTCCTCAGTTTCACCTGGACTCATTCATTGTCGTGTGTTTGTATTATGTTCTAACCATTACCTTTTATCACCTGTGTAGGTTTGGGTATCCACTAGCACAATCAAAATACCAAAAAGTTCTGATACCACAAGATCCCATCCTGACTCCTCTTCCCTGTTCTTAATCCCTGACAACCATTAATCTGTCTTCCATTTCTAAAACTGTGTCACTTCAAAGATGTCATATAAATGGAATCATACAGTACATAATCTCTTGAGATTGGCTTTTTTTTCCCTCCCCGATCAGCATAATTCCTTAGAGATTCAAGTTGTGTGCATCACTAGTTTGTTCCTTTAAAATGCTAAGGAGCATCCCATGGTATAGATGTGCCACAGATGCATCCAGATAATCTTGTCAAATGCATTCACGCATGTAATTCCAAACCGTATCAAAAATAGAGTATTACTATCACCCCAAAATATTCCCTCATGACTTTTCTGTCAATTCCCACCCCAAACCCCAAGCAGCAACTGCTGTTGTGACTTTTCCACCACAGACTAGTTTTGTCTGTTCTAGAATTTCATATAAATGGAAATACGTAGTATGTATGCTTTTGTGTTAAGGCTCTTTCACTTAGTATAACATTTTTTTGAGATTCATCCATTATGTTGTATGTATCAGTAATTCATCCCTTTTTATTGCTGAGTAGTTATTTCGCTGTATAATGTATTGATATAGCAGTTTTTAAAAATCGATTCTACTATGGAGGAAAGACTGAACTGTTTCCAATTTGAAGCTATTGTGAATAATGCTACTGTGAATATTCTTATACAAATGCTTTGTGGGCATATGTTTTAATTTCTCTTGAGTAAATACTTACAAAAGTGGAACTGCTGGGTCTTTTCTCCAAACAAATTAATTTTTTTTTTCCAAACAAATTATACCATTTTACACTCTCACCAAGAACATATAAGAAATACCACTGCTCTACAACTTCACTACCATTTATTGTTGTTGGTCTTTCTATCATTCTGGTGGGTATGCAATGGCATCTCATTTTGGTTTTAATTTTCACTTCCCTTGTGACTAATGATGTTGAGCACTTTTTCATGTGCTTACTGCCATTCATGTATCTTTCAGGAGTGTGTTCACATCTTCTATTTTTTTAATTGGCTTGTCTTTTTAATATTCAATTGTAGGACTTTTTAATATATCCTTTACCAGATATATGGTCTGGGAATACTTTCTCCCTGTTTATAGCTTATCTTTTCCTTTTCTTGATGGTGTCTTTTGATGAGAAGTTTTACATTTTGATGAAGTCTAACTCACCTTTTCCAAATGACTGATCCCTTCGGAGAAGGCTTTGCTAATTCCCATGTCAGAAAGACATTTTCTTATATATATATATATATTTTTTTTTTTCTCTCTCTCTCTTCCTTCCTTCCTTCTTTCTTTGGCAGAGAGATAGAGCCAGAGAGCACAAGTAGGGTGAGCAGCAGAGGGAGAGGGAGAAGCAGACTTCCTGCTGAGCTGGGAGTGGGATGTGGGGGCTCAATCCCAGGAGCCTGAGATCATGACCTGAGCTGAAGGCAGAAACCTAACCAATTGAGCCACCCAGATGCCTGACATTCTTCTCTATATTTTCTTCTAAAAGTGTTGTGATTTTGACTTTAACATTTTGATCTATGATCCATAATGAATTAATTTTTGTTATGGTGGGATCCCTGGGTAGCGCAGTGGTTTGGCGCCTGCCTTCGGCCCAGGGCGCGATCCTGGAGACCCGGGATCGAATCCCACGTCGGGCTCCCGGTGCATGGAGCCTGCTTCTCCCTCTGCCTGTGCCTCTGCCTCTCTCTCTCTCTCTGTGTGACTATCATAAATAAATAAAATTAAAAAAAAAAAATTTTTGTTATGGTATGATGCAGTGGTTGAAATTAAAATTTTTTATGTGAGAATTCAGTTATTCCAGCACCAGTTGTTGAAAACAATCTACTATCCCCAGTTGGGTTGTTTTGGTACCTTTGTCAAAAATCAAATAACAGTAGCATGGGTCTATTTCTGGGTGATTTATTCTGTTTCATGGATCTATTTGTTAATCCTCATGCTACCACCACTCTAGCACATTTCTGACATTTTTCCTTTAATGAATTATGCTTCTGGTGTCAAGTCTAAGAACTCTTTACCTAGCTCTGGATCCTGAAGATTTTTTTCTTAAAGTTTTATAATTTTACCTTTTACATGCAAATTAGTGATCCATTTTGAGTTAATTTTTGATTAAGATGTAAGGCTTAATTTGAAGTTTTTTTGTTTTTGTTTGCCCTATGATTGTTTGTCCCAGCACCATTTGTAGAAAAGGCTATCGTTTCTCCATTGAATTGCTTTTGTACTTTTGTCAAAAATCAGTTGAGCTTATTTTTGTCCTCATTGCTTTAATTGGAAGTCATATTTCAATACCACAACCAGTGTATTAGAGATGTTTATTTCTACTAGGTTTGGTCATTGTTTCTAAGGCTTTTCAATGGATTCCTGGCTCTCTATCAGATTGTGGGGTTCTTTGGAGATAGGGACTGGATACTTTGATCTCAGAAAGTTCAGTACCTGGTGCTGATCCCCTTCTCTACTCCAACTAGTCAGAGCAACAGAAAAGTGAGAAGATACACCCTAGGTTATTCTAATACCAGGTCCACTCTTCGCAGATACAATGAGTGTGACTCTGGTTTTTCCTACGCTCCAGGTTCTTGCAGGAAATGATGCCAATAAGTACATCTACTGTACTTAACTACATGATTTAGTATTACCCACAACTGACTTGACCAGAGTCACTGGAAAAGAAACAGGTCGGCAGTACTTCTGGTAGGACAAACTCTTCTATATTTAACTCTCACATAACTCCTCCTTTCTCTCATAGCTTCCTATCTTGTACTCCAAATCCTTCTCAACTTTCTTCCCAGATCTTTTGTGGCTCTAATTATTCTTTTCCTAATTTGACTATTGCTCTTATTAGGATGTCATTTGCATAAGAAAGGAGTTCTGATGCCAGGGCTACTCTGAGGGGGTTAGATGTAATTCAGTCTTAATTAGAACCTTTCCTCAACTCTGTTTTTGGCACACCTCACTTAAAAGATAATAATGATAATAATAATAATAAAATGTTACTTTGCTGTTTCTCCATAAGGTCTTGGTGACCTGTACAAGGTTCTCTGAATTTAGTGACTTCGTATATCACATTTCTTCTAGCTAGTCCCAACCCTTCACAAGGTTCCTTTCTTCTGACTAGCTCAGATTCAACCTCCTTCTCCCACATAAGGACCATCATATGTCCCATACAGTTTACATTTACCTGTCTAAATTTTTCATCTCCCTATTAAAAGGAGCTCATTTATAATACGTTCCTAGTTATCTTTGCTTCACTTCTTTTTTTCCTTATTGTTTTGCATTTCAATTTAAAAACACCAGAAGAACACTATTATCCTCATTTTAACAAGTTCCTATAGGAGGCGCGTCTGAGTGGCTCAGCTGGTTAAGCATCTGACTCTTGATTTCCACACAGGTCATGATCTCAGGGTTATGAGATTGAGCTCTATAATGGGTTCTTCACTGGGTGTGGAGCCTGCTTAAGATTCTCTCTCTCTTCCTCTGCCCCTCCCTCCTCTGTAAAAAAACAAAACCAAAACTAGTTCCTATATGAAAGTAGACAAATTATCAACCACTCAAGCATTTCTTCCCAAAGGGTAACCTTTTTTTTCTTTTTTTTTTTTTTTTAAAGAACTTACTTACCTGAGAGAGACAGCACGCAGGCACACGAGAGAGAGAGTCCATGCGTGGGGTTGGGGAGGGTGGTGGGCAGAGGTAACAGCAGACTTACCACTGAGCAGGGAGCCAGACTCTGGGCTAGATCCTAGGACCCTGGGATCATGACCTGAGCTGAAGGCAGATGCTTAGCCCACTGTGCCACCCAGGTGCCCCACCAAAGGGTAACCTCTTAACAAGGGTCAACTGCCGCCATCTGAAAGGAGTTTTTTTTTTTTTTAAGAGCTTTGACTTCTTAGGCTCCTTGTTCTCTTTGTTTCTATCTCCTACTTTCCAATTTATTAGCTTCTCTGACTCTGCTGTTTTTCCTGAGAGCATCATAAATTGTATATTTTCTGACATGCCTTAACCAGGATGTTCTTTCTACAGGAGACAACTCTGATAGCTGTATGTGAGTGAATCCACTAACCTTAAGGGGACCTAACCCACATAGCCTTTCAGGTGAGAGACTTCCATATGGCCTTTGGTAGGTCTGCCCAATAGGGCCCTTCTCTGGGACCTATTGTTAATGGTCACTATTCTAATTCTCCAGAGGATATAAGAGACCCAAATCACAACTACCCAAATTACAACCACCAATGCATCTTGCTTCACTGCTGACTGGAACCTTGTTCACTATGTGTTTGACCCAGCCAACCTATTGTATGCCCCATATGACATTGCACAGCACCCAGCACTGCCAATCTCTGTCCCAGAAGAGTTTCCCAGTTACTCTAGCAGTCCATCAATAAGGAATACTCTGGGCCACTACAACTGAAGTATGAGTATGGCAAGAACCAAACACACCATTTAATACCTGCGCCAAGTACATGCTTAACGGTGTTTTTAAGTAAATGAATAGGTAGAGGTGAATTTCCATCATGGCGCCACCCCAATTTTTATCTCATTTTTGCAAACTTATGTAAATTTACTATAGAAATACAGTTTCAAGGACCTTCACTCTCCACTCAAGTTTCCTGCATCCATATAAAAATTCCCATGTAGAAATTCTTAAAATTCAACTGGGAATAAAAAATTTAAAGAATAAAAAATCCTTTTATTCCTTAGTTCATTTGTTTTGCAAATATAGCCCTTATGGAGTGTGGGGGATACTGGGATGAGAAAACAACTGATAGGAAATGGACAGCCTGGGATAGCAAGAATTGAGCACTATTGCAGCTTACAGAGCTCAGGCTATTTTTAAACCAGGCATGGTGAGATTTCTGTAACAGTGGTTCTTAAAACATGGCTCTTGGCCATCTACTTCAGAATTACCCAGGGCTTGCTCCTACTCCCACTTTAGATCTCCAGAATGAGACTCTCTGGAGTGGAATTAATTATCGGCATACTTATCAAGTTCCCTGGTGACTGCATGAAAAGGGTCTCCCTTCCACACTTTGATGTAGCATCCTCAATGAATGACTCTCTTCAGTTTTCAACCTTCTTGGTGATATGGACCTCCCTGTATTATCTCAAAGTCAGAAGACTTGGACCATGCTGTATGAGACCTTGAGGAAGTCACTTAATTAAGCCCTGGCCTTTGGTTTCCTCATATATAAACTAGAGACCCTGATACTACCCCAGAAGATTTTTGCAACCAAGAAGAGATCCAATGTTCACTGTGCTGGGAATTAGTGCTTTTCAGCAACTAGTCCCAGTTTCCCCTCCTGCATACCTGATAGGATTGTACTGGCCCTTCCAGTGGTTGGGTGGGGCACATGGCTAGTATTAATCAGGGATTTTTTTAAGATTTATTTATCCATGAGACGCGCGCGCGCGCGCACACACACACACACACACACACACACACACAGATACAGAGAGAGAGAGAGGCAGAGACACAGGCAGAGGGAGAAGCAGGCTCCATGCAGGGAGCCCAACGTGGGACTTGATCCTGGGACTCTAGGATCACACCTGGCTGAAGGCAGGTGCCAAACCGCTGAGCCACCCAGGGATCCCTAATCAGTGAGTTTTGAGAAGAGCTGTGTGCTATCTCTTGACTAAAGATTTAACTGCCTAGGCAAGACCAACCAGAGCTCTGTTTTTCTCTGGCATAGCAACTGGCAACATTTGAGACAATAGCTACTCTTGTAGAGTCCCCATGCTAACCCAAAATAGATACACATCATACATAAAACATAATCCTTTGTTTCAGGTTAAGGCATTAAGAATTTGAGGACTGGGCAGCCCCGGTGGCTCAGTGGTTTAGCGCCGCCTTCGGCCTGGGGTGTGACCCTGGAGGCCCAGGATTGAGTCCCACGTCAGGCTCCTTGCATGGGGCCTGCTTCTCCCTCTGCCTCTCAGTTATGAATAAATAAATAAAATCTTAAAAAAAAAAAAAAGAATTTGAGGACTGTTGCTACAGTATAACCTGTCCCTTCCTGACTTATAGAGCATGTGAACCTCTAAAGGCCACTAGCAGGAAGCTCCTGGACACCCTGAGATGGCCCATTCCATGGTTTGTCTGCAGCCAACTTTGGTATATTTCCTAAAACTGAGCCAAAATCCAGCTCTTAGCTCCTTCTTCAGTTGGTTTCAGTTCTGTTCCCTTGGAGTCCCTAGAGTTCTGCTCTCTTATAGATGTTGCATGTTGGTATGGGCCTTGGATGTGAACAATGGAAGCTTGTATTCTATTGTAGATTCCTCAGGAGGGAAGTGGCCTGATCAGAGCTCTATTTCAAGATCCATCCACAACAGGTAGAACAGTGAGCAGAAACTTACAACTCAGCAAATATTAAATGACAGATTCTTTCCCTCAGGATGATGTGAGGGTCTCCAGAGGATTTGGGGCAAAGGTGCCTGGAAAGCTAAGGGTCTTGTGGCAGGCCTGTCAAGGGAAGGAAGATATGGCAGCAGGGGATTTTCCACATTTCAGAGCTTTCTTTCCTCCAAACTTGGACATGTCCCCAAATCTGGCAACACCCCATGGGCTGAATCTAGAATGAGGCTGACAATTCTACACATAGGACCCTCCGAACTCAAAGAGGATTTCCTTTTATTCAACTGTCACACTCCCTGTTGTTCCACTTGGCTTTATTTACTATATCTTTACACTAATCCATGGGGATCTATGCAGCGACAGGGATTTCTATAACCAGGTAACACTTAAAAAAAAAAATGTATTCAAGTTTTGCCCTTCCTTTTTCCCATTGAGGCCTCTGAACTATGGAATTAAAAGTAACGAATGTCCCCTAGGGCTGGCGCACCTGGAGTGTGAGCCTGTAAAGAGCTGGAGAAACAAAGTGGGAACTTGTTTGGGATGAGGGACCAGGGCCTGAGGTAGGCCTCAAGCTGTTTCCTTTGTGTGTTCCCAAGAGTGTGAGAACTCAGAGCTTCTGTATGGCACTCTTAACCCTCTGGGCCACAGGGTGTCTCCAGCTTTAGTGGGAGGGACAGAGGCCACCCTCTTGGGACAGGAGTCCCATAAGACCTGAGTCTCAACAAGCAAGCTCTACTGCTTCCCAGCCTTGTGACTTGAGGCAAATCCTTTAACCCCTCTGAATCCATTTCCTCATATGTAAACACGTTCATGATGGCTGTCCTGCTACATTTCATGAGCATTTCAAGAATTTCCAAAGAAAAATAATCATTTATTTAACAAATCTGAATATATTGTTTACTATCACACTAGGCATTGTTCTAAGGACTGACAAGCAGTGAACAAGACAAAGTCCCTACCTTTAGAGACAATAAATTTAAAAAAATAACAGATACTGCAAGGAGAAAATAAAGCAGGCTAAGGGGTGTGCATATGTACCTGAGCATGAACATGTGTGCCACTTAGATAGGGTCATCAAGGAAGGTCTCTGAGGAAGTGACATTTGAATAGAGATCCAAATGACATTTAAAGTCATGGGATGGGATGAGATCACTAGAGAAAAAAAGTCTGATGACCAAGTCCTTGCCAGGTGAAATCTAAAGGGCATGAAATGGAAAAGGACTCAGCAAAGGAGAAATTGGGAGTGAATACTTAGAGGACTGTACAGGGCTCTGATCAATGTGAGGCACTGAAAGTGAAGCTTTGCTTTGCTGTCTAGACTCCCACTGCTTTTGAGAGAATGGGTCTATTGGCCTATTAGTTTGCTGAGCATCATGATGGGGAGGCAGGGTGGGCTTAGGAGTAAAACCTCTAGTGACATCTATATAGTTCATTTAGGCTTGTGTGAGTGGATTTGTGGGGCAGGTGGGAGGGACACGAGGGAGTGCCGAGTTATACCACAAGGACTACCATGTGAAAGTGAGACAGTGTTTGCAGAAGTAGAGTGCCCAGGTGATACAGTGTCTGAACACCTACTATGAGGAAATTCACCATGATGAATTAGATACCTTCTCTGTGCTCAAGGAGCTTATCTTTTTATAAAAATATGCTTTTCTTTATTTATTGTCTGGCTCCCCTGAGCAAGTCCCATAAGGACAGAAAGGCATAGGAACTTTGCCTAGATCTCTGCCTTGTCTGTGATAGGTACTCAATAAACATTTACTAAATGAATTATCACTATCATCATCTGGTGTATTAGAATAGCTGAGACTATTTAAACCATTAGCCACTGAATTCCTACCATGACATAGATCCCTATCGAATAAAAAAAGTAAATGAAGCCTGAGTATGTAGTCCACACTTACTATATATAAGATTGTGTGGTGAAGCACCATGAGGGAATCAGAAACAAGATAAAGACCCTATCCTCCCTATCCTCAACTCTGGTAGGAGACAAAGCTATCTCTACTCCCATAAAACCAGTATGAGTGAAGAGGTGCTCAGTGCCATAAGAGGGAAAAAGCCTTTGTTTAAAGAATATAAATGTGACCTCCAGGTAGACAAATCAACCAGTAATAGCAGAAGGCAACCATAACAGCAGCAACTACCACTTACTCAGCATGAATATTTGAAAGACACCATATTAAGCACTTTTCATGCATTATTTCATTCTATTCTCCCAATATCCCTCCAAAGCTTTGCAACTCTGAATGCTGTTCCTAGGACCCAGGAGCTGGTTAGAAATGCCAACTCTTGGGCACTATCTCATACCTACTGGATCAGAACTAGCATTTTAACAAGATCACCAGGGAACTCCTGTGCACCTATGTTTGAGAAGCCCTGATCTAAAGTATCACTTTACAAGTGAAGAAACTAAGTCTGGGAGAAACTAAAGTGACAAATGACTTATCCCAAATCACTGTGCTGGAGAGCCGCAGAATCCCCTTGTGAACCAGGTTTGACCCCCAAAGACTAGGTTTTCAACAATTAATAAGCCAAGCTTCAGGGAAGAGCTGGCCTCTGAGCTGCACTCTGAGATATGGGCAGGGCTGGGGCATCCAGGGAATCCAGGAAAGGGGACTGCAGGCAGAGGAAAGCATGGCAGCAAAGCTGCAGGGTATGGAACCTCTAAGCAGGCCGAGGACACAGTATGAAGCTCAGTCTGGTAGCAGCTCCAGGAGTCTGAAAGGGTCAGGAAAAAAGGCTGGCGGAATCAGTTCACAGAGCTTTCATTAATTTTGCGGGCAGTGGGGAACTGCCTTGAGTCCCAGCACAAAAGGTCCTACCCCATAATGAGATGACTCCGATAAAAGGGACCCAACAGGCTTTTTTTTTTTTTAATTTTTTTTTAATTTTTATTTATTTATGATAGTCACAGAGAGAGAGAGAGAGGCGCAGAGACACAGGCAGAGGGAGAAGCAGGCTCCATGCACCGGGAGCCCGATGTGGGATTCGATCCTGGGTCTCCAGGATCGCGCCCTGGGCCAAAGGCAGGTGCCAAACCGCTGTGCCACCCAGGGATCCCCCAACAGGCTTTTCATTTGAGAAAGGGGACTTCAGAACTCTGCTGTGTATATTATACAATCAGCTCCCATGTTCTTCATTGTTTACTGAAGAAAATGCACTTACTTCCTACCTAGGGGAGGCCAGATCAGTATCAAAGTGGCAGGAATTCTGCTTTTAATAAATGAAAGGGGTGGGGGAGATTCTAGAACAGCTCAGAACTCTATCTAGTATCAACGAAGGGGAAAAACATATATCCTCCCTGTTATGAAGCATACTGAAACCAGTGAAAATAACCACAAACTGAACTAATGAAGCAACTGTAATAGGTTTAGATCTTTCTTCAAATCAAAGTAAATTTCTCTGGAGTTTTGTGGGTTTTAGTTTGAGAATAGAGTAAAATACTGTAAACCAAGAAAGAACCCTGTATACATACCTACACACATACTACTGGAAATGAGACAAAACTTAAGGCTTTGAAGATGACAAAAATCGCAGCTGGGCTTTTCATCATTTCTTCAAACCTCAGCTCTCCTCAGCCTGAAAAATAACCAGCTGTTTCTTATTTTAGCTTTGAAATTTGATGGCATAGACCAGAACGCTGTGTTCTGATGCACGTTTGGTGCTGAGTGTGGTTGGTAAGGGCCCTCTCTCCCTCCAATGTGCAGCCCGCTCACAGCAGTTCACTTAGAGGGCACTGGGCTTGAGAAATCCTAAAACCTGGGTTTCAGTCCTGATTCTGATCAACTGGGTGACCTTGAGGGGGCAGGGAACAGTGTACTGAGAGCTTACTAAACCAGGTGCCTTTTATATGTCATCTAAGTGAGCAATTACAACTTCAGAGGTAGTGGTCTTAGCCCCAATTCCAGGAATAGTTACTGTGCTTTTTATTTAGTTAGTAAGTGGGACAGCTGTGGTTCCTACACCTGGACTGAGTCCAGAACCTCTGCTCTTTCCACTACAACAGCCTGCCCCCAGTTCCCTTCCTGAGCTTCTGGGATTCCTAATTTGTGAAATGATGGTGGAGGACCTTCTAACCTCACCATACAAACACATAAGCTCCCAGTTCATGAAATAAGGATGACTATAATCCTGCAATTATTATGCATTATTAGTTCTGGGTCTCCTCCCAGGCATGGTCTGTGGAGGGAACACCTGATCAGAGCCCTTCTCACTACCTCCTGCCTCCCACACGACCGCACACTGCTCCAACATTTCTCCTTAATCGCCCTCAGCTTGAGGCAGTTCCACACCAAGTGATTGTTACTTTATTCTTGAAATTACACATTCAATGGAGTCAGACCATCATGTGTCTCAGCTTATCTATGAAAGTGGGGATAATAATACCTTAGGGAGTTGTGAGGATGAAATGAGAGAATGGATGGAAATCCCTTTAACATTGTGTCTGACGCATAGTAAACACACAATAAATGGTGATGAATTCCTTTTCTCCTAAGACCCTTTCCTTTCCCTAATTTCTTTCATTGTAATGCATTTGAACCAATCCTCCAACATCTTAGAAAAAAAATTAATTGATGGGCAATAATTTAGGGTTTTCTGTGTGAGGCAGGGAACAAGGAAACCACAGAGGGAGTGGAGCTCACTGCTGAGCCCACTGCCCCACTCCGTGGCCAACAATACAGACACTGACACCAGGCCAAGCAGTGGGTGTATTCTTTATTGTCACCAAGCCAACATGTTTTGTAGCTGCTCACCATCCAATTACAAAAGAGAGTGAGACTTCTTTCCGGAGCAGTCATTGGCAGTAACAGAAATTCACCCCCGTGGGCATTGCCCCCAAGTTCCAAGTATCTGTTCTAGTGAGTATTCTGATTGCAGCAAGTGCAAACAAGGGAGGGCTTATCTTAAAAACTTATGTGAGCTATTAAGGATATGGGATTTTATAGACTAGGACCATGTAGGGTTGGGTCTCCCAGAGTCTAGAATGAAAGGTCTGGATCCATCCACAGCAGCCCCAAGGCTCTCAGTGGCTAGCCCTATGGGTCTCTGCTCATCTCATGTCTCAGCCACTACCCATGGGTCAGCTCCAATCTCCTTTTACCTGGAGTCTACACACCCTTTTCTGTCTCAGTGCTTCTGCTTCCCTGTAATACCAGCTAGCCAGTATTACTAAAGGCCTCACTCTACCTCATGGCTTCTCTCTACATACCATTTCAGCTTCAGTTTCTGTGGCTTAAGTGCTGTTCCATAATTCCCAGTTCACATTTCTAGGAACATGCGTCTTGTTTTCCAGTAGATCATATTACAGGTCCTTGGTGAGCCTACGAATTGGCCGTTCTTGGGTCTGACATTCAGCTCTGGCCCAGGAAGTTCTGACTAGGGAGGAGGAACAGAGCAAGATTTTATGATAGAAAACATGGTTATGTGGGGCTGACATGACTGAGAGCTGTGGAGGTAGAACTTTCTCTTAGGTCCATGGGAATAACAAGCAGCACAGCTGACATGTGGAATACATCTCCACATATTAGAGAGTCCCACACTAGCTCTCCCTCATCTCTGCTGCTGTGGATCACCAGCAATGCCAAAGCACCGCCACTGGCATTAGTTGGTGGGTGAAGGGACTGCCTGACCGGACTCCTCCTTCCCCGTCAATGGGCTCATGAAGAGGTGATGTCTTCCCCCTTTTACTTGTACAGATTAACTGAGTTAATTCCAATCATATCCTCTTCTTTCTGTGTTACTCTTCCAAGCCACTACTTGGCAAGGTGGACTGTGGTAGCCATGACTTTGGTCTGCCCAGCAAACCTTCCTTCTTCTCGTTGTTCAGAGGAATTCTGCTCCCACTCCATTTAGTCCATTTAGGGGTGGGGCTATCATTCATAGTGCCTCAGCCCTCCATCTCATACTTGGCCCAAAGTAGAATCAGAAGATTCCATCACTCCCGCCAAGGATGGGGACCACTCAGGAGAGTTTGTTTGAGGAATGAAGCTGAATTAAGACATGCAAGATTTCAAATCTAAAAAGATTTTTGAACCCCTGGATCCAGCTATGCAGTTTTATAAGCAAACATTTTCTTTTTAAAGTTCAGAGAGTCTATCTAGTAAGTTAATCACTTGCAACCAAGAGTTCTGACAAAACAGTATCATTTTCTCAAGTAAATTCTTTCCTCTCTTTCCTTTTTCCTCCCTCATCACATTTGTTTTGTGGGTCCTTAAATGACTAATCAAAGCTGACATACTGTGTTATGATTAGTCTACCACTAAGTGGGATGAGATAAATAAGAGATCAAGTGGTCAAAGGTCCTCATACTGTCCAAAACAAGACAGGGATATTTACCACCTCTATAATTTATCAACTTTCGTTAAATTAAAATTTCAAGGGCAAACATTAAAGAAGAGTAAGTAGGGATCCCTGGGTGGCGCAGCGGTTTGGTGCTTGCCTTTGGCCCAGGGCGCGATCCTGGAGACCCGGGATTGAATCCCACGTCAGGCTCCCGGTGCATGGAGCCTGCTTCTCCCTCTGCCTGTGTCTCTGCCTCTCTCTCTCTCTCTATGACTATCATAAATAAATTTTAAAAAAAATTAAAAAAAATTAAAGAAGAGTAAGTATATAATGTCCAAACTAGAAGGAAAAAGAGAAAATGACTAAAAACATCCCAAAAGGAGGGAAGAGCTAAAACAAAATGGAGTGCTGGCAGGACAAATACATTAAAAGCATAAATACGAAGACCGACTTAACCCTAAATACATCAGTAGTTATGTTAAATAAATATGGACTAAATTTTCCAATTAAGAGACAAAAACAGGTGATGAAAAAACAGAACCCACATGCTATTTATAAAAGACAAATCTAGGGCAGCCTGGTGGCTCAGTGGTTTAGCGCTGCCTTCAGCCCAGGGCCTCATCCTGGAGACCTGGGATCGAGTCCCATATGTCAGGCTCCCTGCATGGAGCCTGCTTCTCCCTCTACCTGTGTCTCTGCCTCTCTCTCCTTCTCTGTATCTCTCATGAAAAAATAAATAAAAATTAAAAAAAAAAAAGACCTATCTAAAACACATAGCACAGAAAGAATGAAACTAAAACGATGGGAGAAGATATACCTTGCATAATCAAAAACAGATGCTGTAGCTACACTGGTATCAGATAGTTTAAGGCCTCTTCCCACCCCCAAACTAACCAAACAAAAAACCCCACCATTCTTTAAATAGAGATAAAAAGGGCAACCTTATAATGATAAAATGGTTAATTTACCAGGAAGATATAATAACTTTTTATTTACATACATTTGATATGGCTCAAAGATAGAAAAAATTAAAAGTACAGGCAAACTCATAATCATAGTTGGATATTTTAACACATTTCTCTCTTTAATAGCTAGAATAGGCAAAAATAAATCAGAAGATCTGAATTAATAAGTTTGACCCACTGGAATACAGAACACTGAATCCAGTAACTACAGAAGTCACATTATTTTCAAGCACACATGTAACATTTATAACGGACCATAAACAGAGACCTAACAAAAATTTCAACAAATTTCAAAGGATTAAAATTATTCAGAACAAGATCACGGACCATAATCAATTAATAAAAGATAACTAGAAAATACTCATGTTTGAAAATTAAGAAGCACATTTCTAAGATACCTATGAGTCAAAGGGGCAATCATAATGGAAATTATAAAATATTTAGAAATAAATGGCTAAAATACCACATATCAAAGCTTGTGAGCACTTCCTAAGCAGTATTTAGAGGAAAATATGTAGCCTTAAATGGAAAAAATCGAAAGAATACAAATGAGGGGCGCCTGGGTGGCTCAGTTAGTTAAGGGTCTGCCTTCAGCTCAGGTCATGATCCCAGTGTCCTGGGATCAAGTCCTGAGTTGGGCTCCCTGCTCAGCAGGGAGTCTGCTTTTCTCTGCCACTCTCCCTTGCTCACTCTCTCAAATATATCTTAAAAAAAAAAAAAAAAAAAAAAAGGGATATGAATGAATGAACTAAGCATCAATCTCAAGAAATTGGAGGGGAAAAAAAAATCCAAGTTATTTCCAAGGAAAGTAGAATGAAAAAATAAAAGAGCAGCACTCAATGAAATAGAAAACCAACTTACTATGGAGAATACCCATGAAGATAAAAGCTGGTTCTTTGCAAGGAAATTACTGAAAACTAAGGAAGAGTAAATGGGAGAAAATTTAAAAATGAAACTGGAACAAAAAGGAGCACATCTCTACAGATGCTGCACACATTAAAATAACAAGAAAATATTATAAACAATTTTATATAAATAAATTTGAAACCTTTAAAGGGACCAATTCCTGGAAAAATATCACTTAGTAAAACTAAAGAAGAAAAAATTTTTAATTGTTTTATAACCATTAAAAACATTGAATCTATGGTCAAAAATAACAAAATAAAACTTCCAGAACCAGATGGCTTCGTCACTGAATTCTCCAAACATTCAAGGCACAAATGAGAGGAAACTAGAATGGATGGTAGGTGAGGAAGGTAACAGGCATTAGTCACATTTTTGCGCTAGCTGTGGCAGTAGGGATTATACTTTGTCCCACTAACCTTCCTCCTGTAAATTTTCACAGAAATTACGACCGACCAGAATCCTACAGATGTATTTGGGTGGAGTGAATTTAACAAAAGAAAAGAATGTAGAGAATACTATTAATAACCTAACCAGAGTCTCTACTAGCCAGCATACCCATCCTCCAGATAGGAGTGTCAGCTGATTACAATGTACTAATGTCCCTTCTCTGGAAAACTGCCACCTCACCTGGTTATACAGTTCCCCTCCTCCCTCCATCCTGCTTCTCTCATTCTCCTTTTCCTGAGCAGGTTTCCTAGTATACCACTTGAACACGAATTCCCATCATTCTAGGCCCTGCCTCTACAGAATAGGATCTAAGATATCATTATTTAGGAGAGTGAAAAGAGACTCACAGAGTAGGAGATACCCTTAAAACATGTAACTGACAAGGGACCAAAGTATATAAAGAACTCCAACAAATCAGTAAGAAAAACTGAAAAACAGGCAAAAGACTTGAATAGGCAGTACACAAAAGAGGATATTCAATTAATATAAAAGCACTCGACATTAGTAGCAAGCAAGGAAAATTAAAACCACAAAAGATATTATAGACGCACAAGAACAGTTTAAAAATTTTAAACGGATGATACTATTTATAAGAATGTAAAAGCAACTGGAACTCTTGACATACTGCTGGCAGGAAAGAAAACTGGTACAATCTCTTAGAAAACTGGCATTATCTAGCAAAACAATTCCGCTCTGACAGATTATCTAAAAAGAAGCTTCACAAATACAACAGAAAATGTCTAAGGATGTTCTCAGCTGCACTGTTCTTGATAGTCAGAAGCTATAAGCAACACAAATATCTGTAAACTATAGAATGGATTATGACATATATCCTGAAACACTGTACCAATGAAAATGAGTGTGGTAATCTCATGGATGCAACACACAAAGCAAAAGAAGCAAACACAAAACACACACAGTATAATTCTATGTATGAAATTACAAAACTAGGGATCCCTGGGTGGCACAGCGGTTTGGCGCCTGCCTTTGGCCCAGGGCGCGATCCTGGAGACCCGGGATCGAATCCCACGTCGGGCTCCCGGTGCATGGAGCCTGCTTCTCCCTCTGCCTGTGTCTCTGCCTCTCTCTCTCTCTCTCTCTCTGTGACTATCATGAATAAATAAATAAAATCTTTAAAAAAAAAAAAAAAAAGAAATTACAAAACTAGTAAAATTAAACTATACTGTTTAGGAGTGCCAATATAGGTGACAAAACTACAGAGAAACATGATTATCACTTAAGTCAAAGTAGTGGCTTCTCTGGGAAAGAGGTTGATTTAGAAGGGGTGCTACTGAGTACTGGCAATGTTCCACTTGTTGACATGGATGGTGGTTCCATGTATATGTCTCTTAGAATTGTTTTTTTTTTTTTAATTGTTTTTTTTATTTTTATTTATGATAGTCACACAGAGAGAGAGAGAGAGAGGCAGAGACATAGGCAGAGGGAGAAGCAGGCTCCATGCACCGGGAGCCCGACGTGGGATTCGATCCCGGGTCTCCAGGATCGCGCCCTGGGCCAAAGGCAGGCGCCAAACCACTGCGCCACCCAGGGATCCCCATGTCTCTTAGAATTGTTAAACTATGTATATATTTTTAAGATTTATTTATTCATGACAGAAAGAGACAGAGAGGCAGAGACACAGGGAGAGGGGGAGGGAGAGAAGCAGGCCCCATGCTCCCATGCAGGGAGCCTGACGTGGGACTCGATCCTGGGTCTCCAGGATCACACCCTGGGCCGAAGGCAGTGCCAAACCACTGGGCCACTGGGGCTGCCCTATGTATACATTTGTAGGGTTTCCTTGCATGCATTGTTATATCTCACATTTTTAAAGTTTAAAATAAAGAAAATGAGGGGCGCCTGGGTGCCTCAGTTGGTTGGGTAGCTGCCTTTGGTTCACATCATAATCCCAGGGTCCTGGGATCGAGCCCTGTGTTGGGCTCCCTGCTCATCAGGGAGTCTGATTCTCCCTCTTCCCTCCCTCCACTTGTGGGCATATGCTCTCTCTCAAATAAATAAAATCGTAAAAAAATAAAGACAATGAAACGAACATACCGATTATTGTTTGATTCTTAGAAAAGTTGAGGTAACTTCATTTTTAAATTAAAACCTTGCTCCCAATTCCTAACAGAGTATATGCCATTTAAATTTGCAATAATGCCTACTTTTCTTGGGATTACAGGTGGAGAAACAGTTTCCTAGGAACAGCAATATGGTTTGCCAAGAGTCTTCCAGACTCCTCTTATATATGATAAGGTAAATAGGCATCCAAGGTCCTAGGATAGCTACCTGCCATTTGAGAATTCTTAGTAGGCACAATCCTGAAGAGGAGATAGAACCAATTCGCCAAAACGCCTTGGGTTAGGGTTAGGAAGGGACTGAGCCACCGAACCCTGACAAAAGGTTTGAAAATAGGGTAATCTCCTGAGTGGTCTGGGGTGGCCCTGACCAAGGCTGCTAGCACAAAAGCCGCCACCCCTCCCTCAAAGAGAACTCACTAGAGGACTGGGGGAAAGCAGCCTGGTGACATGCTCAACACACTGCCCAGAGTGAGGTGCTTCAAAAGAGAAAGGCTAAGCATGTGAGCACAAACTAGAAAAGCTCTAACCTTGGAATCCAGGCATGGGATCAAGCTGACAGGAACCTGGTCCAATAAGGGCACTGAGCAGCAGTGACCACACATCCTTGGAGCATGCAGGACAGCTCTTCAATAGTGATACCATATAGCTGTGTCAGAAATAACAATGTGGGTGGACTGCTTAGACTCTGGAGTTCTCTCTCCTCTGGAGAGTGGAAGTCAGAGTGACTTCTTTGGATTGTTTAAGCCCCCAGGGCACTTGGAAGTGGGAGACTTCAGAATTCTCACTAAAGGCCATTAGAGGACTTGGGAGATTACTTGAAAAGTAAAGAAATTTTCGACTGTATTTGAACCCAACTGGTGAAATGAGACCAGGTTAAACCTGGTTTAACACAGGTTAAATATCTGAAATAGGCAAAATCTTTTTTTTTTTTTTTTTTTTTTTAAGATTTTATTTATTCATTCATTCAGAGAGAGTGAAGAGAGAGGCAGAGACACAGGCAGAGGGAGAAGCAGGCTCCATGTACCAGGAGCCCGATGTGGGACTCGATCCCGGGTCTCCAGGATCACACCCCAGGCTGCAGGCGGCGCTAAACCGCTGTGCCACCGGGGCTGCCCAGAAATAGGCAAAATCTTAACCAAGTGTCTCTATTATCTACCTTTAGACACACAATACCACGTGTATGAGCAGGAAAGTAATACATCACTAACAGAAGGAGGGTAATGAGAGAAATGAGCAGGCATTTCAAACAAAGTCCATGATAGGTGACTTAAGAGAAGGTTCATTAAGACAAACTGAAAGAACAAATGCTTCTTGTACCATCTATTACTACTCTGTGACTGAGACATGTAAAAGGAATTCGTTTCTTTTACGTCTTCCTTGTAGAGCATCTTAATATGTGATATCTCCTCTCTTTGTAAAGTAGGCTCCATGCCTAGTATGGAGCCCAATGCAGGGCTTGAATTCACAACCCTGAGATCAAGAGTCAGACACTTAACTGACTGAGCCATTCAGGTGCCCCTACTATGTGATGTCTTCTTGGTTGTCCAGGACACTCCCACCTCTCAGAGCTCTCCCTGGCTCCTAATCTACACCTTTATCAGTGCCCCACAGATCTGCCCTTGCACATGGTAATGCCCTCAGACTATCCCCCCAAAGATTACGAGTTCCCTAAACCAGGGTCTATCTTTGTTTTTACCTCTATTTCTACTTATTCCCACTCCTCTTGGCCCTGGCACCAATACATGTTTCTTAAAGGAAAGAATGGAGGAAAGGAGGATGGAATAGTATGAATGCACTGCACTGGAAAAAAAAAAAAAAGAAAAAACCAAAACAGAGGACCACCACTAGAAAGCAGAAACCCACAGTGAGCTGAGGACTGCTTGACCATGTATTACTTAACAGCTACTTGTGCTATCATAAAAACAATTCATCTGATAACCATGGAAACCAAAATGAAGGCACTGTGGCGAGGGTGGCTCTTTTCAGAAATCTAAAAACAATAAGAGGCCTGAAACCAGAAAGACAAAGAAATCCAAGTGCTCCAGGCCAGAAGGAAATCCTTTCCTAAAAGCCCTGACAAAGCAGCATTTTCTTTAGCTTCTAGAGGCTTCAACGAGAGCTAAGGGACCCGCAGTGACAGATCATGAAATAATTCAGACCTCTCTGTGTGCTTCTGTCCCTTGGGGCCAGCTGCTAGGAGGAAAGCTCGCTGGGAGACAGAACTTACTGTTATTATAAAATGTACTGAGAACCAGCAGAGGGAGAGAAATAATTTCTCCCCTAGCTCCTAGTAGGTGTACAAGCACATAGTAGGTCTCCACTAATACATGCTGAATACATGAATTATCTTAGAACTGAGGGAAAGCACAGCGTCTGGTTAACAGTATGTGTTCTTTCTACCACCCAGTGCCAACATGCTGTTGGGGTCCAGGAATTAAAGTCCTGTCCTCATTCTGGGTCCAGTTTCTTCATGTGAGAAGGGAGACAGCTGGATCAGAGTTTCCCAGGCATCTTCCTACTCCATCAGTCACTGTACTGTTCTTTTTTTGGTGGCAGCACATGCCTGGCACTTTTCTTTCCCCCTCAGAAGGAATCTGATACCCATCTGCTCCGGCACATTAATGTTCCCATCCTGCCTGACTCATTTGGTAGGAACAACAGGTTCACATGCCAATTGTAAATGAGAAGTCAAAGGGGGCCCAGGAAGAGAAAGGGGGAAAGGATCTCACTTGGCCTCTTTCTTAGGACATCCTAACAGTACTCTTTTCAGGACTAAATATATACAACCTGAAGTGTGATTATTCTAAATACCCCTCATGTGAAGCACTCTCTAGCTTACTAAATTAACTCAACAGTATTTACATGGAAAAATTGAACACTTCTGCGCCGGACACTGTGCTAAGCCCTTGACACAGAACCTCACGGCAACTTCACAAGCTAAGTACTATCATTATCTACTTTTAACTGATGAGGGTTTTGTCTGGCTCAAGGTCACACAGCTGGTAGGTGGCCGAACTAGGATTTGAACCCAGGTCAACCTGACTCCAGAGTTCGGTTCTTCAAATGGCTGTCCCACCTGTTCTCCACTGCAGTCCTAAGACAGAGGCAGGGCTGGGGTTACCACTTCTACTTTAAAGGATGGAAACACAGACTCTCCGAGAGACTTGGGGCTTGCACAGAATACAGAGGACACATAGTAGGTGCGCGGCCCCAGGCGCCCCTGCCTTCCTGGGGAGGGCTCTTCCCATCCCAGGAATCTGCTTCTTCCTCTTCGGGTTCACTCACACACCCGCAAAACCTCAAGGCTGAAGGCAACCGCGGAGGTCCACTTTCTCCGCCGGGCCGTGTTACAGGCTGGGAAAACGGGGCACAGCTCTCCTTCGGCGGCGCGGCACAGCCTCCAGGTGCCGGCGGAGAGCGGGAGCGCCGCGCCGCGGGCGGCCGGAGGGCACCCCCTCCCGGTCCCGCCGGGGCCAGGTGTTCAGCCTCCGCCAGGGCCGCGGCGCCTCGGCGGCAAGCGCCTCAGGTCCCCGGGAGGCCGCCCCTGCTCGGGGCCCCGGGCATCCTGGGACGCGAGCGGCACAACTTCGCCCTCGGCCTCTGCGAGCCGGCCGCCTCTTACCTCTCCGGGGGCTCTCCGGGGGCGCTCGCCCGCAGCAGTCCGGGCCGAGGGAGCCGGAGCCGGAGCCGCGCCGCAGCCGAGCCACGAGGACTGCGGCGCGCGGCCAGGGGCGGGAGGACGCGCCGCGAGCCCCGCCCGGGGGCGGACACCTGCGGGGCTCCTGCGGGCGGGCGCCGTCACGTGACGCGCGGGGCGGGGGATGCCGGGAGCCCGGCGGGCGGGCGGCGGGGGTCAAGCTCCCAGACCCCCGCCGAGGAGCAGGGCCACGACTCCCTGCGGGGAGGGGTCGGGGAGGGGAGCCAGAGGGACGCTTCGGATGCTGCCGAGTGGAGCTTGTGGAAGGACGATTACGGCTCCTGCTGCATGGCCCCAGAAGGGCAGAAATAGAATCAGTGGGCGGAAATTGCAGGGAGGTGTGCTGGGGTCAATACAAGGAAGAGTCTTCCAATCACCAGTTATCTGTCAGGGTGATACGCTGCTCCAGGAGGTGGTGAGCGACTTGTGGGTGTGTACGCAGGAGCACGTTCAACGAACTGACCACTGGCTAGGGGCCAGACAATATATATATTAAATTACTGTATGTATAGTGTTGAACACAATGCCAGGCACACAGCAAATGTTGCATTGGTGTTAGTGGTTGCTGCCGGTGTTAGGGATACAGAGATGAACAAAACTTACATGGTTCCCGTCCTCCTAAAGTTAATTCTTGAGTGGATAAGGTAGACATTAATCACATCATTTAAATAAACGTATTTAAAATTATGGTAAGTTCACTGAAGGAACCCCGATTTTAAATTATGGGGCAAGGTGAAGGTGGTTGGGGAAGATTTCTCAGAGGAAGGTAAGGGGTTAGCCAGATGGAGGAGAGGCAGGGAAAGCCTGAGTGAAGGCTTTTGGGTGGGATGGGGGAGGCAAGGCAGGGCAAAGGAAAGAAGGTTGCTCTTTAGGTAAATGGAAGATGTCCAGATTGTTAAGAGAGAACAGTGTAAGTGAAGTTAGGTAGGTAGGTGCCAGATCATGTAGCACTTACTAGGCCATGATAAGGATTTTACATTTTTATGTAAAAGGAAGCCATTGATGTGGTGGAGGGTATGAATGGTTTCCTACCTTTATAAGAAAAACAAAAAACTATGCCAGCTACTATGTGGAGAATAGACAAAAGTAAGACTGGAAGCAGGAAAATTGGTTAAGACTTGGACTGGGGTAATGGTAATGAAGACAGAGCGAAATAGATTTGAGATACTTTTTTTGAGGTAGAGTCAAACCGGTTTGATGTGGGTCATTACAGGGATTCCTCATTTAGCTTAGTTCACTGACTGGGCGCATGGAGGTGCTATTCATTGAACTGGTTAACTACTGTACGAGGAAGATATTTACAAGTGGGAGATCAAAAAATCAATTTAGGACTTGTTAAATTTAAGATGCCAGGTCACCCAAATGAAGTGATCAGAACGACAGCTGGATCTAGACCCCTGGATTTTAATTACTTTTAACACAGGGCTTGAACTGACAACCCTGAGATCAAGACCTGAGCTGATATCAAGAGTCAAATGCTTGATGAACTGAGCCACCCAGGTGCCCCGTAGACCCTTAGATTTTATAGAAGAGAATGTCAGCTACAGAAATTTAACTTGAGAATGCTGTGAAAAATTAGTTTTTGCAATGGATTGAGGTTTGTAATAGCTGACTGTTGTGGTCCCATTGACCTCTGTTCTGGTTCTATAGAATGTATTCTATAAAAATGTATTCCATCTGTTATCACCACATGATGAATTTGGCATTACAGATTCTGGATGAGGTCCAAGTTACCATGCAGCTGCTTTCCTTTATAAATTGAAACAAAACAAAGCAAAAAACACCCTAAGCCTAAAGCCAACAATTTCTTTTGAGCAAAGACACAAAGCTGTATACACAGTAGCCAGATATAGTAGAAAGACTGCTCTGACTTAGGTCAGATCAGAATAGGGGTGGTTCACACTACAATGAGCTTGATGATTTATCTTATTGATGACTGGCAAAACTATGACATGTTTAATCCTTTGAAAAGTGTCCTATTGTATGAAACTGGCAGTCTAGATATATGTCAATAAGCAATCAAAAGCCTGACTTTCTGGATTTGTGCCAGCCAACATTGTTTTGGTGTTTCTATAGAACAGCTAAGCCCTTCAAGAGTGCAACAGCAGCTCTCCACAAGAGCATGCTGTCTGCCTTTTTGTGCAAGCCTCACTCGCTCCATGGAAAATGTGATTTTATGGAGCTCTCCCTTCTTTCTGCTTGTATCTTTCATGCATGCCTCTATTCTACCACTTGCTGTCTACTGACTTCTCCATTAGGTGAGAACTTGCTCATCTTTGCAGCCTAGCATAGTTGGTATTTACTATAAAATGGATATGTAAACATATGCCATCTCCTTGGCCATGTAATCTTTATTTACCTTGCTTTACAGAAAATTAAGGCTGTGATTTGTCCAGGGTCAACATAGTAGATGTTATTCTTTTTGGCTGTCCAGTTGTCTGAACTCCCTTCCTATATTTGGGAATTCCCCATCTTTGAGCTTGTTGGGAATCAGAGCAGGGAATTCCCCATCTTTGAGCTTGTTGGGAATCAGAGCAGATCTTTCACTTTAAAAGCTGAGATCCAGATATTTTCTCTGCTTCTCCACATGACCCTGACAGTACAAATTATCCCCTGGACTCTGAATTGGGAGCCAGAGACAGCAAAGTGGAGACCTGGCATAATTCTCTTTGGTGACCGTGGCAAACACAGCAAGGTGAAGTTCTTGTGAAGCAACACTTCTTGTGAAGTTCAGTGAGCAACACTGGCTGTCAGGATAGTGCAGCCATAGGGTTCTGGGCCTGTGGCTTTGGTTAATGGTGGCATCTAATCCTTGGCAGAGACGGGATCTTCACTGCACAAGGTTGTGTGGAAGGACCAAGTAACAAAGGGTGATGTTCTAATTGCCTAGTCTGAGCCCTATTCTCCAGGCCTCCTGGTGATGCTAAATGATCTTTAATGGTTTCAATGAATTACTTTTCTCTTTAAATCTACCCAAACTAGAATTGGGTGTTTCAAGCAAAAAAAAATCTGACTCATAGTCACATAATTAAGAGTAGAACTGAAACTATAACCAAAGACTTTTAACTACTAATCTAGTGTTCCTTCCTAACATAAATCTTTACTCTCCAACAACACATTTTTTTACATTACACATTGATATCTCTGAATCACCCTTTGTTCACCAAACCTATCCTTTTAATGCCAGCTGATTATTCCAAACGACTGTATGGTGAAGCAGCTGCCAGTGCAAGTTTGAGATGCAGCAGTATCATTGTCAGTACAGCTGCTTATGTAATACTAACTTTTTTGTCCTTTATAGACATAAGTGAAAAATTAATATACAAATGTGGCTGAGAAAAAGATGAAAATTATCAGATGTGCTTAAAGTACATCTTAAGCCTTAGTAGAATGTTTACTGCCTTAAAGATAGGTGTTTTGTGAAGGATATAGTTTGAGAACGTTTCACAAAACATTTCATCGGGTAGTGTTTAAAAGAGTGATTTTGTAATTTTTTTACATCTCGTAACAAGTCTATTCAACTTTTATATATATGATTTCTATGTGTTTGTGAACTTGTACAGAAGTAGACAAGTGGCACCACATACACATCTGTAATACTGAGTTCACACAAGTAGCCAATAAGTCACAACCATTCAGTCTCCTATGTGAAGTCCATAATGAAAGGTAGGGAAAAGACCAGGTGCTTTATTTGTAATTTCCTACTGTAGCCTTTGAGAAAGTAAGTTTCTGGTGGTTATTCCTGTGTAATTTTCAACTGCAGTATATACATTAGCCAGCAGATGTCAGGATGCAATCTCTTTCTTAAGACTAAAGAATGAGAATAAAATAAACAGGAGTTTCTGAAAGGACTGAAGGTTTTCTTGCTCTTCTGTGCTCAAAACACACTGGTTCACACTGGCCTTTCTTCCTTAAACACACATGCTTTAACACTTTCAAAAGTCTCCCCATTCTTTAATCTGGTCAATTACTATTCATCTATAATCTTAATTGGTGTATCACTTCCTCAGGGAGCTTTCCCTACTTCCTCCCCAACCCAACAGGTCAGGGCTTCCCTATTTCAAGTTCTCACAACTACCTGCGCCATCACCCCCACAAAATTTTATAGAGTATTAGGTAATGTCTGCCTTTCCTGCTAGCTTGTAAGCCTCTTAAAGACAGGTACCATGACTGAATTCAATTCAGTCTCAGCTACCAGTGCCTGCTCCTCTGTAGCCACTGAATAAATATCTGTGAATGTGCATACCTCCACCAAACAGAATCGGAATTATTTTTCTGAAGCCTATACAACAGGTGTTGTCCAGAAAGTCAGTTTTTCCACCTTCAATATAGCACTCATTTATTCAGCCCCTTCTTTGTAAAGATACTATGTGGGGCAGAAAAACGTGTGAGACAGCACTTGTATTCAAATAGTCTTTCAGTAACAGAGAAAAAGACAATGATAGTAACCTTTTTCCCATAATAGCAATCCCTGTTTTAGAGTATCCATATTCAGATTCTTACTCGTTTCCAGCAAAGAGCCTATATCCAACCTGGCCCACATTGGTTACAGCAGCTGTTAGGGAGTTCAAGAAGGAATCTTTCTTAGCTTCCATACCTTCATCCTAATCTGTCTGCTGGGACAATTCTATGACAATACACTTTTAGTTAGTTTTTTTTTTTTTAAAGATTTTATCTAAAAAAAAAAAAATTATCTATTCATTCATGAGAGACAGAGAGAGGGGCAGAGAGGGAAGTGGGCTCCTCGCAGGGAGCCCAATGGACTCGATCCCAGATTCCGGGATCACGCCCTGAGCTGAAGGCAGATGCCCAACCGCTGAGCCACCCAGGTGTCCCACTTTTAGTTCTTAAGAACAGCACTCAAACTCCCACTGTTAGGTCTTCTCAAGGTTAAATACCCTTATTTCTTTGAATCTTCATAGCAGGCTTTCCAGTCACCTCTAGTACTCTAACTACCAAACTACTCTGACAAGTTGGCTACTCCTGAAGTCTGTCAGGAGATCTTAATATTGTCATTTTACAAACGCAATCTAAAATTGCTTTCATTTTTAGTTGTGACTCTTATTCCTAAATCAGCCCAGAATTTCATTAATTGGAAGGGGCCTTAAGGTTAACTCATTTAGTGGTTACCCAAAGCAGATCTTGGACGAATTAAAACACCTGGATGCTTTTCAAAAAGATGCCTGGGCTCCATCCAGAGCAATTTTAATTTAGAATTTTTTGTTTAAAAACTTCCCATGTGATTTGGTATGTAGCTTGTTTTGGAAAGCACCTCTGTGCACAATGCCTGACACTGCCTTATATACCATACTCATTACCAGTGTTCTTTTCCGTTATACTTGAAGCTCTCCTGTGGCAAGGAGCCAAGAGGTACCTGTGTATGAAAATCCTTCCAAACGTTAAGTATGCATTCTTTGATACCCAGGTATCTGACAACCAGCAGCCATTTACTCTTATTAAAGTTGTATGTGAACAGAACATCAGTTCCTCATAAACATGAAGACACATTTATCTTAGAGTACTTTTCTACCAATAAACAGATATTAAAAATATGCTATTTTACCATCTTTTTAGACATGAATCAGGAAGAAGGAACTAAGTGATGTTTTGAGTCTGTTATCTAGCACAAGTTCAGTAGAGTGCTTGCTAACAAAAGTGAAGGTTAAGGGGATCCCTGGATGGCTCAGTGGTTTGGCGCCTGCCTTTGGCCCAGGGCGTGACCCTGGAGACCAGGGATCGAGTCCCACATTGGGCTCCCTGCGTGGAGCTTGCTTCACCCTCTGCCTGTGTCTCTGCCTCTCGGTCTCTGTTTCTCATGAATAAATAAATAAAATCTTTAAAAAAAAAAAAAGTGAAGGTTAAAGAAAAAAATGTTAAACTAAATGCCTTTTCCCTCAACACTTTAATAGCAATCAGTTTCACTAAGCTAGTAACAATATTTTATTAAGAATAATTTTTTAGACTTAGTAGGCTTAAGATCTTATTTGTACTTTTACTTTCATGTTCAATAAAGATTCTTTGTCATTTGCTTCAGACCAATGAAAAGAATAATTATGAAATTGAGTATTTATAAAATTTTTGCTGATGTAAATATATATTAAGCCTATTAAATTTTACTCAGAAGTACACTGAAGTTATATAAAAGCTGCATTGTACTAATACTATGATGAGCAATTCATTTGATCATTTCCTATATTTCCTTGTTTTCTTATCTACCACATTCCTAAAAACTTTTTCTTTGCAATATTTTTATTATTTTAAATTATCTATGTATTGCTTTCTATCCCATCGGCTCAAATAATCAGGCAATGCAATTTGAATTTTGGGAAGAAAAGCATCTTATAAACTCCCATTGCTGTATCACATCCAGCAGTAGTCTCCATGATGTTTCCGCACTGTCCCATAAAAATTAGTCTTCAGTCTCCTGGTATCATGAACATATTTGCACTTAGCGATTTTCTTTCCTCCTAAATGAACATATAAATTGGGGAAGAGTAAGTTGTGGTAGTAGGGCCGGATGTGGTCTTTGTCAGAACCCTCCCCTCCAATACATACTTAGCTGTAAAACCAACAAACTCAAATATACCATCTCCTGTGCTAACAACCTGAAAGGCCACACAACATTGGTGACATTTCTTTCTTTTAGAACACAAAATGAATGGATTCTATTTCAGAGAAGAGGAACTTTTATCTACATGGAAAGTGAAGGAAAGATATTTCAGGCATAAAGAGGTCTTCAGGGCTGCTGCTCCACTGTTCCCACTCTTGCAGTTGACCTCAGCAGCACTGACCCCTCTATTTTCTTCTGCCCATCAGCTCCTTCCTTTTCTTCCTGATCCAGCTTAGATGGCTTGTGCATTATTTCAATCACTCCCTCACCCTGTCATTTCACCTCAGCCATGTGGCAAGCCCCAGCTCTGGATGAACCCAACTCTCTACGTTCTCTGAGCCTGCCTTTGGACAGCAAAGCAGTGCTAGAGAAAAAGGCCACATCGAGGCACTGCAAATTCATAATCCCCCATCTTAACTGGGGTACCAATCTCATCTGACAAGCTTAGCTTTCTCTAGTTAACTTATTCTCACACTTCTCATAACTAATTTAAAAACGTCTTCATTCTAATTCTATTTAATGAATACTCCATACCTATAAGGTGCCAGGATGCCTTCTAGGTACTAAGATACTACAGTGAACATAACAGACAAAATCCCTACCCTCATAAAGCATATACTAAATGAAGGGAGATAGATAACAAAAGAAATTGCGTAAGTATACAACTTGCTGGATTTTCACAAGTTGAAACATCCCATAACTTATAAAACAGTGGGAAAGGTCTCACTGAAAAAAATGCCATTAAGCAGAGACCTGAAGGAGTGAGACATTTAAAAATCTAAGGGAAGAACATTCCAGACAGAGGAAACAGCCAATGCAAAGGACCTGAGGCACCATGTCTAGTTTGTTTGAGGAAGCTAGGAGGCCTGTGTAGCTGGAATGCTGTGAAGAAGGCAAGGGTCATAAAAGAGGAGATCAGAGATGTAATGGGGAGCAGACTGTACAGGACCTTGTAGGCAATTGGAGGCACTGTGGCTTTTACTGAGCAAGATAGGGAGGTTTTGGAGAATTTTAAGCAGGAGATTCAATAAATAGAAGAGATCTGAGGACTAAAGGCTGGGGTACTGCAAGTTTCATGTTAGAAATAAGGAGGAACCCACAAAAGAACCTGAAGAAGAGTGGGTAAGTGGAATAGAAAGGGTGGAAAGAATTAGGAGATTAGTGTTATGGAAGGTCTGCAAGGTGGTTACAATAATCAAATAGTGTGTCCAGTGCAGCAGACAGTGTGAGACAGGTCAGTGTTAACCTTGACAAGATCAGTTTCAGAGGATCACTGGGGATATAAGCCTAACTGGAGTGGGCTCAACAGACCACCAGAGAAAGGAAATGAAAATAAACCACTTCGGGATCCCTGGATGGCTCAGATGGCTCAGCGGTTGAGCATCTGCCTTCGGCTCAGGGCATGATCCTGGAGTCCCGGGATCGAGTCCCACGTCAGGCTCCCTGTATGGAAGCCTGCTTCTCCCTCTGCCTATCTCAATGCCGTCTCTCTGTGTGTGTCTCATGAATAAATAAATAAATAAAATCTTAAAAGGAAAAAAAAAAACCAATTCACTGAGGCATTGAACTATGAAAGAGAACAGAGAAATGGCAAGCTAGATGTGGAGGGGTGAGGATTCAAGAGGACTATGGTGGATGTTGTGGTGAATGACCCAGATCTCAACCTTAGGACCAAGGCACTCATTCCCCCAGCAGCTAAGAGTTTTGGCTGCTGACAGCTCAAAGCTGCACTGGTTTACATATTGTCTATGGCTGCTTTCACACTGCAAGAAGAGTTGACAGGGCACAGAGCTCACAAAGTCTAAAGTATTTATCATTTGACACTTACCAGAAGGTTAAAATGTCTAGCTGATTTCCTTTCTTTACCATCTACTATATCTATCTGGTGCCTGCCTGATCTTAGAGGTAAACAGATATGCTTAGCTCAAGCAAAGGAGGGGGAAGAAAGTTCACACTCCTACACTTGTTCTTCCTTCCAAATCTAGGCCCATGTTTGCCCACCTGTAACCTATGGAACACAGTGTTATTGAAATGGTAACTTACTTATGGAAGAACTTCAAAAAGCAATGATAAGGAGTTTAATAATGAAACTCAGTGGTAGTAGGAAGAACACTAACCTGATTGAGGAGCAAAATTCTAAGATTGTATCCCTCTATAAAATCTGTGGAATAATATTTTCTCCCAATTATCCACATTTCTTTTTATGCTCCATTTTAAGTTTACAAAACTCCAATCTGCTATGGTTCTTTCCTATTTCACATTACACCTTCAAACCAAATGTATGCACATGGCCAATTGTTTTCTGATGTACCATGTTCAAACTGTTTATTAAGTATTAGACACCCCACAACCCTGTGGAGTTTATGACCTGAATTTTTAAAAAGTCAGTGATAAAAAAAAAACACACCATCACATTTCCCTTACCCTAGCCTGAACATCTGCTGGAAACCAGGGTAACAATCACACATCCCAAGAAAAGCACTTAAGGACAGGATACAATAAGCAAGCATTAAAAGCCCCTCAACCTTGGGACAGCTGTTATTAGCCACCAAATCTTCCAGAGTCTCAAACTCCTCATCTGCAAAATTAACAATGTTATTAGATAATGAATTTAAGTAATGTTGAAGTTTGCATATAATTAGAATTAAGCATGCTATCTCACAACATCTGAAAATATGAATGAAACCTACTAATGCAGTGATTGCTAGCACAAATCACTTCTAATCACCTTATACCAAACACTAACCATTAACAATAAATAGCATTTGGCAAATGTTAGGCACTGTGCTAATGGCTCCACTTGCATTCTCTTACTTTATCCTTACATACTCTGAAGTAGATAGATATTCCCACTATGCTAATTTTATAGGTGAAGAAAATGAGATATAGAGGTTCAGTTGCTAAAAGTCATTCATCTCCCAAGTGTTGGAATCAGGAAACAAAATCAAGTCTGCTTGTCTTTAGGGCCAGTGACTGTGACCATGGTGCTATTTACCGCACCTCCTTAGGTCAGGAATGGATCTAAATTACCAACATGAAACACAGCATCACAGGGTAAAAACATATGCTATTTGGGTAAAGATGGTAGATCGAGCATAAATCTACTTCCACTCCCTCCTGAAATTCCATTAAATGACAGTAAAGATTTTCATTTTAAGGCATAAACCTAAAATAATTGAAAAAGAAGAGAGGAGACAATAGTAAAATGTTAGAAGTTGGAAACAGACAAGTAGCAAATAACATGGTAGCCCCAAGAAAACTAAAACAAACAACCCAATTTACATCCCAGAATCCCTAAAAGGTTCAGGAACCAAGATCTTCATCTACCTTTGGAAGTAGGAGTGAAGGAGTAGACACTAAAATAAGGATTGGTTGAAGATCTAAGTATTTGGAATGCTCTCTGCAATTCTACATAACATTAAGCAGCTTCTTGCTCAGCTCCCTTTCATAAGTAGTTTATTTTCTGAAAAGGGTAAAATAGAGGGTTCTCTGGATTATGGGATGCCAGGCAGGGATGGGCAGAAGTACTATACTCAATGCAGACTCAAATGCATACTAGACAGGAGATAAAGAAAACAAGATACAGAAACAAGAGATCCAACATGGGAGAAGAGGAAAGGAATTCTCAGGATTGCAGTGAAGGGAGTTCCCAGAATACAGCCCTTTACCAGGCACAGGAGACTACAGTCCAGACTGGGACAGGTCAGAAAGCCCTAGGAAAGACTTACTTGACAAGATCAAACAGAGTATCTAGTGAAACTGAACACTGGGATCAATTTAGATACTTGACAAAAAGTCTAGTTGATTTACTGGTAAGTTCATAGAAAATGAAGCCTAGGAAAACAAAAAGACATATAGGAAAAGAAAACAAACAGCATTTAGAGTTCTTATGAAATTAATTCAAACAAAAGCACACTAGGTACATTGGAAGGAAGAAGAAATGAGGAGAGGTAAGAGTGATGGAGTTAAGGAGAGGAAAGAGACCTAATTCTTCCATACATGGAGAAGGCAAGGTCTAAAGAGAAAATTCAAAAAATAACAATATAATCATGCTGTTTAGAGACATGAAGGTAAATACCAAAGCAATTAGCTAAAAAAGAGGTAACTGTAGTTGCCTCTGGGAAGAAGGTTAAGGACTGTCCCCTTCCTCCAATAAACTTAGAGAACTATCTGATGTAAAATACAGCATTTTTTCCTTTGGTGGTACTATAGATTCCCAGCATCAAGCAGTAATGTTGCCTTTCATACATAAAGATTGCTCAACAATAAAATAATGTCACTTTATCAGCATCAGCAAATCCTTCAGTCCAAAACAAGAGGAACTCAGTTTAATGTAGTTTGTAATAATTACAACATCAAAGAGGTCTGCAGCAAAAAGTAGGTTAAGAGAAATAAAATCCCAATTTTTTTCTTAGTTGATACTTTAATTAAAAATATAGACCAATGGTCCTGTGCTCAAGTGTTGTTGTGGCTGTGTGCTGGCTTTTGTAAAATATAACTAATCATAAGGAACAATTCAGCATATGTACTCCAGAAAGAAGTAAAAATGTAAACAGAAATTAGCAAGACAGTGCTATTGTAGACAGAATTCCCTTATAATTAATACTTGTTAGAAAATAGAGTTTGACATTACTTACAATTATATCAACATTCACAGAAGCTGAACATCACAGGCATATGGGTGTACTATCACCACAAGATGTCTTTACTTCCCAAGTATTTTTAAACTTTAGCTATGAAGGTCAGTTACCAGAGCCACACTTGTTCTTAACAAGTAGAATTTTTATGTCCATTCATCAAAGAGTCTCTTACATCTTTCTGGGCCTATTCATTTGCAGATCGAGTAGAAATTGTAACTGGGTTCCTCATATCTCGCATTCACATGTGATGCCCATCTTCATATGCTGTCCAATTTCTTTAGGATAAAAGGTGCTGAAAGAAAAATAAACCCAGAATTTCAGATCTATTAGCCCAAAAGTTACATTACAGAATTTATAAGACTGGAGGGGAAATCTTAGAGATTTAGTTTACTACATTTTTAAAAACAACTCCAAATAATGGCCAAACCTGAGACTGCAAACCTAGTAAAAGAGACTCACTATCTTTCCAATGTCATGAAGCTCTGACTATATTCTAAGGTCCACTTTTACACTATATAAAATCTTTTCTCCAGGTAGTTCTCTTATGACCATAAAGAACAAATTCAATCCTCCTTTAAAGGACACTCTTTTTACTTTGGGTGATTTAACCGTTAAAGGAATAAAACACTAGAAAAAACAAATTGCCATTTTTCACCTTTATAAACCTATCTGAAGGGTGCTGGGTAGCTCTGTTGGTAAAGGTCTGACTCTTGATTTCAGCTCAGGTCATGATCTCAGGGTCTGAGACTGAGCCCGGCACCAGGGGTCCCTGCTCAGCACAGAGTCTGCTTGGGATTCTCTCTCTCCATCTCCCTCTGTTCCCCTCTCCCAAATAAATAAAGCCATATAACACTTATGTAATCCAAATCATTTATGATACAATCTTACTTCAGTTCTTATAGGGTTTGGTATGAAGGTGCAAAGAGAAAGGGCTAGAAAACAAAAATGTTGTTAGAGGGATCTAAATCTAAAGAAGTGTTATGACTGTCCTATATTAAAAGTGCTCTGGCCGAAATAAAAAGCACACAAAAAGATGTTTAACATCACCAATCACTAGGACAATGCAAATTAAAACTACAATGAGATACCACTTAACACCCATTAGGATGGCTACTATCAAACTGTTGGCAAGGATGTGGAAAAATGGGAACCCTTGTGCACTGTTTGTGGGAATGTAAAATAGTACAGCTGCTATGGATCACAGTATGGTGGGTCCTCAAAAAATTAAAAAGAGATATCTGTATATCCATGTTATAGCAGAATTACTCACAGTAGCTAAAATGTAGAAGCAATCTGAATCCAAGACGGATGAATGGATAGCAAACTGTGGTATATGATAAAATATGATTCAGCCTTAAAAAGGAAGGAGATTCAGACATATGCTATCACATGGATGAACCTTAGGACTCTGCAAAGTCAAATAAGCCAGTTACAAAAAGACAAATATTGTATGATTCCACTTATATGAGAGCCTTAAGAGATGTCAAAATCACAGAGAGAGTTTTGGTTTTACAAGATAAAGAGTTCTGGAGATGGTGGTGATGGTTGTATAACATTATGAATGTTTTTGATACCACTAAACTGTACACTTAAAAATAAATTTTATATATATTTTACCACAATTTAAAAAATTAGAAACTAGAAGGGGCCATGACCAAAAAAGTGGCCTGAAGGATCTTCTTTCTCAATACCCATACTAAAGTAATAAAACATATTTTTAACATTAAACTGAAGATACTGAGATCTGTTGAAAGTTGGCAAAGTCAGCAGTATGCCCAGATATTTCTAATTTTTGTCAGATTAAAAAAGTAACATTCATTAAATGAATAAACAAAATGTGGCACATCCACACAATGGAATATTACCTGGCCATAAAAATGAAGGAAATACTAATATGTGCTGTAATATGGATGAACCTTGAAAACATTATGCAAAATAAAATAAGCTAGACACAAAAGGTCACATATTCTACAATTCTATTTCTGTGAAATGTCCAGAAAAGGCAAATCCATAAAGAAAAAACAGGTTAGTGGTTGCCAAGGGAAAGGGAAGGGAGAAAATGGGGGAATGACAGCTAATGGGCATGGTATCCCCTTTAGAGGTAAAGAAAATGTTCTAAAATGGATTGTGGTGATGGTTGCACAACCCTGACTATGCTAAGAACCACTAAATTATACCCTTTGTTTTTAAAATCTTTCTTTCTTTCTTTCTTTTAAAAGGATTTTATTTATTCATGAGAGACAGAGAAAGAGAGAAAGAGAGAGAGAGAGAGAGAGAGGCAGAGACACAGAGGGAGAAGCAGGGTCCATGCAGGGAGCCTGATGTGGGACTCAATCCCGGGACTCCAGGATCATGCCCTGGGCCAAAGGCAGGCGCTAAACTGCTGAGCCACGCAGGGATCCAAAAATTTTCTCTTTTTAAATAAAATATAAAAAAACCCTAAAACTAAAAATAAATAAATAAAATATAATCGACACACAGTACCCTGTTAGTTTCAGGTGTATGTCACAGTGATTCAATTTCTTATATATTATGAAATGATCCCCACAATAAGTCTAGTTATCACATAAAGTTACTACAGTATTGTCTATGTTATCTCTATACCGTACACCAGTGACTTGTTTTTTTGTAACTTTAAGTCTATAGCTTTTAAGCTCCTTCCCCTATTTTGTCTATCTCCCACTCTACTCCCTACTGGCAATCACCAGTCTGTTGTCTGTGTTTATCAGTCTGTTTCTGAAGATTCCACATATAAGTGGAATCATATGATATTTATCTTTCTCTGACTTATTTTACACAGCATGATAGCCTATAGGTCCATCCATGTTGTTGCAAATGGGAAGATTTTTATTTTTTATTTTTTTATTTTTTATTTTTTTTAAATTTTTATTTATTTATGATAGTCACACAGAGAGAGAGAGAGAGGCAGAGACACAGGCAGAGGGAGAAGCAGGCTCCATGCACCGGGAGCCCGACGTGGGATTCGATCCCGGGTCTCCAGGATCGCGCCCTGGGCCAAAGGCAGGCGCCAAACCACTGCGCCACCCAGGGATCCCAGATTTTTATATCTAAGTAATATTCCTCTGTATATACACACCACATCTTCTTTGTCCGTTTATGGATAGACCCTTAGGTTGAACTGCACACTTTAAATGGGTCAACTGTATACCCATTATATCTTCTTTTAGATTATATCTTCTTTTAAAAAGCGGTAAGTTGGCTCAGCAGTTTAGCGCTGCCTTCAGTCCAGGGTTTGATCCTGGAAACCCAGGATCAAGTCCCACGTCATGCTCCCTACACGGAGCCTGCTTCTCCCTCTGCCTGTGTCTCTGCCTCTCTCTCTGTGTGTCTCTCATGAATAAATAAATAAAATATTTTATTTTTTTAAATTTTATTTACTTATGATAGTCACAGAGAGAGAGAGAGAGAGAGAGAGAGGCAGAGACATAGGCAGAGGGAGAAGCAGGCTCCATGCAACGGGAGCCCGACGTGGGATTCGATCCCGGGTCTCCAGGATCGCGCCCTGGGCCAAAGGCAGGCGCTAAACCGCTGCGCCACCCAGGGATCCCCAATATTTTAAAAAATAAAATAAAAAGTGGTAATGTGAAACAGTATTCTCTATTTTTTTTTCTAAGAAAACTAATTCATATCAGATACAAAGGTCACTGAAAAGAAGCAAATGTTTTACTGGCAGCTAAGTCAACAAAAAAGGTAAGAAGAGAAAAATAAGTTGGGAGTTGCAAAAAAAAAAAAAAAAAAGCTGAAGATTTGGGTTTCTGTTCAGCAGGGCTCCCTCTCCTGGGGAAACAAGGTAATACCATAGTCAGTGATGGGGTACCAAGCTTCAGTGAGCTCTGGCCTAGGCCCAACAGGAGCCTTCTACAGGATGACCTCGGTATGGCCTTTATTTATTTGAATCACTTCTGCCTCTCCACCAGACATATTCGCAAAACACAACAAGGTGCAATGAAAAGAAAGGTGAAGTGAGAATTGGGGGGTGGGGTGCAAATCACTTCTGAGATTCCTATCAGCAAAGCTAGAGACGTGACCTACAGAGGTGCACCCAGCTCTAATATCCAGTGTGCCTTTAGCGCTGACATTTTGTGTTAAGACCCTCTGAAAGGTGAGTTCTCATTTGCAAGCGGGATATACAGCATCTTAAGCCTCGTCTCCCCTCAAAGCACTACTGTCAAGACCAGACAACGCAAAAATATGCTTCGGCCAAACGTAAATTCAAATAAACCTTCAGGTATTATTATTATTAACCATATAGACTCATACCCTTTCCTTCTCATTTCTTCCAAAAAAAAAAAAAAAAAGAAAAAAAAGAAAGAAAAAAAGCAATTATTTACCTCACCCTCTGTACAAATAAGCAATATTTTTTTTTGTATCTCAGAGGTCAGCACTGAAGGAAGGAAACGTGGTATTAAGAACTGTGGATTCTAGAGCAAGATCGTTCACTGGATCTCTGAGTGACCTTGAGCCAGCCATTTCTCCATTCGAGCTCCCCGTTTCTGTCGGCAAAACGGGAGCTGCTGCGAGGCGGAGGTAGTAACCCTCGAGGCTCTTTCCATTCAAACGCTCTTAAGGCAGGGCGAGGCGGGACTACCCTCGCAGCCCGAGCCGCCGCAGGCACTTCTGTACCCGGACCCCGACCCGCAGACCCCCAGCTGCGCCTGCGCCCGCTCTCCTCGACACACATGTCCTACCCTCCCCGCGACCGCTCAGCTCGCGGGCCGCCACAGAACCCCAGGACCAGAGTCGGGCGGGCCAAGTCCGCGAGCTCCCCGCGGGTCTCGCGGCCGCAGCCCGGGAAGGACACTCACTGACTCGCAGCAGGGCCACGTAGATAAGAAAGTTCCGTATGGACGAGATCACATCCTCGCGCATCTTCCGTTTCATCTCCTCCGGGTCCAGCTTCGGCGCAAGGCCCTCGATGCGGAACATCACGGCTCTACTCAGCCTTGCGGCGGCCACGCTCTGCTCTCCTCAGAGGCTGCCGGGCGCCCGGAACTCGGCCCCACCCCATTTCCTGTTCCCGCCCCTCGTGTTCGCGCGCGGCGACGGGGGCCTGCGAGGGACAATCCTCTTCCCGCCTGAGAGGTTCTGCAGGGAGCTGCCTGAAGAGGGCGGTCGTAGTCTCTCAGTCACGCGCGACGCCGGGTCCTCCGGGCTGTGCAGTAACCTGTGTCCTGAGCCGGGCGCTGTACGCCGCAGAGTGCTTTTACACCTCCGAGCGGGCGGTGCCCGAAGACACCGCCGTACTTCATAATAGCTACGGTTCTACGCCGTGAGTTAGGTATCAAAACCTCCATTTCCTGGGTGAGAAAATTGAAGCACAGACAGCTTTAAAACAACTTGCCCAAATATACTTTAAAATACCTTGGCGGGGGGGGGGGGGGGGGGGAGTGTTGAGGAAGGGAGAGGAAAGGATATTAGAAAAATGTTGAAAATCAATTAGAATGATTAACATAGCATTTTAATTAGTCTATTTTGAGCATGTTTGAAAAATTTCCTGAGAAGTTAAAACAAAAGATGAAGATGATGAAACTTGCTTTACATTACACAGCTAGTAAATGCAATAGGTTTTTTAAAATGTTATTGTCAGCCTCATTTTATTATATATAGAAATTTGTTTGTTTATTTAAAGTAAGCCCTATGCCCCAGCTGGGGCTTGAACTCAGGACCCTGAGATCAAAAGTCCCATGCTATACTGACAGAGCCAGCTAGGCACCCCTGCAGTAGGGTTTTATATTTACGTTTGTAGGACTCAGACATAAAAGTTTTTAACTACATATTATCGCTATATTTTCATTTCTGGTGTTAATTGTTCCTGATAGATTATCATATTGGCCCAGTAATACAGTGTATATAAAACAAGTTCAGGTCCTTTCAACATTTCACAGACGAGGAGGGGGAGCTGAGAAACCAAGTGCACTGCTTAGAGTCATTCTGCTAGTGATGGGTAGTGATGGTTTTTTTTGAGATTTTATCCATTTATTCGTGAAAAACAGAGAGAGAGAGAGAGAGAGGCAGAGACATAGGCAGAGGGAGAGGCGGGCTCCCCACGGGGAGCTGGATGTGAGACTCCATCCCAGGCCCCAGGGATCATGACCTGAGCCAAAGGCAGAAGCTCAACCACTGAGCCACCCAGGTGCCCAGGGGCAGGGTTCTAATGCAGAGAATTATAATGTCAAGTTGCACTCTCTTTCCCCTGCACCCCACTGCTCCTCTCTTAATCTTTAACCAGTAGTGCCTGCCTGGATAGCCAAGACTGGAGTCAGGAGGTAGAGGTTTAGTGCAATCAGATTCCCTGTCACAGAGTCATCAAAAGAGTGCAGCCCCCAATTTTGCAGGCCAACTAGCCATATATAATTTTTAAAAGATTATTTATTTATTCATTCATGGGAGACACAGAGAGAGAGAGAGGCAGAGACAGGCAGAGGGAGAAACAGGCTCCCTGCAGGGTGCTCGATCAGGACTTGATCCCAGAACCCCAGGATCATGACCTGAGCCAAAGGTGTCTAGACGCTTAACCGCTGAGCCACCCAAGTGCCCAGCCATTTATAATTTTTAGACACAAACCAGATGATTGAATTGCTCACATAATTCAAAACCAGAATATATCTGGGATGCCTGAGTGGCTCAGTCTGTCAAGCGTCCAACTGTTGATTTCAACTCAGATCATGATTTCAGGGTTGTGAGATTGAGCCCCACCTTGAGCTCTGAGCTGGGCATGGAGCCTGCTTGGGATTCTCACTCTCCCTCCCTCCGCCAGCTGCCCTCTCTAAAAAACAAACAAACAAACAAACAAAAACAGAATGTGCCTTCCTGACTGCACATTGCACAACATTGGTTTTGGATAAATTAGAACATTAATTTACTGCAGTAACTGGTAACTAAAGCAATGCTGCCCACTTTCCTGATTGATAGAATGTAAGACATTGGGGCAAGAAAGAGAACTCCTCTACATATTCGGGCTTTAGTAACCTCTCCTATCCCTAACTCATGTAGGGGAATAGCAGAGGCAGCTCTGGAATGGAAGGGGCTGCTCCCAAGGAGCAGCCACTATCCAACACTTTGAGAGTGTATAGAAAGCCTGCACTGACCCTGGAAAGCAGCAGGGGCTGTGGAAAGAAACTGGACAGGAAGACTGGAGATACAGCCTCTAGATTTGGCACTGCCACCATCAAGCCATGTGATGAGGGACAAGTCTCTGTTTCAATGCAATTCCATTTCTTTAGTTGTAAAAGGAGAAGATATGATTAAATGCTCTTGAGAGTCCTGTTCAGTTCTAACAATCTAAGCATTTTGATTTCTAATTGCATCATCTAGGGCATTCTGGTCTGGAGTGTATGGGAATCAAAATATTATCAAATGTGGTCTGGCATCAAGGCAGCCAGGAAGAAGAATGCAGTAGGAAGAATGTAACAAGAAGGCATATCTCATCCATCTAAATAGTGAGGCAAAATGAGTTGGCAAAATGAGTTGGCAAATCTTTCTGCTGGTGATGGGCAGACCTCATTCCTCAAGGAATGAGGACCAGTAACTGAGGTCCCTGATGCTGACTGAGTTTAGTTACACAGTTCTCATATAGAACTACCATTTTTTTTCTTTACTGAGATGTTTTTGAGTAACTTGTCTGGGTTCACAGGGATTCAAAGAGGGGAGAAATTAGCAAAAAGTCATGTATCTTGGTAAAAAGATCCACTTTTTAGCGTTTGAATTTTATTCATCCAATGCTATATGAAGCAGCACTTATTGACTGGACTGGTGATGTGGCAAATAGCTGACCTGTTAAAGGGCAACATTATTCTCATAACAATTCTCTTAGAGAGGTATGTGGTGCTTGGCAGCCTACCTATAGGGAGACAGGAAGGTAGTGGAAAGAAATAAGGAGCAGTCGGTCTTGAGGTGAGGAACTGGTTCTGGATACAGTTTAGGAGGGTGAACTGTTTCAAAAATGCCTGAACTCTGTCTTCCCCTTGCATGGCTCCTCCACTTGGAATGAAGAAAACTCATTAAAAGAGCTTATGCTCCTCTTTTTTTGGGGAGGGGGGGCACCCCTCCTTTTTTGGCCTGTGGGTGGCGGTATAGTCCACTGACCATTGGTTTACATGAGACAAATGGAGAGGACATAGGAGGAAGTTCGCATCGCATTGGAGTGGGCTATGCCACAGCTTGGACTCTTCATTTTTTTTCCCACATTGGAATGATGAGGGGGTTGGGCCTAATCTTTAATATCACTTGCAGCTCAAAAATGCTGAAATTATGTTCATCTTTCCTGTTCTTCCTTCATAATCTTGCTGAAAGGCTAAAAGCAAAGGATTCCCTATGATTTTGTTACGAAAGGTAAAAATGAAAAGTATGCACACATAATTTCATATTGATACTTCTAGTCTGATCATAGAGGAAATGTTAGCTGATGTCATAGCCTATCTTCTTTTCCATTTTGATCACAAGAGGGATTTAGGAGCTATTTCCTTTGCCTCGACTTCCCAGACACACAATTGTTTGGTGTATCCAATTTACCCGTAAGAAAATTAAGCATTTCAATTCCATCATTGGGGAGGAATTTGTATTTACAGGGTCAGAGATTTATGGATGATTCATGTTTGGGGAATAATTTGGACATATATTCACAGAAACCTTGTGGTTTCTAATGTATAGGGAGCTATAGGCTTTGGGTATTGCACAGTTCAACCCTTCATTTGACAGAGGAGGAGACTGAGGCCTAGAAGGAGTCTAGAGGTAGAGCTAGTGTAAACTCAGGTAGGTCTCTGGGCTTCCAGTTCAGCACTTTCCCCCACTACTTTGCAGATTTAAATACTTTGAGAGGATCATCTGAGGGGATGATCCTCCCCTCAGAGGTAAGGATTGGAAGAATGGGGTGTTGTTCAACCTCAGTTTGAGAGGGACAGGAGAAAGGGTGGTTGCCATTCATCAAGAGGGTGATGGCAGTCCTTCTTTCCATGTTTCCACCCCCATCAGTAGTAGTTAATCTGGACCATGTTACTAGACAGCTCCATATATCTTCTTCCTCATTCCTTCAGGAGATGAACATGGTCTGGTGTTCCCCAAATAAACTTTGTTTTGAAGTCCATCAGGACCCACCATGTATGAAACAAAAGTGAGGACAGGGGAAGGGGTGCTCTGTGATAGATGTTAACTAGAATCCTCACCCAGCAAGTGGGATAGCTTACTTTTAGAAATTATAGCCCAGCAAGAGGCATCGTCAGGAAGAGGGACCTTTTGGACTTTAGAACATAAGTAGATTTTTGATAACCTTCACCTCACTGGCGTTTACCTTCTATAATACCCTATTCTCTGTTCTAATTTTTAGGGCTTTGTTGTCTGGATGATTCATGAATGTTTGATCTTTCAAAGTAAACTGGAAGTACCTCAAGTACAAGGAACACTCACGTTAATCCTCCAAACAACAGGATTGATATTTATACATGGTAAAAACTCAGAAAGTACCCCCTGAGTGATGAACTTCATATCTGCTAACCTTTAGAATTGAAAAATTGAAAAAAAAAGAAAAAGAAAAAGAAAAATTGGTAGCTTTGTATATCTATCATGTAAAAAGGAAATTGTCCCCAAAGAAATTTACCCAAAGTCCTCCATAATATTTTAATGTAGTGATTTATTTTTACCTCTTTTTGTATAACTTGTTTTTGTTTGCCTAAATAAAAATCCTTAAATAATGATTTTAAAGTATGTTAAATAATTTTTATATATCATAGGCAAGATTAAGGAAAGAACTTTAAAAAAAAGAACTTCAAAATTTACTTGCTTTAACTTATTTATGGCTATATAACTACTTGAAACCATATATAGTAAAATATATATTATATGTAATAATATAACCATATACTTTTAATAACTTTTTCCATAAAAGTACATGTTTATTTTTATATAATTTAGAAAACACATAAGTTTTAAAAAGATTTATTTTTATTATTTATCAGAGAGAAAGAGCACAGGCAGGAGAGGGAGAGGGAGTAAGAATCTCAAGCCGACTCCCCACTCAGTGTGAAGCCCAAGGTGGGGCTTGATCTTATGACCCATGCTGTTTGGGATTTTTGATGTTATGGAGAATTTCAAAAGGAGACAAAAGAGTCTAATCTGTAAGCATCCCTCCCCTGGATTCAATGATCGTCCGGTTTCCTCAATACCCCTACTCTGCTTTCTTTTTCTGTCTTTCTTTTTTTTCTTTTAAAGATTTTGTTCATTTATTCATGAGAGACACAGAGAGAGAGGCAGAGACATAGGTAGAGGGAGAAGCAAGCTCCCCGCAGGAAGCCTGATGCAGGCTTGGATCCCTGAACCCTGGGATCACTCCCTGAACCGAAAGCAGATGCTCAACTGCTGAGCCACCCAGGTGTCCCAGAAAATATACAATTAAGGGAAAAGAGGGGATCCCTGGGTGGCGCAGCGGTTTGGCGCCTGCCTTTGGCCCAGGGCGCGATCCTGGAGACCCGGGATCGAATCCCACGTCGGGCTCCCGGTGCATGGAGCCTGCTTCTCCCTCTGCCTGTGTCTCTGCCTCTCTCTCTCTCTGTGTGTGACTATCATAAATAAATAAATAAATAAATAAATAAATAAATAAATAAATAAAATTCATTATAAAAATAAATAAGGGAAAAGAAAAAAAGAACAATCCCCCATAATCACACAACCACTATTGACGTATTGGTAATCAATCTATCAGCCTTTCTTTTTCTTTTGTATACATGTATAGCTTTCTTTCTTTTTTTGGGCTTGTGTGTGTGTGTGTGTATATATATATATATATATACATCTACACACCACATATATATGCCATATGGTATATGCTATTTTAACTTGCATTTTTTGTTTAAGTTATATTGACTGTCTTCCTATATCTTTAAATATTCTTCTAAGCATCATTAATGGTGGCTGTATGGTATTCCATTACATGGATGTACCAAAATGTATCTAACTATTCCTCTACCTTTGGCCATTTAATGTGCTTTCATATTTTTTCTATAAATAAATTTCAGGGAACATGATTCTAACAATATCTTTGTGCACACATAAAAAAATTTCCAATCATTACAATTATTACCTTAAGTTCAGAGTTCTTAATTTTTCCTAGTGACCTTTTTTTTGTCTGAGGAAAAAGCTCTGTTTGGCCAAGAGTGTAGGTGTCAGATCTCAACACCTTTGAGAACTACAAACAAGGGGTGGAAACTTTTTGTTTTTATTTTATTTGTTTTTAAAGGAGGTTTGCTGCCTTGTGCTGTAAATTCTAATTATTTTGCAGCAGGGAAAGTAAAACATACTGAAGGTCTTAGTTTGCATCGACATTATTTAGAACACATGTGTTTATACAGCTGGGTATAGTTTTTTGCCTTCAATAAAAAGTGCAGGTTTCTTGCCTGTAGTATAATAGGTGTTTGATTAATATTTATAAAGTGAAAGAAGAGGAAAGAGATAATTATTTATTGATTCAGTGATTATAGGTCCAGTCCTACACTGCTGGATGACCTCTCATCCCATGTCAAGAGCCCTTTTAAAAAGCAAGAAGTGGGGGATCCCTGGGTGGCGCAGCGGTTTAGCGCCTGCCTTTGGCCCAGGGCGCGATCCTGGAGACCCGGGATCGAATCCCACGTCGGGCTCCCGGTGCATGGAGCCTGCTTCTCCCTCTGCCTGTGTCTCTGCCTCTCTCTCTCTCTCCCCCTGTGTGACTATCATAAATAAATAAAAATTAAAAAAAATAATAAAAAAATAAAAAGCAAGAAGTGAGCTCTTTATATCCAGTCTCCACAGAAAACAAAGGTAAGGCTATCAGTATCTATTCTCCACACCTTCTCCCTGACATTTTCAGGATGACAGCCCTGCCTGATCAAAACCAATGAGTAGCTACCTGTAAGCATATTTTATCATCTTAGAAACAAACACAGTAAAAAAAAAAAAAAGAAACAAACAAACACAGAGCTTCCTAAAAGTAGGAATACATTTTATTCTTGCATATTAAAGTTGAATTGCTGTGCATCGTACCAATTGTGAATTAAGGAACATGCCAATCTTCCCATCATGTAATATTTAGACTCCAGTTGGGGAAAATAAACACCAGGCTTTATTTTGTGAAAACTTGTCTTAACATCCAGGGGGTCTCTTAAAAAAAAAAAAAAAAAAAAAAAAAACAACATCCAGGGGGTCTCTTAAAGTCCTTCTCTGATGCTTGACCCCTACCTCCAACATCCCTGCTTCTACTAGAGTCAGCAGTGGCAGGGGGCTCACACTTTACTGGGCAGTTCCATCTGTCTTCAGGTAGGCAGCTGTTTTCCTTAAGGCCAAAATCTGCCTCTCTCTGCCATATTCCCACTCGTTTTAGTTATGTCTTCCTAAGTGTCAGAAGCCAGTTGGGATCATTCTTCTCGTTGGATGTATAAAGGCAGCTTGGTTCTTCCTTTATTCTTTGTTTTCTTTAGGCCAAAAATAATTTTTGTAAGATTCTCTTAGAATTTTCCAGTTTCCCCTTATCTACAACCCTAACTTTTCTAGTTAGCAATGGACTGATTTACTCTGAGCTACCTGGCCTCACACCTTCCCCACTAACCGCTTCCCTGCCTATCTCCCCAACAAAAGGGACATATTGAGTCCCTGGCAAGAATCTCTGGGATTCAAAACCAGAGATTCTTTATTGTTTACTCAGAGATTATCCTTGAACAAGAAGTGTGTGCCTGGGTTACCTGTTTCTTCCTTCAGGGCTCTCACAGTCGTGGATGGAATTCCTTGACCATCTGTTTTAGCTCTGGCCATTTACACTGGAAATGAAGGCCAACTGTAGAACATGTTTATAAGAGGTAGTATGGTTGCAATAGGAAAAATGGGGACTTTGGAGTAAAGGTTAGGTTGAACTTCCAGTTGCTCCATGAAGTTGTTTTGAGATCTTGTGCCTGAACTTTTCTGGTCTTTTGTTTCTTCATCTGTGACAGAGAGATCTAATATCTACTTCCAAGTGTTTTAAAAGCTAAATAAGATGATGAACTTCAAAGTGCTTGCCTAGGGTGGGAATTCTTTAAATGGTAGCTACTATTAATCATAAGATATAATTTTTCTCTAGAAAAATGATGGCGTTGGCATATTCTAAATGGAACAAGTAATTTTTTTTACTGCAACAGGACCTACTATCATTTGTCATCTTCATTTCAGTTCTCTCTGACCTCTGATTCACAGTAAATCTTTTTAAAATTATGATCCATTCTCCTATTTCTCTTGTCTTAACCTCCTATTCATTTTGTAGCCTAAGGACGGATTGGGCTTCTGGCCCCACCTGTTCTCTGAAACTGCTTCCTTTAAGGGAAGTCCTTATTGTCAAATCCAAAGGACCCTGTGGGCCTCTACCCTGCCCCTGCACAATTTGACACTGCTGGTCACATGACCCTTTCAGGGAAGCTCTCCCCTCCTAGGTTCATGGGTACCACATTCTTCTGGTTTTCCTCTAGATGCTCCACATCCTCCTTCCACAGCTCTTCCTAAATGGCCACTTTCTTTAAGGTTCTTTCCTGGACCCTTTTCCATTCTCATGGGAAGTCTAATCTGCCTTTAATTGCCATCCTTAAGCTAATGATTCACCATATATGTCTCTAACTCATAATTCTCTCCAGAAACACAGACCCATATATCCAACGAACCTATTGACTTCACTGTTTCCTTGGATGTCCCATGGATACATCATGTTCAAAGTGCAACCAGTCCTCTTCTCTTCCTAATCAACCTTAACTCCTGTGCTCTGTGGCCTAATAACTGATACCACCATCCAGTCCCTCCAGTTGCCAAAGCCAGAAATCTTGGAGTCAACCTTGAGCCTTCCTTCTCCCCTTGCTTCTATATATGCTTAACCATCAAGTTCTATCAATTCCATCTCCGTACTATCTCTAAAATTCATTATATTCTTTTTGTCCCTTCCAACCACTATTTTTGCTCAGGCTACCCATCAGCTCGTCTTCTTTCTTCTGTCGTATCCCTGCAAGTGTGTTTTCTGCCTTGCAGTCTAACTAATCTTTTCAAGTATAGTTTTCATAATGTTAGTCTCTTGGATAAAATGCCTTAATTATTCCTCATGGTGCTCAGGAAAAAGTACAAATGCTTTGGGTCTGTTTAGAAGGCCTTTTATCAATCTGGTTCCTGTCCTCTTCACTAACCTTCACTTCACCCTTTCCACTCTTCTTCCCATATCAGGAGTCTCTTCTTCTGTCCTCTTCCCCTGCAAATTTCCCACCTCCACCTCCACATGGCTGTTCCCTGAACTCACAAAACCCTTAACTTCTGGGTCTTGCCATGCTTTTCTTTCTGATTAAAATGATTTTTTCCTACCTCTTCATCTGGCTAACTTCTAGTGTCATTCAGAAATCACCCTATATGTCACTTCCTTCAAGAAGTCTCTATTAGTTTAATTAAAAGTGATGAGCTAATGTTGGTTCCTCAGTTTTAAGAAATGTTTCACAGTAAGAGAAGATGTTTACACTATGGGAAACTGGGGTGAAAGATATATGAGAACCCTCTGTATTATCTTTGCAACCTTTCTGTAAATCTTAAAACTATTCTAAAATTAAAATATCATTTAAAAAAGTCTCCACTAACCCTCCTGTGCTCGCTTAGCTGCTACTTCTGTGTTCTCTAAGATTTGGACCTGCTGTCCTAGATTCAAAGCTCTTAACACAATATCTGGCCATTGTCTATGTGTCTGCCTCTTCCACTGCAAAATGTTGGGAATCATGCTTTCCTCATTTGTTTATTCCTGATAGCATAATGCCTAGCAAATTGGCAATGCTCACAAAGTATCTCCTGAGTAAATTTTTGATGTTAAATATATTGTTTTTAGGGGGACAATGCCAAGCTTTTGTTGTAGGGTAACCTGAAATTACAGGCCTACGAAAAAGAACTTAAAAGTATCAGACATTATGAGTGACTCGTAGGTTTTGCTTGTTTCTCAGCATGACGAACTTGGGAGACATGCTGTGCTGGATACACTTGAACATCACATGTGTCCTTACCCAGTGCGTCTGTTTCCAAGAGAGTCACATGATATTCGTTCCTCTGCAGGTAAAGCACCCCAGGCCAGCTGAGCTGGGTTAGTTTGCTCTGGGTGAACCTTATGGGCTGCTGACACATCCCAGGAGGGTGTGGACTGTGTGGTGAATGCATGAAAGCCAACTAGGGCAGAGAGCAAAAGAACCAGTTGGAGGAAGAATGACACCACAGGGAGATGAATCTCCAGTTTGGCAATTCTAATTCCAGCTCTTTCATTAATGAGCTGTGTAACCTTGGCCAAATGTCTTCCTCTTTGTAGGCTCCAGTGTCTGTGTTTGTAAAATGAGGGCTTGGATTAGCTGGTCTCCAAAGTCTGTTCCAGGATTGATGCTGTGGGATTCTGCAATCAGTGTGTGGCCTGGACACGAGTGGAAGGAAGCAGGTAAGTATGTACTAGGAGCATAAGGGCAATTAACCTTTGGTTCCAGGTCAGAAGCAGTCTTCAGCAAAAGGAAACCAAGCTAGGACAGAGATTTGTTTAAATCATCCTAGAAGTAGAGACCTCTGGGGCATAGTAGCTCAACATTGTATCTTGAGGATCTAACTCAAGTCTATCATGAAGAAGCAATTCCAAGAATTGGAGTGGGTGAAGGTGGGCAGCAGAGCAGTGCTGATTTTTGCTAAATAATAAAATGATCACATTTGGGGAAAGTTTTTGTGTTTATTGGTCAATAGCTTTGATTATCTCCTTTGCACTGATATTATCCAAATTGTGTTAGAGATGATGCAAGGAGTACCACTGGGAGCATGGCTAGGGCAGGCATGGCAGCAACATGTATTTTTGAGTTGGAACTGTTAGGTGGGTGAATTGAGATTATTTGGAATGTGAGAGTTTCAAGTCATGGAAATCCAGAATTACCTTAGTCAAGTAAAAAAAAAAAATCCAGTTTGCTTTAAATTTTATCTGTCTTAAATGGGTGGTAGTGGTTTTGATAATTAATGATTCCTTGGGAAGTGCAAGGAAAAGTATAGTATGCATTTGCCTAATTGAATAAATACATCATAGTCAACCTTTACTGGTTAAGAAGATCCACTATTCAGTGGAGAATGTAGGGTGAGTAGAGAAGAAAATAACATTATGATTCAGAAAAATTCCTGGGAAGATTCTTTTGTACTCACTGTTCGTTGGTATCTGAATTTCTTTTTTTTTTAAATTTTTATTTATTTATGATAGTCACACAGAGAGAGAGAGGGAGGCAGAGACACAGGCAGAGGGAGAAGCAGGCTTCATGCACCGGGAGCCCGATGTGGGATTCGATCCCAGGTCTCCAGGATCACGCCCTGGGCCAAAGGCAGGCGCCAAACCGCTGCGCCACCCAGGGATCCCGGTATCTGAATTTCTGAGAGGTATGTGGAAACTCCTGCCTTTGGTTCTGAAAGAACTGGAAATACGTGGGCACAAGGGATGCTCAGGCTCTTGGCTTAGGGTGACACCTTTCAAATCTGGTCCTTCCTCTGTGTTGACCAAGTTTAGGGTGGAGATGTGTCGTTCTTGGCTCTCAGCAATGGGATGGGCCAGGAGCAAAGAAAAGCCCCTCCTGAAAATGAGGAAACCCGTCAGATGCAGAGAGAATTAAGGGAGATGTGCCAAGCTTTAGGCCACCTGGGAAGAGGAGCAACTTTTGGTCAAAAATAGTAATAGTTAAATTTATTATTTGCTCTGTACCAAGCATGGTTCTAAATCCTAATGATCATAATCGGAATTTGTCATAATTCTCACATCAACCTTTTGAGGCAGGCTCATATTTCCATTTCTTTTTTTTCATATTTCCATTTCTAAATGAAAAACTCAGGTACAGTGAAAATAAATATTCACCCAAGGATAATCAGGTGGTGAGTCATAGAGCCAGAATACAAACCCAGACAGCCCCACTGCAGTCATCGCTGTTAACCACTCATGCCCTGGAGCACATACAGTCTTTCAAGGTTGCATGTGTCTCTAATTCTGTGTCTCTAGCATCCATCCTGGGGCTGAGAAGGTAATGGGCTTTATTGAGTGTTCCCGAACTGAATGGAACCAAGTGGACTTAGCCTGTGCCCAAACCTGGTACCTGGAGTCTTTGGGAGGCCCTCTTTGGCTCAACACAGTACTGAGAAAAGCAGAATGCTAGCCAGTACTTGAGGGCTGGCAGCAGAAACCCAGCTGGCATGGAATCATGGGCAGGACTCCCCCTTCCTGCACAGGAAGAGAGAAGAAAACCATGGGCACTCTGAAGCCTGGGACTCAGGGGTGTGGGAAAGCAGCCCTGTCATTCCATAGCATGGCTGAGAACTCACTCTGCACAAGCCCCTGTGCTGGGCAATAGCCACTGTAGATATAGGGTTGGGTCACGCACATTCTGTGCCCTGGAGGAGCCCCATTTGACACTGGGAAGGGCTGCCTCTGATAGGAACCCCCCAAACTGCCTTATGATCCCTGTCCTATTTTGTAGGGCCAGACAAAACTAATTCTAAAACATACTATTTCTCTCAGTGGGATTTTATATGTTCAGCCCAGTGTCCACTAACTGAATTAAGGAGACAGGCTGTATAATTTTCAGACTCCTGGATGAACTTTCTGGATCAAGGATGTGGGGGCTAACTGGTGGCAAGACTGGGTAGACAGAACTTGTGAAAGGACTCTGCAATTAAAATGGCTAGAACAATTGTTGAATAAGTAAAAAGAAAGAAATCTGTTCCCATATTCATAAAACTCAAGGACCTACTTATCCCAGTAGGAAGGCAAGGGTATTTATTTGCAGCTGTGGAAACTTCTTTCAGGTCAGTTCTCTTGAATGAAGGAGAGAATTAGATAGGCCAGGATTCATTTGGTGATCAAAATGTTGTCTGGTTGCCTGGAAAGCACCAGTTTATGCTTATTATACTGTTATACTGGTGGCATTATTTATATTGCCTTGTTTCACTTGGAAAAGTATCCTGATTTGGATGATAAATTTTATGGTCACACTGTCCAGGCACAAAAAAAGCCCTGTATTATTCTGGTGAACCTGAGTTCTGAAGTTTAAGCCCAAAAGATTTTGGGGCATAAACACCTCTTGCTAGAAAGCTTTTTCCTCTGTCACCACCATGCCTGGATATGGACAAAAGTCTTTCCTTTTTCCTCCTTAGCTTGGCTGGAAAAATATAAAACCAAAATTTACTTAAAATAATTAATAAGAAACAGGGACACCTGGGTGGCTCAGCGGTTGAGCATCTGCCTTTGGCTCAGGGCGTGATCCTGGGTCTGGGGATCAAGTCCCGCATTGGGCTCCCTACGAGGAGTCTGCTTCTCTCTCTGCCTATGTCTCTGCCTCTCTCTCTGGTCTCTCATGAATAAATAAATAAAATCTTTTAAAAAAATAAAAATAAAATAGAAAAACAGACACAGGGTACAAATTCATTCAGTTCTTTCCACAGATCAACTGGACTGGCTCAGGTTAGAGTCACCAGTTCTTGGACCTTTTAGCTCTCCTGCACCGAGAGTTCTGGGACACACACCCAGAGAAAGGCTGTGGTGGGGTGTCTGGAGGGAATGCACATGTCCTGCTGGACTATGGGACCCCAAAGTATTAGTCTCCGAAGTGTCCTCTCCTGACTCCTGGGATGGGAGACAGGAGGGAGAAGAGTTATTTTCTCATGTGGAGCCACCCCTGGAGATCCACTTGAAGCCTGGTCATAATGAATGTAGCAATTATTAGAAACTTGCAAAAGGATCAGGGAGAGGAATGAAATTGGTGTTTCATGGAGTTTAATTGAGCATTACTCTGCTCATTAGCAGCAATCAACTCAGTTTATGTGGCCTCGTTTACAGATGGAAGAAAACAAAGATTCAGGGAAAGAGCCTGTCTTTTGTGTCCTTTTCTCTCTCTCCTCTCAGCAACGCATCTACCCCATCTGGGATGGTGTGCTGCTGTTGCTAAATCCACCAAGCAAAATCTATCATTGTACGTGACCTTAGTCACCTATTTGTTACAGACGCATTTTTGGACTGTTTGAACCTCTTCATCATCTCTTTCCTTTGGATATAGATGGAGATTAGGCGGATTATTAATAGACAATTATGGAGCCTTAGCTCTGTCATTGACGTTGAAGAGAATTACAGGGTCAAGGATTTTATAGTTAAAATTCAAAGAGATATAAAAGGAATGAGAAACCTCAGACATTGCTTAGGTTTTGATGCCAGAAACTCATTGCTTCAAAGATCTAGAAGTGTGTAATAAAACCACACCAGCTCTGTTTCTACTTTCTCAATATGAAACAGCTAAAGATCACTGAATAAATTAACACAAGATAGTAAGAGTGTGCTTCTCCAAGAAAGTTCCTCTAAGAAGCTTGCTGTTTCAGGAAGACCTGAGTTGTGGCCTTTGTGAATCAATGTTGAAAGGAGCCAGATGAACTTGTGGCCAATGATTCCATCTGTAGCTACTGAAGTCAAGACATGGTAAGGAGTCATTTCTTATGGGTCCTTCCACTTACACCTCCTATATCACAGGGGCCACAGAATGGGCTGGGAATGTTTTCCCTGAAGGATCCTTGCTGGTCTCCAATTTCTCCTGATAAACTGCTTCATTCTCTGCATCAGACACTCCCTGAAACTTGAAATAAATTCTGAGTTGATTAACATACTATTTAAGAAATGTGACCTTAACCTACCTAGAAAGACTATTGAATGCATGCAAAAGCCTTCCACATTTTAAACTCTGGGGGCTAGAGACCAATTCCAACAGCACTGCCATGGCTCAAGACTCTTCTGTAAATCACCCAAGAACTGACACAAGAGACAGTGATCAATCTTAAAAATAACCACACTCACAACTTTATAGTAATGATAGAAATACTGACAGAGAGTTTAGGTTTCCATTAAAATAATAGTTAAACGATATCAAGGGCATATTGTTTGCCAGGTACTGCACTGAGAGCTTTACATGCATTGTCTTGTTTCATCCTCCCTATAGTAAGTACTCTTATGTAGGCATTATTGTATTATTACTTCAATTTCACATGTAAATATGATTATAGCCCAACCTCCAGAATTCCAGATCAGATATCCAACTGTCTACTCAGTACCTCTTTTCAGATGTTTAAAAGGTGTCTTAAGTTCAAAATATCCAAAATGTGGCTCCTGATATCCACCTCTTATTGCCCTGCCTCTAACAACCTAATACCCCTTCAGTCTTCCTCATCCCAGGTGATGACAACTCCAGCCTTCAGGTTGCACGGGCCAAAACCCTTGGAGTCAGCTTTGACTCATCTCTTCTGCTTACACATCACATCCAATCTGGTCAGCAAATCCTGTTGCTTCACACTATATCAGAATCTGGCTACTTCTCATTCTTCCATTGCAGCTTCTCTGGTTCAAACTACCATCCTCTCACACCTCGATGATTGCAGTGACCTCCTTCTGCCCTTGCTCATTTCAAGTCTAGTCTTCTTACAGTAGCCAGAAAGTTCCTGTTAAAATGAAAGTTCAAAATCCTCCAGCAGCTACCCATCTGACTCAGAGTGGAAATCAAAGACTTTATAATGGCTACAGAGTCTCATCAGGGGCCAACTTCTTTTCTGATCTTTACCTTGAGTTTACAGACTCTGAATTTTATGAAATCTTTTGTTCATATGTGAATCTGTGTGTTCTTCTAGGGGGAGCCCATGTGGCTTGTTAGCAAGTTCTTGAAGGATTCAAAATCTCCCAAAAGCTTAATTACTGATTGGAGGAAGTTTCACTCTTGAAAATCCAATTTAAAGAAGGGATTTATTCAAATCATAATTCATTTGGAAAAGATTCTTTGATTAAAGTAGTCATTGAGAATGTCTTGTGTGTTTGCAAGACAATGGAATTGACAAAATTAAATATATGCACTTATTTTAGTAGACTCTTTATGACCCAAGTGTATTAGTTCAAAGTGGATTTGGGATAAATCCCACTGCGATGAAATCTACGTGTAACAAAAAGATGTTTGAGTCTCCAGCTAAAAGTTCTCTTATTTCAAATAGTATCAAACTGGCATGCAAAGCTTTGGGCCAGTTGTGTGTAAGGTGCTGTATTTGGGAACATTTTCAACATATTTCAGTACTCAGAGGCTAATGTAGAGCCTGGTACAGTAAGCCCCTGGTTTCTGTCTTCTGTATCCTCTTCTCCCTTTGCCTCTCATCCTAGAATTTGTAGCATTTCACAGATCTGGTATTAATGAAATTGAACCAAAAGTGATTCTGTCAGCCAAGGAGAGAAATCAATGATGTTTCCAAGTAGATCAGCCTGGATATAGGTTCTTGAGCCACTGAGACCCTAGCAATGCAATTCTCTCCTCCACTGGACCCCAGCATGTGTGCAAAATATGCTGAGGGCCTTGTCTTTGGCTTGATTCCCTTGACCATTTATAGGCATAGAAACCCTGACCTATATCCCAAGGGTGTTATGTGGATGAACCAGTAAATCATAATTAATTGCAAGGTAAACATTAATTGTTGTTATCACCATCAGTTCCGGCCTGGGTTCTTGACCCTAAGAGAGAACTTGCTTGTACAGTGGCTCTCTGTGGGATTGCAGAACAGCTTACAGACTTATGAGGGATGAGACTTTCTTTGAAGTATGTTAGGAGTACTCTAAAGTATTTTGAAGTACTTGAGTTCATGCTGGAGAAATGTCTTGTTTGTAAGTAACTGCAGGGAACCAGGTCACTGTCCTAACATCAGAAGAGCTGCCATGAGACAGAGGATGTGGATTTACCCTTCATGGGCCCAGAGGGCAGAATTAGGACCAGTGAGGAGGCAAATGTTAGCCCAAGAGTGGAAGGAACTTTAATAGCTAGAGCAGTTCAACTGCAGAACTAGCTGCCTAAAAAAGCAGGGAATTCTATCTAGTTAAGGAAAAAATCAAGCAAAGCTCAAGCAAATTGATTACCTGCCATGTGCATGGCATTGTTTTAAGTGCCGGAGAAACCCAATTAGGAACTAGGCAAGAACCATGCTCTTAGAGAGCTTCTGGTGTAAGAAGGAAGGTAAATCGATCCAACCAACCATCCATCCATTCATCCAGGCATCTTCACACTGGGAATACAGCAATGAACAAAGCAAAGGTTTTGGTTTCTTCACATGGTAGATGATATTGACAATAAGAACCCCTAAAGCATGAAATTAATGTTACCCTTTGAGAATGAAATTAGAAGAAGTTAACATGAAACAAATCAGTCAGTGAGTGGGGATATAATTGTGACTAAGAAAGGTTAAATACAACATATGAGATCATATGTTGGTGACTGGGAATACTGTTGGTATAAAGGGCATGGTCTGCCTGGAGCTAGAAGACAGAAGGTCAGAGGAAAAATATCTGTGAATTTGTTCCTAGCATTATCTAAAGACAGGATAATCAACCAGGGACTGAAGACATGAGTCTGTCGCAACTCAGTGACATTGGCCACTGAAATCATTCAATTTATTCTTTCAACCATCCCCCTTCCTCTTATTCTGGCCAAGTCCCAGCTCAGATTTTGACTTAAGTTTAACTTTCCCAAAAAAACTTGCTCTGCACTTTCACAGCACTATGTATTTCTCCTTTTTTTTTTTTTTAACATATTTTATTTATTTGAGAGAGAGGGAGAGAGTGTGCACACAAGCAGGAGGGAGGGGCAGAGGGAGAGAGAGAAGCAGATTGCCCACTGAGCAGGGAGTCTGACATGGAGCTCCATCCCTGGGCTCTGAGATCATGACCTGAGCTGAAGGCAGATGCTTAACCAATTGAGCTACCCAGGCGCTCCTGTACTTCTTCATAGCACTTATCACAGCTTTGATTTATGGTTTCTTAGTGTCCATCTTCCCCACTGGATGGGAAGCTGCATGAGGGTAGAAACCCTGTCAGTCTTATTCACCACCATATCCCACTAACTAGCACACCGAGGCACTTAGTAAATACTTGTTAAATGAGTGAATAAGTTAATGAAAGACTGAATGAATTTGATTTCCCAGGAAGATTTTCCTATAAGCAAAGAACACTCTAAGAAATGAGTTTTCTTTCTGGAATTCTTGGAGACCTCACTCTTACTGCAGAATTCTAACATAAGATAGAAAGTGGGATTGAACAGGAAATGAGCTATGGGACTTTAGAGATGGACCTGCAATTATTGAAGTGATTATGGAAGAGAGGGCATAGGACCTGAGTCTTGAATTGAAGATGGGATTTGATCTGTGGAGCTGAGGAAAAGAAGTTGTTCCAGCCAGAGATGGATAGCATGAGCAAGGATATTAAGTTTGGAATTTAGAGTGCATGTAGGGAATAATGGGACAGAACATGGGGAGGCATCCCAGGGTCTCAATGAGATAGGCAGGATAAAGTATTTGGACTTATTCATCTGCTATTAGGCTTTGCCATAAAGAAATACTTGTATGGTGTGGTGGTGGTGATGTCAGTTCCTTCTGCAGTGTTCCAAAAAGAAATGGTGTCAAGCAATGACAAGGAGAGGATTACTCCAAGAGAAGGTTAGCTGGCTGTCTCCCTAAAGGTCTTTATTGTAGGGTATTACCTCATTGAACTCGAAGGGTCCATGTTCTGGTCCTCTGCCAATTAGGCTCAGAAATATGATATGGAAGCATTCAAGGGTAGATCTAAGCTCACAACACTGTTGTATATAATCTGGAATGCTAATTTAGTGATTTACAAGGTAAACTACAATTGCTGAAGGTTTAAAATGCTCAAGTCCTATGACAAGAGCATTCTGGCCCTGTAAGCAGGCTGTAGAAGAAGCCATATTATAATTATTTATATATATATATAAATTTATATATATAATATAATTTATTAACTCACAATAAGAAATATAATTACCAAAGGATGCCCAAGTCCAATGGCTAATGTATTCATTTCCTGTAGGTGGATCTACATGGGAAATCAAACTCAAATCAGATTGCTTGATAAGCTTACAGTTAGGGCAAGGGGAAATCATTAAAAGTATATTTAGAGACATCTGACCTAGACCTCTATAGTAGGAAGATACTTGTCACCAGAATTACCTGGGTCACTTTCTTAACCAAAGCCCCTCTGCCCTGTCTGGTATTAGATGGGTAATGCCAAGGTTTGCTTATCTGACCTCCTTTCCTTGTGTTTTCATGATTAGTCAATATCTCTTTTGACTGGTGCTTTCCTTCTTCAGCTGTATTAATACTTTTTTTTAAAAAAGATTTTATTTATTTATTCATGAGAGAGACAGAGAGGCAGAGACATAGGCAGAGGGAGAAGCAGGCTCCCCATGGGGAGGCTGAGGCAGAACTTGATCATACTCCAGGATCATGCCCTGAACCAAAGGCAGACAACCACTGAGCCACCCAGGTACCCCTGTATTCATTCTTTCTTTCTTTCTTTCTTTCTTTCTTTCTTTCTTTCTTTCTTTCTTTCTTTCTTTCTTTCTTTCTCTCCCTCTCTCTCTCTCTCTCTCTCTCTTTCTTTCTTTCAATACTTTCAATCAGATTTTATCAAGTTCTCATGGTCTGAGAACCATTCTGTTTCTTTAAGGTGACTTAGCAAATCTCTGCTGTAATCAATTATGTGTTGGTGTCCTCATTAAACTCTCAAAGGACAATCTCATTTCTAATTCTTTCAGGATCACTCAGGGTTGCCCCTAGTACTACAACACTTGCCAGCATTGAGATTCTAGGGCACCCTAAGCCCCAGATGGCTTAGAAAATCTTATTTAACATTGTCAGAATTTCACCAATTAGATATAACCTCAGTGATAATGGCCCCTGCCATTCTATTCATGTGTTTCATTGCAATCAAAACACATGTTAACATCTGTTATTTTATTCAATCATTCTAAGAACTCTTGAGGTAACTAGGGCAGAGATTGGAGTTGCTCATAGTCACATACTTACTACATACTTACTAAGAGGCAGAGACAGAGTTCAGACCCCAGATTATTTTTGTGTAATCCTGCTGTTTCACCAAGAGAAGAGAACTTTCTTTTAAATGCCACCTGCACTGAAAAGAACATTCAAATAATACTATTGTTTATTCACTTGAAGGTCAGGCAAAGAAGTCAGGTGTTGAGGCTTAGGATGAAAACAATGACTGAGGATTTTAGTATCAGATCTAGGACTTGATTAGCAATAGACATGCCCAATCCCATCCCTACTTCAAGGAAGCAGAACAGTGGGGTTAGATGGACCCCTTTGGGCAGAGCTGGCAGGAGCAGTAGGAACAAAGACCCAATCAGACTGGAATGGCCATCAGTGAGTCCAGAACTCGGATAGAGAAAGCTGGTATCCTGAGTGATATTGCCACCAAACTGCAGGGAAGGGTAAATGGCCCCTCTCAGCCTTTCTAGAATCAAAACATTCTTTCCTCTAAGCACTGCTGGATATACAAGGAAAATATACGTTCTTACTCTTTGCTTTCTCGTCCCAGATTTCACAGAGCCTACCTCTCTTTATGATGACGCTTTTTTTTAAAAGATTTTATTTATTTATTCATGAGAATACACAGAGAGAGGAGAGAGAGAAAGAGAGAGACAGAAACACAGGCAGAGGGAGAAGCAGGCTCCATGCAGGGAGCCCGACGCTGGACTCGATTCGTGGTCTCCAGGATCATGGCCAGGGCCAAAGGCGGCGCTAAACCGCTGAGCCACCTGGGCTGCCCTATGATGACTCTTTTTTTTTTTTTTTCCTATGATGACTCTTAATGAGCACCCACACTGTGCCAGGCTAGGGATTAGATACATTATTTTGCTCATAACAAGCTGAAGATTGTATTGGCTCTACTCTACACCCAAGAAACTGTAACCCTTAGAGGTTAAGTAAATTGCCCCAGGTCAGTCACTAATATACAGTGGAAATGGGGTTCTAAGGCAGGTCTGTTTAGATGCAAGAGCAAGTTTTTCTCTTTGTGTCATACTGACCCTCAATACGTTCATGTCTCAGAAGATGTCACAGTTCAGGCTTCTTAGGTCTTCTGTTCCTGCTGGTCAGAGTAATGAGAACAAGAGACAAAAGCAGGAAGTGATGCATGCTAGACCTGGACTGCCAGATCCAAATTCAGACTACCATTTGCCGGCTGTGTAACTTGGGGCGAGTCTTACCCCCACCATGTCTGTTTACTCGCTTGTAAAATAAGGATAATAGTAGTACTCACATTATAGAGTCATTGTGAGCATTAAATATATTATTATAACGAGAGTGCTTAGAAGAGTGTTTGGTACATAGTAAATGCTCAATAAAATTAGCCATTGTCTTTTGATTAAATTGAGGTCTTGGTCTCAGTCCAATCTGACTCCTTCGTTGGATTTGGGAGACCCTGCAGTCTCATTAATTCTATAATTCTAAGCCATCTCTTGAGGTGGTTTACTTTCTAGATGAGTCTTCTTAACCATTTTAATAGATCCCTATTAAATGTTAATATTTACATCTGATATGTAAATATCAGACCTCATCTAGAATTCAAGGGTTACACCGCAGGTGGTCCCTACAGTTTGCCACTACTGTACCCTCCTCCTCCCTTTCTTAGAAATGCCTGCATAAAGTGACTGGGTTTACTGGAGAGTTACCCTAGGTGGGTCCCAGCAGCCCTTGGTCATTAGCATTCCTTGTGAGAACCCATTCTTCACATGCTTTGGAGCTCAGCAGGCTCCCTGAGTCTTCTCAGCTAATGATGTTCCAGATGCCAGAGCTGGCAGGACAGGGTGGGGCAGCCCTCGCTGACTCCAGAGAGGAAATCAGGTCTGTTCACCCGGACAACTGCAGACCAATTAAAATAGTGCATGAGCTAATTAAGGACCACGAATCAGGCATCACTGCTCTGTGGTGCCCCCCCAAAATGCAAGATAAACAGAGCCTTGGGCAGGCGCCTTCTATGACCTGGAATTGGGCAACTTAGGTGACAAGATTAAAATAAAAAGAACAGAACACCTGCAAGACATAAATTCATATATTCAAATTGAATCTTTAATGCAGTTCAATTTCAGAAATATTTACAAAACCTAATTAAGGCAGAGAACAGTGCTGGACATTACAAGGACACAAATGGGTGACACTCAGTCCCCAACTTGAGGGTATCAGTTCTCCATCCCCACTGCCACTTCTCACCAGCCCCTACAGGCCCTCTCACTTGGACTGTTGCAGCCATCCCCCTAACTGGTCTCCTTATCTCTTAGCTTTCCTCAACCACAATCTTACAAAACAAATTTGGTCACACACTCTCCACTCAAAGTGGTTTCCCACTGCCTGCACATGAAATGCAAATACCTTACTGGTATTTAAAGCTCCCACAGATTGGTCCAATTTGGTCTCCCAAGGTTTTTCTCTCTACTTACACAGTTCTCCTCCACTGTTTATGCAACATGCCAGCCTTACTGGTCTACTACAATTCCCTCAAACACCCTGTCTTCATTCTTTCTCCGTTTTCCTCCCTGATTTATTACAAAGCATAGCAGGCCTTCCTTTTCGTCTGACTATAAAGATCTTGCTCACTTTTCAAAGCTCCCCTCAACACCACTTCTTTCCTGAAGCATTCTGTAATGTTGGCCTTCTCTAGTGGGATGTCATCGATCCCCATGGTATCCTCCATCGCATTTGGTTTAACCTTCTCTTACGTCACAGAGTTTTCCTCCTGCATGTTCTCCGAGGAAGTGGGTCTTTAATGGGCTGTTACTCTCCTCCCCCAAATTGTGGCTAGGACAGTGCTCACATGGGGTGAATTATACTGAACGGAATGGAGGAAATAAACCCAGCCCGAAGTGACTGATAGAAGCCAAAAACACCACAGGGTTCTCTGCCAGAACTCTAAGGTGGGACAAAATTTGGGCTGGAATGGGGATGAAATATATCCAAACAGGAAAGACCAGAAAAGGTTTTGTTTTTTTCCTGTCAACCTTCCCTGATTTTTCCTCCTCTTGGCTGTGTCCCTCTTGTTCCTGTCCCCAACTGTGGTATTCATAAACTAGTACTGTAATTGTATGCTAATTTGTCTGACTTATTTACTAGACTATAAGATCCTTGAGGGACCAAGCCTTAATCTTTGTTATTAGCCTTGTATCAAATCCAGTGCTTGGCATTTAGTAGGTGCTCAACAATTATTTGTCAGCGGGGAGGAAAAAGAGGGTGGAAGGGAGGGCAGGGAAGGTTTATTCATGTAGAGATGGGACAGGGTGAAGGCTACAGAAAACTGAAACCAAAGAGGTACAGTCCTATGTGGGGATCCTGCCATATTGTCTGGGTAGATTAGCTTGATATAATGAAGGTGCTCCCTTGCTGCATATGGCTTTCTGTAGGTGCTGACACTGAGTAATAAGAAAAAAGCCTTATATTCCCAGATCCTCTCCCCCCACTTCACCCTCTCCCTCACTTCACATCCTGGAATTGGTGCTGATACATTCCTCAATAAGGACAATTAGGAGGCATTTGGCAGCCACACTCCATTCCTTTTTTTTTTTCTTTTTTTTTTTTTTTAATTTTTTAATTTATTTATGATAGTCACAGAGAGAGAGAGAGGCAGAGACACAGGCAGAGGGAGAAGCAGGCCCCATGCACCGGGAGCCCGACATGGGACTCGATCCCGGGTCTCCAGGATCACGCCCTGGGCCAAAGGCAGGCGCCAAACCGCTGCGCCACCCAGGGATCCCTTTTTTTTTTTTTTTTTTCCGCACTCCATTCCTATTCTGCAACAGAGGGGTCATTGTGATTGCTGATTTCACTAGCAAAGACCAGCCCAATGGCCACTTATGGTAGCTTTTAAAAAAAAAAATCAAAGGCTTCTAAATGAAGATGAAATTCCTTTTCCCTTGCTTCTACACAGATAGGCAACATTAGGAATGGAACCCTCACTTGAATCTGCCCCTATGCCAGATCATCATAGCATAGTGGAGGGAGATATGGCTCTAGCATGACTGCCAGCCAAGCATAACTAGCATATTCACCACTCAAGACAAGTGCCTTAATTCCTGAGGCTCGTTTTCCTCATCTATAAAATGGGAATATATAGTATTTTTTCTCCCACAGGACTGTTGTGAAAATATCACATGCCATAAATAACTTAGTTCAGCACCCAGCATAGAAACAGCCCTAAGTAAATGGTAGCTATCGATCATCATGATTATTAAAAAACAAACAAACAAAAAAAAACTATTTAGGTTAAGGATTTAAGGGCTTAGTGAAGTAGACAACTGTTATATGATATTTCAGAAATCCTGTTAGATGTTCCAATTGTCTGATAGAGCAGTTTTAGAGTTCTTGGTATTCCTTTCAACTCCTGCTTTTATTTTATCCTGTCCATATGCCTGTGTTTATATGCTATAGGAAATATGGTTGGTTTTTTTTTTTTGTTTTTTTTTTTTTTTAGCAATAACTAAATTCCTTACTGGCCCTGATTATTCTCAGCTTGTTTCCTACTACCCCTGGCTCTATATATTGGGAATACATGATAAAGCACCTCCTTTACTAAAACGTTTTTAAGGCTTGTGTTTGCAAAAGCTTTGCAAGAACTTTGCAACTTGAACTTTGAAGAACCCAAATTCAAATAGACAACATCCTAAGCTTTGGGTTCAAAAAGTTACTATGCTAGGAGGATAATTTGATATCCAATATTTTCATTATTTACTGTAGGTTTTTATTTTATGTTTTCTTAGTCTGCTTGTTTTCCACTGTGGTACAGAGAGTGAAAAACTTTTTTCACACATGTCTACAATGACAGCTGGAAATCTGTAGAGAGAGGGAATGATTGATTCTTCATCATAACATTGGATAGCAGGAAGGTAAAGAATAGAACAAATGAGGAAGAGAAAAGAGGTAACAGAAACAGTCTACATTAAGGTAGACCTTCAATAACTGTTGGCCAAATACATGAGTTTGTTGTACAGGAGGGTTAGATTCTAAGTTCCCACAGAGAATCAAGACACACTAGCTATCAGATAGCCAAATTGAGGGACAGACCACCCAGAAGAATCTGCACAAAGGATTTAGCAAAGAATGGTTATATGACTCAGGTTCTCACGTCAAAGGTCAGAAGATACCATTATATCTTAATTTTTTTAAATTAATTTTTTATTTTTTTTAAAGATTTTTTATTTAGTTGTTAGAGCACAACAGGGGGAGTGGAAGGCGGAGGGAGAGGGAGAAGCAGACTCCCCACTGAGCAGGGAGCCTGATGTGGGGCTCCATCCCAGGCCCCTGAGATCATGACCTGAGCTGAAGGCAGACACTTAAACAACTGAACCACCTAGGTGCTCCTGAGGCTTATTTTTTAAAAAGATTTATTTGTTTGAGAGAGAGAGTTAACTGGGGAGGGGTGTGCAGAGGGAGAAGCAGACTTCCCCATGAGCAGATCAGAGAGCCCAACATGGGACTCCATCCCAGGACCACCACCTGAGCCAAAGGCAGATGCCTCGTTGACTGAACCACCCAGGTGCCCCTTGTTGAGGCTTTTGAAGAGAATTTCTTTGGAGGGAGCAGTGAGCGTGCTAAGTACCACTCCTGGACTCAGGAAGTAAGGGATGTGGATGCCCATCTTATCTTACCTGGCCTCAACAGGACCACTCAGAGTTTGAGCTGCATCCTGCTGTTAGAGGCCCAGGGCACTGAGTCTGAATCCTGCTCTGAAAATTTACAGAAAAAAAAAAAAAAAAAAAAAACAAGCCAGGCTATTGCTTTGGCAGTGGAGCAAAGGAGGTTGCTGCTACTTCCTGATTGGCCAGTACTCCTAGAATTTGTTAGGTCAAAGAATGTTCCCAGGAACAGATATGGGCCCTTGCAAGGGAGAGCCTGGCTGTGAAGCACCTAAGATCTGTTTAATAGGGTGTCTGTAGATCCAGCTGAGAAGCTGGATGAGGAATGCTCGCTAGGGCCTCCTGGGGCAGGAACTCCTGTCTGAATGGATTGTTTTGGTTAATTAAAGAATCCTCAAGTGAGAGCACCTAGGTTGGGGGGCAGGGCTTGGAGGAACTCACAGTAATACCATATAGGAGAAAGTCAGTTCTAGACAACTGCTAGCCCTGGAGAGTGTGGTACCATGTCACCAGGGTCCCCATCAAACAAACACTCTCTGCCACCTTCACTCTCCTCTCTTTCTCCAGGAGGGGGTTTAAAACCCCAGTTAGCAAGCTGGGAGTATTAAGAAGGAAAGAGAAGATTCATACCCTGGTTTCTCACCTGCCAAAAGCCCCTTGAATGAGATTAGAAGTTTCTATTACTACGCGGATATGGATATTTTAATTTACTGAATTGAAACTGTGTTCCTTCCTTTTAAGTGAAGGAAGGACTTTTGGCTACTTAGGAGGAACTGCCCAACCACAGGGGGCATGCTTGAGTTTCTGTCTAGTGGCAGGGGAATGAAACTCTCTCCCCATTTCACCTCTGGTAAGTTTAAAAGGCAGGAGATTAAAAATAGTGTTTTCATTGTATTCCATGAGTTTGGGTTGTTTAGCTTACTGGCTACAGAATGAATATATAAGTGTTTGTTTATATTAGGTTGCCCTGTGATTTCAAATTTAGGCCTTTAAAAAAATGGAATTCTTGGGATGACTGGGTGGCTTAATGGTTGAGGGTTGGTCTTCGGCTCAGGGCATGATCCTGGGGTCCTGGGATCCAGTCCCATGTTGGGCTTACCACAGGGAGCCTTCCTCCCCCTCTGCCTATGTATCTGCCTCTCTGTGTGTCTCATAAATAAATAAATAAATAAATAAATAAAATAAAATAAAAATAAAAAATTGAATTCTCGTAACATTTTATTACTTTTGGAAGGCATGCAATTGTTAAGTGGTAGATTATTCTGTAGCTCTTAGCTATATTAAGATCCCATGTTGAAATTAATACCACTCTGTTTCCTGTTACCTCAAAAGCTGTAGCAAGTGGAGTGTCAGCAATGTCTATTTGTTAGGGCCCTAACCTCCTTTTATTCCTAGTACTTCGGTGACCTGCTTAAAACCTTGGCCAGCTGTTCTGCAGAGAAGGTGCTGAGCGTGCATTCGTACTCAGGTGTAAATGAGTTACAGAATTGGTTGTATGCTTATTTCCAGGAACAGTTTTGCTTTAACAGTAAAAGTGAGCTCAAAGAAGGAATGCCTTCATGGTGGATTTTGGGCATCTGCCACAGACAAGTGTCCTAGGAGGTTTCTTTGGGAAGGGGCATCCCAGCTCCTTGGGAACCATCCTTGATGTGACCCTGAGCTCTGGGCACCTGGGCAGCTACCCTTGCCTGAGAGAGTAAATGTGAAAGCAGGTTGTAAACGATAATGTACCATTCTGATGAGAGCTAGTATTGTTATCAGTATTGTTACTCTTAATAGCTCTAACTCCTGACAACAAACTTGTAAGTGCTTCTTAAAAGGTTAGTTACCATGCAGAGTCCTCTGCTGTCCTTATCAAATTATCTCCTTATGCCTGGAATTCTTTAGTATCCCAAAGGGCTAGAAGCAGCTCTCATACATCAGACAGACAAAATGCTAAAAATCAAAGGGTTAGTCCCTCACAGGGCATTTCTTCTTTCTCCTTGTCTACTTTCACCTGCCCAAAAGCATTCTGCTTCTGACCCTATCAGTCCCATCTTGCAACTGAAGCAAGACTCTCGCCTGGCCTGAGCTTTTTCTGTGTGTTCGAAATGATAAGAAACAGCTGTCCTCGGATTAATGCCATCATCCCTGTTATGATTCAGCCATTCAGCTTGTGGCAGCAATTGTGTGTGAGATGAATGTCTTTCTAAATTCAATCACCCCAAAATAAATACATTGCAGTAGCCTCATTAAACAAAATTGGATGCAGGGAAAGGATGGGGCTGATAGGAAATGAGAAAAAGTAGAATATTTCAAAGCTGCATGCATCCACTTGCCCTTCAGAAACCTCTACTAGGACCCTGTTCAGTTGTGGCATTGCTAGTTTGTTTTGTTGTTGTTGTTTTAAGATGCTTATGTGTGTGGTATCACTTTCCCCAAATAGATTTTTTTAAGAGAGATTTTTTAAATGAAATAGTATGTATTCATATTAAGAGACAGTCATACAAAATAGGCAAATATGCAGATATTTTCATATGCAACATCCCATACATGACATTCAACATACATTTTCCAGGTTGTTCAACTTATTCAAATGATTTTAAGGTCTAACCACAGTAGACCCGTGTTAGGTGCTAAAGGGATATTAAATTGAATTCATTTATCCAAAAGATACTTGCTGAGAGCTACTCTGTGCTATGTCCTGTGCTCATAGCTTGGGGGTACCACCATGAAACTGTCTGGAAAAGATGCTTAGAATGGGGTGTGGAATGGGATGGACACAGATAAGAATACAGAGAGGTGCAACTTGTTGAGTGCCAATAAGAAAGAGATGCAGAAAGACCCATGAGAATTTAGGAGAAAGTGGTTGTTTATCTCTGTAAGGAAACAGAAAATCTTCAGGCAGGAAGCAATGTTTGGGCTAGCCCTGGAAGTCTGTGAACAGTTTCAAAGTTAAGGCCTTTCTAGGCTAAGGGAATGGTGCAAATAAAGTCAAGATCATATATTTTGGTGAGGGGTTGGGAAACAGCATGGAGGCACACAGGGGAGTTGTAGATAAGGCTGGAGACCCAGGCAAGAGCCCTGTGTGCTGGCTAAAGTAGTGTGAACTTTATGCTGTAGTCATTTGGGAACCATAGCAGGAATGACATGATCAAAACTGTGCACCGGGAAATTTAATCCAGTAGGAGGCTGTGGATACGACTGATTGAAATTGGGAGGCATCAGAGATGGGAGTTCACTCAGGAGACCCTCACAAAGTTCAGAGCGGGGATAAACAAGGGCCCAAGGTAAGATTGTGGCAAATAAGCCCTGGAGAAACATACATTAATTATTAAAAGGGAAAAATCAATGAGTTCGTGACTGTGGATGTTTTAGGCTCACAGAGTTCCTCTGGGTATTAGGTTTATTTTTACAGGTTGGACCTATGTGGGAGAGAGGTGTGCATGATTCAGGGTCCTAGCAGGGAAACAGAATCTAACTGAGGTGGTTCAAGAGCTTTTAATGAAGGCACCATTTGCAGGGGTGCAGGTGGGATTAAGGAAACCAACAAGGAGAGGGGAGGCACCTAGACGTTAATTAGAGGGGAAAGCTGTTAGTACCCCTGAGGGGCAAGAGGAAAAATGCTATTATCAGCTTCCAATGAGAGTTGGAGTCTTGGAGATAACTGTGGTCTAGAAAGGACAGTCAAGAGAGGAGAGAAGTACCCTTACCTCTCTCTGTTGTAGCACTTTGGGTTTCTGTTCCTTTCACTGGCCAGACTCTCCTGAAAAGGTGACTAGTGACAGGAGTGGGCCTTTCAGGGCACAGAGGAGGGGCAGACATGGGCAGAAATATATATAGGGCAGAGGGTAAGGGGGAGCAAATGGAGAATAACCAATATACAATGCTATGTTGTGCCGTATGTTAGGTGATTTTAATGTCTTGAAGCTCCTTAAATCCTAGGGATTTCAAATAGAAAGGTTTCATTATGAGATCTGATTCTAGTTGATAGTCATCACATGCTTGATAACAAAAACTAATAATAACATCTAAATAATGAAAGATGAGGGCCAGGCTCGTGCACATAATTTCACTGCTGAATCTTAGTTTGTCTGTAAAACAATGCTATTAATTCCTGCTGTACCCACTCTGTAAGGTACTTACGAAAAGAAAGTGAGATAAGGTTTATAAAAGTGTTTTTTAGATTAATTTTTGGCATACATCACTAGAAAGATAGATGTGTAGGATTGTTATTGTCGTCTGGGATCATCCTTTCTACTTTTGGTGCTCCCCGCTCCACCAGCACAGTGTCTGGGCCAGAGGGCTGCTCAATCACCATCTTTGGCACTGAATTAACTTCAATTCCAAACACATACCCTTTCTCCCATGATTCATGTGTGACCTCTTTCATTCAGGTTTGTTACTGTGGGGCTTTATACTTCTTCAATATATTCCACTGCCTGATAACCTGTCAAGAAAAAAACTAAGACCCCCTCAGGATTCAAATCGCTGGAAAGTATTAAACTGCACTTCATCAAGGGACGGTTCCATCACATGTTCTTAGAGTGAGGCATTATTAGGAATTTTGACCACACACACCAGATCTGAGCCTGGGATTCATTACCTCACTTTACTAGTTTCCTTTCACGGCTTAAGACAGCTACACGTGCAGATTTGGAGGAGACGGCAGTTTGAAAGATGAAAAGCCCTTCAAAGCTGTACGAAATCTTAAAATCCCATGGGTGACAACACCTGGTTCTTGTACTGTAATTGCTTTACTTAGTCTGGCCCTCAGGGACAGGTCCTAAATGAGATATTAGGGTGGTTCCATCTCCAATACCTATGAATTTGCCTTCAGATCCCTGATTCTGCTGCAGTATGTTGGAGGAACGGCAGGCAGAGAGCTCTGTGCTGGGAAGTCAGTTGAGGAAGTCCTGTGCATCGCTTGCTGCAGCAAGCCTAGGGAGACTCCTGCATTGTGAGGAGTGCTCCTCATTTTGTCCCAAACAACATGGACAAATGAAGCTCACCACGGGCCTATTTCTCCTGGACCTTGACTAGTTCTTAAATGTTTTAGGGGAATCTGTTGACCACAGATCTGTCCCAGCGGCATGCTGACCTAATGGTAAGTAGCTGAAGGAACTGCAGGTGTAGGACATGGAAGGAGATAAGTAGGGTGAGGAGCATGGTGTGGTTCTCTCCCTGCAGCCATCTCAGGGAGGGAAGGGGCAGTTTCCTCCAAAGAAGACACAGTTTTGCCTTTCCATGCCCACCAGCGTGCTCCCCCTTATGAGGCTGACTGTGTGGGCAGTGCTACTCAAAGTGTGGTGGGCATATCCGCAGCATCAGCAGCACCTGGGAGCTTGTTAAAAATGCAGATTATAGGCCTCACTGTAGACCTACTGAATCAGAACCTCTGGGGGGCAGAATCCTGCCATCTGGGTTTTTGCAAGGCCCCTGGAGGATTTATGTGCACTTTGAAGTTTGAGAAACACTGGTTTAGAGTACAGATAGTGCCCTGCTGGAGAGTGTGCAGATCTGGTGGGTAAAATCACATGCAGAGAGGTGATTGTGTTTGTCTTCGTTCCACTGAGTGTAACAGATTTTCATGGAATGGGCTCCTAGAACAACTGTCAGTTCCTCCATCTGCCAGGCCACTTTTGCTAATCCAATTCTTATATTTGCCCAGAGTTGTTTATGTCAGTTCTGATGGTCCCAAAGAAGCAGTCCTTTCCCTTCACTCTCCATTCTCTCAACTCCAGCTTGAAACAGCAGTCTTCTCGTTCCATTGAATTCTAGCCCAATCCCCTCAGTTCCCCGAGTTATAGAACTTTCCTGGTCTTTCTCCTTCCTGGCTCAGGGGCCATGTGAAATCCCAAGAGACCTCTTTGCTTTCTCCTGCCCCCTGCCCCACTTTTAAGTTTTTCTGTTTTGTTCTCTACCTCCTTGAATTTCAGAAATAATAACTCCCCTGACAAAATTTTATTTCTTCTTCTTTCTATCCCTGGCATCATCCCATATCACTGTCCTCTGTGGGTCCTTCTCTTTCATCTCCGGTCATTGTTGGGTTTCCATTTTAAGCACCTCAATTTTATTTCATCATTCCTTCCTCCGGAGTTGGTTACTCATACATAATCTCTTTAGTTTTGGGATGGTGAGGAGAGCAGGGTACATCCTCAGGCACTGTGTGAAGTTGCCAGATTTTGGCTGGGAAAATATAAAGCCTATTCTGGATACAAAATAATGGGAAGAATGGGAGGCTCCTAAGAGTTATCAGCAGGGTCCACCAAGGGTTAGGCTTAAATTCAGCTCAATTCAGCCAACATTTTTGGGGGACCTACGCACTGACAAGGATGTATATCAGGTGTGTAGGAATAGGACCATGATATAGAATGGCACAGTTAAAGGCAGGATAAGTTTCAGGCAAAGAAGAAAACCCAATCCTGGCAGACCCCAATGACTAATGAGGCACACTCCTTTGCACATAGTAGACACTTAAGAACATCTTTGTTAAATGAAGAAAATAATTTCTTCGATTATGTATATTTTTTCACCTAGTTGCTGTGAATTGGGGTTTCCACAAAAAGATTTTTTTGTAAGATTTTATGTTGTAGGACTCTGTGTGCAACAACACATCCAGTTCCTACTTGTCTTCCTTCTGCGTCTGTGATAATGGATGGGGCAGCAGCAGAATGGAGTCTTCCTGGAAAATGTGAAGGAGACACTTGGACTCAAGACAAGAAAGAACTTGTAAACATATTAGTCTTTAGGGAAATCTTACTGCAAATTGCTCTGAAGAATTTAGACAGAGAGAAAAAAGGACAGAGAAAAAGAAAGGGTGAGGGAGGATAAATCCAGTTTTAAAAGCAAACAGAAATAATGGCTTAGGTCAGATGGGTTTGTTGCACCAACATACTTCATGACCCAAGGAGTCTCATTTGATTATGAGTAGCCATCCTTAAAATTTAAATATAAAACTTAAATTTTGGGGGTACAAAGTGCTTATCAGATCATTTATCACTCCTCTTTGGGTTGGTGTCTACTGTAGCTATGTGAGAGGAGGCAATGTAGTGTAGCATCTTGAGGAGAAGGGACTTGGGTCTCCTGGTTCAGCTTCACCATAATCTTTCTGTTAATCTTTGGCAAGCTCCTTCCCTTCTCAGTGCTCTAGTTTCTTCTCCGTAAAATGAGTAGTTTGGACTAGGTCAGTGGTTCTAAATGCATGGTCCCTGAATCAGCAACATTGGCATCATCTGGGAACTTGCCAGAAATGCAAAATTCCTTCCGCATCAGAAACTCCCTCCAGGTGATTCTGGTGCATGCTCAACTTTGACACTCCCTGGACTAGTCATTCTGTGTTTCTATAAATGAAGTCATGGATGCACATGCAGAGCAGATGTAGGCAATTGAGGCAGATGTCAGCGCTCTAGGCCACCAATTCACAACTGCTTGGTTGTGGACAGTAATGGACCTGCTCTGCATAGAGTAAACTGAATCACAGCTCCCATCCTTCCCTTGCTCTGGCGCCAGATGGCCCATCATAGGCATACTAAGTGCGTGTCTAGGATACTAGCAAAGCAGGGCCATTCACCAATGGTATTTGTGTTTGGAAAAAAAATTGATACCTGATGGTCCCAAAAAACATTGAAGTATTCCTCATAGGAAAAATCAGAACATCATTAGACCTCTTATATTTAGTTTATAGCTTAGTGCTTTTAAAAAAGTTTTTTGAAGTTCTCAGGGCAGGGATGGGGACATGATGGGCACTATACAACCTTTTCAAGGTTAGGGTACTTAAAGGTCCCTGTTCTGCCCTTACTTTCTCCTTGTTCTTCCCTAAGGAATGCAGTAAGTAAGTCACCATACTTCATAGACTCTAAGAAGCTCCTCCTTTTTAATTAAGGATTTTATCTATTTATTTTAAAGAGAGTGAGAGAGTGCATGAGAGCAGGAGGAAGGGCAGTAGAAGGGGGAGAGAATCCCATACAGACCCTATGCTGAGCAGGGAGCCCATCGTGGGGCTTGATCTCTCAACCCTGAGATCACAACCTGAGCCAAAACCGAGAGTCGGATGCTCAACCGACTGAGCCACCCAGGTGCCCCTAAGAAGCTCCTCTTTCCCCCCTCTGAGATTGGGATGTATCTTACAATTGTTGGTGCCTTAGATCCAATTAAATATGGTATATTGTTGCCATTGTTGATATTCCTTAGAAAACATTCTGTGTCGGGCTCTCACCCATATCATTTCCTGAAGTCTAAAACTCTTCTATAACCCTTGCATCTGGAATGAAAGTTCATGGCCAGTGTGCACCATGGTTTAGGCATTCTGACAAACTTAAGCAGGAGGTACTTACTTGGTTATGTGTAGAGCTCCCACAGTTGTGGAGTCTCTTAGGTTATTTGGTGCTGGGGATCAGTAGCTTCCTCTAGGCAGGTTGACTACTCTTGGGCAATGATTAATGTTCTGGAATAGAGTGTAGTGGTGGAAAATGTCTTAGATGCACACCTGTCATTAAGGAGCTCATGTTATAGTGGACTCACATGAAGGTCAACAAGGAATAATAATGTAAAATGCTAAATGCCATAACAGGCAAATATAAATGTCTAAAGAGGGAAAAATTGACTCAGCATGGGTTTGTTGGGTGTGACTTCACAGAGGAGGTGACAGTGCCTGGCTCTTAAAAAGGAATAGGAGATCGCTAAGTAGAAAAGGAAGACATGCCTAAATGTACTTAAGATACACTTACATTCGTGAATTTTTTTCGTATGTAAATTATACTTCAATGAAGTTCTTTTTAATACCTTTCCAAAGGAAAGTGCTTTGAGCCTGAAGCGCGAGGTCCATTTGGGAAGTGATGAGCAAACCTTCGTGGCCTGCAAAGAGAGTGCTGTGAGTGGGGAGAGATGAGGTAGGAGGGTTTGTTTGTAATCAGATTGTGCAGTTTTCTCTGTCATACTAAGGAATTGAATAAATTTAAGAGGGTGTTGGGTAGAAAACAGATATTTGGAAATAAGCAGGATAGGCTGTGAGGTTGTGGGATTTGTCACTATCAGCTAGAAAAATTTGCTGTCATTTAGCAATAAATGTAACTCTGATTTCCTTGGCAGCCCCGTCAAAAAGAGATGTGTGGTGAGTTAGATAGTTTTCATTAATTGATAAAGGGAAGCAAGTCAGTTTGTCAAAAGAGAAAAACTATTTTCCTGGTGCTAAATTGTAAGGAATTTCCTATGTGCACTTTAATATTGGGGTCTTTGAACAGCATAGCTTAAAATAATAATGTCACATTTCTTTATACTAACTCCCGACTCCATGGCAATGGCAACTGTGTGACTCATCTCTGTAACTTTAGAAGTCAGGGCTCAGTAAATCTGGTGGAATGACCGTGTGACTCTCAGAGGCAGTGGGAGGCTCAGTGCTCAGGACCCTCTGCTTCCTGGAGAGGAGATTGACCCAAACCCCAGCAACTGGTGCTGTGCTTAGTCATTAAGGACTCACAGGACAGGAAGCATTGCAGTGATAGTGTGGAGAGAGGACACCCTACAATCAATTCATCACGGGATTTTGGATTAAGGTCAGCCGCATGTAACAGAAAATCTAAAATAACAGTCATATTAGTTCAACATGGATTAATTTTCTCTCACATATTTTCACGAACTGAGCCCACCCATGAGACCAGATGAAAATAGAACATTACTCAGAAGCCCTCTTGTGCCTCCTTCCAGATCTTAGCTCTCCCCAAGGGTATCTACTATCTTGACCTCTAGCACACAGAGATTAGTTTTGTCTGGTTTTGAACTTTGTTAAATGAAATCATTAGTATGTACTATTTTCATCTGACAGCAGAAGCTTTAACCTCTTTTATTGTAAAATCATATATAGGGGTGCCTGGGTGACTCAGGTGGTTATACATCTGACTCTTGGTTTTGGTTCAGGTCGTGAGTTGGAGCCCCATGTCAGACACCATACTCAACATGGAGTCTGAGATTCTCTCTCTCCTTCCCTCTGTGCCCCTCCCCTTGCTCAAGCCCACATGGGCACACTCCCTCTCTCTCTCTCTCAAATAAATAAATAAATAAATAAATAAATAAATATTTTTAAAAATAAGTAAAATTATACGTAGATACAGAAAACTATAAACAAGTATGTAGTTTAATGAGTTCTTGTAACCTAAATCAGGAAATAGGACCCTGCAGCAAACCCAGGGCCCTCCATGTGCCCACTGCAAGTCTCAAACTCCATTCCAGTAAAAAGTGATTACTCTTAGAATGATCATTTCCTTGAGTTTGTTTATAGTTCCATCACCTAACTCTGCATCCCCAGACATTATATGTTAATCCTGTCCATAAAATATCTTGCCCATTAAAGTTCATTATGTCATTTACGTCTCTTTTATTTTTTTTAAAGATTTTATTTATTCATGAGAGTCAGAGAGAGAGAGGGAGAGAGAGAGAGAGAGAGAGAGAGAGAGAGAGAGAGAGAGATTGGCAGAGACACAGGCAGAGGGAGAAGCAGGTTCCATGCAGGGAGCCCGATGTGGGACTCAATCCCGGGTCTCCAGGATCATGCCCTGGGCCGAAGGTGGCGCTAAACTGCTGAGCCTCCCGGGCTGCCCAATTACATCTCTTTTAATCTACCAGCCTCCCTTCCATTCCTTTCTTATTCTCATAATTCACCTGCTGAAGAACCTAGACCACTTGACCTGTGGGGTTTCCTGCAACCTGGATTCTTATTGCACGCTCATAGTGCAGTTTAACATAATCCCCTGTTCTTTATATTTCCTGCAAAACTATCTGGATCCAGAGACTCTGTGGAGTTGGGTTGGATCCCATTGGTAGGACTCTAAGTGGTGTGGCATTCTTTCATCTGGAGGCACATGATGTTCAGTTGCACCTACTAGTGTGGTGTTAGTAGCTCTGGTGCTCAATGCCAAGATCCATTAAATCACTACAAGTTGGAAAATGGTGATGTTCTATTATTTCTCTTTTACTTGGGATACTTTTGACTAAGAGATGTTTCCCTTCACCCACTATTTTGCTACTCAGAGATATTGTCAGCAGTGTGCTTAAGCCACATTTTACCAGCTCTTGAGAGTCAGTTGTGCATGTCTCTTCCCAATCCTATGTTCATTGAGATCACATTGGTAGCTTGAAATTGGCCATGGTAAGAGAATTTACAACATGGAAGTTGGCAAATGGTATGAATCAGGGCTTTCCCCCCAGAGTCAGTTGTTAGACATTCACCAGCACACAACTGGCTATAGTTTATATAGGAAAGACAGGTTAAATACTCCATTCTTCCCCCTTTATTTGCCAGCTTTCAAGGTAATGAATTGGTTCCCTAGCATTTTCCAAAGATAATCAAATAAGATTTTTATATCATTATGAATTCATGGAATTAAACATACTAGGTGAGTTTTAATTCAGTGCTATTATATCCTCATTGAGGCTCAGATTATCCCCACTTTGGCCAGTGTGGGGATATGATAGATGGGGCTCCAGCAGCTAGTTAGGCTTGTGATTTGTTTGAATTTACAGCCACCATCTTATTATTTGTTTTCTATTTGTCTCACCTGTTTTATATTCTTTTCTATAGTTTTCCTCACCTTATTTTGGATGAATCAACTATTATACACTATTCCTTTTTTCCCTTCTCTGAACTTGTTAATTATACATTTTTTAATTATTATTTTAGTGGCTACTCTAGAGAGCACAACATATATTCAAGCTCCTTATGTCCTTTTGTTCCCTAGTCTTTATTTTTTTTTTAATATTTTTTATTTATTTATGGTAGTCACAGAGAGAGAGAGAGAGAGAGAGAGGCAGAGGGAGAAGCAGGCTCCATGCACCAGGAGCCTGACGTGGGATTCGATCTCGGATCTCCAGGATCGCGCCCTGGGCCAAAGGCAGGCGCTAAACCGCTGCGCCACCCAGGGATCCCTGTTCCCTAGTCTTTAGCATAGGTTTCCATCTTTAAGATCACCTCATGGTCCCAATGGCTGCTACAGCTCCAGCTATTTTATTCACATCCCAGATAACTGGAAGGAAGAAATGGGGAAGGGCAAAGGGGGTACATTATTAAAGAGCTTTCCTGGGAATCTTTTCCCAAGAGATTAAATCCCAATGGGCATCTTTATCCGGGGTGCAGACTAGGAAATGTAAAGTTTCAGTTGGGCACAATACCCAGGACTTTGTTACTAAGGAAGAAGTGCAGGATGGATACTGGGTAGGCAATGTGCAGTTGCTGCCTTACTTTAATCTCTTTAGACCTCATCTGAAAAAGTAGGCAGTTAGACTGGAAAACAGCTAAGGCTATTTAAGAATTCTAAGCATAGTCAAAAAATACTTTTATACCTCTGTCTTCTTAGTAATTAAATGACAAATGGCAACTTTTTTCCTTAATGAAAATTCTTTTTACCTTTCTGACCTTTCGAAAACATATTTTTATATTGTGAAGAAAATTCAGTGTCAAAATCTAATAGAGAAGTACACAATTGAACAAAGCTCTCCATCTGGCTTTGTGAAAACATAATGTCCAATACCCTCTCTCCTCAACTCTTACAATAATCTGGAATTTTTCAGCAAAATTTTCTGAAGTGAGACATTTTTTAAGACTTTGGACAAAGATTGTTAGAATGGTGGTGTTCAGGTGTTTCAGAAATGCAGCTGAATGAGAGCAATACAGTGATCTGTCTGTAGAAAGGGATGGATGGTGTGGATACAAGTATGTAGGATTATAAACTGAGAACTCAGAGGGACCTCACATGGAACCAATTTTCCTTGTAAGGGAAGGAAATAGAGGAGTTAAGAACTTTTGGAGGGTCACATTTGAGTAGAGCTGGCTACAGATCAAGTTGCTCCCCTCTATGGATAACACTGAGTCATATCTACTAATACCACATTTGATAGGGCCTAGTTTTGCTTTCGTTGGTTGTAAAGTCAGGCACTCCCACTTTTGCCAGTGCAGGAGGGAAGGAACCCTAACCTAATATGGAAGTCTGACTTCACTCCTGAAGTCTTCCTTCTATTGCCTTCAGCTCTGCTTTCGAGCCATCTCCAGTCCCATTGGTTGTGGCTCTGCCCTTGAGGCCCACAGGATAGGCTGAATTTGTCTTGTACTACATGGGCCCCCAGAGAATGGAAACAGCCATAATCTTCCCCGATATGGCTGATTTTTTCTCCAAGAACTCCAGATCCCCATGGGGGAATTGTAACTATTGATAACCCCTTTCTGTCACAGAGCTCATCTGTAGTTGTTTGCTGCAGTGTCCCATGACGCACCTGCCAAGAACATGTGCTCAGAGACTGCCGCCTTGCATGTGTCCCAGGAGTACTTCCCTTTGAATGGAGGGTGCAGGTGCTGCAGCAGCCATTACAGAAGCCGAAGGCCCATGGGTGGTAAGGCCTCATACTTACTTTTCTGGGTTTGCTGGACAGACTGCCCTTGCTGATTTGGATCTAGATTTTAAAGTTGCAGGGCAGTTTGTGAGCAAACTAAAAATGCTTACCGTATACTGTGAAGATGGCACACTGTAAGACAAGTAGAACCTTCCATTTGTTTTTCTGGTAATGGTGAGTAGCTGTGTCCAGCTATCCATAGGCTAGTTCCTCCAGATACTACAGGCTGTGAAGTATTTTATCCAGACAGGGACTCAGTCTATCTCCAGGATACAAAGATAACCTTCCCATCAATGACTCACAGAGGAACAGAGCTGGGAAGAAATCTGAGGGACTGGCTGGGTGGGCCCCTCTATGGATGAACAAATGATGCACAGTTATATCCGCTGTTCCAGTATAGCATCTGCTGTAACTGGTCATACAAACCGATAGTCCATTCTTCTTCCTTTTCAAAGGAGTCATTTCCATGGAAAAGAAACCCATAACTTCAGCTAAGAGACTTCTGTCCCCACCCCGAATCTCTGTTTCCTTGTCTGTAAATTGAGAGAGATGTCCTTAAAATATCCAAGACCTGTTTTGAGTTCCATGACAAGTGAGACTAGAGTCAAAGATTGAGCTAGGGATAGGATCTTGGCATTCTAGGATCCAGCCCAGGGCCAAGCATATACTCCTTGCTGCCTAGCCTCATCTCCTGCCCCTACACAGCGAAATAGAAAGAATCTTTCCTTGTCTTTTCAGAACTTGTAATACAATTATTCTGATTACTACGGAGAGCACTTACCACTAAACACGAGGATTCATTTTCTGTAATGCTGATATTTCATATCAGGATCCTTTTAGGCTCAATTAGCCTCATGGAAGATAATGGAAGGCACTTGCAATCTGTACTTTTAAATATACATGCAGTTGTTTAGACACCTTTTGTTTGTTCCTCAATGCTGCTCCATGAGAAAAGCAAGTATAAAGGTGCTTATATAAAACCCAATATTAATAATTAAAACATTGCCTGATTAGCTTAAGTACTGATGGCAATACTATTGGGCAGGTGCTTTATATAGAACCCCCCTGAAATCTGAGCAACATTTAAAGAGGACCGAAGTCCACAAACCTAAACCGATTCAATTACTGATAGATATCGATAAACACATGAAAGCATATTTTAGCTTCACTGGTAATCACATAAATGCAAATACATTTTTAAAATGATGAGATATCATTTTGTTACCTATAAAATTAGTAAAAAAGTTTTTTTTCATGATGCTCAGTTTGGCAAATGTGAGGCAAAATGGGTTCCTGTATGTGCACAGCGAATTGATTCATTTCTCCTGGAATGCAGTTGAACAGTATGTATGAAGAGCCCTTTGACTCAAGAATTCTACATCTATCTATCTATCTATCTATCTATCTATCTATCTATCGTCTATCTATCATCTATGTCTTTTTTGAAGATTCATTTTTTTTTGAGAGAGAGAGAGAGTGCAGGCAGGAAAGGGGCAGAGAGAGGGAGAGAAGCAGACTCTACCCTGAGCATGGAGTCCCGTGCAGGGCTCGTCATGGGGCAGTTGTGGGACTTGATCTGATGACCCCAAGTTCACAACCTGAGTTAATATCAAGATTTGATTGCTTAACCAATGCACCACCAAGTTGCCCCAAGAATTCTGCTTTTAGGAATTTTACTCTAAAACATAATCAAGGAGGCAGATGTTGATTTATGCACAAAGGTGTTAATCATAGCAATTTTAGGGGGAAATTGGAAACAATGTCTAAAAATAGGTGAATGATTAAATAAATTACAGTATGTCTTCATGAAAGACCATTTTGAAGCATTACTGATCATGGTTTTAAAAACAGTTAACATGGAAAATGTTAGGCTATAATGTCCAGTCAAAAGAGTAGAATACAAAATTGTATGCCATGTAGTCAATTTTGTAAGAAACAAACTAAACAGAAATAGAAAAAGATGATGATATATAGTAAGATTATGGGTTTTCTTTTCTAAACTTTTCTGTATTTTCTAAATTTTTTATCATGGATGTGTATTATTATCATAATCAGAAAAAAAAACCCAACAAGCGTTATAAAAAAGAAAAGAAAGGCCAGGGGTAAGGTAAATTCATGATGATATCAAGGGTAGAAGTGTTTGCAGAGACCATAGAGGTCCATCTTGCCCTTCCCAGAGCAGCTCAGAGACGTCCTTATTTTGATGCAGAGCCACAATAGTCAAGGAAAGTCCAGTATGCATAAACACATCTTTAAGCCAGCTGTGAATTCACTTTGCTCCTTCCCAACATCACTTGGGGCTGCTTTCCCGAACACAGCCCCTCACAACTGAACCACCTTAGCATTTCTCATTCTTAAATGCTTCATGAATGTCTCATGAACACTGTGTTCTAAACTGCCCCTTCCTTCAGCCACTCTGAACTCTGGTTCAGACTCTGCTGCAGGTTAAGAGGTAACAAGGTGCAGGAAGACCACTACACCCCTCCCCCCCAAAAGAAAGGAAAAAGCACCAGGCTAGCCTCACCTCCAAGGTCTGGAAGAAAGGGGGATAATGTATTCCTGCCATTCCCCACTGGCTTGACTCTCCCCATCCAAGGCAGAAACTCCAGTAGGGAGAAGGTCATAGCAGCAGTGGAGAGGTGACAGCAGCCCACTACACTGCATGAAAAAGCAGTGTTCAGCTTTAGGTAATGATCTTTCTAAGAAATCCTAGGGATCAGAGAGGGTCCAAAGACTGGGACAAGGATGGGGAAGGATCTTTCCTAGAACTATTTTGAGGGAGCCTGGCTGGAGAAGTGAGGACTCAGAGTATCAGATATCACCCCTGTCTAGAATGAAAGGGGGTTAAACCTACTTTACAGTGACCCCAATGATAGAAGCTGAATCAACAGGTAGAACTCACAGGGAAGCAACTTTTGACTCAATACAAACAGGCACTTATTTTTAAAAATATTTTATTTATCTATTCATGAGAGACAGAGAGAGAGAGAGAGAGAGAGAGAGGCAGAGACCCAGGCAGAGGGAGAAGCAGACTCCTCACAGGGAGCCCAAAGTGAGACTTGATCTGGGGTCTCCAGGATCACACCCTGGGCTGAAGGCGGCGCTAAGCTGCTGAGCCACCAGGAGCTGCCCCAAGCAGGCACTTATAGTTAAACATAATGTACTTAAAACTTGTTTTGTTGATTATATAATATTTGCACATGGTAAAAACATTGCAAAGCCACAAAGAGATGTACAGTGAAAAGGAAATTGTCTTCCTACATCTGTCCCTCAGCCACATGTCAGTTCCAAGCCCCCTGCCTCCCGCCAAACTACCCACCCTTCCCACCACCAGGCAACCAATATTGGTAGTTTCTTGTATATTCTTCCAGAAATAGTCTATGGTCTTATGGAGTCTAAATACATGCATACTAAGGCAGGAAACCACAAATGTTGGAGAGGATGCAGAAAAAAGGGAACCCTCTTACACTGTTGGTGGGAATGTGAAATGGTGCAGCCACTCTGGAAAACTGTGGAGGTTCCTCAAAGAGTTAAAAATAGACCTGCCCTACGACCCAGCAATTGCACTGCTGGGGATTTACCCCAAAGATGCAGATGCAATGAAACGCCGGGACACCTGTACCCCAACGTTTATAGCAGCAATGTCCACAATAGCCAAACTGTGGAAGGAGCCTCAGTGTCCATCGAAAGATGAATGGATAAAGAAGATGTGGTTTATGTATACAATGGAATATTCCTCAGCCATTAGAAATGACAAATACCCACCATTTGCTTCAACGTGGATGGAACTGGAGGGTATTATGCTGAGTGAAATAAATCAATCGGAGAAGGACAAACATTATATGGTCTCATTCATTTGGGGAATATAAATAATAGTGAAAGGGAATATAAGGGAAGGGAGAAGAAATGGGTAGGAAATATCAGAAAGGGAGACAGAACATAAAGACTCCTAACTCTGGGAAATGAACTAGGGGTGGTGGAAGGGGAGGAGGGCGGGGGGTGGGGGTGAATGGGTGACGGGCACTGAGGGGGGCACTTGACGGGATGAGCACTGGGTGTTATTCTGTATGTTGGCAAATTGAACACTGATAAAAAATAAATTTATTATTAAAAAAATAAATACATGCATACTATAAGCACATGACACAGACTATACTATATATATCTTTTTTATTCAAAACGGTTTAAGATTATTCTTTATTAATCCATGGAGTACCACCAACTTCTTTTTAATGATTGTATATAACTCTTTGTATGACTGAATTATAATCTATGAAGGTCTCTTCTTAGTAGGCATTTCGGATGTTTTCAGTTGCCAGCCATTATATAAAATACTTCAGTGAATATCTTTGAATGTATGAAACACATGTGTAAATACTCTGTAGAGCTAATTCCTAGAATTGAAACGGTTGTTAAGAGATCTTTTCAATATAAAAGTTCAAAAACATTTGATACCATTAAAAAATTCAGAAGATACAAAGGGTATGTGTGAAAGGTTAGCTTTCATTCCAGTCCTTCAGCCTTTTTTAGTTCTTTTTCCCCCTTATCAACCAGTGTTAAGGGTTTTGTATATATTCTTGAATACTGATTTCTTTCTGTTGTTAAAAGTGCAAATGGTAGCACATTGTATTTGTGATTTTGTGCCTTGCCTTTTTTTTTAGATTTTATTTATTTATTCATGAGAGAGAGAGAGGCAGAGACACAGGTAGAGAGAGAAGCAGGCTCCATGCAGAGAGCCTGATGTGGGACTCAATCCCAGGTCTCCAGGATCACACCCTGGACCGAAGGCAGCGCCAAACTGCTAAGCCATGGGGGCTTCCCTGCACCTTGCTTTAAAAAAACTAACAACATATCATAAAAATTGTTTTCAATGGGTAGTAGCTAAAGAGCTTTCTTTTTCTTTTTTTATAGTTATATGGCATTTCATTAAATGCATGTGCCATAATTATGATGGGCATTTTGGTTGTTTTTTTTTTTAATTTTTATTTTTTAAAGATTTATTTATTTATTTATGATAGACACAGAGAGAGAGAGAGAGAGAGAGAGAGAGAGAGAGAGGCAGAGACACAGGAGGAGGGAGAAGCAGGCTCCATGCTGGGAGCCCGATGCGGGACTCGATCCCGGGACCCCAGGATCGCGCCCTGGGCCAAAGGCAGGCGCTAAACTGCCGAGCCACCCAGGGATCCCCCATTTTGGTTGTTTAAAATGTTTTGCTATTGATCCACATTTAAAAATTTTTCATAGATATTGCTAAATTGCCCTTCAGAGAAAATGTAGCAATTTACACTCCTGCCAACAAAACATGAGTTTGTTTTTCAATGTCTCCAACAACACATGTATTAGGAAACTTCCAATCTTTGCCATTATGTTAGATAACATGATATCTCAGTGTTGCCTTTATTTCCATCTCTTATGAGTTTGATGGAAATGAACCATTTGTAGATGAACCATTTATAATTGCTTTATCATGAATTAGCTATTCCTATCTTTTGCCCATTTTTTTATAGGGTTGTTGGTCTGTTAATTACTGCTTTTTAGAAACTTTGTATATATGTATATATATGTGTGTGTATATATATGTGTGTATATATATATATATATATTTAGAAACTGCATATATATACCTTATTTATTTATCCCTTATTTGTTATCTGTATCGTATTTTCCCTAACTTTTCATTTATCTTTTGACTAAGCTTATGTTGGTTTCCCCCATGCAAGATTTTTAATTTTTATGTAAAAATGTCTGTTGATCTTTTGTTTAATGTTTATGATCCTTCTTGTACATTAGCCAGTATTTTCTTCTAGTACTTTTTTGATTCCACCATGAAAATATTTGATTCATTTGGATTTTATTTTAAAATGAAGAGTAAGATATAAGAAGTAAGATAGGGATTCAACTGTTTTATTTTTTCAGATCATCATATAATTTATTTAAACTTCAGGGGCTCCTGGGTGGCTCAGTCAGTTGGGCCTCTGCCTTTGGCTCAGGTAGTGGTCTTGGGGTCTTCTGATCAAGCCTGAGTTGGGCTCTGTGCTCAACGGGGAGTCTGCTTCTCTTTCTCCCTCTGTGATCTCTTTCACTCTCTCTCAGATAAATAAAATCTTAACAACAACAACAAAAAAACCCTCAGAGATGTTTGAGGGTCAGGACCCCATGTGATTCACCTGTGTTCTCCATAGCACTCCTTACTAATACCTAGCACTTGATGAGAATCAAGATATCCATATATCTGTGTTCTGAGTGACTCCAAAGCTCTGGAACTTTCTAGGACACTATCACCATTATAGCACATGCCTTACCCATACTCTCCTAGTCAATGTTATTTTAATGAATGAATAAATGTGGATGTATTTAATTTGGGCCACATCAGGCTAGCAAAGCACAGGAATTCACAGAGCCCAGTCAGCCCAAGTATATGCCTCTATACATCCAGCGTGGGGCTGGGCCATTGCATTAGACAAAGCATAGCTCTGCCACTTAACCTCTGACCTCGAAGTAATAGTTTAACTGTTGTGTACTTCTGTTTTCCTCATCTGTGGAATGGGATAACAAAACCTAGCTCAGAGGAGTATTGTGAAGGTCAAATGAGATATTGTCTGTATAAGGTCTTGAAGGACATCAAGGTGGTATGCCCTAAGGGATTATGGCTCAAGTGTGGACAATGCAGATACCATTAATGGCACATACCTAGTTATATGTCGTTTCCTGGTAGGACTGAAAGAGGAGGAGGCTGGACAGAGGACAGAGTTGTTGGGAGATGGTGGCTGTAAGTAGCTATTTCTGTTCCCCAAGTGACCGTTCTCTAGGCATAGACTGAAATTCCCTCTGGAATCACACTAATGGACACATTAGTATCAGTTGACAAAGTATGCTCTAAAATGTTCTCCCATTAAGTTTCATGGAAAGTGGCAGGAATTCATGGACCATTATAGGAAATCTTCCATGACTTTAGCCTCTATAAACCGTAGGCTTTAGAAGGTCAGGCTATGCCCCCAACTGTATGATGCACAAAACATCACTTATTTTAAGACAGAAGGTCTGTAAAATCAGGTTATCCTTGTCTTGTCAATACTAGGATCAGAAAAGGATCTTTTATTTTTGAAAAAAATGTATGTTTTAATAATGGATAATTTTGTGAACGCTTGCTGTTTGGTTTCAAGCTAATCAGCATGTATAACAGTCATTAATCGGGGTCTAGGTTATATATTTCTTCAGTGTCATTGTGTTTTTTCATAATCCACAACTTAAATTTACAGTAGTTTCAGCATTCTTTCACAAAAAGTTCATCTCTTTTTATATTTATCAATCTACATCTTTTAAAAAGAGAAAAGAAAAAAAGAGAAGACCCAAACTCCACAAATTGTGAAAGAAAAAGCAGATTTAAAGTGTTAAGATCCAGGGATCCCTGGGTGGCGCAGCGGTTTGGCGCCTGCCTTTGGCCCAGGGCGCGATCCTGGAGACCCGGGATCAAATCCCACGTCGGGCTCCCGGTGCATGGAGCCTGCTTCTCCCTCTGCCTGTGTCTCTGCCTCTCTCTCTCTCTCTGTGACTATCATAAAAAAAAAAAAAAAAAAAAAAAGTGTTAAGATCTGGCAGGTTCTTTTTATTTTTTCCGAGAGGGAAGGGGGTTGGGGAAGCGTGGAAGGAAAGAGAGAATCCCAAGCAGACTCCATACCCAGTGCCAGGCCCACTGTGGGGCTTGATCTCATAACCCTGATATCATGACTTGAGATGAAATCAAGAGTTAGACACTTAGTGGACTGAGCCACCCAGGTGCCCCAAGATCTGGGAGTTTCAAAGCGTATAATAATAGCTGCTTTTAATCAAATGTCTACAATACCCTGATTCTCTGCTAGGTGCTTTATCCTTATTTAATTTGATCCCCACAACACTCCCCAAGGTCAGTATTATCTGTTTATTATGATGTGAAAACTGAAAGGTTACATTAGTTGTCCAAGGTCACGAAACTAACAAGAGCAAGAGCTGGTATTCAAGCCACGTCTGAATCCATGGCCCGGATCCTTCCCAGAGCATCCCTGATTCAAAGAAAAGACTAAGACACAATGTCTCGGTACGTAGTCCATCGTAACAAAACATGAATAAAGCCTTGTTTTTAACAAAATCTAGGTCATCAATCTCTCTCCCTATCCTACACTGAAGATGGAAGAGAATGCCTCCAACACACTCCCCTGTGTCCAGGGTTTCTCCATGAACTACTTCCAGAATTCATGGTTGTAAAAGAGTGTTTTAACTGAAGAGGGTTTAGGCTAGCACTGCCCCTAGATCTCCCTTCAGTCAGATTTGCTCTGCTTATACCTGTCTTCTACATTGAGCTTCTATTTAATAGGCTTTGAATTGAATAAAGGATTCTACTGGTCTACCCTTCACCAAAGTTAGAAAAATACTAGGGGCTTCTGGCTGGCTTAGCTGGTAGATTGTGCATGCTGGGTGTGGAGATTACTTAAAATCTTAAAAAAAAATTAAGATATTTAAAAAGTCAAGGTGCCATAGGGGCACCTGGCTGGCTCAGTCATGAGACTCTTGATCTCAGGGTCGTGGGTTTAAGCCCCATGTCAGGCATAGAGTTTACTTTAAATTAAGTTAAATTAAAAACAAAAACACTGATGTAGCTCAATTCTTTCTTTTATAGATGACACTCAGACCCAGTGGGCTTGCTAAAATCACCAAGAAAGGTAGGACAGATCCTTTTCTCTTTAAAGTTTTAATTTCTGGGACACTACAGGGAAACTATGGAATGACAAAGACAACCATCATGGGAAATATGTCCTAAGAGCCTTTCTGGCTTCTCAACCCAATAGCGGATGGTGGCTGACCCAGATTTAAGTTATGACTATCACCTGCTACTGGATTATTTTGATCAAGTTATTTAACTTTGCTGAATCTCTTCATCAGCAAAAGGAACACTCTAATACCTGTTTGTTGGGGTTTTGCCATAATTAATAGTGTATTTAAAATACCCGGCACGGGGATCCCTGGATGGCTCAGCGGTTCAGTGCCTGCCTTCACCCCAGGGCGTGATTCTGGAGTCCCAGGATGGAGTCCCGTGTTGGGCTCCTGGCGTGGAGCCTGCTTCTCCCTCTGCCTGTGTCTCTGCCTCTCTCTCTCTTTCTCTCTATCATGAATAAATGAATAAAATCTAAAAAAAAAAAAATACCTGGCATATAATAGGTTTTCCTTTCCATCCTTGGAACCTTCCAGTATGTTGTTCACTGTCTGGGAGTTCTCTTCTTGCTCTCTTATTCAGGGAGCTAACTTACAGTCACTCTTTAGTTTTGTTCATTTCTTTCCTGGGTTTGAATCTAAGGTCTTAGATTCTAATTAAATGACCTTGGGAAAGTCTCCTCATCTATATAACAGGGGACCTAATAACATATATCACATAGAATTAAAAAATGAGATGACATGAACTGCTTAGAACATTGACTAACATTGACACCCATGAGCCATATGGGTGGCTCAGCGGTTGGGTGCCTGCCTTTGGCCGAGGGTGTGATCCTGGAGACCTGGGATTGGGTCCCACATCAGGCTCCCTGCATAGAGCCTGCTTCTCCTTTTGCCTGTGTCTCTGCCTCTCTCTCTTTCTGTGTCTCTCATGAATAAATAAATAAAATCTTTTGTTTAAAAAAAAAGAACATTGACTAACAAATATTAGGTTTCAATAAATTTTAACAAGGGCAGTTTGTGGGGTCCACAAAATAATTCTGGGTGACTCTCTTTCCTTCATAAGTAAGCTATTCACATTGCCTGGAAGCTTAGGATCTTAATGCTTTGTTCTTGGAGTTCAGGAATTTCACCAGGGCATGTTTTTAAAACTCTGTTCTGCCAATCTCTGTCTTTTAATTGGTATATTTAGACTAGTTACATCTACTGTAATTATTGAAATATTAGGACTTAAGTCTGACATTTAATTATTTATTTTGTTTGTCCCCCATTTTCCATTCCTATCTTGCATGCTTCCCTGTGAATTACTTGAGCAATTTTTTAGAATTCCAATTTGAATTGTCTATAATGTTTTTTAGTGTATTTCTGTATAGTTTTTTAGTCAAATATAAAGTTACATTTTTTTGTCAAATATAACTTATCACAGTTTACTGATGCTGACATTTTACCACTTCAAGTGAAATGCACATTTAGGTCCCTTTACCCTCTCTCCTTTTTAATATGATTGTCTTAAATAATTCAAAAAATTTTTTAAAAGATTTTATTTGTTTATTCATGAGAGACACAGAAAGAGAGAGGCAGAGACAAAGGCAGAGGGAGAAGCAGGCTCCATGTAGGGAGCCTGATGTGGTACTCGATCCTGGACCTCCAGGATCACTCCTTAAGCCGAAGGCAGACTCTTAACCGCTGAGCCACCCAGGTGTCCTGATTATCTTAAATATTATATACATTGAAAACATCTAACAATATTATAATTTTTGTTTCCAATACCAAACATAAATCAGAAAACTCAAGAGGAAAATGACATTTTATTACACTAACCAATATTTTTATTCTTTCTGTCATTCTTTCTTTATTTCTGATATTCCAAGTTTCCTTCTTTTTTTTTTCTTTTTTAAGTTTCCTTCTTTTATCATTGCTTTTGTGTTTGAAGAATTACCCCTAGTCATCTTTTCAGGGAAGCTTTATTGGTCATAATTTCCCTTAGTTTTTCACTTTTATTTCTGAAGGATATTTTTTTGCTGGATATAGAATTTTAAGTTGATGCTGATTTTCTTTCAGCACTTGAAAAACATTGCACCACTTCCTCTGGCCTCCATTTCAAATGAGAATTTGGCTGTCATTGGAATTGGTGTTCTAATAGACAGTCCTCTATAAGCCATTTGTCATTTCTCTCTGCTATCAGACTTTTAAATTTTTCTTGTCATTAGTTTACAGAAGTATAATTATGATGCCTTGATGTGAATTTCTGTTTCTTTGTGTTTATCCCTTCTGGAATTTGCACAACTACTTCTTCGAACTAGACTTTTGTCTTTTGCCAAATTTGGGGAATTTTCAGCTATTATTTCTTCAACTGCTTTTTCAGTCCTGCTTTGTCTCTCTTGCCCTTCTGAAACTCTTATGAGTCTTAGCTGAACTCTGTTCTTTTTTCCCCCAATATATTTTTCTTAGTTGCTTGAATGGGTTGTATTTTATTAATCTTCCCTTAAATTCACCGATTTTATCTTTTGTTACCTCTGCTTTACTATTGAGTATATCCAGAGAGGTTTTTTTTTTTTTTTTTTTAAAGATTTTATTTATTTATTCATGAGAGACACAGAGAGAGAGAGGCAGAGACACAGGCAGAGGGAGAAGCAGACTCCATGCAGGGAGCCCAACGTGGGACTTGATCCTGGGTCTCCAGGATCACGTCCTGGGTCAAAGGCGGTGCTAAACCGCTGAGCCACCGGGCTGCCCTATCCAGAGAGTTTTTAACTTCTTTTGTTGTATTTTCCAGTTATATCATTTCCATGTCATTATTTTTTTAAAATAACATCTGTTTCTTTGTTGATATTTCCTATGTTTTCATCTGAGAACTCATGATTGCTTATTGAAGCATTTTTAGGATGGCCACTTTAAAAACATTGTCAGATCATTCTAGCATCTGCAGCTTCTCCATTTTGGTATCTGTTGTCTTTCCTTCATTCAAGGTGAGATTTTTCTGGTTCTTGGTATGATAAGTGATTTTTAAAATTGTATTCTGGACATTTTGGGTATTATGTTATGAGATTCTGGATCTTATTTGAATTCTGTTTTAGCAGGCCTTGGCAGACACTGTCCTGGTAGGGAAAGAGAACCGTGCCTTGTGACCACTGGGTGGGGATGGAAGTCCAAATCCCCACTCAGCTTCTGCTGATACCACCCTGGGGCAGAGTGGGAGATGTGTCTTGTGACCTCAGGGCAGGGGTGAACATTCACGTTCTCTACTTAGCCTCCACTGACCAGGGGTGGGAGAGTGGGAGTAGGACCACTGTGTGTAATTTTTTACTCTAGTGTTTGGCTGGAATGGGGTACATGTTGTCACAAAGACTTCTGTCTTGTTGGGCTGCTCTTTCCCATCCCTTTGGCTACGGAAATCAGACTTTTCTTGAGGCCTTTTTAAAAAAAAGTCTGTGCCCTTTGGCATTTCCTAATTGTGGGCTTCTCTAGTGCCTCGTTGGGGATATATAGAATGCAAAAAGAAAATCCACGGAATTTGTTGCCATGTTGTTTTTTGAGCCCTGAGGTGCCTGGCTGGTTTGCATTCTCTCCATCATTCAGAATTTCCTTATGTTTGTTTTACACATGTGTCTAGAGGGTTTAGCTATATTTAACAGGAAGAATAGGGAGAAATATGTTCCTCTATCTTATCCAGAACTGGAAGTCCTAGGTATATGATTTTATTTTATTTTTTTATTTTATTTTTTATTTATTTTATTTTATTTTATTTTATTTTATTTTATTATTTTACTTTTTAAGTAATCTCCACACTCATTGTGAGGCTTGAACTCACCACCCTGAGATCAAGAGTCTCATGCTCCACCAAGTGAGCCAGCAAGGTGCCTCCCTAGGTATGGTATGTGTTTTAAAATTACTGCTGAATAGCATTCAATGTCTTTTTTCTAGCTGAAAATTCAAGTTGCTTAAAATCCCTAAAGTTTTCTTCTTTTACTTCTTTGTTTTATTTATTTATTATTTATTTTTTTTATGATAGTCACAGAGAGAGAGAGAGAGAGAGAGAGAGAGAGAGGCAGAGACACAGGCAGAGGGAGAAGCAGGCTCCATGCACCGGGAGCCCGATGTGGGATTCGATCCCGGGTCTCCAGGATTGCGCCCTGGGCCAAAGGCAGGCGCCAAACTGCTGCGCTACCCAGGGATCCCTTCTTTTACTTCTTTGATGATTGCTTCACCCCCTTATTAATTTTGCTCCATTTGCTGCTCTATTATGTTTATCTCTCCTAGATATATCAGCCATGGTTTTAACCTTTTCACTCATAACTTCCATTTCTTTGTATTTTTGGTTTGGTGGGGTTGTTCTCCTTTTTCATCTTTCAGGTCATTAAACCAATTTTCAGTGGTGTTCATTCTATTTTTCACTTCCACAATTAAAATGTTTAAATTTAGAAATTGTCTTTTTAACTTCCCAAAACCATGTGTCTTCATTCTGATTCTGTCTTTTTAATCTCTACTTGAATCTCAGAATTCTTATTTTATTTTATTTTTTATTTATTTATTTTTAAGATTTTATTTATTCATGGGGGGGGTGGGCGGTGCGCAGAGACACAGGCAGAGGGAGAAGCAGGCTCCACGCAGGGAGCCTGACATGGGACTCGATACCAGGTCCCCAGGATCGCGCCCTGGGCTGAAGGCGGCGCCAAACCACTGTACCACCGGGGCTCCCCTCAGAATTCTTATTTTAAAAGCTTACTTTTTCTTTTAAACCTATCTCAATATGTGTAATCTCCTCTAGCTATTTAGCTTGGTCTTCTTCCTTCAAGCTATGGAGTCTCCTTAAATGATCTCTGATCTGCTTTGGCCACTCATGTTGGCACCTGGGCAAATCAGGATACGATGGCCTTTTGGGTAGCAACAGTGTAGCAATCATGAAAGCAAAGGAAGCTGATGCTTCTCCAGTGGCCTAGTCATGAACGAGGCTGGTCAGCTGGGCCTACCATGCTGAGGTGAGATGGCAGAGGCTTCTAGGATCTTCAGACATCTCAATATGAATAGGGGAGGGTTGGGCTTCTGTGTGCCATTGTATAGGTTGTCTACACTATACAAGGGTACCTGGTTGAGAGGATCAGTAGGAACTAAAATCCACTTGCTGATTGTATACCATGGTGTGGAGCTACATCTGCCTGAAGGAAGGGAACATTATTTTCTTGTTTTCACAAAGGCATCTGAGGAGGAGATGCTTTTTTTCTAATCCACATAAAGGTGCTGTATGAGCTAGTAGTGGCCCTGGGAGGGGTAGTTTGGCCCAACTGTGACATTCCCCTCTAGGAAGATAGACTTCAGCCAAGGTAGGGGTTTTCCCTCAGGGCTATGAGCAGCAAGTGGGCAGGGAGAATTTCTACTCACCTGTGAAAGGGTCCCACTCTGTTAAAGCCAGCTGGGCCTCTCAGGTGGCCCCAGAATCAAAAGGCTTCACTGGAGACTCACTAGCAAGACAGGTACTTTCCAGGCCCCTGGGAGTTGGTCCTCCCCACAGTTTTAAACAGTGTGGCAGAGACAGCATCCTCCACCAGTCCTGCACTGGTTCAGTCTCCCTGGGTATATGTGACATCTCTTTTATGTTCTAGCTCTAGGCCCTCACATCCTACCCTCTCCATTCATTATATGTCTCCCAGCATGACTTACCTCTATATGGAGCTGGCTAAGAAAGGGAGTCAGTTATAGGATGCAGGACCACATCTTTAGAGGACCCCCTGGATAGTCACCCTAAAATGATTTATGAAATTTCTCCATATTATGATTGTGTTGCAGCCATCTTCCTCCCTGCAAGGATAGAGCTCTGTTACCCAGATAAACTTGAATTTGAATCCTGTTTGTTAGCTGTGACCTCATATAAATCATTTGACTTCTCTAAGCTTGTCTCAGCTTATACTCCTGTAAAATGGGGATAATAATGTTTGTGTTGCATAACTTAAGGAGCTATTGAGAGAATAAAGTGAGATGTTTACTTTGTCTGGGGTTTTACAAATGGTAAAGTGCTTTGAAAAGTATAGGAGCTGAAGAAAGTGATGATGGAGGGATGGTGGCATCTGCCTCTTGGGCTATGGGGAGTAGAGAAGTAGTGTGATTTAAAGCAGAATCCAGCCTGTGGTAATTGGAGCAGATGTAGTGGCAAGACCAGAGTAGGGCCATGCTAGACACTGGCTATAACACCATGGGCATGCCATTGGAACTGACCTCCCAAAAGCTGCACCAATAGAGAAATAGAGAATTTTAAAAAGAATTAAAAAAGGAAATAGATGCTGAAACCACTTCTATTTCCAAAGCTGTTCCTTAGAACACTGAAAGATTTATCATCTGGGGAATGAGATTTAAAACTTGTCTGACAGGACACATAAAGAATTCAAATATTTTCAAAAAATTGTGATAATCATTCCTGGCTCTATCCCATCCTTTCCCTCTGTTCCCAACCCAGTCATGAAATCCATTGCCATTAGCAATAGAGTAGAATATCACTTTCTTTATCAAGAAGCAGAGAATATGGAATAGGGAAAGAAATGTAAGCAGACAAGGCTGATTGGAGAACTAAGAAAGCAGTCCAGAGAGGAGACATACTTTCTACATCCCCATCCCCCAATCCTCCTAATAAAGTAAAAATGGGCCATATTTAGGCGCATGAGTGTGATAAGGAGTCAGGCACAGTTTGGAGAGTACTGGGAGACAGGGCTCTCTTCACTAATACACAGAAAATGGACTCTCTCACCTAACTCTTTATTCATTGTATTTTGCAGTGAGCTGGAGAGTTCATTTTTAAGAAGTGAGTGGTGAATGTCCGCTCCTGTGTCCTCTAGGATTCTAATCTTGGGAGTAAGAACATGTTGTTTTTATGTCATCATTTCTCTCTATAGAGCAACAATTTACTTGTTCTCAAGAGGTAATATAATCCTCATGATAAGCACCCAGTTTCTTTTGCAGAGAATAGCTGAACCTCTCTTTCTGAGGAGATGACACTTTAGCTTCCTTATTCTCAAATAATCGTTCAGTTTGGAGTTCAAGAGATCTTGGTCTATAAGGTATCATTCTCTCCTTTTACAGAGAAGAAGATAGTATCTCAGAGAGGTGATGTGACTTTCCCCTAGCCACACAGCAGGGTAAGGACAGAACTGGGTTTTAGAACAGGACACTGCTTTTCTACAAGCAGCTCACCATAAGTGCAGCCTTGGATCTCCTATAGAGCTACTCCTAATGGTCTTCCTGAAGTACTCCAACAGTTCATGACCTTTGGCTCATCCTAGTTTCAAAGTAACTGCCTTTGTTATAGTTCAGTATTAAGTAGGTCTTGAATATTAAAGATAGGTATTTAGTTTTTGTGGTATAATAACACTCTCATACCAAACCATTGCATTCCCTATCCAGTCTGCATTTGTGTTTATAACACAAGGCACAAGTCCATAGCTGGCAGTCAACAATGTTGGATGAATGACCTCTTGGAGGCCTATTAAGGAATCATATCATTTTAGATCTGAAAGAAACCACCAAGGTCATTCAGTCTCACTTCTCTTGTCTTCTGTAGCCTGAAGAGTAATAGGACTTGGGCAAGTAGCAAAATGGTACTAGTTTACCCTGTTTCCCAGACCACTGTTCACATTTTTGACCTGCACTGCCTCTCATTAATTTAACACGAAGGCATTAAAATTGCCAATGTATTTGTGTATACAAGTATTGGTGTACTGTATACTTGTGTACTGGTATACAAAATAGAAGTTTCTAACATTGGGATTCCTTGGTGGCTCAGCGGTTTAGCGCCAGCCTTTGGCCCAGGGTGTGATCCTGGAGACCAGGGATCGAGTCCCACATTGGGCTCCCTACATAGAGCCTGCTTCTCCCTCTGCCTATGTCTTTGCCTCTCCCTCTCTCTCTCTCATTCTCTCTCTCTCATAAATAAATAACATTTTTAAAAAAGTAAACAAACAAAAAAAAGAAGTTTCTAACATCTACTGTAAAAACACTACTCCATACAAAATGATAGGGAAAGGTTTAAAAAAATTTTTTTAGCCATAAGGAATTTGATCATTCAGAGGAAGAGCAGAAACTCATCCTAAATCACTATAGGCAGTAAATCTGAAATTTGAAGCAGTAAACTATTCTATTTTGGGAACAATAGATATAAAGTCAGGAAGAGTTAGGCATTCCAAGAAGGAAATTATATAGAAAAGCTTACTATTAAGTCAGCTCTCAGAATTATTTGAATGCAAAGGAGATTAATATGGAGAAGGGGAAGGTATGGGCACTTAGCAGATAACAAATGGCACACTCATGCCATAGAGAAAGCAAAACTTTTAGCTGAAATGGTACTTATGGGAAATAAATTCAAACCTCAGATGTTTTTAGTCAGGAAGTCTCATTAGGATGCAACACAGCTTCTCATTATGGGTTATTACATAGTGTCACTAAAAAAAGGAGAGACATCTGAGAGGGACAAGGCGTGATCAAATAGCCATATGAGAAATTTCAGTCTTGCCGTATCTTGCTCTATGTTAATATTGGATCATTTGATGGTATTCTCTCAACAAAAAGGACTTCAGAGTGACAAAAACAGAGATTAAAAGTGATCTAGAGTGAAATGACAGCTGTTAGGGTAAAGTTCTTTTGAGAAGCTTATGTATATTTTATTCATCGACTTATTTATTCATTCAACAAATATCTATAGAGTCCTAGGAAGATAAAAATAAATAAGATAATTGTCTTTCTCAAGGAGGTTTCAAGAAGACAGATATGTAAATAAATCATTGTAATGTAGTGTGCTTGGTACTTTATTTGAAGAACAGCCCAAACACAGTACAGCCACGAAGGAGGGGCTGGGAAGACCTTATAGAGGAGAAGATATTTTTCACCAGGATTTAAAGGAAGAAGAGTGGGATGCCTGGGTAGCTCAGTGGTTGAGTGTCTGCCTTCAGCTCAGGCATGATCTCATGGTCCTGGGATCAAATCCCACATCAGGCTCCCCACAGGGACCCTGCTTCTCCCTCTGCCTATGTCTCTGCCTCTCTCATGAATAAATAAGTAAATAAAATAAAATCTTTAAAGGAGGAAGAGTTTGTCCAGCAAGTTGTAGGTAAAGTGGGAAAAGAGAAAGCCTTCTAGGGTGAGGCATCAGCTTCTGCAAAGCACTTAGTTGTGGGGGGATTTAAAATCCCCAGTGAGGCCCCGTGCAGCTGTTGATGGGCTGTGGAGTCTTACATGAATGACTGCACTGCCTGGAGCCTCAGTTTCCTTCTGTGAAAAAGGAGCATGGGTGTCCTCACCAGGTACACTGATTATAAGCACGACTAAGTGCTGGATAGCAGACAATGAACACTGTTACATCTCTAGTCACTCTTCAGAAGATCCCTAGATTTCAGGTATTCTTACCTATGCTCCCTTTGCAGAGGAAGAAACGGAAAACGGAGGGGTTGTAGAACCTTCTCACACTGACACGGCTTAACAAGAGGCTGTGTTGGGAGTTGAGGAAAGGCAGTTTGGCTCGAGACTGTATATTTTAGCACTACACTCCATGGCTTTCCTACATGAAATGCTATGTGTAAAGCACTTAACACAGTGCCTGGCACACAGTAGTACATTAATAAATCGTAGCTATTTTTACAATTGTGAAATATGATGTGCCCTAGGAACGTAAGGTATTTGCTGTAAGGTAATAGAATGATGTCTAGACAGCGCTATAGCCATATCAAGTCAGATTACTGAGGGCTTCATGCCATGCTAAGCACTTAGGATTTTATCACAGGGTCGAGAAGAGACAATGAAGGTCTCTCAAGCAGGAGAGTGACTTGCCAGATTTGTGATTTGAAAAGATCCCTGGCAGCATGTGGAAGAGGAATTGCAAATAGACTAGACTAGAGGCATAGACTTCAGCTTTGATGGTGAGGCCTCACCTAAGTAAGGCACAGGCAGCAAGCAAGATGAAGAGGAGGAGACATGGATAAGACGTGTTATGGAAACAGTGTTGACTGGACTTAGCTACCAGTAAGATAATGAGGGCCAGGAAGAAGGAAGAGTCTAGAAATCCCCCCTGGTTTAGGTTTAAGTGCCACTACCATTAGAGATATGGAAGCAATGCAGAAGGGGCAGTTTAGGGGGAAAGTTGTGGTTTAGTTGTGGCTCTTTTGAGACTGGGGCACCTGAAGAGGATTCAGGAGATGTCCAGCTGGCAATTAGGTTTCTGGGTTTGGAGCACAGAAGAAGGATGAAGCCATGCATCTGATAGAATTGCTCAGTGAGAGGGAAGAGGTAAAAGAGATCAAGAAGGGACATGAGGAGCATTGACATTTAAACAGCCAGCAGACAAGGAAGGCTGAAGGAGAAGAGCAATCAGAATGGGAACCTGGGCAGAGTGGGGACCCAGGAGCCAAAAGGTAAAATTGTTTACCCATTAAATCTCCTGAAAAAGCAGATGCTTCTGGCATAGGCAGCTAGGACATGGAGACGGAAAGGAAAAAATTCCATGGGCAAAATCTATACGCACTGGCCAAGAGGGTTGAGTTCTTATTTTCCTTTCTGCCAGGTGCCTCCCTTAGTCCATAATAATTTGCTTTAGGGAGAGTAATTTGGTTATTAATCTTTATTTACAACACATAATTAAAAAAACTAAACTCTAGAGATCATTGTAGATGCACTGGAGTTGTAATAATGTGGACAGGTACAACACTTGAATTTTTTGGAGGCTTACTTTCTTTCCATAGTGGCTTGAGAACTTTTCACTTTTTTATCCATTTTTTCCCTAATGGTGCTTATCCAAAGGCAGAATTTGGTACACTGTGTCTAGAGTGGAGACGGGTGGGGAAGCAGACCCCAAAGAATAAAGGGCTAACTCAGCCTGGATCTGGGTGGCAGAGGAGCTGGGGCACCGAGAGAAAAGAGATCTTTGAGGCACTGAGAGAAAAGAGATGTTGCAGATTGGTTAGGAGGCCTTTCAAAGACAGCCTCTGAGGAGAGAGGTTTGGAAAAGAGGCCTGGATTTGGAAGTAAAAGAGAAGAGGTAGGTGCTGGAGTGCTGTTCTTCACCTGGGCCAGGTAGGCTCCAATGGCTGCGATGCTGTTTTTGTTTTTTTGATGAAGGACACATTTATTAACTTACATTTGTGCTTCATTCCATCACCAGAACGATCTAACATACCAACCTGATGGTGCCCCTTCCCTACTCAGAACTCCGTGTACCTCTCCTTCAGCTCTCAGCTTCTGTCCTTCCCTCATTGGGATGCTCTCATTTTGGGGTCTTTGTTCCTGTGGCCTCTGCCTAGAAAGCTCTCTCCACACTCCTCCCTTTCACTGGCCAAGCTCCTTGGTCTTTCTAGGTTTCTGTAGAGAGGAGGCCTTCTTCCCTGGCTCAGACAATGTAGCTGCCCAGCGACGGCACCCTGGGATCACAAGAAGTGCCCTGTATTAACAGCCCATTAGACAGTACATTCCAGAGGGCAGGGAGAACGCTTAATTCGAAGCTGTATCTCCAGTATCTAACATGGGGCGGGGATCCAGTAGGCGTGGAACAGATGTTTCAGCAAAGAAAAGAGGTCTTGGACAGAGGTATGCATTTGGGAAGGATAGAGAGGTGGTAGGACCGGAGCCAGAGGAGTCGTTAAGATGGCCCAGGGAGTCTGAAGAGGGCTGAGTGCAGAGTCCCGGGGCACCCCAGCATTTTAGGGCTTTGGGGTTTGAGGAGCCCTCGAAGCGACCAAGAAGGAAAGAGCAGGGAAGTTGGGGTCACTTGCATCCCTCAGAGTCCTACATAGCTGGAGTTCTTCAGAGAGGCCTTGGAGTATGACAGCCAGGAGAAGGGTGGGGTGAGAAGGCCGTGCCTGGAGACTGGGTTACAGTTCTGGAACGCCGCGGGGCTGGGTGACCTTGGGGAGCCCCTATCCTCTCCTGGCCTCAGTCTCCCCGTGGGTACTCCGCGGACGCTGCGTGCCCAGGTGGGGAGCCGCCGAAGGCCGGCGGAGGCAGGGCCCGGGTGGGAGCGGGACCGCCCACTGCGGCGGGCCGGGACCTCCGGGGCCCGCGGAGGCGGCGCGCGGGGCTCCTCCCCCGGGGCGAGGGTCGCGGCGCCGGCAGCTGGCGAACCCGCAGCTGCAGCCTCAGCACCTGCCGCGGCCAGACGGCGCGGGCGCGGCCGGGCCCTGCGCCCCCGCGCCCCCCCCACCTCCGGCTGCAGCCGCGGCGCGGGAGGCGGAGCCCGAGCCGAGCCCGAGCCGAGCCGCTGCCCGAGCCGCTGCCCGAGCCTAGCCCGCGTCCGTGCCCGCCGCCGGGCGGGGCCGCCCCTCGCCGAAAGCGTCAGCTCTCCGGGTCCGCGTCCGCGCGGCCGGTGCCTCTTCTGCAGGTAAGGGCGAGGTCCCGGCGCCGCAAAGTTTTGGGGGCACTGACGGTCCCCACGCCCCGGGCCTGCGCCTGCCCGAGCCTCTGGCCGCCTGTCCCTCGGCTTCCTCCGCGCCGCCCTCCGCCCTGCGCTCCGTTTGCACCGCCGGCCCCGGGTGACCCGCGCCCGCCTCCAGTCCTCGTGTCCCCATCCCTGTGGGAGGCGCGCCCGCGGGCTCGCTCAGGGCCTGCAACGGTTAAATTTCTCACAGTATCAGTATGTTGCTTAAGTTTTTGAGATCTGCAAAGAGCGGCAAACCGGGAGGCGGGAGACCTGGGTTCAGGTGCGGCCGCGGCCAGCGCCAACTTTCTGAGTGACCTCGGACTAGCCAGCCCTGCCCCGTCTGGACAGCCACGCCTGGACCAGGAGGGGTTCGCCAGGGATGATCATCTGAAGTGCATGCCGGTGTTGCCATTTTGTGAGTCGGGGCATCCCTGAGTGTCTCAGCTCCAGGGCTCCCTGGGGCTCGGGGATAGAACCCACTGAAGTCAATCTGGGGCGGGGTGGGCCATCACGTAGCTAACCAGCAGCAGTTTGGGCTGAGCTGCAGGAGGGTTGTTGAGTCAGTCTCTGGGAATAGAGGGTGCTCCCAGAGCTAGGAGTCCGGGCTCTGGGTTTTGGTGACCCCTCTGCCACCCACGGACTGTGTGACCTTGGGCAAGTCCCCCCCCCGCTGGTTTTGCCGCCCACGAAGTGGGGAGGGAGGAATGTGCACTAGATGATGGTTGTGGTCCTTCCGCTGTAAACTCTGGAGAAGTAGAGTCTTCCAGGTCTCTCTATTTAGGGTCAGTTTGGAACTCTTTCACAGTTTTGGAACATCCACCTATAGCACTTGCAAATGGGAAATAAAGGCAGCATTTGCAGTATGCTTTGGGAGTCTCGAAATAGACATGGCAGGGATTGGTGAATGCTGCCCTTCCCTCCTTCAGTGCTTTGGACCATCATAAAATATTCAACAGCATAATGATTTGTTTTCAGAGTGGCTTATAGATCAGGAAGCGTTTCTGTCTGTGAGTTGGTTATTTTTGTTAAAACCTCAAAATAATTTGAAGAAAAAAAAATAAAGCACCATTGTAGGGGTCCTGACATAGAGGCCAATATCTACCTGTTCCTAGCCTAAAGTGATGTTTTCCAGTCAAGATGATGTAGAAAAAGACTCTAAATCAAGTACTTTTTGGTGTGTGTTCAACATAGGCATGGTTGGAGAGGCCTACAGTTTGGCAAGTACCTATTTTCTGGAACAGGTGCGTTCTGGTGCAGCCAGAAGGAGAACTCTCTCATGCAGGAGAACAAGCGTGAGGTAGTTAACCCATGTCCTTCAAAGTGAGCTTTGTGCTTTTGCCCAATCTCCTGTCCCCCTTGTGCTGCAATTAGCGTCTCCCCAGTGTGTGAGTGAAATCTGCTACTGTGAAAGGGTTCTTATGGAAGTGATTTTATTATTTTATTTCCTTCCTAGACTTCCTGGTTTTAAGTTTCAAGCTTAATGAAATCAGAAAACTAGTAATAGTGCCCTTTGTGACCAGGGCAGGAAAATAGCAGAGTTGTGGTACATATGTTTGCCTTTTCCCAGCCATACTCTGTAGTGGAAGCTCATTTGTCCAGAGCCCCTGATAGCTCAGATGCATTAGAATGCCACCAGTCACTTCCCTCTTCCTTCTTCAGTGGTTCGGTTCGGCAAGTGCTTTCTCACCACTCCTTCGGGAGGAAACAAATAGGAAAAACACCAATAGGCCCTTCCCTCAAGGAGCTCAGGGTCTAGTGAGGAAGAAGGAGGAACATACCACAGGCCATTCTGGGAGTATTCCTAGGGGACCTCTGGGAACACTGAGGAGTGTGGATTTTAACTGGAGTTAATGGGGAAGACTGTGTCTTGGAAGGTGGAAGGAGGAAGCGGATTTCAACAGGTGGTGGAAAGTGGAAAGGCCATTTTAGGTCAAGGAACTGGTGTGAGCAAAGGTACAGGGTCAGGAGAACTCAGGGCCCAAATGGAGAACAGTGGGTCAAGTGGAAGTGAGGGGAAGGCAGAGCACAGAGTGGAGCACCGTGGGGTGCAGGAGGCTCTGAACCTGGGCTTGAATCCACACTGATTTGGGGGATATTGGGCCTCTGAACCTCACTTTTCACATTTGCAGAAGGGGAATTATAATTCCAAATATACAAGGTTAAATGAGATCATGTATAAAGTGCCTAACAGAGTGTTTGTATAATGATAGACACTTGATAATTGTGCCTTTTATTAGAGTGTTCATGGGCAAGCTCCATAAGTGTTGCTAGACACCAATAAAGTGAATGAATGGTGTCTTTTATTTTAGCATAGGTATTGACTTGGAACCTCACCATCAGACTGGAGTTCTTGTGACAATGCAAGGGCAGGGGCTTTTTGTCATTTGAGGGTGCTCAGATCAGACGCTGACATCAACAGCAGACAATGCTCTGTAAATACTGTTAGGTGGTGGGAGGCCACAGAGAAGTTAATCAGAACACGCAATCCCTGCCTCCCATAAGCTTATCACTATGTGCTCAAGGACCTAGGTGGGGGGATTTGACAGTCAGACACAGTTATAAATATATCAGCATTGTCCATATATGCTGGGAACCGGGCACCAGCTCCCATCTGCCTTAGTGTGGGTTGCTGGGGATTTGTAGTAGCCAAGGACGGAGAATAGGACAGGAGGGTGAAGAAGGACACTGCAATACTTTGTGAATCTGTGTCCACCACATGGCAGCCATTCTACCGCCCTTCATTTGTTCATGGAACACTTATTCACAGAACACCTTCTCTGTGCCAAAGAATGATTCTAGGTGCCCCAGGAATACACTGAAACAAAAGGGAAGATCCCTGCCTTCCTGGAGTTTATATTCTAATTAGAGGAACATAGTAAACAAGTAAACATATAAATAATTACAAATTGGCTAAGAGCTGGGAAGGAAACAAGCAGGGTAAAGTGAGAGAAGGTAATGGGAGTGGCGAAGGAAGGTCTGTTGAACCACTGGGAGCTAAAGGAGACAAGGAGCCAGTCCAGACTAGAGCTGGGGGTAGGAGTGGGGGTGGCATGCAGTCCAGCTCAGTAAGAGGCAGGGTCGCTTTGGTGTGAGAACACAGGCTCTGGGCCACGGTGTCTGTATTTGAATACTGGCCCCACTGACAACTAAATATATTCCATTGTCAGGTTATTTAATCTTCTGGGCTTCAGTTTCTTTGACTGTAAACTGGGCATAATAACCCTACTTGATAGAGTTGTTTGGGGATTAAATGGATTGATATATGTAATGTACTTGAAATAGTGCCAGGTATGTAGCAAGCACCAAATGAAAGTTAAATTAAGAGGGCGGGGGGATGGGGGGAGGTGGGGCGAGGCAGCAAATGCAAAGACCTGGAGGCCTGAAAGGCTTTGTGTGTTCTAGGACCAGACAGGCTGTGTGCGTGGGTATTATCACTACAGTTATGGGGATACTCCAGAGCAGGTTCTCTGCTCCTTCAATACAAAGCTATGTTTTAGGAATCCTGAAAAGAAGAATACCCAGCCATAGCATGGTCAAGCCTAGAGTGGCATGGTGAGCTGCTGCCCACTTTGGGAACATCTCACTGTAGACCTCCTTCAGTATCTTTCCCTCCTTCCCTTCCTCTCTCCTTTTCTTACCCTCCCTCTCCTGCCCCTTCTTCCTTTCCTCTCTGTCCCTACCTCCCTCGCCTTCTCCCCCGCTCCTCCATCTCCTCTCACTGTAAACCCTGAAGAGTAGTGCCCCTGGATTGCTCACTGATATGCAGAGGGGAAACATGCTGAGTGGCACCAAAGCCAGCCTTGCACACTTGCTGTGTGATATTCTCTGGCCAGCAGTCTTCCACTCCCACCCTGGAAATTCCATGGTAGTGGGGGCAATGTGGGGGATGCTACATAGTCACCCACAACCTTATTCTCTCCCTTGGATCCCTCTTTATTGAAATCCAGTCACTCACCAAGTCCTGTCGTTTTGACTTGTGAAATCTCCCTCAAACATGTCTCCACATTTCCATTCCGTCTCTGAACATCAGACTTCTGTTTTGTCTAATGTATGGCCCAGAGACCTTCAGTGGATCCCTTGCATGTGGATAATGAAGTCCAGAGTCATCAGGCCCGCAGACATGAAGGCTGTCTCCATTTATTCTCTCAGTCCCCCTCCTCCCTCACCGTGTCCTCCACACTTAATCCCTCCAGCCATTGCCTCTCCATCTGGCTCCTCTGCCTCATGTACCTCAGCCCTGGTGATCCTGCCCATGCCTGAGGGCCCAGCTTAAACCCTGTATGCCCTGGCAGCCGTCTTCTAGACCCCCTCGTCCCAGAGTTCTCGTCTGCCCCTGCTCTTCCCCTGCATTTAGTACATCTCGTAGGGAAGCCATTGCTGTCAATCGTGGAGGATTGGGATCCCTGGGTGGCGCAGCGGTTTGGCGCCTGCCTTTGGCCCAGGGCGCGATCCTGGAGACCCGGGATCGAATCCCATATCGGGCTCCCAGTGCATGGAGCCTGCTTCTCCCTCTGCCTGTGTCTCTGCCTCTCTCTCTCTGTGTGTGACCATCATAAATAAAGAAAAAATTAAAAAAAAATCGTGGAGGATTTTGTGTGCCGTCACTTATGCATGTGGCAATGGCTTTGAGAAGTCCCTGGGAGGCCAGACACAATGTCCCTCTTACCTCCGCCTCACAGTCCTTCTCATAGACCCTAGCCCTAGTGCAAGCTTGATATGTGTTTGCTGCAATGGATTGACAAAAGCCTGTGCTTTTCCTGAGATCTGAAATGATTTGAGTCATGCCAGAAACATGATGCTGATGCTCAGGGCTTGTGGTCCCCGGTTGAACTCACTTGAGGCATTCTGATGCCTTGAAATGTAGGCCCTTCATTTGATGAAGAGTTGATGTTAACTCAAACAGGAGTCTAATTTTAATTTAGCTTTCCAATGTGGCCAACTTTTAATAAATATACTGTGAAAAAAGCTAGATAAACTCATCAATAATTATTTATATTATGAAAGGATTTTTCACCATACCAAAAGAAAGCTGGTATGGAAAGCTTTCAAATATCCAACATGGGGCAGCCCAGTGGCTCAGCGGTTTGGCGCTGCCTTTGGCCCAGGGCATGATCCTGGAGACCTGGGATTGAATCCCACGTAGGGCTTCCTGCATGGAGCCTGCTTCTCCCTCTGCCTGTGTCTCTGCCTCTCTCTGTCTGTCTCTCATGAATAAATAAATACAATCTTAAAAAAAAAAACACAAAAACATCATGCCTGTGAACTTAACGTTATTCAGTATATAAAATTTTGATTTATGCACAGCTGTTGTAGCCCTACTTCTACTATAGTCTAGGATATACACCAAACTTAATATGCATTCATAGAATAATGATGTCTTAAATTTGTTTTGCTAACTACAGATTACATTATGTAGCTCTGCAAATAGGAGAGTTTTAAAAATAATGAACTATCTGCCTGAAGGACAATGGAAAGCCCTATTTGGTGCTTGGCCAACTAATGTGAGGGCAGTAGCCGTTAATTTCACTCAAGTGACACAGTATTTTCAGGGACCCACCTGATGTTTGGAGACCTTTTTGCCATGGCTAGAAATGGTTTCGGCTTCTAATCATTTCACAAGCTGGCTGATAAATGATGTGTGTGCTTAACAGTGGTTCTTTTAGAAAAAGGGGGGGGGGACACTAATTACAGGCTAAAAAAGATAGGGTGGCAAATCCAAAAATATGAAAGTCTATTCTTTTGACCTCTCTTGAGGAATGATCTGAGAAGCTCAGCCATTTCAGTAAAAAGGTAACATGGCAAATTTTCAAAATTCTGAACAGAAAGAGCTTCAGAGGAATCCACCCGGATGCAATGATGAGATTTTGACTTAAGAGAAGACAGACAGATGTGCAGGCAGATGAGAAATGCTATGCTTCCTGTTCTCTGAGTATCCAGAATGTAGGGTGTAGGCTAGCATTTGTTACAACTGGCGATAACAATATCCTTCCCCTTGCCCCAAAAAAGCCCTCTCCAAGACTAAGTTTTGAGCATTAGCATAGGTAAGCTTCTGAGCTACTGCTTTGTTGTTTGATTTGTTCCAAATCTAGAATTCAGAAGAATGCAAAAGGAAAAGCATTTATTAAAATAAACATGGAGTCTGTTTTCTCTGGTTTTCCCTGGAGGAGGAGATGAGGCCCAAAGCTCCCTTGGTACTGGGGCATGGGCTCTTGGCTCCTGGTCAGGGTAAAGGGTGATGTCCATATGGAGATATGTGCCCTTCCCTCTTTCTTCTTTCTTGGGTGTCAGAGACATTTGTATATAGGAGCAGGAGGAACTATTTCTTTTCTGAGTTCATTTCTGGATAGTTACAGTACTAAATTTTTTGGGTTTTTGTCTTTACAAAAGCTGTGTGGTAAGTTCCTTAGTTAGAGCACTGCCTGTCTATATGCCAAAAGCCCAGGCTCATGTAAAATATTTTACAGGATATTTTAACTAACAGAACAGTCATAGACTTTCAAACAGGATTGCGAACTCCGGAGATGATCAAGTATATCCTTTTCTGGTGCAGGAATTCCCCTAGCACACCCCAGCCTCTTTCTGCTTGGACCTGCCAGTCCTGGAGGCATTTCTATTCCATTGTCAATTGGCTCTGATTATTAGAAAGTTCTTCACTGTGCTGAACTAGACTCTCCCTACTGGCTGGGGCTGCACTGTTGGCCTCTATTCTGCCCTTTGAAGCCCCACATAAAAATCCATTTCTTCTTCCCCATGATGGCCATTTAAGCCATTTGGACAATCAAAGACAGGGATCAGGTCCCCGAGTCTTTACTTCTTCAGTTAGAGTGTCCCAGTTTACCCAATTCCCTGAAAAAGACAGAACTAAGAATTGGACATAGTGACCATGCAGGTGAGATCTGACCAGCGTGGCGGGGTACAAGACCATGGCAGCCTCACTTCAGAGTCTGTCTTTGCATTTAGCACAACCTGAGGCCCAATTGAGTTCCTTGTGGGCCCCTCTAGAGTTTTTGGGGGAACCACATGCATGCTGGTGTCAGAGAGACCTGGGGGGGTTGCTGTAGAGGAGAGTGTCAGGGACCAGTGGCTGATGTGGAGTGGCTCTGGGTGAGGCAGCCCCCTCTCCGGGACTCAGATCCCTCATCAGTCTGATAACTTCTAAGGCACTGTCTTAGTCTCCTGCGGCTGTAGTAACAAATCACTGCAACCCTGGCTAAAAACAAAGCCCAAAAGTCTGAAATCAAGGTGTAGGCAGGGCTGTACTCCCTCTGGAAGCTCTAAGGAAGAATTTCTTCCTTGCCTCTTCCATCTTCTGGTGGCTGCTGGCATTCCTTGACTCGTGGCCAAACCCTGCCAGCTCTGCCTCTCTAGTCGCAACGCCTCTTTCTGTCTGTGTCAAATCTAGCTCTGCCTCATTCTTACAAGGATACTTTGTCATTGCATGTAGGGCCCACCTGGACAAACCAGGATAAGATCCTCACCTGAACACTCTTAACTTAATTACATCTGCAAAGATCCTTTTTCCAATTACGGTGAGATTTATGGATTCCTGAGATTGGGGCATGGACATATTTCTTAGGGGGCCACCATTCGGCCTTTGACTTTCTACTTTCTCTTTATGTGACTGTCTTCTGTGGATTGTATTTGAACCCAGCTCTCCGGGGTCCCCAGCCTCAGGTCTTTATTTTGGAGGTTTCATGTGTCTTCCTTTCTTTAGCATGGCAGCTGCTGCTCCAAGGTGCCCTGTTCTGCAGATGTGGCCAGGTCTTTCTGGTCCTTTGGTCTTCACCGGCATGCCCTGGCTAGTCAGTGAGTTTCTATCAATAGGAAGGAGAAGCTGTGCTATTAAAATGTTCATTACCAGTTCTTAGACTTAGGGGAGATCCCATAGTGAATGCGCTCTGTATAGAGAAGAGACATAGAGAGGAAGATCGAGTGTCCTTGTGTTTTCCTTCTAATTTAGTCTGAGATTGGCTCATTGAGCTGGAGGCAAAGTATTTACATTCTCAGTGACCAAGTACATATCTCTTTCTGTGAAAAACCAGGAAATGCTTCTTCACAGCTTTCAGAGTGTGTTGTAGTGTGGTCTTCCTGGCCTTTAGCTAGCCTATCTCAGAAGTTCAAGGTCCTTTAAGTGGAGTCTTTGGCCTCTGCGGGCTTACAGGCCCCTCAAAGGCAACACCAATAAAATACGCTTTTCCCCAAAGAGTGTCTGCATCATTTTGTTAGCAGTTGACATGCCAAAGTACCAAAAAGGCCTGGGGCAAGCAGGAGGGTTGGGTTTGGAGAAGCTGGGAAGAAGTAGCAGGAGGATGGTGGCCTAGGTGAGTCTAGCATTGAGCAGTTCCAGACTCTGCCCATGGCTGTCACTGCTGCTCTGGGATTACTGACTCACACTTGCCCAGAGCATGCTTCTTGAGTGCTACTCCTCTCAGTTGGACATGCTTTGGTAAGAAAGGTCTGTGCAGGGGGTAGAGGCATGCGGGGGTGGGGAGGAGGGAGGAGACAGATGACTCAAACAGTCCTGCCCCATCTACAGCTGGTAGCAAGTCAGTGTGGGGCAGGGTGCTGCATGTTACAGAGACCTGCAGAGGGCTGGGCATGCCTTGAGTGAGATCCAGGAAGGCTTCCAGAAGAGACTGGCATAGAGAAGTTGGACTCTAGATTGCCACCTTCTTGGTCATCCAACCAGACCTGACCTGTACTTTGAGTTTGAAAAGGATCTTAAGGATCAGCTTGGAAGGCAGATATTCCAACTTCACTGCTTGGACCCCTAAGGGCAGGGGTGGGGAGCAGTTGAGAGAACTCTGCTTCTTATTTTGCTTACTGGGTTTAAAAAGAGTGATTTCCCATTTTGACAAGGCTTGATGGAGCTGCCTACAAATATCCCCACATCAAAATGCCCTACTTTGTCTAGGAAGTCTTTTCCAGGCTAGAGGAGCAACTCCCCAGACCATGTGGCTGAGAGGTGTTTCCATGTAACCTGCCCCACTTGAGTATGAGCTCTTCTCAGACAAGGGCTCAGTCTGGTTCAGTCCAGAACTGAGAAGATGCCTGGTCCTGGGCACAGACTTGGTATACAGTGCTGACCGATGAAATGAAAGATGTCATTATGATGACTACCTGCCTTGCATCTGACTCCAGCTGCCCTCATTGCTCTTTATGGTCACCCTGGCTATATTAAGGCCTCTGTGTTTCTCTGTCTTTTACCTGCTTCTGCAGGTACCTGTCAACCAAGTGCTAGCATGGAGTGGTGTCTGTTCTCTGCACTTTTGGGAGGCAGGGAAGCTGCAGACCTAACATTCAGGCTCTAGAGGTGCTGTCTCTTGTCCTGGGACATGGCCAAGGCCACCTGTAAACTCACTCACTCAGTCTGCCTGGCTCTTCCTTGGTCCCCTGTAGCCTCAGGACAAGGATCAGAGAGTCAGTGGGGAGCAGGCAAAGTGCCAGAGTTTGACTCAGTGAGACCTGGGCTTCCTAGCTGCGTGACCTCAGGCACATTATTTCCTTGCTTACTTAGTGGATCATCTGTGAATGTTAAAATTACAGAAGACATGAGGAAGACACAACCACTGTCTTCTACCTAACCATGGTAAGTTTTCAATAAATGTTAATCTCCTTTTTATGTTAGCTAAAGGGCTAACAAGGAGAAGAGGGACAGCTTTTATGAGTTAGAGGCTGTCTAAAACCAAACTTTGTTTCCCTCCATCCTTTCCAGTTCCATCAAGCCCTTCAGCCTCCTAATTCCTCAAGCATTGCTACCATCTTTGATTTCTTCCTCTCTTTCACCTACTGATTATTATCAACTAACTCTCTGTGTATATTTGAAGATGTTGCTTCCCCTGCCTCAGTTCTTTTTTTTTTTTTTTAATCTGTGGACTGGGTTATTTCTAAGGTCCTTAAGGGCCCCTGCATTTAATTCCACAACATAGATTGACCATCCACTTTGGGGGGGGGGGTGGTGAATGTTCTAGGCCCCAGGGCACATAGGGATGGAGAAAAAGTCACCAGTCTTGTTGCAGAGGTCACAGCCCAGTGTGGCGACAAACAAGCAAAGCAGTGTGCTCAAAGCTCTGGTAGGGGATGAATCCAGAGCCAGGGTAATCTGAACCAGAACAGGGAGAGAAGTCACTTGATGAATGTATGGGCTCTTCGGCCTCAGGGAAGAATTATCTAGAAATGTTTGCTGCTGGCACGAAGGCATTAATCATGGAGACTGATTCCTCCCAGGTGGCATTAAGATTTTTGCTTTCAATTGGAATTATCAGATGGAAATTCCCAGCAGAGATGACATGCATTAGGGACCTTATTTCCTCTCTTCCTCCTGCTTTCCTGCAAAGAAAAAGAAATCCAAATCTCCAGAATACATTGACCTTTATGCACAGAAGCTCTTGGGATACGCAGCATAGTTTAACAAGTATCGTTTGTGTGCCTAACTGAGAAATGTCTAAGCAGATGCAGAATTACACGCCTAAAGAGAATTAATCTATTTTTTGTCATGATTGTGTTCAGAAGCTAATTTTCAAAGACCACCTCAATGTTCCCAGCTGTCTGGATGATAGTTAGAAGCACACGACCTGTGCACTCCCATCCCTTCTCTTGTATTTATTCTGTCCCACGTAATTTGGTTAGAGTCTATAAGCTTTTACTGGTTGCCTATTATAAGTTAAGCCCAGTGTTGAAAGGCTATGGGTATGATAGAATATATCACTATCCAGAAGTTTCTTTCCAGCTGGACTGATAAGACTTAGCCCAGGAATAAGCAAACAGAGCCATCTATTCATTCGAGATTGCTGAGTACATTGGTGTGAGTGCCAGGATTTCAGCTCCAGGCAGAGAGGCCTGGAGAGAGGGTGGTGAGGGTGATTCTCAAGAAGGTTTTTGGAGGAGTCTGTATTGGAGAATGGCCAGGGATTTCAAGCAAAGTCAAGGTGCAGGGAAAAGAACAGGTTAGCAGGTGAATTCAGCAAGGGCCAACTTTTAATTCTCAACCCCAGCCCCTCATTCTCATGTCTTAAGAATGAAAATAACATCCAGATGACCAAGAGACACATGAAAAGATGCTCAATATCACTTATTATCAAGGAAATACAAATCAAAACCACAATGAGATATCACCTCACACCTATCAGAATGGCTAAAATAAAAAACACAAATAGCAAATGTTGGTGAGGATATGGAGAATAAGGAACCCTCTTGCACTGTTGGTGGGAATGCAGACTGGTGCATCCACTGTGGAAAACAGTATGGAGATTCCTCAAAAAGTTAAAAATAGAACTACTCTATGATCCAGCAATTACACTTCTGGGTATTTACTCCCCAATACAAAAACCCTAATTCAAAGGGATACATGCATCCCTATGCTTATAGTAGCATTATTTACAATAACCAAGATTTGGAAGTAGCCTAAGTGTCCATCTGTAGATGAATGGATAAAAGATGTGGTATATATATACAAGGGAATATTTTTAAGCCATAAAAGAATGAGATCTTGCCTTTTGCAATGACATGGATGGAGCTAGAGAGTATGCTAAGCAAAATAAGTCAATCAGAGAAAGACAAATACCATATAATTTCATTCATATGTGGAATTTAAGAAACAAAACATATGAGCAAAGGGGGATAAAAAGAGACAGAAACCAAGAAACAGACTCTTAACTATAGAGAAAAAAACTGGTGGTTACCAGAGGGGACATGGGTGGGAGGATGGGTTAAATAGGTGATGGGGATTAAGGAGTGCACTTGTGATGAGCACTGACTGGGTGTTGTATACAATGGAATCACTGTATCACACACTGAAAACTATTGTTATAGTAGTATGTTAACTATACTGGAATTTTATAAAAAGAATGAAAATATTTCTTTCCTATATGATGCTTCAACAGGCCTCAGGACCTTTGCTCATGTGATTCCCTCTGCCTAGCCTGCTCTTTCCCTTCATCTATCAATAAAACTCTGAGGTATCTTTCAATTTAAGTGTACTTCTGTTCAGGCCTGAACAGAAGTTCAGGCCTCATTGACCCTCCCTCCCCTGACTTCTCATAGTTTTGTTTACAGTTCTCTCTCAGTATGGTTCCTGAAGCATTCCAGACCCCAGGAGATATCAGGTGAATAAACTGATGGCTGAATAACTGATCATTGGGCTCTGTGTCTGGCTTAATTGCTGGAACTGTGAAATGTATGCTGAGAAAGAAGTGGAGGGCACCAAGGTGAAAATGTGGATGGTAGGTGCTGAGCCACCGAGGTGGGGTGGGGGGGAACGCCCTTTAAGGGGGAAGAGGACATTGGTTTTCTAATGAATAGAATGTACACAGTAAAAAAAAAAAAAAAAAAGCCTCTGAAAGACAACAACAACACTGTAGACACAGAGCATTTGGGAAAAACTCTGCTTCTGGAGTAATCAAAGAAGGCAACACCCAAATAAGGGCAACATTCCCTTTATAAACTTACTAAAGTAGGGGTCAGTGAGCAATTAGGGGAGGTAGCTCTTCTATGACTGAAGGAGGGAGCCTGCAATAGCCCTTCTGAAGGGCAATTTGTCTAGATCTAAGACTGTAAAAACTTGTGTAGTTTTTCACCCAGCAGCGCCACTCCTAGGAAATTATCCTAAGAGAATAATTAGCAGTGTATTATGTAAAGATATATTTCAATATTGTAATGCAGACATTTCTAAAACAGACCAAATATCCAGCAATAGGGTGTTAGCTTTAAATATGGCAATCCTATCAATAAGATATACAAAATAATGTTGTACAATAATAAACACATAGGTAAATGTTTAAGAGGTATTGTTCTAGGGGGAAAAAACAGACTATAAGCCAACACATACATAAAGTTCCCAATTACATTGAAAATATGTATTTTCACACATAGAGGCTGGAAGGGTAATTAGCAACTTATAGATTGAGGCAGATAATTTTTATTTTCTTCTTTCCAAAGAAGAATAATTTCAAAATTTTCTACCAGACTCATGTATGACTTTTATAATGGTGCAGGGATGAGTGTTATTTAAGAAGAGAGAAGCAACTGGAGGGCATTCTTTGAGCTTCAGTGCGTTGGAAGCAAGATGGGCACATCATTTATCTTGCAAATGCCAGACAGGTAGTGTTTTCATAAGGAAGAGTGGTCTTGGGTCCATTTGTGTGAGTGTATTTATAGACGTGAAAGCTTTGGGGGAAGGAAATTGATTGATTGTTTTTCCCCTTGAACTTTTGAAATTATCCTTTCCACTCCATTTGTAATTGAGCCTGAGGAGGCATTCTTATTTCTTCCTTTCTTGGGCACTGCATTAGACCTAAAAATGTTAACTGGTGTAGGATGTGGGTTTTGCTAAAATGATTCCCCTTGAAGTCTTCACTGGACTTTCTTGAGTGCTAAAAAATTGGAGTTTCAAGGAAGACCACCTTCTGAAATCTGTCTTGTTCTTCTGCCTTCCGCCTGGTTCATTTTGCCCCTGCTCTCTGGCAGCCCTGGATAACCCGTCAGAAGCCAGCCCCTGAATCATTGGGATCATGGGTCCCATCGGCAACATGTAAGAAAGGGGCTTAGGGTCAAGCACCTGCTTTGGGTGCTGTCTGCTGGAAAGGTTTATGTAGACGCCAATCTGGCATCACCTTATCCTGTGGACGTAACATTAGTCTGCAGAAAAAGAGATCAGAGCTGGGTAGAGTCTCTTTAAATATTAATACTAGTGATGCCTTTTGCCACACATCTCTGAAGAGCTCTGAGCATTTCAGACATTACCTCATCATTAATTTTCACAGCGTTCTTGGGTGAGAAGCCGATGGCAAGTCTTATGGTCTCCATTTGGGACAGAACATAGCAAATGCTTCAGATAGTTGATCTAAACTTAGGAGTGGTCCTGACCAGATACCAACTGATAAAAAGAGTGGAGGCACTTTTTGTGGCATATTTTTCTACAGTTGTCACTCATCTCACACACGTGGGATTGCCTTCCTGCATGTTGCTCCACAGCATTAATGGGGGCCTGATGTGAGCAGGTGCAGGGCTGAGCACTGTGGCTGGGAGCAAAGGTCAGTCTCCTTAGTCCCACACTTAAGGCCTTTGGTGATAGGGCTTCTACCTGCCTGTCCTACCAGAAGTCCCTCAACCCTATTGCACATCTCCTTGGCCCTTCCGTCCATCTTCCTGGTCTTCAGGGTAGCCCTGGGCCATCTTCCTTCTGTGCACTTTCTCTGTCCTCCCCAGCTCTGCAGGTGTCACTCTCCTGCCCTCCGTGGCCTGGTCCCCCGCTCCACGGAGCCTGCCCTGAGAGCACCCTCCTGTGTCCACAGCTGCACCTGAGCTCCCATCATCCAAGTCTAGCAGCCCATCTGCTGTGACCCTTTCTAGTCTCTACTTGGTATTTTAGGGGTTTGGGTACGCTGCTCAGTGACCTTTCTTGACTGCAGGGATGGTCCGGTTCATTCTTGTATCTCTCAGTGACTTGCCCCTGTGGGGTGCACAGGACCCAGGGCCCAGATAGAACCCCGCTGGGCCTGACCCCTCCTCTGGTGCCAATCACCGAGGCCCCTCACTGCCTGCAGGCCTGTTCTGTCCTCTCAGCACCCACACCCCGTTCTACCCATCCTTGTGGTTGAAAGTCCTTCTGTCACAGAGATCTGGAGAAACGGGCAGAGAGGGACCATGGAAGGGTCTTCAGCAGGTGACCTCTCTGCTTTTGTCTTTCTTCACCTCTGGGGTACAAGGCCTCCTACTGCTGGAAGGGCTTTCTCCAGAGCATTTTCTCCATTCATGAGCCGACTCCAGGGCTGGGACTGCCACGGGCTCCACCTGCGGCAGGTTGTGTGAGGCCGGGCAGGTCATTTAATCTTCCCGTGGCGTCATTCCCCCATCTGTTGAGGGGGGATAAAGTGTTTAAGGGTGACCTACCTCCCTGGGAGGCTTATCGACTTAATGCTATGCCATTCACTTTAACCCGAGGCAGCTGGGCAGACCTAGCTGGGGAGCAGGCACCCAGTCAGCGCTGCAGCTGCACACTGGCCACCTTGGGACACCTCAGGTGTCACAGTCTCTGTTGCCCATGGCCCAGGAGCAGCCAGGGTGCCGCAAAGAACCTGTAGGGTTTCCTCTCTGGGCTAGTTCACATGGCTGAGGGAGATAAGAGCGGCATCTGGAGGCTTCTGGGCCTGTGGTGCTGAGGGGGAGAGAGAGACTCCTGCGGAGGGCAAGGCTGAGGCTGCCCAGGATCTGCAGGAGAGGGGGTCCCCGGGCCACTGCGGGGACCATCCCGCTCGGCCCACATGGCTGGGTCATCAGCTTTACGGGGGCTCATTGACGAGCTATGGGAAGGTCACTTGATACTCCCATTCCGGTGTCCACGATCTTGGGAAGGCGGCCTTTTCTCTTTAAAGACAGCTGTGTGCTGGGAGGCCCAGGAGCAGTGTGGGGAGGCGGGGGGGGGGGGGCCAGCGCGGGAAGGGGGGCTGGATTCTCTCCTTGGACGACTCCCCTCAGCTCTGCTCCACTGGTGAGTTGTTTTCTCATTCTGTAACATGTCCTGCTTCCTCTAGAGGGTTGCAGAAAGGTAGGTGGGCTTTTTAAATTGTAGCATTTTTTAACTTAAGTTTTTTTTTTTAACTTAAGTTTTTAATTCCAGTTAGTTAACATACAGTGTTATGTTAGTTTCAAGCATGCCATATAGTGATTCAGCACTTCCATTCGAGACCCCAGCTCATCATGATAAGTGCCCTCCTTAATCCGCATCACTATTTCTCCCAACCACCGGCCCTCTAGTATCCATCATTTTGTTGTCTATAATTAAATCTGTTTCTTGGTTTCTCTCTTTTGTTCCCTTTGCTCGTTGGCTTGTTTCTTAAATTCCACATATGAGTAGAATTATATGGTATTTGTTTTTCTCCAACTTATTTCACTTTGTACTCTCTAGCAACATCAGCATCATTGCAGATGGCAAGACTTCATTCTTTATGGCTGAGTAGTATTCCTAATTGAGTATTTTTGCTGTATATTTTAAAAGCTATTTCCATGGTATAATCTGAATGCTCATTATTTGTGAAACCTGTTTAAGTGAAGGTTCTTTCAGTCTTCATAATTGCAATTATTTATTCTGGGTTCTTCTCCCATTTAACTGTTATTTCTCATTTTAAGTTTCCAAATTGCGGTACCTTTTTTTTTTTGAAAAAAAAAAAAAGATTATTTATTTGAGAGAGAGAGTGAGACCACTCTAGTGCATCCGGGTACAAGTAGGAGGAGGGACAGAGGGAGAGGGAGAAGCTGACTCCTTGCTGAGCAGGAAGCCTGAAGTGGGGCTCCATCTTAGGACCCTGAGGTCATGACCTGAGGCAAAGGCAGAAGCTTACCCAACGGAGCCATCCAGGGGCCCCATATTGCAGTATCTTTAAGCATCTTCTATAGAGATGGGTAATACTTCGTTTTGGAATTAAATTGTCAACAGGTTTTCTACATTATGAGATCATAGGATGTAAGACCTGATCCTGGAGATTTTTCTGGTTGAGCATCTCTGTGGTTCTAATGGTGCAGTCCTGAGAAGGTAGCGAGGGTCTTTAGCTACCCAGCTAACTAGTGACAGAAGCAGAACTCAAACCCAGGTCTCCTAACTCCCTTGTCCGTAACTCTCCGGCTACCCTGTAGTATTTAGTTTCTGAATTACAAGTGAGAGGGAAAAATCACGGTATGATTTTGTTTTTCCATGTGCCTGCCTGAATCTGATTAAAAATTAGTTTTTTTGGCTTTCTATATGCCTGTGTTGAGGGACTCCTGGGTGGCTCAGTCAGTTAAGCTTCTGCCTTCAGCTCAGGTCATGATCTCAGGGTCCTGGGATCGGATCCTGTGTCAGTCTCACCGCCTATTAGGGAGGGGTGGCTGCTTCTCTCTCTGTGGCCTCCCTACCCCTGCTGAGGCTCTCTCTTTCCCTCTCCCTTTGAAGTAAATAAATAAAATCTTTAACAACAACAACAAAATGCCTGTGTCATGTACCACAGCTGATCCTCCTACCTTGAACCCCTTGATTCATTTGTCCATCTACACGGAGGATCCCTCAAGTGAGGTCCCTATCAGCATTATCTGGAGCTTGTTAGAAATGCAAAATCTGAGCCCCACCCCAACTGAGAGACACAGAACTGGGCATAGGAGAACTGTGTTTTAACAAACTCTGCAGCGACTCAGTAAAGTCAGAACCACTGCCTGGCAGGACTTCATCGTACCCTCCCTCTCGGTGCTTGACAGCAAGTGCAGTGACACGCTTGGTTCTCGTGGATTTTGAGCTGTCTTCCCTGAAGAAGGAGCTCCTTTGTTGCTGCTGCCAGGTTTTGATGAGCATCCCCCTCCTCCACTCTGCTTCCTTCCTCCTGTACAACACACACGCACACGCATGCACGTGCACAAGCTCTCACACATGCACATCCTGCAGGACTGAGAGATCTCTGGGTTAATAATGAGAGTAATTAGGGGGTTTCAGTAGAAACAGGTTTGTAGATCAAATGTTCTGACCACTGGATAGTGTTCCTGTGTTTCCAGACTTGCTCCCTCTCTAAGCACAGTGATAAATTGGGTGGCTGCTGACCATTTTGTACTGTTTGCTGCCATTTGTTAGTCATTCAGGATTGTTTAGTACCTTCTGTTTGCGTGACATATGTTCGGTGTGAGGGGAAAATGTATTGGTTTATAGTTTATCAGGAGGTAGAGATTTTGTTCAGAAATAACTGTAAGAGGGCAGCCCTGGTGGCGCGGCGGTTTGGCGCTGCCTGCAGCCTGGGGTGTGATCCTGGGGATCCGGGATCAAGTCCCACATTGGGCTCCCTGCATGGAGCCTGTTTCTCCCTCTCCCTGTGTCTCTGCCTCTCTCTCTATGAATAAATAAAGTCTTTTTTTTTTTTTTTTTAAAGAAATAACTGTAAGACAAGCCAGCCAGGTATCAACAGAGGGGAATCATCTCCAGTAAAGGCTGTGGAAGCCTGGAGGTGGTGGGCAGCCTGTGTTATGGAGGACATCACAGAGGACTTCGTGGAAGAGGTAGCATTGGAGTGAGTCCCACAGGGAGGCAGGATTTGGACGTGAAGAGTTTGGGGGTGGGTAAAGAACATTATAGGCAGAGGTGGGAAAAAGACAAAGGCACAGCAGGGGCTCTCGCTGCATTCTGATGGGAGCAGGGGTTATTTGAAGGTGATTAGGAGGAAATGAGGCTGGCTATTCAAGTAGGTCAGTGCCAAAAGGAGAAGGATCTTTAACACCCACTTAGGAGTTTGTTCTTTATCCTGAAGGCAATGGGGAGCCATTGAAAGGGTTTGAATGAGGGCAAGGCATGAGCAGAGCTGTCTTTTAGTAAGAGTAATCTGCCATCAGAGTATGAAGTAGACCGAAGTGTGTGAAGGGGAAGTGGGGAGGCTTTGTTTTTATTTTGTAACTGTTTGCCGCAGTATGTTGATACATTAAACAATCATCTTAATGTTTAATTAGGAGGTAATTGCTTTTCTTATGGTGGTCATTGAATTTTGAAATAAGCTTCCAGGGGCTAGATTATTGTCCAGGGGACACAGTTCTCATTTCATAATGAGAAATCTGCAAGAAGATAGAAATTGCTCAACAGAATGGCTTTATAGGAAACGTCCAGAACTTCTTCCTTCTTTTTCTTCTCTAACATTTTCTTTTAAATAAAAATATTTGTATTCATTTTACTCAGTAATGACCTGGTAATGTCAGGTCATATAAAATCTAAACAGCAAGCACCTGAGATGTGGCTCTTCCTTGCTGCTTCCTCCTCTGCCTCCTAATCTGTTTTCCATCTCAGTCAGGGACTTGGCTTTGTTAAAGCACCTGAATCTTGCTCATTTCACAAGGATCTGCCTCCTTCCAGCTGCTCCAGTGGGAAGAGTTGTAGCAAACTGGGATGCCATGAAGTTCTAGATGTGCCGTGACTTCTAGGATTTGCCTCTAGGGAAGACTGTGTTCCTGTTGATTACTTTCAGTAGGGCAGCATTTCTGGGGCCTGGGCTTGTCTGGTTCGCACCATTGGTTTCAGTTCTTGAGCTAATATTTCCTGAGCGTCTGTTAAGCACTGAAGACTCATGGTGACTCAGACGCCCAAGGCCCTGCTCGCAAGGATCTTCTATTCCAGCAGGGGATATTGTAAATAGTCAAATAGAGTTGTGAGAGAGGGAAACAAGCCACAGAGGGAAGAGCACAGCCAGCAATGACAGTGGCCTGAGCAAAGGCTCAGTGGCCAGAGCAGAAGGGAAGAGAGGGTGAGCAGGGCTGGACGACCCTGGGAGGGGAATACAGGGGATGCAGGAGAGTAAAGAGCCTGGAGAGCTGAGTGGGGCCTGAGCAGACAGGGCCTTGAAGGTCTATAGAAAGCACAAATCTGAAAATAGTAGCTACCATTTGCAGAATGCTTCTCACCAGGCGCTGTTAAGCAGTTTCCATGCATTAACTTAGTCCTCACAAAGAGCTGGTAAGGCTGGTACTGTTGTTGTCCACATTTTACTGGTGGGGAAACTGAGGGACCAAAGGCTTAAGGAACCTGATAGTCACAGATCTAGTAAGTGATAGAGCAGCGATATGAGCCCAGGTGGACTGGCTGCAGAGCTTGCACTGCAGACCCTAATCAATTATCCTTAAAGTGATGGGGTGATTCATAGGGTTTGATGCAGGGTCTGATTTGTATCTTAGAAAAGTTGCCATGGGGCACCTGGGTGGCTCAGTTGGTTAAGCAGTTGGCTCTTAGTTTTGGCTCAGGTCATGATCCCAGCCAGGGTCCTGGGATCAAGCCCCACTACAGCCTCCTCACTTAGTGGGGAGCCTGCCTGAGGATTCTCTCTCTCTCTCTCCCCCTCCCTCTCTCCCTCCCTCCCTCCACCTCTCCCCCCATTGGGTTGTGAAAGCTCTCTCTCTTTCTCAAATCTTAAAAAAAGAAAAAGATGGCAGTGTGCTGTGGAAATGGCTTGGCAGGAGAGCAAGACTGGAGCAGGGAGAGCAGGTGCCATGTGACCCAGGTAAGAGACCTTGTAAGAGCCTCAAGTTGTGTGATGGCAGCAGAGGTAAAAGAAGTGGTAACGTGGGAGATGTTTGAGGGTCGCAGCAGCAGGGGCTGGAGAGTGGTGGGGTTGGCAGGGAGGATACCAAGGCTCTGCGACCAACCCCCGGGTTCTAGGCTGGGGAGTGGGGTGTTCATGGTGTTCCCGATGGGCCCAAGGTGGGCTGGTTTGTGTGTGTCACAGGGGAGCCTACAAGACGGCTGAGCTCTCTGCCAGCCAGAGCATGGAATCTGAGGTGCAGACCTTCAAACCCTTCCAGGTCTGCAGGCAGGAGTTAAGGAGGCCAGGGGAGAAGGGGCAGGTGGTGCACGGGCCCTGGTGCCATTCCCCTGTGAGCCTTTGTCCTCGGAGCTTAGATTCAATCTCTCTGAGACGATCTCTCTGATTTTTAGGTGTCGTCGTGCACAAACAGTAATAATGGGGTTTTAAAAAGAAATGAGTAAGTTTACTGCTTATTTCCAGCATCCAGATCAGACTTGTTTTCCGTCTCTGTGTCTGTCCAGCGTCACTTTATAGTTGTGCTCAGACCACTGTTATGCCCAGAGCCGTATCTGTATAGATATGGCTTTATTGCCTATTTTTTAATACCTTACTTTATTGCCTATTTCTAAATACCTTACATTAAATCAATTGCTGCTCCTGGAATGTTGTATAGTTTCTTGGCTTTTTTTTTTTTTTTTTTTTTGAGGATTCCCCACAAAGGATGAGCTGTAACTTACCCATTCTCTATGTCAGTTGATTAATTTCTTGTTCTTTCAGATGGTGACTCACTGAGCACCTGTGGCCTAGGCTGTCCCTCCTTTCCTTAGGCAAAATCCCAGCCATGGCAACTTCTGTGTCCTTCCAGAGAGGGGTGACCCCACTGGGCACTTGTGAGTTCAGGGGACAGAAGGCAGAATGCTTCCTTAGGGCTGAATCTCTGGTTTCTGGGCCCTATTGTTTCAGTGACCTACCTCTGAGCCGAGGTGGCATTCATTGACCATTGTCAGCACTGCCACCAATAGCTGCCATCCCCCAACAGCTGATCTGATTCCCTGCATGGTTTGCTCTAAAGTGGGCAATTGTACAGGAGCAAAAAGAGGTTTCTGGGTAGAATGCTTAATGAGGGCTTAATGAAGCCAGCCAGAGTGGCCTGCTGGTTTGAACCCTTGCACGGGGGCCCGATTGGCAGGCAGCACCTGGCACTCTTGGCTCCCTGACAGCCAGCAGCCATTCCTGAGCGCCATGCAGCGATGCAGGACCCATGATATGCCACTGGCGGCAGGAACCGTTTCGTCGGTCTCTGGAACATTGTAGATGTCCCTGTCTCATGGGCCCCACACCCTGCCAGGAGTTATTTGTCTAGGTGTCTTATAGGCTCTGTCACACTGTGAACTATCCAAGGGCAGGGACTGTCTGATGACCCTGTCTCCTCTACCAAGGCCATCACCAGGCCCAGTCTCAAGAGGTGCTTGATGAGTTGAATGGAAGGCATTGATTTGGGACCAAGTTCCTTGACTGAAGATGGTGGAGACCTTTCAGCTCGGAAGACCCAGGGACTAGACTTGAACTCTGCAGAGCAGAGACCCTGTCTCCGACCACTGCCAACTTTATGGGAGGATGAGGACTTTGAGAGAAGATCTAAGACCTCTCTGGCCAGGACAGAGCCTGTGTCCCAGATCCCGGAGGCTGGGGCTCTGGGAATCGTGTGGGACCCAGCTCCGGATGCCAGTCTGGTTCTGGGCTATACCTGTGGTAGTTACTGTGCATCCACTGATGGATTTGGGGATCCCGCCTTCCTTCTGTGGATGAAGACACAGGCCGTCAAATCCAGCTGCCTCCTTTGGGCACCTGCAGGAGTTGTCGGTCTGCATTTCCTCAACACTGCATTTGCTGTGGTGCCTCTGGTATCAAACATGTCCAGAAGCAACTGCAAAGTAGTTGGCTTGCATGACAGTTGGTAGTAAAAAACAAGTCTGAGGGCTGAGTTTATGTTCCACTATTTTGTGAATTATGTCCAGGTGGTTGTCAAGAGAATTTTTCTTAACCAGATGAGGGCATTTGTAAAAACCCACAAGTCTATGGGGAGGGAAAGAATTTTACACTGAATGTCAAGGACACACTAGACACTGTGGGATCTGGTGGTGTCTGGCTGGAGAGGCCTTCCCTGGCTTCAGGGTCAGCCTGAGATCCTCTGTGGCTGTGTAGCAACAGGTGGCAGCAGGGAATCTATTATCACCAGAGTCCAGTCGCCAAGTCTGTGGCCCCTTTCAGGGTTGGTCTTTTGGTTGTCTTTGCTGTGTTTGTCATGGTCACATATTCTTTTGGTAAACTTTATACACATAAACTTCACCTTTAAAAAACTGTTTAAAAATGCACAATTCAGTGGCATTAAGTGCATTCACAATGTTGTGCTACCATTACCACTATTTAGTTTCTGAACTTTTTCATCACCTCAATAGGAAACCTTGTACCCATTAAACAGAAACACCGTATTTTGTCCTTCCCTGAGTCCCTGGCAAGGAGTAATCTGTTTTCTGTCTCTGTGGACTTACTTAGATATGTTTTGTAAATGGAATCGCCATGTTGCCTTCTGTGTCGGGCTGCTTTCACTTTTTGAGGTCCACTGATGTTGTAGCATGTGTCAATATTTCATTCCTTTTTATGACTAAACAGTACTTCATAGTATGGATATACCACAGTTTGTTTATGCATTCATCCATTAGTGAACCTTTGGGTTGTTTCCATCTTTTGGGTATTGTGTGAACATTAATGTATAAGTTACTGTTTGAATATCTGCTTTCAACTATTTTGTGTGTATATCTAGGAGTAGAGTTTATGGGTCAATGGCAATTCTATGTTTAACTTATTGAAGATAAGAATGAGAAACTATTCTCATTCCCCCTTTGGAACCTTTCTTCTCTCCAGGCTCTTCTGGTGGTTCTCAGGCCTTATTGACTATTTCTTCTCAGTTTCCCTCATGATTCCTTTGTGTCTTCAGTCCCTCAAATGATAGTCCCACCCAGGCTTATTCCTTCCGTCCTTAGCTCTGCTCATTCTATCCTAGTGGTACTCAACTCTGGCTGCACATTACAATTACAGGGGCTCCTTTAATAAATCCTGCCCAGGCCCTTTTCCAGACTAATTAAATCAGCATCTTTGGGCAGGTAGAGGCTGAACATTGGTGTTATTTAAAGGACCTCAGTGATTTTAATATGCAGGACCTTTTAGGATATTCATTTATTTGCATGGTTTCAGTTTTTATTTTCAGCTCCAACTATCTAATGGACATAATTCTGAATATTTATAAATACCTCAAATCAGTATTTGAGCCTCTTTCAACCAAACTCATCTTTCTTCCTAAAGCTTCCCTTTCCCAATATTTCCCCCTTTGGTGAAAGGGACCACCATCTCCAGCCATCCAAATCAGAAATCAGACATATTGTGCCTTTTCTTTCCCTGATCATCCAATTTCCACTGATTGATTAATTTTATTTAATTATTCATTACCTAGTAGTTAGGAATAAGGGCAATTGGAGAGAAATGCCATCTGGGATTTATGTTAGGTATTAATAAAAGACAGAGATGATACAGTTAAGTAATAATATAGATAAGAGGATAACCTGTAATCAACAACATTATTATAACTGTCATTATGAAGGACTTTCTGTGTGCTATGGGTTCTGGTAGTACTTCATATATATTATCTAATACACTGGGAAGAAAGGGAAGTCAGCCTACTTCACAGATGTCAGTACAGGTTTAGGGAGGCTGTGGTAGTTATCCAAGGATGTGTGGATAGCACATGGCTGGTCAGATTTGGAATTGGAATCCAGGTCATGTCAGGCCTCATGCTCTTGTCATGAGAGGTCATTGGGGAAGAGCCTTGAGTCCAGCAGCACTGTCAAAGATGGAAGGAGGAGGATCAGGATGTGACCACCAAATGAGATCATCCACACCCATGAGAGTGTTTTGGAAACTGTAGAGGATGGTGCAAAAGCCTGCGACCTTTGTTCCTGTCTCTTGCAGATGTCTTCTTCCATTCTGCTCTGAATTACAACTGGGTGTTCATAGCTCTGATTCCCTTGGTGAATTGTAGACTCCATGCAGGTGAAAACTATGCTTGCCGGTCTCCCAGTCCTCCTCAGCCCCTGTGCCTAGCATGTTGTTGCTGATCAGTAAGCGTCCTTGAATGAATGTGTGGATGTTAGTTGACTCAGAGGTAGAAAGGGAAGCAGAAGCTGTGGCAATGTTTGTCTGAGTGTGTCACAGCCAAGCACTTTGACTAAAGATTCACCTTAGAGAATTGGGAAGAAAGAGGGGAACTCTGTGGCCCCCTGGAGATAGGAGTGGGGGGGAAAACCCATAATGAGATCTCCAAGTAAAAGCACTTCATCCTGAGCCCAGACCTGTAGCCCATGGCACTAATAATCTAGTTCTCTTTTTTCTCCCCAGCACTTACACTTTCTAACATTCTCAATCAATTTCCTTTGCTAGCTATGTTTATTGTTTCTTGCCTATTGAAAGCCTCAGCTGGGCTGTAAGCTTCAGGAGGGTGTCAGTATTGTCTTTTTTTTTTTTTTTTTATGTGCTTCTGTTCCCTACCTCCTCCAGCCTAAGCAAACACCAGTTACTGTCTGCTGCTGTAGATCCACCTGTTCTGGACTTCCTTATGACTGGAATCATATCAGCTGTGGCTTCTGGTGAATGGCTCCTTTCACTTTAGGACAATGTTGTCAGGGTTCATCCATACTTAACCCCTCAGAAAAGGAAGGGACATGACTTGGATCACATGTTCTGCTGGTAGCAGAGCAGGAACCTGATTGCAGGGCTTCTGTGTCCTTATCCAGTACTCTGGATGTCCAGGGTGGAGGCAAGGGGTTTGGCAGCCACAGACAACTCAGCAATGACGTTTGCCATCCACCTTTGAGGCTGCTTATGGGGCCTCTTTAAGCTTGGTTGTAGGGAGGTGACACCTTCCAATTAGTGTTACTGTTCTCACTGTACTGCCCTTCCCCATATCCCTTCCAGGGCTCACTGTCCATCTGATAAAGTAGATAACTTGTGTGACCAGCTTACAGTCTTCTGCATGGAGTGGCCTGGGAATCTAACAGGAGAAAGGCACAGCCTGGGTTTCTACTTGGGGTGGCTATTCCTGTTGTCACCCTGCAGCTCCCAGAGGGCTGTGCAGAGGCCATCTGTATTGAGCTAGAGAAGAGGCTATGCCCTTCCTAAGAGATGTCTAAACCTGTCCTGCGCATGTGAAATCTCAGTGGCATGACAATGCCCGAAATCATGTTTCCCAAAGGCTTGTCTTTTGTGCCACATGGCACCAAGATGGTTTTAGATGACATGTGAATTAACATTTTTGTTTAACCATACTTATTTTAATATCTACCATGAAAAAAAAATATGGCATGATCAGATCTGTCATTTAATGAACGTTCTTGTTTAGGATAAAGCTACAGAGGGAGTACTACACATAGAACCTTCTTTACACAGATTGTGTGTGTTGCAGGTGTGTTAGTCTGGCTGTTTGCTGACATGGCAAGAGCCATGAGGGCAGTTGTCATTTGGGAACTGCCACTCTGGGGTGATAATGATCCAGGGTACTTTCCCATGGGTCACCTCCCACATCTCCTTTACACTCGTTGCAAGGTGAGATGGCCGAGGCTCCAGGTGACCAGAGCTCCTTTACATGACTGAGGGACTTAAAAAACTAGAAGAACCTGCCATGAGACCCTGGTTTATTTATTTGTTTATTTCCTGACATCTATGATAAATCTTTATTTCAGGCATTCAAAGCCCTTTTCTTAAAAAAAAAAGGGGGGGGGGTTCCTGCTGAAGACAGATGCTGAAAGAGGGGGAAGAAGGGAAGATGGAGGAGGAAGAGGAATAATGTGTGGTGTTATTTCAAAATAAATAAAAATAAAATAAGTCTATTTAACTTTTGAGTCTATGACCACAAAAGAAATGACTTGTGAAGTCAGAATGTTGGAGGCTATGTTGCAGTGAAAGACTTGACTGGGATCCCTATGGAGGGAAGAGAGTTGCCGCTCCTTCCTGGGGCCCTGGTTGCAATTATAGTTGAAGAATAAAAATGTGGCTTGATGGGTAAGTCCTCTTCCTTTCTCATCTTAGTCTGAATTCCTTTTACAATGTTAATGTAGATGTAAGATCCCAGCCCTTATCTCTTACTGAGCTGTGACCACTGAAATGAACCAAGGCAACATCAATTGATTGACATCAGAAATATAAATAGGAGTTTACCTAAGAATTTATAAATAACTTTCTTTTATTTTTAGAACATTCAAGAATTAAACTTGCCTATTTTTCTGGTGTTCTGATCTTACCGTAGCATTTCAGACATCCATAAACTGCCATTATTAATTCAACAAATGTCAGCTGAGCTCAAGCATTTTGCTAGGCCCTCATAAAGAAACAGGACACCTTTCTCCTACTGTCAAAGAGCTTACAATGTAGGGGGCAGAAAACAAGACCTGAATCCATAGGAAGTGAGGAATCATAAGACGAGCATAGATGAGTGGGTCACCTGCTGGATGGAAGAATAAGACATAACATAGCACTTCTGCAATCAGGGCAGTAGGAAGAACATGGTAGACCAGTAGGCAGAAACCCATCCTGGATGTGGTAGAGCTTGAATTGGGTTTTGGAGGTTGGATAGGATTTGAATAAGTCTCAGGGAGTGGGGAGATCATGAACAAAGGCACAAGGAGGGGCCACCTAGGGCTGTTTGAAGGGATCAAGAGTCATGGATTTGGAGAATTAAGTGATAAGAAGAGGATGGGACTTCAAAATGAAATAATTACAGATTCCCACCATGTGAGGTTGTCATGAGTAGTAAATGACATGCTATAGGTTACATACCTGATGGTTTCCTTCCTTTTTCCAAGTTGGTCAGGAAAGCAGTAGTGGGAGATTGAGGAGAACATTTGGGAAGTGGTTTGATTTTGAGGATGGGAAGCCTTGGAGTACCTAAGGAGGGAAATGAGATAATACAGTTTTAGAATTGGCAGATACTTAGAGAAATTCACTGCTAAAATGAAAGAGATAGGGAGAGGTTTGGTTACTGTCTAATTCCAGGCTTAATTAGAGACAAAGCCAGGAAGAGAAAGCAGGTCTCCTGACTTTTAGTTCAGTGTACTTCTCAGCATTCCCTAGGTTTGACCTAGAGAGATGTTAGAAATGCAGATTCCTGGGCACCACTGAATCAGAAACTCTGGGCAATTTGTGTTCAAAACATTTTTTTAAAATTGTATTTATTTTAGAGAGACCGAGCCTGAGTGAGTTGCAGGAGGGGGTGGAGGGAGAGGGAGAGAGAGGATCTCAAGTAGATCCCCACTGAGCATGGAGTCTGATGCAAGAAGGGCTCCATCCTACCACCCTGAGACCATGACCTGGGCTGAAATCAAGAGTTGGACACCCAACTGACTGAGCCACCCATGAGCCCTACAATTTGTGTTTTAACTAGCTCTCCAGATGCTTTAATGTTTTTAGGGAACCAATGTTCTTGGTTTTACTAAAAAGGAATGAGGGGAGGGTTATGAGAAAAGCAGGTTCCTTATCAGAGTTAGGGTATACTTAGCACCACAGGAAAGGGTGAAGCTCAGTGCCAGAGGTTAAAAGAAGCAGTGTCTTTTTTAAAAACTGAGAAAAAGTTTCACATACCATAAAATTCACTCATATAAAATATAGAGCTCAGTGGTTTTTAGTATTTCACAAGGTTGTACAATGGCTATGTTCTAATTCTAGAGCATTTCATTGTTCCCAAAAGACATCTCTTATTCATTAGTAGTCTATTCTCTTTTCCCCTTCCCCACAGCCTCTGGTAACCACTAATCAGTTTTCTACATGTATGGGTTTCCCTATTCTGGAAACTTAATGAAATCATATAATATGTGGCCTTTTGCATCTGGTTTATTTCACTTCACATGTTTTTAAGGTTCATCCATGTTATAAAATGTGTCAGTAGTTCACTTCTTTATATGGCAGAGGTAAACTTCTTATACTTCCAACTTTTGCTTCAGACAAATTTGGTGATACAGCTGAGCTCACACTACCTCAGAAAAAGAGATTTCAAAAAAAAAAAAGAAAAAGAGGTTTCTTTGGTAACATTGCATAGAACTTTATAGTTTTCAAAGAATCATCACAAGTAATATAACATAAACCTTAAACCAACCCTGGAACATAGCTGGGCAGGGTTTTACAGATGAGAAAAGCTGAGAGAAGTGTTCTGTGCTTGTCCGGTGTACCACCTTGGCCATTCATCGATGTGTGAGTAGGAATTTGGATGGTGACAGGAAGGGCATGAAGACAAAGCAGAAGAAACAGCATCTGCAGGGGCATGAGGATGTGAGAAATCAAGGCCTATTTGGAGAACAAGAAATAATTCAGTTCTGCTGGAGGTCACAGTGTGAGGGAGATGAGACAGACAGGTGGGCAGAGGCCAGATCACAGAAGGCTTGACTGCCTCTTGAGGCCAGGAGGGAGGCAGTAGGCTGGAATGGTTGGGTCCAGTTCCAGAAATAAGCAAGAAATTCTGATTTGGAATCCAGTTATTGCCATTTCGTTACCATGTGCTCTTGGCCAAATTACTTTAAATTCTTCCTTCCTCAGTTTCCTTTTTGTAATGAAGAATGTAATAAGCATTAAATAAGGCATATGAATTGCTTAGGCCAGTGCCTGGTTCATAGCAAACATTAGTATTGTTAATATAGTTGTGTTGTTAATATTGTAATTCCTGAGCTCAGACATTATCCTAAAGATAAAGAGGGAATTGTCTAAAGATGAAGAGGGAAAATGAGTCACATGATTAGAATAACATGTTATGTCATGTCACTTTCGTTGCCATATGGAAGGCAGATTGATGGAGGGTAAATCTAGAAGCAGAGCCTGACTCGGAGGTTATTATAAGAAGTCACAATCAAAGTTTGAATATGGCCGTAGCACTAAAAAAGGAAAGGAAGTGAGAGATTAAGATAACTGGAAGCAAAGTCAAAAGAACTTGGGGACTGGATCAATGTGGGGCATGAAACGAGGTGAGTCAAGAATAATTCTGAAAAATTAAATGGTAGTCTCCTCAACAAGATGTTCCATTTGGAGGAGGGGATTTGAGGAATGGAGCAAAGAAAGATGGTGAATTCTGTTTCAGATATAATTGGCTCAAATGCTTAGGAGACCTCTTGGTAGAGATCCTAGAGAGTCAGTTGGTTCCCAAGGCTGCTGAAACTGTGGGAATAGAGGACAATGCTTATGGAGAGTGGTTAGAGCAATGAGTCTCAAACTTTGCTGTACGCTGGAATCACTGGGGAGGGGGGATTATTTTTAAAAATCATCAGTGTTGGGATCCCTGGGTGGCGCAGCGGTTTGGCGCCTGCCTTTGGCCCCGGGGCACGATCCTGGAGACCCGGGATCGAATCTCACATCAGGCTCCCGGTGCATGGAGCCTGCTTCTCCCTCTGCCTGTGTCTCTGCCTCTCTCTCTCTCTCTCTGTGACTATCATAAATAAAAAAAAAAAAAAAAAAAAAAAAATCATCAGTGTCTGGCTCGTACCCTCAAACATTTTGATTTAATTGATCTATGGTATGATCTGGGATTGTTAACAGCTCCAGAGGTGATTTTAATATGTGGTGAAGTTTTGGAACCACTTGCTGAGAAACAATAGGTACCATTTATTTACATGACATTGCAGCTGAAAATCAAAACCAAGAATTTGATGATGGGGGAAGAGGAGTTTGTGGAGAAGGCTTTAGTAGGTTTATGTAGTCTGAGATGCTGAAGGAAAATGAAACCGATATCACAGGAGCCAGGAGAGGAAGATCAAGAAGTTTTAACACTTTATGTATATTCGTTTAAGAAAAAAATGCTAGTTTGGTCATTTATTTCTCTCCTTATTCAAAAGACTGGATATTTGCCAAGCATTTGGTTTCTTATGTTGTTGGGTTTTTTTCTTGTGTCAACAGTTAGTTTATGTCCTTGGACCTTGTGTATATTGGATATTAGGTGTTGTAAAAAGGTTTATTTATATCTTATTACTTTTTTCTGTTTATTACTAGTGTGTAGAAGTTCCACCATCCCATTTTGTGTTCCATTCGTCCATTTGTCACTTATTTATTTAACAAACACTGATTGAATTTATTGACTATTTATATTGGGAGCTGGAGGTGACTCAACTGACTAAAAGAAAAAACTTTAAAAAATTTGGGGGGGATATAATTATCTTATGTTTCAAGTTTTTATTTAAATTCTAGTTAACTAACATATAGTTATGGGTTTCAGGATTTAAATTGTTTGTAATTTGCCCAAGACCAATTTATAATCTGGATTATCTCACCTCCTAAATCACAGACTCCCAGAAGGCATATAGGGATTTAGTCTCCATCCAATTTTGACTATCCTCTGTAGCTTCCCTGACCTGCTAATATCTTGTATAGTTTTTGCACACCTTGCTTATGAAAAGATCTTTCTCCTTCAAGAAAGCCCAGTGCCATTTTGATAGCTCTGATTATGAAAATGCTTTACAAAATGAACAAAATAGTTAAAAGTTAAAACTAATTTCATGATCTCATGGAAATTCATGACACTCTTCAGTCTACTTTTGTGTATGTTTTAAATTTTTCTTTAAAAATAGAAAAGTTATTTTTTAAAAGATTTTATTTATTATTTATTTGAGAGAGCACACACAAGCAGGGGGAGGGAGAGGGTGAGGCAGACACCTGCTGAGCAGGAAGCCCAACTGGGGGCTCAATCCCAGGACCCTGGGATCATGACCTGAGCTGAAGGCAGACGCTCAAGCAACTGAGCCACCCAGGCGCCCCTAGAAAAGCTCTTTATGTTGAGTTGAGATTTGTCTTCTTGAACTTCAATGAATTGTCTTTTTAGGGCCATTCAGAACAAGTCCAGATTCCTTTCATCCATATAGTCCATTCCAATATTTGTGATTGTTCATAAATTCTAAGTTTCATAACTGAACAATTTTGCGTAGGTTATTTTTCTCCAATATTTTGAAATTGAGGCCCATATGCAATAATGCCACCTGTTGGCACTGGTGGTTTCCATGCTTTTACTATATATATTCTCTTTCATGTTGCACTGGCTGGCAATGTTGTAATGGCACTCCAATGTTGTAATGAATATTGTAATATTCATTAATGAATATTGTAATTTTATTTTCTCTTTTAAGTAGAATGCTTCTATTTTTCTTTCTAAAATAATATTGGGGGCAGCCCAGGTGGCTCAGTAGTTTAGCGCCACTATCAGCCCAGGGCGTAATCCTGGGACTCGGAATAGAGTCCCATGTCGGGCTCCCTGCTTGGAGCCTGCTTCTCCCTCTGCCTGTGTCTCTGCCTTTCTCTGTCTCTCTCTGTGTCTCTCATGAATAAATAAATATTTTTAAAAAAATAATATTGAATTACTTATTTTTTAAATTAAACAAGATTAGTTTCCAGTATCTTATGATCATTTACTTTATTATTTTTTGAGATAAATAAATATTTATTTATATTTTGTATAAATATTTACTATATTAATAAAATATATTAATAGTTTCCTTAGGTTGAGATTTTCTTTCTTAGGATAACCAGCTTGACTATGGTATGTTATCCTTATAATGTGGATTTTGCTGGAGGTAATTTTTTAAAATTAAAATAGCAAGCATATTAGGAACTCTTTATACAAAAATAGAGAGAACAGTAAAATGAACTTTTACCTACCCATATCCCAGCTTCAATAATTAACATTTTCTGGTGATTATCTTATTTAGGAATTTTTTGAGTATTTCATGCATGAGATTGACCTATATCCCATTTTTAGTGAAGCTATGTCATATTTTAAATGCAGGGCTATCTTTGCATTTTTAGAAGAACCTGGTAGCATGCTGTCATTTTTCTCTGTTGAAGAATATTGTCTATTAATTTTGGGGAGAATTTGAAATAATTCTTTGTAAACACAATAACACATCAAAATCTATGTAGGGCACTTCCCCCCCCAACAGACTTTTTTTAAAAATTCACTTTCTAAATTTTTTCTGCAGGTATAGATTTACTTGGAATCTCTATTTCACATTTCTAGTCCTGGTTCTTTGCTTTTGGAGGTAAAGGTGGTGAACTGCCTCAGTTTCCTGAAGTTGATCAGCCTTGTCAAAGCCACAGAATAAATGAGCCACATATGCTGACCACTTTGCCAGGTACCTCTCAGTACCAGGCACCTCCTACCACCAGTCACAGAAAAGAAAGGGGCTAACCCCTTTCTGCATTTCATTCATCTGAATGGGGGCTAAAGAGGGGGCTGCATTTCATTCATCTCTCATTCTTGGTCATCTGCACCAAGTGTTTTTTTCAGTAAATGAATGTTTCCTGTATTTCATTTTTTAAAATACATAGTATCTTCAGCACATCCAAGAAAAACCAACATCAACCCCTCAGTCTCTTGGGTTCCCAGAGGCTACCAGGGGGTTTCACTGTTAAACTTCCTATTTTTATCTTCCTGCATGGGTCTTAGAGTCTTCTCCTATTAAGACCCTATATGGGAAGTATACGTCTTCCACTATGCCCAAGGAACTAGTCTAGGAAAATCCCTTGATAGGTAAGAGTGCACTTACATACTGAAATGTTAATGTGGAAATCTTGGAAGGCACCATTCTGTGAGGCTGACCCTGTTACCCAGGAGTCTGCCCCTCAGGAAAATTAAGTACTTACTAGGAAGACTCTAGAAAGAAACATTCTTAATGTATCTTCCAAAGCCACCCATATTTACTTAGCTTATCTAAATTCCTTATGCATGGGGCAGCCCCGGTAGCGCAGCAGTTTAGCGCCGCCTGCAGTCCAGGGCGTGATCTGGAGACCCTGGATCGAGTCCCACGTCAGGCTCTCTGCATGGAGCCTGCTTCTCCCTCTGCCTGTGTCTCTGCCTCTCTCTCTCTCTGCATCTCTATGAATAAATAAATAAAATCTTTAAAAAAAAATAAATTCCTTATGCATGACACGGATAGCACTCTCTAGTATTTTTTTTTCTCTAATGCTTGTCTGTCTTTGATCATTTCTCATTTTGTTAATATTTGTACCCTTGGTTTATTGGCTTTGTCAGTCTTTACAGTTTTTAACACACATTAACTTTGCCTCTATTAAGTGAAATTTTATACTAATTTTCCAGTTTATTTCTGCTTTTATTTTCAATTTTGTTTGTTCACTCATCCAACAAACATTTGTTGAGCCTAGGTGACAGATCCTGGGAGAAAATAGAGATAAGACATGGTCTTGGGATCCCTGGGTGGCGCAGCGGTTTAGCCCCTGCCTTTGGCCCAGGGCACGATCCTGGAGACCTGGGATCAAATCCCACGTCGGGCTCCCGGTGCATGGAGCCTGCTTCTCCCTCTGCCTATGTCTCTGCCTCTCTCTCTCTCTCTCTGTGTGGCTATCATAAATAAATAAAAAAAAAATTTTTAAAAAGACATGGTCTTTATGTTCACGTTGCTGACAGTGTAATAAAAGGTGAGAAGAAGTAGTGTAAGAGAAAAGAAAACACTTAAGTTGACAAAAGACCTTCAGTTGACAAAAGACCTTCGTTAGTAGGTTAAAAAAAATCACAAGAGGACTCCGTGGGATGTCTTTCAGGAACACAGTTTCAAATACCACTTGTGAAGCTTTTGTATTCTCCAGAGAGAAAAAGAGCAAACTTGAATCTATACCTAAACAACATGCTGCAAAACATATGAGCCTAATCTTTTCTTTTCCAAGCAGACATATTCTTTTCCCTTTTTAAAACAAGTTTGAAGGATGCTTCAATCTTTGAAATTTAAGAACTTTAGTTGATGTTTAAGGAGCCTTCCTCAAGGCATTTATTAGTGAGTTGCTTTTTCTGCTCTTTATGTTTGAAACAGGTATTTTTCAGCTCAAGAAATTTACCTTTGACTCTTGGATTTCAATTTTGTGCCTTTCGTCTTTCCTCTGCTATCCTCTATTAAGTTAAATATCACCAATCTGATTCTATATCTGATAGCTTCACTTAAATTGCAAATTTTCTTTTAAATTCGCATTTAGTGTAAGTGGTTTTTGGCTCTTGAGTTTCTCTTCTATCCTTTGCTGCCTCAGTTGATTATTTTCATCTCTCAATAACCGGTTCTAGTTGCTTGAAGTCCTTTGCTATAACCTCTTATTATACCTTCTGAAGGATTTATATCCTTAATTATAAATGTGCTTTTAAGATAGCTGTCTCCCTAGTCTCTTCTCCATTTGCAAAATATTTTGAGAGAATTTACTTTTTCATATTACTTTGTCGCAGACAACCAGAAGTGTGTTCAGTTTGGGGATTCATGCCCCTTATAGGACTTTGCCAAATTGGTGTGTGCCCAAAGGAGGGTGTTCCAAAGTGGTCTTGTCATATGAAGAACTGTGGAAGGAACTGGGGATGTTTATTCAGGGTCAGAGGAGACTTGAAGACAACAAGATTGCTATGTTCAAATCCAGAAAGGCCAATATATAGAATAAGGAGCTGATTTATTATAGATGGTGGTGAAGGGGTGGGGAGAAGTGGTCAGAGGGTAGCACTACTCCTGAGGACTGAAGCTGCAGAGAGGTAGAATTTAGCTTTATGTGAAGAAACTTTCTAGCCATAAGAGGGGTCCAACATGACAGAACAATTAAAGGTCAGGTGACTTCTCGGCAGTGGGATTGCAGAAAAGATTCAAATGTTTGAGAGATTATCTGGACTCTTATTTTCTTCCATTAGCCCAGCAATCCAGAGGCTTATATTAAAACCATTAGTAGGTCATTTTCTGGACTTTAAACTCTCCTGCTCAGACCTTGCTGAATCAGGGAGCACTTTTAATGGCTTGGTTGATGCAGTCATTTGTTTGGTCTTCAGGGATCCCTGGATGAAGGCATGTGCCTTACCCCCAGTCCAGATCTATAAAGCAAATTAATTCTTATCATTAAAGCCATATATGTTTATATAAGTCAGTTAACTAAATTTTATTTGGCAGTAGTTTTGTAGCAATTCCTTGTAAGTAACCATTGTAGTTTGGTGACCTTCAAAAGGAATGGAAAAGCTTTTGGTTATGTCCTTTCAAATATGCCTGAGATCCCTGACATCTTTGTAGTCTTTTGGAGACTAAAACAACAAAGAGGTCAGAGATTTAGTATTTACTAGAGCTGTAGTTATTTCAGGATTTCCAGCTGCCTAGGTGATGTGGATCTTAATTTAAAGACAGAGCACAAAAAATATCATTTTGCCTGGTTTCTAGATCTAGTTAGAGACCTCAGGCTGCATGGTTGGAAGAAGCCACAGAAATCATCTGGTACCTATATTCCATTGCAGTATCCCTCTTATATCCATGTAGTTATTTAGCCTCTATTTGACTATCATTGACTAGGATCTTGCTCATTTTGGAGCAAACTCATTCCATCCTCAGATCACTAGAAACATTAGAAAGATCTAGGATTGGGGCACCTGGGTGTCTCAGCAGTTGAGTTGTCTGCCTTTGGCTCAGGTTGTGATCCTGGGATCTTGGAATCGAGACCTGCATCAGGCTCCCTGCAGAGATTCTGCTTCACCCTCTGCCTATGTCTCTGCTTCTCTCTCTGGGTCTCTCATGAATAAATAAATACATCTTTTTAAAAAAAGATTTATTTTAAAAAAGATAAAAAAGATCTAGGCTTAGCCTGAGCTAGAGTCTCCTGCTCCATGGCATTCCCCCCATTAATCCTGGCTCTGCACCTCAGAATCGTATGAATTATGTCTCTTTCACATGGTGGCCTTTTGGTAGTTTGTGAACCAGCATCATATGGGCCACCTCCAAATCTTAGTCAAATAAATATTCTCTGATTTTTTTTTTCAATGAGTCTTCATATGATTTGGTTTTAAGTTTTCTTACCATCCTAGACCTTTATGGGAAGGTGCTGAAAGTTTGTTGCTTAGAATAGAAATAAGACAACATTAATATCCATATCCTGAAATTGTCACCTGACTCCTATTAAGGGCCTGACTGAGCAATTAATATTTGAAAACAATATCCTGTAGGCCTTGATGAGTGTTTATCCTTCTGTCCTTTGTGACCAGTCTCTCTGTGTTGTCAGGATGCTAGAAGGTTCTAGCACCATTACCTACCCTCCATGGTAGGTCTCACAGAAATATGATGTGATTTTTGTGTCCTTGGCGAAGTGACATTAAATAATCCTTATTATGAAAGAGATTTACAATAACAAGAAGGCAAATGTTCCAGTAGAAAAATAAGGAAAAAATAGAATTTGGAAAGTAACAGAAGAAGAAATATAAGTGACCACAGCTCATGGAAAATGTTCAGATGTCATTAGTAGTTAAATAACTTCAAATGAAAACCATAATGAGCTCTGATATGGAAAGATGTCCATGACATATTCACAGGGTAAAAAAATGCAGACTATTGAGTATAGAATGATTCTATTTTATTTTTGTGGACTATATATTTTAATATATGTAATACGTATGGGTATAAATTTAGTGCAAAGTTGGTGTACTAAATTTAATTTAAATTTAATTTAATACACAATTATATATATGTATAATTTTTAATGTGATAGAATTATGTGTATATTTATTTTTTTCTATATTTTTCAAGATATACATATTCCAACAAATAATTAAATGCTACTTTTGATCCTATTAGCAAATATTTTTTTAAATGATAATATTCAGTGTTCACAAAGTCTGGCAGGGATTGAAAACCACTACCTTCTTGGAAGCAATTTGACAATACACATCCAGATTCTCAAAAGTGACACATGCTTAAATTCATTAATTTCACTTTGAGAAATTATTCCCAAGAAAATATCTGGGAAGTAGTCATTTACCATGAATAAGGATGTTCATTGTAAAGCATTTATAATACTGAAAAATTGCAAATGGTACAAATGTCCAAGGATAGATTTACTGAATAAATTATGATATGGCCAAAGAAAATAACACTATAGAGCAATTTTAAATGATGATGTAAATGCTTAAATATTAATATGGAATGATATTCATGAACTACTAAGTGGGAACATTATATCTTGAATAAAAATATGTAGCATGTAAGCATCAAAAAATGAAAAATTAATAGTTGATAATTCTGGGAGGTATGATTGTAGGTGATTTTATTTTCATTATGTTTTTCTGTGTGTTTTACTATAAGCATATGTTCAATTTTTAAAATTTCACTAAAATAATTAACAATAGCTAAATAGTTTAAAAATAGAATAGTACTAAGGGCTTTTAATAGAACTCAACAGTCCCTGCCCCACTTTTCCTTAGCATCTAGTTTCTTAGAGGCAACCTCTTTAAGCACTTCTAGCTGTATCCTCTGATTTTTCCCTCCATATTTCTGGGAAATATGCTTGTATTGCTATTTTCTAATTTATTAATTTTAGACATTATTATAGTGGATGAAGACTTAGCTCTTATACCAGTACACTAGAGTGTACACCTTCACTATATCCTCCCCAAATCATATCAGTTATTTTTGAGAAATCATTTTTCAGTGTTTACATTATTATGACAATGTAAATATTGTTCATTTCTGAGACAAGTGGTGAGCTAAAATTTGGTTTCCTTGGGTGACTTAGTTGGTTGTATGTCCAACTCTTGATTTTGGTTCAGGTCATGATCTCAGGGTCATGAGATCAAGCCCTGTGTCAGACTCTGTGCTTAGTGAGGAGTCTGCTTAAGATTATCTTTCTCCACTCATGGGTACTCTCTTTCTTTCTTTCTCTCTCTCTCTCAAAATAAATCTTTAAAAAGTTGGTTTCCTTTATTGTACAACTTTTTGTTTTCATAATTCTCTGGTTTTTATTTGCTTAACTTTCCATGAGCTTATTGCTAATTCTTTTCATACCCTCTCCAACAGCCTCTCAGTGAATTTTTCTGCAGAAACACTTAAGATAATCTATATTCATATTCTTTTTCCTAAGACCTTGGTCTTCATGCACCAGTCTGTAAGGTTGCTCTCTAGGTCTCATGTACAGGTGTTACCATAGTATATACCTTCATAGTCATCCTGGGTAATCCCTTTGCCTCTTGTCTGTATTTTCCCCAATTCCTGGATCCCATTATTTTCTTTATTTACTTCCTTGTTTTACTGGAGCACATCCTCTGTGAGCATCCTAAGAAAGGATATATGAAAGGTAAATTTTTTGAGACATGAACATCTGAAACCGTCTCTACTATTTGATTGGTAGTTTAGCTGGGTATAGAATTCTATATTGAAGTGATTCTTTGAGGCGTAACTTCAATGGCTTCAAGCTTCCATTGTTACTAAGAAGTCTAATGCCATTTTTATTCTCAGTTGTTTGTATGCAATCTATTTTTTTCTCTGGAAGTTTTGAGGATATTCTCTGCCTTTAGCTTGTGAAATTTTATAGTATTATCTCTTGATGTGAGTCTTTTTTCATTTATTATGCTGGGCAGATAATAGACTTTCTTAATCTGGAAACTTAGGTTTTTAGGGAAATTGTATTGAATTATTTTATAATTTTCTTACCTCCATTTTGTTCTCTCCTTCTGAGATTCCTAGTTAGATGAATATTGGGCCTTCTGTATTGATATACATTTCTATGCTTCTCTGTTTTCCCTGTCTTTGGCTTTTGGCTACTCTTTCCTCAATATTTCATAGACTTCACTGACACTCTTAACTTTTTAATTAAACTTTTAAATTCTAGCTATCTTATATTTAATGTTCAAGTGTTCTCATTCTTTTCTCCCTTTTTCAAAGAAAATCTTCTTCTTGTTTCATGGATGTAATATCTTTTTAAGGATCTATAATATTTTCATTCTGTTTCCTGCATTGTCTGTTTCTTCTGAGTTCTTCTGTGTGATATGTTTTTCATAATAATGGCTTTTCTCCAATATAATTCATATGTAAGAAACTTTGTATGTTGTGTGGGTTTCACTGCATAATAGATTTCAATGCATGATCAGGCAGCAAGTTGCCAGAAGTGTCAATATCTGAACATCTTTCCTATGGTTCTTTTTAATTCTCCAGAAAAGAATTATCTAGTCTTTTGCTTGGTATTTATGGTCTTAGCTGCCAGTATTTTGGAAACTGGGCAAAGGAAAAGACCAAAAATCTTGTCATTCAGTAAGAAGAGTTTTACTTAATCCTTCTATTTTCAATCCTGGAGTCTCTATTGTGCCTGGTCTCCCTAATTCTGGAGCCTCTCTGGTTTGATTTCTCCAGATAATAAGCCTCTTGTCTCTAGTATGGTGGAGAAGGGATGGTTGTCTAGGTTGGCAAGTGGCATGGGCTGGGGACTTTGAACAAAATTGCTGCTTATAGAAATCCATTTTCATATTTCCAGCCCTATGCTTCATCTCTGCTTTCTCCCATACCTGTTGCCTCTAGTTCTTGGGCCATCTTGGGGGAGAATCAGCTCATTTTTCATCAGAACCCCTCTGTAAAAGCACATAGGTTTCTGTTTCCTCTTCTCTGAATAGTTTCTATCCTCCCAAAATTGTCTACATCTCTCATCTATCATCTTCTCTCTTGTTTTGTTTTTCCTTATTCAATGGGTTTAATCCCCTTTATATTCCTTTCCTGGAATTTATAAGGTTTGGGAAAGGAAAAATTAAGACATAGTTTGAATTCACTGTGTTTAATTATAAATCTTATATTCATCTGTAAGGAACTTTGTATGTTGTGTGGGTTTCACTGAATAATAGATTTCAATGCATGATCAGGCATTAAATTTATAATTTTAAAACAGTGAACTGTCTAGAACTGAAGACAGCATTCAGGTCTGATGTCCCTACTGTAGAAGAAAGCCAGACTGACACATCCTTGAATGTAAATGGAATTTATTTTTGGTTGTAGCTTGTTTTTTGTCCATTAATTTGTATTTGGCTGCCATTTAACTGAAAAGTGTAAATCTCCCACTTTCAAGGTCAGGTTGGGTGTCCTGCTTTCATTTTTTTATGCCCTGGCTAGTGCACTCCTGGGCAGATCCCACTATTACTCTGTTAATTGCTGGTAGATTCTATTTGCAACATTTTGTTTATTTACTTTGATATTCACAAGAGAGATTGTATTTTTATTTTATTGTACTGTTTTTATCAGAATTAGTATCAATGTTCTACTGGCTATTCAAAAAGATTTTGGGAACTTTCCATGTTTATGCTCTAGAATAGTGAAAATAGCATTTGGGGAAAAATAAACTAAGCTGGTTAAAAATAATGTGGTATCCAGGATTGGACCCTGGAACAGAAAAGGAACATTAATGGAAAAACTGGTGAAATCTGAATAAAGTCTAGAGTTTAGCTAATATTGGACTAGTGTTAATTTTGATAAAGATACAATGACTATGTAAGATGTTAATGTTAGGGAAAGCTGAATGAAGGATATGTGGGAACTCCCTGTATTTTCTCTGCAACTGTTTTATACATCTAAAATTATTCCAAAATAAAAAGATTATATTTAAAATAAAAAAATTATCAGAGTGAGGCACATCTTATAGATTTGTAAGGATTCACCTTTGAATCTGTCCATGCCTAAAACTTTTTTGTAGGGGTGGCTCTTTATCAACTTTCTCTTCTATGGTAATTGTATTTTTAGATTCTGTGTCTTAAAGGGTTATCTCATATCATTTATCTTTTCTTTACAAACCACTGTGTCATCAAGGTTTTAAAATGTATTTGTGTAGTGTTAAGCAATATAATCTCTTATAATTCATTTTTATTTTCTCTGTATCCATAGTTATTTCCCAATGTCATATCTTTATTTCCCCTAATGTCATATCTTACTTTGTGTGGATATTTACTGAGTTGTGAAATTAATTTGGTGAATTGAAACCAGTATTTTAAAAAGTGAAATAAATTAGAATAGAAAAATATATACTGTTTTATAAAACTTTAATCTCAAGCACGTGTGTCGTTTTCTTGGTAACTTGACAATACCTATCAAAGCACAAATGCATATAACTTTTGACCTAGCGATTCAATTTGGGAACTTATCCAGATACATAATCACATACATGCAGAAATGATATATGTGCAACATAATCCATTACATCATTATTTATAATAGTAAATGATTGGCAGTAATCCAAATGCCTATCAAGAGAGGACTACTTTTTAAATTACAGTACATTCATACAGTATAATACTTAGGGGTTGTCAAAAAGAATGAAGAAGCATTTTATGTATCAATGTGGAAAGATACCAAGGATATATATTTTAAGAAGAAAGCACACTGGGGCAGCCCCGGTGGTGCAGCGGTTTAGTGCCGCCTGCAGCCCGGGGCGTGATCCTGGAGACCCGGGGTCGAGTCCCATGTCGGGCTCCCTGCATGGAGCCCGCTTCTCCCTCTGCCTGTGTCTCTGCCTGTCTCTCTCTCTCTCTCTCTCTGAATGAATAAATAAATAATTTTTTTTAAAAAAAGAAGAAAGCACAGTGCAGAACAAGGTGTATGATATACTATCCTCTGTGTTATTAAGAGGAGGACAAATGAAATCTTTGTTTATATTTGTTTATATAGATATAAACTTTGTAAAGAAAAAAGAGAGCAGTGATTATGAATGAGTGTGGGAATTAGCTGTATGGGAACAGCACAGAAGGGAGACTTTTGACTGTCCTTTTAAAATTATTTTGGGAAGCGTGGGTGGCTCAGTAGGTTAAACATTTTCCTGATTCAGCTCAGGTAATGATTTCAAAGTCCTGGGATTGAGTCCCACATCAGGCTCCCTACTCAGCAGGCAATCTGGTTCTCCCTCTCCCTCTGTGCTCTCCCTCTCTTTCTCTCAAATAAATAAGATCTCTAAATAAATAAATAAAATTATTTTGGCAAGAACACACTTAACATGAAATCTGCCTTCTTAATAAATTTTTAAGTGCACAACATAATAATGTATATCTTCTTTGTACAGTTTAGGGTTTGAATTCTACAAATAAATTATCCTATTCAAAAATTCAAAATATTCAGCAAAAGAAGCAACAATCAGCAGAATAGGCACAGTGTGATTAGAATGCTTCCATGTACATGCAACTCCCAATGCAGGCAAAACTAAGCTGTGCTGTCTAGGGATGCATGCGTAGTTGGGGGCAGCAGGCAGTGTCATGTGGCAAGGTGTGTTTCTTATGATAGGCCATAGTCACAGTTTGAGAAACCGTCTCTATTTTATTCCCTAGTCCTTATCTTTAACTCTTTAAGACGTGAAAAGTGAATGTGTTTCCCACAAGACCATGGACTCCTTAAGCAGAGGGCTGCTATAAACTTGTTCACTCCAGGAACATTGCGGACTTGTTTATGTTACTTTCAAAGAAAGAGAACCCCAGTTATTTGATCAGCATGTCATTAAATGGGCAAATACAGGAAACATCACAATGATTTGTCAGAATCCTCTTCCAAATATTTGGTTAGCTTCTTAAGAAAGCTCTTCTTCTTTTTAGGTAAATGGAAGAGGTGGAGACCAGTTTATTCCAGACACGGAAAGCACACAGAATAGAACAAATGGTGGCAAGATGGCTACGACGTTCGCGGGACAGCTCAGCCCGGTAAGGCTCCTGGGCTAGCAGAGATTTCTGTCAAAGATTTGGTGTCCCTGTGGGAGGAGATTTTGCAACACCAGGGATTGCTATCTCCAGTTTGCTTTGTACTTACACCATACGGTGAGGAAGGCATAAAGAGATTGGCAATTTTGCTGGAGTGCCTGTCTATCCCCCATCCAACTCTTCCCTCTTTGTCTCTCCACACACACCCACAATGTATGCTCACACCAAACTCATACACACATTCCCAGAGACAAACACTCGCACACAAATGAACTTATACAAACAGACACACTCATACATACTCATGTGTGCATCTGCTTTCTGGAATATACACTCACTCATACACTTGTAAACACTCACTCAAGCTGTGTCTCACAGACACACCTCTTGTCTTAGTACTTGATGCAAGGGTCAGGCAGTCTGCTATTTATACTCTTTCCCCGTCTTTGTTTCCAGCAGCTGTTCCTTCCTTGCAGTCCCTATTTCATTCTAAACAAAACAAAATAAAATGAAATCAAATACAGATCTGATTTGACTGCTACAGGAGAACTTAAAATATGTTCTGTTTCGAAGTGTTCATTTTCCATCTCAGATTTCCCATCTGGCCCTGCCACAGAGATGAAATATCATGTGTCAGGTGTTTCTGAGGCTCACAGTCTTCCAAAGGAACTGGAAACAGCTGTTGTGCTGCTGAGCGATAAACCTTGCTCAGGACCGGGCTGCCCTGCAGTCAAGTGCTCAGATCCTCACACACAGCAGTGAGATAAAGCTGGTAGGGTTAGCCCTGTGTTACAGTTGAAATACCTGAGGCTCAGAGAATGACTCGTTTAAGATCATCTCCATCCCCTGTTCAGAAATTGTTGATAAGTTCCTTGTTCTTAGAGGATAAACATTTTTGGTTTGGCATTCAATGCTTTCCATGATTGACCTAGTCCTTTACAGCTGTCTGTCTTACTGCTGGGCTTCCTTCACATCATACTCCAGCTAAAAGGAACTATTCATTGTTTCCCTACTCCAAGTACCCCTTCTTCTCCTCTCATCCCTTAGATCAGAGCTCTTGTGCCAGATCCCTTCCTCCCAACTTCATGCATATGGAACATACCTGCTGCTCAAGATCTGGCTGAAATACTCGATCTTCCAGGAAGTGTTCCCCAAACCATAGCTAGACTTGACCATTCCCATGGGACCCCATAGTATTTGACTGGTAGCATCGGCATCATGCTCCACCTGGTGTGTTCAACCTATTTGAGCACATCTCTTTTTTTCCTCATGGACAGTAAGCTTTGAGCACAGGGACAGTATTGGCTTCGTCTCTATGACCCAGAGGTGATTGAGCTCCAGGAGATTGATTGCATGTAGTCAAGTAGTACTTGATGGTGAGTGGGGAAACTGCTAGGTGCGTTGCTTCCTAAAGTGGCTTCTATAAAACCTAGTCCCGTCTTATGCTATTCCACTAAAGTTTGGAAGTGACACGGACCATATTCCACTCCTACCCACCTCTGCTTTCATTTTGCACAGTGCATTTTAGCTCTATGAATTCCTGCAGAAAAGAGACCTGTGTAACTTTAACTTTTGCCTAAATATTTGATGTTGGTACTCTGTAATATCCTGCTTTTGCCACGGAATGTAAATAAAAGATGACATTGACCTGTAGGAGGTTGTTTTATCCAACATCTTATTTGAGATATACTTACATATCATGAAGTTTATCCACTAAACATATACAAGTCAGTGATTTTTAGTATATATTTAGTATATGTACAGGATTGTACAACAATCACCACAATCCAATTTTAGAACATTTTCAATACCACAGAAAGAAACATCATACCCATTAGCAGTCACTCCTCATTTGCCCTTCTCCCATCCCCAGGGAACCACTCATGTAGTTTCTATCTTCATAGATTTGCCTATTCTGGTTATTTCACATAAACAGAATCATATAATATGTGGTCTTTTGTGCCTGGCTTCTTTCACTTCACCTTCTGTGGTCAAGGTTCATCCATGTTATAGCATGGATCAGTGTTTCATTTTTATTACCAAATAATATTCCATTATGAAATATTTTCCTTGTCTGTTCATCAGTTAATGTACACTTGGGTTGTTTCCACTTTGGGGCTATTATGAATAATGCTCCTATGAACAGGTGTGTACAAGTTTTTGTTTGAACATATGTTTTCATTTCTCTTGGGTATATACTTGGGAGTAGTATAGATGAGTCACATGGTAATTCAATATTTAATCTCTCGAGGAACTGCCAGACTGTTTTCCAAAGTGGCTGTACCATTTTACATTTGCACCAGCAGTGTACAAGGATGCCATGCCTCCACATCCTTGTCGATTCTTGTTTTTATCTCTCTTTTCTGTTGTGGCCCTCCTAGTGTGAGCGAGGTGGGATCTCACTGTGGTTTTGATTTGCATTTTCCTGATGGTTAATGATGTTGAGCATCTTTCCATGTGTCTGGACAGTCATATTTTCCAAGTGCTTGAGAAAGAGGAGCAAAAGAGGGAAAGGTTCCTGGAAATATGCATGGAAGACATCATTTCTGTGTTTCTAGGATCAATTTAGCCTTGTCTAAATTGCTTCTCATTTCTAATCTCACAACCTTTATATAGGGTGGGTTCTTGGGGTCCTCAGATGACTTGAAAGTGATCAAGAGTTGAGCAGCTAAGTTTGGGGTAAATAATTCAATTTCCCAGAGTGGAGCAAATGGTACCATCCACCACCAGCTGCTTAAGAACAAGTCATCCTGACTTGTTCTCTTACTCACACTCTGCACCCACCTTATCAGCAGCTATCAATTCACCTTCAAACATATCTCAGGTCTATCCACCTCTCTGTCTCTGGGGGCACTGCCATGGTCACTTAACTCTTTGTCTGATCCAGCCTATTCTCTACCAAGAAGCTGTGTGGACTTTTCAATACACACCACTGGTGTCCCACATACTCACCTTCCATGCACCTGCCATTGTGCCACAGCCTACCAGTGCCTTTATGATCTGGCCCCAGCCTAGCTCTCCAACCTCATTTTGTTCTTCCTGCTTCCTTGGCATAGCAGGTTCTCCTCTTTGTTCCTTTCAGAATAATTAGCCCTCATAACACTTATAATAATAGATCCATTGATAACTTGTTTATTGTCTACCCTCCATCTCCTGTTTATTATATGGCCTTTCTCCTTTCAACTTACCTTCCACATATGAGACCAAGGATCACAACTGTTTTGTTTCACAAAGTATCATCAGCCCTGGAAGAGTATGTGGTATCTAATAGATGTCCAATAGATTTTTATTGATTAAGGACTTTCATAATGAGGAATTATATTATTTATTAAAATACATTTGGGGATGCCTGGGTGATTCAGTCAATTAAGCTTCTGCCTTAAGCTCAGGTTATAATCCCAGGGTCTTGGGATGGAGCCCCACATCAGAACTCAGTGGGGAGTCTGCTTCTCCCTCGGCCCCTCTCCCCTACTCATGTTCTCTCTCTTGTGTTCTTTCTCAAATAAAAAAAAATCTTAAAAACAAAATTTTAGGTCCTTCCTTCTTCCAAAGAAAATTTTTGATGGCTTATAGTTTTAAAACATGTAGAAAATTTTAAATAAACTGAAATGCTATACATTGTTAACCAATTAGATGTAGGATTTAACATTTGAGTACTAACGGGGATCTGAGGTTTTGACAGCCAGAGCAAGAAAAGAAAGAAGTACATTAACATGTTTTTTTCTAGTCCAGAATAAAGAAACCTAGAAGTTCATCTGCAGTCATATAATTTTACATGCACCTTTTAACAATCCTGTTATTTTTTTTTCCAGACTTTCAAAAACTTCCAATCATTTCAGCCTCTTTTTACTTCCTTTACTGGTAATTGCCATTTTTTCCCCATAAAATTTAAGCTTTATTTCTGACTCTAATTTAATTGTTTAGGAGCAAATTAGTCAAAATAGCCATTTACATTTCCAAATATTGCTGAACAGATTGATAACTTTTAAGGACCTAGGGTTCTATTAGAGCTTTGTAATGCATCATAAAACAGGTGTTTTTCTCTGGAGGTATGCCTGTGCCAACTTTCAAAGTTGCTTTGGATTTCTTAAATTTCAATTAAGTTTCAGTGGATGGTTATTATTATAATCAGTCAAATTCAGACAGTGGTGCTCAGAATGAAGTGCACATGCTCGGATAGGTACAAGCCTAATGAAACTTATAAGAGTGCAAAATCGTGCAGATGTGGTGAAGATGACTACTGTCACTACCTATGTTCATATTCCAACATAAAAATAGTATGTATAGTGTCATTGCTCTTTTCCAAATACCTAACCCATTAAATGGTCACTGTAACGTGTTTTGAATTTCTGTATAAATAATGCAATAAAGGGATGCCTGAGTGGCTCAGTGGTGAGCGTCTGCCTTAGGCTCAGAGCATGATCCCAGAATCTGGGATCGAGTCCCTCACTGGACTCCCTCTGGGGAGCCTGCTTCTCCCTCTGCCTATGTCTCTGCCTCTCTCTCTCTGTCTCTCTCTGTCTCTCATGAATAAATCAATAAGTCTTTAAAAAATAATAATCAATAAAATCTACTTAAGAGCTGCAACATAGTGACATTACATCATTACCTAATTTTTAAGCATTTTGCATTGAACTAAATTGTCATCTTTTTTTTTTTTTTAATGACAGACATAGAGAGAGAGAGACAGGCAGAGGGAGAAGCAGGCTCCATGCAGGGAGCCTAATGTGAGACTCCATCCCCGGTTTCCAGGATCACACCCCAGGCCGAAGGTGGCATCAAATTGCCAGGCCGCCGGGGCTGCCCAATTGTCATCTTTTTAATAGCTCTGGATAGCTATAGAAATAATAACATAAGGAAGATTTAGATAATTGTATACTTTTCCACTTAATTATACCATTTTTCCCTCCTATGAAAGTTTTGGCTTTTATGTAGTTAAATGTTATTTTCTTGATGATTTATTTGATTCCTTCTAAGCTTAGAAAATCTTCATCCCATAATTAATTAATTTCCCATTTAATTTAATAGCTTAAAAATATCTTACATTTAGTTCTTTAATTTGGAGTTTTAGTATAGGCTATGAGATAAAGAACTGGCTTGATTTTTCCCAAAACAGTAAGTAGTTATTTCCATCACCATTGACTGTGAGTGATCTTTCCTTTCTTCAATAATTTATGACTCCTTTTTTTATCATTATGAAATTCTTCTGTGAGTCGGAAATTGGATCTCTTTCTAGGCTAACTATTCTGAAGCATTGATCTGCTTGTTTTCACACCCCTGTAATAAATTTTCTATTTTTTTACCCTTACTTGCAATTCCTGCATATAAACTTTAGAATAATTTTACTATATTATTAAAACAACCCAGGGATGCCTGGGTTGCTCAGTGGTTGAGCATCTGCCTTCAGCTCAGGGTGTGATCCTGGGGTCCCAGAATCAAGTCCTGCATCAGGCTCCCTGAGGGGACCATGCTTATCCTTCTGCCTATGTCTCTGCCTCTGTCTGTGTGTCTCATGAATAAATAAATAAAATCCTAATAAAAAAACAACCCAGCATAAGATTTACTGAATTCTCTTATGCTTCATCTAGAAGTATTAGTTTTATAGAGCAAGATTTAAGAAACATGAAGAGGTTAATGCAGCTTGGTGCTTGGTTCTATCCTCAAGGCTTAAGAAAGATTTCTCAACTTACCTTGAATCTTAATATTAATGAACACACATGCACACGTTGCAGACATGTGCACACATCCACGCACATACACAAGCACATGTGCACACACCTACCTGTGTGCACTGCATGTGTATTGTGGCATCTCAATGTCAGAAGCCCTCCCTGTTTGTTTTACATGTTTTCCAAATGTACTTTTTCACTACAACCATAAAAAGACTATTTACTAATTATAGGGATGGCCTTATTTGGCCTTTTTGATATTCCTATGATGTAGAAAGACCACTTCAGGTATCAATTTTTGCTTCTTGACCTATGAGCAAAAGTGGGAAGATCTGAGAACAGGCTGGAAGGCTCTTGCACTGCATTTTCAGAATTGCCGTCATCTTCTGAATCTCCTTTTTAAAGTAATAATAGAATAATTGCTTCTCTCAACTGTAGGCCTTCACCCTATGACACAATATTCACAGTCTCTTCGTTGCATAGTCCCTAGAAACTGTCATAAGCATAGTCCTATGATTATGACTACATGCTACATTTCTTTCTGGTATGGACTGCTCCCTCTATTTCTGCTTTCTTTAAATAAACTTTAGATTAAAAATTCAGCTTATACCAGACTTTAGCTTTTAAAATCACTCAAGCTGAACATCTAATACAGTGTTTAAACATTGATTCAAAATAGTTTCTCCACGTCCTGCTGGCCCTCAAAAATGAATTCTTTGTTGTTACAGGATAGAATAAAATATATTTTCTGATCTATTAGAGAACAGATAAAAAGCCACAGAATATCGGAAGCATAATCTATTTCCATGTGGTATTTTTTCGTTTTCAGTGTTGATCAGTTCGGTGTGAACTAATAACCCATGAAATATAGAATTTGTCTATTTGAGACTACTTTCACGGTAAATGTAATTTTTTTTCTAGTCCTACTGTAGGCTAGATTCATTTATCGGACAGGAATTCCACTAGTGTGCCCTCAGGTCTTATTCTGTTTCAATGTAAAATCATCAGAATGATCTCAGATTTATGGTTTGAAGCTGTTACAAAGGAACCAGACATAGGTTTTTGGATTATCAGTGCTCAGTTCGATATTTATAAGATGCTTCAGAGCATCTTAAATCAAATTTTGCAGCAGAGAGCATTTCCTTCAGCTCCCTGTCAAATATTAAACACTCTTTGTGATGAGAAGCCACAGTTTGGTCATGTTCTCAAACAATCCCTTTCCAAACAAAAGCTGAAACATGGCCTTTGGGGAAAATGTCAAATGCAGACTTTGGGCCAAAGCCACTGACACTGTGCAGAGATAAGTCAACACAGTGGGGCCTTGTTTGTCTACTATTGTTGAGGAATGTACCCTTCCAAAGGGAAAAGTCAGATAACTAAAGACTACACATTTGAAAAACATCAAAATGGATTCTATTTTAACTGTGCAGTATGGTTTGTTTTTTTTCTTTTATTCTCCATACATTAATAACCCTTACTCTATGCCTAGCTTTGAATTTAGCACATGGGACAAAAAAGACATGGTTTTTGCCTCACAAATTATATAGTCTAGAGAGGACAAGAGACTTCACATTGGTCATTGCAAATATTATTTATATTTTTAAAAGAGATGTACATGTTCTGTGGGTGTGTTCAACAGGAGATATTTCTGCCCAAACCAGAGGATAGAGTAGGGGTTGGGCATGTTGGGTAAATTTCTGGAGAGTGTGTGCTATCAGGGGTTATGGGGCTGGGGGAGGATTCTAGGTAAAGGGAAGAGCTTGTGCAAAGGCCAGTGTATTTGAGGAACTCAAAGGAGACTCCTTTGACTGGAACAAGAATATCGGAGAATGAATGGCTTGTTGGTCAAGGCTAGGGTGGTGGGCAGGAGCTGTATTAAGCCATATAAGGGGTTTTGGATGAGGTCATTTCGTCAAGGAAGACATCTGAGCAAGGTTGCATTTATAAAATCAATATGGGTATTGGATGGAGAAGCATTCAGGAGAAACAGAAGTGAAAAATGAAGAGACCAGTTTAGAGACTATTGGAGAAAGCTGTCTGCAGGACAGGTAATGGAGACCTGAAATTGAATGGTGGCTGAGGAGATAGAAATGGACATTTTTAGAGATCTTTTGGTGTTGTGACTGATCAGATAGTAGGGATGAGAGTGGGGTATAATCAAGGATGATTCCCAGGAGTTTTCATGATACCATTTGCTGAGCTCTGGGACATGGAGAAGATGAGTCCTAATTCCTCATAGGGCTGAGCTGTGTAGCCAATTAAGCAAACAAAGGAAAATGACAAATATTGAACTCTTGTTACTTCCATTCAAGTTGTCTGCTATTTTTTAATGGTTATATATACATTTTTACCTTTGCCAATCATTTGAGGTACTGTTTTGTTTCATGATTTCTATATACAGTATTTTGCTCAGGTATTCATTCATCTAATAAGTACAAATGCTTCCTTGTGGGCAAAGGATCTTCACTCAGCACTCAGAGAATTTAGGTCTAGAATAATCCAAGCTCTTCTTAGGAAGTAAATCTGAACTGTAGTTTAGAGGATGCTCTGAGTGGGTATGTTCTAAGCTATGTCTCCATGTATGTCTAAAGTTCTGAGGCTTGTGATATTTCATTGATGTAGAGTCTTGGAGTAATTCTTTACTAAGTCCATCTTCTGTTGAGTTATTTTGAGTTTTTTTCACTATTCTAAATGAAGTTGTGATAAATATTTTTGAATATTTAAGAAGCAGGGTATTTTGAGTTCATATTCTATTCTAGGACTTTGTCAGGCCTGGGGAACACAGAGATAAATAGATACTACCCTTGTCTTTTAGGAACTCATAATCTAGTAAGATAATTTGTGTTTTTGTTTGGGGTTATCACTTTGAGAAATGGCGGTCTGAATAGTAACAGAAGGTCAAAGAAAATGATCACATTTTAAATTCATGTTACAATTTCCCTGATTATTTTCTAGAGAGATTGAATAGCCAATTGATAGGTCAGCCTTAAATCCCAGGGCCCGCACATATTGGGCTTTAATATTTTTATTTATATTTGGTGCTTTACTTGACATGTAATAACACTCTTTAGCCCTTTCAATTGTACTTCTTTAATAACATTTTTCATGTTATTTACCAGCTTTATTTCTTCATGTGCAAGTTGTCAGTTCACTTGCTTTGAGCATGTGAAAATCGGTATTTTACTCCATGTATTTATGCCCATTTTTTATATATTTGTATCACAACATTTTCCCCCCAGAATTTTATTTTTTTAAACTGATTTATCTTGGGGCGCCTGGATGGCTAAGTCGGTTAAGCATTGGACTTTGGCTCAGGTCATGATGTTGGGGTCCTGGGATCATGCCCTGTGTCAGGCTCCAAGCTCAACAAGGAGTCTACTTGTCTCTCTCCCTCTGCCTCTGCCCCTTCCCCTGCTCATGGTCTTACTTTCTCTCTCTCAAATAAATAAAATCTTTTTAAAAACTAAACTGATTTACCTTATTTTCAACAGTTTTACTGAGATACAATTTACATACCATACAACTCACTTACTTAAAGCATACAATCATTGGTTTTTAGTGTACTCACGATCCATTTTGGAAGATTTTTTTCACCCTAAAAAAACTCCATATCTATTGGCAGTCATTCCCCATTTCTTTCCAGAATTCTCTTGCTTTCAGCCCTAGGCAACCACTACTTTGTCTCTATAGATTTGCCTCTTCTGAACATATCCCATAAGTGGAGTCACATGGTATGTGTTTTTTTGTGGCTGGCTTTTTTCACTTAGCAGAATGTGTTCCAAGTGTATCCATATTATAGCCATGCATTCATATTTCATTCCTTTTCGTTGCCGAATAATATTCTGCAGTGAAATATTTTCTTTGTCATTTCATCAGTTGTTTTTTTAAATTTTTTATTTATTTATGATAGTCACACAGAGAGAGAGAGAGAGGCAGAGACATAGGCAGAGGGAGAAGCAGGCTCCATGCACCGGGAGCCTGATGTGGGATTTGATCCCGGGTCTCCAGGATCGTGCCCTGGGCCAAAGGCAGGCGCCAAACAGCTGCGCCACCCAGGGATCCCGTCATTTCATCAGTTGATGTACATCTGAGCTGTTTCCACTTTGGGGCTATTATGAATATTGTTGCTATGAACATTTGTGTGTGAGTTTATGTGGACATATGTTTTCATTTCTCTTAGGGATATATGTAGAAATGGCATTGCTGGGTCATATGGTATTTAGCATTTAGTCTTTTGAGGAACTGCCAGGTGATATCAAGGTTGCTTTTTCTCCACATAGTTGTCAACGCTTGACCTATCTTTCTGATTGTGGTCATCCCAGTAGGTATAAAGTGGTATCTCATTGTGGTTTTGATTTGCATTTTCATAATGGCTAATGATGTTGAGCATCTTCTCATGTACTTACTGGTTGTTGGTGTATCTTCATTGTAGAAATGTCCACATAAATGTTTGCCCACTTTTTAATTGAGGTATTTTTCTTTTATAAGAATTCTTTAGGGATCCCTGGGTGGCGCAGCGGTTTAGCGCCTGCCTTTGGCCCAGGGCGCGATCCTGGAGACCCGAGATCGAATCCCACATCGGGCTCCTGGTGCATGGAGCCTGCTTCTCCCTCTGCCTATGTCTCTGCGTCTCTCTCTCTCTCTCTCTCTGTGTGTGTGACTATCATAAATAAATAAAAATTTAAAAAAAAAAGAATTCTTTATATTCTAGCTCCAGTTATCAGATACATGATTTACAAATGTTTTTTTCCCATTCTGTGGGTTTTTCACTTTCTTAATTGTATCCCTTTTTTAAAGATTTAGGGATCCCTGGGTGGCTGAGCGGTTTAGCACCTGCCTTTGGCCCAGGGCATGATCCTGGAGTCCTGGGATTGAGTCCCACATCGGGCTCCCTGCAGGGAGCCTGCTTCTCCCTCTGCCTGTGTCTCTGCCTCTCTCTCTCTCTCTCTCTCTCTCTCTCTCTGCCTTTCATGAATAAATAAAATCTTAAAAAAATAATATTGATTGATTGATTGATTGAGTTGATAGAAAGAGACAAAGAGAGCATGAGCCAGGGGAAGGGCAGAGAGAAAGGGAGAGAGATTCACAAGCAGACTCAGCCCTGAGCTCTGAGCTGGATATGGGACTGGATTTCAGCATCCCAAGATCATGAGCTAAGCCAAAATCAAGAATTGGATGCTCAACTGACTGAGTCACCCAGGTGCCCCTTAATTGTGTCCTTTGAAGCATAAGAATTTTTAATTTTGATGAAGTTCAATGTATCTGTGTTTTTGTTACTACTTGTGCTTTTGGTATCATATCAAGGTCACAAAGATTTACTCCTTATTTTCTCTTAAGAGTAGTATAATGTTAGCTCTTACATTGAGGTCTATGATCCATCAGGAGTTAATTTTTGTGTGTATGAGGGAGAAATTATAAGCTTTTATGGCTTACTTTTTTCCTTGAGAGAGAGAGAGACAAGCAGACTCCCTGCTGAGTGGGAAACCGCCCCCTCCCCCAATGCGGAACTTGATCCCAGAACCCTGAAATCTCGACCTGAGCCAAAGTCAGATGCTTAACCGACTGAGCCATCAAGGTGCCCCTATCCTGTTATCTAAGTTTTAAAAGTTATATGCATTTATTTATATGTTATTAAGGGACTGAATATTTCATTTTATTTAAATGTATTAATTTAAATTCAAAGGCTGGTAATTCAGTTATTGGAAAATTTTAGGTATGTTTGGAATAACTCGGGCATGAAAATTTACTTTTAAGCTGTAAATTTTATGAAGTCTGAGTATTTCTGGTGAAAATATAGTGTCCAAACTGAATGTTCTCTAAATATGATTTAGATCACACTGGATTTTGAGGACTTAATATAAAAAAGAGTGCAAAATACCAATTTTTTAATTGGCTACATGATGAAATGATAGCATTTTGGATATATTGAATTAAATAAAAATATATTGTAAATTAAATTTAAAAAATATATTGTAAAAGTTAATTTCACCTGTTTCTTTTTCCTTCTCTCATGTGGCTGTTAGAAAACTCACATTTACATATGTGGCTTGCATTAAATTCCACTTGGCCAGCACTGTCTGAGAAGCTGTGCCACAGAAACTTTGAAGAAAGGGGCCCATTTCCAGCTGCATGATTTTAAGCAAAAGTCCCTTGAAGGAAGATTCAGTATCCTTATCTATAAAATAGGGATAATCATTGTATCTCCCTCACAAGTTTGTTAGGAGGGTTAAGTGAATGAACTATGAAAATAAGTTGGGTCACTCCCTAATACATAGTTATTGCTTAATAAATGTTATTTATGATTATTCTCATTGTTACTGCTACTATTGCTGTCTTCAATTTATCAAGTTTTTTTTTAATTCTGGAAGAATTTTTGACTGACGTATTAAATCTATATTTTTGATTAGAACTCTATATTTTTATTTTTTAAGATTTGGTCTTTCCCAATCAGGAATCCAACATAACTTTAGCCCAATTACTTGTTATTCCTTTATTGCATCAATTCATTAAGATTTATTTACTTACTTATTTGAGAGAGAGAGAGAGAGCTCACATATGAGTAGAAGGGGGCAGAGGGAGAGGGGGAAAGAATCTCAAGCAGACTCTACACTGAGTGTGGAGCCCAGTGCAGGGCTGGATCTCACAACACCCTGAGTTGAAACCAAGAGTCAGACATTCAACTGACTGTGACACCTAGGCACCCCCTTTTAAAGATTTGTTTATTTATTTTTGAGAGAAAGAGTGAGTGCGTCATCTTATTAAGAATACTTAGCACCTAGGTGTGTCTGGCTGGCTGTCAGTGGAGTATGCAACTCTTGATCTTGGAATTGTGGGTTCAAGCTCTATGTTGGGTGTAGAGATTACTTAAAAATAAAATCTTAGGGGTGCCTGAGTGGCTTAGTCAGTTGAGCATCTGCCTTCACCTCAGGTCATGATCCCAGGGTCCTAGGTTCAAGCCCTGTATCAGTTTCTCTGCTCAGTGGAGAATCTGTTTCTCCCTCTCCCTCTGCCTGCTGCTTCCCCCTGCTTGTGTGCACGCACTCTCTCTCTCTCTCTCTCAAGTAAATAAATAAAATCTTTTAAATAAATAAATAAATTCTTAAAAAGAAAAAAGAATGCCTAGCACCTAATACACATCCAACTAATCTGTTTCAGTGAGTTACCGAGTACTTTTTGAGGCTGTGTTTTTTGTTTGTATACTGCAACTCCACTAACCTTACTTTTTTAGCACCAGCAGGCCTCTTTGTTGATCATTTTCTAGTTGTAATATCATCATTTATTTAAAAACAAGTGGTACTTTTCCATTTCCTGTGTTTATTATGTGTCTTACTGTTTTTCCTTCTCTGATAACTATTATGTGCATTTTCTCTATATTCAATAGAAGTAGTGTCTAAAGTATCTTTCCTGTTTTTTTTTTTTTTTAAAGAGTGTAAATGTGATTTTTAACACTTGGTATAGGATATTATTATTTGGAAAGGCCCTTTTATAGCTTTAAAGTTTTGTGGTTTTTTTTAAAATCAGTAATGGCTATGGGCTTTTTTCACTACACATTTTCAGTTTTCTGTTTCTTTCCTCTCATGAGGTCTATTTGCTGACGCTTCTTAGTATGACGCATGTGCTTGCATAGATGAAATCCTCTTTGCTTCTGAGCTGGGGAGTCAGATCATCATCTGTTCAAATAGCCTAAATCAGCTCTAAGCTGAGGTGTGAGGAACTCCTTGATGGATAATGTACATGAGGTTTTGTACTTGAGTTTGTCACATGCATTTGGACTCCATGGAGCAGTTTTTTATCTTTCCCAATTCTTGTTGAAATTGGAGGTCATTATCAATGACAGGTGATTTTCAGATAAGTGAGGTCCTGTTGCATTAGGCAGAGTTCCTGACATTAGTTCCAGAGTTATTTGTTAAATGGATGAGAATAAATGATAGGGCTTAAATGCAGAGCCCCGTGGGTGCTGTTATTCCTCCACAGTCTGTTATTTATTATGACAATAAACACCACATCCCATCCCCATTTGACCTTTCTCAAAAAGGACCACTGACTTGTAGGAGGGAAAAATCATTTGCTACAGACAAATGAGAAAATAGCTCATGACTTGCATTGTAGTTTTGAGAGAGAGAAAATACAACTTTCAACCTACCTGCTTTTAGATTTATAGGGAACATGTATGTTTTTAAAGATCATTATAGAGAGAACCTTCACTATCTGGGATTTCATATTGGAATCCTCACAGTTACCAAGTTGAAATGGAAGTGAAATTCATCTTAAAGCAAAAAAGAAAAAAAATCACCAAAGAAACAATCCATCTATGGAATTAGCATTATGCATCCAAACTGAACATTCCTCGTTCCTGTTTATGGTCCCTGTTTTTCCTCTTCTGTACCTCTGCTGAAGCACTGCCTCCTGCCTGATGGCTGGCTGTTCATCCATGCACCCATGCACCCATGCATCCATGCATCCATGCATCCATCCATTCAGTAGTGGCTGGTGAATATCTTCTGTATGCCTGGATCTGGGATGTATAGATATGCCCTCGATATCTCTCAAGGTGCAGCTCAAATGCCCCCTCTTCCAGGTAGCGAATGTTTTCCTTGATTCCTTATCCCCTACCCCACAAACTTAGAACTGCTCTCCCCCTTCTCTGAGTGCCCATAGCACTTCAATACTTCTGTTTTCGATCATGGTGCTACATTCTACTGGATGTTTTAATCTACTGGTATTTGTGCCTTATCTCTGTCAAGAGGAGAGTTGAGCTGTGCTCTGCTCTGCATCTTTCTCCACCAGGATGCCTAGGGCTGTCCTGGTTTGTGACCATTACCTAGAATCTCCTCTGTTTCTTTTTTATATTACTCCTTCTCTTCCAGGGCTAAAGTTGCTGCAGCTGATGGGCCCGCAGGGATTCCAATCCAGACCATCACCCCTGTGAAACACACAGTAAAAATAGACAAAGATGCCCTCCTCCAGGACTATGGATTTCACATTTCTGAGAGCCTTCCCCTCACAGTGGTGGCCGTCACAGCAGGTAGGGGCTGACTGGGAAACAAGAAAGGATTTTGGCCTCTCAGGGTGGGGAGAAACAGCCCTGGATCTCTTCCCATCTCTCTGTCCTAGAATATAATTTTGAAAATGCCATCCCAGGAGGTTAGATAGGGCATATCTAATTCTGACCTAATTCTGTCTAGAGCTTTGTACCTTCCTTTGGTGCAGAGAGGGAGGAAGCCCCAAGTGCACTTGCCGATCTGAACCCCAGGCTCCTGCTAGCCTCAACCAGGCTTTTGCCCACCCATGGCTCCCTGGCCAGTCTCAGGGCAGTGACAGTATTTGGATCAGCTGGCCCTCCTCTCTGAAACCCTACATGCTCCACGCTGGGGAAAGTTTCTGGCCAGCGAGTAATAGAAATTATTGATTTGTTTTCACTTGAGTCTTTGTAAAATACAGGCTCTATCAGGGTGAAGAAGAGCAGGCTGGAAATGTCTAGTGTTTGTTTTCATACATCAGCTATGTATTGATGTTAGATCTGGAACTAGTTAAAAACTAATTTCAGGGATCCCTGGGTGGCGCAGTGGTTTGGCGCCTGCCTTTGGCCCAGGGCGCGATCCTGGAGACCCGGGATCGAATCCCATATCAGGCTCCCAGTGCATGGAGCCTGCTTTTCCCTCTGCCTGTGTCTCTGCCTCTCTCTCTCTCTCTCTCTGTGACTATCATAAATAAATAAAAAATAAATTAAAAAAAAAAAACTAATTTCAATTTACACACACGCACACACACACACACACACAGTTCTTTAGAGATGAAAGTAGTAGATTCACTGGCCAGGTCTTTTGATTCAGGGGATTTCCACTAATTTTCTTCCCTAGGACAGTCTCCTAATATCCTCTGAGGGTGATGGATAGTAGGTACATTATCCATGTTTTGTAAACAGGAAATAGATCCACGGGAGCCCCAGGCTGGCCAGGGGAGTGAAGAGGGGGGTGAGCTAGTGCCCTGGGGACTGAATCAACCTGCCATTCAGTTATGCTGCTGTGACCCATGAGGTCTGGGTCCTCCTGGCCTGAAGACCAATTACTTCTTCTTTGTCCAACAGGAGGCTCTGCTCACGGCAAGCTTTTTCCTGGTGATCAGATCCTCCAAATGAATGACGAGCCTGCGGAAAGCCTTTCCTGTGAACGAGCAGTCAGTATACTGAGGTACTAAATTGCTTCCATTATCTGAAGAGTCACACAGATTATCACAGAGCAAAGACGGGTGACAGGAATGACATAATTGATCTCCTGTGGTTTTAGTAGGTAGGGTCCAGGCTCCTTTAACGTGGAATTTGAGAATTCCATCTTGGTCACTGTGTGCTTTCTTTCATCTACCTAGAGAAGGGATGAAGAGGCACTAGGGTGCTATATTTCTCAACCCCCTGTTATGCTAGACACTGGACTGGGTACTGCAGGGGTTGTAGTTATGAATAATACAGGGGCTTTACCTGGTAAGGATTTCTAGGATTGTTGTAACATATGCCAAAGATTGGACTAAATTGATGCTGAATCTGTTAGCTCTTTCTTCAACTCTTCTGATAGCTCTTAAATGCCCTTGCATACACAGCCTGCTGGGCAGATATGTAGTTTCATTGATATGGCAGCAGCCAACTTCTCCCTGGTGGCATTGTGACCTGTGTAAGCACCTCGTTTTCTGTCTAGACTGTGATCTTCCTAGGAGCTGGCACACAGTGACCATGAGCCAAGAGAGTTAGCACCAACAGTTATTGACCCTGGTTTTAAGACAGGAATGTCAATGGATAGGCAGGTAGGTGTGAAGAGGGCTAACAGACTCACTCTAACCTAACAGACTTTGTCTTCCACATTGGTCACTCAAGACTGTTTTGATGACTTTTATATAAATAAAGAGAAATGAGAACTTAGAGTTACAGGAAAACCAACTTGAAGATGCTTATTATGCCTTTTTTGTAAGTGATTTGGGGTTGGTTTTCATTTCTGAGAGCATCTCATGGACAGTACACACTGAATAATAGGTAACTAACAAAGAGTATGACAAAATGAAAATGCAGGAGGAGGCAGTCTTCACCCTCAGGAGGTACACAGTCTCACTGCAGGGAGATACATACACCCAGTTTAAGATTTACAGAGACTCCATCAACGTGTGGAGAACAGAATCCTTTCAACCAAGCCCAGTATTGCTTCTGGATTGCTGGAGAATAAGTTGAGTAGGTGGGACAGCTGGGATGGGACTTGGTCATTTCATTTCTACGAAATGAAGTAATGGCGGTGGAAATCATGATGTTTGCTTTCCTGATTATTGTGTGATTTTCTCAAAGATAATCAATGCCAGCAAATTAATTTTAGGTTTTCAGTGATACTAGTATTTCTGACAGGCGAGATCAAACTCTAATATGCAAAAATTATTCTCAACTTAAAAGCAGTACACTGGAATTTGGGTGTTTGGGTACAGTGTACAGTTCAGTACACTGAACCCAACCTGCTTACTGAGCACCTTCAATGGGCAAGAAGCTCTGTGGGGCAGAGGGACTGCATTCTCTACACACCTTCAGGCTGGTTGAGCAGAAGTGACCTATGCACATCCCTGTGAGGTTGAGGGCAGACCATGCATTAAGAGGAGCAGACAAAAGGGGCTATAAATGCTACAAATTCCTCCAACTTGTGAGGCAGTTGGGTTTGACAAAACAGAGGAGTCCAGAAGCACTTCAACTGTACTTTTAGTGCTGGGACGAATTTGGTGCACAAAGGTAGAAAATCCAGGTGAAGAAGTGCTAAGCAGGAATTACCAGGTGGGGTATGGGGAGATGCTGAGGGCTCAGCTTGCCTGAAGCACCAGATGACTAGAGGTGACGTTCTGGGAAGTGAGGCCCACATGGTGAAGGGTGTCGCATGCCCACACAGCAAATTCAGGTGTTAGTCTCCGTCTGGAAGGTCAAGCCATTGAGGACTTCTTAGCTGGGATGCTACTTGATGTGTGCCATGTGCTGTGGTCTCTATCCTACACTGCATATGAGAGGGCCGTTTTTTTGTTTTTTATGTTTTAGCTTAGTTCTTGGTGCCATTGCCACCTATAAAGGGCTAAGTCCAAGCAAAACATGGTGCAACAAAACCTTTCTAATCCCTCCAGATATTGTGGGACCTAAATGTCCTTTTGAGAGCATTTGGAGCTTGGTTTGTTGTAGATTATCTTAGGAAAGGCCTGTTCTTATACAAAATGGAAAAGAGGCAATCCCCAGACACTTAGAAAAACCACAAGTTGATTTTTTTTTCCATTTGAGGAAGCAACACACCAGCAGCAATCGGCCTAAATGTTCATATTGCAAGAAGTCAAATGAAATTATTTGCAGACAGCTTCTCAATGTAGCAAGGGCAAAGAAAAAGGAAATATAGATTGATTTTTCAGTTCTGTTCTCTAATACAAAATGGAAGTTTGGCAGACATCTGTTTGATTTTTATCACTTTGGGAATCTAAAAGATAATAACAAGACAGAAATATCTAGTATCTTGATACACAAACTGGTTGGTTTTTACCTGATAAATGTTATCTATATTCATTTATTCAATTTAGTGAAATGTTTAGCCTCAGTTGTCTGAAACAGCAACGTAAGTTATCTGTGTTATTACTGTGTTTTCTCTTAAAGAACTTTTTTTTGGACATTAACCTAGCTAGTGGTCATGCCAACTGCATGAGTTCCCCATCATAAAGACTAAATTAAATCTAAGTGACTTAAGTGCCTGGAGGTATAGATTAGATGGTAGAGGTGGGGATCTGAAGATTCTCTCAAGGTGGGAGGGGCACTCTAGGACAGTGTCAGCTCCTCTGCAGAACACTGCTTTCCTCTACGTGTTTCTCAATGTTGCTGAGCCAAAGAAGCTGAAGCAAAAGAGGCTGCTTTGTAATTCTGCTGCTCTTTTTGACCTTGACCCCCCCACACACACACACATCATCCAAAGTGATGAAATGTTATCTTTATTCTGTTTTGTTTTGTTTTGTTTTTTTTCAGGGAAGCTGAAGACCCTCTTTCAATCACAGTTGTTCGCTGCACATCGGTAAATCTTTCTATGTCCTGTTAGTTTTACCTTTTTCGGACCCAAGACTCCATACCCCCTCATAGAATAAACAGGGAAGGCAAATGTCAGAGGGGACAGCAGACAAGCAGTGGGTGGGCAGGCAGTCAATGTAGCCTGAAGACGGCTGATGCATCAGTGCTGTGGAGGAAACAGGCATGGATTGGTCCAGGCTTCCAGAATTTGTGGTCCAGCTAAGGAGACAGATCTAGGATTAAGCAGAGTGGGATGATAACAAAAGCACCAAACTACAAGTTTTAAGATAAGTTTGTGGGTTAGGACTTTGGGGAAGTCATTAACTTTCAGTTTTCATTTTTTGTAAAACAGTGATGATGACAGTAATTGTCTTGTCTAATGGGTTACTGTGAAGACCAAGTGAGATGTTGGATGTGAAAGTGTCCTGTCAGCCCTGGGGTTCATCACAGGGCAAGGTGTGGCTTAAACAATGTGCTGGTAGGAAATGACAGTCCTAAATGCCACAGACCAATGAGCCCTTTATCTGTGATACAGAGAAAAGTGTATAATTAAGTCCTAACAGAAAGAACTATCAAGGAGGAAGAGTTGACAGAAAATTCTCATTTGGAGACTTTAATACATACCTCTTAGCTTTAGCCACATAAAGATAAAAAAATAAATAGGGGTATGGAGAATTTCAGTGATGCATTTGATAATCTAATCTATTGACCACATACCACTCTATCAAAAAAATTGAACACTTCTGAAAGAAATTGAGGAAGACACAAAGAGATGGAAAAATATTCCATGCTCATGGATTGGCAGAATTAATATTGTGAAAATGTCAATGTTACCCAGGGCAATTTACACGTTTAATGCAATCCCTATCAAAATACCATGGACTTTCTTCAGAGAGTTAGAACAAATTATTTTAAGATTTGTGTGGAATCAGAAAAGACCCCGAACAGCCAGGGGAATTTTAAAAAAGAAAACCATATCTGGAGGCATCACAATGCCAGATTTCAGGTTGTACTACAAAGCTGTGGTCATCAAGACAGTGTGGTACTGGCACAAAAACAGACACATAGATCAGTGGAACAGAATAGAGAATCCAGAAGTGGACCCTGAACTTTATGGGCAACTAATATTCGATAAAGGAGGAAAGACTATCCATTGGAAGAAAGACAGTCTCTTCAATAAATGGTGCTGGGAAAATTGGACATCCACATGCAGAAGAATGAAACTAGACCACTCTCTTGCACCATACACAAAGATAAACTCAAAATGGATGAAAGATCTAAATGTGAGACAAGATTCCATCAAAATCCTAGAGAAGAACACAGGCAACACCCTTTTTGAACTCGGCCATAGTAACTTCTTGCAAGATACATCCACGAAGGCAAAAGAAACAAAAGCAAAAATGAACTATTGGGACTTCATCAAGATAAGAAGCTTTTGCACAGCAAAAGATACAGTCAACAAAACTCAAAGACAACCTACAGAATGGGAGAAGATATTTGCAAATGACATATCAGATAAAGGGCTAGTTTCCAAGATCTATAAAGAACTTATTAAACTCAACACCAAAGAAACAAACAATCCAATCATGAAATGGGCAAAAGACATGAACAGAAATCTCACAGAGGAAGACATAGACATGGCCAACATGCATATGAGAAAATGCTCTGCATCACTTGCCATCAGGGAAATACAAATCAAAACTACAATGAGATACCACCTCACACCAGTGAGAATGGGGAAAATTAACAAGGCAGGAAACAACAAATGTTGGAGAGGATGCGGAGAAAAGGGAACCCTCTTACACTGTTGGTGGGAATGTGAACTGGTGCAGCCACTCTGGAAAACTGTGTGGAGGTTCCTCAAACAGTTAAAAATAGACCTGCCCTACGACCCAGCAATTGCACTGTTGGGGATTTACCCCAAAGATACAAATGCAATGAAACGCCGGGACACCTGCACCCCGATGTTTCTAGCAGCAATGGCCACGATAGCCAAACTGTGGAAGGAGCCTCGGTGTCCAACGAAAGATGAATGGATAAAGAAGATGTGGTTTATGTATACAATGGAATATTACTCAGCTATTAGAAATGACAAATACCCACCATTTGCTTCAACGTGGATGGAACTGGAGGGTATTATGCTGAGTGAAGTAAGTCAGTCGGAGAAGGACAAACATTATATGGTCTCATTCATTTGGGGAATATAAATAATAGTGAAAGGGAAAATAAGGGAAGGGAGAAGAAATGTGTGGGAAATATCAGAAAGGGAGACAGAACGTAAAGACTGCTAACTCTGGGAAACGAACTAGGGGTGGTAGAAGGGGAGGAGGGCGGGGGGTGGGAGTGAATGGGTGACGGGCACTGGGTGTTATTCTGTATGTTAGTAAATTGAACACCAATAAAAAAAAAAAATTCAATAAATTCCCCAAATAAGAAACTATATAGAGGTACCTGGGTGGCTCAGTGGTTAAGCATCTGCCTTTGGCTCAGGTCATGATCCTGGGGTCCAGGGATTGAGTCTCTCATTGGGCTCCCTGTAGGGAGCCTGCTTCTCCCTCTGCCTATGTCTCTGCCTCTCTCTGTGTGTCTCTCATGAATAAATAAAATCTTAAAAAAAGAAACTATATAAATCTCTTTTCCAGAATATAATGAAATAGAAGCTAATAACCAAAAACTTAATTAAAACTGTCCAGACATTTGGAAATAAGAATGTAATCTCCCAAGTAAAGATAGAGTCAGATAGAAAAGCAAAACTAAAAAAAAAAAAAAAAAAAAAGAAAGAAAAGCAAAACTACCACTATATAGACTAGTTAGAAGAAAATTTAAAATTAGAAGTGTGCTTTTTAAAATTTATGTGCAGTTGAAGCTATACTCAGAGTAAAATGTATAGCCTTAGGTGATTTTATTATTTAATAAGGAAATAGGTCAAGAGAATATTCAGTGCAAGAAGTTGGAAGAAAAGACTATAAAACATAAAGCAAAAGAGAGAAAATGATAAAAATTAAAATCTAAGTGATGCTTTGGAAAACAAAAGTTATAAAGTTGATAAATAAATCCCAGAGTCAGTTCTCTAAGGGAAAAAATAAAAAAGGAAATCTTCACGGAAAAGAAATAGGTGGACCCTATGTGAAGGAAAGTAGAATATTATGAAAGATAGGATGTAAAAAAATTTTTTTAATACAAAAAGAAATATACCATGTTCTTTGATGGGAAGACTGTTATGAATACATTGGTTATTCTCATATTAATGTATATTCTGAATCCAAATTCAAACTCCTGATAGGACTTGCATTTGGATTTTGGCAAAGTTTATCGAAGTGAGGCTTACCAAGAAAATCTTTATTAAAAAAGGAGAGTAATGGGGTGCCTGGGTGGCTCAGTCAGTGAAGGGGCTGAGTCTTGATTTCAATTTCAGCTCACGTCATGATCCCAGAGTCATAGGATTGAACCCTGTGTCAATGCTCTTTGCTCAGTGGGAGAATTTGCTTGAGGAGTCTGTCTCTCCCTCTCCCCCCACCCCCTCACACTGCTCTCTCTTTCTCTCTCAAAAAAAATAAATCTTTAAAAGTAAAAACATTTGGACAGCCCGGGGCGCGGGGGGGGGGGGGGGGGGAGCGGGGGGGGGGGGGGCTCAGCGGTTTAGCGCCGCCTTCAGCCAACGACGTGATCTGGAGACCCAGGCTCTAGTCCTGCATCGGGCTCCCTGCATGGAGCTTGCTTCTCCTTCTGCCTGTGTCTCTGCCTCTCTATCTGTGTGTGTGTGTGTGTGTGTGTGTGTGTGTGTCACATGAATAAATGAATAAAACCTTTAATAAAAGTTAAAAAATTAAAAAATAATTTAAATTTAAAAAATTTAAAATGTAAGAGTAATAAGGATGACTTTGGTGTAATAGATTTTAAAACTAATAAAGCTAAAATAATTAAAACAATATGATATTGACAAAATGGTTGGACATGACAGTGTAATCAAATAGAAAGTCCTAGAATAGGTACTGAGATAAGAATTTAGTATGTGAAAAATATCGCATCTCAAGTCACTGGAAGAAAAGATGATTACTCACAAAATCATACTAGGACATTTCTTTAAGTATTTGAAAAAAGATAAAGTCTCATCACACCATTTGATATAATAATAAATATAGAAAAACATAAAAATGTAGACAATATAGATGAGTGCCTGTGTGGTCATAGGTTATAGAAGGAATTCCTAACTAGGGAGTGGGAGGAAGCACAATGAACAAACAGCTATTTGATTATGTGGAAAAATTAAATTTCTATGGTTCAAAAACTTTACAACACCAAAAAGCAAAGAAATTGTCTCTTCTCATTTTTGAAAAATACTGTTTTTTGTTTTTATTTCCTGGAAATAGAATAGGGGAAAAAAACACCTAAATAGTATTAAGATATTTGCCATAAATATGACAGACCAAATGGTTTTATGAACAAATAAACAGAGATTCTTCTAAACAGAATTTGTCTATGAAATAATGTGAAATCAATATACAAAAAACAGTATACTGAAAGCTAATCAGTATAAATGGTTGTGCAGGTGGTAAGAGATTCTTTTTATTTAGCTGATTAGCATCTCAATGGAGAACATCTTAATCTTAATTAGGTGTTTTTTTCCCCCTGCTGTTTTCAAGAAATGAAAACAAAAGAGAACACTTGTTTTTTTTTTTAAAGATTTTATTTATTTATTCATGATAGCCACACAGAGAGAGACAGAGAGGCAGAGACACAGGCAGAGGGAGAAGCAGGCTCCATGCAGGGAGCCTGACGTGGGATTCGATCCCGGGTCTCCAGGATCGCGCCCCGGGCCAAAGGCAGGCGCCAAACCGCTGTGCCACCCAGGGATCCCGAGAACACTTGTTAAGTAAATAAGAGGAAAACAGCTTATGGTTGCATTCTTTTATTTTTTTCTAAGATTTTATTTACTTACTATTTGAGAGAGAGTATGAACAGGGTGGGGGGGCAGAGGGACAGAGGGAAGCAGACCCCCAGCTGAGCTGGGAACCTGATACAGGGCTTAATCCCAGCACCCTAGGATCATGATCTGAGCCAAAGGCAGATGCTTAGCCCACTGATCCACCCAGGTGGTTGCATCCTTTTAAAAATGAAAAATATAGGGAGAGGAAAATTACAACTCCTGAGTTTCCCCTGAGGCTCCCAAGCAGAAGAGGATGCAAATGTTGTGCTCTGGAGGTCCTGCAGGGAAAGCTTATATTGGTCCATGTCCTGAGAAATGCTCTGAATATTGTCCGGCTCACTCAGGCCTCTGTTAGGAATTAGAATTCCTGTCTATTAGGAATTATACAAATGATCACATATGTCTTGCTTTAGTAAGGATGTTCATCTTTGCCATAGCAGATTCTTAGGCTTCTCAAATGGCTTGAAATTAATTATGAAGGATAAAATCCAAAGTTGGTGGAGGAGGGTACCTGGCTGGTTCAGTCAGTGGAGCACGTGACTCTTGACCTCAGGGTTACGAGTTTGAGCTCCACGTTGGGTGTAGATATTACTTAAAAATAAAAAAAATCTTTAAAAAAGTAAAAACCCAAAGTTGGAATAGTAATTACTACTTCTGTAGGACATAGAATTTTATGGGGAAAAATAAATATATATTGGTGCAGAGCTGTATTTATATTAATGATTTATAATATATTGGTATTAATATTGGTATTGTTATATTAATACCAATATTTAATGTCTTATTAAATCTTCACCAAAAGAAAATCGTACAGGATAACAAATATCCCCCTTTTGCAGATAAGGACACTGTGGCCTCACATGCTCATAGTCTCATACGCAGAAATCAGTGGAGCTGGGTAATTTTCCAGGTAGTCAGATTTCAGAACCCACAGTCGTTAGGATTATGCTAGTATACCTCCTTAAACTCTGCTGTCTTTTTTTATTTATTTTTTATTTTTAAGGGGGAGGGGCAGAAGGAGAGGGAGAGAGAGAATCTTAAGCAGGCTCCACACCCAGCACAGAGCCCATCATGACCCTCAGATCATGATCTGAACCAAAATCAAGAGTTGGATGCTTAGCCAATTTAGCTACCCAGGCACCCCAACCCTGCTGTCTTTATAAAATGACACTGGCCAGTCCAGGGCCAATGTAAAAAAAAGATGTAGAACTTTTTAACTTGTCCCTTTTGATGCACTTTAAAGTCTTAGTTCAGTAAAAATATGCACTGAGAAAATTTTTATCAGCTCAGGTCTGCTACTCTCTGATGAATTAATTTAGAACCCAGGGAGAATCTAAATATCCTAGAATAATGGGGAGCTCATATTGTTTAAAGTGCCTCTTTTTCATATTAGATGGCTCAGGTGAGTGGTTCACAACATGTTTTAGATGCCAGGGCATACAGATAGCAGCAAAGCTGCCATTCAGATGTAAAAGTGTGAGACCTGTGGTGGTGCCTGTGGATTGGGCATTTCTATGACAGAGCGTGTATTCTTTCTCAAAGCAGCTAGTTTCATAGCTAGGCGGTTTCAAATGTGAGAGAGGCCCTTCTTCCCTGTGACTCCCACCGACTAGTGCTAGTCAGGGCAAGTCTACCTTGTGTGAAATAGATTAGCAAAGATTTCGAGTTGTGGCCTTCTCTTCTCCAGGCTGTCTACTGTTCCATCAACTCTTCATCATAAGATGCTTCTCTGAATTCTCACTTCTCTGATAGCTTTCTGGACAGATTCCAGTTCCACAGTGGACTTTCCAAATGGTGGCACCTGAAAGGAATATAGTTCCTCCTGGGGTCAACTGGTGAGAGTACCCAGGGAATGGAGGGTGCACTTTTGACATGCATCAAAACTGCCAGTGACGCCTAAGATTGGGTTAAGATTTTAGTAGGCCCAGTCACGCTGTTGGCTTGGGTAAAACTTGTGGTTAACCAAAAACAGAGGCTGGGTTTCAAATGAATAGCTTCCAAGCCCCCATCCCATGCTGTGCAATTGAGTTTTTTGGATCCTCAGTGCCACACTTCACATTAATCCCTGTCAAATCGTGTTGCTTCAGCCCAGTGTTCTGGCATGCTGAGATTTTGCTGTCAGGGAATTCCAGAACTGAAAGGAATATTTGTACAGTCATCAGCTGTACTCATTCTCCCTTCCTGTCAGGGATCTGCCTCTTCCCACGCTTCCTCCACTTCCTCCATTACCCAGCTAGTTGATTTTCTTTAGTCTGATCCAGCTCTGGGCCTCAGTCTTGCAGGGTTGCTGTCCCCATGGCGAGAGAAAATAGAGGTTGCCTGCCCCCTGCCCACACTCCTGCCACAGATTCTTTTTCTCTCTGCATCTCTCCCTGTTCTGCCCCTGGTTTGTCATTCCTTTGAATCTTTAGCATAGTGATGGTTGCGCCTGTCACTTTGACCCTTCACTTTACTCTGTTCCCTTCAGTCTTGACAGCCCTGCCCTCTTATATCCTCTTATGTTTGTTCTTAGTGATTTTTTGGCGTCTGGCCCATAGCCACCCCTGCTCCTCAAGTTTTCCACACAGCTCCTTTAGATACCGTTCCTTTACTTTTCCTCCCAAACTTCTGCTGCCTATGACACCATGTAGCTCTATGTCATTCACAGGTTTGGTAAGTACACTTTCTCTGACTTCATCCAAGGCCTTGCTAAACATCATCAATGGAGACTGAGCCAAAGGGAGCCTGAGTTGCTTAGTTAGATATTAGGACAGTTTTGAGCATAGATCAACTCGTTTTGAATCCTCCTAATGGCTCTGCATCTGGCCTTCTCCACAGGGGAATTATAGGAGACCTTATCAAACACTTTGCAAGAATGAAGGAATACTGCCATATCCACAGGACCCTGCCTTACCAATCTGGAATCCCATCTTCAAAAGAAAAATGAACTTGGTTGACTCTGACTTATTCTTGGTAACTCCATACTGGTTATTAGTGATCAATGACTAAAACTCCCTGACCATCTCTTATCTTGAATTTTGCCAAGAAAAAATGACAGGCTTACCAATATGTGTTCTCCTTAATCTTCCATGTTCATTTTCTGGGAAATTTGACACTTAACCATCTTTAGTCTTCTAATATTTCTTCCTTTTTCTCTTCTGTGGGTGATGCCAACTGTTACATATGACCCCTAGATTTACTGGGATAGGTGTCTTGAACTCATTCAAGGCAGTCTGATAGTCTTATCACCAATTTGAGGTTGTAACTTTCTTTTTTCCTTTATTTCTTCTATATCTTCTGATTGGAAAATCATTCTACTTGAAGAAGAAAGCAAATCAAGGTTAAATAATTTCTGGAGTTGAGGGATTACCACACAGGTAGACTTTTTCCCCAGGGACATCGCTATTTCCTCTTCTCTTTTTACTAAATTTTTAAAAAGCAAACTGTATATTTGAGATACTGCATCATAGTCATGAACCTGTTACATGAATGCTCTAGTTACTGTAAGGTCAAATTTATCTTGCCTTAAAATTTCAGGGTCACTTCTTCACTTCATGTACTTAATGGTATTGGTCTGTTGATATCTGAGGCTATGAGCATTATTTCCTGTAGTTTCTCTGATTGTTGTTCTATCTCTCTTCTGTCCTCTATGCAAAATGTGGTCCAGAGCTCCACCTTAAGACTCTTAATGTATGTAAACATTCCACAGCTGGCCTAACAGACTATCCAGACCAAGAAATGTAGCATGCCATGCTGGGAATGATGTATCAGAATTCCATCCAGGAAGATCACATTCTGTTGGTCTAGATCATGCAAATTACTGTTTATTGTGGTCACAATTTAACCTGATACATTCTAGGCCAGGGTCTTCATCACATACCCATACCAACCTGTGATGACTCTTTCTACCTCTGGGGAAAGAAAGTACCACCCAAAAGAGGAGAAGAGCAAAGAGGAGCCAAGGATCAATCTCAGGGGTCAGAGCTTCAGGGAGCCCTAGAGGTATTCAGATCCAATCCTCACATTGTACACAGGAAGATGAAAGGCCCCAGAGGAATGATAACTTGGCCAAAGTCATGTCACCCAGAGTTATTTTGTTCACACACACACACACACACACACACACACACATATACATGTGGTCTTATTCCATAAGAATTTGTGTTTGAGGTAGTTCTTACAACTTCACAACTGTTTAGTAACAGAACTTGGGTATTCTTGTTCACAAGCCAGTTCTTGCTTCATCATACACAACCATTTACCACCATATTGAATCCTCGACTGTCCTCAGACACATAAGAACATTGTCTGGGTTGGGATTCCTAAATTTCCTGAAGAGATCTTTAGTGGGACTATCCTTCTCTGTGGGTTTTAACTGAGTCCTCAACAGTTGTCAGGTTTATCACTTTTGTTTTTAAGAAGTGAGAAGATGTGTAATGGCTTTTACAAAAGTCCTGATCTCAAATGTGTCATGTTCATATTTTGCAGGGAGTCCCCAAGTCATCCTTCCTGACTGAGGAGAAGAGAGCCAGGCTAAAGACCAACCCCGTGAAGGTGCACTTTGCTGAAGAAGTGCTTGTCAGTGGACACAGCCAGGTACGTCACTAGTCAAGGGGTTGAAATCACTCTTCATGAAGCTGGGGAGCTGCCTCCTGGTACTTACCTCTTTGAGATTCTGGAATCTTGCAGCACAGAGAGGATACCAAAGGAATGCAATAGGTGTGCTAAAGACTCTGAGCACCCTCAATAAGTTACCTGCTGACCATGGACAGGGAGAGCCAGGAAGAAAAACACTGGGTGTTTCTCTTTTATTCTGTGACTGAATTCTCACCCATGAAATGTCAACAAGCTCCAAATGCTAATTTCTCATTTTGGCCTTGAACTTAGTGTTGCTTCCATATTGATAGTGATGGTTGTGATGAAGATTGGCTTCCCCCTACCCCAGAACCCATTTTGTATTGAACTTCTTTTTTTTTTTTTTAATTTATTTATTTATGATAGTCACACAGAGAGAGAGAGAGAGAGGCAGAGACACAGGCAGAGGGAGAAGCAGGCTCCATGCACCGGGAGCCTGACGTGGGATTCGATCCTGGGTCTCCAGGATCGCGCCCTGGGCCAAAGGCAGGCGCCAAACCGCTGCGCCACCCAGGGATCCCCTGTATTGAACTTCTATTATATGAACCTAAACTTTTGGGGTACATAATCCTTCATCATCATGATACCCTGGAAAGGGGATATTTTAACATAAGAGGAAGCAGAGGCTTGGAGAAATTAAGAGAATTAACCTCTGAGACCACATAAAATGAATAAATAAATAAATAAATCTTTTTAAAAAATGAGTAAAAGTTGATAAAATTGGTTATTAACCTTTTCCCCTGAAAGCAGGATAAGACCCCAGAAGAATTCAAATAGTAAGCTAACATTTGCAAAATGCTTAACTTTGCTAACAGTTAAAGAAATGCAAAGGAAAATATTAGGAAGTGCCACTTTACACTTAGTAACCAAGCACAAATAAAGAAAAAAATGTAAGGCCTGATGCTGACGAAGTAGCCACAGTCATGCACTAACTGGTGGCTTTGTAATTTGGTTTCATCTGTTTTTGTGTGTGGGAGGGGAAACAAAACATAATGAGTACCATAAAAAAATGGCCCAAGGATCACATTCCTATTAATTTAGTCTATAAAATAATTTAAATGCAAAAATCCATGTGTTCAAAGTACCTATGGTACTGACATATAAAATAGAAAAAAATCTTTGAAAAGAATGCTCAATGTCTAGGGCCAAGGAGTAGTTAAATCAATTCTGATATTTCAAATCCATAGAAAATCATGAGTCCATTAAAATTACAAACATTAAACCTCTAGGAAAAAGTGTATGAAATACATGTTGAGTAAAAATGAAGATAGAAATTGTGTATGTTCTATTATTGCCACTCTCTAAAAACGATTTACAGGTATAGATAAAAATTGGAAGAAGCCTTAAAGAAAAGTAAATGGTGGTAGTTATGTGATGCTGTTGTGGACATATTTTTTGGATATCCCAAATAATAAAGTCCCAAAGAAGAAATTTTGCCTTTGGGAAATCCAAAGATGAAGGTCATTCTAAATACCCAAAACCAGAGAAGTGAGATGAGAGCAGAGCCAGCAGTTTGCAATCCCTCATCCCAGATTATGAAGCGGCACTGTGATCTGAACTTACCTCCCTTTTCTTTCACAAAAAGACTTTTTTTTTTTTATTATAGAGAGTGATGAGTATGAGTCTTACCTAAAAGATACAAGTGCCCTTACAGTTAGAAGATACAAAATTCTCATCTAAAGCAGACTGTCAGGTTTTTTTGGAAACGGATGATAGGCTTCTCTATCCAAATGGGCTTTATACCCAAACTCTGCAGAGACTAAAGCGGGGGCAGTTTGAGCTCAAATCTTGGGGACTCTAGAGCTGCTTACTCACTGATTCTGGAGGATACCAATCCCAAGAGTCCTTTTTATTTGCAGCTAAATACTCAGAGGTCACTCTTTATGAGGGCCAGCTCTAGGGGGATTCCTAAGCCCAAAGGGAATCTGCCTTCCCCCACCCCAGGATGTCTGACTGGCATGGGGTTACCACACAGATGAGTCCCATGCCTGCTTCCCAAAAAGACCTTCCAAGAGTGGTTGAATCCCTTAGGAGATTCTGCAAGTCTGGGGCGATGGTTTGGATGAATGAAGGTGGGAGCAGCCCTCTGCATTTTGATGATGCTTCACTACAGGGAATGCAGCAGGAAAATGGTAGCAGGGAGGGAGGAGCTCTGAGGGAGCTTCCCACCCCAGTCAGCCCTCTAGCCCCACCAGGAAAGGCCCTCTGGGGAGAGTATACATGCTTGTCTCTGATTTATTAAATTGTATCACATAAGGGTAGCAACCAAAGGTATTGAGGTTGCAGCTGATGGTTGTGAGACCTCATTCGGACTCATGCAGTGCCATGGGTATGCTCGTGACCGGGCTCACTCTTCTCCACCATCTCATATCTGACACTTTTAGTGGATATTCCTGGAACAAAGCATGCCTGTCTTTGTGTGGCATAGACCTGGTCCACTGGAGGAATTTCCAGATGCCAAGAATCAACCACTGCATAGTGAGGAAGTTAGGATCCTGCTCTCCACACCCAGCAGGGCCAGGGGAGCTGAGGACTTGTCACACCCAGGGAAAGGAAAGGCCAGTTTCAACACTACTCTTGTGTTTTCCAGGGTAATTCTCTGCTGTGTATGCCCAACGTGCTCAAGCTGTACTTGGAGAATGGACAGACCAAAGCTTTCAAGTTTGAGGCAAACACAACTGTGAAGGTATTAAGAGTAAACTTGAGTTTCTCTCCCAGTGAGAATTTGCTGGCTCCCTGGACTCCCAGGTATCCTGCCCTGCAGCTGCCTTGGTGTTCCTGTAACCATTATGGCCTGAGTACCTGCCATAAGCCAAGCACTGTGTTACCTCATTAATTGTACAACCACCCAGCAAGATGTATTTTTATCACCATCTTCGAGGGGAGGAAATGAGGGCTCAGAGGGATGAAGTACCCAAGGTCCTATGACAACTTGTAAGCCTTCACCCTTGACCTCTGGGCTCCCTGCCTCTTGTATGTGACTCCACCTGCTACCAGAGACTAGTGCAGCTAAAAACTAAGGCACCGTGTCAGAGCAGGCCCACATATCTGCATATTCTGTTCTGGGTTGAAGTCAGTTCAATTTATATTTAACAGGTACCTCCATATGAGGGAGATACTCCAGGGTGGGGAGAGGGGTACAAACTAGGTAAAGGGTAGTTTTGTCTTCCAGAAACTTACAGTCTAGTTGAGGGAGGTTAGACATTCAAGGAGCTCCCGGGAGTCCAGAGAAGGATGAAATAAGAGCTGCAAAGAGGGATCCCTGGGTGGCGCAGCGGTTTAGCGCCTGCCTTTGGACCAGGGCGCGATCCTGGAGACCCAGGATCGAGTCCCACGTCAGGCTCCCGGCATGGAGCCTGCTTCTCCCTCTGCCTATGTCTCTGCCTCTCTCTCTCTCTCTCTCTCTCTCTCTCTGTGTGACTATCATAAATTTAAAAAAAAAAAAATTAAAAAAAAAAAAAAAGAGCTGCAAAGAGAGGGACAAGGAAGTGTGTTCTGCATGCCAGGGAAAGAGCACCATCTGCTTCTTTCTGTCAGTGTGTCAGAGGAGGCTTTGTAAAAAAAAAAAGCTGGACCTGAGCTGAGCTTTGAAGGGCAACCAAGAGCTCAACAGGGGAAGGTGGGGGACAGGGCTGTTGGTGGGGGTTGGAGGGTACACGTCAGTCTGAGGAAGTTACATGTCCTAATGTGAGAACCAGTAAGGCAAATGTTGCCCAGGAAGTAGTAATCTGTCCTATGGGACTGGAGCATAGGCCATTTTCTTGTGGGAGGAGTGGGAGATGGCAAGGCTAGCTGTGGAGGGTGTTGAATGACAGGAAACAGAGTTTGGATTTTATTCACAGAGAGTGAGGGACAGTACAATGGCTTCTGAATGAGGGAGTAGACTGTGTTAGAGCGAGGCTCCAATGAAGAAGCAAATAAAGGGTATTCAGGTGAGCCAGTGCATCTATAGGTAATGGATGGTAGCCAAGACACGCACGTGTGCACACACTCTCTCTCTCTCTCTCTCTCATTCTCTCTCTCTCATGTACCCCTCCCCCACACACATACATGCACCAGCCAGTGTTCCTCTCTGTCACTTTCATTTGGCAATTCCCAGAGCTGTTCCAAATGCCCTATCCCAGTCTTCCCTCAGCATGACTTAGGAGAAGCCAGAGAAAGCCTCTCTGGAGCTGGAAAGCCCTTACTCAGAGAAGGAAGAGGAGAGAAGAATGGATTTGTTAAGCATTTACTACATGCCTGCTCTCCCAGGCACTTCCTTATGTACTATCTCATTTAATGCCCCCAGTAACCTTGTGAAGTGACAGGTGTTATCCCCATTTTGCAGATGAGAACACAGGCCCAAGAGACCTCCAAATTGTCAAGGTCAGCTAGCTCATAAGTGGCTTCAAACTTGGTCTGTTTCTGGACCCTGCCCTGGACCTTCCCACACACTATCCTGCACCAAAGTCTTGCAAATGAATTAGACAAGGTTTCTACTTCTGCCATCTTTGATCCAAGTGCATTGGAATGGAAGGGATGATTTATTTAAAGTGAGTCCCACTTTGGTGGCCAAAAAGACTTGGAGAGGATTTATAATAAAAGCACACACCATTAGATCCCAGATGATAGAGTTGGAGAAATGGGCAAGTTTTTAGCTGGTATAATACTGGTTACATTTACTTATCTATGGTAACCAAATTTTTTTAAAGATTTTATTTATTTAAAAAATATTTTATTTATTTATTCATTAGAGACACAGAGAGAGAGAGAGAAAGAGGCAGAGACACAGGCAGAGGAAGAAGTAGGCTCCAAGCAGGGAGCCCGATGTGGCACTCGATCCCAGAACTCCAGAATCACACCCTGGGCCAAAGGCAGGCACTAAACCTCTGAGTCACCCAGGGATCCCTATAGGAACCAAATTTTTTAAAGCAAATCTTTTAGTTCTTTATGACAGAAAGGGCGGGGGGAGATATAAACAAATCCTGTGGGTCAAAGGAAAAATCACCATCCATTCATAATTGAATTCTCTTCCCAGCTCCCTTACCAAGAGAAGCAGAGTCCCTACATTAGAAAACCCTCTTTCTCTAAGTCAAGAAAAATAATACGACATTCGATACAGTGAACAGTTGTGTGCCTGCAAAGCTGTCAGTGACACAGCAATACATATACCAGGTCACACCTAAAGGGAGCCCAGAGACTTGGGGTAGGGCTGGGGGCAAAAGGGGAGACCTGGGGATAACTCAGCATGAACTGAGAGGAAAGTGCAGTGTGCTCAGGAATGGGCCCTGAGTGGTATGTGAAGACAGTGTCCCAGGCATGGGGAATGGCACCAACAAACACCCAAAGATGGGAACGTTTGACAAGAGTAGAGGGCTTGTGAGCGGAAGGCATTGGAAGAGGCAGCAGCAGATCAAGTGGGAGAAGTTGATTGACACCTGATACCCGAGAGCTTTGAGTATTAAGCTGAGGAGTTGGGATTTGGGCTGGGGGCGGTGGACTGACTATTCTTGAGCAAGGAAGCACAATCAGTATACAGTCAGTCCTAGGCTTAGACAGCTTTCTGTAGGTCAGAGGTCAGCAAACTTTTTCTGTAAGGGGACAGATAGTAAATATTTCAGGTTTTACAAACTGTAGGGTCTCTGTCACAGTTACTCAACTCTGCTATTGTAACAAATGGACGTAGCTGTGCTCCCATATAACTTTAATTACAAAAGCAAGCAGTGGGCTAGATTTGACCTCTGAGCTATAGTTTTCCAGCCACTGCTCTAGATGCAAGGTGGAGGTCAGACGGTGGTAGGGTGGTCAATAGGATCCCACTCTATACAGCGGAGGAATGGCTGAGCCAGACTACACTAGACATGGGAGGATGGAGAGGGGGATGGAGTCAGGAATTGGGCTTTCCATCAAGGCCAATTCAAAGGAAACATTAGATAATGTTGAGTTACAGAAGCAGATAGATTCTTCAGGACTTAATCCCTGATGCATTATGGAGGGTGATAGAGCAAGCAGAAAGAGGATTCAGAGTGGGGGGTCATGAGGAGCGAGTAGCACCTGAAACTTTGGCACCTACTAACCTGAGCTGCCAGCAGGACTTCTCTGATGAGTCTGTGATGATTATTTATTTGCTGAGTGAAAGTTTACTGAATGCCATTGAATGCCACGCTCTGGAGATCTAATGGAGCACAAAACAGACAAGGTTCATATTCTCAGGAGTTTACCATCTAGTGGGTGAAAGATAGGAAGCAAGAAAACAACTATTAGCAGCTTGCATGTATTGAACACTTGTCATCTACTAGGTACTGTTCTAAGTGCCTTCAGCGGGGAAATTAACACACACAACAGCCCCATGAGATAAGTGTTATTATTACCATTTTACAAATGAAAACAGTGAGGCATAGAGAGAGTAAGTAATTTAACCAGGGACACACAGCTAGTAGTGGTAGTCTGGCTCTAGAACCCAGTCACTTAACTTTACTATCTATTATTAAAGAATATACCTGTTATTGAAGCACATAATATTAAATATTGATGAGGGAAATGAACAGGACCCTCAGACAGAGAATGGCCAGGGCAATCACATTTAGATGCAGTGACTGGAGAAAGCCTCTCCGAAGAGAGGGAAACATCCTTGTGAAGAGTAATGGGAAAAGTGTGCCAGATAGAGGGAACAGCATGGGCAAATGCCCTGTGGCAGCAAAGACTTTGTGATGACAAAGGCTGCTATAGTGAAGGAGGGGAACGTGGCATGGCAAACTCTAATGGCACAGCAGTAATCATCATTCCATGCTGTCAGCCACTCTGAGGCATAGGCATCATTATCCTCCATTTTGCAGGAAGAAACGGAGGTTGAGAAACGTTAGATTGATTTCCCAGTTGCAGAGTGGTGGGTTTCTGTCGGTTAACAGTTGAAGATGCAAGAGGATGAATCCAGAGATGTTGAAGAGAGGCATAAGCCCCAGCACATGGCTTCAGCCTTCCAATAAAGCAAGTCAGGATGGCTGTCTGGGTGGTGCTGGAGCCCCAAGGAGAGGGGGAACAATGGGTATGGGGCCATGAGAGGCGATGAGAAGTCCCACGTGCAGTTTGTGATTGTTTGGCCACCTAAATTGGCAGTGGACCCTGTCAGCACAGGCTTTTTTCTCCCCAGCTACACCAAGGAGCATAGAGAAGGTCGAGGAGGTCCCCCTTGCTCTGTGCCTGAACACAAAGTCCAGCCTATCCCTCAGGTGACCCTTATGCCTCTCTGTGCCTGGCAGGACATCATCCTCACCGTGAAGGAGAAGCTGTCCATCCGAAGTATGGAGTACTTCGCACTGGCCCTGGAAGAGCAGTACAACATCTCACGGCTACACCTGCTGCACGAGGAGGAGCTCATCCAGCAGGTACACCTGTTCCTTGTGAGGAGATCCTGGCTGGGCAAACCACATCCCTCAGCCAGAACCTTCAGGGCTAGGTCTCAGCACCTCTGCAGTTTTGACCCACTTTCTCGTGCCCTCACTCAGCCTGGGGATAACAGGGCAAGAATCAGGACTGATTTTCACATCAGTATGTGGGTATGTGGGAATTCCATTTCACAGATATGGAGACAGTGACTTTGAAAGATAAGGTCACTGAGTGAAGGCAATGAAACCAATAGAACCCCATCTTTTTGCCTCCAGCACTGAAGACCTTTGAGAAGTCAGGGAAGAATTTGTTGCTGGGTCTAAGCCCTTTTTTGTGAGACTTACTCCCTGAACTGGTCCCTGATGGATGGATAGGGCACAGTCTGTCTATACAACTCAATCTTTCAGCCATTCAGTGATTTGGTGTACCAAATTTTTAATGCTTCTATTCCATTGACATTGAAAAAGAAAATCAAATGAGATCCTCAAGATAGTTGAAGTAGAAAAGAAAAGTGAGGTGTTTAATATTAAAACAATGTATATGATACTATTATTTATGGAAGAGAAAATAATACACATATGTAGAAGCAAATATACACATAGACTATCTCTGAAAAGGCATTGAAGACCTGCGAGCAGATTTCTTTTGGAAAGGGGAGCAACTTGACGGGGTCAGTGAGAAACTTTACTTTTTGAGCCTTTTACATTTTATACCCATGGGAAAGTCAGCAACAAAGGTCTGCAGCTGTCTTGGGAAGCACTAAAATTGAAATCTCTGGGGACTTTATTATCTTTCTTTTTTTAAATTGCTTTGTGGAATAGCTACGAGAACAAAGGCGATTAAAAGATTAACGGTATCTCCCTTACCCATTGTAGGTGGTAGAAAGGGAGGAGTCACATGACTACCGCTGCCTCTTTAGGGTGTGTTTTGTTCCCAAGGACCCCCTGGACCTCCTGAAAGAAGACCCTGTGGCCTTTGAATACCTCTATCTGCAGGTGACTGGTCTGCTCTTCCTAAAATAACTGGTTTCTCAAAGATGGCACGTTGGGTTATTTTGAACATGAGCTTAAGGCAATTAAGCAACTCCCTGGTAGGGATTATCTTTATCAGAAGGAGAGAGGCCTGATTATCCCTCGAAATTCCCTTTCCATCACTGAATTGCTATGTTAGGAGATTTGCTATGTATTAATGAAATTTAGGCTTAGTCCTCAATGTGGATGATACATTTTCTACTGCCACTTATTTTTTTTTAAGATTTTATTTATTTATCCATGAGAGACAGAGAGAGGCAGAGACACAGGCAGAGGGAGAAGCAGGCTCCCCTCAGAGAGCCCGATGCAGGACTCGATCTCATGACTCCTGGATCACAACCTGAGCCAAAGGCAGACACTCAACTACTGAGCTACCCAGGCATCCCTCTACTACCATTTAGAGCTTCGGTTTTTATTGCTACAAGGGGCATTAGTGCTTTGAAGCCTTATTTTAGAAATGATGAAACGGAGTCTTGGGAAGTCACATGATCTGCCTGGGTCATGCATTTGGTGGCAGAGCCTTGGTGTTCCCCCAACTCTGCCTGCTTGAGTGAGATTTATCACATCATTTTTATATTGATAAAAAAGAGTTATTTGGGAGGCATTACCATTTTACAATTGAGGTAACTCAAACTAGGTGGATTAACTTGTCCAAATCTTACAGAAATGGTGGCAGCAAATAATGACAACAACACTACTGTATATTTGTATAATGCTGTGTCCTGATGCCTGCTTTCATATGTTACCTAATATAAACCTCACAGAAACCATGGAAGGTAAACTTAACTATCTTCATTTAGCAGTGGGTAGAGTCTTAGTTCAGTGTTCAGAATCTTAGTAAGTTAACCAAGGTCACACAGCCAGGAATTGGCAGAGCCAGGTCTCAAAGCTTTTTGCCTAAAAGAACTAGGAACACAATCCATCTATTCTTGTCTCCCAATTCCTCTGATGTAATCTCTTCTAGAGCTGCAGCGATGTGCTCCAGGAGCGCTTTGCTGTAGAAATGAAATGTAGCTCTGCGCTCCGACTCGCAGCCCTGCACATCCAGGAGCGGATCTACGCATGTGCTCAGCCACAGAAGATCTCTTTGAAGTACATAGAGTGAGTGGCAGGGGACTTCTAGGTCCCATCAACAGCAGCTGTGTTGCATTTATAACTTGGCTGGCCCCTGGCCAGGACGGCCAGGTTCCACAGAAAGCTGATACTTGACTACCTACCCGTCTGTCCATTGTCTTTCCATCCATTTCCCTCCCCACTGTCTCTGACCCAGCCCACCTCCTCCAGATGTCAGAATCTGGCGGCTCCCTCTGGGGCAGAAGCCAACTGCAGATGGAAGGACACAGGATCCCTTTGTAAATTCCCAGGTCTTGAGAGAATGTCTTGGAAATCAGTTGACAATGTCCATGTAAAGCTCTCCTGAGGGCAGAAGTGCCTTAGAAATTAATTTTGTGTGAACCGGTTGTGTTGTGTTGTATTCTTTTAGGGCAGTTTCAAGTCCTCAGATTTCAACACCACCTGATGCTTAGCATAAGTTTTCATTTTGCTCTGGGCAGCATCAACCAGGTTTGCTAACCTACTCACCAAATCTCAGCTCTGTCCTGTCTGGACATGAAAATCAATCAGGGAATCATATTTAAAAAATAAAACAGATCCTTGGCTCTGTTCCTAAGGTACTGGGTCAAACCTCTAGGAAATGGAACCTGAGAATCTATATTTTTATCCATTTTTGGGGGGAATTTTGAGGCTGTGAGGCTGGTACCATTCAGAAGCATGGCCTCAGGGATTCACAGGTGCTGTGTGTTGCCTCGTTGAGAGTGTTATTTGTGATCATTATTTCTCACATATACTGTAGGGAAAAGGATTGAGATCTGTTCTGATTAATAGAATATCATACCACACCAAAAGTAATCAGCTCCCAGAAAGATAAGTGGGGTTAACTCCTGAATGGGTGTGGTTTTGTGGAGAGAGTGTATGTGTATTACATATTTATAAATGTGATATTTAATACACAAATTTATGAATATATTTTATATATATTTACATTAACATGTATATATAGATATATCTATCTTCTGTCGAAAAAGAAGCTCATGATTGCAGCATTCTATGAACACTAAGTTCCTTAATCAAATGTAATTATGCTCTTCATTAGAGCCAAGTATACTGTAAAAATGGTATCTCCAATATCTCATGGCAGGAAGGACTGGGGAATAGAGAACTTTATATCTCCAACTTTACTCCGAAACATGAAAGGCAAAGACATCAAGAAAGCTATTAGCTTCCACATGAAGAGGAACCAGAATTTGCTGGAACCCCGACAAAAGGTAATGTTGTGGCCTCTGCTGACACCAACCCTACCCCCCACCCCAGGGAAAGCATTTTCAACATTGCGTGGATTTTAGGCAAGTGAATAACTCTAAAGTCTTTTTTTCCCTCTATTTAAGCAACTTATATCTGCTGCCCAACTACGTTTAAATTATCTACAGATCCTTGGGGAACTCAAGACATATGGTGGAAAAATCTTTAATGCTACTCTAATGGTACGTATTATAGAAATGTGGACCCCCCCCCACTCTTTTTTAAGATTTTATTTATTCATGAGAGTCACAGAAAAAGAGGCAGAGACACAGGCAGAGGGAGAAGCAGGCTCCTCAGAGGGAGCCCGATGTGGGACTCGATCCCTGAACCCTAGGATCATGCCCTGAGCCAAAAGCAGACCCTCAACCACTGAGCCACCTAGGTGTCCCGACCCCCCACTCTTATAAGAGACTGTAGAAGTCCTCTGAAGATCAGTGTCTTTTAGCCTACAATTCCTGAGTGCCCCATCATATACTATAATTTGTTTGGGAAGCAAAATATTATACCATCGGGGAGTGTTTATCATGCTTGGTGCCAGCCCTGTGACACATGCTGGGGGAGGCAGAACTCAGTAAGACGTGATTGCCACCCTCAATGAAGCAAGGTACCCAACAGACCAAGTGAGGCCATGAGAAAGGCACAGGACTGTTGCTGTAGTCTGAGACTGAGTCTGAAGACAGAGGGTACCACTGCTAGCTTCGGGTTGAATATGGAAAGGAGAAGGGATTAGGGAAAAGCAGGAAGGTTGGATTGGCCAGATTTCAGTATGGAGGAAAGGCATTCTGAGGGATGGGAAGTGTACACAGTTTACTCTGGTACTTTGAGTATATGAAGGTGAAGAGGAAGACTTGGAGATCGTGAAAAGGGAATGAGAATGTTAGATTGACAGCTGGGCTGGGATCCTGATTGTTCAGAAGGGAAGAACTGAGGGTGGATCTGAGAAGGGAAAGGAGAAGCGAAAGAGTCCTCTGCTCCATTACTCATTCCTCCCCCAGCCTGCTTTCTGGAGCCTAAGCCTAAAGTTCTATGCATCACAGCCGTCCATGACTGGTGGGCTGCGGCCTACAGGGACTCTCCCCTGCCTCACTGTTCAGACAACCCCAGACTCCTCCTGCACAAAGCCAGACAATTTGCCCATTTGAAGGTTTTTCAATATATTAACAAAGCTCCTTTCAGTGTATTTGGTGTGCTTCTCAGTCATTTACAGTGATGGGTCAGTTTAATCAGGTGGAAAAAGAGAATCAATGTTTGGAGAGAAAGGAAGAGCATCAGATAGTTGGGAAAGGGAAAAATAGTTGAGTCTTTGTACAAGTAAGGTGACCAAAAGGTGGACAAGAGACTAAATCACAGAAAGGAAGGCTTGAAGATACAAGAAAAACTTCTATGTTTCCAATGGGCTAGTCCTGTCCCCTCCCAGCTGTCAAGTTCCTGTCCCCAGCCTCCCTTTACTTTTTCCTATCTAGGGTGAGAACTGGTAATGGGAGAAGAAGCCAGCCCCATTGAACTGGCTCAGGGTGCTTGCTGGGTGCAAGGATGCCACCAACTGTAGATAAATAGACTCTTGTCAGGAAACTTAATGTGAATATGATACTTGGATACAAATAATTGCAGTTAGAAGTGGCAGCTCAGTGCTATCAGAGCAGTACAGAGGCTGTGGTATGGGAACGACACAAAGGAAAAAGACTACTCTGGCTGGAGGAGATAGATCAAGCAGTTGCTTTCCATAGGCAGTAGATTTTGATGGAAGCTTTTAAAGAAGGGTCAGGATTTCAGTAGGGCACAGCATGAATATGGGCACATAGGTATGAAAGCACAGGTTGTGTTTATGGAACAGGTAATGGGTCCCATGGTCTGGTTCTCTGTTGTGAAGCGTCTTATAGGAGACACGTAGATACTCTTTTAGTTGTAGATAGGGCCCAGATTGGGCTCTTGCCTAGCTTGGTAATCTAGGGAAGAGGGGGTGAGGGAGGATCTGAAATAGATATCATGGAGTTTTGCAGAAAGCGGTATCATGTCTTGCATGTGCAATGTATTTTCACTAGCTTGTGAATGAAAACTAATTCTTCTTCTACCGAATGCAGTTACAGGATAGAGAATCCTACATTGCCCTTCTAGTTGGAGCCAAGTATGGGATTAGCCAAATTATCAGTAGCAAACTCAACATCATGTCCACGTTGGCAGAGTTTGCCAACATCAGCCGTGTGGAGCTGACAGAGGAGTCCGAGAAAGTGAGCATGGTCAAAGTATATCTTCAAGACGTCAAGGTAATGCATGGGGAAGGCATTTTGAATCCAACTTCTGGAATTTGGGGCTCAATTATCCTAGGGTAGTTTATTTATGAGAGTTTGGATATTAACAAAGTCTAATATCCTGCATTTGCTGAAGAGGATTAATCATCTATCCTATACCATCAAAAGGAAAGTAATGAATATGGTGCATTTTCCTGGGAAGGTCCTAAAAGGGGTGAGGGTTTTTTGGCTTTTGGGGTTGGTATAAACTGAGCTTGGAATATATACTTTCCTTATGGGTTTTTGAAACTTAGATGGGAGCAGCAGATGACTTTATCACATGGATGGGACCAGGATGGCTGCCCAAGATTTTGGAGGGCAGCAATGAAAGTGGGTAAATGATGCAGAGTACTTCCCAAGCCTCTCTGCAAGGTCCTACATTTACCCTCCTTTGCTTTATTTTCTGACATGTTCAAGGATGGTGCTTTATTATTTTTTTTTATCACCTGCTTCCACCTTTTCCATTTGCTCTCCTTTTCCTTTTCCAGATCAGATCTTGAAGGGACCCCACTGTATGAATGAGCAGGGTGGGGTGGGGTGTTTGGGATGGGGATATTGGACTAGGGAATGAAGAGGCAGGAGACATTGTAAGATTCAAGGGGAGAAACCCATTGTATGTATATGAGTGTGTATATACTTGCACGTGTGGTTGGGCCTATGTATGTGTGTGTGTATGCATGCTTATTTCAAGTCTTGAAGGTGAGAATATGAGATACCAGGAGGCCTGCCTGTGGGGCATGGCTAGACTTACTTCGAATCTCTCATTGGCCCCATGCGGGGCCAATGAGAAGTTGTCAGCCTTCAGACTGTCCCTTAGGCCTTTATATAAAAGCTCTCTTTACTTTCAAAGGTTCTGACGTTGCTGCTGGAATCCAACAGTGCAAAAGACCTGGCCTGCCTGATTGCTGGGTACTACAGGCTATTTGTCGACCCAGATACCTCCATTTTCCTGTGGCCGGGAAACAAACAACAGGTGCACCGGGTATCTGCTGAAGAAGGTGAGGTGCCAAGGCTTGCTCCTATAAGGGACAGGCCCTTTTCACAGCCTAAAGGGAGGGAGTGAATTGAGTTGAGTTGATAAGAGCTATTTTTTCATTTATTTCCTGGTAAACAGTTGATCTTTCTAAAATCCTGAATAGAGAAGTTTTCTTTGTATCTGAGAGTCACCTAAAGCCACAAAATGTGGTTGAACATCTCTGATTCCCTGTAGTATTTCCTAAAATTGTTTCTAAGATCCACTGAATTTTGCTTTATTTGCCAGCAAAAAAAAAAAAAAAAAAAAAAAAAAAAAAATCATTCATTTATTCAGAAAGTACAGATGACCTAGCTTTTTATTCCATGTCTAGGTGCTCTGTTGCATTCTCGTGAATTATAATAGAAGTTCTCAGCCTTATGTGTTTAGGAGAAGGAAGTACCCAGAGATAGAAGGAAATAGAAGGAAAGAAACCATGTATAAGGAATGAAGTAGTGGAGGCCAGATGAGATGCATAGACTCCCAGGCCAGCTCCCAGTTTCTATCAGGCTTTGGCTTCAGCACTGTTAATACAGCATTTTCCCACTGGTTTGCTGATAAATGTTGTAACACTCTCACTATGGCTAATTTCAGGCTACCAGTGTGATATCATTGAACGTGAAGATGGGAAGAGATGCTCAGTAGCACAACATTGTATGGCATTTCCTCCATTTGGATCAAATGGGCATGAATAATCTCAAGAGATTAGATGATAGTAAGATAAAGTAAAATAATTAGGAAGTGATGAATTTTGGATGCTTTTGGTTTTAACACAGTTTATAAACAAAGGATGATACCCTAGAGTCTAATCAGACAATGCAGAGTGGGGCAGTTGTGAAGGTCTGGTAGTGAGAGGGACTGCTTCCATTGGGGCAGGTGGCAGTGGGAGGGAAGATGCTCTATAGGGGGGCAATATGTGAAATAGATCTGGAAAGACTTGTGGAGCTAACCAGGCAAAGAAGAGAGGAGAGATCATTTGAAGCAGAGGGGACAACATGGACACATGACACAAGAACAAGGTTCTGATCTGTGAGAAGCTCCCTATAGTGGCTGGAGCATGTGAAGCCTACAAGGAGTAACCAGGCTGCTGAGGAGGGGTCAGGGCCACACTGACAGACCTTAACTTCTGTAGAAGAACTTAGGCTTTTCCCTGTGTAGAGGAAGCCATTAGGGGGTTTAAGTAGAGTATGATACGGCCAGAGAGAAGTTTTTAGAAATATCACGATGGAGGCTATGGTAGAAGAGAAATTGGAGGCCTGGCTCAGTGTCCCCAGTTTTCCTGCCATGAATCTTTCCCAGAGTATCAGGAGCTAAATGAGTTTTGACTGTTCTAAAAACCCCATAGTATCAGTGGGTCCCCAAAGCCAGGTTTCAAGATGGTGCCAGCCTATTGGCCTCAGACACCCACATAAGGTTGCTAAGAATACAGATTCTTAGCCCCCATCCCCTAGATATTTGACTTAGTACATCAGGGTTAGGGCTGAGGATCTGTTTTATTTTTTAAATATGATTCCCCATCTGATTTTGATGCCCAGACAGGACAGAGCTGGGATCTGAGAAGGGTGTTAGCAAACCCGGGTGATGCTGCACGTAGCAAAGTTAAATCCAGCCACATAATCTCCATGTTTCCATGAAGATATAGCTTTCCTCAGAAGTAATCCTGTCTCCATTATGCAATTCGGTTGATGTGGGAAAGTAGCCCTGATGTGCAGGGAGAATGTGGACTCTGGAATCCCAAGAGTCCTGTGTCAGCCAGTACAGTGTGATCTGGGCTGGCCACCCTGGAGATGGGAGGGCAGAGAGAGTAAAGGGTGGGAGGACATGAGCCTCTGTTGGTCCCGGAATGCTGTCTTATAACCCCTGGTGTCCCTTGCATTACAGGCTACGAATCCAGGGCATGCAGTGACTCAGAGGAGTCCTCTGAAGTGGACTGCGTGCTGGAGCCTCTCTCTGACGGACACGTGCTGAAGCTGGGCCCCTGCAGACCGCTCGTAAAAGAGGAGCAGCCTCCTGGGGACAGCCCCATGCCTGAGATGGCCAGGAGGGGCCCGAGCACCTCCGGGGCCAGCAGCATGACAGACAGTGCTGAGTCCGAGGCTTCTGACTCTGCCAACACTGAGAGCCGAGGCTGTAGGACCAGTGGCTCCAGTGAGTCTATGGATGCCCTGGAAGAGGATGACTTGGACACTTGCTCTTCTAGCAGGTCTGGCTTCTTCCACTCTAACTCACCAGGCTTCCCAGAGACTCTTGGTTCCAGCAGCCAAGAGGAGAGAAGCAGGATTGAAACCAATGGCTTCCTGTGTCTCCTGGACTTGGCTCAGCGAGCCAATCATCCATGCCAGAAGACTGAGTTTTCTGAGAGCCCCACTCCTGAGACTTTCAGCTGGGGACCAGAACCGAGTGCAGTCAGGCTGGACCCTAGACTATATGAGGGCAGCCGAACCGACTACTATAGCCTGTGCTCCAGTGTCTCCCTGGCCAGCCACCTGAGCAACAGCTCAGAGAGCACAGCTTCCCGGCAGGGCAGGGGCCTGCCAGCCTGGGGTCAGAAGGGCTGGACTGAGGCCCAACCCAGCTCTGCTCTGGAAGCCCTGGCCCCGCATCTGCCACTGGCCTTTGAGGACGGTAGCTCAGATGAGGAATACTATGATGCTGCTGACAAGCTCACACCCCCAGACACCCTCTCAGGTGAGCCCTCCCCAGCAGGTCTGTAGCCTCAGCTGACAGCTCCTGAACACCCAGCAGGGGCAGGGACCAAGCTCGAAGCAAAAACACATGGGTAAAGCAGGGTCCTTATTTGAGAAGGCCCATCTGGGCTCAGTGGACCAAATATTAAGTGTCACAACTTTAAGTCAGGGCTACAAGGGAGGTTAAGAGAACTATAGGTGAGTGGAGATGAGAGGCACTAATTCAAGAGTGGGAATCAGGAAAGGCTTCCCAGAAGAGGTTACAAATGGGCTGGGCCTTGTGAACTGGACAGAATTTAATAGAAAAGGGTTTGAGAGCAGTGCTCAGCAGAGGCAAGTGGCTGCATCATTATCAACCCTGATTCTACATTAAATGAGACTTTAATGCAAGGAGAACCCAATAGGCCATTGGTGGCCCCTTAAGAGAATCAGAAGAAAAGGCAGGGGATCTGTTGGTCCTGTTTCTTTCTGGCTCCTCATCCTTTCCTCCACAAGGAGTGTGAGATGTCTTTCCATGTAGAGTGACTTCCTGAGTTGACTTGAGATCCTTGCAGGACACCTAGATATGCACGTGCACGTGCACACACACACACACACTCACACACACTGCATGCTAAAGAAAAACAATTGGAAATAAACACACAGACATTGATGGTGACCCAGCAGAAGCTGGGGAAGCTGCCGCCCTTTTATTTCTGTCTCAGCCCTTCCCTGTTGTTCCCTGCCCTCCAACAGTTTCCTGTAGCTGGTGGAGAGAGGCCAGCTGCTCCTGAGCAGCCCCTATAAGGCCACTCAAGACCCTCTATGACATGACCTCTTTCTCTCTCTCTCTCTCTCTGCCCTCCTAAGCCCTCTTTCTGTGTACCTACCACACAGACCTCCTTGCTGTTCTTGAAAAGTGCCAAGCTCTTTCCCATTTCTGGCCTTTGCACATGCTGCTCTTTACTCAGAAAACACTCCTCACCATGATCTTTGGCTGCTAATTTCCCATCCATCTATCAGGCCCCACCTGGAAATTCACTTCCCCCCTGAAAAACTAACCAGACCACCAAGACTAGGGCTATGTTTCATAGCTCACCCTGAGGGCTTCCCACCTAGCACTTAGCACTGCCTATAATTGTCTATTTATTTGTGTGATTTGTGTGTTGATGTTTCTCTTCCTGACTTAAAAATTAAGAGTTCCTTGGAGTGTAGGAACTGTGTGTTTCATGCTCAGCCCTGTGTCACCAGCACATAGCGCCTGGCAATTTTGCTAAATGAAGGAATGACTTCTCCGCCATCTACTGAGTTCATTAATTGACCATTCCCCTAGAAAAGGAGAAACTTAGGAGCAGATTTGCACTGTTCTCCAAAGAACCTAGGACTTGATAAGGTTTTAAATGAGGTGCAGCCAGATTGGAAACAACTGATCTGAGTATAAGAACCCTCAGATTCTCAAGGGCTGGGATATGAACCTAATTCCTCTGGTGATTACCTGGACTTCTTTACAAAGTGCTTCTTCACTCAGAAACATCCATCCTGGTATGCACAAAATCCCTCACATCCACAACTGAGTAGTGACACTTTTTTAAAAAAGATTTTATTTATGGGGAGGGATCCCTGGGTGGCTCAGTGGTTTAGTGCCTGCCTTCAGCCCAGGGCGTGATCCTGGGGTCCAGGGATCGAGTCCCATGTCAGGCTCCCTGCAAGGAGTCTGCTTCTCCCTCTGCCTTTGTCTCTGCCTCTCTCTCTCTCTCTCTCTCTCTCTCTCTGTGTGTGTGTGTGTGTGTGTGTGTGTCTCTAATGAATAAATAAATTAAAAATCTAAAAAAAAAAGATTTTATTTATGTATTTGAGAGAGAGAGCACATAAGCAGGAGGAGGAACAGAGGGAGAGGGACAAGCAGACTCTGAGCTGAGCATGGAGCTTGATCCCATGACCTCAAGATCATGGCCCAAGCTGAAACCAAGAGTCAAACACCTAACTGACTGAGCCACCCAGGTGCCTGGAGACATGACATGTTAAAAAGATGTCAGAGAGCTTATAGAATTGCCAGCAAAGGTGAAGGGCTGGTTTAGACACAGGCAATAACCAGGCCTGGAGACTAGGTGACAGGATTCCCCACCATGTTATCAGGGTAATGTGGCTGCAAAAGATGTGCTCTACTTTTATTATTATTTTATTTGTTTAAAGATTTATTTACTCTACAGAGAGAGAGCCTGATGCGGAGCTTAATCTCACCACCCCAAGATTGCAACCTGAACCAGAAACCAAGAGTCAGACGCTTTTTTTTTAATTTTTATTTTTTTATGATAGTCACACACACACAGAGAGAGAGAGAGAGGCAGAGACATAGGCAGAGGGAGAAGCAGGCTCCATGCACCGGGAGCCCGATGTGGGATTCGATCCCGGGTCTCCAGGATCGCGCCCTGGGCCAAAGGCAGGCGCCAAACCACTGCGCCACCCAGGGATCCCCAAGAGTCAGAGGCTTAACCAATTATGCCACCCAGGCACCCCTTATTATTTTAAATCTATGTGTTCAAGTGTGAAGTTCTAGGAAATTTGTGGCGGACTTTCTAGATAATAAATTTGGCTACCTGGCTTATTGTGAATAGGGTATAGTCATGAAGAGTTCCAACAGACTGTAACCATTGGTGAGATTTCATTCCCTGAAAAAAAATTGGGATGCTGTGACCAAAAGACAATAAAATTATTGTGGACAACCAAGAATCAAAAACTATCTCCTACAATCATCATCCCTATCTTTTAGATGAGCAAATTGAGGAGGTCAAGATTTAGCATACCTAGGGTTACCCAGCCCAGCCAGGATTTGAACCCAGGCAACCCTGAGCCCTGGGTCCAAGCTCTGTAAATCTTTGTTTTTCTGCTTTTCATATACTTTTCCTTTCTTGATTCTCAGGGCCCAGAGCTGTTTCTGCTGCAGAACCCAGTGCCACAAACTCACAGAATAAGGTTAGCACTTGCACCCTTGAGGACGGCCTGAATCCTGGGCCAGATGGAAGAGAACCAAGCAGAAGGGGAGGTGTGAAGAAGTATGCTAAGACACTGAGAAAAAGAAGGTCTTTCCTACAGACTGACTACACCTGTCAAGTTTCATTTCCTCTGGTGCCATCAGCCTCGCTGGAGAGTGTGGACGACGTGTGCTACTACAACAGGGAGCCCTATCTAGCCCTCGGTGCACCCTCCCCAACTGTATCCTCTCTGCAGGACATGCACAGTGAGCCCGGCCTCCTGGAGACGAAGGCCCTGGGACTGCTGGGTCCCTTGAGGAAGCCCAAGAGCAAAAACCCAGCCTCCCGGGTCATGGAGATGGAGCCTGAGACCATGGAAACCAAGTCAGTCATTGACTCTCGAGTGTCTTCTATTTCTGCCATTCGCCTCCGGATTGACCCCAACCATAAAGAGAGTTCTGGGGATGCCCCCCTGACTGCCACTGTTGCCAGTTCCCCAGCGAGTACCCCTCACTGTTCCAACCCAGGTTCATCTGGCCCAGATAATTCTCGGGCAGAGCCTTCCCAAACCTTGTCTCCATTTCAACACTCAGATGGCAGTGCCCCCAAAGAACTCACCCTAGAGCTTGGGGACAGCACTTCCTCCCTCTCCAGTACTGACCCCAACCCAGATAGAGGCTGCCAGGCCATCAGCCCAGGGCCGCATAATGCCTCTCAAGCAGACACACTAGAGCTGGGAGGAGTCCAGTTTGAAACAAGATCAGGATCTTTGTTTACAAATCCTATGCAAGAAACTGCCCCCAAATGCACAGAGCCTTTGTTGTCTCCTCCACTCAGGCCTAGAAGTGGTGAATATGGAATATATTCAGAAGAGAAGATGGCTTCTTTCCCTTCAGAGGAGGAGCAACAAGGACAGCTATCTCTGGTACATGATGGAGAAGTTACAAACAAAAATGGCACTGATTTATTTCATGATGAATCTTGGAAAGATTCAGGGGACTCCAGGGGTGACCTGTCGAATGCTGTGCTACAGACTGGTGTCATCGCTCCAGCTGGTGCAATAATAGCCTCCCTCTCCTTGAAGTCTCCTGTAACAGGAACTGAGCAGATCCTGCCACATTCCCCCACAGACCCCAAAGGACAGAGCAGAGAAACCCCAAGCCAAACCTGCCAGGCCCAAGAGCAAAAACTCTTGGAAGAGCTGGATTTAGACCCTGATTTCTTGTTTGGGGACCAGACCATTCCATCAGCTTTCCCTCTGGAGGAGGTCAAGGCAGAGCCACTTAACCATATGATAGGGAAAGATACAGCCTCTAGGGACACTACGCAGCAGATCTGTTTTAATCCAGGTCCTCCTCTGCCAAAGCCACTAGCGTGTCCCCAAAAGGAGCCCCACTTAGAAGGCTCAAATCATTGTTCACTGTCAGAAAGCAAAGGCAAAAGCCCTAGCATCTGCCTTCCTGCTGAGAAATCTTTCCTGTGCTTTGCCCCAGAAAGCCATCCTAAAGTTTCTGCCGGTCTCAGGATGGCCACATCTTTGGGGTTTGTGGGTGCGAATGAAACAGTGGCCCCTAGGATTGGGATGGAGCAGTGCAGCTGCCAGTTCTCCTATGCCACGTGCTTCCGTGGCCTGCAGCCAGAGGCAGAGGAAGAAGACAGGGACTTGGAAGCACACCCCACAGCCCCCCTCACCTCACCACCCTCTGCAGGAAGCCGGCTGGCCCTACCCTGGAGGCCTGCCCGGACCCACAGCTGCAGTGCCGAGCCCCTGCCGAGGAAGAGCCACATCTGGCCAGAGTACTGCTCCAGGGCTCTGAGACAGCTGAAAGCTGCCCCTGCCAGCACCCCAGAGGGCTTCATCCAACTCAGAGAGAGCTTACTGGAATTACAAGATATTTTAGAAGCTTCCTGGGGGAATGGGAACAAACATCCCCCGGAGAAGTGCACCTGGCACTTTTCAGAAAGCCGGAGCCGCCTCTGCATGGGTTCCCAGAAACTCCTGTCGAGCTGTCAACATGTGATCAGAATGGACCAGTCCCCTGAAGAGATGCAGGGGGCCGTGCGGGACACCTTCCAGCACCTGGTCCAGCTGGCCGGCCTGTGCTTCCAGTTCACAGACTGCAGCCGCTGCTCCAGTCGGCACAGGGAAGCAGCAGGGAACCTGAGGGATGTGGTGTACGCCTACCATCAGTTTGTAGAGGCTGCTAAGCTGACCTGTGAGAGAGGCTACCACGATCTGAGTGTGAAACTCTTGGCCCGTAGGTGCACAGCCCTCACTGCTGCCGTGTTTTGTTTGACGCAGAAGTTCCGGGCATCCGCTGCCCTGTGAGCAGGCTGCTTGCCCAGGCCCCTACCCTGCCCTGGACACTTTCCTGAAAAGCCCCTCCATTCCTCTGCCCACCCCTCCAAAATGTTTACTAGAATATTAAAATAAACTGCTGCTTCATCCTGGCCTGAATCATACAGAGTGATGATAATAAGTTGGAGTCCAAAGCATTCACTCATGGTCATTCAACAAACAGTCACTGGATACACTGCATAAGACAAGTCCTTGCCCCTGGTCAGGATGCTCACAGACCCCCCGGGGAGTACAGATCAATAGATTGCCATCAGTAAACTATGCCCTACCAGGAGCTTATACTGGGGGTGTGGAAGGAAGCAAGAGGAATTCACAAACCATCCCAAGATGACAGGAATGAGGGAGGAAGGTGGCGGTCACTGAAAAAATGGTCTTGACTTCTCATATGACACTGATTTGGCAATAACTCACACAGATAGGAGTGAATACATGTGACATTTGATAGATTCTACTTTCATAAGGTTTGGCTTGTTGGCCAGGTATTCTTGGCCGCCTTCCCAGGACACGTATAGGCTGCCACTAGGTGGCAGTAAGTTCCTTAGTTGCACGGTGACCCACTTCCAGGAGTGTGTGCTCCATGCTTCTTCTGAAATTGACGCCACATCTGAATACTGCACCCTTTTTTTTGTTGTTGTTGTAAATATATAAAACGGCAAACATTAAAGCCCAGAATTAGATTTGCCTTTTTAAGAGTAATATTAGAGCAAAAGAAATATATTTAGTACCTTTCTCACTAATCTCAGTTGAGCCAGTTAATCTCAGTTAATTTTAGTGGGATGTTGGACAAGCTACTTAACCCCTCTATGCTTTGGTTTTCTCTTTAAATATTAATAGTTCCTGCTTTGTATGGTAGAAATATGGTAAATAATCTAGCAAATAGTAAAAGTTAATAATAATTCCCAAACTTTACGGATGCTTCAACCAGTATGATACCATTTCTTACATTTTGTTTTCAGACCCCGGGAAAACTGATTTCAAGATACCCTTGGGATGTCTTTTTACCCTGGCTTCTCTGTCGAGGCCAATTCTGGCCGAGATGCTCACATTGGGCTACTAAGGTTCATTTAAGGGGTCCCTTTGTCCTTCTGGTACTCCTGATCAGTTGTGGTCTGCACTGGCCCCCTAATTCCTCTCCTTCACCCAGAAAAAGCAGGGAGCAGAATGAGTACCTAAGTACCTAAGATCTTGGGAATCAGAGGAAAGCAATATTTTAGGAGAAGAGAAGATGCTCTTCTCACCCCTTGTTACCAGTTACTTGTTAACTAACCAGTTAACCAGTACTCGTGCCAGGAAAAGATGAATTTTCTTAGAGGCCTATTTCTTTTCACACAATATTTTGAATAACATTTAAATAAGGCCCTTGAACATAGATTTGAAGTGACTTTGTGGCCATGAAAAATAGGAACAATAGTACACTGAAATAATAAAAATTGTATGATGTTAATTAAACAGGACTTGAACACTTTTACCAGCAGAAAGCTCTGAAAAGCTATGCAACTTATTTACATGGACATGATTTATAGGTTCACAAGTTAAAGAGCTCAGGACTTCAACTCAACCAAGGCTTGAATCCTGATAGTGTTATTATAGGCACTGCTCTGGGCCTCAGTTTCTCCAATGGACAAAAGGAACTATTACTAGTCTCATTTAATGAGGGCCTACAGTGTGCCAGATGCCTTATTTAGATACATTGAATACATTTTCTTATCAATGGGACAATATCCTGAACTAGAGATCGTTATGTAATACACATTCAGTGTTATTGTGAGAAATAATCATGAAGGCAGGAAGACTGTGAAGCCTCTGGCATAGGTACTCAAATGTTTATTTCTGTCTTTCTTCACTTGCTCTCCCCTCAAATCCATTAACTTTCTTGGGTTGCTACTGTATGGAGTTGGTAGTTTACTCTGCAGTTCCCCTGAGGAGTACTAAGTTCCAGAAGTTCTGGGAAATCCCTCATTGTTGAGAGGCTAAAATGAAGGGTGGGGTGGGGGTGGTCCTGTTTAGCACTTTGAGATACATAGGCCCCTAGATGAAATACGTAGAATGTGATGCAGTGCAAGAGTCGTGTTTAATGACTAAGAAACTAGCAGACATTTGCACTTCTCTATCCTTTTCCCACTCACCATCACATTGGCTGATCTATTTCTTTATGAAAACATTTGTTACACCCATCACAGGTGATGCCTGATGCAGGATTACAGATGTAAATAATTGGATGAGAATCCTGTCTTCAAGAGCTCCTAGTCTAAGAGATAGGATGACATGTAAAGGTAGAGACCTATAATATAAGGCACTGTCTGTCGGCTCAGGACAATGAAAGAGGACATATAAGATGCTGTGAGAGCTCAAAGAAGAGAAGTCATTTTGGAGTTGTGGACAGAGTAGTGATTGTGGAAGTCTTCCTGTAGGAGGCAGCATTAATGAGAACTATGTCAAGAAGTATTTATGGAGTAGCTACTGAGTATCCTGTCCTGGACTTGGCAGATAGGAGGGTAAGTTTGGGATGTGTTAAGAAAGGAGAAAAATCACTCATTTGGTGATTCTATCATCAAACCATGCAGTGACATTGGGAACCAAACCATCAACATGATAGATGTTCCCTCAGGAACTTAAAATTAGTAGGAAAGACACAGGAGAAAAAAAAAAGATTACTGACAGGTGATATACAGAAACAAAGAGTGCCAAGATGTTGATAGGATGAGCCAATCTTACCTGGGTGATCAGTGAAGACCTCTCTGAAGATGGAAGGTTTAAGCTGAAGCCTAAAGGACAAGAAGGAGCCAGCCATAGAAAAAGTGAGAGGAAAGGGAACAGTACGTGCAAATCTTTGGTATACTTGAAGCATTTCAAGAAGCCAGGTGTGACTGGACCACAGCAAGCCAGAGGAAGAGTGATAGATGAGATTGGTGGAGCAGTCAGGAACCAGTCCAGGAAGGCTTTGGGAAAGTTAGACTTTATATCCAAGTACAGTGGGAAGCCACTAGGATTTGGAACAGAGGAGACACAATCATCTGGAAAACAGATGTCCACTGCGTGGTGGGATTTGGGGGGTGGCGGTGAAGGGTGGAAGGGGCAAGAAGAGATACAAGAGCAGTGGCAGGGAGTGCAATGTGCAGGGACCAGTAGGTGTGATGGGAGCCACTGAAGACCATCTGAGCCACTTCCCAAGCCCAGCTGAGTGAAATCCAGGACCAGCTTCTGAGCAGAGAAGAGGTGTTATAGCTGGGTTTTAGGAAAAGCCTTCTGGGAGATAAAGAATGTTTACTTTTAGCATTTAAAAATTGCTGTAGGGGCAGCCCAGGTGGCTCAGCGGTTTAGCGCTACCTTCAGCCCAGGGCCTGATCCTTGAGATCCGGAATCAAGTTCCGCGTCAGGCTCCCTGCATGGAGCCTGCTTCTCCCTCTGCCTGTCTCTGCCCTCCCCCCCCCCGCCCCTCTCTCTCTCTCTGTGTCTCTCATAAATAAATAAATAAAATCTTAAAAAAATAAAAAAAAAATAAAATTGCTGTAGTAGCCAATAAAGGATGAACTGAAGGCTTAGGGACAGGGTGGAGGTGTTGGAGGAGCTGTGGGAAGAAAGTCCAGAGAGGGAAACAGTGTGGGGTCAAGGAGGAATCCAACAGGGCTGTAGTATCTTTGGCAGGAGATATTTCCAGCTCATTCATGCTAGGGTCTCTCTGAAAGGGTGAGACCCCTGGGAATAAGGGGAAGAGTGAAGAGTGGCTGATAATTTTTATCAGACCAAGGCTTGGACAAGTCTCTTCATGTCTCTGAGCCTCACTTTCCCCATGGATCTCTGAGGTGAATTGAGTAAGGGAGAATGGCCAGAGGCTAGACTCATTAGTTAAGGCCCCAAACCGGGATATTTCTGTTCTCTGCCTGAACAGCCAGGTGGTGGTAAGGGCCGCTGTGTACTCAGGGAAGGCTGTGTCAGCTGGTGGGTTCTGTGGCTTGTAGAGGAGCCCAGGGGAGGGCAAGGCCCCCAGGCTTGAGGTGAAAGGTGACTCAAGACTGGTTTCAAAAAAAAAAGCGGGGGGGGAAGTGGTTTCAGGGAACATCTGGTTGAGCATCTGCCTTTGGCTCAGGGTGTGAAGGGAGGGTCCTGGGATTGAGTCCAGCATCCGGCTCTCCAGAGGGAGCCTGCTTCTCCCTCTGCCTGTGTCTCTGCCTCTATGTGTCTCTCGTGAATCAAATAAAATCTTAAAAAAAAAAAAAAAGACTGGTTGCAGCCCACTTTCCCAATTGCCCAGTTCTTGACAGCCCTCAAAACCCCTGGTTACTGCCGCTACCCTGTGAGGTCTGCGAACGGCTGGGATTGTAATCTCCATCTCACAGCCGGGAAACAGGCTCAGACAGGCGAGGCAATCAATATCTGCGTAAACCATAGGCAACACCCTAGTGTCAGCGCGGGTGGACTGGTGGACTGGAGCTAGATGCCAGGGTGAGAACTACAACTACCAGAATGCCATTCGGAGAGGGGGCAGGAACCGGAAGTGAGGCCGGAGGCGGGGCTTGACGTGCGCCGCGGAGGCTGCGTGAGGTGAGGGGTTCAGGTACGCCAGGGGCTCGTTGCGGGGCGGGCCTGGGGCTGGAGGGGTCTGGTTTGGGACTGCCACCTCGTGCGTGGGCGGCACAGTCACCGGGAAGGTCCTCTCGACAGTCTTGTGGCCTCGTGTCCTCCACCTTCTTGGTGCTTTCCCTTGCCGCCTCCCCTCACACTAGCAGCCTGTAGGAGAGGCGGGGCCCACAGGTGGGGTACTCTCGGGTCGGGGGTCTGGGTGCTCTAGTGCTGAAGGTGCCAGAGGACTGGAGCCAGTTTCCGTGAACTAAATTTTAGAAAATGAGAAAAGCGTGCAAACAGAGGCTGGCCCATCACTTAGCGTCCAGGGATATGCTCATCAGGTGGGACTTGGGTGAGGAAAGATCTGAGGCCAACTCAGAGATGGGGAGTGGGGTGGGGAATTGATCAAGTCAGCAAGTATTTATTGAGCGTCTGTTATGTACCAAGCCTTTTTGTAGGCATACAGGGTAGTGGACAAGGCAAACAGAACATCTGCTTACATGATAGACATGGAGAAATTCAGATAAAAAGTAAGTAAAACATGTCAGATAATGAAAATCAGAATAAAATGAGGCAGGTAGTCATATAGTTATCTAGGGGAAGAGCACTGGAGGTAGAAATGAGAGCAAGTGCACAGCCCTGAGGTGAGACTATCCTTGGTATGTTAGGAGCAGCAATTAGACCAGAAAGTGCAGAGGACACTTGATTGGGGGCGGGGGGGGGGGGGGGGGGGAGGCAGACCTTAATGATCAGTATAGGCCATTGTAAGGATTTCAGTTATGTATATAAGTGAAATGGAAAACACTGCATAATTGTGAGCAGAAGGGTAACATAATTATCAAACATTTAAGATGATGCTTTTCATTCTGCAAGGCTCAGTACTGGTCACTGAGTGTGTGCACCTGAATTCTTTATCGTCTCTTCCCTGGAAGAGCTTATAATGTAGTGGGGAAACAGACCATCCATGATGCAAGGCTGAGTCAGATAATTGGAGCCCTGTGAAGGCAGAATGGACATCATTCTCAAATCCTCAGCATGCACTGTTATGTTGGGTGCTTAGTAACTGTTACAGGATTAGTAACTAATTGAGAAACTCCAATACTCAGTACTGGACTGTAACAGAGGCTCAGAAAACATCTTTTTTCTTTTTTGTAAGATTTATTTATTTGTTTTAGAGAAAGAAAGAGCGAGAGCATGGGAGAGGGGCAGAGGAAGAGAATCTCCAGTAGACTCCAAGTGGAATGCCACGCCTGACACGGGGCCCAATCCCATGACCCTAAGACCATGACCTGAGCTGAAATCAAGAGTCGGATGCTCAACCGACTGATTCCCCCAGGCGACGCCAGAAAACACCTTTTTTTTTTTTAAAAAAAGATTGTATTTATTTATTCATGAGGGACAGAGACATAGGCAGGGGGGGAAGCAGGCTCCTCGCAGGGAGGCCTATGCAGGACTCAATCCGGGACCCCAGGATCACGCCCTGAGCCAAAGACAGACATTCAACCACTGAGCTGCCCAGGTGACCCCAGAAAACACTTTTTAATGAAAAAATGAAATGCTAAAACTGGCCATAGATAACATCTCACACAGATGATATCTGTGATGTCCAATTTCACATTTGTTTTCTGAGGATCAATAGGTAGCAAGCTTCTAGTTAATATTTACTGAGCTTCCATTTTGTGCCAGACCTTGTGCTGGCCTCTAAAGATACAAAGATGAAGAAGATGTGGTCCCTGCCCAATCTGCTATATTGCAGACTCTTCCGGTAGTGATTGGAATTGCCTTCATTGGATTTTCTTTTCTTTTTTTTTTTTTTAAAGATTTTATTTATTTATTCATGATAGTCACAGAGAGAGAGAGAGAGAGAGAGAGAGGCAGAGACACAGGCAGAGGGAGAAGCAGGCTCCATGCAGGGAGCCCGACGTGGGATTCGATCCTGGGTCTCCAGGATCGCGCCCTGGGCCAAAGGCAGGCGCCAAACCGCTGCGCCACCCAGGGATCCCTGGATTTTCAATATTGCTGTATCCCAGTTTCCTGAGAAACATCCTCAGGGACTATAGGAAGTTGAAGAGGTCTGAGATACAAGGAGGGGAATAGGAAGGAGGAAATGGGGATGGTAATGGTAAAATGCAGTTTCGTTTAACAACATTTATTCAAACACTGCTGTTTGCAAGGTTCTGTACTGTGAGTTGTTAGTGTTTATGTAAATATAAGTACACAGTCCCTCCTGCAAAGGAATTCAGTTTGGTGGGAGAGAAAACATGAGCATAGACTTTCCAGTTTTCTAAACAACAGTGGAAAACTCTACAGCCCCTCCAGCTACTCCAACACTGGCTCTCTTTTCTCCTTCCAAGCCAGACTTTTTGAATGAGCTATCTACATCCATTGCCTACCAGCCATTCCCCAAAAGGCTCTGGCAAAGAGGAGGAGCTCAATGAATATTTATTGACTGAATGAATGGATAAACAGATAAAGATACAAGATGCTGTGGAGTTCAGAGAAGGGAAAGCACTTGGCTGTTAACAAACTGGCATTCATTTAACAAATTGATGTGTTTTCTCACCTTGATAACAATGAGGTTTTTAGGTATTGGACCAGTTTATCCTAAAGTTTTCATTTGTCCTTTTTTTGAATGCCTAAATGTAGAATGCAGATGATGACTGATGATTTGTCCAAATAAGATTTGTCCAGTCATCTAAAGGAATGGTCATAACAGGTCTGGCTGTCTTTTCTTAAAAATGGTATTTATAATCAACATCGCTGTTCATATGTGAACACTGCAGCACTTTGGAAATGTCTAAGAATAATTGGTATTTTCCACATTTCTCTAGAAATAATATGCAGTACTAAATGTTATGTATGCCATAAATTCATAGTGATGCAGTCAATGGTATAACTAAATACATTAAAATTTGTACTGAGTATTAAAGGATTTCTAAGCAAAAGTAAACGTTAGCTTATACAAGAAAATGAACGCAAATTTCTAATCTTTAGTTTTGAAAATCTAGAATGTAATTTACTTGGCCATCTTCAGGAATATATCTGGTGGTCATATGTTGTTCACATGATATGTGATGAAAACCCAAAACTTCTCAGAAGCTTACCTTTTTAGAAAAACTAATAGAATAACACCAATTGGGGTTTGAACAGCCTGTATTTCATGTATAGTTGTTCCATGTCAGGTAAATGAATGTGTAGTTCTTGCACCAGTCCTGGCATGTAGTGTTATCCCATCTCATAGAATCGGTGACAAAGAGTTAAGTGTTTTAGCTATTACCCCACTACTCACATGTAGGAAGCTGAGAAGCATGGCTAAATCCTAAGACTGCTGTTTCCACTACAATAACTTGTGATGTCTAAATGAAAAACAAAACTAATATTTGGCCTGATTTTGAGCATTTGATGGAGTACAAGAAAAAATGAGCTCTACACTAGAAATGATTGCTAGGAACAGGAACTGCAGTCAAAACATTAGAGAACAGGGGCATCTAGATGACTGTCGGTGAAGTGTCCAAGTCTGGTTTTGGTTCAGGTCATGATCTCAGGGTGGTGAGATCAAGCTCTGATCCTTCAGTCAGGCTCTGAGCTCAGTGGAAAATCTCTACCTCTCACTCTGCCCCTCCCCCTGCATGTAAGCTGCATGTGTACATGTGCTCCTGAGCTCTCTCTCAAATAAAATAAATACAAAAAAACATTAGAAAACAAAATAGACACTATTCGGCTCTGTAAGGGGTAATATTTATACAGTTAATGTAAATGCAATTTGTTGGTTTACAAAACTTAGAAACAACCAAGGGGATAGACAAAGCTCAAAAGGATTAAAAATGATGACACAACACAATGTAGAACCTGTCTTGAACATGTAAAATTAAAGTTTCTGCTTACCAAAATTGGAACATTGAAGGAGGAAGAGAGAGGAAGGGAAAGATAAGGGTGTTTTTGTTCAGAGCCTAACCCTGAGATTGTTGAACGAGAAGTTTAAAGATATTCTTATTAAACATAGTAAAAATATCTTCTGGTAATTATCATGACAGAGGTATGGTATTAGACTTACCTTCCTATAATTGAAAAAAAGCTGTGAAATTAGACAGGTTATATGAAGAGACTGCTTTCAGGCATTGGACAATAGGCAGGACAAGACTGTTATCCTTGAGAGAAATGAATTTGAGATGGATTATAGGCCTAAATGTAAAAGCTAAAATTATAAAGCTTCTAGAAAGCAACATAGGATATCTTTGTGCTTTTAGGGTAGGCAACGATTTCTTAAAGGACACAGAAAGCATTAACTATAAAAGAAAAAGAATGATCAATTAGACTTGATTAAAATTTTTAATTTCTGGTCAACAAAGAGCAATGTTAGGAAAATGAATAGGCAGGCCACAGATGGGGAGAAAATATTCTCAAATACACATATCTGAAAAAGGACTAGTGTCTAGAAATATGATTAACTTCCACAGCTCATTAATAAAAAGATAATTTTAAAATGAGCAAAAGACTTGGTCAGAAATCTTACAAAGATATATTATGAATGACCAATAAATTGCCTGAAAAAGTGCTCAATATCATTAACAGTCAAAAAAATGCAAATTAAAACACAACTCGGTTCCACTACATAAGAATAGCTAAGGGATCCCTGGGTGGCGCAGCGGTTTGGCGCCTGCCTTTGGCCCAGGGCGCGATCCTGGAGACCTGGGATCAAATCCCACATCAGGCTCCCGGTGCATGGAGCCTGCTTCTCCCTCTGCCTATGTCTCTGCCTCTCTCTCTGTGTGTGTGTGACTATCATAAATAAATAAAAAATTAAAAAAAAAAAGAATAGCTAAGATTAAGAAATCTATCAACAAAAAAAAACAATAAAAAAAAATAAATCTATCAACAGCAAATGTTGGTGATGATGCAGAGCATCTGGGAGTCTCCTTCATTGCTGACAGCACTGTAAAATGGTACAGTTACTTTGAGAAACTTTTGGCAGTCTTTTATGAGTTAAATGGGCAACTGTCCTATGCCCCTCAACTCTGCTGTTAAGTACTTAGCCAACAGATATGAAAACATACATCTACAAAAATACTTGTAAGAGAATGTTCATAGCAGCTTTATTCATAAGAGTCCCAAACTGGAAAAATCTCAAATATCCATCAACAGGAGAATAAACCAATTGTGATTCGGTCATAGAATGGAATTCCACTAATCAATTAAAAGGAATAAACTTAATACATGAAGCAACATGTATGAATCTCAAAAACATGTTGAGGGGGAAACTGTCAATATCACTGGTTGAATCCATTTATATGATGTTTTATAATAGGCACAGTTAATCTATAGTTATAGAAAAAAAAACAATGGTTGCTTTTGTGTGGTTGTGGGAATGGGATGGAGATTGACTTGGAAAGTGCAGAAGGAAAGGAACTTTCTAGAGTGATAGAAATGTTCCATATCTTGATGAGGGTGTGAGTAACACAGGCCTTATGCTTTTATCAAAAATTCATTGAACTGGTATATTTCTCCCTCACACACATTCCTGAGCTGTACCCTTAAAATCTTTGCATTTTACTGTATCTAAATTATACCTCAAAAAAATTTTTAAAGGTTGGTGTAACAGAAAAATTAAGAGGTGATTTGAATTTTTTATTTTTAAAGATTGTATTTATTTATTCATGAGACACAGAGAGAGAGAGAGGCAGAGAGAGAAGCAGGCTCCATGCAGGGAGCCCGACGCGGGACCCGATCCAGGGTCATGTCCTGGGCTGAAGGCAGCGCTAAACCGCTGAGCCACCCAGGCTGCCCAGGTGATTTGAATTTAAGTGTTTCGTAGGGAGTTGATATAATTCAAAGGTGATGATTTAAGAAGAAATGGAGAGCATAGGATTTCATGTTAAGGAGTCAGTTATCAAATGAACTAAAAACACTTGGTTAACAAGTTGCCCCTAGAGGTGAGAGGGGTTGGAGTGAGGATCATTACCTTTCATTATAAATAGGGCTTCTTAAAAAAATTATATGCATGAATCATATTACATAGATTTACGTTTGCAGAGATAATACTTTTCCAAAGATGATGGTAGCACACTGGACTCAGAGGAGCAGCCAGAAGCAATGGACATATCATTCCTTGTGACACTTAGCTATAGATGGGAGCCATTTTTTTTTATGTACAACATTCCCAGGGATTTTGAACAGCACTTTGAAATTATGGCATTGGTTAAGTGTGCCATAGCAGTGGTTCTCCATATTTTCCTACCTCAGCACTTCTGATGGATATTAATATTCTCAATGATGACCGTGGCTTTCAGCTGCAGTGATACTTAACTGAGTTGGGAGAGGGAATAGATAGTTTGGAAAAACAAATTGTGAAACATCACCAGCAACCCAGAAGGATTCTTGGTTGGTTTCAGGAAACTCATTACCATTTTTTGGCTAGCTCTTATTCTCCTAGGATATTTCTAGTACTGGACTTTGCATATAGTAGATACTCAGTAAATGTTTGCTAAAGGAATAGTTTTGAATATAAACTGAAACATAATGGAGGAGGTGGCTTTTGCTATTTCTGTCCCGCCCTCAACTACTACATGGATTTTGAAGAGCACAATAAATGACTGGATTACCTGTGCCACTGCAGCAGTGAATAATCGTTGATTGCTTGGAGGTGTCAGTTTTGTTTGTCTTCTAAGAAGTGGATTCAGTCCTTAGTACTAAAACATTTCTGTGCTGACTCATTTCTCTGGAAGACACAGATGCTTTTGTTTGAAACATCTGTGTTAATATTTTCCACACTTTTACTCCTTCAGCAACACAGTAACACTCTTTGATACCTCTGTAAGTGAAATAATGTAACATCTCACATAATTATGCCTTTTTCCCACCTGGGTGAGAAGGACAGAAGACTAAGCACATGGACTGGAAATTGGAAGGGAGTGCTCAGAAAACAGACTCACACTTGCTGCAGGAACAAGAAGTCATCCTAGAGGACACAGGTGAAGATAGCATCTCTGAAAGCTTCCAGCTTCTACAGATCGATGTGGAATGTGAGCATCGGGAGGTTGAGACGCTGCCCACAGGCAGTGCAACGTGGTGCTCAGTAAGTGCAGCGAGTTGCCTGGCCATTGGCTTTGGGATGATCCTATGTCCCAGAGTCCCCTTGTATAAGGGTAGGTACTAGTAACAGACTAGGAGTGAGTTTGGCATATTCCAAAATTGGATGAATTTCCTGCTAACTGGTTTAAGGTTTCAGTTCCACTTGCTTCATAAGAAGAGTAAATAAAGCTCAAGGGGAATTTTTGATACACCTTGGAAGGATCAGGAAATCTAAAGTCTGCTTTAGGCCCTGTCCCTAATACATTTACTTTGGACACATCACATCTCTTTTTCTGGGGTTCTGCTTTCTCTGAACATAATCCAATCTTTTTCTAATATCTTTTTTTCTCTCCTAACTTTAAATCTGATTTAAAAAAAATAATTAAGTAACTTTTGAATATTCATTTTCCATGTCAATGCTTACAAAGTTCTCAATTTTGTTTTCTGGATAACATAAGAAAAATGTCCAAAGAAAACAGAGACACTGGGAAAAGATAGTTGCAGCAAAGAAGAGCAAAAGAAAGCAAGAAAAAGAAAGAAGAAAGGCCAATCGTGTAGAAAATTCAGGTAACAATACATCAATACATCAAATTGCTGGTGTAATCATATTTATGTCTTAGCAAACTGGTATCTGCATGTTCCTGGGAGAGTGGGAATATTGTTTTTAAGTAAAAAACATCTTGGAGGTAGAACCTTTCTATTTTGTTGGGAAATAAAGTATCAAAGCAGAATTTAGGCTGCCTTTCACAAATCTAGTGCACCTATGTGTTTATGAGCTCAGAAGCAGAAGGAATGACAAAATCAGCAGCTAATGTTTACCCAGTGCCTTGTGCTGGGCTCATTGCTGAGATTTTTACATGCATTACCCTAAGGGTAATGCTTTTATTATCTCCATTTTGTAGGTAAACTGACTGAGGCTCAAAAATTAAATAACATGCCCAAGATCATCTAGTAATAAATGAATGGATTGAACTCTGATTTACACCTGGCAATGTGCTCCAGAGCCCACACTCCTCCCCACTCTGCTGTACCCAAATGAACAAATACATTGCCTGAGTTTCAGGTTTCTCTTTGTATGCAAAAAGTACTCAGTTGGCTGGGAATATTTCTTTCTTACTGAATGTATTCCTTTATTTTCCCACTTTTATTCCTTTCTGATAATTTCACTCTAGGCATCTGCCCCCAGCACAGCAAACGTTTTCTGAGATCCTTAACGAAGGAGAGACTTTTGGAAGCCAAACACTCAGGACCAAGACTCTGTATTGATCTGAGTATGACCAACCACATGTCTAAGAAGGTAGGACATCCATTAAACTCTGAATTCCTGCTCACATGAGGGAGGTCAATGACCAGTTCCAGCTTCTATAATTCCATAGTAAACCAGCAAAAGTGTTTAGTTTTTTATGCATTAAGCCACTCAGTTCCAAGATGGCTGTTGTTTTGAATCAGAAAGAGAATAGATAACTTCTAGTTTAGTTTGCAAAGTTTTATCTTATCTTCTTTTCTGAGCTGTACACTGTTGCCTCTGTGTTCATGGTGTCCCTAGTCTAGATGGGGCCTTTTGTGTTCAGTTCACCAGAGATGAAATCTGGCTTTCTACTGGGAAGAGAAATACTTGCCTGGTTGCATGTTGTGAGGACATGCCCTGGTGGAAGGTCTTCCTACAATGTATGTGTTTTAATGGTTTTCCATTCACCCTATTGTGAAGGAGAGATTCCACCCTAGACTGAAAAAAAAAACACACTTGACATTGGACAGATAAGAGTGATAGCAGTTTATTAGTCACCTGTACTCAGCCCAGGGAAAGGATGACACTGCATGCCATGTAGGGCCATAGAGGGTTACACTCAGGAACAGATGGAACAACCAGGGGCTGTGGGAGGCAGGCTTTGTAGTGTCATGAGCCTGGGGTACCCCCTTGGTTCCTACAGGAAGATGTGATTGATTTGCTGGGAAAAGTTCCTAGGCTAGCAGGGAATTGAAACTCACTCCTCGCAGATAAGCAGGAACTATGCCTGGTCCCTTTGATAGAAACAACTCTTTAGCTAGGGCACCTTATTGAAGGGAGCAGAATTGGGAGAACTTTCAGTTGAGTTTTTCAGGGCCCACCTGGTTTCACCAGATGTCTAATTAACACACAGTGGTGGGCCTTCATTTTAGGCCTTCCACCACAAAACATATTTTTCTGTTTGTCAACATCTCTTGTTGTATGTGCTGGTGTTTGCATGTTTTTCAGAGAAATTAGAAAGACTGAAGATCTGGGGTTCTTACATGGAACCTCTAAGTATAGCCCTCTGAAAAGGTCAACCAAGAATTTTCTACTGTTTATAGTAATTGAGGTATCAGATTAAATAAAACCCAAAGTGTTTTTTCTTGGGCAGCCTGGGTGGCTCAGCAATTTGGCACCGCCTTCAGTCTAGGGCGTGATCCTAGAGACCCAGGATGAGTCCTGCGTCGGGCTCCCTGCATGGAGCCTGCTTCTCCCTCTGCCTGTGTCTCTGCCATTCTCTCTCTCTCTCTCTCTCTGTGTCTCTCATGAGTAAATAAATAAAATCTTTTTTTTTTTAAGTGTTTTTTCTTTTGAACCAAATCATGCCAGATTGTTTAACTACCTTTCTTAAGGGTGTTGTCTCTGAATCAGGAGGGAAAGTTAAAACTTCCAACCCTAGTAAATCTTCCAGAGTTAGGGAGAAGCTGCCAAGTTTATCTGATGGAGTATTAGAAAATGTATAGTATTCTGACCTTGTTAAAGTAAATAGTAAATAGTATATGGTAAAATTTTAGATAGGAGCTAGAAGAACAATTCCATATATCATATATTAGATATATAACAACAGGTCCAGAAGGAGGGAGAATGCTCAGTCTTTGCATTAACCGACTATTTTTGGGCTAGTGTCATTACCTTAACTTTGATCTCTAAGGCAAGTTCGGTGGGGTGTAACATGCAGGCCCACATATACATACTAGCTCCTAGAGTAAAAGGAGCCCTTCTGTGATCCCTGGGTGGCGCAGCGGTTTGGCGCCTGCCTTTGGCCCAGGGCGTGATCCTGGAGGCCCAGGGCGCGATCCTGGAGACCCAGGATTGAATCCCACATCGGGCTCCCGGTGCATGGAGCCTGCTTCTCCCTCTGCCTATGTCTCTGCCTCTCTCTCTCTCTCTCTCTGTGACTATCATAAGTTAAAAAAAAAAAAAAAAAAGTTAAAAAAAAAATCCACCCTAATCGCACCTCTGTCTGCAACAAAAAAAAAAAAGGAGCCCTTCTAGTTTATGAGATTTCCCAGAGTAGCATTCAGTGAACTTACTGAGTAACCATTTCTTGATAATGAATTTAGAAAGAGTGGGCATGTTTCCAAGCTAAGTCATCGGCATTTCTTTGAAGGAATTAAGTAGACTGGCTGGACAGATCCGAAGGTTGTATGGTTCAAATAAAAAAGCTGACAGGCCATTTTGGATCTACCTCACTGGATTCACAACAGACAGTTCCCTCTATGAAGAGTGTTTGAGGATGAATGATGGATTTTCTAGTTACCTGGTAAGCCTCATTTTATGTCTTATTTGAAGTGTCATTTGAAAAGTAGGTTGTGTGCTAATAGTACATTTTTAAAACTTTTTTATGTTTTGATATAAAAACGTGTGAAATATTTGTTTTCACTATTGCAATCTAAAAAATGTTAGAACCTCTTATCAGTTCTTATATTTCTAAACTTTCAGCCTTCCACTGCATTGGTGATTGAATATTACCAGTCTCTAGGACTGTATTTTGTATCTTGCATATTGTATGGTAGCCTGTATGCTCCAGGAATGATTGGGGAAAATGCCATGACTCCTTTCTTGGTTATAGTAGTACAGAATTAGGGAACAGGAGTTGTGGGGGAAGAGAAAATCCCTGTGGAAGTAATGTGGATTCAAGAGGAGTTTTAGGGAATACTCAGTTACTTTTTACATCTTTCCCTAGGGTCTAATGAATGTAGTGATTGTAATGCAGTCAGTAGTCCAGATCACTTCCTAAGATGTGCCACTGAATATGTCCTATGTGTTTGTGTTATATAGCTGGGACTGGACTGTGTGAACTTTCCCAGGGAGGTTCACAGAGGCAGTGAGCGTGCAAAGTATCCTGTACGGTCCTACACTGTTAGTTGTGGTCACTGTTACCGTCTTAACAGTCTGTTCTATAATACAACCATTTCCAGCTTTTCTTCTCTACAAGTGTTTTATGATTCTTTTATGTGAGCCCATCAGGCCCACTCTTAGGGCTGCGACAGGCCCACACTTAGGGCTGCAGAGTTCCCTTGCTTCCCCGTCTTCATGCCTTTCCTCCGTGACTCTCCCCACGTTCAGTGCTTCTTCCTTTTGTATGTATCAATCTCACCTCTTCTCAGAAACCAAGTTCCAGCCTTCCCTTCAGTAGAAGGTCATCCCTGGTATTGTCACTCCCTCATCTATCATCCTGGGACAGCCTTCCTATACATCTGTTAGGGCCTCTTGTTGCTTTGTCTCATTTTGTAGGATTGAGTGTCCTTTCTGCTTCCCCTCCCCAGCTGAGCACCTTCTGACAACAGATTGTCAGACATGTATCTCCTTGATGCACATAGGGGCCATACCCAGCAGAATAGATAGATGCCTGGTAACTAGTTGCTGCAGTGTGGGCTGCATCTTAACCTAGTTCACACTACATTGGATTATTTACATTTTTCAGCTAGACATAACAGAGGAAGACTGCTTTAGTTTATTTCCTCTGGAAACCCTTGTGTACCTGACTCCTGACTCAGAACACGGTATGTACTTGACTGCATGGATTCATGTAGCACTTTGTTCTTAGCCCTTGTTTGACTATTCTCTGTGTCAGAACTTGTTAAAGCCATCCAAGGCGTTATCAAAAAAAAAAAAAAAAAAAAAAAGGAAAGAAAAAGGAATGAATATTAATTGCACATGTCTTATGGATGGATACATCACTATGCTTTCCATGTTTCCTACAATGTATGCACAGCTGTATAGATTTGGGTCTTCAGCCTCGGCTGGACCTTGTGAGCTACCTGGTAATCTTTCCCAGTTTCCCCAGTCAGCTCCCTTCCTTGGCCCTTCTTGGGTCAATGTTAAACACATATTTTTTTCCAGAAAATTGACTAATTCACATAATTTTCAAATTTATTGGTATCAAGTTGATCTTAGTTTTCTTTTCTAATTATTTCACATTCCTCTGTCATTTTAATTTTGTCTCTTTTCTGGGTCCTCATGTTGATTTGAATCAACTACCTTTTTTTCTTGATCAGATATGCCAAAGCTTTGTCTTTTCAGAGAATTAACAAATCTATTACCTTTTGGTTTTCTATTTCATTAAATTTCTACTTTTAATCATTAATAATTCTTTGCTTTTACTTTCTTTGGATTTAGAAATTATAAAACCGATTTGATCTCAATGGCCTTCATTTTTTCATTAGCTCTTGAAGATATTGATCTAAACAAAGTTTACATCCTTGGTGGACTTGTGGACGAAAGCATTCAGAAGGTAAATGTACATTTCAGACCTAACAACTGTATTTTGAAAAGTGGGGCTTACTTTCAGAGGCAGCTGCCCTATCATAACCTTATGCAAAAGGCCTGAAAACTCAAGACTAGAAAGAACCTATCCTGCCTAGGTTGACCCTTCTACTTGTGAAGCTCCCTGTCCTCATCAGCATTAGCAATCCTGACCTGACAGCCCAGTTGGGAACTGGAATGGGAATGTTTGGTAATTAGATAAATAGCCATTGTTGAGCTCCTTTCTTCTCTCCTCTTTTTAGTTCGGCAAGGGTAATTCTGATAGGATATTGACCAATGAAATATTGACTCAGCATTCTTACCAGCTATTTGTTCTTTGTGGGAGAGGAGATTGCTCCTTCTTAGGCCATCTTTTCTGCTGACATAAGACTTATTTTATAATCTCAACATCAGTAGGACAGTCCAGATTTCTTTTGAATTGGAATTTTATTGGAATGGCCTTCTTGTGGAAGAGCCATTTTACTTGCTTGGTGTGTGGCCCTGAGGGGATGGAATTAGGACAAATGAGTGAAAAGCTCAGAGAAAACTGAAAATTTGGCTATCAAGAATTTCCTTTTAATTTGTACTGTCAAAATTAGAGGTTTCCCCAGGATGCATGGAACTCCCTTTGACAAGGATTGTCCATTTGAGGACAGAGCCCACTTAGGAGGGAGGCCATAGAGGATACACCAAGATTGGAAGGAATGTTTAGAGTGGAATGGTTAACTATTGAGGCCCCTTCCCAACCCAAGGATGTTAATTATCCCAGTAATCTAAACCTTTCTCTTTAATCCTCAAATTTTAAGTAGGTAGATGATCTTTCCAGAGCTTCTTACAAGATAGCAAATAGAATTTAAACTTCAGTTCATGACTCAGGGACATCTTTAAAGGGATATTAGTTACTGTACTCCGATCCTAAATGGCCTCAGATGGGGGGGGGGGGTTGGGTTCTTATGACTCTTTTCTGCAGTTTTCAGAGCCTTTTTAATTGGGCTGTGTGCTCTCATGCCTTAATGCTGTCTTGTTGTCCATGGTGTATCTGACTTGAATCCTCTCTCTTTTCTCTAATTTGCTGTTGCCCAATGGCAATGGGCTAAAAACTCCAGATATCCAGAACTGCATCTTACTGAGTTAGGGTCAGGAGTGTTCTGATTGATTAGACTTCTTGAACTTTTGGATACAGATTGTGGCTGCAGATAGGCCTCTCTTTATTTCCTTTTTGATTGTAAGTAGCAACTAGTGGATAGATGACTCCCAAGGAAGTGAGATGTTTGCTGCACAAGCCATTTCTCACATGGAATAATATTCTGCATTATCTGCAGTTCCTTCCACTCTGCCATAGGCTACTGATATTTTTTTTAAAGATTTTATTTATTCATTCATGAGAGACACAGAGAGAGAGAGAGAGAGAGAGAGAGAGAGAGAGAAAGGCTGAAACACAGGCTGAGGGAGAAGCAGGCTCCATGCTGGGAGCCTGATGTGCGACTCGATCCCAGGTCTCCAGGATCACTCTCTGGGCTGAAGGCGGCGCTTAACCACTAAGCCACCCAGGCTGCCCAGGGTGCTGATTTTTAATACACTTTTCATGTAATTAACGATTAGAGATGGAAATTGGAGTGGTGGTAAATGGGGTTTTTCAGCTTGTTATACATATTACAATGACAATCTTTGTCATTTTTAAAAGGAAAATATTTAACTGTGATTTACAGAAGGTGACATTTCAAAAAGCCCAAGAACATTCTGTCAAGACAGCCCGCTTGCCAATCCAGGAATACATGGTCAGATGCCAGAATGGGAAAAACTATCATTCAGAGATATTGGCCATCAATCAAGGTACTGCTGAATGGCCTACACTTGACATGTGTTATTTCTGGTGCTACTTCTTTGCGTTGTGTTGAAGTATAAATGGCCCTTGAAGCAACCCTGACTGACTGATGTGCTCAGATTTTATTGCATACACTTGATGACGGGTATTGTGGCCTCTCAGAGGCATTTTTCATTTTCTTCCTAGATCCCAACTATGTTAATGGTAGTTGAAATTTTTCCCTTGGCCTAAAATGCCCTGTATTCAACCCATCATTCGACAGTGAATTCCCATTTGTCCTTTAGAATTCAGCCTAGGAGCGTCTCGGCCTCTGCTTGCCCCCTCTCAGCCACATCAGGGGTCCCCCTTGGTGTTCCCATTGTACTATTTTCCTCTCAGTGTTGCAGCACTGTCGGTAAAGGTTCGTATCTGTGTAGGCTGAGGTCCCTGTAGGCAGTTGGGTCCATGTGTGCTGCAGCGTAGTTTTGTTGAATGAAATATTCCAGAACACCCTTTTCCTCATTAGTCCTTTATTAGTTCTTTTTCCTCAGTGTGGTCACTGTTTTCTTTTTACCCTTCTAACAGTATTTGATATCCTGTCCACATACTTTGAGACTCAAAACTGGCCTGAAGCACTGAAGAAAGGAGTTTCTTCCAGGAAAGGCTACGTTCTTCAGAACTCAGTGGAATGATGGACAGCCTAAGGAGCTGCAGGAGGCAAAGCTGCTGGAGGTGCTTTGACAGAGAAGCAGAGCAGAGGCTGGCGATGGCACACACTTGCCTTTACCTTGACATCCTGGTTCTTCCCTAGAATATAAATTACTAATAACAGGGACCATATTTTATGCTCTTTTCTATCTCCCATAGTGCCTGGCTCATGGGAAGAGCCCAGATATATATTGACTAAGTAAAAAGTTTACATAACAAGGAATTAGCCCTAAACTATATGGCTTTGGATGTATTAATTCATTTTCTATATACCTATTTGTGAAATATCTACTCTTTAGAGATAGCTTAAATAATTGTTACATCAAGTTTAATTTTCACTCAACTGTCATCATAAAGTTGTAGCACTTTCTCTAGCCTCCTCTGATGCTGCTCATTTTCCTCAACTCAGTAATATGCCTGACATGTTTCACAGGATTGACCTGTCCTAACCTAGCCCTGCTTTAAGTCCCTGTAGCACTTCATTCCCACCTTTGGCTCCTACCGTGTCTCCCCTGCTCTGAGTGTGGGAGTGGAGGCTTTCTTCCTAAAGTAGCCTCCTAATAGGACACTTTGTGGGAGTATCTTTGTATCCCTTCTGAGCTTTGTACAAACTAGATTCTTCATATATATTTGTAACTAACGGGTCAAACTGAAAAGCAAAACCACAGTATTTAAGTCTAACTTAAAAATAACCAGAAAGTACATTGCTTCTGACGCAAGCATGTTGGATCACCTCTCATTACATAAATCTCAGTGATCCCTTCTCTCATATCTTAGTTATGTACAGTTGCTTCAGTTACTCTGACCAGTTTGGGTTAGTAAACTTGTAAGCTAAGTTGTTAGCAAATTCAGAGAATGTATTCTAGATCTCAAAAGAACCAAAACGTTACTCCTCCGCTCTGTCCCTTCCCCATCAGAATTTAATTCTTAAGGAGCTATGATCACCTTATAAATTGTATCAGTGTCCTTTTCTTAAAAACAGCCAATCTTCAGGAAACATCTTTGGGAATATATAATGCTCCTTGTTCTTTAGCACCATATTAAACGAGTTCTATAATCTTTGTCATCCAAAAGGGCCCTCCTATGGCTAGGCTTCAAGGATATCTCATACTCTCAGGGAGGTCTCTGACCCCAGAACACTGACCTGAATCATCTGCCAGGCTTCATTTTCACCTCTAAAGGCTTAGCTTAAAACACCAAACAGCATGGAAGAATTTCCTCTCCAACTCTATCACCTCTACCATTTTTTAAAAACCTAGGCATCAAGTTTTGGACTTGGCTTCAGAGATCCTCATCAGTGTTATTTATAAAACATATTTATAGGGACACCTGGGTGGCTCAGTGGTTTAGCGTCTGCCTTTGGCCCAGGGCGTGATCCTGGAGTCCCGGGATCGAGTCCCACGTCGGGCTCCCTGCATGGAGCCTGCTTCTCCCTCTGCCTGTGTCTCTGCCTCTCTCTCTGTCTCTCATGAATAAATAAAGAAAATCTTTAAAAAATTAAAATAAAAACATTTATTAAACAACAAAAAGCTGGACATACCCAAAATATCCTATAATATGAAAATAATGAAATCTATTGCCTTTTTAACAACAATCACATAAGAAATAAATGTTGTTCAGACAGAGTATATTATAAAGTAGTATAAAAAGTAGAATCCCATAATTCCAATTTGAAAAAAATTCACATACACTGTGTCCATAGTGTATTTGCTTCTTTACGTATTCTATATTTTCTTTGATGAACATGTTTTACTATTATCAGAAAATAATTGTTATTTTAACACTTACTTTGGTTTATTATAAAAGCTGCCCTTGGGCAAAACTAGAGGAGTTAATGCCAAATAAATGATCATACTTTTAGTAAACTTTATTGTAAAGAAAAAATACATCATTATTTTATAATGATTTTTCTCACCCACAAGAACATGGGTGGCAACTAGTAACATTTTTATAAAAATATTTAGGACTTTGATAAGACAATATGTACATTCACATTTTGTCTTCTGAAAGTTTAATGGGGAGAGAGTCCCCTGAAAAACTTTTCCCCAGGAAACCCATAGTCTCTTGGGTCAACTGACCCATGAAAAAATTCCATCTAACTTTCTGCCAATCTGGAGAAGATCTGTTTTCTTTGATCTGCTGTCATGTGTTCACAAGCTTCTAAAATGTTTGCCAAAATTAAGGTCTGCTGAATGGTCTTTGCCTTAACCCATATTCTTCCATTCATCCCAAATACTATCTCGAGTGGGTAGAGTTTTCCCACTTCCTGTAGGATTTCACAGTCTGGAGCCAAGAGCCTAGTAAGGAAATGGAAAGAAAATTAAATTTAAGAAGTGTGACCTGACTCTCTTTTAGAAGAAGACTCCTACTTTCTGGACAGTTCTCCATAGTTACTCAAAACCCCATCAACATCATCCAAGAATAAGGCACATGACATTTGCTGCCCCCTTTCATCCAAGCACACTTAGCAGTATACCACAGGTCACAACAGTGGATTATCCTCTACAGAGAAATCAAACTCCTGGGGCACCTGGGTGGTCAGTGGGTTAAGTGTCTGCCTTTAGCTCAAGTCATGATCCCAAGGGTCCTAGAATCATGCCCCACTTTGGACTCTCTGTTCAGTGGGGAGTCTGCAGCTCCCCCTCCCTCTGCCACCCTTCCTACTCATGGTCTCGCTCTCTTTCAAACAAAATCTGTAAAAAAAGAAAAAAAAATTAAATTCCCTGTGTCACCAACTTTATAAAAACTGTATAAAGTTCTTCCCCAATACTGTCAGAGTACCTTAATTCTAGGCTTTCGAATTCATAGCTTTTTTTTTTTTTTTTTTAATCTATGGTGCTAAAAGAACAGGTTAAGCTTATTTCCCTGACAATGTAAGTTATTCCCTGGTATTAAATTCAGTACGTGGAGAGAAGCACTGACTTTCAAACTACAAGGATGCTGCTTGGTTAATAATGCTTCTCTGTCTTGAACTAATTGTCCAAATCTGCAGAATAAATAACAAAGAGAGGCATGCAACGCTGAACTCTGAAGCTCAGGGGTTCTAGGAGTAAAGATTTTTTAATAGGTAAAGATTTAAACATCTAACAGAATCTATGTCTGGGACTATTAAATCTAGTGGGAGAGAACAGCAGGAGCCTTTTTTTTTTTTTTTTTTTTTTTTTTTTTTTTTTAACAGCAGGAGCCTTAATGAATGCATGCATAAGCTTGAAGAGCACATCAGCCTACCTGCATCTGGCCCCCATTACTAAAAAATTTTGATTTTATACAATTGTAAATTGCTTCTATATTCAAATGACTTAGGAGGAAAGGCCAGTTTTCCTATTTGGAGGCAGTATATCAGCTGTAAGACAGCAGATTTTCTGGGAGAGAAAGCCAGACTCCACATCAACACAAAAACTACACTAGATACATGTGAACTTAACATATTCACATGAAGAGAGAATGGGACTAAATGCAGGAGTTTAAAATGGACAATGATTTTTAAATTTGAGGAAATTTAGACATTGTTACAAAGAGATCAAACCCCAAAGATGAGACAACTTTCCAAAAAGGTAGAATTATAAAAGAGGACAGGTGAGCCAGAAGGCATCAAGACTTACTTTCTAATTAAGCCCAAAGTCACTTTAAAAAGCAGACCGTCCTGTCCAATCACACCCATTCCACTGGCTCGTCCACAGCTGTCAATGCAGACCATCTCTGGTTCCATATCTTTATTAGCAACCACAAACTGGCCATAGATGAGATCTCCAATCTAAAATGAGAATTTAAAACAGTTCATTTCCTCTCAGCAAATCACTCTATAGGTGCTGTTACTGGTTCTTTCTCACAGGCAGCAATGTCAGCCATCTGTATTTCTGTGACTAAGGGACTGTTCTCCAGAATACCCAGTCAGCCTGGAGTTGAGTCTTTAAAAAGGCAACATGAGGAAGTGTGCCCTCCTTAGACTGGGAGCTATCTCAGAGACAAGAGAACATCCTCAAAGGTTACACCATCCAATATAGTAGCCATTACCCACATGCAGTTATTTAAACTTTCATTTAAATTAATTACAATTAGACATTTAAAATTCAGTTCATCAGTTGCATCAGCCACATTTCAAGTGCTCAACAGCTACATTTGGCTAATTGCTACCATACTAGTCCATGCAGATATAAAACATTAGTGTCATCACAGTTGTTCTATTAGCACTACTCTAGGGAATTACTGAAGACTGATAGAAGACACTCCTGCCATGCATATTAATCAAAGCAAAATGAACAATGGTAATTCAGTGATACTTCATGCAAAAGCTCATAGATGAAGAAAAAAAAAAAAACCCTCATAGATGGGGTGCCGGTGGCTCAGGTTATGATCCCAGGGTTGTGAGATCAAGCCCTACATTGGACTCTGCACTCAGTGTGGAGTCTGTTTTAGATTCTCTCTCCCTCTCCCCCTCCTCCCATTCTCTCTCTCTCAAGTAAATAAATAAATCTTTAAAAAATAAAACCTCAGAGTTGAACTTCAAAATGATGAAACAAAGGGAATGGAGGAGAATTAACTTGTTCTGTTGTGTATCTGCTATTAGTTGGTGACTGGCAACTAAAGAGAAATAAAAATATTCTTTGTATTTTAGAAGCATTTGGTCGTGGAGGGCAGTGAGGATGTACATATAAATAACAAAGTTCATTTAAGACTTTTTAGGTGCTAAAGTTATAAGAAAGGTGACTGTTGATGAGGGATGGTGTTACCGAGGTGGTGGTGGTTAGCCTGGTTCTCAAAAGATGAGATGTTCCATAAGCTAAGGGGACAGAGCAATCCAGATAAAGGGAACAGCACGAGCAAAGGTACAAGAGCAGGGACTTATGAATTCAGTAGTGCTATTAAATAGTTTGAGATAGGGGGACCTGGGTGGCTCAGTGGTTGAGCATCTGCCTTTGGCTCCAGTAGTGATCCCAGGGTCCTGGGATCGAGCCCTGCTGATGCAGGTTCCCCACAAGGAGCCTGCTTCTCCCTCTGCCTAGCTCTGTGCCTCTCTCTGTATCTCTCATGAATAAATAAATAAAATCTTTAGTTAATAAATAAATAGTTTGAGATAGTTCAAGCATAGATACAATTATAGACAAGAAAGGACCTCTGGAGTATAATGCCAATGAAATCTATAGGCTTCAAAGAAACTTTTTTTTTTTCCTCTTTTGGAGAAAGGAGAGTGTGTGAGGCTGTTGGCTTTTGAGAGGGCAAGTGTAGAGGCAGGGATGTTAATGAGGAGGTCACTGACCAAGTCTGGTAAAAAAAAATAGCTAAGGTCTGAACTTGCAATATGGAGACATACAGGGATGAACATGCAAAACATCAGAGACAGAATCAAAGCTGTTGGGAAATGGTGATGTGACTGAAGTTGTGAGATGCCAGTCAATCAGGATGGATAGATGGCTGATATGGCAATTTGCACCATCTACTCCTCCTTCTTCCCCAGCTTATGGTTTACTTCCTTGTCCAGTGGATATGGACATAACAAAAAACAATAGAAAGAACAAATATAACCTTTCAACTCAGTAGAGATGAAACAGCCCCCAATATAGCAAATGTAAAATAAGTATGTGACTCTGGTTAGAGCTGGAGCACTGGAAGGAACTCTTGGACCCCAAAGTGATTACACAGACGCTCAGAGATGACCCCATAGAGCTGGGAAAATAGGTCATGCTTAGGAGACCATTTAGGTAGCCTTTTGGTTATTTGAGTGTTTCTGGATATTCGTATGCTTTTCTTCTTTTTGAAACCAAAAGTTCCCATCATTACCTGCACATTTGGTCTGTTTCTTTTAGTTGCACCTTCAAATGCCAAGTAAGACAAAGAAGCTGGCTCACTCCCTCCAACATCAACTTTGAAAATATCTCCAGACTTAGCTGTCACTATGCCGATCACATGGTCTCCTTTCACGGGGACATACTACAGAAGAAAACAGAATGAAAGAACAGTCATAGATGACAATCATTTCCAAGGTATCTTGGAAGATATCTTTAATAAGTCCTTAGTGGTCATTAGAGTTATTTAAAAAATATTTTGAAATTCAAGTTTACAAATTAATACAAATCAACAACAAATGTGATGTTACTCTCAGTAAAAGAAAAAAAAAAATCACACCATACACTCTCAGGTTTACAGCTTCTAATACTCTGTTCATTTGAGCCAGTATCCCACACCTCTTATTTCCTTATCAGAACTTCCTAGAGCAGGGATCCCTGGATGGCTCAGCGGTTTGGCTCCGGCCTTCGGCCCAGGGCCTGATCCTGGAGTCCTGGGATCGACTCCCACATCCGGCTCCCTGCATGGAGCCTGCTTCTTCATCTGCCTGTGTCTCTGCCTCTCATGAATAAATAAGTAAAATCTTAAAAAACAAAACAAAAAAACTTCCTAGAGCTTCTGCTGGCATATGAAGTCCAATGGTACAGGGGACGGGGTCCTTACAACCAAGAAAGGCTATTTCATTGCTAGACAAACTTTCCCATATTAAAGTTCTTACCTACTCTAAGAGAAATTTAACTCCCTGTTACATCCTCTTATTGAGCCTGGTTCTGGTGCTCCCTGACCTTTGAGACTCTGTAGGCAATGACCCTGTCTCACAATCCCTATCCTCTTAGACGCCAAGATTTCCAGTCTCCTTTGTCTCCTTCTCGGGCCACGCTCCATTTGCTCACAGTCCCTCTGAGGGGAATGCAGCGGTGCGCACAAGATTACGGTGGCTCTGGACCAGCATTCGCAGAGAAGAGGTCCAGGGCCCCATGCAGAGCGAGAATATCCCCCTCACGGCCGTACCACCTCTCCGGAGTCCCCCAACTCACCCGTTTCTGCTGTGAGTCCACCCAGTAAACGCCACCGCCGCTGCCGCCGCCGGGCTCCTTGTGACGGAGGCGGCCGCACTTGGTGACCAGCAGGCGGTCGCCACAGCGCCGCAGGCCCGGGCCGCACACGACGCGCCCCCGGGAGCGCGTCCCCGCATTCAGGCGCAGCGGTCGCTCCCCAGGACCCCCTGGGCCTTCAGCGTCCTCCTGCTCCGGCAGCAGCAGCTCCTCACCGGGGAGCACCACCTGATCCAGCACCGTGCGCGCCGCACGCGCCCGGTCTCCCGGCAGAGACTCGGCCGCAGCACCCACCGCCTCAGCCATACCGCGAACCTCCACACGCAACCTTCAGCTTCCGCTTCCGGCCCCGCGTCCAATCGCCAGCCTGCCCGAGGCGTTCCGTTTCCGGTAGTAGCGGACTATAGGAACCCAACCATCTGCGTCCCTGAAACCTGAGAGCTGTGGGCGGGGGTCCTGCCAAGGTGGCTGCGGTAATATCTCCCGCCCGTCACCTTTCTTGCGGTCTTTCTGCGGATCAGTACGAGAAACACGCGGCTTAAGTCGATGGCAAATACCTCACTTCCGCTGTTTCGGGCTGCACCGCTGGATACAAGACGCTCCCAAGTGTGGTTCCGTGGGAACCTCGACGACCGAGCCGAGGGGCTTCGGGATTGATCCTTTCCTTCCAAGACTCAGCCCTCTGAAGGAAAAGCATTTTCCTTTTTCTAAATAAAACCTGTTTTTATGGTTGCTAGAGAAGATATCAATTCACACTGTGGAAAACAGAGACTAGAAAGAAAATAAGAGGTATTAGTCTTGCCCCCATTTGTCTCCTGCTAGGCCGCCAGATAATTCTGTGTCGCCCAGTCTCTGTCACCTAAATAGATAGGACCTGATGAATCAGTGCATATTGGCATTTTAGTGTGTATTTCTCCGCAGACCTTTTCCCCCTGAAAATATACACATACGCATGCGCATTTTCACATAATTCACCTACCCCTACATGGCCTGGGGAAATCAGTAACTGCAATCAGATTCTTGTAGCTACATTCCTTGAGACACACTAGTTGACCAGGTGAGCAGTTGGATTCCAAATCCATAGAATATCAGGACTGCTCTTACTTGAAATCCAGGTTCCTCTGTACACCAGGATTTCCACTTAGCGGTTGGTCAAATTCCCCAGCAGGGTTGAGAGCTCCGGGGGACTGGGAGGGTTTGGCTTTGCCTTTCCCTTTGAGGCACTGGCTTCCAACGTGAATTTTTAGTTTTGGGGGACGTTTAAGACAGATCACCTCTAACTTACCTTCCATATTTGGCAAAGTGCTGGCAAGCTGACTGCGTAAGCGTATTAAGAGGCCAACTGAAACGTAACTTTTCTTGTTTTGCAGTCAGAGTGTTGTAGAAGCCTATCTTGATTGGTTTATCCTGGCAGGAGGGATGGTGCAGATTTTTTTCCCTCCTCCCACTCCAACCCAGCACTAGAGGACCTGCAACCAGTAGGTATTCGATGACCAAGGCCGCCTAGATGGTGGCTGGCCCAAGGCCATGCCCAAAGGGAGCTCAATGGCCTCTGGTCTGGGCTGGACAGAGAGGTTGGGAGTGGTCCCAGGATTGGTCCCTCCCGCACCCCATGCTGATCGAGAAGTCTTTGGAAAAAATACTTGGCCCAAACCTGGCTAAAGAGGCCTTCAAAGTCCACCACCCGATAGGAGTGGCACGTGGGTACCTCCTGACTGGTTCTCTAGTCAAGAGACGAACCCCCCCCCCAAAAAAAAGAGACGAAACCCCAAGCTCCAGGGGTGGGCAGTCTCCTAAAAATCCGCAGCTGGGGTCGGAAGTGGCCGGCTGTAGCTCTGGGGGCGTGGCTTCCTCCTGACACGCCCCCCGGGGCGGGTCCAGGGGCGGGGCGCGCGGGAAGGTCGCCTTTGGTGTCTCTCCCCCTCCCCCACCCCCACCCCGCCAGCCGCGTGCGGCCCTTTCCGTGCATCTGTGCTTCGCGGCTTTGGTGCCCTGCGGCCGCGGGTGAGTGAAAGCGCACGGTGCGGGCTGGGGATGGAGGAGGTGCGCCAGCGTGCGGGTGGGTGGGGAGCCGAGGCCTCCAGCGGGTGTGCAGAGCCCGGCTCCCAGCCGCAGCCACCGACTTCTGCGACGTGCGGGTCCCGCGTTGGGGTCCGATGGAGTCCCGGTGACGAAGCTGGCGTTTCCAGAGGGGCGTGCTGCCGTTTCTGGGTGCAGAAGTGGCCGTGGGGCTGGGGAATGCGGAGGAGCCCCGACCCATGCGGTTAACGCAGGCCTTCCCGGGTGGAGAGAAAGCTTAGCTGTTGGCCCCGGTGTTTGGGCTTCCCCGCAGATCCACCCCGGTGACTTAGGCCCGTTCCCTGTTTGGGGGAGGCCGGAGCTGTAAGGGTGATGCTGCCCTCGATGGCTCTTGGCCTACACCTCCCCAACCTTCAGGATTCTCTTCCACAAAATTACCAGATTGATGTTTGAAAAGGTTGGCAGACTGCAGCCTTCCAGACGATTTCCCAGAACTTCCTCTTTGGAAATCTTTGAGACTTGAGAAGCTGCAAAAGTAGCATTTCACGGTTGCTTTTCTTTGTTGACTGGTGAAATTGGGCCGTTTTGTTTTGCTTGTTTTTTAGGTAGACTCCACGCTCAGCGTGGAGCCCAGCGGGGGCGTAGAGATCAAGATCTGACCTGAGGGCGCCTGGATACCTAAGTCGGTTAAGCATGGGCTCTTGGTTGCAGCTCAGGTCATGATCTCGGGGCTCTGGAATCGAGCTCCGCCTAGGGCTCTGTGCTCAAAGGGGAGTCTGCTGCTTCTACCACCACCATTGCACACTCTGTCTCTCAAATAAATGAATGAAATAATTAATAAATGAATTAATAAATTCTTAAAAAAAAAAAAAGACCTGAGCTGAGATCAAGAGTTGGACGCCCAACCCACTGAGCCACCCAGGCAGAGTGGGGGAGGAGGATATTGTTTTTTCCTTACAATCAACGACACTAGTTAAGCATTTGCCTTGAGCCAAGAAGTGAGCTGAGGAGTCAGCAGAATCATGGCTCCTGCCCTGGGAGAGTTCAGTGTCTCCACATGAAAATATCAAGGGTTATGGTGGCTGTAACAACCTGATAGGCTGTCAGTCCCGAGGGTAGACAGGACAAAATGGTTACCACTGTGTGGGAGGAAAGTATCAGGATAGGTGTCCCAAAGAAAGTGATAATTGAGTGAACCTTTAAGATTTTTTTGGTCTTTCTCAAATTACAAATGAACTACATGCTGATTCACATTCAGAAATTAAGAGTCTGGGCAGCCCGGAAGGCTCAGTGGTTTAGCACTGCCTTCTGCCCAGGGCCTGATCCTGGGGACCTGGGATCGAATCCCATGTTGGGCTCCCTGCATGGAGCCTGCTTCTCCTCTGCTTCTCCCTCTGCCTCTCTCTCTCTATGTGTCTCTCATGAATAAATAAATAAAATCTTTAAAAAAAATTGAGTCTATGTAAGTATTGTTAGTCTTTATTTAAATAATTTAAATATAAATGCTTACAATTGTCCCTTATAAGTGAGTCTCCTTGCTACAGATGTTTTTAATCACAAATAATCATGGCAAGTAAAAACTAAAGATGTAAGGAACAGCCATTATTCCTAGCAGTGAGGTAGCACAACTGAGGAAGTCTCTTCCTGCTGTCCAGGACTGATTGAGACTGTTGGAGAGGATGTGTCATAGCAAGAAGTCAGTGGGATCCTGTACCAGTGGAGCTTGCTTAGAAATCCACCCTCCAGGGGTGTCTGAGTGGCTCAGTTGGTTAAGTGTCCCACCCTTGGCTGTAGCTCCTCATGATCTCAAGGCCCTGAGATCAGCCCGAGGCATTGGGCTCTGTGCTTAGCAGAGAGTCTGCTTTGCCTCTCACTTTCTTTCTCTGTGTCCCCCCCACACTCCCCACCATTTGAGTGTGCACATGTTCTCTCTCTCTCTCAAATAAATAAATCTTGAGGGCAGCCCGTGTGGCTCAGTGGTTTAGTGCCACCTTCAGCCCAGGGCATGATCCTGGAGACCTGGGATCGAGTCCCACGTCAGGCTCCCTGCATGGAGCCTGCTTCTCCCTCTGCCTGTGTCTCTGCTTCATATTCTCTCTCTCTCATAAATAAATAAAATCTTTTAAAAAAAGATTCAAATAAATAAATCTTGAGATGAAATCCACCCTCCAGAACTTGCTGGGACTACTAGGGTTCTGGGAAAAGCTATTCTGGGGAAGCGTTTCCTGGAAGCCTCTGTTAGAAAACTTCCAGATAGGGTCCTAGGGAAAACTGCTGGCTGCTGGGTGCTTCTGGCCACCAAGAGAGGCAGAAGCTGGAGAAGCTGCCATGCTCCAGGAGTATACCAGAATGTACACTGGAACCAGTAAGCAAAATCTATTCTTCCTGAAATGCTTCTTCAGGGTCTTCTACATATAAAGCCTGTCTTTGTGTTAGATTGCAAAGGAAAAATGCTTTAAAGGCCCAGATCCATTTTCTGAGAGCAGGCAGGAAGGGTGAGCTTAGAGCACTGTGGCAGTACACTGGTAACTAGCTCAAGGTCTCATGAAGCTGTGAGATCAATGGACTTGTCAGTAACAGCAGTTACTGTAAGAGTCTCCCCAGGTCCTGATGGCTTCACTGACAAATTCTACCTGACATTTAAAGAATACTCATTCTTTACAAATTCAAAAAGAAGAAGGAGAGGAGGAGGAGGAGAAGGGAATACATACTAACTCTTTCTATGAGGCCAGTATTACCCCAGTATCAAAACCAAAGATACGACTGGATAGGAAAACTACAGGTTAATATCCCTTATGAATATAAATGCAAAATCCTCAACAAAATACTAGCAAACTGAATCCAGCAGTATATAAAAAGGATTATACACCATGATCAAATGGGCTTTATCCTAGGAATGTAAACATCTGAAATCAATTCGTATACTATAACAAAAGGACAAAAACCGCATTATCATCTGAATAGATACAGAAAAAGCATTTTAAAAGGTTCAACAGCCTATCATGATTAAAACCCTCAATAAACTAGGATTAGAAAGGAACCTCCTCAACCTAATAAAGAGAATCTACCAAAACCCACAGCTAACATCATACTTAATGGTGAAAAACTGAAAACTTTCTCCCTAAGATCAGGAACAAGACAAGGATGTCTGATCTTTCCCCTTCTATTCAGCATTGTACTGGAGGCTCTAAAACAGTTCAGCAAGAAAAAAAAAAAAAAAAAAGCTATCCAGACTGGAAAGGAAGAAGTAGAGCTATTTATTTGGAGGTGATATGATCTGGTATGTAGAAAATTCTAAGGAATCCATTTTAAAAAGCTGTTAGAACTAAAAAAAAAAAAAAAAAAAAAAAAAAAAAAGCTGTTAGAACTAACAGATGAGTTCAGCAAAACTGCTAGATTTAAGAACAATATACAAAAATCAATTGCATTTCTGTGTGCTTGGAAAACTGAAATTAAGACAATTCCATTTATAGTATCAAAGAGAACAAAACATTTGGGGATAAGTTTAACAAAAGAAATGCTAAACCTAAACTCTGGATTACAAAACATTATTAAAAGAAATTAAGTATTTTAATAATTGGAAAGAGTTTTCATATTCATGAATCAGAAGATTTAATATTGTTAAAATAGAACTCCTGGGGCACCTGGGTGGCTCAGTGGTTGAGCATCTGCCTTTGGCTCTGGGTGTGATCTTGGAGTCCTGGGATCAAGTCCTGCATCAGGCTCCCCACAGGCTGCCTAGGTCTCTGACTCTCTCTGTGGCTCTCATTAATAAATAAATAAAATCCTTAAAACAAGATAATAGAACTCCCCAAATTAGTATACAGATTCAGGGATACCTGGATGGCTCAGTGTTTGAGCATCTGGCTTTGGCTCAGGTCATGATCCCGGAGTCCTGGGATCGAGTCCCACACCGGACTTTCTGCATGGAGCCTGCTTCTCCCTCTGCCTATGTCTCTCTGTCTTTCATGAATAATAAATAAAATCTTTTAAAATATATATACAGATTCAAAGCAATCCCTGTCAAAACCCCTACTATCTTCATTGCAGAAATTGACAAAATGATCCTAAAATTAATATGGAAGTTCAGGAGATCCAGAATAGCAAAAACAAGTAAACAGACAAAAAAACTTGAGAATCAGAACAAAGTTGGAGAACTTAACACTTCTGATTTTAAATCTTACTACAAGGCTTACAGTAATCAAGACCAGTACTGGCATAAGGATAAACATAGATCAAAGAAAAAAATTTAGATCATAGCAGTAAACCCTCACATTTGTGGGCAACTGATTTTCAGTAAGCGTGCTGAGGAAATTCAGTGAGGAAAGAAAATCTTTCAACAAATGATGTTGGGACAACTGGATATCCACATTCAAAATGATGAAGTAAACTCTTAGAAAAAAACATAGAGATAAGTTTTTGTGAACTTGGATTTGGCAGTGGTTTCTTAGAAACAGCACTGCCAAAAGCACAAACACCCAAAGGAAAAAAAAATGGACTTATCAAAATTAGAAACTTTTGTGCCTCAAAGGTACCATTACAGTGAACAGAGGGGTGCCTTGGTGGCACAGTTGGTTAAGCAACTGACTCTTGATTTTGGCTCAGGTCTTGATTTGGGGGTACTGGCATCAAGCCCTGCATTGGCTCAAAGAGAAGGCTGCTTATACTCTGCCTCTGCCCTCCGCCCCACTGCTTTTGCCTCCTCCAAAAGAAGTAAATCTAAAAAAAAAAAAAGAGAACCCACTGAATGGGAGAAAATATTTGAAAATCATGTATCTGATAAGGGACATGTATCTAGACTATATAAACAACATCTACAATCTGGATGATGGGCATAGGGTTGTTTTTTAATTCTATTCTAATTTTGATATTTTTCATAATTAAAAAATATTGTGAAGATAGGCAAAATAGATACCTTCTTGAGGACTATGCAGCAAGGTGGAGCAAATAATGGAAAAAGTTACTGCAAAACAAAAAATAAACACAGCTTTGATCATGCCCCTTTCTCCTGTCTAAATTCTCCAGGGGGCATCCTGTCATCTATTAAAAAAAACTAGGGGATCCCTGGGTGGCGCAGCGGTTTAGCGCCTGCCTTTTTGGCCCAGGGCGCGATCCTGGAGTCCCGGGATCGAGTCCCACGTCGGGTTCCCTGTATGGAGCCTGCTTCTCCCTCCGCCTGTGTCTCTGCCTCTCTCTCTCTCTCTGTGACTATCATGAATAAATAAATAAAATATTTTTTTAAAAAAAGAAAAAAAACTAAGACTTTGTTTGACACCTGGCCTCAGCTCACCCTGCTATCTTCACCTTGCTTCTCTCTGACTTGACTTTCTTCTGAGTGATACCAAGTCACTTGAAAATTTCTTACTTATGTGTCCTGATCTGTGCCATTCTTCATGCCATGTATGCCCTCTGCTTAAAATTCTTAATTTAGCAAACCATTCTCCCTCTCCTTTCTTAACTGTCCTTCAAAACTGGGCTGGATCACCAGCTCCTTCAAGGAATATCTTCTGATCCTGGTTTGGAGCTAACTGTCCCTCATCTGTATTTCCATAGTTCCCTATCCATAATCTATCATAGCAGGAAATATGAAATTGAAACCACCAAATTTGGGCAGCCCAGGTGGCTCAGCAGTTTAGCCCCGCCTTTGGCCTGGGACGTCCTGGAGACCCTGGATCAAATCCCGCATCGGGCTCCCTGCATGGAGCCTGCTTTTCCCTCTGCCTGTGTCCCTGACTCTCTCTCTTTGTCTCTCATGAATAAATAAATAAAATTTTAAAAATACCAAATTTATATACATCCACACACACATGCCTAGAATGTAATATATCAAAGGGCATTGCATGAAAGCCTGAAGGAATTTCTGTACAGGAAGAGCTTTTAACTTAAGATTGCTAAGTATTTTTTCAGCTTTATGAATATTTTATGTCACAGATTCCTGCAAGAGATTATTTAGCATACTTTTTCTCTAAAGTGTTTCAGGAAAAACATTCCTCTATGTGTTTGAGGAAAAACAATAATACAAACCCCTCCCCTGACAATTCACTTCTAATTTATATATATATATTTTTTTAATTTTTATTTATTTATGATAGTCACACAGAGAGAGAGAGAGGCAGAGACACAGGCAGAGGGAGAAGCAGGCTCCATGCACCGGGAGCCCGACGTGGGATTCCATCCTGGGTCTGTCTCCAGGATCGCGCCCTGGGCCAAAGGCAGGCGCCAAACCGCTGCGCCACCCAGGGATCCCTCACTTCTAATTTTTATCTAAATAATGTAAATAAATGGTTCTAAAAGTCTACAAGCCTTAAAAACATTTTTTTTTTTTTTAGTGTAGTTGCACAATGTTACACTGGTTTCAGGTGCACAACATAGTGTTTCCACAAGCTTATGGAATGGCTGTTTTTCCAAAAGCCTTGTGGAGATAAAAGTCTATATGGCTTTTTGAAAAACAGCTATGGTTACCAGAACCTGGGAGAGGAGGGAAATAGGAATAACTGTTTAATGGGTACAGAGTTTCAGATGGGTACAGAGTTTCAGATGGGAAAGTGAAAAAAGTTTCTCTAGTTCCTAACCAAAAGCAACCACCCTTACCTGCAGTTCATTTCTTCAGTAAATACCTAGCCATTGTTTTGGGGGTGAGGGTGGGGATAGCAGCGTGGCCATCGCGGTAGGGGCCAAGTGGTATACAGACTTTGAGTTGCTCTCCCTGCCCTCTGCCTTTTACCACGGATAGTGTCTGTACCTTCCAGAGCTGAGCCTCCCCGGGAGTCCTGTGGAGCAAATAGATTCACTTGTCTTTTAAGAAGTCCACCTGCAACTATTTCAGGTGGAAACCGCCTTCTCTCTACTAGTTTCTACTTCCATTTTCTGTCTTGTGAACATTTGTTGAAAACTTTCATCTACTGTTGTCTGCTCTTCTGTTCTTGTTCTCTGGTGGATTTATACCATATATATTAAAAGAAATATATATTTTTTTTCTTTCTGGATAGAAACCCTCTATGAGATATATGATTTACACATTGTTTCTCCCAGTCTATGACTTGTTTTTCATTTTTGTGACTATCTTTGAAGCATGTTTTGGATTTTGATGACATCAAAATTTTTACCAATTTTTTTGCTTTTTAAAAAAATTAAGTTCAATTAATTAACATAAAATGTATTTTGGTTTCAAAGGTAGAGGTCAGTGATTCATCAGTCTTATATAATACCCAGTGCTCATTACATCACATGTTCTCCCTAATTTTCATCACCTAGTTACCTGTCTCCACCCCACCACCCCTCCAGCAACCCTCAGTTGGTTTTCTATGATTAAGACTCTCTTATGGTTTATCTCCCTCTCTGATTTCATCTTGTTTTAGTTTTTCCTCATCTCCCCTATCATCTGTTTTGTTTCTCAAATTCCACATATGAGTGAGATCATATAATTGTCTTTCTCTGATTGACTTACTTCACTTAGCTTAATATCCTCTAGTTTCATCTACGTCATTGCAAATGGCAAGATTTCATTTTTTTTTTGGATGGCTGACTAGTAATCCATTGTGTGTGTTTGTGTGTGTGTATGTATATATACATATATGTGTGAGTGTGTGTGTATAGACTATGTCTTCTTTATCCATTCATCTGTCGGTGGATATCTGGGCTCTTTCCATAGTTTGGGTGTTGTGGACATTGCTGCTATAAACATTGGAGTGTGCACCCCTTCGGATCACTATATTTGTATCTCTGGGGTAAATGCCCAGTAGTGCAATTGCTGGGTCATAGAGTAGCTCTATTTTCAGCTTTTTGAGGAACCTCCATACTGATTTCCAGAGTGGCTGCACCAGCTTGCATTCCCACCAACAGTGTAAGAGGGTTCCCCTTTCTCCACATCCTCACCAACATCTATTGTTCCCTCACTTGTTATTTTTAGCCATTCTGATTGGTGTGAGGTGGTATCTCATTGTGGTTTTGATTTGTATTTCCCAAATGCCAAGTGATGTGGAGTATTTATTTATCTGTTGGCCATTTGTAGGTCTTCTTTGGAGAAATGTCTCTCCATGTCTTCTGCCCATTTCTTGATTAGATTATTTATTCTTTAAATATTGAGTTTTATAGGTTCTTCATAAATTTTTAAATATTAGCCCTTTATCTGATGTATCATTTACAAATATTTTCCCCCATTCTGTAGGTTGCCTTTTGGTTTTGTTGATTGTTTCCTTTGCTGTGTGAAAGCTTTTTATTTTGATGAAGTCCCAGTAGTTCATTTTTGCCTTTGTTTCCCTTGCTATTGGAGACGTATCTAGCAAGAAGTTGCTGCAGCCGAGGTTGCTCTGTATTTTCCTCTAGGATTTTGATGGATTCCTGTCTCATTTAGGTCTTTCACCCATTTTGAGTTTATTTTTGTGTATGGTGTGAGGCAATGGTCCAGCTTTATTCTTCTGCATGTGGCTGTCCAATTTTCCCAACACCATTTGCTGGAGATACTTTTTTTCATTGGATATTCTTTACTGTGTTGTCGAAGATCAGTTGACCATAGAGTTGAGGGTCCATTTCTGGATTCTCTATTCTGTTCCATTGATCTATGTGTCTGCTTCTGTGCCAGTAGCATGCTGTCTTAATGATCACAGCTTTGTAATATAGCTTGAAGTCTGGAATTGTGATGCCACCAGTTTTGGTTTCCTTTTTCAATTTTCCTCTGGCTATTTTGGGGTCTTATCTGGTTCCATACAAGTTTTAGGATTATTTGTTCCAGCTCTGTGAAATAAGTTGATGGTATTTTGATAGGGATTGCAATGAATGTATAGATTGCTCTGGGTAGCAGAGACATTTTAACAGTATTTTTTCTTCCAATCCATGAGCATGAAATATTTCCTTTTTTTGGTGTGTCTTCCTCAATTTCTTTCATGAGTGTTCTATAATACTGAGTACGGATCTGCTGCCTCTTTCATTAGGTTTATTCCTAGGTATCTTATGGTTTTGGATGCAATTATAAATGAGATTGACTCCTTTATATTTCTTTCTTCTGTCTCATTGTTAGTATTTAGAAATGCAGCTGATTTCTGTGCATTGATTTTAATCCTGCCATTTTCCTGAATTCCTGTTTGAGTTCTAGCAATTTGGGGATTGAGTCTCGGGTTTTCCATATAGAATATCATGTCATGTGTAGAGAGTGAGAGTTTGACTTCTTTTTTGCTAATTCGAATGCCTTTTATTTCTTTTTGTTGTCTGATTGCTGAAGCTAGGACTTCTAGTGTTATGTTGAACAGCAGTGGTGATAGTGGACATCCCTGCCGTCTCCTGACCTTAGGGGAAAAGCTCTGTTTTTCCCCCATTGAAAGTGATATTCGCTGTGGGCTTTTCATATATGGCTTTTATGATATCGAGGTTTGTTCCCTACACTGTGATGAGTTTTAATAAAGAAAGGATGCTATACTTTGTCAAGTGCTTTTTCTGAATCTGTTAAGGGGATCATATGATTTTTGTCCTTTCTTTTCTTTTTTTGTTTTTGTTGTTCTTGTCCTTTCTTTTGTTAATGTAGTGTATCACACTGATTGATCTGTAGGTGTTGAACCACCCTTGCAGTCCAGGAATAAATCCCACTTGGTTGTGGTGACTAGTCCTTTAATACTGTTGGATCCTATTGGCTAGTATTTTGGTGAGAATTTTGGCATCCGTGTTCATCAGGGATATTGGTTTCTATTTCTCTTTTTTGGTGGGGTCTTTGTCTGGTTTTGGGATCAAGGTAATGCTGGCCCCATAGAGTTTGGAAATTTTCTTTCCATTTCTATTTTTTGAAACAGCTTCAGAGGAATAGGTATTAATTCTTCTTTAAATGTTTAGTAGAATTCCCCTGGGAAGCCATCCAGCCCTGGACTCTTGTTTGTTGGGAGGTTCTGATTGCTGCTTCAATTTCCTTGCTGGTTATGGGTCTGTTCAGATTTTCTCTTTCTTCCTGTTTCTGGTTTAGTAGTTTACATGTCTCTAGGAATGCACCCATTTCTTCCAGATTGCCTAATTTGTTGGCATATAGTTGCTCATAACATGTTCTTATAATTGTTTGTATTTATTCAGTGTTGGTTGTGATCTCTCCTCTTTCGTTCATGATTTTACTTATTTGGGTCCTTTCTCTTTTTGGTAAGTCTGGCCAGGGGTTTATCAATGTTATTAATTCTTTCAAAGAACCAGCTCTTAGTTTCATTGATCTGTTCTTTTGTTTCTATTTCATTGATGTCTGTTGTAATCTTTATTATTTGTCTTCTGCTGGGTTTAGACTTTATTTGCTGTTCTTTCTCCGGTTCCTTTAGGTGTAAAGATAGGTTGTGAATTTGAGACCTTTCTTGTTTTTTGAGAAAGGCTTGTCTTGCTATATACTTACCTCTTCAGACTGCCTTTGCTGCATCTCAAAGCTTTTGAACAGTTGTGCTTTCATTTTCATTTGTTTCTTTAAAAATTTTTTTTAATTGGAGTTCAATTTACCAACATTTAGCATAACACCCAGTGCTCATCCTGCATTTGTTTCTATAAATTTTTTAAATTCTTTAATTTCCTGGTTGACTCATGCATTTTTAAAAAGATTTTATTTTTTTTATTCATGAGACACAGAGAGAGAGAGAGAGAGAGGCAGAAACATAGGCAGAGGGAGGAGCAGGCTCCATGCAGGGAGCCCGATGCAGGACTCTATCGTGGGACTCCAGGATCACACCCTTAGCTGAAGGCAGACCCTTAACTGCTGAGCCACCCATGCGTCCCGACCCATGCGTTTTTTAGTAGGATGCCTTTTAGCCTCCATGTATTTGAATTCTTTCCAAATTTCCTCTTGTGACTGAGTTCCATTTTCAAAGCACTGTGGTCTGAAAATATGCAGAGAATGATCTCAATCTTTTGGTACCAGTTGAGACCTGTTCTGTGACCCAGTATGTGATCTATTCTGGAGAATGTTCAATGTGCACTTGAAAGGAATGTGTATTCTGTTACTTTAGGATGGAATATTCTGAACATATCTGTGAAGTCCATCTGGTCCAATGTGTCATTCAAAGCCCTTGTTTCCTTGTTGATCTTATGCTTAGATGATCTGTCCAATGCAGTGAGTGGGGTGTTGAAGTCCCCTATTATTATTATATTATTATTGGTGTGTTTCTTTAATTTTGTTATTAATTGGATTATATAACTGGCTGCTCCCATGTTAGGGGCATAAATATTTACAATTGTTAGAGCTTCTTGTTGGATAGACCCTTTAATTATGATATAGTGTCTTTCTTCATCTCTTATTAAAGTCTTTGGTTTAAAATCTAATTTTTCTGATACAAGGATTGCCACCCCAGCTTTCTTTTGATGTCTATTATCATGATGAATGGTTTTCTACCCCCTCGTTTTAAATCTAGAGGTGTCTTTAGATCTAAAATGAATCTCTTGGAGTGGCCAACGGCTTGCAGAGCAACATGCCTAAGTTTTTTCTTTTTTTAACATGCCTAAGTTTTATTGTGACTACTGTGACACATACCTCACCCATGACTCCATCTATGAGAAAGACACACTGCAGTGGTAGGAAACACAAAGAGAAGGTGAATGACTAGTATCAGAAATGGATGGAAGAGCAGGCTCAGAGCCTGATCGACAAAACAATCGCTGCATTTCAACAAGGAAAGATACCTCCTACCCCATTCTCTGCTTCTCTTCCTGCAGGGGCAATGATCCCACCTCCCCCCGCCAGTCTCCCAGGTCCTCCTCACCCTGGTACGATGTCAGCCCCCCATATGGGGGGCCCTGCCGTGATGCCAGTGATGGGCCCTCCTCTGGGATGATGCCAGTGGGACCTGCTCCCGGAATGAGGCCACCTATGGGAGGCCACATGCCAATGATGCCTGAGGCCCCAATGATGAGACTTCCTACCTGTCCCATGATAGTGCCCACTCAGCCAGGAATGACTCGACCAGACAGATAAGGAGAGACAGGAACCTCTTCATATTCATTTTGTATTACTTGTTCTACTTCACGAGGAGATCATGGTCCTGTGACTCTGGGTGTTTTCTAACAGCATGACAAGGAAGACTTGCTTCCCCTTCCTATCAAAGAGAGAACAGTTTTTGCAGGGGAGTAGTAGAACAAAAAAAAAAGGCAATTTTCATTTGTATTGTGAAATGTGAAAATAAAATTGTCAACTGTTTTAGTTAATAAAAATAAATACATAAAATTAATCTCTTGCAGACAGCATATTGATGGATCTTGCTTTCTTACCCAATCTGATACTCTTTGTCTTTTGATTGGGGCATTTAGCCCACTTACATTCAGAGTAACTACTGAAAGATGTGAATTTAGTGCCATTATATTACCTGTAAAGTTATTGTTTCTATATATTGTCTTTGTTCCTTTCTGGTCTACATTACTTTTGGGCTCTCTCTTCACTTAAAGGATTCCTTTTAATATTTCTTGTAGGGCTGGTTTGGTGATCACAAATTCTTTTAGTTTCTGTTTGTCCTGAACAGAAACTCTCCTTCTATTTTGAACAAGATCTTAGCTGGATAAAGTATTCTTGGCTGCATATTTTTCTCATTAAGCACCCTGAATATATCATGTCAATCCTTTCTGGCCTGCCAGATCTCTGTGGATAGGGCTTCTGACAGTCTAACGTTTCTACCCTTGTAGGTTAAAGACTTTGTCTTGAGTGGCTTTCAAGATTTTCTCTTTGTCTCTGAGATTTGTAAGTTTCACTATTAAATGCTGGGGTGTTGACCTATTTTTATGAATTTTGAGAGGGTTCCCTGTGCCTACTGGACTTGGATGCCTGTTTCCTTCCCCAGATTAGGGAAATTCTCTGCTAGTGCTGTACTATGAAGAATGGTAGTGGAACCCAGTCTATTTTTTTTTCCAGTCTCTATATTGTAGAATCATGAAGTGTCTGTTTTTTTTTATATAAAACAAAGTTTTCAAAAAAATAAAATAATAAAATAAAATAAAACAAAAAACTCCCAAAGTTTTCAATTTTCATTGGCCAAAAGAAAAGAACTGTTATTTATTTATTTACCTAAGAATTCAAGTACTGTGCCCATGTTCATAACTCAAATGCTTTTGTAGTTGGCTTTTTAAGCTAGCATTTGTGAGCTAACAACTTGCAGACTTTTGTGTCTGTGTGTACTTGTTCCACAGGTTTTTAAAAAATAATTTAAGTTTAGCTTTTAATTTTTTATTATGAATGATTCTAAGTATATAAAAGTTGACAGGTTCATATAATGAACTTCCATGTAGTCAATATACAGCTTCTGTGGGCACTGGTGCTGCCCCATGTACACTCATGGGAAAAACAGTTGAGTTAACCCTCAATAATCAGATTTCACCTGAAAATTTCAATTTCTGATGAGTTAATCCAGAACCTCCACTGTAGGTTCAAAGGTTGGCAAGAATAGTATCACCTTTGGGTTGCTTTTATTTTAATTTATAATCAAACCAGAAATAAACTGGGCAGTGTGCCCAGAACAAGGATACACCTGCCTTTCCACTGTCTCAGGTATCTAAAATTCAGGGATGACTACTACAGCTCATCATTAGGCTAACAGCAGGCCTCATTTTGAACTTCGACATTCATCTCCTTTAGAAAGAGCAAATGGCATTACTGAGCTGGCTCTCCTTCAGGGTAGCTGAGTCAGGCTGCCCCGGTAGGGAGAAATACAGTGGTGATATTAATGTTCCAAGACAATGTCTATAAAACTCCTACCAATAAGCCTGGTATGGTACTTTACTCACAGGGAAGTTGTTCTTTTTAATAGTATTCTGGTTATTCAAAGGTTCACAATGAAAATGTCTACAAGTGTTTAGGGGAAAAGGAGGACCAGACCTGAGATTTATAGAGTGACTTGGAATTTAGGGGTTGTATTTTTTTTTAATTTTTAAAATATTTTATTTATTTATTCATGAGAGACAGAGAGAGAGAGAGAGAGAGAGAGAGACAGAGGCAGAGACATAGGCAGAGGGAGAAGCAGGCTCTATGCAGGGAGCCTGACATGGGACTTGATCCCAGAGTCTCCAGGATTATGCCCTGGGCTGAAGGTGGCGCTAAAATCCTGGGCCACTGGGGCTGCCTTTTAAAATTTATTTTAAAGAGTATTTATTTATTTATTTATTTATTTATTTATTTATTTATTTAAGAGTGAGAGAGAAAGCATGTATGGGTTGGTGGGGAGGGGGGAGTAGAGGAAGAGAGAGAGGGAAAGAATCTCAAGCTGACTTCCCACTGAGTGTGGAGTGTAGAGGCTGACATGGGGCTCCATGCAGGACTCAGAATCATAAGCCTGACATCATGATTTGAGCCAAAACTAAGAGTAAGATGTTTAACCAAGGTGCCACCCAGGCACCCCCTTAGAGGCTTGAAAAAGTAGTGGCCATCCTTGCCAGTGAGCTCTAAACATAGCACAACACATGATTATGATTGTGGACTCTGGAGCTAGACTGCCTAGATTTGAATCCTGTCACTACCACTTGCAGGTGCTGTGACTTACCTCTTTTGTGGTTGTGTTTTCTCATCTCTAAAATTGGGATAATAATATAACAACATAACTTGAGTTTTGAATTAATATAAAGCAGCCAGTGGGGTACCTGGGTGGCTCAGTCAGTTAAGCATCTGCCTTTGACTCAGGTCATGATCTCAGGGTCCTAGGATTGAGTCTTGCATCAGGCTCTGTGCTCAGCAGAGAGTTTGCTTCTCCCTCTCCCTCTGCCCCTCCCCCCCACTTATGCTCATTCTCTAATAAATAAGTAAAATCTTTAAAAATTACACACACACATATATATGTGTGTATATATATATATATAGAGAGAGAGAGAGAGAGAGAGAGAGAGATCTCCCCACCATCCAGCTAGTGGGTAGAGGAAGATATATACAAATACATATGTGTGGCAGCCAGAATAATATTAGGCATGTACTAAGTATTTTATGAGTGTTTGCTTTTTATTTTAAGTTTATATGGTAGGGCCATTTCACTCCTGACTACATTGTTTTCTTTGAGTTACAGAAGGTTCCCTGATTGGAATGATACATTTGCTTTCTTGGTTGTTATCTCTGATTCTTCTTGTCAATGCCCTCTTAAGTATTGGAAACCAAGCAATTATGCCACATGGGAAATGAAACTCAGAGTTCATTCTGGTACTTCAAGGGACATCTGCAGCAGGATCCTGGGAACTCTGCCATGAACAAGTCTCAACTGCCTTTTGTCTTTGTTATCTATCTGCATTTCCTCCTACCACCAACTTTCTTCCTTACCCTCCACCCTAAATTTTTTCTCTCCCTCATAACTGTTGCTTATTCATGATTTCTCTCTCACTCTGGTGTACTCATGCCCATCATGATTCCAGTGGCCTTGCCTTGTATCATACTTTTCAGCCCAAACTCTCATTGCCAGCTAACTAACTTCTGATTTCCCAATTCATAGAGTATGAATCTATGTGGATAGGGCTTTTTGGCCTGGGAGCCTAATGGCTGGTCTATGGCCTGGTTATTCAGATACTTGTCCCATCCACCTAGTGGGTAGGGGAGGCTGAAATTAAAAAGCTACAAAGTCTGACAGCCTAGACCTTCCCCTTCAGTAGGTTGTCAAATGTGAATGTGAATGTCAGGCATGTGGGCTGCTACAGGAGATACAGCCCATCCTGGGTTCCTAGAGGGTGTGAGAGGAGTTGTCCAAATCTTTTCTGTGGGTCTAGTATCGAATATGTAAGCAAATGTCAATTGATAGATTTTTAAGTGTGCCCCAGTATACTTTCATTGAACCCTTATTTTAAACCTGTAACATCTCCTTTAATTTACAGTGTATACTAAGAGCAAGGCTCTATTTTAAAAGCTTTATATGTATTAACTCATTAAGTCCTCATAACAGCTCTGAATTGAGTATCTGAATTTGATATTACTATCTATACTTTATAGATGAAGCTGAGGAACCTGCTTCTGCTCACCTATTTGCTTAGTCAGGGTTTGGATCCAGCATTCTGGCTTTAGACAGCCCTACATTACACTATCTTTCATAGATAAACCCGACCACACACTTTCTAGAAAAGCATACCCCTCTTAGAACTTTGTGTGGTAAAAGGCACAAAGGAGCTGCTCATTCAAATTTATGTGTTTGTTTCCCATTCTTCTTTTAGAATATTGTTTTTTTGACATTTTTTAGTTAGACTTTTAAAAAAAGAGACAGTACTACAAAGTAGGAAGAACATAGACTTTGGAATCAGACAGTTCTGTGTTTGAACCCAGAGGTTCAAACATTTATCTGACCTCTTTAAAATAATACTACTTGGGCACCTTGCCTCATATCACCTACCCATGTCAGACATTACTGATTATCTCTTACTGAGCCCAGAATCCCTTTCATGATTGCTCAAGATGAGATTTATAATCAGTGGGAGTTGTGCCAGGAGGTGGAACCTATTTGCCATCTTTTTCCTTTAGGCCCAGGTATACTGGCCATCCAAGCCAGTCCTTCAGTAGCCCATCCAAACCTGTCTCTGTTTCCTGCAGTCTTGTCTTTACCTTGTGACAAACAGCGTTTGGGAAAAGTTGCCTGTGGTGATCCTGACCTTGAGTCTTTATGAGACTCAGCAGGAAGAGGAGTCCAAACCCATCAGCTTGTACCCCATTCCCTACAAGAAGGACTGGTCTTTTGACATTGTAGAGCTCATGAAGGAGGTAGAAAAGGGGGTGAGACCCTCCCCTCGTGTAGGGAGTCAGCCAGTGCAGACTGGGTTGGCTGCAATGGAAGCCCTGGAACTGGTTGCCCTAGTCTGCCCAAGTTTTCTGTGGCTTCCTTTGGGGTCCAGCTGTATCCCAATGAGAAGGACAATTTTTTTCCTCTTAGGCACAGGCTCTTATGTTCTGGGACCCTTCTTTGTCACTCTGTCCTCTGCCACCTGTGAAGTTTGTTTATAGTTTCCTTTAGCACTATAATATGGTGTAGAGATTTTTCCACTGAGATACATGCTATCTGCTTAAACAATATGAGAGATGTCTTGCTGCTTCTTAGAATTACATGCTGAAAAATAAGAAAAGTAAGGAGAAAATTCAAAAATAATAAAACATATATCTGATTCTACCCAGGTCATCTACTATTAGCATTCTGATGTGTTTTCTTTTCTTTTCTTTTTTAAGATTTATTTATTTATTTATTTATTTATTTACTTACTTACTTACTTATTTATTTATGATAGACAGAGAGAGAGAGAGAGAGAGAGAGACAAAGACACAGGAGGAAGGAGAAGCAGGCTCCATGTCGAGAGCCCAATGCGGGACTCAATCCCAGGACTCCAGGATCGCACCCTGGGCCAAAGGCAGGGCGCTAAACTGCTGAGCCACGCAGGGATCCTCTCTGATGTGTTTTCTTATTTTCTTTGTATGCATATACATGTAACTTTTTAAAAGTTTATTTACTTATTTAAGTAATCTCTACACCCAGCGTGGGGCTTGAACTCACAACCCTAAGATCAGAAGTTACATGCTCTTCAACTAAGCCAGACAGGCGCCCATGTACATGTAGCTTTTTAAAATTAAATCATGTTATCATGGACATCTTATAGGTCAAAACATCATGATAATTAGTGGCTGCATAAAATATTATTGTATAATACAGATATTTTAATTTATTTCAGCAGTCTCCCAATCTTGGACACTTAGATATTTGTGCATTTCTTTCTTGAACATGCCTGAATTTTTTCCTTAGGGTACTTTTTAATATTGGTACTCTATGTTGCCAAATTACAAGACCCTTCTTTGAGCATAGACATTTGTTGTAAGCTTTTATTTTTCAAACTTGGTGGTAGAACTTAGAGGATTTTTTTTCCAAACAAAATCTTGTATGGAAACCCATTATATAAAAAAGATAAAAATCCACCTGCTCCATTGGGAAAGGTTTGGAGCCCTCAGCCTCTAACTCAGTACCACTTTCACCTGTCCATTCCTCTCTACTTCCTAATCCCTGCCCCCAGCTGGTATATATATATATATATATATATATATATATATATATATATATATATATATATATATTTCTTTATAATATGTCTTCTAGCTCAGTAACAGACTATTAGCATCTTTCATCAGGATGCTTTCGACTATAGGTAACAAAACCCAGTCCAGTTCATGTAACTGTAAGGACAGTTCAGTGTCCCATATAACAACAGGATGATTCCTGAGTTATTTAATCCAGTGGCTAAGTGGTAGAGCAGGATGAGGTTCTTAGCATTTTTTGGTTCTGTCTTCCTCGGTGTGATGACTCTTGTCCCCTCCTGGTCACTAGATTGCCATATAGTAGCAGAATACATCACATCCTTCCAGGGGTTAGGAGAATGCACCTCTTCCTCATATTCTTTTTAGAGTGAGAAGAAAGCTCCCAGCTGATGTCCCCTTGTTTTTTATTCAGTAGGTGTCACATGCCCATTCCTAGACCAATCACCAAGAATTGGAATAGAATAACCATAATTGGTTTGAACCAATCAGGATTCACCCACTAGGGTTAGAGAAGGGCTTAACCTTCCCTGAAACCAGTGGCAGTCTGGTATCTGAACAATATCCAGGTTCTGTTGTCAAGGGAGGAGGGGAGAAATGGCTGCTGAAGCCATTAGTTGGAGCTTCACAACAATGGAGCCAATAGTTGTCTGCTATAACATCCCATTAGGAAAGATACTGAAAAAAAAAAAAAAAAAGGAAAAATACTGAAAAGCCAATGTCAAAATTCCAAGGCTGCCTCTTACTTTTGGCATGGCCTTGTCATGGCCAAGTCAACCTCTCTGGGCCTTAGTTTCCTTATTTGTAAACTGGGGATAGTGATAACTGCCTTCCTTACCTTACAGAGTTATGGAGAGGGATGTATGAAAGAACGTTACAAAGTACCTCACTAGGGGCACCTGCCTGGCTCAGTCAGTTAAGCGTCTGCCTTTGGGTCAGGTCATGATCCTGGGGTCCTGGGATTGAGCCCCCAAGTTGGGCTCCCTTAGTGGGGAGTCTGCTTCTCCCTCTCCTTTCCCCACCCCCTGTCTCACTCTTGTCCTCTCCCCCTCTCAAATAAATAAATAAAATCTTTAAAACAAAACAAAAAAAACAAAGTACTTTACTAGTATCAAGGCTTCTTATTAATTTAATTCTTAGAAATAAATGAGCATCAGGCACCTGGGTGGTTTAGTCAATTAAGTGTCCAACTCTTGATCTCAGCTCAGGTCTTGATCTCAGGATCGTGAGTTCAAGCCCCACGTTGAGGCTCCACACCCAGTGGAGCCTCTTAAAAAAAAGATGAAGAAAGAAATGAGCACCACCAGGCCCTCTGTAAAAAGGTAAATCAGTAAAGCTTAAATTCTAAGAAGTGTCTTTTGGTTTAGTTATAACATTCACTGTCTAAATTTCACAAAATTACTTATCAAAAAATCACAAATACCTTTAGAAGTAACACTATAAGTTATAAAAATACCCTAAAAGGTGAAGAAGGTATGTGTGGGTACTTCGACACCAAGGCTGTGGCCTTCCCATGATAGCATCTGGCATTCAACTGACAGTATAGTGACTAGCAGTTACTGTTACCTATTCTGCTCTCTTTTCTTTTTTTTAGATTTTTATTTATTTATTCATGAGAGACAGAGAGAAGAGAGAGGCAGAGGGGGGGGCAGAGACCTAGCTAGAGGGAGAAGCAGGCTTCCTTGCAGGGAGCCTGATACGGGACTCGATCCCCAGACCCAGGATCACCTTCCGAGTGGAAGGCAGATGCTCAACTGCTGAACCACCTAGGTGTCCCACCTATTCTGCTCTTAATTTTCATTTTATGTTTCCATGGTGCTTCTTCCTGCGGACAGGATTTTTACCAAATATTTTCAAAATGTTGTCTCACTGGCCATTGGAATTCAGAGCCTTCTTTGCTTATTATAATGCTACATACAACAAGGAAACAGGTAAATAGAAAAACAGTGCTAAATCATTCTTAGATGAAATCCAGATGCTTGCTTGCTAGAGTTTCTTCTCACATAGTTCCACATTACTGTGGAGCTAGAAAGAAGTTAAGAAAGACTAGTTTGTTGAGACATCCTTTGGATTCTGAAGCTGGGTTCTGAATTTAACTATATAACTGTCAATATAGAACCAAAATAAGTTAGGTAATGACTGTGGTTCATCTTTCTTATGTTGGGCTTAAAAGCCCTCTGGCTCCCTATAACCCCCTAAATGAAGTTCAGGGACTTCAGCCTGGCAATCATGGGTTTCTTACTTAGGATTCAAGGTAGGTTGCTGTTATCCACACCCAAAGATACAGTGGTTTATACAAGATTTTTATTTTCTCTCTTCTCACCTTACAGTCCCTATGTAGGCTGCTAAGGACCAAATTAGTGTTGTTTACTGTGTGGGATTGCCCTTGCCTACATGTTCATGCTGATTCACCACTGCTACCAGCAAAAAGAGCAAGAAGGGGCATTTATGGATACACATTCCTTTCCTTTAGGGTAATGACATGAAAGTCACACACATCACTTCTGTCTACATCCCACTGGCCAGAACTTAATCACATGATCACACTTAGCTGCAAGGGAGGCTGTGTACTCATATGCATGGCTAAAATGAAGGGATTCTGTTACTGAAGAGGAGACAGCATGTCACAATGAGACTCTGTGGCCTGACACCAGCCTGCCTTCCCAGCCTCATTTCCCTCAGCCTCTCTGTGTGTTCCATCTGTTGGAATGAAAGTAGACCTAATTCTACTCTGAATCACTCAGGTCTCATGATTTATTCACTCTTTACTTTTGTCCACCCTTTGTTGTGCCCCTGAGATGCCTTTCCTCCTGTCCATGCCTTGTGAATCTGATCTTTCCTTCAAAGTCCATCTCACCTGTCTTTACTTAAAAGAGATATTTTCTTCTGTGACCCCCCCACAGCATCCTTCATCTGTCCTTTTCCAGTGGCATACAGAGTGCTGACTCCCCTACCTTTTCACAGCTTCCACAGCTCCTGTCTCCTGGTGGGAAGAGATAGATCCTGTGTTCACATCTGAGTTCTGCCACAAATGAGGCACATGAACCTCAACAAGTACTTAAATGTCTCAGAGCTTTGGTTTCCTTATTAGTAAAATGGTATTAATACCCATTCTGTAGTGCTGGTACAAGGATGAAATAAGGTTACATATGTAAAGTTCCCAGAATGTTACCAGTGCCAAAATGAATTCCTTCCTTCCCTGCCTCTCCCTATCCCCATGTAGTAGGTCCCCTGAGGTTAGGAAGTCTTTTTTCTTTTTCCTTCCTCTTTTGAATGTGTTAGTCCAGTACCTGGTGGGCCTCAGAAATTGTTTCTGGAACTTTAGTAATATATTCAACACATATTTTCTGAGCAACCCCTATATGTCAGGCACTCCTTTGAACAAGTCAGAAAAATTTCTAGGCTTTCAGATGTATTTTAGAGAGGAGAAAAGAATGAACAACTAAAGAAAATAAAAGAATAGGTTAACTTCAGAAGTGTTGAGTATTATGAAGAAAAGAAATAGGGTAGTTGATAGCAAGAGACTGGGAATGAATGCTTAAGTGAAGGGGTAGGTGAGAAGGTGGGCAAATCTGTTGCTAAAATATGGCTGATCCAGGCAGCCCTGGTGGCTCGGCAGTGTGGTGCTGCCTTCGGCCCAGGGCATGAGCCTGGAGACCTGGGATTGGGTCCCACATCGGGCTCCCTGCATGGAGCCTGCTTCTCCCTCTGCCTGTGTCTGTCTGTCTGTCTGTCTCTCTTTGTCTCTCATGAATAAATAAATAAAACCTTTAAAAAATATGGCTGAACCTGTCTAGGTTCTTCTGACCTGATATCCAAGGCTTATGGACAGGTCCTCTCCCCTCCCTTCCTAAGCCACCTTATCTGAGTTGACAAGGAACTCATCATTGTAGTTGACCAGCCTGGCCAACAGGTGCCCATACAGCATGGTTGTCCACAGTACCTGGTACAGGGTCTACTCGAAGAACCCAGTGTTCTCTGACCAGGCTGGTGTCCATGTCCCTTCCCTGTGCCAGTTTCAGGGCATCTTCATATCTAAGGAAAAGGAAAGGTCCATGCCACTATGTGGTGCAGGGAACACCTGCTTCTCCCCAAGCCCCCCACCCCTGAGCTCTTCCCATTGCTTGAGTTCCCTTCCAGTCTCATCACTGTGTCCAACTGCTTCTTTCTTTGTGTACATGATGTTTGGGACTAGGGGTTAGCTGAGCCCCAGGTTTGTGGCAGACCTGATCCTGGATACCTGACAGACCTCTCAAATGCATACAGCTTCCTTTCCAAGTTGAGCCTTATTATAACCATTTTATCCTTGACGTTCAGTGCTGTCACTTAACATGGAGCATGCAACTAGAATATGACAGTCCAGGATCCCTGGGTGGCGCAGCGGTTTGGCGCCTGCCTTTGGCCCAGGGCGCGATCCTGGAGACCCGGAATCGAATCCCACATCGGGCTACCGGTGCATGGAGCCTGCTTCTCCCTCTGCCTGTGTCTCTGCCTCTCTCTCTCTGTGACTATCATAAATAAATAAAAATTTTAAAAAATTGTAGAATATGACAGTCCATTTTCAAAGCTTGCACTGTTTCTGTTACATTATATTGTTTGCATTTGCCAGTGTGAATTTAGCCACTAATTATTCCTCATGGGCCCAAACCAGTTTCTTAGGTTTTCTTTTATTTCTTGCTGCTGGCCCCAAGGTGTACCTGTCTGCCTCTCATTTCTAGAACTGCCTCCATCTTATCTTTCCCACCAAGAGGGGTTGTGAAATGGGTCTCACTCCCCCAGCCAACAACTTACTATCTCCTTCATCCAAAGCCAGGCCCTTGGGTGTCAGAGGTCATGCTAATTCTTCACAGAGAAATGAACTAAGGGTAAAGACACAGCAAACATGGGTTTGTCACCACCAAACTTAAAAAGTCCTGATCCCTATGCTGAAATTCCTGATCCTCTGGGCCAGGGAACAGAAACATCAGTTCTCTGCATTTATTCCTGAGGTCGAGGGTCATCAGTCTTCCCACCCCCCAGCTTACCATCCTGAGCCCACCTGAGTGGAGACCTTGTAAACTGTTCCTAAAGGGCTTCAGGTGCCAGCCTGAAGATAATTTTGGGATGGGTACATCCTCTCCCCCTTTGCTGTGCTGAGAACCTCCTGTCTACTTGCCAGACCTTTGTTCATCCAAGATCATTGCTTCTCTGGTGGCCATAGTGTGGGCTGTCATACCATGGTTTGCTGAACTATTCTATTTTTAGGTGTTTGGTGGTTTTCAGCATTTTTCTTGAGCAAGGGTAATGATTATAAATAAAATCTTTGGAATCAAATACAGTTAGAGTCAGTTCCCAGCTCTGCCTCTTTCCAACTCTATGACCTTGGGGAAGTCACTTGACCTCTCTGAGCTTTAGTTTCTTTGCCAATAAAATGGGGACAATAATAAAAATACTACTTCCTAGGATTTTTGTAAGCAATAACAAAATGAATATGAAGCATTGAGCACATTCTTATTAGCACATAGTAATTGCTAAGTGTTAGCTATTAATTTTACATATATTATGTCTTGTGTGGGATTAATTGGGGACAAAGGGATCTGAGCTTCACTTTACTCATAAGAAAAAGTTTGGATTCGGAGTCTTTATGTACTTAGAGTCTCTGAGTCTTGGTTCTGAGAGTTTTGGTGCCATGAGTATTTAGAGGAGCTTGTAGCTGAGTGAGCAAAGAAGACTTCTTTGCAGAGGTGGGGTTGAGCCAGAGTTTCAGGTTTGCATCACACTGGAAAGTTTATTTTGTCCTGACTTTGCCCCTTTATTCTAACCTTGGGTCTTTTCATTTTGTTAGGCCTTTTGTTTTCTCGGCTGTATTGTGATGAACAGAGATTCTGCTTTTGACCGTGTGTTTTCTTGCAGGTCTGCGTGAAGTGGAGAAAGTCTAACCTCTCTGCTCGGGCAAAGGCAATGCTGGAGTTTGTACTTCTTATTTCCCAAGCTGATGATGTAATAGATGACCATTTCAAAAAGCTCGAGATGCATGGCTTCAATCGGGAAAATGCCTGGGATATCGCTGCCATTTCAGCCTTTTTTTTGCCTTGTCCATCTGCCTTGCTCATTTTGTCAATCTTGTTCCCAATAAAGAATGATGTCAAAGACATCAGGAGTGAATCTGCTGCTCCCAAAGTATAAAGCCTAAACAGAAAGACCAGCGTTATTTCAGGCACATGATATTATAAGGCATCACTTAGGAAGTAATTTTTTAAAAACATCTAGTCAGTAGATAGGGAAGAGAGTAAATGAATTGGCTTTCTGTCTGCTCAATGAGATAGATCCTAAGTGTTGGGAGTATCCAGGGACATGTGATACTGGGCTTAGGGGAAACATTTGCCAATTGCTTCCTTGTGTTGTGATCTGAAAGGAACATCAAGGGAAAGAAATTCAGAGGATGCTTAGGCATTTCTGATGAACTGATATCTGTGAAGCTGAGCTGTTGAAGTTGAAAGTTTTTTAGTACTCAGAAATAGTGTTACATAGAAATTGGTCTGTATAAACTGTGATTTGCAGTCATTCCTGTTGACATGGTTGTGTTTGAAGGCTCTCAAAGGCAGTGGGTAAATAGCAGTCACAGAAAGTTTACTTTAGTGCCTTCTCAATTAACTTCTAGTAAATTTTTTTTAACTGATGGGTTGTAAAATCATGGTCATCTCAATAGAATTTTAGTCCTTAAATAATTTATTATTTTAGGTTTTAGCAAAAAATATTTGATAAGTGAGGACTCACATTTTAAATAGAAGCATAAGAAAGAAAGAAAACAAAACCTTTAGCATTACTGAATGACTTGTTTTGTGTTACAGCTGCTACTGCCCCCCCCCTTTTTTTTTTTGGTTAGCATCTCAAGAATCATTCTTATTTTCTAGCTGATAGCGGTACATGCAAACCTACAAAATTTTTTCTTCCCATTTGGCTTCTCTAGATTCTCTAAATTGTTAGTGAATATTTCTTAACCACTTTTACTACTATTACCACTATACTGTGTTAATTTTGAATTGCCTGAACTGTGAAATCTGTTACCTTGAGGCAGCACAAACTTTCATTGCAGAGCTTGTATTTTTCTGTTGGAACTATATTATAAATACTTCGGAATATGTATGTAACTTTTAAAATTGTTTTACTTAACCTATTAAAAAATAGTATTGGTAAATGGTCACCATAAAATTTTAGCCATTGGCCATAATTTAGAGGCCAAACAGGGGGCCTCTATTAAGCAGCCAGAAGTTGGGGGTCATTAAGGGACATTATTTAATTACAAAATAGACTTCTACACCGTCTACATTGTGGAGCAACATGGAGAGCATCTCCAGAGGAATGGATGCCTGATCTCTGAATTCAAGATGCTTGGTTTTTGCCTTTTTTTTCAATCAGCTCATGGACAATAGCTGAAGAACTAACTTACCTGATGGGAGGACCTGCTGAATGTTCAGCCCTTTCTGAATCTCATTCTTACTGTAGAGATCCTTCAGATCTGTCCTCACAGGATAGCTCTTCTACAAAGATCCTCCAGGTTCCTCCTCAGTCATCACATGTGAGCCTTCTACAACATAGCTCTTGATCAAGGCCTAGAAGAGTTGTCAGTTCTTATATCCACCTTTCCCTTGTACCTCAAGCCTTGCTTTATTGTAGACTCTCCTTCCCTTCCCAAGACACACATCAGTTCCCATTAACTCTTTTACAAATGAGTTCTGTATATTGATCTCTAACAGCCCTGGTGAAGGGCCTTGCACCCGTCATGCCGTCCGTGCCCTGCCTGAAACATGTAAGCAGGATTTGACCTGGGGCTCTGTTGCTTGTAAGGTTGATTTGATTTAGGTCTCCAGCTCCACTCAGTGACTCCTGCTGGATATATGCTCCTTCCTGAGGAGAGGAAGACTTCGGCCTTGATAAAATCTTGACCTTACTGGGCAGTAGCTGGGAGTTGGGCAAATATTCAGAGCACTGATAGACACCATTTTCCAGGCTCTGTATAGACCTGGACTTCTTTTTTTTTTTTTTTTTTTTTAATTTACTTGAGAAAGAGAGCAGGGGAAAGGGGCAGAGAGAGGAGGAGCGAGAGAATCTCAAGCAGACTCCCACTGAGCTGGGGTACCCTAGAAGGGCTCCATCTCACAACCCTGAGATAATGACCTCAGCTGAAATCAAGAGCTCCACACTTGACTCATTGATTGAACCACCGAGACGCCACAGATCTGGGCTTTTAGGGCAACGGTGAACTTGAGTCCTAGACTCCCAGTCTGAGTAGGCAATATACCGTGCCACTTACTATGTGGGACCTGCACATAATATGGAAGTTTTTTCCCCTTGTGACCTTAGAGTAAATTGGGGATAAGGATATAATCTTGGTCCACCACTTTGACTATTCAGGCCCACGCATCCCCAGACACACAGTCACGATGACTGACAACTACAGACTGTCGCAGGGGTGCCCTGATGCTAACACTGCCCTGTGCAGCCCGAGCCCTGAGTTCTCCCAGTTACGCTCAGACACAGCTGGTCGCCCCCGGTATAAAGCACCTGCCATGGGCGGTGTCCCCGCTTTCGCGGTCCCCAACGGATGGCGGTCGCGGCGGCGCGCGTTTCCCAGCCGGCGGGGTTAGGCGGTCGCACGCCGGAAGTGGCGGCTGGAGCGGGAGCGCTGAGGTGTCTGCCGGCGGGGCAGCGGCCGGGAGCGGGGGGCGGGTGCGTCGGTCATGTTTCCCTTCGGGCCCGGTAGTCCCGGAGAGGATGGGACGGCCGGAGCCGGGGCCGAGGAGCCGGCACCCCGCGCGGGGCAGGCGGCAGCCGGCGGGCCGCTCCCTTCCCCGCCCGCTCCGCCGCAGCCCGGGGCTGACGCAGCCCCTCCCCCGTCGCCCTCCCGGAGCCCTCGCCGCCCCGGCGCCCCCTCGCTGCCCCTGGCCGCGCGCGTCGGGGAGCTTGGGCCGCCCGGAGCCCTGGACTCCTCAGCCGCTTCCGCCCAGGGAGAGCCGTCACCGCCCTCCCCGCCGCGTCGGCGACCCGGGCCAGACTGCAGGGCCGGGAGCCGGGGCCGCCACGGCCTCGGCGTCGGCCTGGGCGGCCCCGGCGCCCGGCTGTTCGGGTGGCTGAGAGAGCGCAGCCTGGGCCGCGGGCTGTTCGTGGACCCGGCGCGGGACAATTTCCGCACCATGACTAACCTCTATGGTTCCATCCATCCCGCGGACTCGGTGTACCTCAGCACCCGCACCCACGGCGCCGTCTTCAACCTCGAGTACTCGCCCGACGGGTAAGCGCGGCCCCTCGGAGGGCGGGTGCCCGCCTCCGCCTGCCTCTGCTGCCCGTGGGCGGCGGCCCGCTCGGGGGCCGCCGGCCTGCAGGCCCCCCGACACTCTCTGAAGCGCTCTGTGGCTGTTGGAGGTCCCGGCCCGGCCCTTGGAGGTAGGCAGGCCCGGGACTCGTTTGTGCGCCTCGGGACGCGGAGCTCTGTGAAGCAGAAATGCGTGGGGCCCGTCACCCCGCGGGTCTGCCAGAGCCAGGCCCGAGCTAGGGTTCTCTGGTACACAGTACAGGCCTAGCAAACTACGCGCTGAGGAGATGCTCATTCTTTCCCTGTCATCCCAGGCTTGCGCTTTTCTCACCGAAGCTTCTGGCAAGGGTAGGGAGCCTGCAGATTCCATGTACTCTGTGCCTGACCTGCCGTGAGGGGACAAGTGTGCGTGTTCCTTTGCTCCTGGAGGATACTAAGACGCGGCAGCGGGGTGTCCTGGGATGCGGGGCATTTGTGAACTTCCCCAGCCAGGACGACGTGCTTCTGCCTCCTGGCAGATTAAATATTTCCTATTCGGTCTCGGTTTACTCTGCGTTAATGAGGAATTTTCAAAATAATATGTATTTTTTTAAAACTTTGGTGAATACACGAACAAGTTCAACAACAAAGGAAGAAAACTACACACAGCCCCACCCTGAGAGGAGATAGTTAATATAATAACTCCGACCTAATCAAGGCCTCTGGATTCTAGTCATTTGCGTAGCTGTCCACTTATTCATTCCCTCATTCAATAAATACTTGTTGAGCACTTGCTATGTTCTAGATGCAGAAGTTGCAGTGGTGAGCCAAACCAGCTAATGGCACCACCAGTCTTACTAAACTTGGGACTTACTGGTTCAACTACATGCCAAATAACCGTACTAAAAATTTCATAATGTGTATTTGTAAATCGAGATAAAGGCTTGAAGGAACCGACTGTACACACCAGGGTGTTTGAGGTTTTGCTGTAAAAGTGACATTTAACCAAAAAAACAGAAAAAAATGAGTAGAAGATGAATTCACCAAGATAGGGTGGGGGAGGAGATAGAAGTAGTCCAGATGGAGGAATTGGTATGTCAAAGGACTTATGGTTGGAGGGCCAGTATGTCATGTTAGAGAAGCTGAAAGATGATGGCTTAACAAGGCAAAATGTTTTGCTTAAGAAAAAACTAAAATGTGCTAGGAAGGAGAAAAGTAGCAGAATTTGGAATCACAGTGAGGAGGTACACCATATTCCACTTCATTGATGCATTTGCTTCTTCCTAATTATACTTGGTACTAGGATCTCTGGGGTTTCTACTTATAGCAGTTGGGTGGAACCTGTAGCAATGAATGTGCTGAATACAGGTAAGGAGGAGGAACTACTAAAGTTTATTCATGTAACCTTCCTTCCCTAGTGCTCTCTCCAACAAAGCCCTATTCCTAAAGCTCCTCCCAAAATAGGAAGAATCTCTCCCTCATAAACATTCAGTTCTTTTCTTCTCCATACCCCAACTCCTCTCACCCTCCTATCTGTTCTGTCAGGCTTTCAGAAATAGCTGTTTTTACTCTTTGGAAGTGAGATTTTAGGTACATGATGAGAGGGGTAGAATGAGTTATGAAGAGGAAATTCCCATTGCCAGTGCTATTAGAATGAGGAATATATTACTGATAGTTTTGTTTGAACCAGGACAACATAGTCCCGTACAAACATTTTTGTAAAAAGTATTTAGGCACTCTGGTACTTAAATAATTTAATAATGTTTAATTTGCAATTGATATATACTCATTCTAGAAAATCTAGGCAATAAATGAACAGAAAGAAGTTAAACATCACTTATAATCCCAGAGCTTAAAAGGCTGTCCAAGGAATTTTGTGTGTGTGTGTGTTGTTTATATTTTAAAGGTATTTATTTAAGTAATCTCTACACCCAATGTAGAACTCGAACTCATGACCCGGAGATGGAGTCACATGCTCTTCAACTGAGCCAGCCAGGTGCCCCTGCGTATGTTTATTTTAATATAAACATGGAATCATGTTATTTTGTTGCCTGTTCTTTTTTATGCAATATATGGTGAATTACCTATGTTAATATATTTTTACATTATTTAACATTTTTCATTAGTTTAAGTAAAACCTCTAGAAACATTTTTAGGTTTATATCCTCATGATAATTCTCTAGAATGGGTGTAAGTTATGAAGATTTTGGAGACCTATTATTAAATTCCCCTATGTGAAGATTTTGCTAATTCTCATTCTATCACACACACATGAAAGTGCCCGTCTCCCCATACTTTTGCCAATATTACACATTGCCATTCTTTTTCATCTGTGTCAAGGTGATAGATGAAAATAGTTAAATGTTATAATTTTTTAGTATTCTTACTACGTCTAATATGCTTCAGATTTTTATAGGACTTAATTTTATAGAAAAATGACACCTGTGTTATATGAGATAATTTCTTATATCCTTCAGTTATATGGGTTAAATCAGCTTACTGGGTACCATTATCACTGTTATTTATAAGGACTTCTCAGTACAGAGAAGAAGTGACACAGAAGGTTAGAATTAAAATTAGGAATTTAATAGAGACCAGACTGGAAAAATTTGACACTAAAAAAGAAATGAAAGGATACCTGGAGTAGAGGTAATTTCTAAAGAATTCTAAAAATGTTTTTACAGTAACAATATAATCAAAAGAAGTATCACTTCCTAAGAGGACATTTTATAAAATGAAATTTGATGTTAATAGATTAGAGAATAATATGTGGAAATTTGTCAGGCTTTCTTTTATGAAAACACATCAGGCACTGCTATAGAGAGTAGTATTGGAAAATAGAAATGAAGAAATTATCTAGACTGGAGGCCAGAATGATGCAGAGATTGGAAATATGAAGGAGGTTTAGTGACATGGCGCATAGACAAAAAAGGCATACTATATATTTGGTCAGCTCCTGAAGAAAATGAGATAATGGGAAAAATAACAACAACAACAAAAAAAAAACAATTTGAAGAGATAATAGCTGGGAACTTGAAGAACTTAAGAAAGTCACAACATCATGATTTAAGATGCCCAATAGACCCCAAGCAGGAATCCTTTCTAGGCATACAGTGACTCTAAAACAAATATTAAAATCTTAAAAGCTAGAGAAAAAAGACCTTCAAAGGAGTACTTAATGAGAGTGATAATTTAAAAAGATGGAACTAAAATTGAAGAAAATAATAAATTTTGAAGGGGTGTTCTAAATTTCTTATTTTCTTCAGGAAGAATTTGACATATTAACTGTAGTTTTTAATGTTTGCATATTAAAGTTTGCAAGATTGCAAGACCAAAAGATAAGAAAAGATATATTATTTCCAGACTACTCGAGGAAAAAATAGTGCAATGAGAAAAAAATATTCCAAGAGAAGACAAGAAAGGGAAAGAAAAAAAGTAGAAAAGGTATAATAAATAAAAAACCAAAGAATGGCCAAAAATAAGTCTAAATATTGCTAATTACAGTAAATATAATAGTACTAGATGTTCAGTAGGATAGACGAGAATATATCAAACGCACTCTAAAGCTGGTGAGCTATATTACTATACAAACTAGGATTTAAGGCCAAATTACTAGAGATAGGAGATCACATCATGTTCACGAAAGTTCAATTCACGAGAAAGATAAACAGTTTTGAAATGAATGAGTCTTTTAAATTGAAAATCTATGAATCAAAAATTGGTAACTTAAGGAGAAAATGGACAAATTTATCATAGAGGAAGATTTTAATGTACATTATAGTATACCTCAGTCAGGTAGACACAAAACATATGATAAACACCACCGCTTAATAAAATCTTGCTCTGACCAGCAGTATACTGCATTCAGACCTGATACTCAGCTAGTACACATTGTTTCAGCTGTACCAGTTGTTAAAGTATTGATATATGTCCGTAGTGGTTAAATAGTTAACTGCCCCAAGATCACTGAATGTCTTCCATGGAACCTCCCAGAGCAACCCATTATATACCAACTACAGAATTAAGAGCTGGCACTGCAAGCTGCCAACAAACATCTCACTTGAGAGCTATAACATCAGTTCTAATTGCTCTTTATCCATGCTAGATACACTCCCCACCACAAAAAATCTTTAAGATAATACCCAGTGACCATTTGGCTTCCCTAAGTGTGGGGCTGCCTGCCTTTCACAGGCAATCTCAGAGTCATTCTCACATAGTCATTTGTGAGAACTGCAGCCTCTGGGGAGTTCCAGAGAGATGAACAGGGCAATCAGATGAAAGTAACACTATTGTAGGCAGTATCCAAACATACTCTTGGTATAATGTGTACTCCCATGACAGATTTCAATCCACAGCAGTTGAGTGGGGCCTATGGGGATGATTTATGTCAGTACTCCTGGGATACAGATCCCTAATTTTATCATTCCTATTGAATTTCACCATTATTTAGTGGGATCGTTTTGCTAAAACCCACTGAATACCTGCCCATCATGGGTGTCAGTAATACTCATTTTATTAATGAAAATGACCACCAACATAAATCTCAGTACCAGGAATATTTAATTGAGGAAACAAAAGCAGGAAGGTCATTCTGGCTTATGCTTTTAACCGCTGTATTATATTACTTCTCATCTGGGCTGAAGGATTAGGTCTGGTACAATTAAACATGACAATCAACAGATTGTTTTGTGGCATAGTTATTAATATAATTGAATACATATTTAATGTACAAAATAGCAAGTGTTAAAAAATTGTTAATATACTTCAGAAAAGCTAAAAAGAATATTTAGCCCCATGAATAGTTCTGTTAATGTTAAATAATTTTTTTACTTACAAAGATGACAGCTAAATTTTTTTTTTTAAGATTTTATTTATTTATGTGACAGAGAGTGTGAGCACAAGTAGGGGGAGCAGCCAGCAGAGGGAAAGGGAGAGGGGAAAAACAGGCTCCCCTCAGAGCAGGGAATCTGATGTGGGGCTTGATCCCAGGACCCCAAGATCATGACCTGAGCCCAAGGCAGACACTCAACTGACTGAGCCACCCAAGTGCCCCCACTACAAATTAATTAATGTGGACATTCTTGGAGGGGCTTTATGCAATTTCCTACATCCATTCATGGTGCAGACAAGAGTCATCTGGGTCAAAGAAAAGATTATGGCAACAATTTCCAAAAATTGATAAATAATGGAAATTACTAGAATACTTTGATGAGCAACTTAATTAGAACTTCACTTGGCACACATTTTTATAATCTATAGGTTAGTTTATTTTGAAGATGTTTTAAATTTTTTATTCATAGGTTAACTTATATTGCTATTGAATGTCAAACATCTATTTTTTTCAAACATTTTTTTAAAAAGATTTATTTATTCATGAGAGACAGAGAGAGAGAGGCAAAGACACAGGAAGAGAGAGAAGCAGGGCTCCATGCAGGGAGCCTGATGTGGGACTCGATTCCGGGACCCCAGGATCACGTACCAGGCCAAAGGCAGGCGCTGAACCGCTGAGCCACCCAGGGATCCCCTTTTTCAAACATTTTAAAATCTCATACTTGACTATATGTAACAGCTATCTCCTGCTTGCTTTTTTTTTTTCAAACACATGTTAGATTTATAAAATTTTCACTGATAAGGCCACATTTCAAAAGATTATCATAGAAGGGACGCCTGGGTGGCTCAGCGGTTGAGCTTCTGCCTTCAGCCCAGGGCGTGACCTTGGAGACCCAGGATCAAGTCCCACGTTGGGCTCCCTGCATGGAGCCTGCTTCTCCCTCTGCCTGTGTCTCTGCTTCTCTCTCTCTCTCTCTCTCTCTCTGTCTCTCATTAATAAATAAATAAAATCTTAAAAAAAAAAAAAGATTATCATAGAATTAGAGTTTCTCAACACAATGTAATCATTAGAAATGAATAACAAAAAAGATAACCAGAAAAACCTCATGTGTTTTCAAGTTAAGAAAACATTTATAAATAACATATGGGCCAAATAAATGATAATGGAAATTAGAAATATTTAGCACTAAGTGATCATGAAAGTACCATATGTCTAAAAACTTGTAAGTAGGGATCCCTGGGTGGCGCCTCGGTTTGGCGCCTGCCTTTGGCCCAGGGCGCGATCCTGGAGACCCGGGATCGAATCCCACATCGGGCTTTCGGTGCATGGAGCCTGCTTCTCCCTCTGCCTATGTCTCTGCCTCTCTCTCTCTGTGACTATCATAAATAAATAAAAATTAAAAAAAAAACTTGTAAGTAAAACTGTACTTAGTAGGAAAATTACAATCATTAATAAACTGGAAAGGAAGACAAGGAAAATTAATGAGCTAAGTATCCATCTGAAATAGGGAATAGTGAAGTTATCTGCAAATAATAGCAAAGTAAGTTTGAAGAAAGCAGAGGAAGGAAATATAGTAACAGTAGAATTTCAATACAAATACTCAACAGAGAAAATCTTGTCTTTGAAAAGACAAATAAAAATGAAAAACACTCATATTGATGAAGTGAATCCCCTGGGCATCAGAGTGACTCTTGATTTCGGCTCAGGTCACAAACTCGGGTGTGTGAATGGAGCCACACCTCAGGCTCTTGGTGCTGAATCTGCTTGTCCCTCTTCCTGCTCTCACAGGCACTCTCTCAAAATCTTAAAAAAAAAAAAAAAAAAAAATCCCCAGGGACACCTGGGTGGCTCAGCAGTTGAGTGGCTGCCTTTGGCTCAGGGCATCGTGATCCTGGAGTTCTGGGATTGAGTCCTACATCAGGTTCCTTGCATGGAGTCTGCTTCTCCCTCTGCCTGTGTCTGCCTCTCTCATTGTCTCTCATGAATAAATAAATGAAATCCTTAAAAAAAAATCCCCAAGTAAATCATATTCAGAGTAAAAGGGGACATAATTTCAGATGCAAGAGATAGAGATTGTAGCTTTCCAGAAATAGAGTAGGTGGTTTGGACCAACCTTTCAACAGAGAATAATTAGAAAAGCTAGAAGAAATATAAAATATTTAATGTAAGGTATAAAAAGATTATGTTTGAAGAGATTGGAAAATTAAGGCAATAGGTAAATTTCAGGACCAAGATCTACAAAAGGAGGGAAGCCAGAAATTGAGCCCACCATTTTAGCCAACTGAATTAAGCAGTATGGTAGAAATGAAAAGTATAGAAAATAAAATAATGTAAATCACTACACTAACATATTGAAGGAAAAATCTAGGGTAATTTCAATAAATGTTGGAAACCATTTTATACAACTGAAAATATATTAATGGAAAAACAGCAAATTTGAGTAGAACTTCCTTAATCCAATAATAGGAATCTACTCCCAAAAAAGAAAAGAAACTCTACAGCAAACATTGTACTTTAATGATGAAACGGTGAATGTATTCTTAAAAAAACAGGAATGAGAGGAGTGCCTATTACATTCACATTTGCATTTAACATTGTACTGAAAGTCTTAGCCAGTGCAGCAATGAAATAAGTATTAAACAAGAACAGAGCATTTGTTTATAGATGTATGATTATCAACAAAACCTAAAGTATAAAACTTACAGATAAAGTATTAAAATAGCAAGATTGATGGATAAATAATTTTAAAAATCCATTGCATTTCCGTACACCAATAACAAAATTTTAAAAGAACATTTACTAGGGACGCCTGGGTGTCCCAGTCGGTTGAGCGTCTGCCTTCGGCTCAGGGTGTGATCCTGGGATCCAGGATCAAGTCCCACATCGGGCTCCTTGCAGGGAGCCTGCTTCTCCCTCTGCCTATGTCTCTGCCTGTCTCATTAATATATAAATAAAATCTTAAAAAAAAAAGGAAAGGTCTGAAATGAGACAGTACTAAATATCATAAAGGAAAAATTAAGTTTGACTATATCTAACTGGTTTGGTAGGATATATGCCAAACCTTTTGCAGTACATTTTAATAGATATTGATACAGAAATATATAATTTTGCTATATATGACTTTTTTTTTCTAAGTTGCCTCATCTATGCATGTTTTTTCTACAACCAACTCTTTTATTTAAAAATGTTTTGGGGGCAGCCTGGGTGGCTCAGCGGTTTAGCGCCGCCTTCGGCCCCAGGCCTGATCCTGGAGACCTGGGATCAAGTCCTGCATGGGGCTCCCTGCATGAAGCCTCCTTCTCCCTCTGCCTGTTTCTCTGCCTCTCTCTCTCTCTCTCTCTCATGAATAAATAAATAAATATTTTTAAAAAATGATTTGGAAGCACCAGGGTAGGTCGGTGGATTAGGTGTCTAATTCTTGATTTCTGCTCAGGGGCATGAGATTGAGCCCTGCATTGGGATTCTCTCTCTCCGTCTTCCTCCGCTTCTCCCCAACTTCACTCCTTAGCTCTCTCTCAGGAGCATGCTCTCTCTCTCTCAAAAAATATATATGTTTTGGAGTTCTTTCATATCCATATGAAACTATCCCTTTCCTTTTAAATGTTGCACCATAGGGGCACTTCAGTGGCTCAGTAATTGAGCAGTCTGCCTCCGGGTCAGGTCATGTCCCCAGTGTCCTGGGATCGAGTCCCATATCGCCGGGACCCTGCTTCTCCCTCTATGTGTCTGTCATTCTCTCTGTGTCTCTCATGAATAAATAGATCTTTTAAAAAATAAAATAAAAATAAATGTTGCATCATATTGCAAAGTATTACATATCATGGCTATATAATCAATCATTCCTCCTTTCATGTACATTTAGGTTACTTTCAGTTCCTCATTATGGTGAAATATATCTTTATATATGCTTCTTTGTATTTATAAATGATTATTTCTTTAGATTAAGTTCCCATAAAAAATTGCTCAGTCAAAAAGTACACACATTAAAAAAAGTTTGATACATCAGGTACTCTCCAAACCTAAGCTGTACCAGTTTATGCTCCACTATAATGTTTGAGAGTACCATTTCCTACTATTGCCAAGAGCAGATAGTTTCAGTTTTTGAGATATTTGCTTCTAACATGAGCAAAAAGAAGTTATTTATTATAGTTTGTGTAATTATAAATAAGTGAATATCAGTAATAAGAGAGTGCTAGAAAACTAAAGAAAAATGTGTCCTTTGCTTTCAGGTCAGTGCTGACTGTTGCTTGTGAACAGACTGAAGTTCTGCTTTTTGACCCTATATCTTCAAAGCACATAAAAACACTTTCTGAAGCTCATGAAGACTGTGTAAATAATATCAGGTTAGTGTTATAGTGAAATTTACAGTGTGACACAAAATATTCTATTTTGAAAGTTAATGAAACTTTGTAATGTTTTGCCCAGCAGTGCTAGATATACATTTGTGAATTGTGAATTTTATCCCTTGTGAAATATATCCCTTTAATTACAAAACTTACTGTTAACCATTTTGGATTAGAATCTTTCTGACATGCATTTTTACTCCCATATGATTTTACCTTTTCTCTTCATATGTCAGGGTCATCATTATGAACCTCAACCATGTACTATGACAATTCTGCAATGTCTTTGGGCTAGTGATCTGTATAGAATTATGACAGTCCCATCACTAGGCTTCTCTCACCCCTAACCCCAAATCCAAACTTTTGAGAGGAAAAAACACATATGCACAGAGAACTTCTTTCTAAAAGCATGTTGGAAACTCCTTAAATTCTCAATAATCTGGGAAGTAAATAACAATTGAACAGCTTGGTGGATTAATATGCAGTCATTAAAATGATGGTCACAGGAACTACATAACAACATGGACAAATGCTTGGGACAATATAGGTTAAAATCATGATAAAAATCGTTAAAAATATGACATGAAGCAGAAGATAAGGAAGTATTTTTCAGTGCTAACATGGGATGGTTTAGAATGAATGGATAATGAATAATTTTCTGTTTTCTAAAGTATGTAATAAGATTATATTCCTTTTATAATGATTACTTATAATGTTCAAAAAAAAGAAATGTGGAAATTACTTCTAGTCACGGTGACACCCTGAATTTTGATGTACCTCTATGCTCCAAACACATAGAACAATAGATTAAATAGCACAAAAGATATAGCCAGGCTCTGAAACAACATAAACATTTTTGTGGGCCAGAAGTGGAACACAGACACAAGCTGTTACAGGGCTGAAACCACAAGGCCACTGGGTTTTGAGTCTGGTACTGAAGTGTAGTAGTTTTAGTTCCTGTCAAGAATCAAAAGTACTAAAGTGCTTCATGTGAGGCAGGAACCAGAGCCCTAATTACTACCAAAGCCATGCATTTGGCTAGAATACCTGTCCCATTTGTGAAAGGCCAAAAAAAAGGAAAACAACTATTCACTACCTGAGGCCATGGGTTTTGGCTGATAAGATACAACCTCATGGCCAGGAAATGAATAAAGTTATTACTGAGTCAGTGATTGAATGTATATGTATGATAGCTCCAATATCAGTATAAAACTGGAGGCCTTAATGTCATTATAAGGTCCAATTGTGGATTAGGGGTTTAGAAATTCAAGTGGGGGCAGTTATAAAATCATTAAATAGGAAAGAGAGGAAAAAATAATTAAAAACCTTTCTTACTTTAAAATAAGCCTATAACCAAAATTCTAAAACTCATGAAGACATTTAATATTAATATAAAAATCAACTAAAACAAGCATTTTTTCTGGATGAAATTAATTTTATGGAGTAGTCCAACAAAAACTTTATTTTTAAAAATAAATTATTTATTTTTTTTTGACTAGGTAATACATGCACGTGGTACAAAATTCAAAGGTACAAAAGGGTAAACAGTGAAAAGTAAGTCTGTCTCCCACCTCTGTCCCCTAGCCACCCAGTTCCCCTCCCCAGAGGCAACCACTATTACCAATTTCTTGCTATCCTTTTTGAGATAGTCTCTGCATGTACAAGCATATACACCCACACATACATACACTTTTATATAAATGGTAGCATTCTACATACACAATTATATACCTTGGCTTTTCCCTTTATAACATATTTAGAAATCATTCCATGTTAGTGCCAATGGGATGATCTTATTCTTTTTAACGGCTGCATAGTATTCCATTGATTGGAAGAAACCTTAAAGCATTTTTAGGATGCTCAAAGAAATAAGTTAACTGATACTTTCCATTTAAAGATAACTCAAAATTATGAAACAAAAGAATTGAAACAAGAAACAGGTTAATGTGGAAAAGAAGCAACTACAATTCCTAGAAATTAAAAATGTACTTAGTATAAAAAAATTAAAAGATAGGATAAATTTTATCCTTTATGCCATTGATGAAGGAATTAATGGGTTCAAAAATACTAAGAGTACTTAACTTAAAAGACATTGAGAATTAATTGAGAGATTCCAATGTATATATTTAAGAATTACAGAAAAAGAAGATGCAGAGATTGGTGGAGAGGCAGAGAATTTTAAACATTGAAGAAGTTCCTGAATCTTTGCATCAAAAGTAAACTCTAGAGTGTCAAGTAGGTTAAATAAAGATAAATTTATCTACATTTAGACAGGTTGTAGTAAAACTCTAGAATATCCAAGATAAGTAGAAAATCTTAAAAGCCACTTAAGTTAGAAGCCAGATTACCTACAGAGGTATAACTTAGCATTATAACAGAAGGCTTCTCATCAGCAACAGTTGATGCTAGGAGATTATGTAGTACCATCTTAAATACTAAGGGAAAATAATGCCCAATGCCTATCATATCCAGGTAAACTATTATCCCATAATGAAGAATTTAATTAGGTGAAATGACAAATGTTATTAATTATTAATAGCAGAAAGATAATAATTTAGGTTTTTGGGGGAAGCATATTTAAAACAAAGTTTAAACTAGAAGTCTAGGTTTATTTTCTACTAGTCAATTAAAAAGAAAAAAACATGAAATTAATTTTTAGTAATGTTTACCCTCGTAGGACTAAAATATTATCATTTCAACATGTGATCATTATAAAATTTTTTGAGATATTTTAGTTTCATTTTTTAATGTAAAATTTTCAAAATCTAGTGTTTTATACTTAGAGTACAACCCAGTTCAGACTGGCCACATATCAAGGACTGAAAAGCCACATGTGGCTGATGGCTACTGAACTGGACAGTATAGCTTTAGATGGTAACAACAAATAGGTTGTGTGTAATATTGTAAGGTTCATGTCATGTTTAGGAAGAAGATAGAAATATTAAGTAATTTTAGACTCTTTCAGAACAATATATAATTAAATATATACAATGAAAAAAACTAAATTAAAGGTAAGTAAAATAGCAGACATACAGTATGTAGCTAGCTTCCAAAGCAGTAGAAGTGGGGGGACAGGGAATACTGAAAGCTTGATTAGTTTTCAGTGGAAGATAGGAAAGCTTAAAAAAGTAAGTAAGTAAGTAAGTAAATAAATAAATAAATAAATAAATAAATAAATAAATAAAACAAAGGAAAGGAAAGGAATGATAAGTAGAAAACAAGAAATAGAAATAGACCCAGTATATGAGTAGTTCATAGTAAGTATAAATGGATTGACTTCTTTATTAAAAGACACAGAAACAGCAATTTGAACAAAAACAGGAATCATCTGTATATTCCTTAGAGAGATACCACACTAAAAAAACTAATGTAGATTATCCTTATTGGACAGATGGAAGACCAAAGATTTTAATAAGGATAAAGTGTAACAGTACACATTAATAAACGGAAAAATCAACTAAGAACATATAATAATTATGAACTTCTGTATACAACTTGAAATTTGTATATTTCAAAAAACAACAAACCCAAAACAAAGCAGATAAGGAATTACAAGTTTAAATCATAATAAGAGAGAAATTTTAATACATTTCCATCCCAAACTAGTAAATCAAATAGATAAAAATTAAGCTATAAAAGTTTTTTAAATATCTTAGACAACCTTTCTACTAAAAATATAAATGAGGGATAAGATTTTTTTTAATATATTTTTTAATGTAAAGTTGAGCTGATAAGAAAGGAATCCTAGAGACAAAAATGAAGTAGAAGCCAGAATGCAAAGAAATAAACAGGTTCAGCTGGCTTTTACCCTGGCTTTTATCTGCCAAATGCAGGTGACCTTGAGCTTCTCCTTCTGATATGTATAAGGAGTTATAGTGGACAGGAGAGTTAATTCTATGGCCAGTTGAAGATGAGGAGTCTAATAGAAAATTGTACTCCTAAGGGCTATTCTTAACAGCGTAACAGTGATCTAGAAACATACCACTTTGTTCATGTAGATCATGACATTGGTAGAGAAGTGTCAGAAAATTTCCTCAGTAAATGTCTAACCACAAGTCAGCATTCATGCATGTGTGGGGCCCAAATTCATACTACCATATGTTCCAAAACCATCTAGCCAGCAATTTAAAATTGGATCTAGGCTGGTAGTACTGCCAGGTACCTGCAAAAACAAATGCAAGTCTTCTCTGAGGAAGAAAACGCAGTAACATAAAGAAGTCAATTCTTTCCAAATTAGTCTATACATTTAGTGCAGTTCTAATCAAAATACCCACCTTTTTTTTTTTTTAACTTGACTTAAAAATTCATATTGAACAGGGAAGTGCCAAGAATATCTTAGACAGTTTTGAAGGAGACTAAATTGGCAGTCTTCCAGATACCAAACAGTCTTAGGACAGGGAGAGATTAAGTGCCTAAAGAAATGGGGTAGAACTTCCAGAAACAGACCCATGCATATAGGGAAATTTAATATATGACTGCAGGGGGATTACAAATTGGGGGAGGGGAGGAAAAAAGAGAATTAGTTCTATATATATGAAATAACTACGAGTTAAAGACCTATTTATAAAAGCAAACCTTTAAAGCTTTAGAAGAGATATAGAATATATTTACATTCTAAGTATGAGAAAGGATTTTTTAAGAAAAAAAAAAAAACATAGATTAAAGGATTGCTAAATTCACCTGCATTAAAATTTAAAACTTCATTCTAACCAAAGACATAAATAACAGTGTGAAAAGATAAGCTATAAGCTGGTGGGAGAAGATATTTTCAATGCACATAGCCACAGAAGGATTAGTATGCAGAATATATATGACAATTACCCTGGAGCAAAACAGGCAGAGAATCATAGAAGCTAAAATGAGCAATAAATTTGGAAACATTTTCAAACTTCCTAGTTATGAAAATGCAAATAAGAATAAACAATGAAGAAATACTAAGTATTGGCAAAAATGTTGAGAAGTAGAAACTCTAAGACATTGTTGATGGAGTATAATTGGTAAAATTCTTTTGAAGAGCAATTCAGCAATATCTGGCAAAATTGAGGATCAAACAGATTTTTAAGAGATTAAAGCATGCGTAAACAAGGAGCTGTGTAAAGAAGGTTTGTTATAGCATCATTAGTAATACAAGTTGGAAACAAATCTCCATCAAAAGGAAGATAAATTCCAGTATACTCCTACAATGGAATACTATACATCAGTTAAAATAAATGAACTGGAAGCATCAGCATTTGAGATACCTCTCAGAAATTCAAAGTTGAGTCAGAAAAGCAAATTGTAAAGTGAGCTGAACAGTGCGATACCATTTATATAAAGTTTGAAAATATACAAACATAAGTTTGATGAGGGCATGTATTTGTCTGTTCTCTGCTCCCAAGCACCTAGAACTGTGCCTAGCACATAGTGGGTGCTAATTAAATATTTACAGAATAAATTGAATGCAAAACAAAACTATACATTGTTTATGGATACATACTTAGGAACTCATGGTATTAAAAACTTGCATGGGGAGTGACAAATTTTGGATAGTGGTTCCCTCTGGAGAGGGAGGGAGGGGAATGGGATTGGGGAGGGATATTCAGGGTGCTTCAGTTGTGTTTGTAATGTTCAAAAAAATCTGAAAGATAACAATGTTAAATTGAGAAAGCTGGGTGGTGGGTATCACAGGTTTTGTTATATTCTTCATAATTTTCTATATGTTTTTAATATTTTATAACTTAAAATTTTCTATCTCAAAAAAGAAAAGATGTGCTGTTGCCCCTACTCAGAATGATCTCTGACTAATCTGCTATTAGAATTTGTTCTTTATCAATGTCAGCTCTCATTTGCTGCTATCAGTGTATCTGCTTTAGTACTCCACACCTGCAAATTTGAATTCACTTATCTGTTGGTTAGAAAAACGATTTTAAAGCTTTTTTAGAAGGACATATAACTTAAGAGTTTTGCATGAGGATCTGAGGGGTCCTCTGGCAGGAACTTAAGTGTGCATTACTTACTAATAATACTAATTTTAATTTTTTTGAGTGCCTACCATGTGCCAAACCTTTTGTGAAGCACTTTTCATGCAATATTAATTCTCACAGTATCCTGATATTGTACCCATTTTAAGGAATAAAAAATTGAAGCTTAGAGATTTGTCCAACATGGTTAATATGTAGCAAGTGGTGGAGCTGGAATTCATGTTCAGTTCAGTTAGACCACCTCACTGAACTGTTCAGAAATATGGGGATACATTTCCTCCACAGTGATTTTACACATACTTAGTAATGTCTTCTAGTTCATTTCTTAGTTTTTAAGATTTGCTTATCTTGTAAACTAAAAAAAATTCATAGTTGTGAAGAATATTTTCTTTGCTTCATACGGGGAAAATGTGTAATTTAAATTCTTAAGCCCATTACATAGGTTTACTTCTCATTCATGAAGGCTCTGTATGTGGATTTGAGAGTCCATTTAATGATCAAGCCTCCGTCCATTTAATGATCAAGCCTCCAACCTTCAGTTATACATTACAAGGGTAGTTGAGGTTATCATAATATTCACTTTGTGGTATGGCAGTTAAAAAATAGTGCCTATTTAAATATTCCAAGATCTGCTTTTCCCTCCCACTGTCTTTGTTGGTCTTTTCCTGATTGGTATATTTCAAACACTATAATATAAATGCAGTGCTCAACACTGGGAACATGAAATTTCTTATCTTGCAAAGGATTTCACAAAACTCTGAGAGTGACATTAGAAAACTAATCAATGACATGTAAAATCATTGGCAAATGATAGACTAGTTACCAATTAAAGAAAAGGAAAGGACAGAAATGAGGACATGATAGATAGTTCAGAGAATTATATGAATATTTCATGGGACTAAGGAAACGCCCTTGAAATGGATAAAGCCCTTGAAGGTTATATAGAAATGATTCTTTTTAAATTATAGTATAAAACTCAAAGGTGTTATATTTTGCTATCATAATTTCATTGGAAAGATTATGGAGAAAAACTCAAACATTTAATTTTTCTTATTCTAAGAATTTGCATTTAGTTAAATAAATGTAAGGTAAATGTTAAAATTTTTTTATGACTTTTAGTTTTTAAATAAAAACAACACTTTCTTTCCCTTGTATAATGACATGTTGGTACCTGTTTTAAGGAAATTCTATTTCAATTGCTGTTCACCAAGTCTCCTCTGATAATGAAGACCTCAGTTTATTCAGATGTCCAGTTTATCCAGAACTGTTAATAGTTATATGTTGGGGTTTGATGGGAACATATGAAGCAGTTTTATATTTCATAAACTCATAGGCTTCAGTGTTTAGAGTGTCTCCTATTTATAAGAGACTATGGAGTTAAAAACACTTTACAGTTATTAACTTACTAGGCTAGACTGAGTTTTAATTTGAGAAGATTAAGCCACATCTCCAAGAATTTGTCTAACACTTTACATTCTCTACATCTGCTTGCTTTAAGATAAGAATTGTTAGTATGTTAACTGGTGTCCTAATCTACATTCTTAATTTTCTATAATTTATCTATTCTCTTCACCAATGATTCTTTAACACCAAGATTTTTAACAGGTAAAAATTTGAGGCAAAATGAGAAAACTAAAGTCAAAGTGTTGAATTTTTCATTAAGGTAAATTTATTCAATTTGAATTATTAGCTTTTGTTCCGAGATTATATTCTTTATACATCATTGGTATTAAAATATTTTTCGTTCAACAATGGTAATTTTTCAGTGGCCCAATGATAACAATTTTAAAACTGATCCTCTACTTCATTTTATTTTATTTTTTAAAAGATTTTATTTATTTATTTGTTTGACAGAGTTAGAGAGCACAAGCAGGGGGAGCGGCAGGCAGAGGGAGAGGGAGAAGCAGGCCCCTTCCCGCTGCACAAGGAGCCTGACATTGGGCTCAATCTCAGGACCCCAGGATCATGACCTGAGCCAAAGGTAGATGCTTAACCAACTGAGGCATCCAGGCACCCATTTTATTTTTTATGAAAATCCAAGAGTTTTGGAAACTGCCTACCTCAGAGATCTTTCTGAAACTCTAATCAAGTCATTCTCTTGCCTAAAGCCTTCAAGGCAGACCACTGTGGCCTAAGGCAGTATAATGCCACCAGGGTTTTGAATCCATATGTGCATTTTAAGTATTTTCTGTAGACTAAATAAAATATCTTATTTTTTTCCCTAAATTTTTAATATGTATGAAGATGCTCTATGATGACTATCAGTTTATTTTAAAAGTTTGACTTTCCAGTAGTAGTCTTTTGTCATTGCATATATTTTTTAATCATATAATTCCTGTCAGGAAGTCATTAAAATATATTTATTTTAAAAAGCCTAAAAGTCGGGCAGCCTGGGTGGCTCAGCAGTTTAGTACCGCCTTCAGCCCAGGGTGTGATCCTGGGGACCTGGGGTCGAGTCCCACGTCGGGCTCCCTGCATGGAGCCTGCTTCTCCCTCTCCGTGTCTCTGCCTCTCTCTCTCTCTCTCTCTCTCTATCTCATGAATAAATAAATAAAATCTTAAAAAAAAAATCTGTGTGACAGGGCTTAGAGAAATGGGACACTCCTAACTATTGGTGGAACTACATATTGGTGTGTTCTTTTGAGGACAGTTTGGCTGTATGTATCAAAAGCCTTATATTTTTTTAAATCCCTTTTTAGCAAAACATTTTTATGGGAATATACTTAGAAAAATAACTAGGGATGTGATGAATATTTAGCTGTTTTTTTTAGTGTAAACTTTTTTACACTAAATAAAGCTATTTTCTAGTTTTTAGTATAAACCGTAGTAAAAAATTGGAAGCAGTATAAACACCCAACACTTGCTTGTTATTTTAAAAAAAGAGAAAAGATTACGGTTCATTCAGTAAATCTGTTCAGCCATTAAGAATCATTTTGTCAATAAATCGTTAACATGGCAAAATATTTATGACATGATATTAGGCTTGAAATAGAAGAATGAGGCTATCAATAACAGTGGTTATTTTTATGGTAGATTTTTTTTCCATTAAAAAATATTTTCCGGGCAGCCCTGGTGGCGCAGCAGTTTAGCGCCGCCTACAGCCCAGGGTGTGATCCTGGATACCCTGGATTGAGTCCCACGTTGGGCTTTCTGCATGGAGCCTGCTTCTCCCTCTGCCTGTGTCTCTGCCTCTCATTCTCTCTCTGTGTCTCTATTAATTAATAAATAAAATATTTAAAAAAATATTTTCAATGGGCATGTATTTATAATTAAGAAATAGTTACTGGGTGGGAGGGTACCTGAATGGCTCAGTTGGTTAAGAGTCTGCCTTCAGCTCAGGTCATGATCCCAGGGTCCTGGGATCGAGCCCGGAGTTGGGCTCCCTGCTCAGTGGGGAGTCTCCTTTTCCCTCCCCCTACTTTGTTCTCTCTCTTGCTCACTCTCTAAAATAAAACCTTAAAAAGAAAAAGCAAAGATCTTTAAAAAAAGTAGTGATTCAGAATCACTAGAGAATAAATCCATGATGTATTTTCCTCTTATCTCTACTTTTCCACACATAGTACTCTTAACTACTGTTGCCTCTCAGAGTATACCATCCCTCTACATGCCTCTGTACCTTTGCTTATCCCTTGGCCACTTAGTGAGTGCTTGCTTCATCTTTTAAAGTCAGTTCAAATGACACCATTATGAAGTCTTTCCTGACCACCTTTTTCTTTGCTTATTCCACACATTTATTTTGCACAATTATGTATTTACAATTTCTTCTCCACTAGGCAGTAAACTGTCTCACTCTTGCATAATATTTTTAAGTGCTTATTATGTGCCTACCACTGTGTGTGTTGGGTACTACAGATCTAACAATGAACTATGTAGACAGTTCCCGTCTTCAAGGAGTTTATAGCCTTATAAAGTTATTCCTTACACTGTTTATTAATTGTTGTGACAGAAGTGTAGTGTACTTTGGGAGATTAGAAGATTCATAAATCTACCCCAGGGTGGTTAGAGAGGGAAGGCTTCCTGAAGGGGATGATAGCTGAATAATAAAAAGAAAACAAGTGTTAGTTAGGTCAAAGGGTAGGAGAAAGGTGGTTTCAAGTAGCAGAAACAGTTTGTATAAAAGCCTGGAATTTTAAAACTGTGTTAAGTTTTAGGAAGATTGTTGGTATTTGTGGATACTGAGGGTGGTTTCTGATAAATAATTCTATTTAATTTTATCTTGGAGGAAGTTCTAGAATTCATTTCTCTCTGCAAGAGATTAGGAAGTAATGTATAACAGTGTATGTTAGAGAAAGCATCCTAATGTTGAATTAGGCAGAAATTCAAGTGTGGAAAAAAATTTTTTTAATTCAAGTGTGATTAGTCTATTATAAAAAATAATAGTATTTGTATAAAATATATTCTAAGGATTGAGAAATAAGTTTAAAATTAAAAGTTTGAATGATAAGAGTATTTTATTGGTGTATCTTGTAATCTTAACTGGTCTTAATAAAATACTGCTAAGTATGATTATTTGGGGGAATGCCTTTGAATTAATAGATTAAAAATATGGCATTTTATTAGCAAATTTTATATGTAAATGCCTTCTAAATAGAAAGACATTACTTGTAGCAAAGTAAATATTTCTCATAATTATGAACCCTTTCTGCTTAACATATCTTCCTCTACAATCAAGTCTTCAAAATCTCCTGTCTCCTATTAAATTCTCTTACCATTTGTGTTTCCTATATAGATTTTTCTTCTTTCTTTCTAGCACTGTTCTCCAAACATCTACCCCTATTTTTAGTTCCAAATAAAAATCAATAATATAAAGCAGTTGGATAAAATTACATTGTGGTCCTCATTAAAACATAGTATCCTTCCCTGTGATTATGTGAATTATGCTTACTGTTTATTGATATCCATATCATTGGGTTTATATAGTTAGTTTGTGGTGCTTTTTGTTCGTTTTCTTGATTAGGTAATACAGAGACTTTCTCAAGTTTTCTTTAACAAGAGATTAAATAAACCAGTTTTTCTTTTCTACTTTGTAGATTTCTTGATAACCGGCTGTTTGCTACCTGCTCTGATGACACTACAATAGCACTATGGGATCTGAGAAAACTCAACACCAAAGTATGCACTTTACACGGTCACACTAGCTGGGTGAAGAACATCGAATATGATACTAATACAAGACTCTTAGTAACATCAGGATTTGATGGAAATGTCATTATTTGGGACACCAACAGGTTTGTGAATAGGAGACCATGTTAGGATTGTCAACAACAACAAAATTTTTTTAAAGATTTATTTATTTGACAGAGAGACTGAGTGAGCATGTGGAGAGGTGAAGCAGAGGGAGAGGAGAGAGAGAATCTCAAGCAGACTCTCCATTTAGCACAGAATCCAGTGTGGGACTCAGTCTTATAACCCCCAGAGATCATGACCTGAGCTGAAATTGAAATCAAGAGTTGGACATTTAACTGACTGAGCCACCCAGGTGCCCCCCAAAAATGTTTAAGATGGGGTAAACAAAGTCAGTGTTTTGTCCTAGCTTTCATATCTCTTTAGGAGAAAGAACCTAACTTTGAGGAAAACAATCAAAAAATGATTCCATTTTTTATTACTTGCACTTAGTCATATAATAAAACTAAAAAATTTGGAGAAAATTATATGGTAAAGAGACCAAGTAGTATTGTTAATGATGAAAACTGGTTTATACATGAGTTTCCTGAATTTAAGGGAAAATATTTTTATTTCTTCTGTGGAACTGAAATATTTTTTATTCCTCAACCTTTCATTTCTAAACCTATTTATTTTGTAATTTTTGTACTCTTATTCATGCATTAAAATAATAGTTTCTCAGGTGGAATGGTACTGATCTATAGGGAAACGTTTGGAAATAATGTGTGGTGCAGTTTTGACACTATTGGGAGAAGAAAGGATTTCTAGCATTTTACAACAGGGATCAGAGTTTGTAAACATCCTGTATGGGACAGTTTGCACAGTAGACTAGTCCCATCTAAAATGTCAGTAATGCCTCTGTTGTGAAACACTTCAATGAAATGTCTCCTGTAGAGAAATTGATTATTTAAAGAGTTAAAGTTTGGGACACCTGGATGGCTCACTTGGTTAAGTGTCTCTTGATCTCAGCTCAGGTCTTTTTTTTTTTTTTTTTTTTTTTCCAGCTCAGGTCTTGATCTCAGGGTGGTTAGTTCAAGCCCTACATTGGGCTCTATGCTGGGTGTGGTGACTACATTAAAAAAAAAAAAAAAAAAAAAATCAAGAAAAAGAGTTGAAGTTTGAGAAATATTGAAAATATACCTGTTGCTAGCTATGGTGAAATGGCAATACAATAATACACCAGGCCTACTTCTGAAATACTCTTTTCAGAGGTCATATATTAAAAGAAAGGGATATTCTTAAAGATTTCTAACTAACTATACATACTGTTTGAGCAGAGGATATGTGGATCTCTTTAGACTAAGACAAGTATATCTGTTAAAATTTAGAAGTTTATTTTTTAAATTTAGAAATGAAATTTGAATAGGAATATGAATGGTAACTTCCAAATTAGTCCACAAAAACTAGTAAAACATGATCAATCCAATAGAGGCAGAGAAGGGGGAAAATCATTTTTAAAAAAGAGATAAATCAGGAAGCACAAAAATATGGAGGCATAAAATCCAAATATCAATAATTACAGTAAATACATATTTACTAAAGATAGACAGGATTAGATTGGATTAAAAAAGGAATCCAAACTATGTTCTTTGTAAGGAACACACATCTAAAACATGCAAATGAGAAAGTCTGAAAGTAAAAAGATGGAGAAAAAATAACAGGCAAATGCAAATCAAAGAAAAACAGTTATATATACGTTAATAGCAGACAAAATAGAGTTTAGGGCATAAAGCATTATTAGTGATAAAAAGGTATTTTATATTAAAAGGTTTATTTCACTAGAACATAAAAGAATTCTTATATGCACTTAATAACATAGCTTCAAACCATAAAAAGCAAAATGGACAGAATTAGAAGAAAAAAGTGAGACTCCCCATCTTAGTGGAAAATGTTAACACCATTCTCTAATTTACTAATAGATAAAATAGACCAAAAAATTATTAAGACCATAGATTTTACTGTAATAAACTTTTTATTAGGCATATTTACAATTCTCGCAGCAAATGGTAAATACATCTTCTGAAGCTAGCTTAGAATATGTACAAAAATAGAGCATATACTAGACTACAAAGTGAGTTGCAACCAATATCAAAGATTTGTTATCACAAAAATGGTTTTTCCTCACCTCAGTATAGTTTAACATAGCTAACTAAAAATTCCCATGTTTGGAGACTTATAAACTAAATAATTCGTGGATTGAAGAAATCATAGGGAAATCAGTAGGCTAAAAATTAGTGAACTAATAAGCATTTTGCTAAAAAAAAAACAACTGGAAAAAGATAAAAAAGAGTAAACCCAATGAAAGATATGGAACAATAAACATAAAAGCAGAAGTTAATGAAATTGAAAATGAAAATACAATAAAGTTTTTTTAAAAGCCTGCTTTTTGAAAAAGCTAATTGAATATGCAATTATCTAGGAAGATTCATCCAGAGAAATAAGACAAAGGATAATCTTAATAAAAAAAGGAAACAACAACAAAAAAATATACAGTAAAGTAATAAGATCACCTTTATGCCAGTATACTTGAAAACTTTGGTGAAATAGTTTATTCAAAAAACACACCTTAGCAAAACTTGATCGAGAGAAATAGAAAATTTGAAATGCACCTATTACCTGGACTGATATTTAACCAGTATGCACTGATTTAGCTGAAGTCATGGTTAAAATATTAAACTAATACTTTTGTAGTTAATGTGGTAACTGTAGTTAAATGATAAATAGCCAGTATCCTAAATCATCCCCAGGTAGTTGTATCCTGGCACCCTGTGGTTACCTGGGCCCCTCTTTTAGGGATACCTCCCTCAAGATCTCCCTATGATCTAGTAGCTAAAGTCCCCCTTAAACTACCCTCACCTAAAAAAAACAAACAAAAAACTACCTTCACCTTCCCCCTCTTTTTTTTTTTTTGGTTGTTCAGCATCTCATTTAATTCTGAGAACAGCCTCAGGAGTTAGTTAACTATTTTCCCATTTTAGAGCTAAAGAGATCAAGGTCAGAGAGGTTGGGTAACATGCCCACATGACTGTCAATAAGACAGTAAAATATGAGCCAAGAGTCAAACCCTGGTTTATAGACAGCCAAGATGTACCCTTTGCTTATGGGAGTTTTAAAATTTTAGAGTGATTCTAGGACCCAGTTCCAACACTGTCAATTGCATCAATTCTGACTGCTAGTTTTCATGCATTGCTTTCTGGTTACTTAAATATTCTAAATATTGCCTCTGCCATAGCCATTAAAGAAATGGAAAATATCAATTAAAATTTATTTACTAAGAAAACAGTAGGCTTGTTAGTTTTACAGGTGACTTCTACAAGATAGTACAAGAAGCAGAACATTTCAATTTTATTAAGTGTTCAGATTCCAGAAGTAAGGAGAATTCTCCTTCATGTATGAAGCTAGTATAACCTATACATAAAATCAAGCTTTTCTGAGTCCATAGCGGTAGTGTCGCGGCCGCCTGAGCCAGGGGTGTCGTGTCAAGATGCTTCAAAACCTTGTTAAAAATGTTTGGGTCCCCATGAAGCCCTACTATACCCAAGCTTACCAGGAGATTTGGTTAGGAATGGGGTTGATGAGTGCCATCATTTATAAAATCAGGAGTGCTGATAAAAGAAGTAAAGCTTTGAAAGCCTCGAGTCCTGCCCCTGCTCATGGCCATCATTAACCAGCGCGGGGAACACATGAGATGGAACATCAGTCTGGCTGTAAATCTCTGCATGCTCTGCTAGTTGGGAACATGGAGCCCCGACGTACACGTGTACACATGTCGTGTCTGCTGCGGCGTGAATAAATGTAACTGTGAGGTGAAAAAAAAATCAAGAAAGATAACTAAGAAAAAAATTGAAATGTCTTTCTGTAATATGAATATAGATGCAAATATTGTAAATAAAAGGAAACTGAATCCTGTATGGCCAAGTTAGGTTTATGCAAGGAATGAAAGAATGATATATCTGTGGCCCTGGCTAGCTCAGTAGGAAAAGCATGTGAATCTTGATCTTGGGGTCCTGAGTTCGATCCCCACGTTGGGTGTAGAGATTATTTAAAATCTTAAAAAAGATATATCAATAAAAGTTCTATTAATATAATTTATCACATGAACAAGTCCATATGATTGTTTAAATCAAGGAGTAAAATTCAGTATTTGATCATAATTAAAAACAAAAGAAGGGACATTGTTACCAGTATTATAGAGATTAGAAAGATTATAAAGGGATACGTGAAACAACTTTATAGCAACAAATTAGACAACTTAGATAAATACCTAGAAAGTGACAAATTACTTAAACTGATTGAAGAACATATAGAAAATCTATAGACCTACATACCTAAAACAAGTAAAAAACTGAACTGGTAATTTAAAAATCTTTCCACCGTGAAAAGCCCAGATCCAAAAGTCTTCACTGATGAATTTTACAAAACATTTATAAAATAAGTAATACTAATCTTTCACAAACTCTTCCAGAAAATAGAGGAGGAAAGAACACTTCCCAACTCATTTTATGAGTCTGGTATTATTACTCTGATAACAAACCAGACAAGCATAAGAACAGAAAACTACAGACTAATATTCCTCAAAAACAAAAAGAAGAATAGATACAAAAAATCTTCAACAAAATATTAGCAAACCAAACCTGGCATCATGTAAAAAAAAGTCTATATCATAATAGAATTTATCCCAGGAATATAGGGTTGGTTTAATATCCCAAAATCAATTACTATAATAACAGTATATTAATAAAAGTCAAAACCCATATATAGGATAATCTCAAGAAAGGCAGAAAAGCCCTTGACAAAATCCAACATGCATTTGTAATGAAACTGGGAATAATAGGGAACTTTTATTCCCAGACATCTGATAAAGGACATCTATGAGGAAATTTGTGGCTAAAATTTTTTTAAAGATTTTATTTATTTATTAGAGATCATACAAGCTGAAAGTAGGGACAGTGGGAGAGGAACAAGCAGACTCCCCACTGAACAGAGAGCCTGATGATGTGGGGCTCTATCCCAGGACCCTGAGATCATGACCTGAACCAAAGAAGGTGTGTAACTAACTGAGCCATTCAGGCGCGCGCCCCTGGCTAAAATCATCTTAATGTTGAAAGACTGAATACATTCCCCCTAAGACTGGGAACAAGTCAAGGATGTCTGCTCCACCACTTTTATTCAATATTGAAGGTACGATTGCACTGGAAGTGCATCCAGGCAAGAAAAAGAAATAACAGGCATCCAGATTGGAAAAGTAGTAGTAAAACTGTCTTAATATGGAGATATGATCTTATATAGAGAAAATCTTAAGGATTCCACATAAATACTAGAATTAGTAAACAAGTTATACAAGATTAATATACACAAATCAATTGTACTTCTAAGTAATGAACAATCTAAAAATGAAGAAAATTCCATTCATAATAGACTCTAAAGAAATAAAGTACTTAGGAATGGATTTAACAAAAGTAGTACAAGATTTGTACTCTGAAAACTATAAAAACATTGCTGAAATAAATGTAAGAAGATGTAAATGAATGGAGAGACATTTCATCCTCATGGATTGTAAGATTTAGGATCAGTAAGATGGTAATTCTTGGGGTGCCTGGCTGACTCAGGACTCTGATCTCAGGATTGTGAGTTCAAGCTCACATTGGGTGTAGAGCTTACTTAAAAAATAAATAAGGTTACAGAGGACAAACCACTTAAATTTTTTTTAAAGATGGCAGTTCTCTCCAAATTAATCTATAGATTCAATGCAATCCCTACCAAGATTCCAGCTGCCTTTTTTGGACCAATTATCAAGCTGATTCTAAGATTTATATGGAAATACAAATAACCCAGAATAGTCCAAACAATCTTGAAGAAAAAGTTGAAAGACGCACATTTTGAATTCCAGAACTTACTACAAAACCACTGTAATTAAGACTGTGTTTGCTGGCATGGGATAGGCGTATAAATCAAAGGAACAGAATTTTGAGAGTCAAGAAATAAAACCTTGCATTTATGATCAGTTGATTTTCAACAAAGGTGCCAAGCTAATTCAGTGCTTCAGGAAAAGATAGTCTTTCTGATAAATGATACCTGAGCAACTGGATAGTCACAGGCAAAAAGATGAATTTATAGACCCTTATATCAAAAAAAAGGAACTCAAAATGGATTTGTACCTGAATGTAAAAGCTAAAATTACGTATAATTCATAGAAGAAAACATGGGAGTAAATCTTCATGCAAACCAAAGCACAAGTGATTTTTTAAAAACTGATAAAATGGACTTGATTAAAATTAAAAACTTTTGTGTATCAGATGATACCATTAAGAAAGTGAAAAGAAAAACTACAAAATGAGAGAGAATATTTGTAAATTATATCTGATAAAGGATTTGTGCCCAAAATATATAAAGAACTCACTTTTTATAAACATAATTATATATACACAACCCAATTTAAAAATGGGCAAAATATCTGCATAGACATTCCACCAAGGAAGAGAATAGAAATGATTAATAGGCATGTGAACAGGTTCAACATAATTAGTCATAAGGAAAATATAAGTCAAAACCAAAATGAGAAACCACTTCACATCCACTAAGATGGCTGTAATTTAAAAAGACAGTAACAAGTATTGGCAAAAATGTGGAGAAACTGGACCCTTACACATTGCTTATAGGGATGTAAAATGGTTCTGCCACTTTAGAAAAGTTTGGTAGTTTCTTAAAATGTTAAACATAAAAAATTTTTAAAAAGTTAAACATAGAGCTATCATCTGACCAGCCATTCCACTCCTAGGTATCTGTCCAAGAGAAATGAACAACTATCACCACACAAAGATTTGTACATGAATGCTTATAACAGAATAATGCTTATATTATTCATAATATACCCCAAATGGAACCAGTACGAATATCCATTGGTAAATGAATAAACAAAATGTGGTTGTATCTATACAATAGAATACTATTTGGTAATGAAAGGAACAGAGTACTAATATGTGCTACACATAGATGAACCTTTAAAAAAAAGTACACTAAGTGAAAAAAGCCAAACCAAAAGACCACTTGTATGATTCTATTTATATTAAATGTCCACAATAAGCAGGTCTATAGAGACAAGTAGATTAGTGGCTCTGTGTGACTGGCAGTAGGAACAGAGAGAGACTGCTAGTGGGCAGGAAGGATTTTTTTAAGATTGTGATTGTATTTATCTGAGAGACGGCACAAGCAGTGGGGAGGAGGCAGAGAGGGAGAAGCAAACGCTGAGCAGGGAGCCTGATGTGGGGCTTGAGCCCAGGACATTGAGATCATGACCTGAGCCCAAGGTAGACACTTAACTGACAGTCACCAAAGCACCCCAGCAGGAAGCATTTTTTTAGGATGATGAAAATGTTCTAAAGTTGGGTTGACTGGTGGCTTAGCGGTTTAGTACCGCTTGCAGCCTGGGGTGATCCTGGAGACCCGGGATCGAGTCCCACATCGGGCTCCCTGCATGGAGCCTGCTTCTCCCTCTGCCTGTGTCTCTGCCTCTCTCTCTCTCTGTGCCTCTATAAAATAAATAAATAAAATCTTTAAAAATAAAAAAATAAAGTTGGGTTGATGATTGCACAACTCCATAAATTTACTAAATATCACTTAATTGTAAACTTTAAGTGAATTTTATGATATGTAAATTATATCTCAAAGCTGTTAAACTTAAAAATAGAAGAAAACTCATCAAAGGATACACTAAAACCTTTTTAAATGGTGAAACTTTTAGAAGTTTTCTCTATAGGAGTGCCTGGCTGGCACAGTTGGCTGATCTTGAGGTTGTGAGTTCAAGTCCCATGATCGTAGAGCTTACTTTAAAAAAGAAAAAAGTTTTCTCTATAAAATTAGGAAGGGAGGGACGCCTGGGTGGCTCAGCAGTTGAGTGTCTGCCTTCAGCCCAGGGCGTGATCCTGGATCCTGGAATCAAGTCCCATCAGACTCCCTGCATGGAGCCTGCTTCTCCCTCTGCTTGTGTCTCTGCTTCTTTCTCTCTGTGTCTCTCATGAATAAATAAATATTTTTTAAAAAAACAAAAATAGGAAGTGAAAACATGGCTGCTATTACTACTACTGTTTACCATTGTTTTGGAGTGGGAGAAGGCAGGGTCCTAGTTGGTGCAGTAAAATAAATATATAAGGATTGGAAAGGAAAAAATGAGAAAATCGCATTCACAGATGATATATGATTGTATGAAGGGTTGAAAATTTTTCTGTAAAGAACTGTGTAATACTTTAGTGTGCTGTATAGTCTCTGAGCAGCCATAGACACTTCACAAATGCTGTGTTCCAACTAACTTTCTATATAAAAACAGGGAATAGTCCAGACTTGGCCCATAGAGCAGTTTTCTGAATGGTCTACATAGAAAACCATAGAAATTTTGCTGACAAATTATCAAAATTCTTAAGAGTTCATCAAGATTGCTTGACAGATCAAAATGTAAAAATCAGTAGTGTTCCTGTTTATCACAACAAATAATTTAAAAATTTTAAAGTATATAGTTTTTAGTAATTAAAAATAATTTTTAAAAACCAGAATAGGTCAAGTAGCAGATTAGACACAACTTTAAAAAATAGATTATCTATATTGTAACAGAAATGAAGAGATAGGGGGGATCCCCGGGTGGCGCAGCGGTTTAGCGCCTGCCTCTGGCCCAGGGCGCAATCCTGGAGACCGGGATCGAATCCCACGTCGGGCTCCCGGTGCATGGAGCCTGCTTCTCCCTCTGCCTATGTCTCTGCCTCTCTCTCTCTCTCTCTCTGTGTGTGTGTGACTATCATAAATAAATAAAAATAAAAGAAATGAAGAGATAGGATACATGAAATAGCAGCTATGAGACAGGGAGAGTCAAATATGAAGGTTTCAAACATCTATTTGGAGCTCCAAGAGAATAAAGAAAATAGGTGAGAGACAATATTGGAAAAATGATGGAGATTTCCCCAGAATATGTGAATAATATGAATCTTAAGATTTTTTAAAAGATTTTATTTATTTATTCATGAGAGACACAGAGGCAGAGACATAGGCAGAGGGAGAAGCAGGCTCCATGCAGGGAACCCAATTCGGGACTCAATCCAACAACCCTGGGATCACACCCTGAGCTAAAGGCAGATGCTCAACCACTGAGCCACTCAGGGGTCTTGGATCTTAAGATTTAGAAAGTTAAATTAATCCCAATAAAGTAAAAAATCCAAATTTAAACATATCAGAGTGAAACTGCAAGTACTCCAAAGAAAGATCAGCCAAAGGAAAAAAAAATAAAAAATTGTCCAAAGTAACAATTGTACTATTAGCAGACTTAAAAATAGCCAGGGTTCAATAGAATATGTATCCCCAATATTTGGAAAGATATAACAATTAACCTGAAGTTACATGCTCAGCTAAAAATCTTTAATCAAAGAAAGATTTTCAGAACATAAGGGGACAGTTTACCTCATTGAAATCTTATTTAAAAATATTTAATTGCAGAAAGAAAGAATAAAACAAAGTTGGAGATGAATTAAGGATGATGAGGAAAAAAATTATCATGTATATAAGGTTAAGCATACTTTGTAAATTCTAGTTTGAAAATATAACTATCACCAAATCGTGTATTTATGATAATTCTAGGTTTTGATTTCTTCTGTAGGTGTACAGAAGATGGGTGTCCACATAAGAAGTTCTTTCACACACGTTTTCTTATGCGAATGAGATTAACACCAGATTGTTCCAAAATGTTAATCTCAACGTCCTCTGGATATCTCTTGATTTTGCATGATCTTGACTTAACCAAGTCCTTAGAAGTAGGCAGCTATCCTATTTTGAGAGCAAGAAGAACTACATCAAATTCAGGTAAGCTTTTCTTTTTTAATTAAACAGAGTTTTCCAGAGAGTCTCACACAAAAGGATGGTATATGCTTCCATTCTGAGAAAGACAGCAGGAAGAAGGGAAGGAAATCAGAAGATATTTTTGGAAAGCTCAGTCGGACCTTTTTTCCTAAGGAAGTATGAACTGTTTGAATCTCTGACATAGCATTAATTTGTGCTTCTGTATCACCAATGATTTAGGAGAAACTGCTCACTATAAAAATATTTTCTTTTAGTTCTTTCTGCTATCCAAAAATCATCAGTATTTCTAAATCATTGCTATCTCAAAAATTAGTGGTGGCTCAAGGTAGGATCAATCTTTAAGTGCTTCTGAAACCCAGCAGAGCTTTTATTTTATCTTAATCTTATTTTGTCTTATTTTATCTTATCTTACTTTATTTCACGGCCCTGAGAGCAAGACCTGAGCTGAGGTCGAGTCACAGATGCTTTACTGACTGAGCCACCTAGGCACCCCACCTAGCATGGCTTTTAAGATATATTCAGTATAGAGCTTTAAGTCTATATTACATCCTAGACTTCCAGATGTCTATACTCAGGTATAGACATTGGGGCGGGGAATCCAATGCAGGGCTTGATCTCTCTCAGGACCCTGAGATTATGACCCCAGCTGAAACCAAGAATTGGCCACGTAGCCAACGGAGCCACCCAGGCGCCCCTAAAGTGGTAGTAATCTTTTTCCTGTTGCTGATTCCATTAGACTTCAGTGAAATTGGAGCTCAGGAAAACTTAGGCACTATAATTTATATTATGTGATAGAGATTATATTTCATCACCTTGGGAAAAGGAGGGCTGTTCCAGGAATATACCTATTGTTTATAATTTTGCATTTTATGAACAGGAACCCAGAAAAAAAAAAGACTTAAGCATGCAAAATATATAATATGTATAAATTGCTATTTAAAATCAGCTTCAGATGGTTAGACACTCTCCTGTAAGCATAGGGCAGGGCCACTTCTGAAGACTCTTTTGGGAAAGTGCAGGCTCCATTGTACTGCATTTGCCCAATTTCACTGCTAAAAGTAGAAATTTAAGTTTTACCAACTTACTTGCAAAGCAAGAGATTTCATAAATATGTGAGTATAATCCTTTTACATTCAGAAATTTATTTTTAGGTTCAACATTAATAACTTTAGCTTAGTAAGAAGTAGTGATTTAGAAGATCTGGTTGGCATTTTTTTTATTCAGAAACGAAGAACATTTCTTCTAAGGGTAATTCTGATAATAAATCAAAGGGAATTAGATGAAGACATCATAAAAGTTTGGGGCCACTAGAAGAGTAGGATAAAATAGAGATTGCTATTTGGAATAATACATCAAACCCAACTATCTGATACTCATTTTGTTTTAATGATATTCATTTTAGATCAGTATAAAATTGGTATTGCATTTCAAAGATAGTATTCACATAATTTCATGAATGATAACAATTGTTTGGCATGCTCAAGAAGGATCATTTAATGCTCTCAGTAATGGAGCTGGTATTTGGACCCTATTCTAGGATTAAAAGGGCTGATGAACAACAAGCTCAGTTTTCATATTTACTGAATTTTCTTGTTCCATTTTACTACGTAAGTGATGGGGAAACCCAAAGATGTTCCTGTTTTAGTTTGTCATATTTCACTTAAGTCATTGGGAGAAGAGATTTTAGAAAGGGCCCAGGCCATAGATAGAACACTTCAAAGAGCTGCCCTGCTTACCTTGGTCTTAGTTATCAGCAAGCTTTTTTTTTTTTTAAAGATTATATTTATTTATTCATGAGAGACATGGGGAGAGAGAGAGAGGCAGAGACATAGGCAGAGAGAGAAGCAGGCTCCATGTAGGGGGCCCAGTGTGGGACTGGATCCTGGATTCCAGGATTACACCCTGGGCCAAAGGCAGATGCTCAACCACTGAACCACCCAGGCGTCCTATAAGGAAGCTTTAAGGGGGCATGTACTTGCCATGTTTCAGATGGATTTTAACAATATGCTTCAACTAGATGATTAAAAAGTTAAGAGACACTACTAGAGTTTTGCTGAGTTTGTCAGAATTTTTTTGTATTTTCAAGATCTGACCACTTCATCAAGTTCATCTGGTCCTCGAGTTTCTGGTTCACCTTGTCATCATAGTGATTCTAATTCATCTTCTGAGAAACACATGTCACGAGCTACACAAAGAGAAGGTAGGTTAAAAGTGGGATTTTATAATCTTGCAACAACAGGGTCTACCAAAGAGCTTTCTCTGATTTAGTTTTAATCCATACAAATAAAAGCCAATAAAGAAGAGGTTATTCTTTGCCCCTCAGTCATTCATTTTCAGAAGATAACCAGAGTCTCTAGGGTTGAATATCTTGGGCTTAAATCTTTGTTGGAATTTGAGCTTTGGTTTTATTTATTGAACTTAGTTTGGTCTAGATCGGAGAAAAAGTAGTTAGGACATGTAGATCCCAATCAAGATTGTTAAGGAAATTAAATAAGATATGCATGTGATGGTGTTGTATACGTGATGAGTTTGTTAGGTACTTGTGAAAGTCACCTGGTTCCAGCCCAGTAGCTTTTTGCTCTGCCGTTTCTTTATCTGAGCAACACCTGACAGCCTTGGAGGGGTTGTGGGATAAAGTAGACTATAACCTGGCCTTATTTTGCTTTTGCCCATTTTTCCCCACCACTCTGGCAGAACTAGCTGTTTAGCTTATTCTTTCCACTCCCTAAATGAAATGCTTTCTACGTATGCAAATCCATACCAGTTTCACATCTAAGCATTTTTGGTTTGTCTTCCCCTTTGTGGACTGATGGCCAGATGTGGGTTTTTTTGTTTTTGTTTTTTTTATTTGTAATTTTGGGTCACCTTTGGAGATGCACATGGCTCCTACCTAGATCTTTAGGGGAGGGACTATCCATTAGACTTCTAATTGTGTTTTTCCTGGGTGTCCTCACCTGGTAAGTGTTTGATAATTGCATACTTGATGAATGGTTTGAGAGCCCTTCCTAAACCTACAACCTATCTACTTTCCTCTGGATGTTCAAGACTATGAGACTATGACATGTAAGGTTAAAAATTCCTCCTGATAAATTTAGAGATTTATGCCCAGATATGTAACATTTTTCCTTTGATTTGTAGCATAAACTTCTTTTATAGATTCTGTTTTTCTACTTTGGCTACAGAAAACAAGCCAAGGCTCTTAATAATCATTGAGAAAAACCTTTATTGAACTAAACCATTCATGAGGGAAAAAAAAAAAAAGAGTAGTTGACTGCTTGTTGCAGTGGTAAACCCAAAAATCAAACTACACAGCAGTTTCATGATATAGAGTTGGGAATGGGAGAAGAAATGATGTATGGAGAACCTAGGCAGAATATGGAGAAGAAAGTGGGGCTCATACATAAAGTTGTTCTGAATGTTGGCAATCTTGGGTCTTCAGGGTGTCAGAATATGTTAGCACCATAGTTTGACAGATACAGTATTGTATAGAGCTGAGGCTCTCAAACTCCTTTAGGATTAGAACTTTAAGTGATCTCTACACCCAAAGTGGGGCTTGAACTCCAGAGCTTGAGATCAAGAGTCAGATGCTCTACCAACTGAGCCAGCCAGGTGCCCCTAGAACTCCATTTTTGACATGAAATCTGTGGATTATATTATAGCACAGATAAAGTACAAAAACTGATTCAAGTGAAATTAAAGCATTCCTTGACCAGTCTTTCCTAGCCCATCCCTATGTGGTTCCCTCCTTTTGCCAGCACTAAAGGAACTTTCAAGGAGCACAGCTCAAAAACCACTACTTACTTAATGGGTTTCTTTTCTGCTTCTGTTCCAAGTTTCAGAATTAATTCTGGAAATAGCTGTTTGTTTTTCTCTAAAATTATTATTAAACTTCAGTCACATGTGAAATCATTATTTAGGTATAGTTTGGTTATAACAATGTAATTTAGAGCTTCACAGGTTTCCATCAATGCTATAGTAATCTAAAGGGAAACTTTAAAAGAAGATAACATCTATTTGAGAAACAGTTCACAAAGGGTCTGACAGAAGGAGCTCAATCTTCACAGCATTTCCTTCCACAGGTAGAGAAGTGTTGAAATATTTCTCTTGATACTAAATTTCTAAACTGCTTCTTTATAATGTCTGTGAAAGTGGTTCTCCGCATACCTGAGGGATAGGATGTAACTCCCAGTAGTAACAGCTTGCTGTAGCAGTCACTTTCATGGGGGGCTAGGAAGAAGGACATGATGAGCCCTAACAGAGTACCAGTCATATGTATGATTGGTAATGTCTCCCTTGTTTTAACATACTGGTATGTGAAATATTCTCCTTTGCCTCCAAAATCATAGATCTGTTTGGTTATTTATAGTACTGCCCTTGGGGTCCGTAAGTCCTGCTCCTTGCACACATGATATCCTTTTATTTTTTTTTATAAGATTTTATTTATTAATGAGACACACAGAGAGAGAGGGGGAGAGAGAGACAGAGACAAAGAGGCAGAGACACAGGCAGAGGGATAAGCAGGCTCCATGCAGGGAGCCCAACATGGGACATGGGACTCAATCCTGGGTCTCCAGGATCACTTCCTGAGCTGAAGGTGGCGCTAAACCGCTGAGCCACCCAGGCTGCCTGATAGCCTTTTATTTATACAAAGGCAGTCTGCATGGCTTCCACATATTTCCTTCTCTAGAGAATACAGGTCCTCTGAGATGAGAATTATCTTTTACTTTTCTACATTCATGTCACATAACTTTGATTCTTAAAAGTTTTCTGAGTTGTAAATCTTAATCAAAAGGATCCCTAGTCCACTTTAATGCCTTAGTCTTAGGTTACTGGGATTCCCGCTACAAGAACTTGGATTCTTTAGTCCTAGTCATAACCTTTCCCCATACCCCCACCCCCAAAGACCACCCAAGCACCCCCATAGTTTTCTGTTTTTTGTTTTTTACATGTGGTAGCACAAGAGGCTGACAGTGGAATGAAGGCTGGGGGCAGTGTGGCTGTCAGAAATGAAAGCTTTGATGAGCTGCCTTAGTCCTTTGATAATACAAATCTCATACCCTAATTTTCTTATCAGGAGTATCACCACGAAATAGTCTTGAAGTCTTAACCCCTGAAGTTCCTGGTGAGAGAGACCGTGGAAACTGCATCACGTCCTTACAGCTGCACCCAAAAGGCTGGGCCACTCTGCTTCGGTGCTCAAGCAACACTGATGATCAGGAGGTAGGAGTAGCAGCACTCCACCTTTAAAGCAGTTAACTTAAAAAATAGCCATTGCTGTATGTGCTCACCGAATCTTTATCCCTTGAACCTCTCCTTCTTCCTTTGCAGCCTCCTCTCCAGTGTGGCACACTGGGAAATACTTTAAACCAGTATCAGCTCAGATTGTGCCCAGCTTAATTCTTGCCTCCTTCATCTCACCACACACCTGTTATATAATAAACTTTAGATGGAGATGCTTCAGCCAAACTGGCTAAATGTAAGGTTTTGCTAAGCCAATTGAGTACTGGAATTTGCTCTTTTTAAAATCTGGGGAAGGGGGCAGCCCTGGTGGCTCAGTGGTTTAGCGCCACCTTCAGCCCAGGGCATGATCTTGGAGACCCAGGATTGAGTCCCACGTCGGGCTCCCTGTATGGAGCCTGCTTCTCCCTCTGCCTGTGTCTCTCATGAATAAATAAAATCCTTATCAATCAATCAATCCAGGGAAGGGGCTCCCAGGTGGCTCAGATGGTTAAGCATCTGCCTTCAGCTCAGGTCAGGATCTCTGTGTTCTGAGATCAAGCCTGGCATCGGGCTCCCTGCTCAGTGGGGAGCCGGCTTCTCCCTCTCCCTCTCCCCACTGTTCATGCTCTTTCTCAATAAATAAATATAAAATCTTTAAAATAAATAAATAAAACCAGGGGGAAACTGGAAAAGGCTAAACTGATGACTAGGGAAAAGGGCCTTATATGACCTCATGAATCTTGTCACTCTGGTAAGCAGGAGTCTTGAGGATCTCACTAGCTCTAGAAGTCACAACTGAAAAGAGAGAAGAGCCTTTGAAATATGTAGGAAGAGAGATATTTTAGGGCTTAGATGTCTGAACTCTAGAATTTTGTAAATATCAAGGCTGTTACTTTCACAAAAGGGAATTATTACCATAGAAGTCACAGCAGCCTGAGGGAATAAAGGCTTGAACACATCATAGTACACAGAATAACCTTGGCTTTTTGAAGATAAGGTTTGGGGCCTGCAGATTTTAGTAGTTGGGAGAAGGGCAGTGGTAGTCATTTGATTTCTTGCAACAATTCTGTGGCTTTGGCAGTCTGTTGAGCTTTTTACAAAAAGAAGTATCTAGCATTACTTGGGGCTCTTTAACTTTGGTTTGTCTCTCTTCTCTCCCCTTAGTGGACTTGTGTCTATGAATTCCAAGAAGGAGCTCCCGTGCGACCTGTCTCACCTCGTTGTTCTCTACGATTAACTCATTACATTGAAGAAGCCAATGTAGGCAGGGGTTATATCAAAGAACTCTGCTTCAGCCCTGATGGGCGAATGATCTCTTCCCCACACGGCTACGGGATTCGCTTGTTGGGATTTGACAAACAGTGCAGTGAACTAATAGACTGTTTGCCCAAAGAAGCCAGTCCCCTGCGGGTGATCCGTTCTCTGTACTCTCACAATGATGTGGTACTGACAACAAAATTCTCTCCAACACATTGTCAGATTGCCTCAGGGTGCCTTAGTGGACGGGTTTCTTTGTATCAGCCAAAGTTTTAGGCACAACTTACATCAAATAAGGAACTTTTCTGGTGTTTGACTTATAAATTACTTCAATTTAGGTGAAGTATTTTCTTTTTAGAAGATCTTAAAAGTTTGGGTCAAGATCCCAGTTCTTATGGGTCCATGAACACACCTGTGACCTGAGGACTTGGCCGTCCGGCATCGTAGGGGCCTCACCAAGTTAGACTCTACGCAGCAGCAGCTTTTGCCGCATTCCTCTGCTCCTGCTCATCTGTGCCACCTGAACTTCGGTTCTTCTGGTTATTTTGCATGGTAGCTCTTGTCAAGTTTCTTTATATCTTGTTTTTTGATTACGGTGTGAATTTTGTGAACATCTGGCAGGAGTTGTGGCTGGGTTAGGAGAAACCCATGACACTAGTATTGAATAAAACCCGGAAGTTTGATGTCAGCATACTGGTCATTGAAAAAGAAATTTCATCTTCACTTATCAGCATACTTGGCCTTTTAAAGTTGCTGTTATGTTTCTCTATAATGAGCACAGATAATGGCATTATTCTCATAACTGTTAGATCTTACAACAAAAATGTCTTCTAAGTTTCCTGTTAAAATTATACATATTTTTTTTTTCACCGTGAGGGGAATTCTGTTGTAAAACTCTAGAAAAACTACCGCCTCTCTTTGTAATTTACTTGTATGAATTTAAAAATCTCTAGCATGTGTCCTTATGTGGTATTTTGTTCCTTTTAACAGCATTTAGAAAGGAAAAGAGGAGAAGGAATGGGCTTTGGTCATTTCTCTTATATAGAAGAGAAGTCATTAAGTTAGTGTACTGTCTGGTCACAGAGTGATAAGAACAATGTGGCTTAGAGTTTGTTTTCTCTGCCAGACTGACTCACACAGGGTCACATGTTATGATACTAGGGTGGAGAGGGCAGTGAGAGTAAAGAGGTTGTGTTTTCCTCATCTTTACTCCTTGAGCCAGGTGGCACAGGCTCAACCCCCTTAGCATTAGGAAGGGGAGAACTGCAGCCCTCTTCAAGCCGTGACCTAACTACAGTAGTCAGCCACTTGGTTGTCAAGACAAAGAGCTGACGTGAAGACCTGTTGTATTTTGTTATGGAACACAGCAAGTAAAAAACATGAAGCGAGGGTCAATCACAGGGCTGTCTGCTCTGTTGAAGCAAGCAGCTTTCTTCTAGTCTCCACTTGGAATGGTATTATATTTAGGAGGGATCCACCAGAGGCTGGAGTAATTTTAAGCCGCAAGCTAGCTCTTTCCTTCTCAGATCATGTTCACTTAGGCCAGTGGTTCTCAAACATGAGGGTGCATTACAATCATTGACAAACTTGTGAAAAACACAGAAACCTGGCTCTCACCTTAGGAGGTTCTGATTCAGCCAGGGAGAGGACAGGATCTGTATTTTTAATAGGAACCTCAAGTAATCTTTATTCAGGTGGTCCCTGGATCAGAGTTCGAAAAACACTACCTTAAACATCAGTAAGTACTTCTGTACCTATCAGGTGCTTAACTCCCAGAAGGCATTTTGATTATTTAAAAAAGTAGTAAATGAAATCCACTTTAGAGGTAGAAAATGTAATCAATCTCATTATTTAATGAATGAGAAAAGTTAAGTGACTTGCCTAAAGTTATCTTACAAAATTAATGGCAGAGCCAGAACTTGTCTCCTAATTCCTTGCTCAGGGCAATTTCTACTGTATTATGCTGGCTGTTAAAACAATGATTTATGAACACTTTATCTTGTTTTTAAGTTGTATTATTGGGACTATCCTTAAACTGGCCAATAGATTGAAAAAGGCATGGGAGTAGATGCTGAGAATTCCAGCCCTAAGAAAAGAATCTTAAATCTTATAGAAATGTTGAGCATTTAAGTGAGCTAAGCAACCCAAACACATAAATAAAAATGACATTTTGTTGTAGACCCTACCAGACAGCCATTCATTCACACACATGTGTAGAGGCTATGTCTTGCTTGGAACAATCCTTGGCGCTAGGACAAATTTTAAAAATTAGATCATTTTTACCAATGTTGTTAAAAAATTGGATTTTTTTTTAGCCATTAAGAAAATCACCACAAAGTATAATGAAAACACAAGTTTGCCATAAACTTTTCAAAAAACCCCACATATTTAAAGGAAAGTAATGTTTTGGAGGCTAACACACCCAATGTTAACATTAAAAATAAGCTACTAAGTACAATAATTATATTGGTAAAAAAAGTTCCACATATTGCATCCCTTTTGGAGAGTTGCATGTCCACATGTCACCCAACTCTGAATTTCAGTCCATGATTCTTCGACCATTATAGAGTTTCTATGGTGTCATATAATCTACACACTTGATTGCTAACCTTCACTCAAAATACCTTGCAAGGTAGGTGACATGAGCACCAACTTTGGAGGAAATGGAGGATGCAAAAGGTTAAGTGATTTGCTGAAAGTCTCAGAGCTGGCACTGGAGGAGCAATATGGATTCAAACCCAGCTGTTTTAGTCTAAAGCCTGTGCTTAGAACTCAACCACTTTGCCCTTTTTTTTTTTTTTTTTTACAAAGGATGGGAAGCTGGCATGTACTGGCTTACCTTCCACACCATCCAATGGAACCGGTGAGAAGACTGAAAATGTCCATGAAAATGAGCACCATAAACCACAGGGCACACAGACTATTCATTCCTAACTGAAAGACTTCAAGCAGGAGAAGTAGCTGTAAAATAAAGAAAAATGTGGGATAAATAGTCTTGTATAAAAATAGAGCCAAACAGATGAGAATTAAAAATAAGCCAGCAAACTCAACAAAACCAATTTTGTCCTCTTTGAGGTACAGTCATGATCAAAAAATTCATGAGGGGGATATTAATCCAGGAATTACAGGGCATCAAGAATGCTAGACTCTTGAAGGAAACTGCATCTCAATTTCAAGGTCTCATTTCACTTAACAGCATAAAATCTGTTTTTTTTTACTATAAATTTTGTTAATCATTTTTATTCATGATAATTGGTGAATGTATTATAAATGATAATGTGGTATAATTGTTGGTAAATGTAGTATAAATTATACTTGTTTGAAAAAGCTTTCTACAGGGGTGTCTGGCTGGCTCAGTCAGTAGAGGATACAACTCTTGATCTTGGGGTCATGAGTTCATGCCTCACCTTGAGGGGTAGGTTGTACTTAAAAAGAATCTTGAAAAAACTTTCTAAAGAAATGTTATATTAAGTTTAGGAACATAAAATATATTTAGTAGTTCCTTATCTTTAATTGTGAAAATGAAGTGGCTAAAGTAGACAAGACCTCTATCTTTTGAAAATGTATGTGATCCTTTTTTCTCAGAAGCCCAGAGAACATGTATATTTTGTTATTTCTCCTTGTTATATCTAAGATGAGGCTATACCAAAAATTTTAGGGAAACAAGCAAGGATAAGGTTCCCCTCTCCTTTCTAGAACCACAAGCACATATCATGGTTAAAGTTTTGTTTTCCAGAAAGTGCAATATAGGAAAACCACTCTGAGAATCTTTTAGAAGCCTAATGTTTCCCATATAAGTCAATATATGGTACTGGCATCCATAAGTATCTGTTAAAGCTTGTGTTTAGCAGGAAAAATAGAAAATAGTCTGATAACACTGATGACAATCATCCCCATTTAATGACCAGTGGCCACGAAGAGCTATGAAAATTCATGCAGTAATACCCTGTGTTGGTCATGAAAGAAAGCATATATGTGAATTTTTAGATAACTAATACATATCTCTTAAGTGCCAAAATTTTAAACCTGTAATTTTTGATGCAAGTGTTTCAGATATGTTAGTATACCTCCCTGCCTTCTTAAACAGCATGCTCGGTATAATTCACTTTTTCATGATGAAAAGTAAGTTATATTCATGTGTTATTACAAATACCCAATGAGCTCTGATGTATGTAAAATACTTCATAAAATGTAAAGGGCTATATAACAAACATGAGTTAATATCAATTATTGTAAAATAATTCCCCCAGCCCTGAGGTCTATATGATCATTTGCCTCAGGTTGCTGGGATTTGGGAGTTTTTTATTTAAAAATTTTTCTATCTGCTAGGTAGTTTGTTCTGTCTCCTACCACAGTATCCACCTGCCTGCCTCTAACAGGCTCTTTGTCATATGTGCTGTGTTCATCTGTTACAAGCTGGGACAAGCAATAACCAAGCCCGCTCGGTGTCTAAAGAGCTACACGAGCCCCATGTGCACAGTCTTTGAGACCGCTCTTTTGGTTGCTCACCAGCTTTCTGACCAGTTCACAATAACCTTCTGGATAATAGAAGTACCCAGGTAAGGCCTAGGCTAGTGATTTTTTCAGTTGCCACCAAGTAAAATACTACAGACTAAGGATGCTGCTACATTAAGGAATAAACAGCAACGCACCAAAGTATAGCCAAGTAACAACAAAGGCTCTGTATTTGCACGTGGATCGTTCATGCTTTAAAAAAATAAGGAGAATCAGTGGAGGGAAGGGGAACAATGAAAATTAAATCCAGATAGACTTGAGTATTTTTGATGCCATTAAACTTGGTCAATAGCCATTAAAATACATGTTTAAATTATCACACATTGTTACAGAGAGTTTTAGTTTGTACCAAAATTTATACCCTAAAGATTCCTCAGAATTTCTCCCATTCAAATGACAATAGAAATTATCAAAAGGAAAGTCTCAAATTTACCTGTATGCTGCTGCTTTAGTTGTAAATGAATGGAAATATAGGTTTTATCAAAAGCTCCAAGGAACACATCTCACATATGCACACCTCGTGTATGTATGTGTATATGAATGTCACTATAAATGAAAATGTCACCCAGAGACAATAAAATCATTTTAAAATTTAAATCTTGTTTATAGTATTTAAAATAGAATCTTCAGCTTTCCTAAGTTTCTTATTTCAGTTTCATGGTGTCTACGTTACAGTTTGGAAATTTGATTTTCTTTTAAATTTCACTGCATCTTCCATTTCGAAAATGTGCTTTCTGGTAAATTTTAGACTCCTATTTTTAGGAAAGTTGAGAATATTCTGGATAATATCCTAGATACTGGAAAGTCTTCTCACTCGGCTCTGAGGTATTGTTAAGTTCTTATGCTAGACTGTAAGCTCCTTGCGGGCAGGGACTCTCACTTTTCTGCTATCCCCAGTGCCCAGTCCAGAATCTGACAGAGTAATTGTTCAATAAATTATTTGTTGTATGAATCAAATGAACTTTTTAGACATACGTGGCCTTGAATTTCCATGAGGCCAGAATGTGATGTGCAAATAGAGAAATCATCATAGTAAGATTTTTTTTCTGGTCATAGATCAGAAAAACTTTCTCATTGCTTTGGAAAACTAAAAAACTCCATTTTTCATTCAAGAAACATTTGAGGGCAGCCCGGGTGGCTTAGCGGTTTAGCAACGCCTTCAGCCCAGGGCATGATCCTGGAGACCTGGGATCGAGTCCCACCGTTGGGCTCCCTGCGAGGAGCCTGCTTCTCCCTTCTGCCTGTGTCTGCCTCTCTCTCTCTCTCTCTCGGTCTCTCATGAACAAATAAAATCTTAAAAAAAAAAAAAAAAAGAAAGAAAAAAAGCAACATCTGAATCCCTACTATATGGCTTGTCCAGTACTATGGACTCAAGGACAAAGGTAACTAGGGTTGTAGCGTTGCCTTCATGAGTGTGTGGCCAGTGCAGTCATATAAGGCCCTGCAGTGAGAAAATCCCCACATTTGGTGTAAGGTTCTGCTGAAGCCATCGTAAAATTCTTAATTTTTTGAATAAGGGGCCCATATTTCTTTTGCACTGGGCTTCCAAATTATATAGCTGGTCCTGCTTCAATATTACCATGTTGACATGGTGGGAACAGTAAATATCTACTGTCCAGTAAAGATACTCACATTCATTGAAAACTAGCCATAAAGTGACTTAGTAAAATAACTTCTAAAACCTAAAATCAAGACTCTTTCCCTCCCACAAACTTTTTCACATATCTTCATTTCAGAATTAGGAAAGCTTTCTAAATCTATATTTGGCTTTTACTGCTTCAATTGAATGGTCTTGAATTCATGATGAATGTGGAGTTGTAGGTGATTTTATCTACGTACATACATACCTACATGCAATTTGAAGGTTTCAGTAAAACTTTAATATATGCACTGAGTGTTTTGGTGGAAGTCTACCTCAAGGTGCTTCTAAAAAATAAATGCTACTTTAAAACATTTGACACACTTTTTGTGTGGTTAACCTATTTGAAAGGTTGATAGGAAGCTTGCATTTAGCAGTACTTTCAAATTTTTACTTAAATTGCTTAGGTGTTATGCTCGCTTCAGCAGCACATATACTAAAATTAAATTGCTTAGGTGTTTATTTTCAGATCAGAATTAAGCATAATGCTGTGATACGGGCAGTGGCTTGGTGACTCATAGTGGTTTTCTAAACTTTTTCAATCCTATAACCCCCATCCGAAAAAAAAATGAAGAACATACACTCCAAATTTTGATTGTTATATATAATACTGTAGTGGTCTATTACGTAAACTATAAAACATGTACGGAAAAAAGAGGAAAATTTAAAAGGACAGCATTTTTAAGAATCAAAGTTCTACATTACCTCCTGCAGGATCACCTGATGCTTCTAGGATCAGGATGCTTCCACTGGCATCTCCACTTTGTGAAGGCCACCATTCTAAGACATAGAATTGGCATTTTACACTGAAAACACATTTACTAAGATCTGATTCATTCACATCTGCTCACCAACGTTTTGGATAGTTACACGTTTACTCAATATGAATCATGTTTTGTAGAGTTTTATAAATTAGTTCTTTATTCAGTGAAAATTATATTCGCATCAATAAGCAGAGTGGATAAATTTTTGTAAAGCTATACACAGTGATTTGTTTTCATATAGGTGCCCTTAGAACAGTGTATATGTATGTCATCCCTTAAATGACATTATCTTATAAATAGTTAACAGTGTGATGTTCATTTTACCACACTATTTTAATTCACTAGGAAAATGACAATCACATTTGGGACACTCGTTTTTTAAAGTTAAGTCACTGAAGAGAAAACAGTGAACACCGTTGTATTCAGATTATCTTGTGAAATTTAGATAAACTGATTTAGCTAAAAACCCAAAGCACTAATTACCACGATTTGTTATTCCTCTGACAGATGTTTTGGGGTATTTAAAAAGTTTTGTTTTTTTTTAAGGAAACAATTATTTGGCGTGCTTTAATGCCAGTGGATTAATGATTTATATTAGTTTCCTATTACTGATGTAATAACAGAACTACCTACCACAAATTTAGTGGTTAAAAACAAATTTGGGGTGCCTGTCTGGCTCAGTTGATACAGCATGTGACTCTCAATTTCCAGATTGTAGTTCAAGCCTCATGTTGGACACAGAGCTTACTTAAAAAATAAAACACAAATTCATGTCCACTGAGTTTTCCTCCAGGCCCTACCTCCCTTGTGGCAGAAGACATGAAAAATGGTCTCCTAACTCCATAATGCTCTGGAATCACCTGGAAGGCCTGTTCAAACACAGATTGCTGGTTCTACACCCAGAGTTTCTGATTTCAGAGGTCTGGGGTGGGAGCCCTTATTTTGCACTTCTAACCAGTTCCCAGTTGATGCTGTACATCTGGACACAACTGGAGACCTATGAACACAGAGAACTGCAGCCAGGGGGCGCCCGGGGGCTCAGCTGAGTGGCTGCCTCTTGGTTCCATGGTTCCAGGTTACTCAGGGAAGCACTGTGGAGCCTGCTTGGGACTCTCTCTCCCCCTCCCCCCAACCATGCACACGTGCACACATACTCTGGCTTTACCAAAAAAAAAAAAAAAAAATGCAGTTAGAGTTTAATTTTTCATGGATGACACATCCCAGGGATCTCTCTGTAGATGGAGGAAGCCAGTTTAGTGACACTTTTTTAAGAGAACATCTTAACTTTGGAGGTTACTACAGATGGACAACAGTTCGTCCCGTCAGTCCGCCATTCTCCGTAGTCCTGGTCAGGGTGGCACTCCATCACTGAGAGCTGAGGCTGCCCCGATTTAGCACAACATGTAAGTCAGTGGGCAGTAGGTTAAATAAGACCATCTTACCTTCTCAGGGACAGACCTGGTGCTGTGTGGCTTATCTTCTAGCTCAAAAAGAGGCGCACTGCCACACGAACATGCTGGTGTGAGCTGTACAGAGCTCCAACTCTTGCTAACAATAAATTCAGAAAAGGAACACCTGAAACCTTAACCAGGACACACACTCAGAACATTTTTTTAAACCTTTCCTGGGGACATAGTGCTCTCCACTGAAAACCATTTATTTATTTATTTATATATATATTTTTAAACCATTTAAATTATGGGTAGGCGGGACTGCTGCATTGACATTGATTCGCAGAAACCCTTAACTATTAATAAAAGATTACTTTTTGGGTAAAATGAAGGATCCAAATTTCATTGTGAAAGGATTACTTCTTAAAAGTTAAATAAATAAAGTATCTATTGGATCTGTTCTGAAAACACTGTATGTTCTTTAGGCAGTTATGACCTAGTCTTTTATGTGTGTGTACAGACGTGCCAGCACTTAATGACTGTATGTAATTAAAAGAAGGATTTCCTGACATTTACCAAAAGTTGCAGTGTACTGGCAGGAAAATCACGATCCATTCCCCCCCCCCCTTTCAAGGGGCAAGTGGACCCCTTGCCACTGGGCAATCTTAGGAAGCAGCAAGTGGATGTGCCCTGTCACAGTCTGGGGCGGTGGAGGAGGTGGAGGCCATACTTTCTGATGGGTGGGAGGGCCGCAGGCTGGTGTTCCCGCCTAGCAAGGATGGCTGTGGCATCCGGGCACTTCATGGAAGTTTAAGAGGAATACACACACTGAAAGAATTAAACTAAAAAATCAATACAGTGCAGACAGCAGATACCATGATAAACTCCCTAATGATTTCTCTCAGCATTTTATTATGAAAATGTTCAACATAGAGCAAAGTTCAAAGAATTTTACAGTGAACATCTGTTGACCATGATTGGACCATTAAGTTTTTCCTAATTATCACAAATCTAATACTCTATCCATCCATCAATCCATTTTAATCTTTTATGTATTTTGAATAAACTGCAGATACCTGTACCCATCCTCCTAAAAATCCTCAGCAATACATGATCATTAAAATTCAGTATCTTTGCTTTAAATTTTCCACACAATGAGGTGTGTATTAATGGTATGTCTGCGAAGTTCAGACAAATATACACACCTGTGTTGCCCAAACCTGTATCAAGACAGAGAGTACTACCATCATCCCCAGAATGTTCCTTCATACCCCTTCCACTCTCCTTGCCCTCCCTCCCGGAGGCAACCACTGTCTACCCCCACCTCTAGCACAGGTTTGCCTTTTCTAGAAATTCAATATAAATAGAATCATATAGAAGATTTTAAAAAGACATTCCTAAGAAATTCAAAGTTATCTCTGAAACAGAATAATTAATAATAGTTCCCAGAGAACATCTGGGATCAGAGTAGGATTTATTCGTTGAATAGATATTTACTATGAGAACCTCTCTCGTCTAAGGATACGGAGATCAGAGTCCCTGCCCTCAGAGAGATCACACTGTCTTGAAGGATACAGCACAAACCGCGGAGAGCGCACCAGGGTTGAAAGTCACCATACGCCACAGGAGCAGACCTCATCCAGCCCGGGAGCCAGTAGGGAATCAAGGGAACTTTACATTTTTACTTTGGCATTTGTCTCAGGCAGCCAACGCTCTCCATGTTTTCCACAAGTCTGGAATTTTCTAATTTAAAATTATTGTCCTTAATAGGGCAGCTTTCTAGTACTAAGCAGATGGATATATGGGAAATTTGCTGAACAAAGGAAACCAGAAAAAAAAAACTGTAAAAGGCACAAACTGAAATTATTAGCTATTCTGTTTTTCTGTAGCTTGAGTTAACATAAACTCAGATACATGTAGTACTGCCCTCAAACACAAAAACAATATGCTTTTCTGTTTCTGGCCTACAAGTAGCAGCAGCTTTGAAGGGCTCCAAACATCAAAGGCAAACCTCTGATCTTGGATGTCACCTCTGCTTTCTCAAGGCCTATCAATCCTAGGACACCTGCCAGCTTTTTACTCTCCACCTTCATCATTTACATACAGATTACAAATGAAAAGTACTTGGATCCCATACATACCCACTTTTTCCTACTATCTGACCTCAAAACTCTGGCCATTTTTTACTGGGGAGTGAGGAGCCCAGGAGAACCTGGCAATTTCTTGTTCAATTACTCCTTTCCCAGATAAGTATGAGAGAAGGTCCAAAGCTGCTCTTTCCCCATGGGAAGGGAGAAGGCTCTATATCAGGAGCCACTTAGCAAGTGTAGGTATAGCGACCCCTGAAAGAGACATGGGTTTCATTGTCCTAGTGTCGCAGGAAACACAAAGGTAGCCTTCTCCACGGAACTCAACGCATTCCCCATTTTTTGGTGTGCTTCAGATCAGGAGGTCACTACTTTACCCACAACGAACTGCTGACTAGTCATGACCAGTTCCCCAGAATGCCTGAACCGAAACTTCTATTCCTGTTGGCAGTGAAGGGATCAGTGATGACAGAAGTGGTCTGCTCTTAAGTCACTGCCTTCATGGCACTTCTACAGTAACAAAGCAGCAGTCAACACTATTTAAGATGATCGTTAGGCTCTTCAGTCATTTAGGCTCATACACGTTATGGACTGAATGTTTGTATCGCCTCCAAATGTTGAAGGCCTAACCCCAGTATGATGGGATGTGGAGGTGGGGCCTTTGGAAGGTGAGGAGGTTTAGATGAGGTCACGAGGTTTTTTCTGCCATGTGGGGACACGGTGAGAAGTCTGTCCACCAAGGAGAGGCCTCTCACCAGGAACCAAGTCTGCTGGCACCCTCATCTTGGTCTCCCTAGCTTCCAGAACTGTGTGAGAAATCAGTGTTTGTCGGTTAAGCCACTTAGTCTACGGTATTTCACCATGGCAGCCCAAGCCAGGTAAAAGTTGTTTCCTTACGGAACCCCCAGGACCCATCAAGGAATGAAGGTCAGACAGGATATTCCAGAATGCCATGATCCTGAATATTCACCTGTCCTTTCATTCTCTTGACTGATTCTTTTTTACCAGATCTCTACCGGTGTCAGACACAGGGCCAGGCACTTGAGCAGAGATGTGACAGCAGAGCCCCAGCCTTATGGAGCTGGCACTCAAAGGGGCAGGAAACATCGAATAATCAGTCCAATTAAAACAGGCGGGTGGTGGCATAAGAACATACAAGAAGGGAACTGGAGTCCTGAAAGTGTGAGCTGGCTTCCCTGAGATAGTGACATTTGAGCAGAGATCGGAAGGCCTCAACAGGACTTAAATGAATGGGGAGGAGTGCTGAGCTGGGGGGTGGGGGGTACGGGACACAGGGCGGGGACAAGAGTATCCTGTGGCTGAGGGCGGGGACTGAGCAGGGCCTGGATCAGCCCTTGGAAAGGTTCCTCTTACTGCTATGTGCAGAATGGCTCGAAGGCACAGAGTATAGCGAAGTCCTATTTTATCCTCAATTTCTACTTCAAAATCAGATATGCTCACTGGAAAAAAGATCCCCCTTGGAAACCCCTGAAGCTCAATGGATTAAGCTGTGCACCCGCCTCTTGGCGATCCGGAGCAGCCCGCAGCTTGCCGGGGTCTCCCCGGCCCACTCCCAGTCATACCCGGGGGAGCACACCACTCGCTCCCCTCACCCTGCACCCCCGGCGGCTGTGGCAGGCTAAAATGATGCATCAGACGATGTGGACAACACCCCTATCATCAATTCTAAAGTTCAGGATATTCACTTTTATGATGAATTCCAACCCTGAACTGGAGTTTTAGAAGCCCTATGGTGGCAACTGCTCCCTTCCCTAGTGGTCCTCATCAGACCACCTCTACCGTCCTGGAGACAGGGAGCACCTCAAAATCCGAAGTGTACACAACAGTATATAGCTAGTATAATTTCACCATCTCCTAACAGGAGTAGCTGTGAAGTCAAAAGGAGATATTAGAAAACTCAAAAAGCACAAACATCCAGATCATTTAGCTTGGGGTAACTGTGACCCTGAAAGTATACTACACCACAGAAATTACTGATAAGCTGAATATGCTAAGTTTATACTCAGTAGGTAAAAGTTTATTTTATTTAGGAAAAACCATATGCTTTGCAGTTAAGCTATCTGGAAAATTAACTTTTTAAAAGATTTTGAGACAGAGAGTACAAGGAGGGGGAGTGGGAGAGGGTGAAGCAGAAGCAGACTCCCCATCAAGCAAGGAGAGCCCAATCCCCAAACTATCTGAGCCGAGGGCAGATGTCCAATTGACTGAACCCAGGCGCCCCTGGAAAATTAACTTATCTGGCACTCCTCTTGACCAAGTAAGATGGATAAATGAAGGACTGTCTTACCTACAAATTATCAGGTGGAGTTGCTGAAGAGTCAAAGTAGTAGGCTAAATGTTTTCTCTCAACAAAAAGACTTCACCACAAAAAAGTGCTAGTAACTCTAATTCAACCACAAGAGAAGATCAAATAGAACAGACTTTAAAAAACCCCACTTTATTCCAAACGTAATTACCAAAAGAAAGTTAACTGACACACTTAATAAATTTCATTTAAACTCAGTCTCAAAACTAAAAAATATTAAAGAAAAACAGCTTTGTGTGCTTAACCACTTTTAATAATGAAACTTAAAAAAACCCCAAACATGTAGAGACTCCTCCACGATTTGGGAGCCATTTAGGCAAGCAAATACCATTAAGCAAAAAGACAACATTAAAAATGAAAAAAAAAATCCTCAAATTGAAGAGGAATGCCTGTTAAGTCTTTGATACGCATTTATACGCATATGAGAAACCAGAGGGTATTTTAATTTAAAGGAGGTCAAGTCCGAACGCTCACCCTTCCCTCACATGTGCTCTCTGGTCTTGCCTTCACTTTGACCGCTCTTGTCTCCCTACAGAACTTCATCCACAATGACCTGCCATTTCCCACAGTGCAGTAAGCTGACCCAGAAGCATTCCCAGTCCCATTCCAAACACATCCTCTCTGCCGCCGATTCCCTTATATGTTTGCACAGCATGAGAACGGAGTATTACCACTGTAATCGAGCTAGGAAATTTCAGGTCTCCAAAGAGGACTCTAGGTACACAATTCTGTTTTATTGCACAGTTTACAATATATAGCAAGTGATTACATAACCAACCATAAGGTAAGGTGAGTATTGAGACAAAAACATCAACTGTCTCCAACCACAAATGAAACAAAGACACAAATCTGCCACCATAGAGAGGTTGTGTTTGCTCTGTGATGCAGTCCGGAGGGCTCATACTACCCCAAGCGTTCTAAATATAGAATCCATAACATCTCTGGTGGCATCAGAGATGAAGTATGGGAGGCAGGACCAGGGTGCCTGTGCTCATAAACTGTCTGTGCCACATATGTAACAGAAAGGCCACTTTTAAAGCTCTTCAGATAAAGTTATTCGATCAGGTTTGCCTTTTCAAAATTACTAGTTCACACTGAAAGTAAAAACAAGTAGTTAGAATCTCTTATTAATAACACATTTTGACTTCTTTTAAGGTTCAGACAAAGCTGTTGGCTACCACAAGCAAGTTTATTTTTTATCAAATTTAAGAAGTCTATAGGACAAGACAAACCCATCCCTGGTAATGTATTTACAGTTTGGTCTTCAAAAGCTGTAAAAAGTGACAAAGAAATCCAAATCTATTAGGAGTTAAAATCGATCTTCAAAATGTTTTTAAACGCCACAAGTTTGAGATTGCAGAAACCAAAGTATCCCCTTTCAAATTCTCACTTCATCTGTATTTCACAAAGTGCTCTAGAACTTCAGTATCCGTCACCTCACAGGAGTGTATAGACAAAAGGAAGCCCATCCCCTAACTCACCCGCCACCCACTGAGCATCACCAAGACACACCACTGATGCTCAGACCAGGTGCCTTCATCTCCCGATTCAAAGCCAGACTCAATTCAGTAAGCCAAAGGATGCTACTCACGTTTATTTGGTGTCAAATCCTTTTCTGAAATCCTCACCTCTGTATCTTGGTTTCCAAAGAAAACTGCCATTTCCAACACATTTTGAGGGACTGTTGTAAAGCTACTGAGGCTCATTACTGCCTGGCAAGTGCTTGATAATGCTTCTCAATCCTTTATGTTGGAAGGATGCTTATTCGACCAGCCATATTGCATTTAGAGGTAAACATCTCTTTTGGGACTATCTGCCCAGAAATGGAGTAAACTACCAACTGAGACCCTGATTTTATTTTGGTCAGTGTATGCACATATTCATATGCAATTACCCAGAATGATGAAAAACTAATAGTAAGAAATCTAACAGCCATATCAGATGCTGGCAAGCAATCTTAACTACTTATTTACAGATGTGGATTTTTAAAAGGTTGATAAATTACTTTTCTAGGATGTTCCATATTTTATTAGTTAATCAATTGGTAGAGGCATTTTGCTTCATCTGGAAAAAATATTTTAAAATCTAATTCCTTTGACAAGTAAGTTTTTCTCTGTCATGTAAGGGATGAGTATGCTACCCAGCTATTATGAACTAGCAGCATTTAAAATTAATCCTTTAAATATCTTTATTTAGATCTTATCATCTCAAACTGTCTTACGGTTTTAATGATAAAATGGTAAAACTGGGTTCCCAAAATGTAAAAATCCTAATGGAAGTCTCTATTTCCAAGAGTCAAATAAAAAAGCTAACACCCTGGGATGAAAGCTATCTTGAGGTTTTTCCCTTCTGTAATGCTTACAAACCAGGGGAGAGAAATCTAGAATCCCATTAATAGACTTCCAAAATACAATTTTATGGAAGTGTTAATTTTTTTTTTTTAAAGGAGAGCTTTAAGAGAACAAGATACTTCAATATGACAAACTATGACTCAAAAAACACTCCCCAAACTCCCAAAGCTCTTAAGTTGGCAACAATTAATCAAAGAAACGGATTTAACCAGAGTTTGCAATTAATATAAAATTTCTTCACAGGAGGAAACACCAGTAACGAAATCTAGGCCTCCTCATGTTTTGGCAATGAAATAAGTGAAATTAACATTAGGACATCTGGGAGGGGTTAAGGTCATATTCAGAACTAAACACAAAACTCTCCAACCTAGCAAAATGGGAGCTTTGACTAGCTGCTTGGGTCGGCCACACCACGTCTGAATAGTCTGTAAGGACTATCCCAATAGGTACTTAGTTTCAAAACTAATATAAGCAATTTATCATAAAAAGCCTACATCTAATAAGCTGTTTTCCTCTGTCCTTTGTCCTACAAGTATATGCTTATGTTTAATGAAGACTACCCTTTGCAACTCCTCCTAAGAGCAGAGAAGCAAGAAATGGAGTAAGAGAAGGAAGCCTGAGAATTCACAGGGCTCTCTCTAGGAGCCTTTTCTCTGGCTGGTCATGGCCACTGACATTTCAATACAGAAGATTTAAAGACTTGGAAAAAAGAATCATACCTTGGCTACTAGTTTTCCTTGTCAAAAGCAGTCAGATAGACAGCTATTAACCAGGCAATTAGCCCAAAGTTCTCAGATAATGATAAAAAACAAAACCAAAAACCCCTTATATTTTCCTATTAGAACCTTTTATTCTGAATTTGTTGGTGCTTCAAGAAAACAGCTTTGCCCATAATTCACTGTGCCCTGAACTAATGACACCAACGTATATTTGGCCAATTAGGAGCAATGCCAAACCACATTCTTCTTAGATCTATTCAGTTAATAAATGGCACTTAACTGATAGTTTCTTTCATATAATCTTTAACAAGAACTCATAAGTTGCATTGATTATGCCCCAAGAGATGAGGGATCGATGGTAATTCAGATGAGCACCTCTGAAAAGATTTGTCAGCTTCCTGTCCCGCTCTAGCCAGATTTTCTGGAAAACCTTGGGAAAAGACTGAAATTCCCCACCAATCTGAGACTGCATGCGAGTTTTCACAACATTAACTGGGAAAAACAAGATTCCCAACATGGCACCCAACAGACCTCCACAGATAAAATCATTGACCAAATGGGCGCTGTGAGTTTTGGCGGTAGGCAGATGCTCCTTAATGGGACCTCGAAGGCCAAAGAAAAGGACATTGCTGAATCCATTGCGGAAAAGAACAGGTACCAAGCCTCGATAATACTCTCTAATTCCATGGCATTTGAGTGCCTTGAAAGCCTGGTAAGTGTTTGTAAATTTGTCATGATGCTTATGGTCTTGAAGCAATGTCTGAACTCTTTCCAATGGAGTGAAAATCGCTTCTGTTGTGCCTGCAAGTACTGCTGCCACACTACGGGTTGCAAACTCAGGGGTACTGATATGCTTCCGGAGAAGGCAAGATAAGTCCTCGTACAGACCAAACATAAGTGCCAGTGTAGTTGTCTTCTGCATCAGTGGGGGAAGGATTCCGCGGTACAAGTTTCGAAAGCCATCCCTCCTCAACTGAAGCACTGCATCCCGGGTTTTGATTCCATACAGCTGCTGCCTAAAGAGCACCTTCTGAATGGGAAATGTGATTGCTACATTGTTGAAAGCTGCACAGCAGCCACACAAGTAATGCTTCATTTCACCAACATTTGCAATGTGAGGTGACAGATCTTGTTTTGAAGATGTTAGGATGGGCGGTCTCTTTTCATGAGCTTCTGAATCCACCATGTTGCTTAAGATCTTTCTTCTTCATGAAGGATATTTTTAACCTACGAATAACAAAATGACAACAGTTAAGCCATTATATACAGGGCTAAACAAGTGGAATTTTTCCTTCCTTAACCCTTTAATTTTTGGACACTATCACATTTTCCCTTTTAAGATTACAGCAGTAGTTTTTTCAGTATTTTCAGAGGGCCCCTGGGGGTCCCTGACACCCTTGTAGGGGTCCAGGAAGTCCTTCCTTTTCCAGCCACATATTTGTGTGAAGCTGGATTTTCTCTATGTACTTTAACCATAACAACTTCTCCTCACAGACACAATGCAGAAGCAGATAGGAAGCTCCACCTACCTTTTATGCCAGACATTACACAGACCTGCAAAACTGGAAAACATACTTTTCTCATTAATTTTTTGGAAAATAGTTATTTTTCATGAAAATGTGTTGTCTATGCTAATGTGTGATTTTAAAGTGAATCAGAGGCGCCTGGTGTCTCAGTCAGTTGAGTGGGTTGAGCGACCAACTCTTGATTTTTGGATTGGGTCATGATCTCAGAGTTGTAGAATCAGACCCTGAATCCAGCTCTGCATTCAGGGTGGAACCTGCTTGTCCCTCTCCCTCCCCTTGCTGCCTCTCATCCTTCCTCCTACTCTTGCAATTTATCTTTAAAATAAATAAAGTGAATTAATTTTAAAACTTTGATTTCTAAGACCATAAACACTAATCCACCTAAATAAAGGCTCTTTAGGGTCACAATAATTTTTAAGTGTAAAGGGGTCCTGAGGGACGCGTGGGTGGCTCAGCGGTTGAGCGTCTGCCTTTGGCTCAGGGTGTAATCCCGGAGTCCCAGGATCGAGTCCCACATCAGGCTCCCCGCACGAAGCCTGCTTCTCTCTCTGCCTGTGTCTTGGTCTCTCTGTCTCTCATGAATAAATGAAATCTTTAAAAAGGGGGGGAGGGAATCCTGAGACCAAAAAATTTGAGACTACAGGACTACTTCATACGTACTATACAAGACAGTATATATGATTATCCTTCCACAAAAAGACTTAAAGTCCTCTGCTGAGAACTTAAAACAGCAAAACATACATTCATTCATTGTTCACTAACACTTAGTGTCTACTCTGGACTAGGCCCTCTGCCAAATGCTAGAGATTCAAAAGCAAGGAACTCACAATTTATAGGAGACTGCCAAGGTAAACAAACACACCACAATGTAAATACTTTGTATGATAAATATGAGCTGTGGATAAGGGACTCTAAGCATGCATTTTGGGAGGCAGAAGTTGGAATAAGGTCATGGAAGGCCTGCAAGTATGTACTATACTGTATTTTCACATATTTAATTCTCAAAACAACTGCATCAAATAAACATTATTTTCCCAGTTTTACCAATGAAAAAAACAATACTCTCCTTTGTTCGAGGTACAGAAAGTAACTGGTGGAACTGGCATGGTGTGTCTGACTGCAGGGTGCATGTTCCTGCTATCATACCAAAGGATGGGGAGGCTGCCCTGAACAAAGTGGCTGTATATCAGACTGCTGAAGATTTGAAGCCCAGCAGCCTGGGTAGCTCAGTGGTTTAACGCCACCTTCAGCCCAGGGTGTGATCCTGGAGACCTGGGATGGAGTCCCAAGTCGGGCTCCCTGCGTGGAGCCTGCTTCTCCCTCTGCCTGTGTGTCTCTGCCTCTCTCTCCCTGTCTCTCAGGAATAAATAAAATCTTTAAAAAAATAAAAATAAAAAACCAAAAAACAAGAGTTGGTAGAGATGTGGAGAAGTAGAGTCCCTGGTGAGAATGCAAAATGACGCAGCCACTAAAACAGAACTACAAACAACTACCATAGGATTCAGCAGTCCCATTTCTAGGTATGTATCTGTTAAGGACTGAAAGCAGAGTCTCAAGAGGTATGTGACACCCCATCCACAGCAGTAGTACTCACAACAGCCAATAGGTGGAAGCAACAGAAATGTCCACTGATGGATGAGTGGATAAACAAGACTTGGTGTATACACATACAGTGAAATGCCATGTGGCCTTAAAAAGGGAGGAAACCCCATCACATGCTATCAGACATGGATGAACACTGAGAACATGAAGTGAAACAAGTCATAAAAGGACAAGTACTGTATGACTTCGCTTATATAAAGTACATAAAACAGTCAAATTAATAGAGACAGAAAGGGGAATGGGAGTTACAGGGGCTTGGAGAAAGGGCAACAGGGAGTTACTGCTTAATGGGTATAGTTTCACACATGCTGCTATCAACTGTGGAGCATTCATGACAGATTTTAAAATGCAATTACTGTGAAGTGCAGTGCAGAGTTGAAACATAGAAAAGAATCAGAACCAGTTCCTGGGGAGCTTATAGCTACAGGAGCCACAGAAATTTAACATCAAACATAGAACACACATCCACAACCATCACCTCCCCTCTAGGAGTACAGCCTAGGGAAATAGTTATTCATACAAGAGGTACACAAAGCTTCAACTACAAGACGGTCACAACAATGCTCTTTAGAGAAATACTGAATAAAAATTAAACGCTCAACAATTCATGCCCAATTAATAAATGAAAATGTAGCCACCTGACAGGATGTCATATGGATGTTAAAAATAAGAGTAGGGGATCCCTGGGTGGCTCAGCGGTTTGGCGCCTGCCTTTGGCCCAGGGCGCGATCCTGGAGTCCCGGGATCGAGTCCCGCGTCGGGCTCCCAGCATGGAGCCTGCTTCTCCCTCCTCCTGTGTCTCTGCCTCTATCATAAATAAATAAATAAATAAATCTTTAAAAAAATAAAAATAAGAGTATTTTAGGTTCAGTAGTTTGAATTTTTAAAAATGTTAATGAAATTTTAGGTAGCAGTTGAATCTTTTGATCAGTAAATGGTATAAAAAGATTACTTTTTACTGACATGTGACAATGCTATTTTTTTATCTATGTAAAAAAAACCAGCAGGTCATATTTTCTCAATTTCATAATAATGCTGTTTTCCTTTTCTGTATTTTTTTAAGTTAACAGGAGATAAAGATAATGAAGGTCTAATGAGGATGACAAAAAGGCGACACTGACAGACCAATTAAGACAGTTTGCTGGGGATCCCTGGGTGGCGCAGCGGTTTGGCGCCTGCCTTTGGCCCAGGGCGTGATCCTGGAGACCCCGGATCGAGTCCCACGTCGGGCTCCCGGTACGGAGCCTGCTTCTCCCTCCTCCTGTGTCTCTGCCTCTCTCTCTCTCTCTATGTCTATCATAAATAAATAAATAAGTAAATCTTTAAAAAAAAAAAAAAAAAAAAGACAGTTTGCTGTACCTCTCTGAGGCTCAGCTTCCACACTTAGTACCAAGGCAGATGCCATCTACTCTGCACAACCAAAGTGAAAGTCAGCTAAAGAGTCTTAACACCAATGAGGGGAGGGGAGGGGTGGTACAGGGAGCAAGGCATCAGCCTTCCCAGTGGTGTCCTTCCTCCTTAAGTTTTTAATAAAAAATGCTTTTTCTGGAGTGCCTGGGTGGCTCAGTCGGTTAAGCATCTGTCTTTGGCTCTGGTCCTGATGTCTGGGTCCTAGGATCAAGCCCCATGTCAAGCTCCCTGCTCAGCCGGGAGTCTGGCTTCTCCCTCTACCCCTACCCCCTACTCATGCTCTCTTCCTTCTGTCTCAAGAAACTAAATAAAATCTTAAGAAAAAAAAGTTTTTTCAGTTTCATTCAGACTTACAGGATAACACTGTCAAGATTTTCATTTATTTTTGTTGGGGATTTCTTCTGCTGCTCTTACACTGGTCTCTTAGCATACTAAGAAAATTAAATTCACCCAACTATTCAAAGGCACTGCCCTGTGTATCCGAGATTAGAGATAAACAAGAACCCTGGCCTTGGGAGAGATAAGACATGCAAATAACTAGACTACAGTGTGATAAATGAAAGTAGAGAAATATACGCACAAAGTGTATAAAGGCCCCACATTAACAAGCTATCTAGAGACAGTGACAGGACAGGACAGTGGGAAACCAGGGTAAAGCACACTCAGCTAAAGGTGGCGGCACAGATGAAGGTGTAGGTCTTGTGTCAAAGGAGCTGCAGTGTCGTGTTCTTGAAGAACTTTTCAAATACGTTCTGCTGGAGCATAATGTGGGTGGAAAAATGGTGAGTGGGCAGAGGAGGATGGGGAAGCAGCCTTGGACCAGCTTTAGGAGACCCTCAGGAAGATCCCAAGACCTGCTGACACTACTGGGCACTATATTTTTCCTTTCTCATGTGAAGCAAATGAAACAAGCTATTTTCATTAAGTGTGTCACACCAGGGTCTGTGCGTCCTCTTCCTACAAGATAGACTAAGAAGAAAATGAAACACTGAACACTTTGGCCTAAAGTCTCTTTGTTTTGGAGTTCCAGTTGGCTTGCTCCATGTCTCTATTAGAAAACCTAAACTCCTCAGCTGAGAAAAACTGTTACTGGAAACCACTGCAGGCCCAAACTCTGCCCGAAGGAAGGTCCTGAAAGGGGTCAGGAAACTTTCCTGGGCACCAAGCCCCCTACTTACAGCATCCATCCCCAAAAGCAGGAGAGCCACACCACCTCTGCGCACCAGAACACTTTGTTCATGAAGAACATGCTCTCCCCTTTGGCAGAGTGCTGAAAGCAGCGACTTACATCTGAATGCTCCTCAGCGCTAGTGTGAATCGATTTAAAGGGGCAGTAGGATCCCTGGGTGGCGCAGCGGTTTGGCGCCTGCCTTTGGCCCAGGGCGCGATCCTGGAGACCCGGGATCGAATCCCACATCGGGCTCTCGGTGCATGGAGCCTGCTTCTCCCTCTGCCTGTGTCTCTGCCTCTCTCTCTCTCTCTCTGTGTGACTATCATAAATAAATAAAAATTAAAAAAAAAAATTTTAAAAAAATAAAAAATAAAGGGGCAGTAAAAATTGTTCCTCTGCAGTGTAAATAATCAAAGGCCTGGCTCAGGGACAGGAATTATTTCTAATTTTAGCAGGTATTAAAACTGTTAAATAATGACTTATGCTTGACTCAGAGATGCCAGATTCCTTGGAGTTGGGCTGCTTACAGATCCAAAAAAACAAATGAGTCATTTAAATGAAAATGCACAAAAGAAATATATTACTGTTTTAGGAAAAAAATTTACACGTTAAACATTATGAAAAGATTTTTTTTTTAAGAGAAAATAAAGTTGTTATAAATCAGTTACATATACAGATATCTCCCCCCTTTAAGCTCATTGCCCTGGCTCAGGGCTGCGTCCAGCCTGACTAGTGGAAAAGCCTCTTTACCAATCAGCTCACTGCTAGTGACACCCACATTTCACAATAAGATTTTCTAGTAAGAGCATGGAGATATCCCCGTATTTTGAATGATTGTATATATAAAATTCTAATAATTAGATGTATTATATATAATTTATTCTGTCTCCTATTTTGGTCCGTTTTTAAGTTTGTTTTTTTCCCTTATTTCTTTTAAAGAATGCTGCATTGGGATCCCTGGGTGGTGCAGCGGTTTGGCGCCTGCCTTTGGCCCAGGGCGCGATCCTGGAGACCCGGGATCGAATCCCACATCGGGCTCCCTGCATGGAGCCTGCTTCTCCCTCTGCCTGTGTCTCTGCCTCTCTCTCTCTCTCTGTGTGACTATCATGAATAAATAAATAAAATCTTTAAAAAAAAAAAAAAAAAAAAGAATGCTGCATTGGACAACCTTGTACCTACACCTTACCTGGGTGAACTCTTGCAAGTTTACTTGTAGGATAAATCTTTAGAATGGCATTACTGGCTCAGAGTGATACGTTTTGATAGCTACTCCAAATTGCCCCCAGAAAATAGGATGATTTATACTTCCATTACATGTATGCCAGTCAATACCAGTTCCCCATCATTTCCAGCACCAGGTATTAAACTGTAATTTCTAACCCTCTGATGTGTAAAAAATCTTTGTCATTTAAAATTTTCGATTAGGGGATCCCTGGGTGGCGCAGTGGTTTGGCACCTGCCTTTGGCCCAGGGCATGATCCTGGAGACCCGGGATCGAATCCCATGTCGGGCTCCCAGTGCATGGAGCCTACTTCTCCCTCTGCCTGCCTCTCTCTCTGTGACTATCATAAATAAAAAAATAAAAATATAATAAAAAATAAAATAAAATAAAATAAAATTTTCGATTAAACTACAGCACTTTTCATTTTGACCATATGAGTTTTTTACTAAATTTCACATTTCTAATGTGAAAACTTCATACCCACATTTCTAATACGTAGAAAAAAACTTTTCTGGTTTGTAAAATCTTCATATATGAAGAAAATTATTCCTAGTTCTATTAATCAAATCGTGGCAAATATTTTCCCTACTTTATTATTTTTGTGATACTGAAGTTCTTAATTTTGATATTAAATCTATGATCTTGGGGCAGCCCCGGTGGCTCAGCAGTTTAGCGCCACCTTCAGCCCAGGGCCTGATCCTGGAGACCCGGGATCGAGTCCCACATCAGGCTCCCTGCATGGAGCCTGCTTCTCCCTCTGCCTGTGTCTCTGCCTCTCTCTTTCTCTGTGTGTCTCTCATGAATAAATAAAATCTTTAAAAATAAATAAATAAATCTATGCTCTTTGTCTCTAGGCTTTACAACATCCTCAGAAGACCTTCATCACTCTAATATTATGAACAAGTAATCAATCCATGCTTCACTCTATAACTTTCATAGTTTCACTTATGAACCATACTGTAATCTCTGGAATTTCAGCGTAAGGAGGCAAAGAGAAGAGATTGCCTATGGAAGTGATCAGTGCCCATGAACATGTGTGCATATGTCTGCACTTGCTCTGCGAGTAGCCCAGCACTTCTCTAGCACCAACCTGTTCTGACCCACTAAGATAGTAGGATGCTTGTCACCATCTGGTAGTGCTTCCCCATACTCTTTTCAGAATTAGCGGTTTTCCTGGCTTTCACACTTTTCCTGGTAAACTTTAGTGTATCTTTGTTATATTCCTCCCAAAAATCTTGTTGACATCTTACAGAGAAAGCAACTTCATAGATAAATTTAAAGACCTGTCACTCTTCCAAAATTAAACTGTCCTTTACAGGAATATGAGGTCTTCTTTTTTGTGTCTTTTTACAAACTTTAGTAGCATTTATAAAAATTTTCATAGAGATCTTGAATATTTCTTTTATTCTTTAAAGATTTGAGAGAGAGAGCATGTGCACTCACACAGCACGAATAAGAGGAACAGGGGGAGAGGGAGAAGAGAAGCAGACTCCCTTCTGAGCAAGGAGCTCAATGCGGGGCTGGATCCTAGGACCCTAAAATCATGACCTGAGCCAAAATCAAGTTGGAGGCTTAGCCAACTTAGCCACTCAGGTGCCCCTAGATTGTGAATTTTTTTTTTATGATTATTTATTTTATTGTATTTATTTGAGAGAGATAGTGACAGAGATGGTGAGTGGGGAGGAGAGGGAGAAGCAGGCTCCTCGCTGAGCAGGGAGCTCAACACAGGACTCAACCCCAGCACCCCGGGATCATGACTGGAGCCAAAGGCAGATGCTTAACTGACTAAGCCACCCAAGTGCCCTCTTGAGTATTTCTTATGTCTAGTATTTTACCTTTTTAGTTGCTCTCACAAATGGGCTGTTTCCTTCCAATTAATTTTTGAACTGGTTTTCATCTGCCTATGGAAAACAACTACCAATTCCTGCGTATTAAGGTTAGAACCAGCCAACTTACCATATCCTCTTGCTATTTTCCCAATTTTTTGGACTGGATTTGCTTCAGCTTCCACTATAAAGTACCACAAAAAATTTTGACTTCTCTATAATATGTATCTTTCTTCTGGCTTATTAGATTGGCAAATACTTCCTGAACAAAATTAAATTATACTAATACTGGATACCCTTATATTTTTCTTGATATCTATGGTAACTTTGCTAGGAATTACTGTTAAGCATGACACTGGCTTTTGGTGTGAGAAACAGGAAGTTGTCATAAAGTATTTATAATCCAAGTCCTAGTAGTTTCAAGTTTATACAGGGAAACAGATTACCATGACACAAAAATGTTTACTGATCAACTGGCCCCAATAAAATCTGTACCCACTCAAATAACCTTCCTGGTTCAGCATCTATTCCTACGCACCTTTAGGACTATGCTGCAAATACAAAGCAAAACATATTTTTCTAGAGCTATCACATAATTTCATCAGATAAATTACATTAAAAACCCCAAAACTGGGGACGCCTGGGTGGCTCAGCAGTTTGACATCTGCCTTTGGCTCAGGTCATGATCCCAGGGTCCTTGGACCAAGTCCCATATCAGGTCCCTTCAGGGAGCCTGCTTCTCCCTCTGTCTCTCATGAATGCGTAAATAAAATCTTTAAAAAATAAATAAAAATAAAAACCCCAAAACTTCATTCTGCACTCATCCTTAGTGTATATTTGTATTTTTATTTAAAGATTTTATTAAAAAAAAATAAATAAAGATTTTATTTATTTATTCATGAGACACACAGACAGAGAAAGAGAGAGGCAGAAACATAGGCAGAGGGAGAAGCAGGCTCCATGCAGGGAACCTGATGTGGGACTCGATCTCGGGACTCCAGGATCACGCCCTGGGCCAAAGGCAGGCGCTAAACCGTTGAGCCACCCAAGGATTCCTAGTGGATCTTTTTAATGTAAGCCTCTTTCTTCCACTATTTACTACAAAATTGTTTCCCATTAAAACTGGATTCCATTTTTCTAGTACTAATAATCAACCAATAAGGGCTTAGTTTTCAAATGTGGAAGGGAATACACATTTATTCCCATTTATTCCTGTTTTACTGAAATTTAACCACTTTCAAGCCTTCCCACCACTACCAAATCAGAAATTTTGGTCAAATGCTTTTAGGGAGCTACTGAGATGATCGTATGAATACTGGAGACAGAACTAGTGCAACATTTGTGAGTTGTAGCTAACAGCCTTGGTTCAAATCCTGGCTCTGCCACATATCAATGTGTGAGCTTCATTAAGTTCCTCAATGGCTCCATAGCTTAATTTCCTCGTTTATAAAATAAGGATGTTACCTACCTCATAGGTTGGCTCACTTACTTGAGTTACTACACATAAAGCATCCAAGAGCATAGTCGAGCACTAGAAGTAGTCAACAAGGATGACTTATTCTTCTCCTCTAATGTATTTGTCTATACATTACCATTATTTCTTATTAATTCCTTGCCCTTATAAAATGGTATGAATCCTCCTTGGCCATGGTGAAATATTTTTTTAATGTATCACTGGATACCATTTGCTAGTATTTTATTTTAAAATTTCACATCACTAGAACATATCAAATTTCCAATTTTAGTACCATCTTCATGCCAAGATCAAGTGTCAATGTTCCATTGGCTTTATAAAAACAATCTGTCACTTTTTCCTCCTTATGCTGGTCAACAATTTAAACCTTATCAAAATTACCTATTTTAGTATTTTTTAGTTTTTATTTTTTTATTTTTATTTTTTATTTATGATAGTCACAGAGAGAGAGAGAGAGAGAGAGAGGCAGAGACATAGGCAGAGGGAGAAGCAGGCTCCATGCACCGGGAGCCCAACATGGGATTCGATCCCGGGTCTCCAGGATCGCGCCCTGGGCCAAAGGCAGGCGCTAAACCGCTGCGCCACCCAGGGATCCCCTATTTTTTAGTTTTTAAAGCTGTTTTTCCTCTTTATCTCTTTTGTTTTGTCTAGGTTTACTGTATTCTAATTTCTTCAGCCAGATGCTTATTTTTATTTATTCTTCATTTCATAATTTGAGTGTTCCAGGAGATGCATTTTCCTTTGAACAAAACTTTTTTTTATTTTTAAAGATTTGAGGGGGGTGGAGAGCAGAGAGGGAAAGAGAGAAGCAGACTCCCCACTGAAAAGAGAGCCTAACATGGGGCTTGACCTCAGGACCCTGAGATCATGATCTGAGCCAAAGGCAGATATTTAACTGACTGAGCCACCCAGGAGCCCTTGAGCAAAACTTTTTTTTTTTTTTTTTATGATAGTCACAGAGGGAGAAGCAGGCTCCATGCAGGGGGCCCGATGTGGGATTCGATCCGGGGTCTCCCAGATCGCGCCCTGGGCCAAAGGCAGGCGCCAAACCACTGCGCCACCCAGGGATCCCAAAACTTTTTAATATTACTCTTTAAGATACTCTGTGGAGAATTTTGGTCTAATTGATGGTTGCCTCATCATTTGCATCATTTCCTGTTTCTTCAACATAGTGGCATTGATTTCGAATTTGATTGTGCCCAACTCCAGAATCCAACCCTGCTTTGGCTTTGTGTGTCTTATCATATCCTTTGTTTATGCTTGGAGAAGAGCATCTTCCTAGTGGCCCACAGAAGGATCATACAAGGGTGGATCCTAATATTTGGCAACCATCGTCCAATCTCAAAAGATTTGATGATTAATTCACCCTGAAGCTGACCTTTATTAGTGGGAGAATAAAGCAGCAGCAGTAAGCTGAGTACACCAAGTCCATTACTAAGTTTTTGACCACAACAGAACAATGTAAGAGATACATACAAACCTGAAATATCCAGGCTCCATGACAGTCTTGCCACAGAAAGAAAAATAAAGTAACCAATGGTAGCCATCTTTCTGCTAGATCATGCTGAAATGCAGGTGCAGGGGTGGGGGAGAAAGAAACAAAAAACTTAAAATGGACAAAGAAATGTTCTCTAAAATTCCCTGTTTTGTCCTGAAATTTTAGTTCATTCTGGATAAACAGGATCTTGTAGCACAGATATGAGAAGCCTTAGTTGTGATATCTAGCTATAGCCTCCTTAATTTGCTGACTGCATTGTTTTGATTTGCTTTTCTGGAAAAGCATTCTTGCTAAAAGCCATACAGACTTCCTCCTTCCTAGGTAACAGTACTTCAGTAATTTATATAGTATAGATTGTGCCATGCAGCATTTGATGACTCCATTTTTTTTTTAAGATTTTTTTTTTCCAGCAATCTCTACACCCAACATGAGGTCAAACCCACAACCCCAAGATGAAGAGTAGCATGCACCACTTACTGAGTCAGCCAGGCACCCTGAAAACTCAATTTTTAAAACTGTTAACCTGTTGCTTACTTTATTATGCTAATTCCTGTTTCAACAGCTGTTGCCTTTAATTCAGGATACATTTCTTGTGTAGGACAGCACTTCTTCCTCCATCATTTTTATGCATATCTTATTTATCTGACTTGGGGAGAACCGAAAAAAAAAAAAAAAAAAAACCCACACCCACAGCTTTTTAAGTTTGCTTAAAACATACCTTCCTCCTGTTACATTTTGTGCTCCTAACCAGTTAAGGAAACCAATGGCACCCCCCCCCCCCAATGGGATTTCTAGTTTAAAAAAAAAAAGTCTAAAGATGCTTAAAAAGTAGTTAGGGTAGAATCTGATAATTATTAATCACTTAGTCTTCTACATCCTCACTTTTTACTGTTTTAGCTGACACACACTTGCCAATCTAAGATTAACCAACATTTTAAAAACAACTGAGCATTTTAAAAACAAATGCTTTATATCGATGTAATGCTGTGTTCTTCAGCATCTCAGGACTAAAGAATAATAAGGTCTGCAAGAATACTCAGATTATATACCATATTGTGACAATTTACAAATGTAAGAAATTTCGTTTACATACTGAATACATAACGATGCATTTTAAATTCTAAAGCCACCACCTGCAAACTGTTTAACAATCTATTGCTCCTTGATAATACAAACTAAGTTATTTGTACACACGACCAACCAAATTTTGTCCATGTTCACTTTTAATTTTTACTGGAATGATTTAGTTTTCAAAATTTTGCAAATTAAATTCATCTAGTTTGTCATGGTTCTTTGTAACAATGGAGACTTATTAAACAGAAAACTGTGGCTAGCAGAAGTTAGCCGTTTACTGACCCTTGTATATAATTGCTTTAAGATATTTTAAAAACATCACCGTAGGGCAGCCCCAGTGGCGCAGCGGTTTAGCGTCGCCTGCCGCCCAGGGCCTGATCCTGGAGACCTGGGATCAAGCCCTACGTCGGGCTCCCTGCATGGAGCCTGCTTCTCCCTCTGCCTGTGTCTCTGCGCCTCTCTCTCTGTGTCTCTATGAATAAATAAATAAAATATTTTTTAAAAAATCACTACATTTAGAGCCTCAAATTTAAAAAAATAGGCCTGGGCATAGAAAAAGCAAGGTAACGAAACCCTCCTAGAGTTCACAGATTTAAAACTTTCCCTCTAAATTTTAATCTCCTGAGACTTGTGATGTCTTCAAAGAAACCACCAATGCCTGTGTGAAAAGAAGTTTTCCTTCTAGTTTCATGCTATGCACCAGGAGGGTATAAGCAGATTTTTAATTTGGTAACAGAAGCAAGGACAGTGTGCACAGTATTCTGTGGCAATGGAGTTTAGAGTTTATACTGTTTATACTGTGAACACAGCTAAATTTCTTTACTAAACTGATCTCCATATTTAAATTCCTTAACATGGGTCATTCTTCGCAATTTCCTGTAAAACTAATTTACCATAATCTCATACTGTTTGCTCCCTAAAACACTTGAGCTATCTGAATAGAAGTACAGTTAATACGGACTTTCAAGCAACTACAAGTGTCAAAATTTTGTGGCATAATTACAGTGTAAAGTCTAACCGCTCGCTGAAATTTACAGCCCACACGTATAAGCAAGGCCCAGATGTGATCCTAGCACAAAGGTCTTTGTGCAAAAACGGGGGGGGGGGGGGGGGGGGGACAAGTGTAATTCTCAAAGGATGCGAACTCCCACCAGTCAGCAAGTCTGAGTCAGCAACCAGAACAAGATCAGTCTGGGTTCCAATCCGAGTTGTCACACTACCTTGCTACAATATTCAAAGCAATGTCCCTACTTTAAAAATCCAATTCTCCAACCCAACTCTTTAATCTATCAAAGGAGAAACCAGAGATCTCCACTCAGGGGGGTAGCCGCTTATGATTTTTTTTTTTCTTTAGATGCAATAAGGGTGACTCCAGATCCGAAGTGCCTAACCTGTGGTCTGGAACCACGAGCGGACCGGACCGGTTCTGGTTCCTTTTGATTTCACTGAATCCTTTCCGAGGAAGGGTGGAAGGAGGCTCAAACTGGCAAGTTCACTACCCTAACCCTGCCACTACAGGGCTTTCTGTTACAGGTAGAGCGAGTAGAGGCTCTACTCTACTTAAGACCAGCTGTGCAGAGCTGACCCGGCAAAGTAAAGGTTATGCCCAAAGGGTAAATAGAACTGAGGCATCGACACGCTCGATCTAACTGCGCTCGGCGCTAACCAGTACAGAGGTTTAACATGAGCAAACCGCCCGCCCCCCGACAGCCCCGTTCAACGGAGTTTTTCCCACAACGCGATGCAACATGGTGTCGCCGCAGATGCCCTGACCGGCTGCGGCTGGACTTACCGCCCTCCGGGCGTCCATTTCCCCCAAGTGCGATGAGAGAGGAGCGGGGGCTGGGCACACCCCGAGGCCCCCGCCGTCTCCGACAGTGAGCCGGCTCGGGGGGCCCAGAACCCCGCACCCGGGCGGGCAGGGAGGGGGCAGGGACCCTTCCGCCGCCCAACGCCGCCCGCCCCGGGGCGAAAGCAAAGCCCGGCCCTCCCCGCCCTGCGGCTCGTGGGCCGCGGGAGGCACCTCCCCGCAGGGGCGCGTCCGCCGGAGCGCACAGCCTCCTCGCCGGAAGGGCTCGTTCCCGCAGCCGCCCCGCGAAACCCCGCGAAACCCCGCGAAACCCCGCAAAGCCCGGCGGGAGCCGCGAGGGCGCGGGGCCGAGCCTGGGCGGGCGCTCGCCTCCTCCAGCGCCGGCGGCGAGGGCCCGGCCCGGGAGGGCGCGCGGGGGCGGCGGGCGGCCTCTCCACACGCTCCTCCGCGCCCCACTGCCCCCGCGCCCCGCCCGGCGCACACCCCGTGCCGCCAGCCCGCCGCACTCACCCATCGCCGCGGGCGCCCCGTACCGCCAGCCCGCAGGTCCGCGAGCCGGCGAGCAGCGGCCGCGCAGGCGCAGACCTTGACCGACCCGGGCGCGGGGCGTAGCGTGACGCGCTCGACGCCGCCCGGGCCCGGTCACGTGAGGCGACGCCGGCGCGCCGGCCCTCGGGACCCGCAGAGTCAGGTGACCCCGCCCGAGTGCGCCGGCCGCGGCGGGGCAGGTGTGGGGCCCTGGCGACACCTGCCGGGAGGCACCGGGGCGCCTCGGCCGGAGCAGCGGTCCCTCGGCGCCGTACGGGGCCCTCGCCGTGCAGCCGGCGGCCGACGGTCCTCCAGCGGGCCCCTGCGGGAGTGGCAGTGGGCGTCGGCCGTTGTGCGTGGCCCGCGCTGAAAACCTGGGAGTGCCCCGCCTCGCCGCCCTTTGTAGCCGCGGGTTAGGTTTCGTCAAACGCTCAGAGTGGCCTTTTGTCAGCTACCGATAGGCCACGGAGGAACACCTGTGTGTGCGTCAGGACGGACGCGTCGCCTTAAAGGGTCTTTCCTTGGGGCCCCTGGGTGGCCCAGTGGTTGAGCATCTGCCTCTGGCTCAGGCCCGATCCCCGGCGTCCTGGGATCGGGATCGAGTCCCCCAGGGGGCGCCCCGGGGGGGGGGGGGGACCCTGCGTCTCCCTCTGCCCATGTCTCTGCCTCTCATCAATAAATAAAACCTTTATATGTTTTTTTTTAAGGTTTTATTTTTAAGTCCTCTCTGTGCCCACCATGGGGCAAATAAAACCTTTAAAAATAAAGTCGCCTTCCTTTCAACCTCAGGCAACTTACAGGTCTTGGGCTCAACTGCACTGGGAAATGGAAGGCTTAGGTGAAGTAATAGCTCTGACACTTCTGACAGGTCCCTGGCTCCTAAGCCCCAAATCCCTGTCCAAACCCCTATCTGGCACCAACCCTTTGGCCGTTGTAAGCATCACTAGGAATAATGGCTCTAACTTGTAAACTGAGGCACACAAGAGGTGTGAGGGGTTGAAGGAAACGGAAAGGTCAGTCTGGAGAGGAGAAAGTCTTCAGGAGACTCCTGAAATGTGTGTGAAGAATAAGCACTTTACATGGGGTTAGTCCCAAGAGGCAACTTCCACTGGAGCCAAATATTAGTCATGGGTTAGCCCTGGGTGGGTGGCTTTCCCTGGACAGCACTTTATAGATATCATCTCTGAGATTTTGTCTGGTCTGCTTGAACCAGCCTGCTGCTCGGCTGCTTGGGGTGCAGGAGACCAATGCTACCTAATTTCAGCAGACTCTCCCGAGGTACCTGCTGTGTGTCCTTGTTCATGCCCCAGCTCCCCTGGGGGATCTCAAAGTCTAATGTTTATATATAAAAACAAAGGACTGAAAATTCAGAAGCATGAGGGGCCTTTCCCCTTGAGATGGAATCACCACGGATAGCTTCATAGGGCAGGAGGTGTTTGAACTGGGCCTCAGTTGAATGACTTGGAATTTGGACTAGTGGAGAAAGTCATAGTAGCAGGAGATAAGATTGTAAAAGGTCAGGTGGTGGGGTCTGATAGTCCAAATATTGCCTGTCAGAGGCACTTGGCATCTAATTAGTGTTCAGGGATAGATTCGGGGCCCCAAGGATAATGACAAGGCCACACTGGTTTGCAATGATAAACCAGGCAATAGTTGGGGAAGGGCATTCACTTCAAAATTATGTTTTCCCTGTCTTGTGTGAATTCCTATTCAGTTGTATTATTCGAAATATAAATAAATCAGACTGGCATCCAGAGTGTTTAAACACATAAATAATTCATTCCAGATTAGAATGGACTTAGTCTCCTGTGGTAAAACCGGAAGAAAGGGGAAAGATTCAAGTTAAATATGCAGTTAGGGCACAACAGACTCAAAGGAACTCCCAGGCCAACAGGAACCCCGTGCTGCAGGCCGCAGTGCAGACCTCTGCCCCTCCCGCTCTTACTTCCTGGTCAGAGACACCCCAGGCCCTTAACTGGCTCTTCTTGGACCTATGAAGGTTGGAACTCAAAACCCTTCTATTTTCTGATTCAGGATTCATCAGAGTTAGCCTTTCATTTTTCTGGCCTCATCTTCCAATTCTTCCATTCTCTAGCCTACACATCAGCTGTCAGATTAGATCCTAGAGGATATTAGAACTACCTGTGATCATCTCACTCCTCAGGTTAAAAACCTCCAATGGGTCCCTCTCGCCTCCCCCAATCAATTCAGACCTCTTAACTTGGCGTGAGGGCAGATCTGGACTCCTGGTCCCTCTGCCTGTTTGTCCACCTCATGCACCATGACATTCTGTGCTTCAGCCATGTGCAGTCTCTCAGTGTTTTGCAAATCCTTGGTTCCTTAAGCCTCTTCCCCCCTTTTACCATCGACTCTTCACCCATTTATTTTTTTTTTAAGATTTTATTTATTTATTCATGAGATACACAGAGACAAAAGTAGAGGGAGTAGCAGGCTCCATGCAGGGATCTTGGTGTGGGACTTGATCCTGGGTCTCCCTCAGCTAAAGGTGGTGCTAAACCACTGAGCCACCTGGGCTACCTGACTCTTCACCCATTTTTTAAAAGAATTATTTATTTTAGAGAGAGAGAGAGGGCAGGGAGGGGCAGAGGAAGATGGAAAGAGAGAATCTTTTTTTTTTTTGGAAATCGAGAATCTTAAGCAGGCTCCTTGCTCAGTGCAGAGCTCAAAACAGGGCTTGATCTCATGGCCCTGAGACCAGGACCTGAGCTGATGCTTAACCAACTGAGCCATACCGGGGCCCAACTCTTTACCAGTTAAAAAGGTTAACCCTTTAAGTCTCTTTGCCTTCTTGGAAAAGCCTCTGACCAACCCAGGCAAAATTGGCTCTTTCCTTTGCCTTCCCATAGCACCAAGTTTGGGGCAGCTCCAAGCTCCTGCCTTATGTTATAGTCATTTGCGAGGGTGAATCTCATTCCCACTACCAGCTCCCTAGGGTAAAGCTGTTTGCCTTGTTTCTGGAAATTCCAACTCAGTGCTTGGCAGAAAAAGGGTGTTTGCCCAAGAGGGCCTGGGATCTTAGGAGAAGGGACTTAGGAGTGTTGCTGATGGATCTTTGCTGAAGCACCCTTTATTCCCCTACTCCTGCCAAATGCTTTCTAGAAAGTTGTCTAGTGCCCTCAGGCTACTACATGGGCCCTTATGTCTACAAAAAAAAAAGCTTTACACAATCTATCAGTGGCGTCTGGGCTACTGTGAGCCAAGATAAAGTCACCTGTGTGGTTATTCCCTAGCAAGGGGTCAGTGACCTTCCTTTCTCTTCAGCTCACATTCCCCAGGTCCCTGCAATCATCTGGGCCTATCTCTGCCACTCCCCTTCACACCCCCAGGCTCCAGATACAAGGCCAACCGCCGTTGGTTCCCTTCCCTGAACCTGTGGTGATCTTTTACACACCTCCAAACTGCATACATTGAGTCCTCTGTGCTTGGAAGGCCCTGCCTGCTTCATGACATAGTCCTGTTAACTCTTCATTGCTCAGCTTATACAGAGGCTTCTTGCTATTTCCCCCACTGTGCTGTCAGACCCAGGCTGGTGGTGGTGGGTGGGGGGAGCCAAGGTGTCCTTGAATTCTTTGTCTGTCTGTCCCCATGGCTTGTCTGTGAACTCCGGGACATGCTCACGTCCCCACTCATTTTCAAACCCACGTTGCTCTAGCAACTCACATGATCTGTATATACAGTGCACGTAATCGAGTCAAAAGTCCTAGCCCACAAGCCCATGGGATGGTCTATTCTATTACATTTGTTCGTTAATGTATTTCCATACTAGTGGGGGACCCATGAAATCCGTGAGTCTCAACATCTGATTATTCAAAATTTTAAAAACTAAACCAAAAAATCTCAGTGATTTTTTTTTTTTTTAAACCTCAGTGATTCTGATTTAAATTGGTCTGTAGTAGGATCTGGGCCTTAGTATAGTTTGGGGTTTTTAAAGTTTTTTGTGTTTTGCTTTGTTTGGTTTTTTTGGACCTTAGTATGTTTTAAAAGCTACCCAAGTGTGCTGAGGTTGAGAATAGCACCAAATCCTGGCTTCTCCAGCAGGCCTAAAGATAAGAGTCACCTGAACTTGGCGAAGCCACCTGTGATCTTGGATCTGCAGCAATCGACATCACCTCCGGGGTCTTGCTGGAAATTACTCTTCCTGCCCTGCCCCAGACCTAGGACACAAGGATCTGCGTTACTGAGACCAGGTGATTTGTATGCACTTTACAGATCGAAAAGCTAGATTCTAGGTCCTGGACGGTTGGTAAATAGATCCCCAGTCCCATGTCAGACCTACTACAAAATGAGAATTTTGAGGGGAGAGAACAGTTTGGCCTGCGTACATTTAACACAAGTCCCAGGTGATTCTTCTCAGGCAATTTGGGGAGCAACAGTTTTGCATTGATAGCCTGACCCATAATAGTCACCTAAAGTTCAAAACACAGGAGTCTGCAGGGCTCAAGAAGGTATGAGTGAAAGAGCATAGAGCTCAGAGGGGTAACTGGGGTCCAGCCCTAAGGAGAGACCCTTAGTACTTGAGACAGGCACATACCAAGATCTATGAATATCCATAGGAGAACAAAAATGCAATAGATGCAATCAGGGAAGGCTACCTGGGAGAGGTGACTTACAATTCAAGACTAGAATTTAAACAAAGTAGCCTCCAGAATAAACAGAGGATGGGAAAGAGTGTGTAAGGAAGGAGACACCAGGCCTCTCATTCTCCCTGACCTTGTTCCTATCCTCCAACGTTGCCTTTGTCCCAGGCACACCTGCGGGCAGGGCTTAGGCCCCCTGGTAGCTTTCAGGGCTCAGAACAGTTGCTGACCTCTGGGTGGGATCATGGGACACCTTACTTGGCATTTAAGTGACACATACTTGTGAAATACAAACACATTTTTATCTAGCAAGGGCTGAATCAATAAAATAACATCAAACATTTGCACAATACTCCGTGGGCTTTCCAAGCAGTTACATGATAGTTATTTCCTCTAATTTTTACATAATTTGTGTGCTCACAGAAGCCCTGTGACTTGCTTGAGTTCAGAACCTAGTGAAAGGTGAGCTGGGACCCTACCGTGTCCACCATTTTTTTTTTAAAGATTTTATTTATTTATTAGTTCATGAGAGACAGGCAGAGAGAGAGAGGCAGAGACATAGGCAGAGGGAGAAGCAGGCTCCACACAGGGAGCCAGATGCAGGATTTGATCCTAGGACATTGGGATCACTACTTGAGCCAAAGGCAGATGCTCAACCACTGAGCCACCGAGGCATCCCTACCATTTTCAAGAACAGACACAGTTGAGCAGTTGGTGCTTAGCACTTGGGAAAAAGATTTATGGATGAAGACAGGCAGACTGGCCCTTTACCCAAGACTCTCTGATCATATGATTTCCCTGAGGAACTTGTTACCAATATAGGTTTCTGGAGCCCACCCAAGACCTACTAAATCAAAACTTCCAAGAGGAAGGTCTTAGGAATTGTATTTTACAAGAGATGCTGCATGTTGCAAGGTCTGCATACTAGACCCAACACTTTCTGGTTGTGTACCTGGGGCAAAACTCTCCCCCTATCTGAGCCTTCAGATCCCCATCTTCAAATGAAGCCATATCCCTGGCTTGTGCCCACCTTCTGAGTCCCTGAGAAGGGACTCCCCAGGATGGCAGATCCAGAATGATAGAGGCTCATTCTCCTTCACGGAGTGGGTATGGAGTGGACAATGGAGCTCAGGAACTAGATCACCCAAAGCTCTAAATGTCACCCTCCTCCCTCCTCTCTTGCTCCTGAGAAGGGACTATGTACTTCCGTCTACATCCTGCTCACTGGGGGTTGTGACCCTCAGTGGGGTGTGAGGTACAAAGTATGAGAGCCCTGGGAAGCCATTGCTAAATCGAATTTCTACTTTTCCTCGTGGTCCCTCCACTTTCTGAGCTTCTGTGTGTCACCTGTACAGCAGGGCTTTCCCAATGTGTGCACAATGTGAAGGGCACACAGAGTGAGCCCATCATCAATGAGGACTTTTGTCATCATTATATCACTTAACGAATACTTATTAAGGGGTGCCTGGATGGTTCAGGGGTTGAGCATCTGCTTTTGGCTAAGGTCATGATCCTGGGGTCCGTAGTCCTGAGAGTCCTACGTCGGGCTGCCCTTCAGGCAGCCTGCTTCTCCCTCTGATTATGTCTGTCTTTCTTTGTGTATCTCATGAATAAATAAATAAAATCTGAAAAAAACACACACAAAAAAAAAAACCCAAAAAACCCCAAATACTTATTAAGCACCTACTGTTTTCCAGGAACTCTCTCAGACACCTGCTTGTGTCAAGTCTACATTCTAGGTACGATCTAGTGGGTGCAGAGAACAGATAATGAACACCATACAAGTTTAATATTTAAACAGTAAAGACATTGCATAGATTTGATTTTGATTTTTTTATTTTTTAAAAATTTTATTTATTTATTCATGAGAGACACCGAGGGAGAGGTAGAGACATAGACAGAGGCAGGCTTTCTGAGGGGAGCCTGATGCAGGACTCACCCCAGGACCCCAGGATCACACCCTGAGCTGAAGGCAGATGCTCAACCACTGAGCCACCCAGGTGCTCCTAGATTTGATATTTAAATAAGAAAGACAATAAATAGGTTTAATATTGAAGCAAACAACAAATGTGTTTTTATATAGTCAACACAACAGATGCTTGCTATTTAAATTATAACTAGAGAGTGTTAGCATTAATTTAAATAATAAAGAATGTATGGTGGAAGATGCCCAGGTAGGGGAATGGCCAGAGCCACCCAGGGCTTCAAGCTGGAGAGGAAAAGGATCTTAAACTCTGTCCCTTACTTCTCAAGATGTTTAGTAGAGCCATGGCATTTTTAATTTGTAAAATGGAATCCCTTCTCATCTCATAAAGAAGGTCCTCCTAGAACTCCAGATCCTCTTTCCTGTGAAAAACCGTGGCTGTAATGGCCCCTGCCTTTCCTATTTAAAATTCACCCGGTCTAGCTGACATTACCTGAAGGTTGATGGAGCTAAGGCATGCTTAGGGCATTCATCCAACACCATAATCTCTGCAATAACCCCAGGAGGTCACTTCTCAAGCTGTTTTACAGTGGAGGAAATGGAAGCTTTTGGGCCTTGCTGGTCACACAGCTGGAAAAAGATGGAGTTAGGATGTGAGCCTGCCCCCTCCCCCACCTCCTCAACCCCTGCCCTAGTGCTGCTCCCCTAGGAGTGGCAGCTTTTCCTCTCGTCATCTGCCTCTCAAACCCCAGGAGGGCAGGGCTCCTTCTCAGCCTCTCCGGACCCCTATCTACCGCTCCCAACCCAGGATGTCACCCTCATAGGGTAGAGGGCAAGGGGCTTGCTGAGAGTCATGCCAGGAGGTGCTAGAGATGGTGATCAACTATTTCCGTTGGCCTGGGACCATCCCAGTTTGGGCACTGAGAGTCCAGCATCCTGGAGAGTTTCAGAGTCCTGGGCAGATGCGGATGATTGGTCACCTATAAGCAGATCCCAGGCAGCCTCCTGTCCTGCCCTGATGGCCCCCATGCCCAGACTCAGACTGCCTTTGATGAAAGGAAACTGCTTAGCTCATGCCTCACATTTTTTTAAAAAAATATTTTATTTATTTATTCATGAGAGACACAGAAGCAGAGAGGCAGAGACACAGGCAGAGGGAGAAGCAGGCTCCATGCAGGGAACCTGATGTGGGACTCGATCCCAGGTCTCCAGGATCACACCCTGGGCTGAAGGCGGCGCTAAACTGCTGAGCCACCTGGGCTGCCCTCATGCCTCACATTGGAGGCCAAGTCTAAGCTGCTGAAAGTTCTCTGATGTAACCAAACCACTCTACTCTGGGGGGACTTCCAGACATAGCAGTGGAATATAAACTTGTCTTTCTGGGAGACTAGAAGCCTTAACGATGTTCCTAGCCTCTGACCAGGAATGCCACTTCTACGAATTTCTCCTGAGGAAAAAAAAAAAACAAAAAACAAAAAACAAAAAACAAAAAACAAAAAACAAAAAAACAGAAATATGGACAGTGATTTCTTTTTCTTTCTTTCCTTTTTTTCCCCTTTGGCAGTGATTTCCAAACAAAGATATTCCCTGCAGAGCTGCTTATACAAAAACTTGAATGAGTTAAAGTAGAATATTATGCAGCTAAGAAAAAAAGCATATCACAGATTTAATAACATGAAGGCACTATTTGAAGTAGAAAATGAAATATAAAACTATAGAAATACAGCACGAGCCCAAGTTTATTTACGGGACACCTGGCTGGCTCAGTCGAAATAGCATGCAAATTTTTATCTTGGGGTCATGAGTTCCAGCCCCATGTTGAGTGTAAAGGGTACTTAAATGAACAACAACAAAAACTTAAAAAAAAAAATGTACACAACCTAACTTTAGATTTAGTGCTTTCCTTTGAGTTTAAGGTAGTTTTCAATTTTTTCCTTACATTTTCCTGAAATAGTAATCTTGTTCAGTGAGTAAATATTAATTTTATCATCAGAAAGTAATTTTAAAAAATACCACATAAAATTGTTCTGTGCTGAGCTGTTCTAATGCTGCCTACCTTTCTCAGGTGGCATGAATGAGGGGGGCTTTAGAGTAGAAGGCAGTTGAGGACAGCAGTGGATTGAAGTCGGAGGAAGCCTCCCTTCCTGCCCCTGCCTCCTCCCCACTCCTCTCCTTGGGATGTCCCTGCTCCCTGCATGCAAAGCCTGATTCAGTTGTCGCTTCCTCTGCGGGCCATACCTCTGCTGTAGCTCCCATCACCGCCACTCTGCCGGCCTCCTGTTTACCTACATGCCTGCCTATTCCTTTTCTGGGCCTGTTTTTCTCTTTCCTTAACAGGCCAAGGACTCGGAGCTGCCCCAGGGCCTGGCTGCAACGCCGAAGGCAACCACACGAGGGCGCCAGAACCACACTGGTGAGCCTGCTTCCCGCTCAGACCAAGGTCCCTTCAAAATCGTCCCCCAGAGCCAGAGAGAGGACACCAACCACTGCAGGCCTGGGATGCTCCCACTCAGGAGGAAGCCAGGGAGACAAAATTGGATTCTAAACTCTGTCCGAGAAGAATCCCCACCCTTACCCCAGTCTTCCCAGAGCTACACTGGCCAAGGTGACCCTCTGAATGGGTGGCTCCCCCTCAAGCACCTGTGGCATGTTGAGATGGAATTGCTGTGTGGCCTTGAGCAAGCCTCCGTCCCTCTCTGGGCCTCAGTCCCGGTCTCTGTGCAGAGATGCCGTGGGGCAGGCATCTGGCTGCTCACTGACCACTTCCTGTGGCTATGGTTGAAGATGTTTCCTGTGCTCAGCTTCCTGCTCCAGGTCACCAGTTTGTCACAGGCCTTTGCTCTTTGTTAAATTGAACTGAAACAGAAAACTCTCCCTAGAACGTAAAACAGGAGTTTAGAGGTGACCACCAGAAATATTTCCTCCTTACCCTTCAGGAAATTCCTGGTGGCAGAGTACTGGCTTTGACCTTGGCCCACTCCTGGGTGTGTGTGTGTGCACATGCTTGCGTGCACGCTGTGGTGTGGTTGTGGCATGGGGCATTGGGAATTGGAAGAGTGGATTGGGGGTCAATGGAATATGGGGGAGTGAGGGAGGAAGGGGCCTGCTGAGGAGGCAGAAGGTCATGTCCTTGGGAGAGAGGGGTCAGGAGAAGCAGGAGTTCCTTCCTACATGATGAGGTGAGGGTCAGGGGCCTCTCCACAGCAGGCTTCCTGGAGTGCTGGGGGACCCTGTGTGAACTCAGGTGCCCATCTGTATTGGGTGGGCTTGGGCTGCAGAACCTCCCTTGCCCTTCCTACTTCAGACTGCATGATGATGTCATCATGATGCTAGTGTAAGGGCAAGCCATGGGAGACCCTGTGCCTGCCTCTCCTTTGGCAATCACCCTCTCCAGAAAAGAGGAGGCCATTCCCTCCTAAGTCTTCAGGGAATTGCTTCCTGCTTGGAGAAGATGAACGGCCCTGCCCTTGCCCTGCTCCATTCTTTTGCCTCCACAGGATGAAGCCCTCAGAGACCCAGTAGCCCGGTCATTTCCTGCTGCTGCAGGTTGTACCACGCCAGGTCCGGTTTACTCTCCCTGAGATGAGTAAATGCTCCCAGCACCTGTTACTCTGCCTGGAACACCCAGCCCTCAGCCTTCAAAGCCCTTTTCCTGAACGTCGCAGGCAGATTCAATTCCCCCACCTGGTTCCTCTCAGCTCCGGGCCCCACCCAATAACACCCTGCATTGGAAACTTCCTGAGGGTTCTCTCCTGTGTATCCACCAGGTCCGAGGACCAGTAGGCACATAACAAATGTTTGCTGAACAAATTAATTTGTTTTCATCTAACGAGCTCATTAGGGCTCTATCTTCCTCTTAATTAGGAAGCAGGAGGTTCTGCTTTTCCTGTAACAATTCACCTTTGGGGGATGATAGCAGACCTTAGCCTCTGCAGGCAGAAGGCAATCAAACTAGATTTCTGGGGCACACAGTTGCATTATAAAGAAATAACACACGTATGCTCAATGAGGTCCATTTAAACAAGACGACTGTATGTTAAAAGCTTCACATTAAATATACACTATTATACAGCTTATCACACAGAACTCGAGCTTTACAGGACACTTTTTTAGCGGTAGGTGGCTGGCACAGGCTCTTGGCAGCAACACACAGCCCTGAAGAGAGGGGAAGGATAGGCTGCAGGCTGTCACCCGTGCTCGGGGGGCACCTGAGTGGGTCTCCGTGGGGTTCTGGAAGGTGCTCCTACAGTGAAGGCTCTGGGCTGTGCTGGCTCCTTCTGGATAACTTGGTCCATTTGGTCTTTGCCGGTAACTGAGTCTGGAAGGGCAGAGAGACAGACGTGTCAGCTTGCTGGACGGCCGCCTGATCCAGCCAGGATGCTTCATGGGCATCGACGGGCCAACTCCGAGTGCCAGCCTTCCCCGTCTGCCGGGTTTTTGCACGCACCATCCCTGGGGCCTGTGAGAGCAAATGGTAAGCCTGGCCGTCTGTCTCTGCTAGGCCCTTGGACAAGTGACATCAACTACTTCTGAGAGTGTCCTGGGGAGCTGGCCAGAGCTTGCGGTTAAAATCTTAGGAAAGGGAATCTCCAGGTCCCGTGACCCTAGCATAAGCAGAATGCCTGGCAAGGGCTCTACCTGTTGAATATGAGGCCCTTGCTGGAAGCCAGACAAGGATTTCCCTTTGCTCACTCACTGGCCACAGAGGGCCACCAGCCCTGAGATGCCCTAGGAGGACACATGTAGCTCAGCTCCAATTGGCCCAGCCTTCCTGAAACCCAGAGCCTTTTCACCATTTCCCTTAGAAAGGCTGCTCCATGAACCTCTCTCCTGACAGGCAGGTGGGCCCTCTCTCCCCACAAAGCCTCCTTTCTTTCTGTGGCCACCATCTTGCTGGGCAGGGGAGGGGTGGTGGTGCCAAAAAGGCCCTTGACTCTTCAGTGCTCAAGGATAGAGCTGCTGAAGTGGTCGGGGCATTATGGTCAATAATGAGGCCGGCAAAGAAGGGAAAGAAAGGAAAAAAACAAAACAAAACAAAAAACCCAGTCCTGTGGCTCTGAGAAGCCCGTTAGTGGCTGGAGGTTGTGTTCTGAGACAAAATGCTGAGGGCGAGATATTGTGTGGCAGGGAGCTTTTTTTTTCCCCCTCAAAGAAATCCAGCTCATTTTTTCCATTAATTGGCAGCAGATGAAAAAAAAAAAAAAAGCCAAAACAAAAACCAAACCAATGCCAGTAACCTGAATGTGAGTGTTTCTGAAAGGGAAAAGCCGTTTCAATTGTTAGATATCCAAGAAAACATGAATACACAGCGACAGAGGAAATGGTCACAATTAGAGGAAGAAGAGGGAGAGGTTCGTAAAATTAAGGCAAAAATTCCTTTTAGCAGCTCCCATCCTGTAAGCTGGCTCCTCTGCCGGCCTCTGTCCCTAAGGACAGCTGGAGGTTGGGCCTCCCAGGGAAATTTCAGGAAGATGCAGGCGCGAGTTGGGGGTGGGGGTCTGGGGAAGAAGTGAGGGCCCAGGAATCCCTTGAAAGAGCAAAGTCAACAGCAAAGCACCCCAGCTCCTTCTCAGACAACAGGCACAGAGCCTTTCCTGATGAGGAATCTGTTGTGGAACATCTACTGAGAAGGTTCACACAGCTCCTGTAGTGCCCCAGCCTGCAGCCTTAGAAGTGACCCGTGGGCATCTGGGCCTGTTGGGTGGGGGAGAAAGCTATTTCAGGCCCACCCCCCCACCCCCAGCTTGAGGGGCTGCTCCCACCAACCCAACCTCTAAGTGGATCCTTGGAATCCAGTCTCCTTTGGCACTTCTGTTTGGACAAGTGCCAATTCCTCACTCATTTTCTCAAACACGTAAAAAGAGAGAGAGAGAGAGAGAAATGTGTATCACTCCAGGTACTTTCTGGCTTCAAAGGACATTTTGGAAAATGCAAAACAGACAAAAGGTCAGAATGGAGTTTTTGGAGACCAGACTCAGGCTCTGGCCTATGTGGTCATTATGAGGCAGCTTGGCATGTGAGGATCTGCAGGTGGGAGGGGTACCAGGATCCAGAGACAGCCAGGGAGGACCAGGGAGGATGGCCCAAGGTGTGGACTGGGCAGAAAGACCGGTTGCCAAGGAAACAGCTTTGGCCACAAACCTTGGAAGTTCACGGCAACCCCCTAAGGGGGCACGGCATTTAGTCCTGCTCTGCCTGGCTTCCCAGGCAGCTGCATCAAGTCGTTTCTCTTCCCTGGGCCTCTGAGACCGCATTGGAACAGCGTGCCTGAAGCACCTCTGAAGCCTGGGCAGCGCTGCATATCCAGAACTGCTGGTGATGTTCCAACTCAGCCCCTCCATTCCCTGCAGACCAGCTGGGCGGGTAGGAAGACGTGTGTGCTTGATCAAGAACCCTGAAACTCCTGCCGTATCTGCATCCCTTGTGCCTCTGTCAGTAGATGGAAGCCTATGTCATGCTGCTGGGTGGGGTTCTTCTATTTCTCGCTCTTTTTAAAAAGATTTTATTTACTTGAGAGACAGCACGCAGCTGCGAGGGGAGGAGCAGAGGGGCTGAGCGCGGAGCCTCATGCATGGCTTGATCCCGTGACCCTGAGCTGAAATCAAGTCAGACGCTTAACTGACTGAGCCACACAGGCACCTGGATTCTTCTATTTCTTCCACCAGCATTTAACCACAGCGCAGTGGTGGAGTGGGAGGGGAAAGAGGGGAACGTAAGAGCAACCTCACAGCCTTAGGAGGGTCTGCAGGTGTGGGAAGGTGTGTGGGAAGAATCTCTGCTCCAGTCTAGGACAGAGGAAAGGTAGAGGTGGAATGCGGGAATGTGTATTTTTATTTGTGGGCAAGCAGTGCGGATGACCAAGAGAACCCCATGTCCCCCGAGAGGTTGGGACTTGTCTTCCCCCAGGAGCAGAGTGACATCAAGGCTCTGTAGAGCCAAGGCACTGGCCATGGAGCCTGCCAACCTGGGATTGAGAGCCTCTTCTGCTTATGAGCTACGTGACCTAGTATAGGTTCCTCTTCTCTGTGCCACTCTTTCCCCCTGTTAAATGCCTCACAGGGTGGCACTGACCAGATGATGGGAGAGCCCTCTGCGGATTGCTGGGTGCTGTGCAGACTTGCCATCACTAGGCTGCTGTAGGCAGAGGGGAGGGCTTGGTTGTTGGGGCAGCACCTAAAGCTACCATTGCTGGGCCTGGCGGTGCCTTCCTGAAGGTTGGCTCCCAGGAGGCGAGGATGACCCCTCCGCTCCACTGATTGCTCAGCTTTGAGCTGGGGGCCCTGCCTCCCCAAGTCCTGTCATGCCGCACGTGCCCAGACACCTTGCTCTGGGAACGAACCCAGCGCTGCCCCCCTCAGAAGACCTTCTGTGGTGTATAAAAAGAAAAATAATAAAAAGGATAAGAATATATATTAAATGACTATTTTATTTACACACCCTATTCATAAATAATTGAATCCTCTTTGTGACTGCACAATGATTCCTTGAAGATCTCCTAATGATTACACGGAGGGGCTAAAAGTGGATTGGTGGACTTACATTTGTGTGTGACCATGTTCTCTCACGTATGTGCTTACACTCACACATACACACACACCAGAGGGGAGGCAGGACTACTGGGGTCTTCTGGGGTCTTGGAGAACCCGCATTTGTCTCCCAGCACTGGAAGAGGACCCGTGGGAAACTGTGCCCCCTCCCACAGGTGTGAATTTGTGACCGCTGGAGAACAAAGAGCGCAGCCCAGGGAGCTCCCGCCCCGCCCCTCGCCCCTCTGGAGCTGCTCTCCTTTGTTCATCCTGGAAGGCATCTCTTTGGATTTGCAAATATTTTAATTCACAGAAACTCAAGGAGGGGGTGGGGGTGGGGGCTGGGGTGGTGCGTTGGCTGTCCTTCTGTCTTTCTCCAGGCTTTCTCCAGCCCCCATGAGTGGCAACAGCATTCTAGAGACATGCAGTGGTGTGCTAGTACCATACACACGACAAATTGGCCGCGGCACGCAACAGTGGCCGGCGCTGGTGGGCGCCCTCCAAGTCTGGGCCCTGTCACAGAGCAGCGTGGGGCTGGTTCATTCAGAGGGTCCGCACAGCCACCGGGTAGAGGAGGGACAAGTGCTCAGCTCCTTTGATGGGCAGCTTTCTGGTGGTATAGTAGTGGATGACTTCTGGGACACTGTCGAACGGGGGGCTGTTCTGACCCAGAACATACTTCTCTTTGGTTTTGGCCAGTTTCATGTGCATAAAGCCCTGGTTGCTCCTGCAAACAAAATACAGAGGTTATTAGGATCTGCAGACTGACAAAGGCTGAAACAGGCAGGCCGCTCAGGACCAAATGAAATGCAGCTGCACCTCAGAGCTCCCCCAAGCCCAGCATGGACTAGGAACCAGCAACAAACACTGCTGTCGGAGAGTCTTCTGGACCTTGAGAGCTTCTGGAGGCTTCTTCAGGAAAACAAACCCTTAGACTTGGCTCCTTTTCTTATTGCTGATGCAGACAAGTATTTAAGCCTTACATGGCAGGTACAAAGTATGTTTAAGTCCCCAATTGCCTGACAAGTGTGCAGGACAGGTCATCACCCCCACTTTACAGATGACCAAATAGTGTGGCAGGGATGATAGGAGGGCTATTTTCCAAAATCTGTTGCTCCCCCTCATAGTATTCTAGGAAGGGGTATCACTGTCACTAGGAAGGGGTTGCCCAGCCAGGGACTACATTTCCCAGTCTCCCCTGCAGCCACTGTAGACATGTGACTAGATTTAGCCAATGGAATGTGTCGAGAACATGTGCTCTTCCTCAGCTCTGCCCCTCCACAGGCACTCTTGGTGCTTCCTCCCTCTGTTCACTGAACTCCTCCAAGGTCCAACCTGAATGTTTCGTCTGCCAGGTCTTCCAGGCTTCCACAAACAGGGCTCCTTCCTTCCTCTGACCACACTGAGCATACTCATTCCTCCCCCAGTACTTGCTTTGTTGAACTGCAATTACTTGTCTTCCCAATTCCCCCGAGAGCTTCACAGAGCAGGGCCCAGTCCCTGTGCCCACTATGCAATGGCATTTCCTGAATAGGGCAGTTCCTCGGGAGATCAGAGCAGAGCCCTATGCCCTGTGCCCCATGCAGCCTGCCAGCTACTTCTCGGATAGCAATGGTCACGCTGCCACCCGGCCCTAGCAGACCCCTCCCTCCTCCCACCCAGGTCTCTGGCCACATCGGATCACTCACTCCTGTCACAATCTGCCTTTGTCAGAGTCGCCTTTTTCTTGCCCACTCAGCTCCAAGCCTTTTGCTGCCTGCCACACCTGTAGAAGCTTGGTTTCCAAAACATAGTCTAATTTACCTTATGTTTGTCACTTAGTGAGAAAGCTGGTTCTCTGACCTCCTGCTGCCTTCTCTTGGCACTGAGAACTTGTGACCAGCCCTAGGGGCCTCGATTTCGGGACAAGGCCCAGCCCCCAGCAAGGCTGAACTCCAGCTCTCTTGCTCCAGCAGCTCCCAGAGGGGCACTGGAGGGCTTACACACATCTCTTCCAGTCAGGAGCGGGCTCCCCACGTTCGCCAGCGCCTACTCTATTAATGCATCAATTTGGACTCCAGGACCATTTTCAAATGGCAGAGCAAATGCTTAATGAAGTGCGGGCACTGAGCAATACATCTGCTCATAATAATGTATTTAGAGATGTCACCCTCAGTTTAAAGGAAATCGTTTGGAGAGCAATTATGTTTCAAGAGAGAATAATTCCTGTAAAGAACTAAAATTTAAATCAAGATTTTTTAAGGCTGACAATGTTCTAATTACAGAGCCTGTGGCAAGTTCTGCTCCTCAGTGAAGGGTCATTTCATTAGAGAATTGCCTCGACACATCTGAGAAGCAGGAGGCGCACGTGCTTCAGCTGTTAGAAAGGAAACGGTGTGCATTAAATGAAAAATGTATAGCCCCACTTAAGCGCAGACTAGCTACCCACCACACTGGAGAGATCACGGATATGTGCCTGTCTGGAAAGGATGTAATTGCTTGAACGAAGTGCTGAAAGTGTGTGGCGAAGGGAACTGGGACTAGTTACAAAGCTCTATACTCTTGTTGGAGACCACCTGCTCAGCTCCTCACCCAGAGGAGGGGGGCAAGGGGGCAGAGTGCAGGCTGGAGCTGCAGGTGAGTGACGGAGTGGGGTTGGGGGAGGGTGGGTTTGGCCTTGCACATCCATGTCTCTCTTTGTGAGCGGGTTGAGCAGGGTGGCGTTTTGGGTGCCAGACCACTGGGCTTTAATGTCTGTCACAGATCTATGGCTGGGTGCAAAGCATAGGATGTGTACGACGGGCTCACAGCAGCCAGCTGTGGGCCGAGTCAGAACGTGGCAGCTGTGCCGACAACGCAGGTATGCAGGAGGACCTGCAGGAGGAAGCTGCAGGAGGACCTCATTTCATTTTTAAGGTTAGGGAAAGAAACTTAATATGGTTTAATGGGACGTTTTTACAGTGGTTGTTCTTTTATTTTTAAGATTTTATTTATTAAAAAAAAAAAAAGATTTTATTCATGAGAGACACAGAGAGGCAAAGACACAGGCAGAGAGAGAAGCAGGCTCCTCACCGGGCGCCTGATGCGGAATTTGATCCCAGGACCCTGGGATCACGCCGTGAGCCAAAGGCAGATGCTCAACTGCTGAGCCACCCAGGCATCTCTACAGTGGTTGTTCTTAAAACATCCAGCAAGGGAAGTGGGCAGGGATGGTGAGAGGAGCTGATGGAGCCAGAGGCAGAAGCCAAAGCTGCTCTATTCCCAGGCCATGGGCTCAGAATGGCCACCAGGTTATTAGAAACTCCACGTTGAGGTCTCCCCATCAACAGACCTGGGCAGGGTAGAGCAGCCATTAGCACTTCCCTGAAGTGACTCTAGCTCTTGTATTTCTATACACACAGGTTTGTAACTCTGAGCTAGGCTGTGCTGAGGGGGCAGCCAGTCACAAAGTCCAGGGACTGTGGCAGAGGACTCCTCCCAGTCCATGGCATGACCATTCCCCAGCAGAGTTTGGATAAAGGCCCACGAGCTGGCTCTCACATGAGGAGCTCCCTGAAGGACTGGCCCTGCCTCCTGGGCTCAGGCACTCTACCCCATGGTTTGCTGGACCCGAGGCAGTCGGGTGGTGCTAGGCTCTGTCTCTGCCTCCACTGGATCTGTGGGGGAGGATAACTGGATGACTTCTGAGGGTGCTTGCTTCTGGACCTAAGGTCCTGGATTCCGTGTATAAAGTGTAAGCTGTTGCCCACTCCATGCTGGCTCCTTGTGGGAAGTGGCCTAGAGGAGGGGTCACGCCCCATTTGTACTGCTGCCCATGGTCCCCAGTCTTATTTTCACAGGGCACTGGCCCTAATGGTCTTCACAGCCAATGTTTCTTGAGCACTTCCTGAGATCCAGGCTGTGGGCTGGGCTCTGACGCTCAGGCAGGTGGTGGCCAACCCAGGCTCACACAGCCATCAGCAGCAGTCCTGCTTCCCTCCTTGGTGGGCCTTTCCCAGGGTCCATGCTCCTGAACTCAGTACCATTCAGCTCCAAGAGAGAATCCTACTTAGTCCTCAATACTCCACAGGAGGCCAGGCCAGGTGATCGGGGAGAGATATTAGACCCTGCACAAGTGACTTCTCGACTCTGGCCTCAGTCCTCAGGTGCTGACTGCACAGGGTTGATGGAGGGCCACAGAAAGCACAGGGCGGCACGGAATGGTCATCCAGGCATTGGGGATGGCCTGTCTTGACGGGTGAAGCCCCCAGCTATGGAGACAGGGTGGTGACCCATCACATGGGGTTGGCAGACTCTGAGAAGTGAGCAGGCTTGCTTTTTGAGACAATCTGTCAAACTCCGACTCATAAAAAGATCAGCTAAAACCTTGTCAACACACAGTCAAGAGATGTGTTGTAATAATACACCCTGATCAGTAGGTCACAAGGTCCCCGTGAGTGGGATGTTACCTAATGACAGCTAAAGATTTAAAAACAGCTGCAGGATGGCTTTAATGACTCCCAACTCAATACAGAAGACATCTAGCATAAGAAGAGAAAAAATTGGAATTTCTAGGGAGAACATACGGTGCTCCAGATAACCAGCATGCCCAGGGGCGCTATGGCTGCTCTGGATAGACCTTCTGGAGCTAAAAGCCGCCCGGGGACCATCTCCTCTCAACCTCTTGGGGAACTTTAGAGGATATTGAGCTTGGGAAGGGCAACATCCTGCCCAAGGCACACAGCAAGGTGGGGTGTAGTTGCCGCCAGAACCTGGAGCCCTTGCATCCAGGCCCAGGTGGGCCAGGTCCCAGGCCACGCTACCTCCCTGTCATCACTTCGGGAGGGCAGTGATCCCCGGGGAGCTTGGACAGGCCTCTGCCGCCTACCAGGCTCCTGCGTCAGTCCTGCCTCCTTTGATAGGACATCTTCCGAGAGCGAAGTCACAATTAAGGGTGTCTCCGGTGGCTGACCTGTCTAATGAGTCATGTAAGGCTGGGGGAGGCTGGGGGTGCTGGGGCTGTCACCGCTTTTAGATCACACATTAACATCACAAAAAGCACCTCCTCATCACCAGGATTATCAAACGTGCCTGGTGTGCCGGGGCCTAATAACAGGCCCCACCTCGTCTCATAATCACGGGCTTTAATAAAACATCACTCAGCCCGCAGCTGCCGGCCCGAGCAGGGTACAAGGCCTCACCTCTCGCTTTTAGACCTAATTGCTTGATGCATATTTCATGAAGAATCCTGAGTAATAGTTATGTTAAATCGTTTCTTTTCATGATGAAATGACTTAAAAATACTTGCATATAATATTTATGCAGAAGGCAAGGAAATTGCCTTTTGGGACCAGCATGTAGGACCTGGTTACAGGAATCCACACACAGTGAGGATCTTTGGTTCCCCTCTTCTGAAAGGTGGTTGGGAACTGCTCCCTTGACAGAGATGCCCCATAACAGCGGTCCTCAGCTCAGAGCCACCCTGGCTCCCCAAGGCACAATGAACAACACCCGTACTGCTGAAACCCCCAATGTGCGGTAGGCATGGAGCTGAGCTGTTGCTATATGTTATCTCATGTAGGCCCACAGTGATGCTGTTAACTTGGTATAACTACCACTGTATACATATGGGAAAACTGATGCTGGGGGAGGTTGTGTGCCAAGTCCCACAGGACCTGGTAGGGCTAGCTCTAAAGTCTATGTTCTCTCCTTAGCCTGAGGGAAGCATTCAGGAATCTGAAGCTACCACTGCAGGCAATCTCATTTTTCCCTGCACAGCCACCAATCCAGATGGATCCAGGTGTTAGGTGGGCCTTCGGACTTTTTCTGCTTGGAGACGTGGCTTCCCTGTAGCTCTGAGAGCTCCTAAGATCAAGAATCCTGTCTGCTCATTGTGACATTTCTCAGCAGGCCATGTCTCACTTACTTCTGGGCCCTCAGCACCTGCCTGGCTCATAGCTGGGCACGTGGTCCATCTGTATATTGTCTATCTATCTGTCCATCCATCCATCCATCCATCCATCCATCCATCCATCCATCCATCAGTTATTTAGTTGAGGGTCTGCCCTGAGCCACCAACAAGGCCCCATATATCCTCCCCTCTGGACTGTAAGCTCTTGAGGGCAGGCTGGTGGCAGTTCCACCTCATCTGTCAGTGTGGCCCAGCTAAAGTAGGAACTACTTCCCTCAAGGCCAGATAAAGTAGCTGTTTTGTCTGGGTAGCACTGGTCTTAGGACATCCAGTGAGGACCAGCTGAGCAAGTTTAGTGAGAGGGGCAGAGCCATGAGGAGCACCCAGAGGTTTACCCCTTTAGGGGGTCTAAAGTCATGCACCTCTCATGTCAGAAACAGAAGTCTCGCCTGAGGGAGGTCACAAGGAAGAATGGGTCAGGCCCCTCTTTCCTCCAATCCTTCCTGGGGTGACTAAGCCAGCCAGGGCTCCCTGCCCAGGCCTAAAACCAAACACAAATATGAGACAAGTTCTCTCCTAAAGCCATAGTCTACCTGGGCATTTGAAACACCCTCCACACATGTCGTAGTTCCCCTGCCCTCTGTGAGCACAATGCCACCTAGTGCTCACCCTCAGAGCCCAAGCCTCTGTTGAGGTGGAGATAGACACAGATGTTCATGCTGAATCTGGGGGGGGGGGGGGGGGGGGGTGCGGTTCTAAGCCCCACCCTTACACTGGTCCATTGTGACCCGTTGTGACCCTCGTTGTGACCCTCCGTGAGGGAGCTGGCCTGGAGGGTGATCATGAGTGAGATACCTCCTACAATTGTGGGTACCTAGCTAGGGTCCTGCAAAATGCTTGTTCCTGACATAACTCCCCCCCACAGTTGGCAATGCTGCCTCTGCAAGCAGATGGCTCTGTGATTCAGAAGGTCTGCTCCCCTCCTAACTTCTCTCTGACCTCCAGCAAGATGGGATCTTTTCCTGAGTATGCCTATAGAGACATTCTTATCACTATATCTGTGAGCAGTATGTAGCCACTCCAGAAACAATCCTGAGTGCCTGAAGAGAAGCATGCTGTAGGAGACCTGGGCCTGCTCTGGGACAGAAATATTCAAAACTCAAGTGCTGGGGGCCCTCAGGGGACAGGTACCTAGTTGCCATCTCCTGAGGGCCTACTGTGTGCAGGCGCTATAGCACCCGCAGATGCTGTGAACCTCGAGCAAAGGGCTCAGAGCCTGGCACACAAAGATGTACGACAATGTTAGTAGTCACCCTTGGTCCACAATTGGATCAACCTGTGGCCTCATGAAGACACTGGGAGGGTTGGGATTATCTGCAAGACATCCACGGCACAGCTGAAAAGACCAAGGGCCAGCGGGAGAAGCAACTTGCCCGGGTCACAGTGAGAGGACATCAGGGTGTTCCAAGCTAGAGGGCCAGGAAGTCAGTCGTTCTAGCTGTATGATGGGGTTTTCCAACTGCAATGCAGGAGTCAGAGGAGTCAGAGGAACGGAGGCTCCCTCCAGCTGAGATGGCTTAGGAGTCAAGGGAGCTCGGGGAAGGGGCTTCAAAGGTCACACGGCAAATACCTGCATGCCACCCACTGCCTTCCAAAATAGCCTTCACAGTGACAAGCCTAAGATGCACATGCCAAGTTATTGCGAATAAACGTTTAAATGTAAATGCTGCTGAGCCAAACGACTTGATTTATAACCAAATAATTAGACTTTCAATAAACGCATCAGCAGCAATTAGCCTTCCCGAGCAGCCCGGGCATTTCTCAAGCTCTAAGTTGGCGGCCCAGGGTGAGGGCCTTCAGTAAATCATGACAAAAAGCCAGCTCCAGGCAGAAGGAAAGCTGGCAGATGCCTCTCCCAGCAAACATGGAGAGGCATAAGGTTTGTTTTGTGCCACACAAAGCAGCAGGTAGGCAAAATGAATCCATTTTGGGCAATTTTCTCAGGAGAAGACTAACAAAGTTTTAGACAGGAGGATTTTAAGGATCAGGGCTGACAACAGAGAGGGCCTCCCATTTCTGGAGGTGTGAAAGCAGGAGGGTAATGAGGTGAAAGGCTGGGTAACTTTCACAGTCCCCTCATTTGGTACTCCTATAGGTCCTCAGGCTCAGCCAAGTATACATGAAAACTGCAAGAGGAGGGGTGGAGGTTGGGGTGAGGGTGACATGTGAAATGTCAGTGCTTTGGGAAGGGGCGAGAGGGTTTGCGTGTTTTGTTTCCCTCTTTACTTCTAATTGAGGACTTTACTTTCTTTTTTCTTTTCTTTTTTTTTAAAGATTTTATTTATTTATTCATGAGAGACAGAGAGAGGTAGAGACATAGGCAGAGGGAGAAAGAGGCCTCCTGCATGGAGCCCGATGTGGGACCCGCTCCTAGGACCCTGGGATCACGACCTGAGCCAAAGGCAGATGCTTTACCACTGAGCCACCCATGTGCCCTAGTTGAGGACTTTTCTAGGAACGTGAACATGTTTTTGTGTTTGGAACAGGTGGAGGTTGGCAGTGGTGGCTGGACGGGGTCAGATGCCTGAGTTCAAACTCTGATCCCACTGATGTCATTGGCTAGGCAAGTCCCTTCTCCCTGGGTTTCAGTGTCCCCATTTGGAAATGGTGGAGGAGGTCCCTTCAGCAATAAAGTTTTCAATGAGGGACATCTTGAGGTGGGTAAGGGCCACCCCAGCAGCAGCCAGGACTAGGATAAGACAGGATGGCTACACTCAATGCAGGAAGACAGACAAGTAGAGCACTGGGCACAGCAGATCCCCAGGCTTAGGGATGGGGATGACAAATGAAAAAAGCAATCCTAACACCTATGCCAACAGATGGACAGAACGTATTCACACCCAGAGCGGTGTCCATCTACTAGGACAGGTCCTTCCCAGCCCACAGTCTCCTTGGAGCAGTGGTTCTCCACTGAGGTGAGTTTATCCCTTCTGGAGAGTATTTGTCAACACCTAGAAACTCAGGTGCTGCTAGCATCTAAGTGGAAGCTCAGGGTGCTGCTAAAAAGCCTACAATGCATAGGACAGCCCCACAACAAAGAACAATCCAGCCCCAAATTCCAACAGCACTGAGGTTAAAGCCACATGCTATTTTCCAGTGCCGAAAAATCTGCATCTATGAAATAGGGATAGTGAATAGTGAGTGTTCACCCTCACAGTAGTTGTGAGAACGTCCTTGTGAATGAGTGCAAATGCTTGATATGTGTTAGCTCACCCAGTTCCATATTTAAGGGCTTGAGACACAGCACGGAATCTACCCAACAGCTTGGCTGCAAAGGGCTCCAGGCTGTTTCCAAGGACCAATCTCCCATCCTCCCCACAACCAGCAGATTGGCGGACATGCCACACTGAAGGAAGCTCCAGCACAGGGACCAGGCAGATGGTGGGCAAAGGCAGCTGTGGCAATGAGCACCAGTGGCTGAGGAGAGGACTCTGAGGGGCACAATAGTACCTAGAGGAGCTGAGCTGGAAACCTGGGGTGATCCAGGCGAGGCTAAGACACAAGGGGACACGGCACACCTGGGCGAGGAACGCAGGACAGCTCCCAAAGGAAGCACCACCTGTGGACTCCGGGTCCCCTAGACCTGGGTCTGAGACCCTGCCCTGCCCCTTTGGGCTGTGGTGCCCTTGGCCTCAGCTTCCTCATCTGCAAAATGGAGCTTGTACTCACCTCACCTGCAAGGGCCATCTGAAGTCTGAGCTGGGCAGTGCATGAGCAAGTCTGGCAGGTGCCGCAGCTCAGAGTTCTGACATGGCTTTGTTTCCACCCGCTCTGCAGGAGCCTGCATACAAGTTGCTGCCCATCTGGTTTGTCTTGCTGGCTCCATGCAGTCTGGGCTGAGCAGTGAACGTGTCTTCCCGTCTGTCTGGTCTATCATTCACACCCATGTTGGCAGCCTAGAAGCCATGGATGGCTAGGCAGACTCTGGCTGTGGGACCACCTCCTCCACCTGGGTACCCACCTGGCTGGGGTGGGAGGCCTAAGCTCTGGCCCAGCTCTGTCACCAGGTGACACTGGGAAGGGTGTTTACTTCCCTGACATCAATTTCCCTGAACATCAAGGGGTATTTCACAGCACTCTCAAAAGCACATTGTTACACACAGGGGTCCACATGAAAATGCAATAGGAAGGATGAGGAAAGAAGCTTCTGTGCTTAAAAAGTACCAGTCAGGGGCACCTGGGTGGCTCAGTGGGTTAAGTGTCTGCCTTCAGCTCAGGTCATGATCCTGGGGTTCTGGGATTGAGCCCCACATCGGGCTCCCTGCTGAGCAAGGAGTCTGCTTCTCTCTCTCTCTCTCTCAAAATCGTTTTTTTTTTTTAAATATTTTATTTATTTGTTCATGAGACACACACACACACACACAGAGGCAGAGACACAGGCAGAGGGAGAAACAGGCCTCATGCAGGGAGCCCGACATGGGACTCGATCCCAGGTCTCCAGGATCACGCCCTGGACTGAAGGTGGCACTAAACCGCTGAGCCACCCAGGCTGCCCTCTCTCTCAAAATCTTAAAAAAATACTGGTCATGTATGATCTATGGTATTTATTAAATACCTATGATGTGTATTGCTCTGTATTCACCATTTATTTCTGAGGCAGACGAGACAGCTAGCAGAGGCTTTTGAGACTACTTGGTTCCCTGCCCTCGTTTTACAGGTGCCTTCGAGGCCCAGAGAGGGGTGAAGGTTTGCTTCCCTTCACCCAGTGAATCAGGGGCTGGAATACCTCTATACCCATCCCTCTGCCAGATGTAGGGGATGCTTGGCCACTACCAGTAGCCTTTATATGCTCTTGTCAGCAAGGATGGGGTATGACAAGGTGGAGGCTGGGGACGGGGGAAGGGTGCAGACAGGAGCAGGATGCATCATCTCCCACACCCCGAATCTCATCCTCTTCCTTAAATTGTGGGGCTTGGCCCACTCTTCTCCCAGCCCACCTCCTGTCCTGGTGGGGGCCTCCTGTGCTAACTGACTGAGGGCATCCATTAGCATAGCAAGGAGGAGACTTGCCCACAAAGCACCTGATCCAACTTACAGTTTTGCTTCAAAAAAGAGAAAAAAAAAAGTAAAGAAAGAAAATCCAGGAGGGTCTTTAAAGACTAAAAGTTAAAACAGATCTATCTGCTCAGTGACCCTGTACCTAACTCGAGGGTATTTCATCCTCTTTGGCATCTCAGAGGGACACAGTTAACTAAGCCACCCAAACACCGTGGCCAAGGGCCTCTGCAAATCATATGAATGACAGTGGTTCTCAGTGGAGAAATTCTCAACAGTCCTTGGGATCTGGGCCTCAGTTTCTTCATCTATGAAATGGGGAATAGTTTCCAATGTTCCCTGAGGTCCACTGAAGGCAAGTGAAAAGAGCTCTGCACTGCATATTAGCTACCTGGTCCTGGCCCCAGCTCCTGCCCTCTCAGGCCTCAGTTTCCCCATCTATCCAATGAAGGGACAGGACTGGAGGACCCCCAAGGTCCCATAAACCTGTAAACCTTTGAAGCTTGGCACATGGGAGATGCTCACACCACATGAGGAGGAAAGAATGACTACTTGGATATCAAACAAGAGGATTTACCTTCCTTACAGAAGGCCCAGAGTCCCAGGGTTGGAAGAAGAGTGCAAGTTTCTCAAAAATAGTTTCTTTAGGTATGCCTAAGAATGCCCACCTCACAGTCCCTCGACATTTGTTAAACCTGGAGCTCCCTGGGCCTCTTGGAATCAGAACTGCCTTTTGTTGTTTTTAAAGATTTATTTAATTATTTGGGGGGGGGGGGGGGCAAAGGGAGAGAGAATTTTTTTTGTTTGTTTTTTTGATGTTCAATTTGCCAACATATAGTATAACATCCAGTGCTCATCCCATCAAGTGCCCCCCTCAGTGCCCATCAACCAGTCACCCCATCCCCCCCGCCCACCTCCCCTTCTACTACCCCTTGTTCGTTTCCCAGAGTTAGGAGTAGAGAGGGAATCTTTGCTAAACTCTTTTCTAGTGTCTGCTGACCTCCTGAGGCCACCTCCTCCCACGTTCCAAAGGATAGGATCTCATGGATGTGCAAGTGTCATCGGGTGCAGATAACATTCACTTCCGGACCAAAACCAAAAGGGGTACCAGGTCCAAGAACATTAAGAAACAAAGGCCACTGGTTCTGGCTATACTTGGAAAGTTTGCAAATGCAATTTTGAAAGGTCAGTCAACCCTTAGTAATCTGGGCTCTGGAGGGCGAGTCCTCTCGTGTTGGGCACTCGTTCTGGCAGCTTCTTGACAACGTCTGTCCACAGGGTGGAGAATTTTCTCGAAATTAAATCTCCAGCTCTTTGCTCCCTAATGAAATTGATTTCTGCCTTGATACACAACAAAGCTTTCATTTTATTATTTGGCCAGGATTTGACCACATTAATTATAGTTTTTTTTTTAGCATGGCTGCAAGTAATTGGGTTCCAAAAAGTTACTTACTATGGAACTGATTGCTTTTTAAAATCACAACTCCTACAAAAGTAAAATAGTCAACCCTCGTTTCTTCATAGAATGCTTTAGTTCAGATTAGAACAATTCAAGATAGATAAAGTATTTTTCTGGCCTGAAAAATATGAACTCCAAGTGGGATTAAGCTAACATTTGAAGACTGTGGCTCTGAAATCTGGGTGTGCCCAGATCACTCAATCTCATGCATATGCCGCCTCAATGGTTTTATCCTTGCTTGTGTCAGAATTCCTACGCTTCCCCACATTTTCAATCAACATTACTGGTATAATTCTGCTTGCCTTGGAGGACACTCTGCAGAGGCCTGTTTCAACCAATTTCTCCTAGGTACCTGCGACTGCAAAGAGCCTATTGGGCACTGTGTAAACACATTTCTTACTGGGATGCTATGTCCCGTGTGGGTGGGGTATACACCTTTAGTGTCAAGTGGAGATGGCGGGTACACGGCCTGCCCTTTGGCAAAGCAGGAGATCAAAAGAATGAAGAACTGGGAAGGTGGAGCACTGGCATGGCCACAGGTAAGTCCCATGTCTTGTGAGTTCTTTTCCTTGAGGGCAAAGTGTGGATGCTGTAAAGAGCCAGAGAGAGCTGACTGGGACTTCACAGTTTTTTATAAGGCATATGTCTATCCATCTGGTCACCTGGGCCAGGGTTGGGGGGTGGGCAGGATGATGTGATCGGGACAACTGAAAACTACTTGGGACCATAGGACGAAGGGATGCTGCAGAGACTTCTCTTCTAATCCCAAATCTAAGTAACCATCCTTCTACTTTGCTGATAACTTCTCAATAAGTTTTCATCTTCCACAGTCCTGATCAAATGCCACCTCCTCCAGGAAGCCTTCCAAGATGCCCTGGCCAAACTTAACTTTCTTCCTCCTTCACTTATTCTCTGCCACATCTCCCTATAATATCATAGTACTCCCCTCCTGCTTGTCTCCTTGCCCAGACTACCAGTTTAGAGTCTAACATGTCTTTGTCTTCCTGTCCAGTTAAAGGCCTAGTGCAGAGTAGGAACACAGCAGTGATAATCACACTGCTGACTTGTTTGTTGGCCCTGCCCTGGAAATCTGTGGAGAATGTGGCTGGCTGGTTCCCACGCTGGTTGAGACCATGAACAGCGTGTGGATGTTCAAAAGGAAAATAGGGGAAAAAAAAAAAAAGTTCTAATTAAAGCATTTCTAATAAGCTGGCTTTGCCAAACCAATTGTTTCTGATATTCCTCTTGGGTGAAGTAATCTTAAAGAGAGAGAGAGAGAGAGCATTAAAAGTGGCAGAAATCACCCCTGGCTGGAAAGGAGATGGTGACTGCTCACTAGGGAAGCTGCCCAGGAAAAAGCAGGTTTGAGGCACTAAGGACCAGAATGGGGAGGCCTCCGTCCCAGCAAATTGAAGGGTGTGCATGTGTATGAATGTGACACAACACACGCTCAAGCATAGCAAAACATCCATTTTTATAGTTTTAGCATTTGAACTGTGGGAGCAAAGATAAGAGCTATAAAATCTGACATCTGATTTTATAAATCTGCCTCAAATACCAAGAATGTTTATGCAGAAAATGGGAGAAGAAAATACAGTGCTGTGGGGCTTAGAGGGTGACAGCACCCGGCCTCTGTCAGTGATTTGCCATAGGACTCCGGGGAGGTCTTTTTCCCCCATCCCAAAGCCAGGGACTTGACCCGGATGATTCAAGACCTTTCTGATTCTAAGGCCCTGACGGTATCAGGAACAACAACCCTCCATTTTGGGATTTTACTGTATGAAGCTATTTGCTTCAAGCCCTGCCAAATGCCTCTAGGTAGGAGCTAATCGTATTTCCTCTGGGGGCCTTGGAGTTATTTACCTAGTTAGAAGCAAAGTAAGACCACAATACTTTCCTGGGGCAAGCACTGAGGCTCTGCAAATAACCCCACCTGCATTAGCACAGCCTCTAAGTTTACAGTCCGTTTTCCTTCCTTCTACTGTGTTCCTGAGCCTCAGGGCTCAGGAGGCTCAGAGCTGTGAAGCCACCTGCTGGGTGACCCTCATGCAGCTCATGCAGGTGGAAACAGTAAGATTCAGGCCCTGGTCCTCTGGCCCCCTGGCTGCATCCTTCTCCATGTTGCTGCCCCTTCGCTGATGGCAGATATGGGATCTGTATCTGTTACCATGGCTGGTCCCTGCAGCACCCATATGCCCTCCCCAAGTCCCCAACCAACCCATTCCCAGATGGCTTTTGCAAAAATATTATTAAATAAGTCATATTAACAAGATGTTAGAAATGTAATTGGAAAGAAATGTTTTTCTCATTTGGAGAGACCACCTAGTGGCTCAGAAGAGAAGCTGTCCTGGGGCACGAGAGGGTTCCTGGCGACAGACGGGCAGTTGGAATGCCTCCCCTGGCGGGTGAGCCACACAGGCAGATTTACGCGGGCTGATATGAGATAATTAAAAACCAGCTGGAAATGTAATCGGGGTGGCTCAGATGCTGGAGGGGACCTGGGAGCTCTCAGGGGAGCAAAAACTGCATGCTTGGCTGGGAGGGGAGATGTGGCAGGTCAGAAAGGGAAACCCTAGCCTGTCTGTGGGCAGGCTTGGCACTGGTAAGCCAGCAGGGGCTCTGGAGAATGGGCTGGCAGTGTGAATGCAGGTGCCTCTTGCCTCTGGGTTCTGAACAGCAGTGGAAAGAGGGCAGCTGGGCTAGGGAGAGCATGTTTTCCTGCTTTTTAAAACTGACCGTTTCAGATCCATGTTGCAGCTGGCGATACCACCACGCACCAGTCATTCAGAAATCTGGATGAGGTCCTGACTCCTCCCTGCCTTTTTAAAAAATATTTTATTTGACAAAGAGAGAGAAAGAGAGAGAGAACACAAGCAGGGGGAGCAGCAGAGGGAAAGGGAGAAACAGGCTACCCTCTGAGCAGGGAGCCCAGATGAGGGGCTGGATCCCAGGACCCCAGGATCATGACCTGAGCTAAAGGCACTTAACCGACTGACTCCTCCCTCTTTCTCACGGTCATCAGTTACACCACAACAGGTCTTCCTTTCTACTCCCTCAGCCCTAGTCCCCCTCAGCAGCCAGCCTGCACTCCTGATCCGCCTTCCAGACACATCCATGGTCAGATGGGGCTTCTGTAAATCTGTCTTGCCAGCTACGGAGACCACCGTTGTCTCTTGTGAGCTTGCCTCAACCTCCTTCTCTGCCACCAGATCCCCAGATGCTCCCAGCTTCTGCTGCTTGAGAGTTGGACCCAAAGAAGAAACTGAACTCCACAGCTAAGTCATGTATCCTAACACTGTCACTTCAGAGCCAGAAAACCCCCAATGTATTCAGGCTCCCACCAGCTGAGGGAAGTAGCCTTAGGATCTCTGGCCTTCTACATGTCACCTTGGGGAAGATGCCTGGCAATGGGCTTGTGACCCAGGTCTTGCTCAGTAACTCCGGCTATGGTCCTAGGGCTACAGACACCTGCCTGGGCCCTGGCTGGGCTTCTTGGGCCCAGCTGGAGGGGAAGGCTTGGGGGTGTTTCTGCTCAGAGAGGGTCCACAGGGCAGAAAGCGGGCACTGGGCTGCACTAAAGTCCAACTCTTCACTCACTTGCAGTGACAGAGTGAGCCTGCTGCTGCATGTGTAAGACAAAGTTAATCCTTCCTGCCCTTCTAACCACATGCTAACTACCACGGTGGGATGGCTTGATATTTTTAAGTATCAGGTGCCCTGGCATGTATCACCTCACTTTAGCATTTCCACAACCCAAACCTAGGCCCCACAGTGCTGAAAACGTCAACTGCAACAGGGCATCCACTCAAGAAAGAAAGGAGTTTATGACTCATCTGGTGTCCCACAGCTAGACAGCACCTGGGCCAAGATTTGAACTTGGGTTTCCTGGGCCTGAGCCAGAATCACCAAAGCATCATGTGTAGAATGAAGGAGAGGTGCCCATTTTAAGGGCAGCATCCTTGAAACTGTGTTATCACTGGCAGGGCATATTTTCCCAATAATGTTGAATACACGGAAACCTCTACTATCCCTCCCCCAGTGCCTTTCGATGTATGTCCTTTCATCCTGCGAGGTATCTGCACTCTGAGGTTCACTGTTGTCAGTTCATCTCCTGCAAAAAGCGTTTGAGGTACCTCTGTTTTGCCTACAGCAGCAGCTCCTAACTGGCATTTCCTTTAAACTTTCTGGAAGGAGAAAGTACACTGCACACTAATTGAGCAGAAAGTTCTTTTTTCCTCCATCAGCCTGGAAAGGATGTGAAATCCTCCATATAGTGAGAGCAAGGCACAGACCTCCCCCAACTCTAGCCCTGTCCCTGCTGCCCTCTGTCTCAGCCTGACTCAAATGCTGCCAGAAAACAGGGCCTGGCCAGGAAGCCAAGAGATGGGCAAGTTCCTTTATCTCTCTGGGCCCCAGTTTTTTCTGTATAGGGCACCAAGCCAGGCGATCTAAAAGAGCTCCTTTTGGGGCCACCCGGATAGCTCAGTTGGTTGGGTGTCTGACTTTTGGTTTTGGCTCATGGTCTCAGGTCGTGAAATCATGCCTGTGTGGGCCTGCATGCTCAGTGTGTGTGTGTGTGTGTGGGGGGTCTGCTTAAGATTTCCTTCCTCTGCCCCCCACTCTTCATTCGTGCATGCTCTCTCTAAAATAAATAAATACATCTAAGAGGGGAAAAAAGATCTCTGTTCTGTAAATCCCAATATTTCTGCTTAGTGTACTCAGTGCAGAGCTGCTGCCCTGGCTTGCCACAAAAATGCTTCTCCATGAGAAAATGAGGAAATGCTTGTTTTTTTTTTTTTTTTTGAAGATTTTATTTATTTATTCATAGACACACAGAGAGAGGCAGAGACACAGGCAGAGGGAGAAGCAGGCTCCATGCAGGGAGCCAGATGTGGGACTCGATCCCAGGTCTCCAGGATCACACCCCAGGCTGCAGGCGGTGCCAAACCGCTGCGCCACCAGGGCTGCCCCAGGAAATGCTTGTTGAGGTGTCCATCATCTTCAGCTGGGAGATCAAAGAGGTTGAGTGACTTACACAAGGTCACACAGCCAGGAAGAGGGCACCATGAATTTGACTCTAGCTCTGTGTGATTTGAAGTCTCAGTCATAATAATGCAGGGTTTTGAGTTACAGCCTGCATAAACTCTAAAATCCCACCCTAACAAAGAGGAGGGGGTGTGGGGGTGGACAGAGACTTCTAGGCCAGACCCAGATAATCCATAAGGCTTTGGACAACCTGAGCTCTTTCCTCAACTTGTAGTCTCTCTAACAAAGACTGCAAGTTACCACTTACTAACTGAGCACTTACTGCATGCTGGGCACATAGAAGTGCCTCACACATATTATTTTTTCACTAATGTATCTATAAAACCCATTTTACAGATGAGAAAATGGAGGCTCAGAGATGTTAAGATTCTCATGCCCGAGACCACCTTGCTATTAAGAAGGCAGAGCTGGTGGGGCGCCTGGGTGGCTCAGTTGCTTAAGCATCTGATATGATCTCAGCTCAGGTCTTGATCTCAGGGTCGTGAGTTCAAGCCCTGTGGTGGGCTCTACGCTGAGTGTGCAACCTGGGGTGGGGGGGGAGGTTCAAGAGGCGTGTCTTCTGCTGCACAGAGAGCTGCCTCTCTTGGGGGCAAGAGAGGATGCTGGTGATGCGATATATTTAGTAACTGTGGATTGGAAAGTAGGAAGCTTTTCCTCCTGTGCTGTTTCCCCAGCATGGGTAGCACCTAACCCTGCCCACTCACAGCTACCTGAATCCTCCTTGGACCATGTCAAAGCCTCTCTTCCCTTCAACCCTCAAACACCACCGTCACGTTCTGGCTGACCCTCAGCTCTTTCTTCTGCACGCCCCTCCTCCTCCAGCCTCAGAGGGCCCCTCTCATTAGAGCCAGGCAGGCCTGTATGACCCTGCCCTCCTTTAGGCCTTGCTGTCAGGAACAGGGCTGGGGAAAGGACCACTGATGAAGGAAGTCCAGGCATTCTGGAGCTGGGGTCATGCAGTGCAGAGAGCTCCACAAGCATGGGGAGGCCCTGGTGTGGCCGGGGGGACTGTTCTGGGGCTCACCCCTGGGAGCAGACAGCTACCCTGAAGTACTGGGAGCCTCAGATGTTGACCCAAGGAGGGGTGCTTCCACGGTAGAGGGAAATGAAGTCTGTGCTCCTCGCTGAAGGCCAAAGAGTGAGCAGCCTTTCCTCACCCTCCACCCCCTCCTCACCCTGCAAACCTTTATTATTTCTTGCTCCTGGCTGTCAGCAGCAACAAACTAAGATTAATCACTCGCCTGCCTGCCCAGACCCAGACATGCCTACCGTTTGAAAACTCTCTCTCCTTTACTATATAAATCAATGGAGAGAAAAAAGAAAAACAACTCTAACAGCAATGTGCCCCCAACACCCCTGGAATGCAACCTATCTGCTCCTCCTGGCCAGGCTACACCTACTGCCCTCCGCTGGAGCCCCAGGAAGCATTTGTTGATGGAGACTGGCTGCCCAGCAGGCAGCACAAACCTGCAGCTCAGAGCAGGAACCAGCCTGGTATCCTTAAGCAATTTAAGCAATCAGAGCAGGAGGCATGTTCTTGATAGATTGTCCCACCTCCTTCTCCTCTATTTGGGGGAGGTGATGTGGCCCAAGTCTTCCCACCATCTTTGGAACCTAGGGGAAAGACACCTCACCCTAACTGTGTGAAGCCCTTAACCTGGAAGTGAATTTACTAATCAAATCCCAGACCTTTATTCTGTGGATGCAGGGGACAGACATTCACCCAAGCATCCAGGAGCAGATACGCCAGGACATGTCCCCAGGGCTTCTGACCTAGCACAGCACTCTGTCCTCCAATGTCTAAAAGCTCTGGGAAAATGGAGGAACAGAGACGGGCATTATACTGAGCATCTGCTGTGGGCTGTGCATTGGGGGAACCTGCAGAGCCACGTTACTTCTTGCAACAGCTCTATGAGAGTGGTCTATGTGGTTTTCCAGGCAATGATCAGGGAATTAAAGACACTTGCCTAGCATCACACAGCAGGTAAAAGATGGAGCCAGGATTCAAACCCAGGAATCTCTGACTGCAGAGTCCATGATCCTCCTTTTACATCTTGAACAGGGCTGCCCTGGATCCCCCGCCCCTGGGATGCCTGCCTCCCAGCCTCTTGGGACTACACTAGCCTGAGTGGAGTGTTTGTGGGCACGTGGAGGCAAAGAGGGGTTCGGGAGGGCAGAGGGAGACACAAGTGGTGGTCTTTCCTTGATAATACTCACCTGGTTCACTAATGGCTCTAGAACACACCTCAGAAGACATGGCTGTATCTTGCTCAAATCCTCAAGAACATCCCCTACCTTAGAGCTAGAACCCCAATTCCTCAGCCTGGAGACCAGCATCCTATGAAGTGTTATTTGTTGTTCTTACACAAATCTGCACTTCCCTGCCCATCTATAGAATGTCCTGTTCACCCTCCAAATGCCCCCCCCCCCCCCTCGGGTGCCTTCCTCTTTCATAGTCCCGAGCCTTTTCTTTCTTTCTTTCTTTCTTTCTTTCTTTCTTTTTTTTTTTTTTTTTTAAGATTTATTTATTTATTCAGAAAGAGAGAGAGGCAGAGACATAGGCAGAGGGAGAAGCAGGCTCCATGCAGGGAGCCCGACATGGGACTCGATCCTAGATCTACGGGATCACACCCCAGGCTGCAGGCGGCGCCAAACCGCTGCGCCACCAGGGCTGCCCAGTCCCGAGCCTCTTCTATCTTGGGTAGGCCTAAGCAGTCCTGTTAGTATGAGTTCCAGATATTCCTCTCCTCTCAGGCTATGAATTCCTAGAGGGCTAGAGTCCAGTCTAGAACTGATACTGAATGGGGCAGAGCTTATGGGGTGGAGGGGTGGGGTGGGGTGAGGAAGACCCCTGAATGATCAAGTTTGAGTTGCAACCTGATGGAAACAGGCCAGACCCCAGAAGCATCTCTTAAGGTCAGAAACTGGGCTGCATTTGCAAAGGTGCTGTGAAGTTTGCCTCCAGGGATCTGAAAGCTGAAGGCCCCTTTGTGGGGGTTCCTTGGGGCCATGTCTCCCACTGGGGTTGGGATTCTCACTGCCTAAAGAAAGCTGGGGCTGGGCTCTTGTCAAAGGAATAGTGGTGTCCCCATGAGGACTTTTTTTTTTTAAGATTTTATTTATTTATTCATGAGAGACCCAGAGAGAGAGAGAGAGACAGACAGGGCAGAGACATAGGCAGAAGGAGAAGTAGGCTCCTCGCAGAGAGCCTGATGCAGGACTCGATCCTGGACCCAGATGTTCCACTACTGAGCCACCCAGGCGTCCCAAGGACTTTTTTTTTTTTTAAGAGAGAGAGGGTGGAGAGGGGCAGAAGGATAGAGAGAATCTTTTTTTTTTCTTTCTTTTTTTTAAAAGATTTTGTTTATTTATTCATGACAGACATAAAGGGAGAAAGAGGCAGAGACACAGGCAGAGGGAGAAGCAGGCTCCATGCAGGGAGCCTGATGTGGGACTTGATCCCGGGACTCCAGGATCGCGACCTGGGCCAAAGGCAGGCGCTAAACCGCTGAGCCACCCAGGGATCCCCAAAATCTTAAGAAGCCTCCACGCCTAGCATGGAGCCCAACACGAGGCTCAATCTCACGATCCTGAGATCACGATCTGAGCCGAAATCAAGAGTCAGACGCTTAACCAACTGAGCCACCTCGTGCCCCTGAGAGGCCTTAAGTGCCTCTGTCTGTCCGTTCCCAGGGATAGGCATCTGAAAAGGGGAGCCCTGGCACTACCCTGCCTCCCTGCCCCCAACAGCTGCAAACCCTGGTCTTTGAAGTCCTATTTCCCTCATCTTGTCCAGAGTCCTTTGCAAAAACTCATGAAAGCGGAACTTGCAAAAAGTCATTCGTAGTCCAAAGTGCCTGAAGAACCCTTTTAATTTGATTTTTCAAGACTTTTTATCCCTTTCCCCGCCTGCCTTTCCAGACAGGAAGCTGTTAGAGTGTGGTGTTTTCTTGCCAATATGTAAAGGCTCAACCCCTTGCTTCCCAGAGGCTGGCGTGAGTGTTCTGAAGGCCAATGTGTCTGTTAGCAGCTGAGAGGGAGCCTAGGGGCATGCTATCCCCCCAGTCAGGCTGGAGAACAGGGGAAGAGATAGAGAGTTCTGTAAGGAGGAGGGGATAAGGGCAGCATTCCAAATCAGCTAGACAGACACATCCACAGGCGGAGGTGTCTGCCAAGGAGGGGATCTAGGGCAGTGGGGTGGGCAGCACAGGTGCCATCTTGGATTGCAATGAGTGCAGGAAGCTTGTGGTGACAGATGACTGGCAGCCTAGGCCCTTCCCCCCATAGTGGGAAGCAGTCACCATCTCTTGTCAGTGTGATCAATGGTCAGCTAGGTAGCCTGAGGTCAATCATGAATCCCCTCTAGGTTGCAGTCTCCCCATCCATGAAGCAAACAATGGACTAGATGGGCCCCTACGGTTGCCTGATCGGATTGGGAGTCTGTGGCCTCTACTGTAGTCTTGGAAGTTCATTCAGCTGCCTTTTCCCTAAAATGAAGAGGATGGGGCCCTCTGTCCTAGCCACCCGGTGGGGTTGTCGTAGGGCAAACACACAGGCCTTCTAAAACGTAAGGTGCTGTGGATATGCAGGGAGATGGGGTCAGGAAGGTGGATCCCTGAGAGCGGATCCTGCACTTTAGTGGCTCCATCACTAAAAATTGACTCCCCACTCCTTTGTGAGGCACAAGACCCACCAATGGCTTTTCTGTATCTCCAGGGTTTTGCCTGGGCTGTCCCCTCCACTTGAGGTCCCCCCAGGCATCCCCGTCTGGAAACCACTTATCCTCTCTTTAAGGCTCAAGTGCATCAGCAGCTTCTCCTAACCTAACCCTCTGTGGCAGGGACTGCCCACTCCTGTGCCAACTCTGTGCAGACCTGCATGTGACAAGACCAGGCTGAAGGGGCCAGGCTGTGAGCTCCTGAGACCTCCTCCTGTGACCCGAGCTGAGCTGTTCTCGTTTCAGCTCTGTGCTGCCCTGCCCAGTGCCTGGTACAGGGGGCTCTGAGAAAAGGAGAGAAAGGGTGGAGGGCCTGTTTTCTAGGCCAGATTCCCCCAAATCCTTCCTCTACTCTAGAACATCCTCATGGCAAGACCCAACGTTCACATGAAAACATAGCTGGAATTCCAGTGTCAATTCGCACCATGCTCCTGACAACACCATGCAAAGAGAATGTCAATCCTACCCTGCCCCCACTACACAGACCTTGAGGATCTGAGAGACTTTGCACCTCACACTGTGGCTGGCAAAGCTGCCGTTGGCCCCAAGGAGCCGTGACGTTCAGTACCAGGGTCATTCCATTTGTGGTCAAGGTGATTAATGTCAGGTATCACAGGTGCCCTAGCTGGCACCTGGACTGGTCATCATGAACTACAGCCACTCTGAGAAGCAAGCTCACCTCCCCCTAACAGGCTGCCTTGCCCAGCCACAGGATGGCCTAGCCCATCTCCTCAATTCTGGGCTTCTTCAAGGGAAATCTGACCACGTGAGACCACTTACCTGGCTTTTGGGATCTCATGGCTCTAGAGAAGCATGTAAAACTAAACCATAGCATATGTGGACAGAACCTAGTCATCTACACTCAGGCCTAATGGCAGTATTCTTATCTGGGGTCCTGGCACAGGGCACTGGTCCTCAATCTTCTCCACCTGCTCCCTGGCCTGTGAGGTGTAGGGGATCTGGCCAGAGTGCTCCGCAGACAAAGGGAGGCTGAATCCATGGACACAGGAAATCCAGGGAGTTAGAGACACCTTGATGTCAGAGGTAGAGGATCTTTAGCAGCCATCAAAGTCCCACTGAACAGATGTGGATGCTGAGACCCAGAAGGACGGAACTTGGCCCAAGGTCACACAGTAAGCAGTGATTGATAGTCAGGACTCCTGTCGAGAACTCCGGAAATAGGTCCTCCTCTCTGCTGCCCTTAAAAATAGCCTTTAATGAAACCACAGGGGCAATCTGGGGCAGGGTGGGAATAACAGAAGATAATGTTTACACTGCACTGGCTGAGCTAGAGAGGCTTTCTCTCTGTAAGAAGAGCATCCTGTGCACAGAAAGAGCTCAGAAAAGTGCTGTGCCTGCAGGGTTGTAAGGCCATGGAGTGGGGAGGCCTGTCCCTTGCTTTCTCCATTGCATGCATCCCTGAACCCTGGACTCCAAGCCTGTTACCATGAAAACAGAATCATGCTGCTGTCCATCCTTCAAGTCCTACTACCCAGGGAATGGTGTACACTGGGGATGAAAAGGAATTGTGCTCTTGAGGCTGTGATGGAAATATTCTTCTACAAATCCATCTGAGAAGTGAATTTTAGGCTTGTTTGCATCACAGAGGGCATGTTTTACAGGAGACTGGGAAATGGATGCTGTAGTATCATGGTCTGGCTACTTCGGCAACTGGCTTGAGAATTCCTTATAGGGTCCCATGTTGCTGCCTCAACTGTGACATATCCTGGGTACTCAGGAGGTCACAGTTCCCTTGCAGGCAGAGCTGTGTCGGGGTCACCACTGGGCCCCAGGGTCCAGTGGGGCCTGCCTGGTGCAAAGGCTCAGCCGTTGCCCAGTGAATAAACAGGAAGCTTGATGGGGCCTGGGCCCTCATGGAGAATTACTGGGCCTGGTTTGGAGTGCTCCATTCCCCCCTTCCTGGGGGAACCAATTAGTCATTTTGGGAACATTCCTCTGGCCAGGCCCCAAACAATGGGATTCCAGGAGAAAAGAGAGTCACAGAGGAACTCAGAGTGTGAGCATGAGGAGTACTGCACTGAGGAAGCCCAGGGAGTGATGAGCAAGCTGCCTTGGTCAGCATGGAAGGGCAGCACGGAATCCCATCTCTGATGTTATCTGCTGCCTTTACCTCTTCCAACCCTGAACAGCACCATTCACTTTAAGGTGGGAAGGTGAAACTCTGAAACAATCACTGAAGAACACCTAGTTTGCTAGGTTACCTTGGACAGTGAGCTAGGAGTAGTAGCTGAGGACCTGCTGGTCCCTGTCAATGTGGCCAGTGGTGTGCACCTGTCCCCCACGGCCACCCTCTCCTCCGTCCATGATGGGCCTCTAACTTTGGTCACTCCCAGCCCAGCCTCTCAGCCCAGTTCAGTATTGAATTTTTCTCAGCTGAGATAACCAGACTGACTCTAATAAAGCCAACGGGTCTGACAGTGGACAAAGAAGTACAGGTGCTATTTGTCCTGAGTGCCCTCCCAGCTGCTTAGAAATCCCCTCCATGTTCTCCCTAATGGCGGTCATCCAGCCCTAGTTGCACACCTCCAGTGGTGAGACACTACCTCTTGAGACAGCTTCGGATGGATCTAATTCTTGATCAGTTCTGCCAGAATTCTAACTTTCGCTCTCACTGAGCTGGAATCTGCCCGCCCTTAACTCCCATCTGGGGGTTCCCAACCACATCTGTTCCTTCTGCCCTGACAGTCCTTGAGAGATTCGCGGTTCCCACCATATTTCCACACATCCTCTCTTCTCCAGGCAGACCTCTAGTACCTCTCCTTGCTGCCCATGCACTGTAGCTTGTCATGGTCCCTCTCGGAGCAGAGCCCAGAGGACAGGGTGGGGTCAGTCCTGAGCAGAGAGTGCAGGCCAGACCCTCCCTCCTTGGCTGCACTGCTGCTACCATCTACATGGCTGACAGTCACCCCACAGCAGGCTTTTCTCTATCACATGGCCTCTAAGAACAGCAGGTAGAGCAGAGAGAAGCCAGGCAGAGGGCCTCACTGTTCCTGGTGGTCTGTGCTGGTAAAGAGTCTGGGTTTCTTAAACTCCAATTCTGACACTAACTCTGGGTCCTTGGGAAATCTCTCCTCTCTCAAGGCCTCAGTCTTCCCATCTGTAAAATGGGTTTTAGACCATTTGTTGGGTCCCATTTGGTAACAGCAATGAATGATGAAGCTCTCAAGCAAAAAAACCCTTTTCTTATTTCAGGGCTATCTATCTCAACAGTGATGTTTCATGGGTCAGAAACCCAACTGTTTACAAAGCAGCCACAGATGATAACACCAGCAGGATTCTTCCTGGCTCTCCCAGCACTCCTCAGACCCTCTGCAATACACACAGAAATCAAATCTGCCCAAACAACAGCCTGAACACAGAGAAAGGCTGCCATTCCCACAGTGGCAGAGGGGCCCCGTGGAGAGTCCAACAGCTGGTCCTGAATCCTGGTCCTGCCCCTTGAGCCTGCCAAATCCCCCCTCTGAGCCTCAGTTTCCTCATTTGCAAAACGGGGACATTATGTTTCTCATCAAAGGACTGTTGTAGGGTTTACAAGAGGGATGAGGTACACTCAGAGCTTCATTCGTTTCCTGCCTCACGGCAGATATGAAAGCTATTCTTGGGTATTTAATATTAAATCCTAGGAAAAAGTCCCTTCTCTTCTGGGGCAGAGAACATTAAAAACTCGTCTGTCTCCCAGGAGAATAAGATCAAATCGAAGAATCGAGGCTTGAAATAACTCATGCTGGCATGTTTCTGGTGGCAGTGGTGGGGGGGAAAGCACAACACTGGCGAGTCTTTTTGCCACAGACACAAGGGCCGGGCAGTGCTTTACTTGAGGCTGCCAAGGAGGGTTAAGAGGGTGAACGAGGCTGTACTTACTTCAAAGAGAGGGAATAGTCGTGCTTGCTGGTCTGGCTGTTCCGGACAAGGTAGCTGCACTCCTTGCAGAGCCGCAGAAGGTTCTCAGCATCTCCTCTGCTGATGGCTCCGTGATACCAGCTGGGGAGAAAGGAGAGGGTCAGAACCCAGCAAGGACATGACTCCCACAGCTGACATCCTTGCAAACTCTCAGCCCCCTGAGGGCAGCTGGCACATCCCAGCCTCCTCATCAAGAGGCAGGGGCACGTGTGTGCATGTATTCAGTTATTCAGTACAGAACTACCGAGTGTCTATTGCATGCTCAATCTTAGGGAGAGAATGGTGAACAAACCCGCAGCCTCCTCCCTCACAGGGCTTATGTTCCAGGGTAGGTGCTATGGAGGAGACGAAGTGAGGTTGTGTAGTTTGGAGCTATTTGAAGCACTAGCCAGGGAAGCCTTCTGGAGATTGACATTTTAGTGTGGACCTGAAGGAAGTGAAGGAGAAGCCACAAAGGACAGTGGCTGGGAAAGCGTTTCTGGCACAGGGAGGGGCAGCGAAGGCAAAGGCCCAAGGCAGGAGTGCCTGATGTGCTTGGGAAACAGCAAGGAGGCCAGCATGGCTGCAGTGAGCCCAAGGGGAGGAGTGGGCAGGGCCAGGGCAGCGTGCCTTGTGCTCAAGGAGAAGACCCTTTCTCCATCTGAGTGACACAGAGGCCATCAGAGGGTGCGGACAGGAGGGACACTGCTGCTTCTCTGTGGCATCTGTGGGACAAGTGAGAGGTGCTCATCACTCAGGAAAGCAGACAGTTGTGTGGGGTGGCCACACCAATGCTCCCATCAAGCACACATGGCACTGGCTGGGCACGTGGGAAGCCCGGCATCACTGCTTCCAGATACCGCGTGATGAGTGACAGAATCAGGAAGGCGGGTGCAGTGGCAGATGACCTGATGGAGGCCCCTGGCTGCAGGACAAAAGAAGAACACTTGATTTTCGAAACTGGGAGAGTTGGGGTAGAATTTCAGAGGAGGAGTAATGATCACAAGACACTAGTCAGTGGGTCTACTCAAAATGCATTCCTGTTTACATTACAGTCACTAAGGAGCAGAGGCAGTGGGAAGGTGGCAAGATGGGGCCAGGAAGAGAACCATAGGTGCTGGATGGCCACAGAGGCACAGACCCTCCTGCCACTCGCCACCTGGACAGTCAGGGGCAAGCAGCAGAACCTGGCTGCACCTTGGTTCTCTATCAAGTTAGGGTCACTCCACCCCCATTTTAGGGTGGGAAGATTAAATAGGATGATGCAGAGCAGGGCTTATACAGAGCCGGATGGGAGAGTTTTAACAAAAGGCAGCTCCAAGCATCAATAAAAAATGAGTGAATTTGCAGATGGCCATGGGCAACTCCCCCAACTATCATTACTCAGGCTGCTGTTCACCCGTAGGCTGCATTTCAAAAATTCCCAGGTGTAAGCAGAGATGTTGCTGCTGCCTCCTGGTCCTGGCCCAGGAGTGCCCTGCAGATAGTACCTCTGAGAGTTCTGTTACAGACATTCTACATGGGGAGAAACATGGCACTGCCTTACACTGTACACTTTCTACCATTTATAAGACAGTGTTCTGAACAGTTAGCAGGAGTGGTGATGACATAATTATAACCTCAGAAACCAACCTGCTTCAGGAAAGCAAACACTGGAGAGTAGAGGTGAGTGTCCATGTCCACTGAGCATGTGAGTAAGTCGCTGACCGCCCAGGAGGTGACCACTCACAGCGTATCAGCCCTGGGGCTGGGCATTTCGCCAAGGGAAAGGGTAGGAGGAAGGTAGACCTGCTTTCCTTTCTAAACATACATAGAAATGAAGAGGAATATGAAGTTAGGGAATGTATGGGCTCCCATAGTGAAAGCACTTCCAGAAATGTGAGGGCTGAAGTCATATGTTAGAATGTATACACGACTGGAGTTTGGAGAAACAGCTAGACAAGGATGGAATGGACTTTAGAATAAAGTTAACAGATTTGGCAAGGTTGTTTTCCGGGAAATTTCACCTGTGTTAACACACCCCAGTGAGCAGATAAACATGCTGTTTTATTAGGAAAACAAGTTCCAGCCATTTGAAGCAAAGTCATCCTTAGGGAAAGGCCTAGAAGAGGTCTCCAGAGAAGTGCTGCTCACCCTCTGCCTCTCCCTGAGCACAGGAGCTGAGCTGGTGGCAGATGGGCCTCTGGAGGCTTAGGATCCTGGCTGAAGTGAACAGGATAAACTGCTGGCTCCTTCCCTCCTGCCCCAGCTAGTGCACACAGAGAAAAAATCAGGGACTTAAGTAGAGATTCTAAGGAGACTCAGGCTAGCTGGGGAGAAAAGAGCCAAAGGACATGATTGCAGGGGCTGGGGCCAGCCACTGGCTAGCCTGTTAGCATGGGGTTGGCCATCAGGAGACAGGGTAGGCCTGGGTGGTCCTGGACGGGGCTGAGGGCCAATTGCTGTGCCCAAGCAGACTCTGCCTAGACTGAAAACAGAATCTAAGCAGGAGGCTGTTTGGGGATGTGCTGGACTGTGGAACTGGCCAGTCAGGCCAGAATTATGGGGATTAAGAAGACCCAACCTATGCAGTACCCATTAGCTCATCCAGTATTTACTCACCTCTTACTATATCCTTGATCCTGTGGGGCTGATGCAGGGAAGAGGGAGAGTCAAACAGATTCAGGACACAATTTCGGAAAGTGACAACTGCTATGTAGGAATCCTGAGTTTGTGATAGGCAGTGACTAGGGCAGGGAAAGTGCCTATGTTAAAATGAACACACAGGGGAGGCCCCCAAGGAGATGCCATTTGACCTGAGAATCTGTACCATGAGAAGAAGCCAATCATATAAAGAGCCAAAGAAAACATGTTCTCTGCAGAGGAACCAGCAAGTGCAAAGGTCCTGAAGTAGGATGCACTTGGGGTGTTCACAGAGCAGAAAGGCAGCAAGAATGGTCCAGCTCTGTGAACATGGGGAGTGGTACAGGGTGAGGGAACGGGAGGCAGAGCCTGATCCCCAAGGCCTTGTGAGCAAGGGAAGAAGTCCAATTTCATTCTAAGCATAGCAGAGGGCAAAGAGTTTTAAAAAGAGGATGTTACTTGCTCTGGATGGTCTTACAAAAGGCCAACCAGGTTATCCCGAAGAGGGGCCAGAGAGGAATGAAGTGGGAGATAAGGCAGGGGCTTCTGTAGTGGTCTAGATGGGAGGTGGCTCTGAGACAAGAGGAACAGATGGATTCAGCCCATATTCTGGGTGGAAAACTAGCAGAAGTCACTAGTTTAGATGCATTAAATGCTAGTGTAAGGAAAAAAAAAAAAAAAAAAGGGTATCACAAGGACTCCAGATTGGCGGCTTGACCAAGTAGGCAGATGTGATGCCGTTTACAGAGATGGGGAAGCTGGGGGAGGAGCGAGTGTCCGGAGAAGATCAGGAGCCCAGTTTTAAACACACTAAATTTGAGATGCCCATTTGTCAGCCAAGTGCAGATGCCAAGACAGCAGCTGGATGTAGGAGTTGGGGGATTCTAGGAGAGGTATGGGCAGGGGATGCACACTGGTGACTCACTGCCAGGATCCTGAGACTACCCAGGGATAGCATGCAGCTGGAACCCGAGCCCCAGACAGTCCAAGCTTTGGGTAAAGCTGGGGTGAGGAGACAGTAGGGGAGACAGAAGAGGCAGCCAGGGAGGCAGGAGAAAAACCACGAGCAGAGTATATCTCCAAAGGAGGGAGCTGTCTACTGTGCTGAGTGAGAAAGAATGGGAGGTGATGGAGGGAGAGAGACAATGTTGACAGCTCTCTGGGGACTTCATCCATTCCCTGGACAGCCGTTTTCTTGAACACCTATTATGTGCCAGGCACTGTACTAAAGCACTGAGGCTGAAGCGATGACCCAGAGGGGGATATCGGGTGGATATGGTCAGTATGCACGCTGTGTCCAGCCATCTCTGTATCGTGTTTTGTTTGTTGATTAAAAAGGACACAGTGATCAGAAATAAGCAAAACCTACCACCCAATCTAGGTGGCTGTGACAGACAGTTAGCAAAGAAGCCTGCTGGGAGTGCTTTCTCCATGCACTCAGTACAGCAGGCATGGGGTGTCACAAAGGAGACTGCGGCCCCCCCAGATGATAGCACATGCTGAACAGGGGGCACCCAGTACATGACATCATTCGGAAAACCCTGCATCCTGCTCACCGAGTGAGCATTTCCTGTGAGGGATGCACTGCCGGCTATGCTGAAGCCAGAACTCCCCACTAGAGATTAATACAGTACACGACACACACGGGACAGTCGCATGAGGGATCGGCTTGCTGTCAGCTCATTTCCTGTGTGAAGGGGGGTGATAAGAGTGTGTATGAGGAGAGGGGAGAAAGAGGAGGTGTGGGATCAAGTCATAGGACTGGAGTTCTAATCCTGCCTCTGCACTGTGACATCCTAGCCAAGGCTTTGTGTCTCTTGGAGTCTTGACTTCTCATCTATGTGACAGGGTTGATAACCCCATTTATCACACATTTGCTTGTTAAGAGGATGGTATACCTGAAAGCACAGCACAAGATCTAGGACCTGCTTCATCCAGTATCTGGATTAGCTTGCTGCAGTCCAGGTATACAGAATGGTGAGAAACTGAAAAAGCAGTCTGGGGGCAACTCATAGAGTGAGCGGCAGGCTAAGGAAATGAGACTTTACCCTGGAGGTGATGGGGGTGCGGGGGGGGTGGGGTGGTCACTGAAGGTTTCAGAGCTGAGTGGGGACCTGCACACACTTAGAAGGGAGGTGATCATCATGGTCAAGGGGAAGGGTAGCTAAGGGCCTAACAGTGCTAGGGAGGAGCAGAGAGGGAAAGGGAAGCAGGGATGGAACTGGGCCACCGACTGGAGGTGGGAAATCTCAGGGGAAAGGGACTGAGAAAACTCAAGTCAAGGGTGTCAAAGCCAGGGGCGCCTAGGTGGCTTAGTCGGTTAAGTGGCTGCCTTCAGCTCAGGTCATGACTCAGGGTCCTGGGATTGAGTCCCCAGTCGGGCTTCCTGCTCAACAGGGAGTCTGCTTCTTCCTCTACCCCTCTCTCCTGCTTGTGTGTGCGCACGCGCGCGGTCTCTCTCTCTCTCTCAAATAAATAAAATCTTTTTTAAAAAATATTTTATTTATTTATTCATGAGAGACACAGAGACACAGGCAGAGGGAGAAGCAGGCTCCATGCAGGGAGCCCGATGTGGGACTCTTTCCTAAGACCCCGGGATCATGTCCTGGGCCGAAGGCAGATACTCAACCACTGAACCACCCAGGCGCCCCTCAAATAAATAAAATCTTAAAAAAAAAAAGTGTCTAAGCCTTGGGGCACCTGGGTGACATAGATGGTTAAGTGCCCAACTCTTGGTTTTGGCTCAGCGCATGATTTCAGGGTCATGAGACAGAGCTCCATACTGGGCTCCATGCTTAGTGTAGTCTGCTTAAGACTCTCTCTCTCTCTCTCCCTTTGCCCCTCTACTTCTCTCAAATAAATAAATCTTAAAAAAAAAAAAAAAAAAAGTCAAAGCCTTGCTCAGCAAATACCAAGCAGATATAAGGCAAAACTCTCACTATAGCTAACAAATAATTTAATTTATAAACAAAAGTAAGGGCAACAATACAGCATAGAATGAGAAAGCCTAGGGTTACAAATCAGGAGACTGTTCTAATCCTGTTAGCCACTGACTGAATTAATGGTGGCCTTGACCTTCTCTCAGCCTTAACAGAGACTGTATAGTTGAGTGGAGGCTGGGCCTTGCTCCCTTAGAATTTACATTTGGTAGGGACGCCTGGGTGGCTCAGTGGTTGTGCATCTGCCTTTGGGTCAGGGTGTGATCCCAGGATCCTGGGATCAAGTCCCACATCAGGCTTCCCATGGGGAGTCTGCTTCTCCCTCTGTCTGTGTCTCTGCCTATCTCTGTGTGTCTCTTATGAACAAATAAATAAAATCTTAAACAAACAAACAAACAAACAAAAAACTTACATTTGCTTTTCCAGCGGGACAGCAGGATCCACTCTTTCTCCCAAGATCCCACAGAACTCAGGGCTCCCATGCTTAATGGGCTTGAAGCCCCCTCCAGGAGCTCGAAGCTGGCGCCGCCGGTCCCGGGAAGGAGAGGGGGATGATTGCCGTTTCTCGTTGCCATTAAACTGGGCTGTGGTGGAGAGAGAAAGTGCACGGTCACCAAGGGATTACTGGGTGGGGCATGGTGGGGTAACAGTCAATTGCTCCCCTTGGGGCTTTACAATTCTCAGGGGAAGAGTTCCAGGCAATTAATGAACATGGCTCAAAAGGCTCGAGTTTCCTACAGCAGGTGCTGTCAGAGCCAGATGGTGCATTCAAGGGGCTGGTTGAGTCTCCCTCCAGAGACCACTGAACTAGCCTTATCCCCAAAGGATGCCCTCTGCAATCACCACCAAGAGGGGCTCAGCATTCCCATAGGGGTTCAGCCCCCTGGACTGTTCTCAGGGAGGCAGCTGTTCCCTATTCTCTGCCTCCAACTGGCTCCCCTCCTCCCATTCTCTCATCCCCCACAGGGTATACTGGCCACATCTGCTCCCTTTCTCCTGGGACAACCCCACAGAGTTCCAATCAAGAGTCATGCCGTGTCCCCCATGTCTGCTCCTCTTCATTCAGTGCCCTCTGTATTGGCCCCACATTCAGCGAGCCCTGTCTGGGACCCAGCACCCAGGTGAGGTTGAAGCAGTGCACAGCACAGCGTGCAGGCCCTGCTACATACCTCCTCCTGGCCCCGGGCCTGTGACAGCATCATTCACCACCACGGGCTTGGGGAGGGTGCCTCTCGAGGGCAGGAGCCCAAGATAACCCATAAAGAGCAGAAAATACGGGGATCCTTGGGTGGCTCAGCATTTTAGCGCCTGCCTTCGGCCCAGGGTGTGATCCTGGAGTCCTGGGATTGAGTCCCATGTTGGGCTCCCTGCATGGAGTCTGCTTCTCCCTCTGCCTGTGTCTCTGCCTCTCTCTCTGTGTCTTTCATGAATAAATAAAATCATTTAAAAAAAAAAAAAAGCAGAAAATACTGAGCTGAACCTAGAGTTTCCAGAAGCATTCCTACAGACCAATTAGTCCACCTTGCAAGTTATCTCTCTGGTCTTTGGTTTCCTCCTCTGCAAGGGATGATGACCGTACCCACCTCATGGGGCTGTTACAAGGATTCGATTAGGTGATGTCACCGAGATCTTACCAGAGTGCCTAGCATGTAGTCACTACTCAATCAATGTTATTATAAACATTTATTTTCATTATTCTTGTGTCTGTTCAATGCGGATGCGGTACTAGTTACTTCACATAAGCTTCTGAACCAACCCAAGTTCCTCTTCCAAGCTTGCCAGTCATTAGCTGGTTGCCTTGGCTAAGTTCCTCAATGTCTCAGAGGCTCCATTTCCTCCCTCATCCTGTTACCTCGAAGATCAGATGAGAGAACACATGCGAAGGGCCCAGCACACAGACTGCTGAGTGAATGGGCCAGGCCCTGCAGAACAAGGCTTCCAAAGCCAGGTCTGGGTGCAGGCTGACAGACACACAATGGCAGAAATCTCCTCTCCAAAGAGCAAACACGGATGTGGCGAGCTGTCCTCTACCCTGGCCAGACACACGGAAATCAACCCCACACTGACGGAAGCTGGGAAGCTGGCAGAAGGTGGTGGTGGTGGTTGGAGGGAGTGGGGAACCTCACCGGCTGTGCTATATGCTGTCTGCAGGGGTTAAGGAATGTGGATGAATTTGTTCTGGGTCCCAGCCGCTGAGCGAGATCATCCATCAGGACTACAAAGCATTTCCATCCCTCTGATACACTCTTCTCCATTAACCACTATTGGAAGGCAATGGGAAGGGAGGTTCCTGCCAGTGGAAGGCTCTAGACACTCTGGACCCACATGTGTGCACTCACTCTCATAACTGCAGCAGAGGCCGGCAGCCTGTCCATCCACCTGCCCCACTCCCCAACACTCACTCACATGTGCCAGGCAAGTTCAGGGCTGGAGAAACAGCAGTGAGCAACACAGAAATCCCTGCTTATGAAGCCCAGAGTCTGAGTGGGGAGAAACACAATAAATGAGGTACGTCAGAGCTACAGCACACCATCTGCAGTAACTGCCGTGGAGAATGGGAAGCACATTCCAGGCAGAGGGAAGAGGGCCCTAAGGTGGGAAAGTGCCTCAAGTGACAGAAACAACACAGCCTGGGGTAATGGAGGGTAGTGGGAGGAAACGGTGCCAGATCATCGGGTGTTGCATTTTAAAAGGACTTTGACTTTGTTCTGAGCCATTCTGATGTCCTGATGGGGAGGGTTTTGACTTGGCACTTCTGAACAGGATTGCTGTGCTGAAAAGAGATGGGAGGACAGGGGCACATGGGAACTCCCTATACTTCCCACTCAATTTCGTTGTGAACCTAAAACTGTTCTTAAAAGTTTAATTGAGAGAGAGAGAGAGAGAGAGAGAGAGAGAGAGAGAGAGATGCACATGGAGAGCAGTGAGGTCTGCAGACCCTATCTGTGCATTCACAGTGGAATGTGTGGGAAAGAGGATCCAGAGGCTATAGGCCTTTGGCCTGAGCACTGGAGGGATGGAACTGGCATTCCCTAGGAGGTGAAGATTCACAGAAAACTATAATTAAAATTCATGAGGAAGCAGGATGAAGGCCAAACTCCAACCTAGAGACACCCCCAGCCTGTGAGGCCAGGACTGGCAGTGTGGAGCAGGGACAGAGTGAGGACTCGGTGGGGGCTCTGTCTCCTTTCAGGCTACAGCTCTGTCCTGTGTCCCAACCACAGGGACAGACTGCAATGACAAGGCCCTTCTAAGGTACAGATCCTGGGTTTGTGTGTCTGAGAGAACCCTCTTCCATCTGGTCAATAACCTGGGCTTGCACAGTGGTAGTGAGAGGGTGAAGCACACAACTGGGGCCCAGGCACCCCCGTCACCATGCTCCCTGCCTGGCTTCCTAGCAATGGGCTTTCCCACCAGGGCTCTGGCTGAACCACATCAGCCCTCATGCCAACTAGTCAAATGGCGCATATGTTCTTGGGCCGAGGGATTAGGAAGGGGTGAGCCATTTGCCTTGCAGAGTCCTAGATGGGTGACCTTGGGCAGGGGTGAGCACTGGCATCAGATAGATAGGTAAGGTCACATAGCCCTTTCCTAAAGATCTGGGTCTTGACCCTAAGGTTGGGGCAATCAGGGAATGCCATTCTCAGATTGGGTTTTAGAGATGTCTCTATTGATGGAGATGAGATGTGGGGGGCTACCAAGCAGGCAGGGAGACCAGTCAGGGAAGGTAATGGAGGCTGAATCTCTCAATGATGGGAGCGATGGAAGAGGTGACTCCAACAGGACTTGACTAGCCACGGGCTGAGCCAGGTGACCCCTGTATGATGCTCCATTGAGAAGAGATGCAAGGTGGAGCAGGAGAGGGGGGCCAGGGACATGGGACCAGGGTGTACTTTTCCACAGTCCCTCCCTCTAATTTCCTGTTAGGAAGGGACAGGAGGCCATAGAGCAGGCCTCTGGTCCTGAGGGCTAAGGGTACGGAGGTGGGCAGTGAAATAGTGACATGGGAAGAAGGGGCTGGGGGGGAGATGAGGTTCTAGGCTTAGTTTTGCCACCAGCTAGGGAAAAGGAGAGACCAAATGAATTGTTAAGGCATGTTCACCTCTGACTAAAATTAGAATTTGGGGATTTCTACCAATGGAAAATCCTACCACACACCTCTTGCCACAGAGGCAGGAGCATGGAACACTGACTGCAGAAGAAACTCTTTAGCATAACCAATGACCTGGCTGCCTGGACAGCCTGAGGCCTCACCATGAGCACTTATGGGACAGGTCTTCAGCCTGAAATACCACCACCCCATCCACAGTCTCTCTACCTAACTAACTCCATTTGCCCTTCAAGGGTCAGCCATCTCTTTTAGGAAGGCTGCTCTAACCTCACCTCCTCCCCAGACTCACCTTGATCTCAGTCTATGGCATCCTAATGGCCAGTTTCCTGGTTGGGTGCCCCACGAGTCCCTCAAAAGCAGGGGCTATACCACATGTGCCTTTGTGTCCCATGCCTAGCACATGCCTGCAACCTAACAGGCACCTAATGAATGACTGAAGAAAATTAATGAGCTGTTGTTTCACTTTATTGGGAAAAAATATCGGTTTTCATACCAGATAAACTCGATAAAACCTAGTAACATCCCAGTCAACACTGTAATTCCCCACTGAACTAATTTATACATTCGCTTGCAAGCTTAATAATATAGCCATATATTTCAGAGGGGACAGGTGGTGATGAATGACAGACTTAATTAGGCAAATCATCTCACCTAAAATAAAATATACAAACTCCAAGTGCAGTGATTCAGCAGCAAAAGAAAAAAAAAAACAAAAAAAAACAACACTGTTAGGAACAAAAGCTCCAAACACAACTGCTTTCATTCCTTCTAATTAAGTTTCTCTTTAATCTGCAATTTAAAATGGCAATTCTTTTAATTTAGTGATTTTCTGCAAAAGATAAAGACACAAACCCTCAAAAGAATATCTGCATTTAGAGAAAAAAATATGCCACCCCTGTGAGTCATTAGAATGACAGAACCTAATTAATTGCACCTATAGGCAATTACAAATGGAATCAGAGTTGTGCAGGAGGGAGGGGAGGCTCAGGTGGGAAGGACCAGGCCCTGGGAGGCAGTGGGAGACATGGCCCCACTGATGCTCCGCCAGCCTCTGTCCAGGGCAGGTGAGGAGGCCAGGCCCCTTCTCGATGCCCCAGATGTCTTTCCAAAAATTCTGGTCTAACGACAAGCCTCAGCCTTTAAGGGCCCAGCTTGGGTGCCCCCACGACTGCCCTTCCGAGCGAGGCCTTTTCTCCATCCATGTTATTAGTCTCCAACTCGGGCAGTCCCCTTCCTACTCTTATTATAGGTTTTATACCAATCGGTTCTGAAGTTTAGTCACTGCCAGTAACAGATGACAGTATCCCAGGTGCCCACGTTGGCTCTGACTCTCACAATAGCTCTGGCCCCTGTGGATGATGAGTGACGGATGGGGACTCAGAGGTGAGAAAGAACTCACCTCAAAGGGTCTCAAAGCTAAGGGGTGGGATAGGGGCAGGGGAGGCAAGGCCTGAGCTCAGGCCTGTGGGTCACTGGGGTCACCTTCCCCTCTGCCCCCCTCAGGTCCTTCCTTCCCTATGGTCAGGCAGGGGCTGTGCCTTCCTCACTCAACTCAGTCTGTGGTGCGCTTCCCACCTCTAGGCCTGGAATGACCACCCTCCTGCTCCATCCACATGATGTCTAGAATCTTCCAAGACCTGGCAAAAAGCCACCCCTTCACAAAGCCTCCCCGTTTACCGCCTGCTGAGAGCCCCTTCCTCCTCAGAAGCACTTGGCACTTCTCTTGAGGCTCCATGGGCACCCCTTCTCTCTCTTCCCCAGTCAGCCTGGGTGTTCTGTGGGGGCAGTGCCCGGGATTTATTTTCTTTCTTTTCCCTCTCCAATCTCTTGTTTGCCCCTAAGCCTAATGCAGTGCTTGTTATGGAGACGGGTGTTTAGTAAATGTTTGCTTAGATGAAATAAATGTGCTCCTTCAGGGTCCAGTTCCTTCTTGTTTATTAATCAGGGCTGGCCAGAGAAAACAAGTTCCAAAAAGCCAACGGGCCTCTAAAGCACAGCTCAGCTGGGCTCAAAACCCTTGCTGACTCCCAACTTCCCCTGGGTGGAGGGCAAACTCCTTGCTCTAGTGTTCAGGATCTTCAGTGACCTGGCACCAACCCAACCTACTGGATCCATCTTCCCCTAGAAAACCCCTCTGGGGTCCCTACCCAGCCCTTGGCTCCAGGCACAAAGAATGGCCAGGCCCTAAATCCACCATCTGCCCCTAGGGCTTTGCTTTGCCTGCCCTCTCGAATCCCCTTCTTCACTATCTTTGGATGCACAAATCCTTGCTATTCTTTAAAGTTCGGCTCCAATGCTACCACCCAGGGAAGGTTTTACCCTACACCCCAGGCAGAATTCCTTTCTCTTCTGTGCCCTGCATCCCGGGGTCTATGCCACTGTCTGATCCCACCCCAGTCTCTGGTAGTGTGGTAGGTAGGTGTCCTTCCAGAACCGGATGGAGATGGGCCTCGTACCTCAGCCTCCACTGAACCTCTGCATGGCCATGCAGCTGACTTGAAAGAATGGCCTAGGGGCACATGGGTGGCTCAGTCGTGATCCTGGGGTCCTGGGGTCAAGTCCCACATCAGGATCCCGGCAGGGAGCCTGCTTCTCCCTCTGCCTGTGTCTCTACCTCTCTGTGTCTGATGAATAAATAAAATCTTTAAAAAAAAAAAAAAAGGAAAAAAGGAACGGCCTATGAGCTGCAATAGGCCAGAAAACGGAGGAACCACAGCAGCTTGGCATCATGGAAAGGATATGGACTCTGGACTTAGAAGGACACATTTTGCGTCCTGCCTCTGCCATTACTGTGTGACTTTGGGCAAGTTTCTAAATCTCTCTGAACCCTAGCTACCTCTTTTGTAGAACAGGGTCGACTATACCTACAAAGGATTGTAGAGGTAGTTAGTAATAGATTGCGTACCAAAGTCCTGTTAGGCAGGCCCCTGTAAGTGGTGACCCCCTCCCCACAGTCACACCCACACTCTGAACACTCCTCTCTCATACACTGAAGACAATAAAGTGCCTTGCATAAGAAAGGTACCTTCTTTTTCCCTAGCCTCTACTGGAGTTCCTAAGCTGGAAGGTCCAAAAGGCACAACATATTCTGCTTTGTTCAGAGCTAAATCCCCAATGCCGAGAACAGTGCCTGATGTATAGTAGATAATATCTACTGAGTGAATAAATCTCCACCTGGGTCAGCAGGACCATAAAACCTCCATGCATCAATCAAGATAGGAAAAGGGAGCTGGATTACCTCCTCAAATTATTTTAAAACATTTTGAAGATGGCCTAACCTTTACTGCTTGCTTCCTCTGCATGGGGAGGCATACATGAGACCTGATGGGACCTTCTGCTCTGACCCCCCCACATAAGCCTAGGAGAGATCAGGGCACTTTGTCCAGGTTTTTTACAAACAAGGCCTGGTATAGGTAAGCAACCTGGCCATGGTGATAGGAGCAGGCTGCCACATCAGGCAGCCAGCCTCAGCCCCTACTCCCCCAACTTCTGCTCTGGGATTTAAACCCTGGAATGCCTCCTCTCACCTGGGGGTGGGTAGGAGTACCTTTCCCTGGGGAATGGTGGGGAGAGAAATCAGTGGCCTGGCAAACATTTTCCAGTCTTCCCTACTGACCAAGGGTGTGGACAGCGGCTGCATAGGACAGGGACCATTTAAAGCCAGCTGGGAGTTAAGGAGGCCCAGGGACCTTGACGTGTTCCAAGCTCAGTGGCTATAGCTTTCTGGCTGGCTTGGAGTCTCTGACCCACCAGTTATCCACACAGGACAGGGTCCTTTAAGCAGAGGCAATGAGGATTAGACAATTGAAAACAGGACACTTGTAAGGAGCTCTCAGCCCACTGAAGAGGCTTCTTTAGGCCTTCTGTGGGTGAGGCCAAAATGAATATGGGTTGTCTCTGCAAACCACATGGAGCTCATGGGAGGGGCCTGCCCTATAGTCCAAGAACACGAGGGCACAGAGAACAGAACGAAGGTGTCAGAGGCACCCCTTCCACAGAGGTGCTGATCCCTCCATTCTGCCTACAGCCAGGCCTCGACTCTGGCGTGTGTTTGTGTGTGTGTGTGTGTGTGTGTGTGTGTAAGGCAGTGGGGAGGGCTCGGGTGGACAGGCACACAAGGGGCTGCTGCCCAGGCAGTTCTCAGCCCCCAAGAGAGGGGCAAGGAGGGAGATAGCATAGTGGTCTGGGGAGCTGGGTGGACCACATGATCCCTGGAGTCTCTGCAAACACCACAGACTTTCACGACAATGTGTAAACACTTGCCACTGCCTGAAACTGTTTCCATGACAACAGCTTTGCTGCTTCGACTTTCTAGATACACATTCTGAGTTACCTCATCTGCTCCTCAGAACAAGATCAGTATTAGAATTCCCATTTTACAGATGGAGAAACTGAAGCCCAGGGAGGTGAGGCCCCTTTCCCTTCCGGTCCAAGAGCAGGCCTCACCCTCCACCTCCCCCGCCTGTCCTGTGCATGAGAGCTGCACCTCCAGGGATTTTAAAACAACAGGCAGCTCAGCAAATGTTTGGTCTGTGTTTCAGGACTGCCAACAAGAGGCCTCTGTGTTCACCTCCCAGACACATGCAAGCCCCAGGGCACCACGCTGCCACATCTCGTGGGCAGTGCCTGAAAACAGAGATCTCCATTGTGAAGGGAGGCAGTGGTGACTCCCCGAGAAGGAGGGCATTGGACAGGTTGTGAGGCAGGCGCCGGGATGCTGCTTGGGTTGCAGGAATGCCATCCGGATTCCAGGAACGCTGTCCGTGCATGTACACCCAAGCCAGGGCTAGGGAAGGAGGGCCTGGAACAGGGTGGAGTATGTCTTCATCCCCTTATCCTGCAACCCTCACAGGAAAAAGACACCTCTGTCTGGTGCAAAGACCCCACCCCAAGGGCTGCTGCTTGGCTATGGGAAATATAAGGATAAATCCTGATGAAAATGATGAAATGATCCAAATGCAGAGATCTTTACAGCTGCTGAAGCAAGCCATCTTTACTGTCATAACTCATCTTATAGATGAGAATTGGACGGCTGGAAATGGGACTGATTTGTCCCAAGTCAACAGCTGGATTTGAACTTGGACTGCAACCCAAGTCTCCAGAGGCCTTTAACAAGTACAGCACGAATCCTGTCTATAATGTAATACATTCTCAAAAAGCAGTAGTTAACAACGACAGAGATACCAAAAGTCGGTGTCCACTGAGCACTCACTGTGTCCTGACTCTCAGCACCAATTACTACTTCCTTTTAAGATGTGGAAACAGAGGCAATTGGCCCCAAGTCACCCTGTTAGCAAGTGGCAGCACGGGGCTTTAAATCCAGACCCTGTGGCTTTGGCATCTGAGTTCATGTGCACTCTGCGAATTCTGGGCCAGGCTCACCTGTCAGATGGAAAATGCCTGCTTGTGTCTGATGCAGACTGTTTCCTGATGCTTATACCTGCAGATATCCACAGACAATCACTTAGAATCCTAGGGCCAGGCAAACAGACTCTTCCCCATCCACAAGCCTCAGAGAACCTGCACAGTGGGCATCTTTGGAAATGGGTCTCCACATCTAGGAGCCCCAAAGCCCCAGCCAAGTTGTTTATAGGTTTCTGATGGCATCCCCCTGCAGATGGCAGTGAGGGAAAGGAAGAGCGAGAGGATGGGACAAGCCAGGTGCATGGCTCTCAGGGGGCTGGCATGCCACCCACTAGCACACCACTCTCTCCACCTACAATGTGGCATCTGGAAGCCTGGGCCACTCCTCAGACAGGTGGGGACACACTCTCGACTTCTTCCCAAGAATTCAGACCAGAGGTGGCAATCACGGCAGTTAACAGCTGTGCAAAAATGGCCCTCCAGGTGTAGGCCCCTTGCCTCGTTTGGAGAGAAGACAGGCATATGGCATGAAAGAGTGATATGAAAATAAACTATTTCTGGGTGAGCAGTCTGCATCATTACCTCAGAATTCTAGTGTCCTGAAGAAATCAAGGGGTTGGTTTTCCAGAGACATGATTTATTCAATAATTTAACACCTATCTGCATGTTCATCATGTGCCAGGCATGGATCTATGTAAGGGCCCAGGTGTGAACAAGGCAGGCAGAGGCTCTGACCTCACAGAGCTTAAACAGTCTCGAGCCACATGAGGATTTCTGCCCTGCCAAACAGAAGAGCAAGATTCCAGCAAATCTTTGTGTTTTTTTTTTTTCACTGAGGAGACAAAAGACACAAGGAACATTTCTATCAATCAATATAATTAGTAGATCAGCCAAAGCTATTAAACACTAGTGTTTTCCTTTCTCTTTTCTTCTTCTTCTTTTTTTTTTTTTTTGGCTACTAAATGAATACATTCATATGTCAAGTAGAAAAGCTAACTGGAAAAACCTGTCCCTCGGTAACATATTAGCCCACAGGAAGTGAGCGATCCTGGTTCTCTTCATAGTCATTTAAACCCCCCTTTTCTCTGCAGACCTGCTGTTCGTATGTGTTAAACATTAATTACAACTGTTACTCATTACATAGCGAAAAGCTCCCCATACAAACAAAATTGTTAATTTCCTTGCAGACCCAAGGCATTCTGGGAAGCTCTCTAAGGGGCAGAGAGCATCACAGGAGCCCCGTGGGGGTCAATAGTGAGGAGGAGGTGGCATGGGTCTGGGTGTGCCAGGTGATGGTGGCAGGTCTAAGACTCCCTGAGGAACCTTCTGCAGAGGCTGAACCTATTTGTTCTGAGTGTCTGAGGATGTCAATCACAGGGCTTGGTGGGAACAGCAAGCCCAGGGGAAGTGTCTTATGCACAGAACATCAGCGTCCCCAACTCCAGAGCATTTGTGTTTGACAGTGAAAAGTCACAAGGTCAGCACAGAGTGGGCGCAACTGCTTCTGCCTCAATAGTGACCAAAGGCACATGGCACCAACACAAAGTAAAGGCAATGTTATGACATGTACCTTCCACACTTGAGATGTCAACGCAGCAGTGGAAAGAGTAAAGACTGCAGTCAGACTGACCTGGGTTCATTAGCTGTGTGACTATGGACAAGCTGCTCATCCTCTGAGAGCCTGAGTACTGTCATCTGTACAATGACAATGAAATCACACCCACCTTGCAGGGCTTCATAAGTGGTGCTCACTAAATGTTGATTTCCTGTCCTTCCTCCATTTCCCCCCTTACCTTAATAGGATTATTTTAAATTAGCCAATTGAGCTGGTTTGGAGATGACTCACAATTGTTTATGAAATAGACATACCTAGGACCTTACTTGCCCTCTCTCTGCCCTTTCGGCCTACTTGATGAGGCCAGGAAGGTGTCAAGACTTAAGAAGGTCCCTGGGTAAGGGGTGATCGACATAGCATTAGCACCTGCCCTGTAAGTGTATATCTGGCTGTTCAGAATAAACTGACATACCTCCTATACAGGGTGAGGTAGGAGCACAGAGAGGTCCCAGCCCAACCTGGGATGAGGGTGAGGAAGGGACTGCACATGTCCAGGAAGGCCTTTCTGGAGGAGGTGTTGTTGCTACTACTGAACTGAGTTGTGACATCCCCTAATACCCCCTGACCCCAACACCTAACACATAATATGTACAAGGTACATTGGAGATTCTCAAAGTGAAGTGCTCAGATCAGCAGCATCAGCAGTTCTTGGGACCCTGTTAAAAATGCAAATTCTCATGCCTCATCCCTGAAACCTACCATATGAGGAACTCTGAGGACCCAACAATCTGTTTAATGCTTCCTCTTGGTGATTCCCCTACTTGCTCTGGCCAAGCCAACCAATTCACAAGTGTGTCATGGCTAGAATGAGGAGGGGACAGAGGGGAGAAAAAGCAGTGGGGACCTTCTCACACCCAGGAATCAATGGCCCAATCCTTGGGAAGAACTGAATAAAGAATGGAAGGACTGGGTAGCTCACTGTTAAAACTACTGCTGGAATGCAGACAAGGATTTCCTATGTAAGTACTGCTTTCCACACCATCCATGCTTCTCAGGGCCAGGCCTAATTAGGAATGAGCTCTGTAAGTGAGGCCTCTGTGCCTTCCAAGTACCTCTTCATGGAGTACATTTTAATATTAAATTAAATTTTATTTAATACAATTAAACCTCCCCTGAATACCAACAACCATTCTTTCAAGTGTGACCCTTTACAGCATGCAAAAATCTTTTCATCCAGATCTTTCAGATCTTTTCTCTTGAGCATTAGAGATCCTGTTTGACAAGGGTTTTGAGTATTCCCACTTTATGGATGGGAAAACTAAGGTTCAGGGAAACTGAACAGTAAGTCTGAGGTCTCACAGCTGGTGAGTGGTGGAGTTGGCATGTGAACTTAGGATTGCCTGACTCCTTCTACTGCCCCATTGACTCCCGACATGCAAAACACTGCCCTGAGCTTTTGAGGGCAGAGCAACTCATGGAGGAGCTAATGGGGGAAGGCCGACAAAGTACCTGAAGTAACTATGTTCAGCACTGAGTCGTATGTCAGTTTTCTATCTTTGCTGGGAGGCAGACCTGTCACTAGCTAAACCCAGGGCATCACCTGATAAGTGGATTCAATGGAGACATATCTTCAGTGAGTGGAAAATGAAAAAAGTGAAATGATTTTGTTCCTTTAAAAGATTTCAAGGGTGCCCTTCACACACTCCCTGCCACCCAGCTCCCTGAGCAAGCACTCGGATCATTTGCTTCTCAGAGGCAATTATAAATCATTAAAGATATGGCTGGTAACTCTACTCATTGGATTAGAAGGCAATGTTGATCTATCCTGTGTGTGGCCTGATCAGCTCTGCTACGAGGTCTCTGGCAGTTCTCTCCTCTCAGGGCCTTGTTTCCCCAGCTAGACAAGGGGGAGTGGGATGGCTCTGGTCAACCTCCACCCCCATGTAGGTATGAACTTCAGGAACTTGGGGCTCCTACTGGATCCTCTGCTGGAACCATTCTAGGTGGAGAAACCAAGTCAAGTATCCTATGAGCTGCACACATGGCAGAAATCTGTATCAGGGCAATGAAAGGCACATGACATTTCCTGTGGGCTCTAACCATATTTTATGCAGCATCTCTGACGGCAGCAGGGAGCCCAGGCAGCCCCTTGGGTTAGGGCTTGGATCTGGAACTGGACTCCACAAGTTCAAATCCTGGCTCTGTGGCTGACTAGCTATGGGCCTCTTCTCTTTGGACCTCAGTCCTTTTTAGCAGTAAAATGAGGAAACTCATCTCCCAGAGGAGAGCTGTGAGGATTCAGTGAGAGTGCAGGCAAAAAGTGCTCAGGAAATGGCCAGCACTTTCATGATGTGGTGTCCCTTAAACCTCACAGGGATCCTCTGCAGCGGACACATCTCCCAGGTGAGAAAATGGAGGCTTCTACGACAGGTTGGATTTCTGTCCTCCCCGTGGCTCCTTGCAGATTAGTGAAGACACTAATCCTGAGCCCATGTCTGATTCTCTAGTCGTGCTCCCAGCTCCTCTGCTCTTGCTCTTCCCTATGTGGCTATGTCCTATGCAGGTTCCATTTGTCAATGTAACAGTCCCTGCCACAAGGCCCAGGGCTGATGAGACCCTCTATACCAACCCATGCTTCCCCAAGACAGTGTGGAATTACCCCAGGCTGCTCTTCCTGCCCCACACCAGGCAGGGAGTTCCTCTAAGTCTCTGTATGGGCCCAGAGCTGCATCTGGGGGTTTAGGGCCACTTCTAGACCCATTTGCCACCTTGCAATTTGTGGCTGTCAAGGCCCCCAGGGGGTGAGTCAAAGCAGGCCAGGAACTAAAACCATCAGCCCTGAAGGCAGGTGTCTCTGCCAGGAGTGAAGGGAGTTGACAGCTTGATGGAAGCCATATCACTTCTCCGTGCATGGTGGGCTGCAGCCTGTCTGTTCCTTATAGTTGGCAGTGCAAGAAACCTGACCAGGCACCTGTCCTGGGGCTGTGTGGGAAGGGACTCCAGTGCCAGGCAGGTGGAGGTTCTGGCTGAGACCAGGCAGCTTCCTGGAGGAAGAGTAGGCCATGAAGGCCCAAGGCTTTTTGGATACCTTGTGGTATTTCTCACTTACCTGGCCACAGAATTCCAGGAGGTGGGAGGATTTTCATTCCCAAGAAGACAAGACTACCTCACACCTTGCAATAGTTGTTCTCAGGACAACTTGGTAGTGATAATCGAGGCTTCCTGAGGCAGCAGCCCTCAGAGCCTCAGTCAATGGCTGAGCTGGGAAGGGCTCTTTCTATCGAGAATGCCAGAAGCATGCCTTTGAGAAATGCCTCATGCCATGAATGCGATATAAGACAACGCTTTGAAAGGCAGAAAGCACTTTTGCTTCATAGACTGAATCATGGAGATAATTCAGAGGCCTTCCCTTCTCCTGGTCTCTGATCAGCATGGTGGGGTGCTGAAACATGAAGCAGTGCTAGAGGTGACAGGCCAACCCTCCACTGCCAGGCAAAGCCTCTATCAGCAATCCTGTCTCAACTGAGCTTCTGCTTCCAAATTCCCAGTGAGGGGAAGCTCATTATATATTTCCAAGTATATATCAGATTCTTACCACTCACCTGGACCCTAAATCCCTCTATTCCTTTGGGTAGGCCCAGCTTTGGGCTTTAGGGGTCCCTCAAAATTCACACCCTTTGGAAATTTGAAGATGCTACCCAGCTTCCAGGCTAAAAATGCAGAACCAGAGAACACAAGTGGTGGGAAGAGATGGTAATGATTTTGCCCAGCCAACTTTATCCCATACAGTCACTCCCCAGCTGCAGATCCTGCACCCTGGGCTCCCACGGCCCATCAGAGAGTTCCTGAAAGTCTAGAAAAACCATGTGGGACATTTTATACAGGTATCATAAGGAGGACAGGGCCTAGCCAAGCACTGCCTTGCTTCCTGACAGCACTCATGACTTGCTAAAGCATGTGCATATGGACATACCCATGCATGTGCACAAATACTGTTGACTCATGTGGGAAAACTGTCCTTCATTCCTGGGCAGCCACATGTCTAGGTTTACAAATGGGACCATGGCAGTGCTTGAGCTATCTAATCGAGCCATTTCAACTCATCCTCCTTACCTGGAAGGTGGCCCATCCACCCCTCACTCCATCTTCACTCTAGGCTAGGATATTGAAGGGTGCTCCTCATCTACCAACACTACACCAACAGGCTCCACAGACCTGGGGAGACATCTGGTTATGACTAAAGACTCATGCTTACAGCATCCCTCCAGCCTGAGGGAAAGAGCTTCCTTCTCTGCCCCAGAAATCAGAACTAAGCCAAAAGCTTCTTGGGAAGAGGATAGCCAGTATACACTTGGAGCAGGCCATACAGAGACAAGTGACTTGATGAGACATAGACGGAGATCTGATCCTGAGTCTGTCTTCTATTGGTAGCCAAAGAAGTAGACCTGTAATGACATTTGTGATGGCAACTCACTGACATATGGCCAAGTCCAGAATGGATACTTGTGGCCCAGAAACTTATAAGGAGAGACAGTTCTTTTTTTTTTTTTTCTAGATATTTATTGGTTTATTCATGAGAGACACAGAGAGAGAGGCAGACACACAGGCAAAGGGAGAAGCAGGCAGCTTGATGCGGGACTCGATCCCAGAACCCCAGGATCACAACCTGAGCTGAAGGCAGATGTTCAACCACTGAGCCACTCAGGTGCCCCAAGGAGACGATTCTAACTGAGACATTGTGATCCTTTGCAAAGAATGTACAGGAGTTCCAAAACCCTCTCTGGGCAGAAGTGAGCCTTTTGGTCCAAGAGACTTTTGAACAGTTAAAGTTTTATAGGTTAAGTGCTTTTGACTCTAACATGCATTTGAATCACCTGGGGGTCTTGTTATTTTTTTTTTTTTAAGATTTTATTTATTTATTCATGAGACACAGAGAGAGACAGACAGACACAGGTAGAGAGAGAAGCAGGCTCCATGCAGGGAGCCTGACGCGGGACTTAATCCGGGGTCTCCAGGATCAGGCCCTGGGTTGAAGGTGGTGCTAAACCGCTGAGCCACCCGGGCTGCCCTATTTTTTTTTAAAGATTTATTTATTTATTTATTTATTTATTTATTTATTTATTTATTTATTCATTCAGAGAGAGAGAGAGAGAGAGAGAGAGACAGAGAGGCAGAGACACAGGCAGAGGGAGAAGCAGGCTCCATGCAGGGAGCCCGATGTGGGACTTGATCCCGGGTCTCCAGGATCATACCCCAGGCTGCAGGTGGCGCTAAACCGCTGCGCCACCAGGGCTGCACTGGGGGTCTTGTTTTTTTTTTTTTTTTTTTAAAGGTAGTCACTAATTTAGTCAAAGTGCCTAATTTTTTTTATTTTAATTTTTATTTATTTATGATAGTCACAGAGAGAGAGAGACAGAGACACAGGCAGAGGGAGAAGCAGGCTCCATGCACTGGGAGCCTGATGTGGGATTCGATCCCGGGTCTCCAGGATCACGCCATGGGCCAAAGGCAGGCGCCAAACCGCTGCGCCACCCAGGGATCCCTGGGGGTCTTGTTAAAACAGATTCTGACTCCATAGGTCTGGGGTGGGGCCTGAGACCCTGCAATTCTCACCAGCTCCTAGGTGATGCAATGCTGCTGGTCTAGGGATCACATTCTGAGCAGCACAGCACCAGACCAGACTAAGCATCAAAGGTGACACCACAGTTAAGTGACCTGCAGGTGATCAGTCCAGAAGAGTGTGAGACCCCATACTTGTCTGCAGTGTTATCTCATGCCACGGGCCCTAGATGTCTGGGAGAGTGGCCACACTAGCCCTTTAATCAAACTAGTGTTTGCAGAGTAAGTTCTCAGATGGCACTGGCCCCATTCCAGCTCCTCTCATGCCCAGGAGGAGCACAGCCTCTTACCAACCATGCCAGGAAACAGGAACAGTCCCTCTCCTTCTGCAGTTCTCCCTGTGTGCATGCTCTCTCTCAATAAGTAAATAAAATCTTAATAAAATAAAAACTCCCCCTTATGGACCTTCAATGAGGCAAAAACTAAATGAGTCATTCAATGTCTCTTTGCATATGCCTAAACTCTTAGATACAGAAGAAATTTTTTTGCATCTGGTTTTTCACCTCTTAACATTAAACATAAGTATTTCCCTCAGTTGTTATAAACTCTTTGTCAATATCACCTGTTAAGTGGCTGTACACAGTATTCCCTTTAACCAATCCCTATCTGCTCAACATGCAGGTTGTTCCCCACCTTTCATGATCATAAACAATGCCTTTTCTGAATTTTAGATCGTAACCCTGGCACGGATCCTAAAGGCTGGGCTTAGAATCAAAGAGTGTGCGCATAAGCTTAAGACCTGTGACACATGTGGCAGGCAACTTTCCAAAAGGTTGGGAGAGGGGTTTTAGTGCTGTGACAGATATCCAGATTCAGGAGAACCAGTCTCAGAGTGAGGTGGAGGGAGGCGCCTGAGTCATTCTCAGCCAGGGCAAGAGCCAGCTTGAGGTCAGGATGCACCCATGCCTATGCTCCATGAATGGCTTTGTGCTGGAGCTGGGACAGGAAACACAGTGGCCCTGGGTATATGCAGGCTTCTGGCAGCCATACAGCTAGGAGGAAGCACTGGGCTCCCTCAGGCCCAGTAGGAGCCACTTCGCAGGTTGGTCTTCTTGTAGGTATGTAAGAAAATTCCTTCTGAAATCTTGGCTTCGGTGAATTAGAACATTACCAACAGGACCAAGAGAAAGTCAGGTCTTCTGGGAAGACTAGAGGGATCAGAACCAAGGCCCTAACGGCTCGGCCTAGGATTTCTACCTGGCTTGACCAGGCCTACCTTCCCTCCAGGACCCTCATCATCTTTGAGTGGCTCAGCTAGATTAAAAGAGAAGACCGCCCAACAGGATCATCAAATGAAGCCCTGTGGTTTGCCTGAGCATGAGGGATTGGTACACTTACACCCTTTACCAAAGGTGAGTGTCGAGGGTGGGTGGGCCCCCTCCGAATGGGGCTCCTGGCTCCTTACCTGCCAGAGCTGGGATGGTGACCCGGTTCCACTCCCATGGCTGGTCGTACTCGTCGGCGGGCCTGTCATCGTCCTGGGGCAGCTTGCTCTCCCGCAGTCGGGGGCTGACCGTGCTCTCTGAGTCTGAGTCGACACTTTGGCCCTCAGGTTCGTAAGGGGTGTCATATAATTGGATGCCTTTGTGCTGGGACCGGACACTTTCTTGCCTCTGAAATTCTGTAGGCAAAAAGGAAGGAAGCAGAGATGTAACGGATGCACAGTATGTACTTCCTCACCTGGGATCTGTCAGGTGACATTCACAGGAATTTAGTCACCAGCCAAAGAGCTGAGAACTGCACAGGAATGGGCCCCTGCGTCTGTGCTTAACTGTCCCTCCCCACCCTGAAGGCAGCGTCTCTGCTCTCACAGGGCGAGGTTTCCTCACAAAGATCTCAGGCTCTTGGACCCAATGACAGAACCAGAGGCTTACCGCTGCCATCAGAGGCTTACCACTGCCATCTGCTCAGTCACTATCGTCTGCAAGGGCTGGGCCCAGATATGTACATGATGTTTCAGGTGTGCTTTGACAGCAGCCTGAAACAGAAAGAGCCCCACCCCTTTGCTCTACACATGAGTAGGATCTTGCCCACTAGGACTGTTCCCCATCCTCTGGACTTTCATTCCCTACCTGAAAAATGAAATTAGGCTAAATGATCCTCGTGTTTGCCCTCAGCTAACAAGTCAAGAGCCTCCCTGGGTCACTCTTTCCTCTCCTACAAATCTGCATGAGCAACCCCTTCCCTGCATTTCTGCCTGTCCCACAGCCTGCCTGTCTTCTGACACACTGAGCACATCCAAGGGACATGGGAACAGATGTCCAGTTTCACCTCTGAATAATGGGGGGGGAAACTCTTAATCCTCTGGAGAGGATGCCATGGCGGGGCCCTATGTGGGCTGAGGGGTGACTGCCTGTCTAGACCAGACCCCAGACAGGGGGCCTCCATGTCAGCTGCTGCTCATTTCTGAGAGGCCAGGCCAGTGGTGGCTTGAGGATGGATCCCAGGATGCTAGAATCAGGTGTTTCTGAGTCAAACAGTGACAGTTTACCTGCTTTGATCCTTCCTAAACACCCTCTGTGTGAAGGGGCCCTCATGAGACATGTGGAAGGGTGGGTTTGCTGTAGAGGCTGCTCTCAGGAAGCCCAGTGCTTCCAGAAGAGGTAGAGCATACACCTAAATCACCATAATTCCTGAGGCAGAGGGGCTCGGGTGCAGGGGCTGTAAGGGACCAGGGAGGGGGAGAGACATGACACGTGAATTGATGCTCTGACAAGTGAAAACAGGAGGGGTCAGCATTCCTTGTGGCAGGATGGAGGTGGGCGCCAAGGCAGTGTGGCTGGAGGGGATAGATGGGTTCACTGCCTTTCTGTTTCACTGTGGTAAGACTTACACATCATATAACTTTGTCATTTTAACCATTTTTAATTATACAGTTCAATGGCATTAAGTACATTCGCATTGTTATGCAGCCATCGTGATGACCTATCCTCAGACCTTTTTCATCGTCCCAAACTTAAACCTTGTAACTGTTAAATGCTGACCACCCCCCACCTCTCCCTCTCCAGCCCCTGGCAGCACCTTTCTGCTTCTGTCTCTAATAATATGACTCTCCTGGAGACCTCATCTAAAGGGATCATACAGTTCTTGTCCTTCCAAGACGGGCTTATTTCACTTAGCATAATGTTTATAAGCTTTTTGTAGCATGTGTCAGAATTTCGTTTCTTTTTGAGGTGGAATAAAATTGTTTGCCTATTCACTGTCCACTTTTGCTGGAGCACTGGGTTCAAGGAGGTGAGCAGTAAGGTTTGACACCGAAGGGGTGAGGGTCATTGAGAGGGAGCTGTTGAAAAGGACTCTTGAGGCATTCTCCAAATCAGGGTAGAAGCCCACAGGGACTTCTATGCCTTGAAGAGCAGCTGACAGTACACATGATGACGTCAGCCCTTCTGAGCAAGAGCATTGTTTTTAGGCTGGGCTTCACGGTCCAGGGCCAGCTCGTGGGGATGACAAAAATCCCCATGCACACGCCCCGATACAACAGAAGCCAACTGATTCTGTGCCAGTGCTGCTAGTGTTGATGTTAAATAACATTATGGTAGTGTTTCCCAGACCTCGTTAAGTCACACACCAACTTCACGATTTCGCTGTTTTCAAGTACTGCCTGGGGTTATTATTTTCTATTTTTACTCATGTTGCCTCACTTTTTAGAGTTAATAAATTTACAACCAAAATTTTGTATTACCATCCATAAGACATTATCCTTTACTAAAAACAGCTGATAAACATAAAAAGAATGATGAGAACAAAACCAAGCAGGTAGGTACTATTGCCTGCTGGGCAGCCAGCATCTGGCTTGCTTTCCAAACTGCTGAAAAGGGACACAAGGGCAAGTGCGAGCGAGCCCATGGGGTGCAAGCAGCACGCAGATACTGTCTTTGGCAAACAGTCACTTTTTCTTTTTAGAAAGAGAGCGGAACAAAATGGAAAAAACCTCACTATGTGGTTCTCAGGCCCCCTAAAATCCTGTCTCCTCTGAGAAGATGTCCCATACTTTGGCAGAACACGGCTTTACTGGGTCCCATGAGTAACCTGGGATCATTTATTAGTTTTAAGGATGATGTTTCCCTTCTTAGGGAAAGAGGAAAAGAGAAGAGCTATAAAAGATAGGAGTTGGCCACTTCAAAGTGAACACTGACTGTAAGACACGATAGACAACTCTGGAAGTCACTAAACCTACCAAACCATCTAATCTATTCTGTGGGCTTGTTGTCATCCACATCAGCCTCATGGGTTCTAAGGAGTGCAGTCTAGCCTCCTGACCCAGGACGATCACCTTCCTCTTCACCCTACTTTACAACAGGACCAGCAATCATTAATGCACTCTACGGTTTAGAAAGCACTTTGCCTGAGAATCGCCACTGAATCTTGGGTACCACAAAGCAACACACAGATACATATCTGGGCACCAATAATCAAGTGTGCCCTTGCTCTCTCACAGAACCAGGCTGTAAGCAGACAGTCAGTGAGTGGGGGTGGGGTAAATGAACGACAATTGACAACCAGAAACCACTCCTTACCCCAAATTCCCGTTAATTTATGGAAGTCCCTGACAGCAGTGATAAAGTAGCTGGAGCAATATGCCAAATGCATCTAGTTTAGTATTACACAATATGTAGAAGAGATGGATATTCGGCATAAAAGGAAAACATGTGCAGTGAACAGATTAGCTATTAAATCAGAGGGACTTGTGCATACACCTCTCATATAGAATTTATTGTTCCAAAAGCATCTGTGCCTTCCTAAAGCTGGGTTAGTAATGGCATGCAGTTAGGGCAGAGGATGTTATAATGGTAATCATTAAAACGAGCTTCCCCCTGTAGTACATGGTGAATTCAAATTTTCATTAAGGCTGCAACAATAGGGAACAGTTAAGTAAATTATGGCACACTAACTGGATGGAATATTAAGCAGCCATTAAAATGATAAATTTGAAGATTATGTAGGTACATGGGAAAGCGTGCATAAAATTATGGTAAGTTAAAAAGTAAAATACAAGATTGTTTATGTGTTGAGTAAACTGCATAATGTGGGCTTTCTAAACAAGTCCTGGCCGATGTGAATGAGGCCCCAAAGGGAATTCTACTCCTTGCTAAGAATTGCTGAACACTGTCATCACACACTTTTGCCCACAATACCCAGACTCTGATGACAGCAATGTTGTCAGTACAGCTACATGTAAATAAAGGATCGAAAACCTGATAGAGGAAGGTAACCAGCTACTGTGCAGAGAGGAAGGAATTATTGCATAATTATTTCTGAAAGTTGTTTTAAATAATGAGTTAGGATGTCGGTAAAGAAAAAGTGTAATTAAGACAGGAGAACATGAAAGTAGATATGGTTTGAAGCAAGACTGGGCTTACAGGAGCTATGTGCATTTTGGAAGCAGCTGCCCTTTCCTGAGAAAATGTTCATTTAGAGAGCATCTTCTCTCCCAGGAGAGGATTGCCAGGGGCCCCAGGAAGTCAAGGGCCACTGCACTGGGCCAGTCACCAGACGACACTGTCTTCTGCCTAATGACTGGGCCCACCCTCCTTATTACCCAGACTGCGATCTGTGAGGGTCGAGAGACTAATCTAATAGGGGGGCTGATGACCATATGTTTTAAGTCACACATTATCTGGACATCACCATCTACAAATTCATGGAAAATGACCTTTAATATTGGTGGCAGGCTATGATTTCATGCCTCTCAGTGAGCAGAAACATGAAATTGACAAGGTGGAGATTTCTGTTGACCTCTGGAATAGAAAGGTTTTCAAGTGGAACTACATAAAGAGAAAGAGAAAAAAAAAAAAATCAATCAGCACTTCTCTAGAATCAGAGAATGTTAGACCTGAGCACTCACCAAAGGCACAGAGCCAGGAGGGCGAGGCAGGTGTGCTGACCAAGGGCTGAGGCTGTGGAGAGACGAGGGCCAGGGGATTATCTGAGCTAGCGGCCCAGGACAGAGCTTGGTGCAAACCAGAAGTCTCCTGAGTGGATCTGATGAGTGTTTACAGTTCCCCAAGTCCACAAGCAATAAAGGTACACTTTGCTCCGGGGCTCGCCAGCTCTGTGCCACTTCCCTCCCATCCTCCTTTTCTTTGCTTTGGCTGCCAGGAAGCTCAGAGTTAATTTTGATGCTTAACTTCACTGAGTGTTGTCTTAGATATTGTATAGATTCTACTTTGATTTCTACTATGATGGCCTCCTTATAGACATTATTTAAAATGATGGACAACCTCAAATCTGTATTTTGAAAGCAGGTGGGTATACATCTAAATGAAAAATTGTGTAACACACTTCATGGTAAATATTTTTCACTAGTAAAAAGACTAAAAGAAAAGAAATCTTTCCTTTACCTCTTTATCTTCCCTTCAGGAGGAGGAAATCTCTGAGGGACCGAGGCCAAGGAAATCATGAGCATCGCCATGTGCACTTAGCTTCCTCTAGTAGCACTGGCAACCCCCCCTCGCCCCCCGCAATCACACCCAGCCAGGCATCTACCAAATGCCTGACACAAGAGCCAGATGGAGACACAATCCTGGTCTTCAAGAAACCCTTGGTGAGGGATGGCCAGAGCCTCCAGTACAGAAATGGCTCAGGATCCTCAATAGGGAAGAGATGTGACTCAGTTGGGGGGAGCCTGGGAGGGCTTTAAGGAATCTGGACATGAGGTCAGAGCACAGTGGTTCAGCAGGGCAAGTGGATGTGTGATGGGGGGAGGACCAAAGCAAAGGCAGAGGGGCCAGAAGCACAAGGTGTATGTGGAGCAGGAGGGCTGTACAGGGGGCCTGGTGGGAGAGGAAGCCAGAGGCAGGTGGGAGTGGGTTCTGAATGCTATGGGATGGCACCCCTAAGAGTATCTAAGGAGAGGTGCCTTAGACCCTAGGGCAGGGTGGAGCTGGGCGGGGAGAGGCTGGTACAGACGTGTAGAAGCCTTGCTGGAAATGATAGACGCTGACCTGCAGGCCCCTCACCTCTAATTTTCCCAGCTGGGCTTGTCTGGGAATCCACACTAGATCCCAAATCATAGGGCAGTAGAGCTCAGAAGGGATGGATGTGTGGCCCACGAGGCCTCCATTCCTGTGCTAAGAAACCTCTACTCAGCCCACAGTAGGGTGCCTAGCTGTGCCAGCAGACCTCTCCCACATCTCGGATTGGAAGTCATGAGCACCCATGCCTGAGATGCCAGGGATGGGGGCAGACTAGACTCACAAGTTCAGGGCTGCACTACTCAAATGATGAACCCTCCATGGCCATCCACCTGGAGGGAGACAAAGCCCCAGGTCCAGGGGAGTGACACATTCAGCAGCACCATGCTATGGCTGAAAACACAAAGTCTGCCAGGCTACTGGGGCCTGAAGCCTGGCTCAAGCAGAGGCTCAAGCAGAGGGGAAGTCGCTCCTGTTTCTGCATCTCTGGACATCATTTCCCAATGATGGTAATCACCTTGGATTCATGTTACGAGAGTTAAATGAATTCACATGCATTCAAGGTCTGGAACAGTGCCTGGTGCACAAAAAAAAAAAAAAAAGCACACTGGGACGTCACTGTCATTCTAGTTATCACAACTGGGCTTCCTTGGAACACAAGCCCAACACCCCTCCTCCTTGGCTATTGCCCTTCATGTCCCAGAGCCACAGAAGGTGGGCTTCCTGAAATCTGACAGGCCAATCCTGCCCTCAAAATGGAAGGGTTTTAACACCAACCTTTAAGCCTACTTCCATTTCTGGATCCCAAACTTCTGATTTTCGCTGCTGCTTTGGCAATCCCATGCCTCCATGTGGGAGCCCTACTCCGGATCAGCTGTTGTGCATCACGTGAAACACAGAGGGGAGGACTCAACGATCAGCAGTGTAACTACTACATTTTGTAGATTGGGAAACTGAGAGCTGGCGACAGGAAAAAAGTAGCAGGGATGAGGCCAGAGGTCCTCTAACTCCTGGACCAGGACTTCTCCTGCTGCCTTTCCCAGACACTTCCTGACATCTCTTTTATCAGACTGTCTAGTTCTTAAATCTTCTGGAGGCAGGGGCATCTATTTTAGTCGGGTCTGAGGTGTTAAAATCATACCCAGCACCACAGACTGAGTGAGGAGCTGCACAGGAGTGGCGGGTGGCTGTTCCTAATTAGGCATGCAGTTGAAAATCAGCCAAGTTCCAGGGCACCACATCAAAGGGAAGACGGGGGATGTTCATCCCCATCTGAACTGTTAAAACAGTTTCTGGAGAAAGGCCCGACTCCTGGCCGAGGTAATCCAACAGATGTCTGAATTCAGGTATCCCTTAGAGGCCGAGGTGGCGGTCTGGGGCAGCAGGAGTCTTCCTGGGTGGATGCTGCAGGCCAGCAAGGGCAGGGCAGGGAGGTTTGGTGATGAATCCTGGAGATAAACCCGACACAACACAAGCAGGAGGCCCCACCTCCTTCCTCCTCTTCTATCTAGTCTGGTTTCCGGAGCTGTCTAGAAGCCAGGAGACTGACTAATTGGAGTTCTCTTACCATCTTTTCCAGGCGTGCACAGAAACACCCAAGAAACGGAGGGTGAGCTTTGCGGAAGCAGGGGGTGTGGTACAAGAACAATGGTCAGGGAGCAGAGAGGGCCTGTCACTGCCCGGTAGAACCTGTACCACTTGCTCTTTTATGCTAGGCCCAAGGGTGAGGGAAAGGCCCAGGTGTGAGTCAGGGAGCCCAGTGTGCTCCCATCCCTGGTCATCTGCAGTGCTGGGGTCTTCCCTTGAGGACCCCTGTTCTGGGGCACCAGAGCGAGGATAAGCTCACGCACCTGGTGACACCACATTTGCTTCCCTCGTGATTTAAAAAGCCATGTGGGACCTCTTTGCAGAGCTCACAGGCCCTCTCTGCAATTACAGCTGGGTCCTTCAGCCCTGCCTGTCACTGTACTCTTCAAGGGACTACTGTAGCGGGCTGAGACCTCTGAGAGGCTACAGGCCAGAGTTCTGTCGCCATCCCCCGTGGAGACTCACTGAGGCGAACTTGCTGCTCCAGGATCTTGGCTGCTCTCAGGCTCAAAGCAGTGCATAAATGAATCTCCATTTAGAGTTGCAACTTTCTCAAGAGACAGCTTTCTGACTCCATGTCAACTGCAAGACCCCAATTCAAAGGCAATCAAGGAAGCTGCCTGCTTTTCTTTCTCTAGCATCCACTGGGCCCTTACTGTGTATTAAGGGGGCCCCCAGGCCAAACGTTGAGCTCTCATGTGGTGTTAGACAAGGCTCCTGCCCCCACTCCCCACCCCAGGACCTCTTGGTTTCCCAGGACAGTTCAGATGCCAACATCCATAAGCACGGAGTTATTTTTTTTTTAATTTTTATTTATTTATGATAGTCACACACACACACAGAGAGAGAGAGAGGCATAGACATAGGCAGAGGGAGAAGCAGGCTCCATGCACCGGGAGCCCGACGTGGGATTCGATCCCAGGTCTCCAGGATTGCGCCCTGGGCCAAAGGCAGGCGCCAAACCGCTGCGCCACCCAGGGATCCCAAGCATGGAGTTATTAACAGTTAGAGGAGTTACTGGCTGTGCCACCAAACCTCTCCCACATCGCAGTTTAGAAGGTTTAGAGGCCCAGCTGGGACAAATCCAGTCCTGACTGGCCTCAAGTACCCTAAGCTAGTTCAGATGGCGGCAGCTCCTGGAGACAGAAAGCAAATGCTGTCCCAAGGACTTCGAAAATCTTCAGGGAGATGGCATTTCACAGAATCTCCAGTCCTTGTGCAAGGAAGGACCTCAAGGGTCAGGGACCTGTGTGATATCACATACAGTGAATGGCAAGCCATTGCCAGTCACAGAACGGACAGAAAGGTAAAGATGAGGGGCACCAAAAGGGCAACCCAGGCAGGTCAAGCACCAGCAAAGTTGTGGCTAGAGGAAAGCATGAGGGGTTCTGAGGTAGAACCTCATACTGTGAGCTGCTTTGGGGTGCTTATGAGGAACAGGGGGTGGGGAGGTGCTAAATGAGGAGCCCTGGAGCTGGGCTCCAGAGGGCCCCAAATGCCAGGGGGAGTGCAGACGTGAAAGGGCAGGAAAGTGGGAAAAGTGGATCAGGAGCCCTGCTCAGGTTTGCGCTTTTACCCAAAAAGTCTTTTTCCGAACTGGCGGAAACACCAGGATGTGGCAATCAGCTGCCGATGATCTGAGGGTCTGACCCTGCAACAGTTTGGGCTCCACCCTTTCAAGAAGTGGACAGAGGATGCCCAGTACTCCGGAAAGACAGACACACTTCTACAAACAACCCAAGTGCAAGCATTTCCACTGGGCTGAGGGGCAGAGGTCAGGGTGGCAGCAGCCATTCTCAAGTTGATCCTGAGAGGGGCAGGTTTCCCTTGACCTCTGTGCTGCAGACAGAGGCCAGGGGCTTGAATGCACCATCTGGGGCCTCAGCAAATGGAGGCAGATGCAAGCCCCATCTTGGGTCCTCTGAGTATTGATGGACAGTACTTATAAAGAGGGCCAGTTGCCACCTCACCACCACCACCCCCAATGGTGCAATCTTCCAGTCTGCTGGGCACGGTGAGGTCCCAGCTTCCACAGAGGCCTCTGGCCACACACTAATGTGCTAAAGCCACAGGGGACACACTTTCATGCCAGACAGCCCTCACCGAGCAGTGTCACCAGCCCATTTCCATGGAACCCCAAAGAGCAAGCCCTTGTAAGGGCTGTGAACAAACCCAAGCCCCCTCCCCACCTGACTGATAAGAACTCTGCAGGTCAGGCAAGCTGCCTGGTTCAGCCACGGTCTCAAAGGCTCCACTCTTTATAAGTTGGGGGGAGAGGGAGTGTGCATACTGTGTGTGTGTGGAAGGGAGGTGCTTGCTGTGCTAGGTGTACTGCATCTGGCTCCTCGTTTAATTCCCACAATGGCTGTACTAGGGGTGCTGCCGACATCACCACCTAAGGCAATCACACATCAAGCCAGCGACAGAGGCAGTCTGGCTCCAAAACCCACGTTCGTTCGTTCGTTCGTTCATTCATTCTTTCATTCATTCATTCATTCATTGCCCACGTTTTTGTTTTTTGTTTTTTTAATTTTTTTATTTATTTATGATAGTCACAGAGAGAGAGAGAGAGGCGCAGAGACACAGGCAGAGGGAGAAGCGGGCTCCATGCACCGGGAGCCCGATGTGGGATTCGATCCCGGGTCTCCAGGATCGTGCCCTGGGCCAAAGGCAGGCGCCAAACCGCTGTGCCACCCAGGGATCCCTATTGCCCACGTTCTTAACTGTGCAGCCGACTACACTGCTTTTTCACCCCAGGCTGGTGCTCCCTGCGATCCTCTGGGTCTACAGCTGGATAGATGAGTTCAGGTCAGCAAGGGAAGCAAGTAGCATTAAGAGCAGAGTCCTGGCTCCTTTGTGCCAAGTGCTTCCAGAAGGTCACTTCCTCCCTCTGGTCATCGGTTTGCTCATTAGGAAGGGTAACTCAGGTCAGCTTAGGGTTTATCGGACTAGCACCACACACAGGTCCCTAAAGTCATCATTGTGGTCAGGCACTTTGGGCAGAAAGCATAAGGAGGGGGTGCCTGGGTGGCTCAGACAGTTAAGTGCCTACCTTCTGCTCAGGTCATGATCCTGGGGTCCTGGGATCGAGCCCCACATTGGGCTCCCTGCTTAGTGGGAAGCCTTCTTCTCCCTCTTCCATTGTAAACCACCCCCTCCATTCTCTACTCCTGCTTGCTCTCTCTCTCAAATAAATAAAATCTTGAAAGAAAGAAAGAAAGAAAGAAAGAAAGAAAGAAAGAAAGAAAGAAAGAGAAAGAAAGCAAGCACAAGGCGGTTTCATGAGGAAGAGGAATGCCCATTAAAGAGGCATTCAAGCACATCTTCATCTTCAGAGGGATGGCCAACACATGCTGCCAGCCTCCCAGGGCAGAGCCAGGGACTTCTTCCTGGCACAACCCTTCCCTCCACCTTTACCTGACAGTCCCCCCTTGCCACATGTCAGGTTTGCAGGCAAATTGGTCAAACCTTACCCATACCCATATGGTGGTAGTGGCAGCCCTGAAGCCAGTCATGGGGTCACTGCCTCATGCTGAGGGGTGTTGCTGGCATTGTGCCCTGTGCCCAGTGCAGCTGCCTGGCCGGAAGCAACTTGCTGAGATCTGGCAAGCTCTCTGCCCTAGCCTTCCTCAATCTGGAACTGCTTGAAGAGGAACTAATCCCCCTGGGGACTTGTAGACAACCTCAGCCTTCTGGATGGTGATGATGAGGCAGGCAGCCAAGGACCAGCCTGGCCTCCACTCACCAGCTGTGTGACCCCGGCCAGCTGCCTGAGCCATGGGGGCTTAGATTCCTACAGGTGAGGCGGAAGCGGGTGAAGCAGAGATCCCGGAGGCCTCTCTGGCTCCAGAGTCCCTCAATCTTTTTCTGTAAGAGTGAATGTTCACACATGCTTCTTATTCCAGTGCTATGGCTTCGACATGCAAACAAGGGGACATAAACGAGAGTGCCCATTCTACCCAGCGTGTGAGGTCCCTGACCTTGGCATCCTAACTAACTTCCAGCAAACTCCTCCAAAATTCAACCACAATATGCAGGGAGAATCCTGCCACCACGAGACCAGGAATTTTGGCAGGGATCCCTATCTGGCCCAGGAGTCAAACCAAATTCAATTTAAAAAACTCCAATAGCAACACTCCCTCCTTTCATATAGCACTTTCTGGTCATCAAAGCCCTTTATTATTTGGTTCTTATAACCACAGGACTGCCAACAGATCCTGGTAGGCAGAGCTGACACCTCCATTTAACAGGGCAAATGGCAGACCCAGGATGGAAAGGACTTGCCAAAGTCAGAGAGAGAAATCAGGACAATTCCCACCTGACTGGTCTTTCCAACTTTCCCGTCATGTCTTGTATTTTTTGGTGTCAAAGTGCTAAAAACCCAAAGAAGTGTTTTTTTGTTTTGCCTGAATGAAAAGTGAGGCAGGAGAAGGTGTATAGGTGCTTCTACACACAAAAATTGGAACCTGAAAACCACCACTGTTCAGAATTATTTTCGAGCAGTGATTTCCCATGAGCAGCTACTACAAATTACACCATCTATACAACCATCCCAAGGAGCATTTGGAAAGAAACATCTGCAGGATGAATGTTTTTGTGCTGGGAAACACAAGAACAGCCTCTCTTCAGGACCCTAAAAAGGTGTCTAAAGAGACTCCATGCTGTGTTCACACCAGCTCCATCAAGGCTGAGAACACAAGAGCAAAGGCACCTTGAGATTCTTGGTGGAGACAGCTGCTTCACCACTGATGCTTCTTCCTCCTGGCTCCTTCCAGGGTGCCCACGCCTGCAACTGCTGCCTCAGAGTCCCAGGTATCTGCTCAGTTTGGGGAGTTAGGTACTGAACCCCCTCACCATGTGAGTGGCAATGCAGCAGCTAAAACATGAACCCAACACTCTCACTAACACTTCCCTTCAAGCAGCCAGAGGGTGTCCCTGACATTTCTTACCACTCCCTAGCCCATGCCTCCCCCCATCCTCAATGTTAGCAGTCAGCTTCGGGACCCTGGGACTCCCTACTGCGGTTTCTAGCTATGTGCATGCTCAGCTTCCATGCCCACCCCAGCTTGAGGGCCAAGTTCAACTCCAATCCATCTAGACACATCCCCTGCAATTCCTAGCACAGAATATGGCTCCACAGATGCTCTGTAAATACTGGTTGAAGGAACAGAAACAAAGAGCCTTTTGCAAATTCAGAATTCAGCACAGAAAAAAAATTTTTTTAAATATTTGTCTACCTGAGGCAGGGAACATTATTCATAGACTGGCAGAGGGAGAAGAAACTGGAAATGGCCTTCTCAGAGAGAAAACTGGTGGACCTAACAAAAATTATTCTATGGCTTGAAGTTCCACTTCTGGAAATCAATCCTGCGGAAATATCCAGACCCTCATGCAGAAGTATATATAAATGGGTGTTTACTTCAGAATGAAAGGAAAAAAAAAAAACTGCAGGTAAAAGTCTGCAAATAGGGGAATGACGGAAATACACCGTACCACAGTCATAGTAGAGAAGCACTCAAAAGAACAGAGGACCTCGTGGGGCGCCTGGGTGGCACAGTCAGTTGGGCATCTCTTGGTTTCAGCTCAGGTTGTGATCTCAGGGTAGTGAGATCGAGCCCTGAGTCTGGGTCCACACTTAGCATGGCATCTGCTTGAGATTCTCTCCCCCTCTCCTGTGCCCCTTCTGCTCATGTTTTCTCTCCCCACCTCTTTCTCTTTCTAAAATAAGCAAATAAATATTTTAAAAAGGCCAGATGACCTTGGACAAGGTCTGTGATATAGAACAACGCTTAACAGGAGAGCGATTATATAGACAACATGCTTGTAACGAGTGGAGATGTGTAGTTCTGCAAGCGAATAGGCAAAGGCTGAATGAGCACATGAGTTGTTAACAATAATCCTTGTCTCTAGAGAGAGACTTCACCTTTTACTTCCTCTATGCCTAGTATGTTGAATCTTCTCACACAGAGCACATATTTTTTAATGTAATAAAATTTTAAAAAGAAGTTTCATATGCAGATGGCACACAGACCATCCTCTTTATTATTATTGTTAGTGGTGGTGGTGACGGCACTTGCTGAGGGTCTGCTTTGCACTAGGCACTGTGCTAGGAATTTACATGAGCCCAGGACAGAGGAGGAAAGAGGCGGCATTAGGATGAGGAGGTAATTTAGGCTGCTGGGGGAGCTGGGATTTGCCACATCTGCTTTCGTCAGAGCCCATGCGGCGCTGTGCTGTCCTTATCACTTGTTCCCTGCTGCTTTCGGGAAGCACCGGCTGTGGAATCCCCTCATCTTCTACTTAACATTCCGGTGGAACAGGCTTTAGATCAACAGCTTCTGCTTTTGTGACTGTTTCTAAACAATTTCCATTTCATGTCATGTTTACACACTTGAGGTTTAGGAAACTCTGTCCTGGCTTTTCACTCTAAGACATGCATTTTAATTATAACATGACCCCCAAACACAGTCCTGGTCATCCTCGGAGGCACTTGAGTTTTAAAGACACAGGAAAATCTGTGGTTAGAGTCTGTGCATCACAAATGATGAAAGCTTTCCCAAGACACGCAGCTGTGAGTAGGACTGATCACTTTTTGGGGCCTGTGGTTTCTCTGCAAAGGGTCCCCACTCTCCCAAGGAGCTTGCTATCTGTTCTTCTAGGTCATAAATCAAGGTAATTTCTATCAACCAATGTTGATGAGCAAGCTGTGAACCAGAATCTACCTGATGGGTGATAAGCAAAGAGGTTGCCCTTTGGGGAGGGGTTGAGCTCAGGGAAGAATGGGGTTTACACCTTGCCACCCAGTTACAGGAGTGGCTGCCTCCTGAAAGGTGGCTCCTTGCCGAGGGGATCAGAAGGGATTACAAGCAGTACAAAAGTTCTTATCCACAGGATTCCAGGTTCCAACACAAGAAATGTACTTTGGGAAATGGACTGAGAGCCCAGACTCTGGAAATCCCCGAGGCTAAAGGGAAGGAGGGAGGAGGGCCAGATATAGGAACTCGTTTAACTAGTTCATTCTTTTACTCACTCACCCTACTGAGTACTTGTGTTGCTGGTTGATGGGGAAATGTTGATCAGTCAACCCTGGTCCCTGTCCTAAAGCTCACAGCCTGAGACACAATCTTTTCTGGGGCTATTTAGTTAAGTGTGTCACCTGCTCAAGTACTGCTAGCCTAAGAGGCTTGCATTTTGGTGGTGAGGCAATGGGGAGCATTCAAAGGCTTGTGAGGCACCCAGTGGTGTGCAGGGGCTGGGCTAGTCAGGTCTCCCTGGGCCTGTTTCCTCATGTTTTGGTTTTTGCTTTAAAAAAAAATATATATATATATATATATATATATATATATATATTTTTTTTTTATTTATGAGAGACACAGAGAGAGGCAGAGACACAAGCAGAGACACAGGCAGAGGGAGAAGCAGGCTCCCTGTGGGGACCCCAATGCGGGACTTGATCCCAGGACCCTGGATCATGACCTGAACCGAAGGCAGATGCTCAACCACTGAACCACCCAAGTTGCCCTGTTTCCTCAAGTTTTAAACTGGACTCTCACTGCTGCCTTGCCACTGCACACAGGGCAGAGTAAATGAAGCAAACAAAGACAATGGGCTATAATAACTGTGGGTCCTATGGCAAGCGTTATCAAATATTACTGGTGCCAGAATGGAAACTGGACCTAGGGAGCCCCAGAGCATATGTATGCATATAGGTGTGTGTATATTTATGTATGTACATGCATGCACAGTTACAGGCTCACAAGTGAGGCACTCCAGCAGCCTAATGCCGAACCCCTCGGGCCCAGCTCCTTCACTCCTTTTCTGTGGTGGTGGGGTGAGGGTGGGTGGAGCGCAGGGGCAGGAAGGAAGCATTCTTTCTCAGGTGTATACTCATGCAAGGAGTCAGGGGCACACCGGGTGGGTGACAGGTGAAGAAGCTTTCAAAAAATGACAAGCAGCAGCCCAGTCACAAGGAGCTACTCAAGGCTTACTGAAGACTCTGCCTCTTGCTTTCGCCTAGAGCAAGATGAGGCTGAGTACTTGCCTTTTATATTAAGTTTTGTGACCCAGTGGATGAGAACTGGGGAAGGTGGGGTGGGAAAGGAAGCCTATTTGAGTGTGGATTAAATTGGAAGAATAAGGAAATCAGAGGAAGAAAAATGAAGTTAAAAATAAGGCAGTTCCGAATTACTGCTAGACAGAAAATATAACCTCAGCTAGGTGGGAAAACAAAGTGGGACGGAACAAAAAAAATCAAGTTCCTGTCTAAAAATAACTGGGAGTCCTAATGTGGACACACCATTGAGAAATACGGATTTTTTGACATAAGCTTGAGATCACAGTCTCACTTGGTAGGGAGGGTTACTGCAGTATGGAAAGGAAGGTTCTCCAACTGTGAAACTGGCGCTAGAGAACTGAATCAACCCCAAGAGCATTCCTACCTACCAGCTCAAACACCTCCAGAAAACTCAGCACCCTAGATGCTTGTTTGAAGCTAGACCCAGGGGCAATGGGCCCAACTCAGGCTGGGTGTCAGGAGCCTATCTCCAGCTCACTGCCAGCAGACCTGGAACACACCTCTCCTTGCTGCTTTGTCATCTGGAAAATGACTAAAGGTTAGGTGGCCCAATGGTCTTCAGTTATTTACAATGGTGTTCATTTATTTACTGAATCCCTTCATTTTATTTTTTTATATATATTTCCATTTTGTACTTCTATCTCATTGTGGCAATCCAGTACCACAGCAGAGTAGAAAGTGTCCACAGGATCAGATGGCTACTTCTTTTTTTTTTTTTTTTTTAATTATTCATGAGAGACACAGAGAGAGAGGCAGAGACACAGGCTCCCTTCAGGGAGCCTGATGCAGGACTTTCATCCCAGGACCCTGGGATCACAACCTGAACCGAAGGCAGACGCTCAACCACTGAGCCACCCAGGTGCCCCCAGATGGCTACTTCTGACCTAGGTAACCTCAATGAGTCCTCCAACCTCTCTGGGCCTCCAGTACATCAATCGCCAAATGATGTATGTAGACTCAACGAGTGGGAGTAACAAACGAAGAGCATTGGGCATGTGAATGCTGTCTTCTGCACCACCCTCACTCCAGCATGTTTCAGACCTTGACCATCTTGGAATAAATGCAAATGCAATGTAACCAATTAACTTCTTACTTTCCCTGAGAATACAGTGTGCTTTAATCCCAGGGACCGAATATGCTGGCAACTCTGTCTACTGGTGTGCACATTCTGAACACCAGTGAAACCAGAGGTTTCACTTCAAGCCTGAGCCCTGCCATTTACCAGCTCATACCCTGTGGGGAGCCACTTGTCCCAGCAGAGACTCGGCAGCCTCTGCTGTGTGGTGGGGAGAATACTAATATCAACTCCATGGGGCTGTTATAAAATAAAACCAGACAAAAGATATAAAAGAGCTTTGTAAACCATAAAACCCTATGCAGATGTTACAGATTAGAGCAGCATACACATACATGTGCAGAGATAGATACACAACCTGATTTTGAGCTGACATCTTGTATAAATGACTCTCTGTTCAATTGGTTTATGTCTACAAGGACATGTCTCATTTCATTTTTCTTTTGTAGTATCAGTCATGTACAGTGCCTTTCATTGATGCTGAACAAATAGAATCAACTTCTGTCTCGCTATTCAATATTTTCCATGTTTGCTCCTAAAAGGAAGGACCCTGTAACGTATGACAAAGTTGTGAGAAGGCCTGATCGGATTCCAAGGTTCAGAAACAGGACACGGTTTTTGTGTGGCACCTACCGCGAACAATTCGGAAAAGCTCTGGGAAAAGGAGTTTCTTTATATCGTATGTAAACCCCCTAATAACTGGAACTGAAGCTTTCTTCCTGCGCGTTTCATTAAGTAGATCATCTGCTCGCATTTGGCACTTTTCCACTAGCTGGGAACCTACAAGAACTGATGTGGTATGACAGCTGAGTCGGTGCTGCCAGACAGGCTTCCTCGCTCGGAAACGGGGTGGGGGCGGCAGGAGCCGGGAAGAGGTGGGGGGAGGCAGCAGCTGTCACGTTACAACCGTGCCACACAGACACGCACTTCAGATTTCACTCACGTCCTCCTGACGAGGCACCAGCCACAGGTCACATGACTGGGGACTCCACGCTCTCGTCCTAGTCAGACAAAGAGGCTGCACCTCCCTAGAGAGGTCCTACCCTCCCAAGGAATCTCTCAACTCCCCTTTGGTGCGAGCTCTCCTCTGGTGTTTAGACTGTTGGCCTCTGGGCCTGATGTGTCAGCCATCTGCCCACCGCTGCCTGGGAGAAAGCTCTGCTGTGCTGAGTCTCACCACCAACTCAGAAGGGCTGGCCACTAGCTGCGGTCTGAAAAACTGCTCCTCCAAAGGCAGTGGTCATAGTGTGCTCCAAGCCTGAGCCAGGACAGGATTCAGGGAGCCTGCTGAGGAGCTTCCTGTCACCAAAGTCCATTAAAATCTCATTCATCTCCACTTGAAAAAAGGCTGCCTCGGCATATCTTGCTTTCCTCAGGGAAGATGTCGAGTACAATTAATAGCAGGAGTAATGTTGTGGAGGACAGAGCAGGAGTAGCAAAGAGAAGAGGGGTGACCAAACCTAGGAGGAGAATACATGTATTGAGAAAACCCCATAAGTGCTGGCAGGGGCCCTAGTTATACACTGAAAGGGAGCAGGCTAATTTCCTGTCATTCTTATCTACTCTGGAGAGGGTGGCTGTTAGGACCCTCGATTGCACTCCCTTACATCTACCAGAAGGAATGGCTTAAGATCAATTACTCTAAGAGCCAAATCATCATCTTAGGCAGATGTCTTTCAACATCTAATTGGCTCACATCCAACAGTTCTATACAATAGGTCAAATCATTGTTTCCTGGGGGTCTAATTTGCAACTAAGTCTTCTTACAGGGTTCACTCGGAAGCTCCTGCTGTTTTAAATACATACTGGGGTGCTTTATGAAGATTTTTCTTTGTGGTGGACAACCTGAAATGGCTGTTTTGAAAAGTGTCCAAGCTAGAATGACTGCTGCCAATCCGTGTGCCCACGGCCAGCCATGGTTTCCAGGTGGGAGCAGACACAAGGTGGCCTCTGACCCACTGGCTTGGTTAAGCATCTCAATTTTCAGGAGGACCTAAAGCCTACCTCTGTCCCAGGTTCTCACCTCTGGTTCTCATCACAACCTTTGAGCACAGCTGAGACTCCCAGGGGAAGCCTGGGAGGTAGAAGGAGCACATTGTGCTGGAGGTAGAAGCAGCACATTGGGATGATGGCCTTACAGCCTGGCCAGCCGTGGATGGAGAGTCCCTAAACCAGATCCCAAGGCCTGGTTTGTATGCAGAATCTGATTAAGGCATATGGTATTCTGACTGCATAGACTTGCTTTAAGTATTTAAATAGTTCTTAATTCAGTAACACTTAGGTGAGAGTCTAAAACTCTCATCTCAGGGCACCTAGGTGGCTCAGGCTAAGTGTATGCCTTTGCCTTAGGTCATGATCTCGGGGTCTTGGGATCGAGCCCTGCGTTGGGCTCCCTGCTCAGTGGGGGTCTGCTTCTCCCTCTCTCTTTCCCCAGCTTGTGTTCTCTCCCTCTTTCTCTCAAATAAATCATATACTAAAAACAAATAAATAAAACTGTCATCTCTTCAACACTGGCCAGCTCCCCAACCCTTGAATGTTATAGAGATTTGGAATCACAAACGTGATAGCACGTCATTCTATGCCAGGCCCTGGGCCAAGGTCAGAGCCTGTTCCCTATACCCCTGACCAGCAATGACCTTTTCTTCAGCTTCTCCTTTCAATACCAAGGGCCTTCAGGGCTAGGCTTAGATCTTACCTCCTTCAAGTAATGACCCTAGCCACCATAGGAAGGCATTTTGCCCCTTTGCTGCTCACTCTAGCACTGGTTATTTGTTCAATTCATATGTCAATTAATCATGCAAGGCCTTAAGACATTTCTTTCAGTGCCAGCTTTAACTGCTATGTGACTCTATGCCTTCAACTTCATATCCTGGACTAACTTTCTAACTTGACCTCAGTTTTAGAACAGAGGCTCTATGGAATCAGTCTGTGTGCCCCAAGTGGCCCAGTGTTTACACAGTACCAGCAGGATCTCAATGAGTTCGATGATTTGATTCAGGGAAAAGATAAGCTGATGGATGGGGAGTGGGTGAGGGTCAGTTTACAGCTAAAGTACTCCCAACAGTCCTCAGGGTAAAGCCCAAACTCCTTCCAGAGGCTCAGACAGCCCTCCATGAACAGACTGTCCAACAACCTGTGGCTGTTTGGGATGCTCTCTTCACTTCTGGGTGGGGCACAAGCTGTCTTTCTCTCTCCCTGCAAGGTTGTCCCACCTCCTCCCCCCAACCCTAGCACCTATCTCTGAGCTTCCTCAGGACCCACAGCACCTGTGAAACCTGCTGGTGGATCCCCAGCACCACCATGCTGGTCCCCTCCACCCGGCCTGCTTGTCTTTCAAGACTTGGGTCAGTTTAAACTCCTGGGAAGCCTTTCCTGTCTTTTCCCTTGGAACCTGTATGATTGTGCCATCTCTATGGGGACCTTCACCCCATGAAATGAAGTCTGAAGACACTTTGGTGCCTGACCTGGTCCATGGCTGCCTCCCAGGGACTCACTTATGTTAGTGTCCTTGGTGCCTGGCACATGGGGGCTGCAAAATGACCCCTGAATGGACAAAGCTCTCCTAGAGTACTGCCATGACCCCCAAAACATCTATCTTTGTGCCTGACCTGAGAAGCCCCAGCAATGATGTCCAGCTCCATCTTCCTCCTGTCTAGTGCCTGTCACATCACAAACAGTAACAGACGCATCTCTGCTCCTTTGCCCCATGAATGATAGTCAGTTTGTCCACAGTGGACAGTGGCTTCTCGCTGTGACAAGGGCAAGTGGGAGAACAGAGGGCCCTGAAATAAGGGTGGGGAAGAATATGAGCTATGTTTTTTCCTGGCTCATGATGCCCATTGAATTCAACAAAGCAAAGAGAAACAGGGAGGCAGGAAAGCGATGTGACAGGCACTTTGCAGTTTGCTGTGGCAGGGCTTCTTTCCCTTATAGAGCAACACCCTGCTCACCTGCCTTCTTGTAAAAGGAAAGGCGATGGGGATTTACAGCATTCTTACCACTCTAAAATCTCAGATTTATAATTCCAAGGCACCAGTGACCAGCTAAGAGGGAGGAGGAAAGAAGGGAGGAGAGAGGAGAGAGGAGGGGAGGGAAGGATGGAGGGGAGGCACTAGGGACAGGGCCAGACCAGACCATTACTCTGTTGGCCTGAGCTTCCCGACCATGAATAGCTCCATAAACTGTAAACTTCCCAGAACCACAGGCGCCCTAGAGACTCACAACATCTCCCCCCCAAGTGAGACAAACCATCTCTGCATTGCCTGTTTTCAAATTCAGGAAAGTATGTGCTCCAACAGCCTTAAAATCATCCCTTTTTGTGTGTGTGTGGCTTGGTTTTCAGAGACAAACAGGAGATCCAACAGCCCAACTGATTATTAGGTTTGCAGTCATTAAATCAACCTCAAAGGCAAGCCTAAGATGGATGCAGAGGAAAGGCTCATTTTCATCCCATTTCAATGAACTCTGCCCAAGTGCCAGGCCCTGTGCTGGGCTCTGAGGAACCAAATGACTCACTCAGGCCCTGCCCATGCTGCTGGGACTGAGACTGGCTCAGGACTCAGAAGCAAGAACAAGAATGAGAGAGAGGGAAGGTGAGTGCTTGGTGAGCCTGGGGAGTGAGGAGGCTAAGGAAGGCTCCTGGACGGAGGTGACACTGAGAACTGACACAGGAAGAGCAGGAAGTTGTTGGAGGTGCTGTCTGGTATCCTGGAGCCTGCCCCCACACCACCACAGACCCAGGCGGATACAAAGGGAAGTGTGGTTTGAGCAAGACCTAGAAAGTCTGCACTTGGATCTGTGGGACCCCCTGAAGGTCTCTGAACAGAAGAATAACGAAAGCCATGTCTGAGAAGATCATGTGTTGGCAGTGAGGGGGAAGCAATGGCACATGGCCCCTTACTTGGTTCTTGAACTCCCCGCCCCATCCCCCACCCACCCGCCATCTGGCTTTACTCCCCTTTCTGAGAGTTGGCCCCCGTGAGGATGAGAGACAGTGCTGTACATAAGGAGTTCTCAGGAGCTCAAGGGTTGCTCCTGGTTACTAGGATGATGCATGTAAAGAATGACAGCTCTTTAAAATACATAAGAAAAAAATTTTTTTTTTTTAGGTAGGCACAGTGAAATTTTGCTCCACTTGGAAGCAGGCTTCTGTGGAAAGACTCCCCTCAGGGAGTCTAGTGTGACTTTAGCTCAGAAACAGGTTTCCAGGGTGCTGGGTATAAGCTGCCAACACCCAATGTTACATGCTGTGTAGATTTCTGATCAGAAAGGCACCCAAAGATTTAGCCAGACCCAATGGTCAGCACACTAAAGGCCTTTTGGTTGTGGGAGTTCCTGTCTCTGAGCCTAGTAGGATCTATGTGCTTCAGTACGTCTTACTGCTACTACTGCCACCATTGGAACAGGTTAGCACTAAAGTCACCTTAGGATCAGGTCAGAGCCTTGACTTTAGAGATGGGGATACTGAGGCCCAAGAGGGGCAATGCCTTACTCATGCTCAAATCAGGAATCAGTGGATGAGCTGGGATGAGCTACTGAGATCGGGAGATTCTTTCCCCTAACCACACCACACCCTGCACCAGCTCTGCTCTACTTGGCCATTCAAAGATTTACAAGGTTCTAAGCTATAGGATCACAGCTCTGCAAAGCTAACAAGATGATCTTGCAAAGGTGGGCCCTCACTCCCATACTCCTAGCCCACACTCCCAGGATGGGGGTTTCTGTTACTCTCTATAGCCCCAGGTGCTCAGGATGTGATGGGGAATGTCAAGAAGGAACGAGAATGGATGTCCATGTCCCTGCAATGGAGGAGGAAGAGAATGAGCAAAGAGGTCAGGAGAGTGATGCAGCTGGCACAACAGATCAGAGCATCAGGAATTTAAGGAGACCCTAGGCTAAAGAAGGGCCCCTTTAACCATGGGCCCCTTTAACCATGGGACTATCTGGCTCATAATCATGGAGCCCTGTGTTAAAATGCAGATCCCTAAGCTCCACTGAGAGCCTGCAAGGGGCAGATGGTCACATGATTAAAGGGGCCAAGATTGGGACTTGTGTTCTCAACACTGCCCACCTACTTCACCCTTGCTTCCCCATGTGACTATGGTACAAATGGATACTGAATGGCTCTGGCCTCATAAGTCTTCAGAGCAGCTTGCCCTTCACCCTGATTCAGGGTGGGGGACAGGGTGCAGACTGACACTCCCAAGTTTTAGAGACTGGCTGAGGTGAGGGGCCTCTGGGAGAGCAGATGGGGGCAGACGGCAAAGGCAGGTGTCCCACTGGGTCTCCACATCTCCTGCACTGCGTAATCCTTCTCTGGTGGGTCTGCTCTGAGGCCAGGCAGACCAATTCTGCCTGTAATTCACAGCTAACCCATCTGGGGACTCAAGCACCATTTGCCTTTCAAACTTTACTCACCATATTTGAGCCCGAGAGTAAGTTGGAGGTAGGGGGAGCTCATAAAATGAACCACAAAAACTGCCCCATAGGCATGGAAACCTGACTTATGGGGACTAAAGGGATGTCCCTTGCCCTCTCTGAGCCTTCCTCTCCTCGCTACCACATGCTCGGTCTAACTCCCCTTGGGGGTGTGAAAATCAAAGGGCCACAGATTTACTCAGTGTGTCAACATGAATACAGCATTACTATTACATAGATTTTTTTTTACCTTTTTTTTTTAAGGCTTAAGGAAAAGGTTTGTTCTTTTCTTCCAGCTTTAGAGATCAAATCAACTCAGAGGTAAACAGGCATTATTTTTCAATGGCAGGCAAGAAAGCACTTGCATGACTCATACGTGGCTTGCCCATTTCTCCTGGAAAAGAGGCCAGGGGTCCTCAGTAGGCAACTCTGAATGGCCCTTTATAATTTTGAAATCTCAAGTGAGCATGTATGTTTATGTCAGTACTTACAAAGGCAGAAGGAACCACCCTTGTCAGGAGAGGAGATAATCGTCAAGCATGTTTCCCTGGCAGAGGCACTGTCATGTAATTAAAGATGATAATTATAGCTCTGTGTCTAGTGTCAAACCCAGGGCTCTTTCCAGACACGACTGCGGCTTTCTTGCCCTGTGTTCAAAAACACACAAGGCTCTTCGTGGATGGGGAGAGCCTATGCAAATCCAGCCCCTAATCAGGGGTGGCTTGTATGGGCCAGGCCCTTTGGAAGCTTTCACCTGGATGCCTCATCCAGGAGTTGCACCAGATACTCTCTGAGCTGGGTCCTCTGCAGTCCTCCCTTGCTGGGGACATAGAGGCAACAGGTAAGCCCTGACCTGAGAACAGGAGGAAGGACTGTTAGTCCTCCCCAGTCCAGAGGGCTGTTAGTTCCACTGAAGGCCACGTGCTCACCAGCACCCACAGCTCTAGCTCTCTCTCAGTGCCCACCAAGGACTCAAGCACTCAGCAGTGGCCCATGCATAGCCACAGAGGCCTCTGGAGAGGTCCCCTTCCCATCCATTCTGTGAGTTCTGGAGGGCAGGAGCTTCCATGACTGTCTTTAATCACTCCTGACACCTCCCTGAAAGATTTGGCTCAGAGATTGATGTAGTACATCAAAACAAGCATTGAACTTGGGAGTCCCAAGACTGGAGCTCACACCCCAGCTTGGCTGCTAGGTGACCTTGGGCAGGCTGCCTCCAGGGTTCTGAGGAAGAAATGAGTTAATGTCTAAGAAAGTACTCTGTGGTCAGTAAAGGGAAAAGTAAATATAAACTGTTATGATAATAATCCTACACAAATAACTGGATAGCCGAGGTCCTGGAAAAATTAGAGAAAGGCCAACTAATCTGACAGCATTAATTAGAAGTCTACACAGATCGACAGATTTCCTGAAACAAAGATGCTTCCCCCGGACTCTTAAGCCCTGGAGAGGAAAAAGACATTACTCCCTGCAGACCAGAAGGGGCCCTGGCAGCAGAGCAATGGACCCACCTAGATGGAGCTCCCTGGAGGTGTGTTGTGGGGGAGGGCCTGCTCCATTCTCTCCCACGACTGGACAGAGGTGACAACTCCCAGGGTCTGAACCACTGCAAAGTTCCAGGTGTGCATGGAGGAGAGAAGACCGGTTGTTTATAGGTAATGAACTCCCCAGAAGCAAGGAAACACTGGCTGCAGGAGGCCTTGAACAGTTACCAAACCACATGATGGGGAACCAGAGGGAGGCCTTCCCCTCTTTACCACTCCCCATGCAGTCCTGGGCGGCCTCCACTATGCCTCCAAGCCTTTTGTTTCTTTATGATAAAACAAAGGGGTGACCACAGAGCCCTGGCCCCACAATCCTCCCTTCTGCAGGAAGATTTCCAGAGAGCGGAAAGGTTTTACCACCTGAGTACAAGCTTTCCAAACAGCACCACATGCAGTTCAGGCCAAAGTCAGTGGCACCAGCTCCTGGGTCATGACATGGCGTCAAGTTCCCTACAGAGACCGTGAGGCCTGAGAGTTTGATGGAACTAAAGGTACTCCCACCTCAGCCTTAGTCCCAGAGACTTCCCACCTCTGCCAGTGTTTGGGATTGAGCGTGGGGCATGGGGCTGGCATTCTAAAGGCAGCCTAGGGGTTTTCATTTAAAGATTTTATTTATTTATGAGAGAGAGAGAGAGAGAGAGAGAGAGAGAGGGAGGGAGAGAGGCAGAGACCCAAGCAGAGGGAGAAGCAGGTTCCATGCAGGGAGCCGGACGCGGGACTCGATCCTGGGTCTCCAGGATCAGGCCCTGGGCCGAAGGCAGCACTAACCGCTGAGCCACCCAGGCTGCCCCCAGGCTGAGTATATTAATGACAAACAAACCTTTCCTCCTTTCCTCTGAGTATAAATTATGAAAATAATGGAAATATGGCCTAGTTTCCTCTGAAGCTCCATTTAACAAGGCTCTTTCCACAGCAGCCTGGGCTGAGCTGAGGCTGGGCTGGAGATGGGGCAGAGATGGGTGAGCCAACAGTCTAAGCAGCTGTCTCAAGGAGGGGGAGAATTCTCTCAATGCTAAGGACCCCTCAACACAACACAGGGGCCTCCCCAGGTCCTATTAAGGCCAAGCCATCAGTTCTTCCTTTCAGGTCTACCCTTAGATCATGGGGCTGGGCCATGCCCCCTCTCTGCCTGTGCACCTATCACCCTTGCCACCCCAGGCTTCAGGTGAAGTCTGTTTTAACCCATATTCCCCAACCCAAGTGGATCAGACCATCCCCTTCCCTGTGGCCCCCAGGTACGGGCTTCTATGCCCGCATCCAATATACCTCACACATCACATGGCCACCTCCCACTAGAATGACCCTCTTGGGGGCAAGACCCAGGTGGGCTCCAGCAACCAGCACCACAGGGCCCCAACAGATGCTAGGCCAAGCTACCTCCTTGGCTTTGCCATGAAGGGCAGGGAGAGGATCTTGGTGTGGGCTGCCCCTTCTCTATTTCACTAGGCTCTGACGCCATCTCCAACCAGTCCAGTCCCATCCCCTTCCCCCAGTGGCAGCTAGGCTCAGCATTAACTCCTCCTTAGCAAAAACTCTGCAGGAGCAGCTGAGCAAGGAAGCTGGAATAAAGCTGTAGAAGAGGCCAAGGAAGGTTGGGGGAGGGAGATGGGGTGGAATAGTTGGGATGCTGTCACCCACTTGGGTGTTTTTCAGTTTGGCTGGGTTTTGACGCTGCTGCTAGCATGGCCCTGGTCCCACTTCAGGCTTCTGCTTTTTGTTATGGGGGTGGGGGTGGGGTGGGGGTAGGATCTGGCTCCCATGGGTCTAGCCCGTTTGACCCCACGGCTGCCTTCCCTATCTCCACCATGTTCAGACCCACAGAGTTCCTTTAGCCTGGCATCTTCCTCCTAGCCTACTGACCATCTGACCTGCTCCTGCTTGGCTTTGGAATATAGCTCCCAGGATGCCACAAACCCTCCCTTGTGGCCGGAGCACCTGCTTAAGCCCCTGCTCTTGCTTCCTCATCAGTGGAATGGAAATAGTCCCACAGACGGCAGGATTCCTGAATGAATGCTAACTGGTCTGGTTCTGGTTGGGGAAACAAGGCAGGGAGGATGGAAGCATGCAGAAGAACATCAAGGGAAGGTGACTGAGAGCTGGCAGGCAAGGTGGTTTTAGAAGGGAAGGACAGAACATGAGCCAAAATACTGAGATGGAGCCAAGTGAGCAAGAAATTAACAGGAGAAACTCTCCCCATGACCCCACTATGTGCCATGACTGTTGGCTGGGAAGGTGAGGTGGGGTCAGAGGAGAGGCTGTTCCAGCTTTGGTATGCGAGAGGCCAGTCTAAAGAAAGGCCTGGTGAAAGCTGAGGACAAGTAGGGCTCAGGCACGCAGCTAGAGGGGGACAGGGAGGGAAAGGTGGTGACACCAGGGGCCACAGGAGGGCAATGAGGATAGTGCCAAGACTTGAAAGAACCTCCAATCTGGTAATGAGATGCCCATAGGGTAGCTTCACGGAGGGCTCAGTGGTTAGGGCTCAGGGGCTTGAACGAATGTGCCAGTCCCTTATTGGGACTCGAGGCCTGGTGACAGGCATGAACCTACAGAGGCACAGGACAGTGCGAGTGAGCCCAGGACCCAAAGGAGAAATATGTGGACCTGCTGGCAAAGACCAAGAGGTAAGCAGGCCAGGGAGATGATGAGACCCAGTTCAAGTCCCTGAGAGCCTTTAATCTTCAGGGAAGAGTTTACGATCATTTGCACAACACTCCACCAGAACCAGCAAGTTCTGACCTGGGGACATTCTTTGCTGGAAGGTCCAGGCCAATATCTCAAACACCTGGGCGCCGACAGTCTGGGGACAAGAGTTCTAAATGCTGTGGTCCTTGCCCTCCAGGGGCCCCCAGTCTGGCAGATGAATGATGCCGCCGAGTAGTAAGTGCTGTATCAGCGTGATTGTACGAAGAGCAATCGTGGTAGCTAGAATGGGGAGGACCCACAACGAAGCTCGGGCCCCGGGAAATGACCTTCTTCCAGTGCATCATTTTTTAGGTTGCCAAGTATAATTACAAACCTGAGTTCTGGAAGGCAGAGAAGTGGCATTTTCTTTATGCTCATGCTACCTGTTTGGGGGAAGAACCCGAGGCAGTAAACCACATTAAAACACCTGGACCAAGCCAGGTGAAAGACAGCTGAAAGGCTGTACTACCCAGGAGGAGGAGGAGGTGGAGGACATTGGGGTGGGGGTAGGGACTAAACCTCAGGCACCTGCCAAGTTATCCCAGAGGTGGGAGGGCAGTATAACATCCTCGCTGCCCCTCCTCCCCCTGCAAACCTATTGTTACTCCGAATCCCTCCCTCACACAGCCTGACAGAGGCCCTGCAGGGAGAGGGGAGCTCAGAAGGGGGCACAGTTCCAGTCTGTCTCCATGACTCAGCTTTCTCATCTGCAAAATGGAAATAATCACAGTTTCCTCCCAGAGCCTTAGGGAGATTCCTGGCATCATCTACAAAAGGTGCCCTTAAATACAGCCCTCTGTCATCTCTATAAGCTTCCAGAAAGCCAGCCTGAGCCCGAGTTAGAGGAGGGTACTAATTAATTAGTCAAATAATAGGGTGTGGGGCAAATCACTGAATCTCCTTCTTCAGATTTCTGGAGGGACAGGAAGCATGGCCTTTGGTCTCCTTGGACAGCCCTTGCAAACCAGCTCCTCTCCCCAGGCCACTGGAGCACTTCAAGGCCTCCCTCTGACCTGACTCCAGCACCTCCTGAACACCTGAACACAGAAGTACCCACATCTGAACCCACTGACTTCTCCCCAAGAACTATCTTCCCCCTTCTGGGGTAACTGACTCTGTCATCACTCACTGGGATTCCAGCTCCTCCCTGTCTCTTACCCACTGCACCCCAATGGCTGGCAAGCTCTTTCACCCCACCCCTTGGCCTAGATGACTATTGTAGCTACACAACCACAGAACCAGTCCCTCTGCCTCTTGCTTCTCTCGGCTCTAATCCATCCTACACACCCAGGGAGGCATGATTTCCTAAACAACTTCCTAATGCTTTTACACCCCTGGCTCAGGAACGAGCAGTGCTTCGCCACAGCCTCCACAGTCTGTCCCACACACAGGGTGCCGTTGGCTGGCTGAAGGACACTTGGAGCTTGGCTGCCCATCCACATGAGTCTCTCTGAATCTATCTCTGGACAGGCATTATCAACAGTTTCTGTGCCATCAGATCTTTTTTTTTTTTTTTTAAGGGTTTTTAAAATTTTTTTTTAAATTTTATTTATTTATGATAGTCACAGAGAGAGGCAGAGACATAGGCAGAGGGAGAAGCAGGCTCACGCAGGGAGCCCGACGTGGGATTCGATCCCGGGTCTCCAGGATCGCGCCCTGGGCCAAAGGCAGGCGCTAAACCGCTGCGCCACCCAGGGATCCCCGCCATCAGATCTTTTAATGTCTCTCTGGGATTCATTCTGAAAGACAAAGGTCAGGGTGGGCAGGTAAGCTCCTCGATTTCAGGTTCCTTCCTTTTTTTCTTCCTGTGGCAGAATGGAGTTTTCTTTCAGAACTTTCAGGAAAGAAAAGGGATTATGAGGTACTTTCCTGAGGGTCTGGGCCCTTGTTGCCAAACGTCCAGAATATTATAGGCCCTTACACCCATGAGGGTGGGTGCCAGCAGCATAGAACAATTCTCACTGCTCTGAAAAAGTCCATGGCAACCCCCAGAGTCCTGGCCTGCACGAAAGCTAGTAAGAGAGAGGAACAGAGCTGCCAGCGATTGGGCCAAAGAAGAACCTCTCAATCCCGCAGATAGCATGGAGACCATTCTGCCTCCTGAAAGTGGCCAGGGTCCTGGGGACAATCTCCATTCTGCTCTTGACTTTGAGTAAGCCTCTAACTTCTAGGCCTCAGTAACCTAGAGCTGCTGTGACCAGAGGTGGCAGTGTCTTAGATACAGACCTTCCTGTGCCAGCACTCCCAGAAATGAGTTTGTGGGAATTACAGTTTGATAACACTGTTCCCTTGATCCTCAAGTGTAAGCTTCATGAGAACAGGGACTTTGTTTTGTTTACGACCCCTAGAATTCAGAACATGTACCCAGCAGCACATAGCAGATGCCCACAAACACTCATCCAATGGTTAAATGCATCACACCTTGTTCACTAAGGGCCTATGACTTCAGGCAAGTGGTTCTTGGCTGGGAAGAACCAAGGGAAAGGCTGTTTACAGTGGGTACTTGTTTACTGTCTGCTTCCTTTTTTTTCATTTATTCTCCATATAGACTTTTATTCCTATACTCAGGCATTCTGTTGGTGGATATTCACTGGGCCCAGAAGAGATACAAAGATGGGTGAGATGCAGTTCCTTCTTTCAAGGAACTCTCAGCCCAGGGAGGATGGCAGGGAGAAGAGGCACCACCAGACACCCCGACGCAGTCCTCCAACATGGAGACAGAATTGGTCTTGAAGAAAGAGCAAGACACAAGGGTCTCCTGCCTGACTCTCACCCAAAGGCCAAGTCAGCTCCTCTCTCAACTCCCCACCCATTCAGCAATTGGTTAAATTCAGACTTTCCAGATCTGGCCACCTTCAAGGATGGGAGGTCTCTGATAATCCTAAGGGGGTCCCAGCAGGTCTGTACCCTAGCCCTTTGGTCCCTGGAATTAATTAGCACACTCATGCATTCAATAGCTATTTACTAAGCACCAACTCTATGCCAGGTACTACTTTAGGTACTGAGGTGCCAGCAGGGAACAAAGTTTTGCCTTTGTCAAGCCCACATGTTAGTGGTAGACAGACTATAAACAAGATAAAGGATAAGTAAAATATACAGTATGCTAAGTAGCGACCAAGGTTAAGGAACAAAATTAAACAGAGAAAGGGGGTCGGAAGTGTTTAGGATGGGTTGAAATTTAAGATAAGTGGGATCCCTGGGTGGCGCAGCGGTTTGGCGCCTGCCTTTGGCCCAGGGCGCGATCCTGGGGACCCGGGATTGAATCCCACATCGGGCTCCCGGTGCATGGAGCCTGCTTCTCCCTCTGCCTGTGTCTCTGTGCCTCTCTCTCTCTCTGTGACTATCATAAATAAATAAAAATTAAAAAAAAAAAAAAAAAAAGAAATTTAAGATAAGTGGCCAGGGAAGGAAAGGCCCTTTTGAAAGTTAAGACTGCAAGTGCTCAATGCCACCTTCTCTGTGCAGTCTACACCAGTCTTCAGGAGACAGTACTACCCCTTCCTCTGCCTCTCACCAGTGTCACTCCTCTATGATGTTTTTTTTTTAAATTTATTTATTTAATTTTTTATTGGAGTTAAATTTTCTAATTTTTTAAAAAGATTTATTTATTTATTCATGAGAGACAGAGAGAGAGAGGGGCAGAGACACAGGCAGAGGGAGAAGCAGGCTCCATGCAGGGAGCCCGACATGGGACTCGATCCCGGGTCTCCAGGATCACACCCTGGGCTGAAGGTGGCGCTAAACCGCTGAGCCACCCAGGTTGCCCTGGAGTTCAATTTTCAACATATAGTATATCACCCAGTGCTCATCCCGTCAGGTGCCCCACTCAGTGCCTGTCACCCAGTCACCCCATCCCCCGCCCATCTCCCCTTCCACCACCCCTTGTTCGTTTCCGAGTTAGAAGTCTCTCATGATCTGTCATCCTCACTGATATTTCCCACTCATTTTTTCTCCTGTCCCCTATAATCCCTTTCACTATTTTTTATATTCCCCAAATGAATGAGACCATATAAAGTTTGTCCTTCTCTGATTGACTTACTTCACTCAGCGTAATACCCTCCAGTTCCATCCACGTTGAAGCGAATGGTGGGTATTTGTCATTTCTAATGGCTGAGTAATATTCCATTGTATACATAGACCACATCTTCTGTATCCATTCGTCTTTCAATGGACACTGAGGATCCTTCCACAGTTTGGCTATTGTGGACATTGCTGCTATAAACATTGGGGTGCAGGTGTCTCGGCTTTTCACTGCATCTGTATCTTGGGGTAAATCCCCAGCAGTGTAATTGCTGGGTTGTATAGTAGCTCTATTTTTAACTCTTTGAGGAACCTCCACACAGTTTTCCAGAGTGGCTGTACCAGTTCACATTCCCACCAACAGTGCAGGAGGGTTCCCCTCCACATCCTCTCCAACATTTGTTGTTTCTTGTCTTGTTAATGTTCCCCATTCTCACGGGTGAGGTGGTACCTCATTGTGGTTTTGATTTGTATTTCCCTGATGGCCAGTGATGCAGAGCATTTTCTCATGTGCTTGTTGGCCATGTGTATTTGTCTTCTTTGTGAAATTTCTGTTCATGTCTTTTGCCCATTTCATGATTGGATTGTTTGTTTCTTTGCTGTTGAGTTTAATAAGTTCTTTACAGATCTTGGATACTAGCCCCTTATCTGATATGTCATTTGCAAATATCTTCTCCCATTCTACAGATTGTCTTTTAGTTTTGTTGACTGTTTCTCTTTAACTGTTTTATACTATAAACATCAGTCCTTTACAATCTCTTCCATGTGATGGGGGGAGGGGGCACCACCAGGGATCAATATCTGGGCACAGCAGGTGTGCTGTTGATGACTGTCAAACCTTCTGAGGCCTGCCAATCCTGTTACCAACTTTCCTAAAAAAAGTGGGCTGGCTGAGTGTGTGTTTGGAGGTGGGGGGTGGCGGTCAAAAGGGAGAGGTGTGTGTGGAGCGAGAGAACAGGAGAATAGCTGCCAGAGTGGGCCATGGTCACCATGGAAACCCAGGCTTCAGGGTCCTCACCCCCTGCTCTCATTCCTGCCCCTCGCTGGGGAGCTCAGCAGGTGAGCGCCACTGGGCTGGGTGTGTGAGTCCTGCTGTTTCTCAAGAACAGGAAAGTCATCGGGTGACTAACACAAAATCTATTTACACTTGATTATCTCCTTCCGGTCCAGTAGGTAAGTCATTCTGGTAAATGATAGACCAGCTAGGGAACTCTGCACAACCCATGACAAGCCAGGCAAAAGGGTGGAAGGGCAGGTTTCAAAACATTTCAAAACAAGGCCCAGGAGCCCTAGATTAGAGGTCGGGAGACCCATTCTGCAGCTTGCTGATGTGTGACCTTGACCAGCTTGAGCTCCAATATGGGCCCCAAGTAGGAAAAGGATTCTGGGTGGAAAGGGTGGCTCTTCAGAGACAGTTTTACCCTGACACCTCCCAGCTAGGGGAGAACTGTAACCACCAGGGCAGGCTGAAGCTTGTGGTAGTGTGGGGAGAAGGCGGTTGTGCTGGGTTGGGGGGAGGCTGGGGGAGCGAGGGTAGGGGGAAGGACCTGCAGAGGGTGAGAGTGGAGTGATGGCTCTGGGGAGCAGAGCTGTGCAGAGCAGGCTAGGTGAGCAAGAGACAAATGCTTAGACAACCTGGGAGCAGAGTCCACAGGCACTGCAGAGCTGGGAAGGGCTTAGACTTAGGGGCCCAGACGGAATAGCCCTTTACTTTCACAGCTACCAGAAGGACAGGGAGACAGGGAGGACAGTGCTGCCCAGAACCAGGGGGGCAGAGATGATGTCTGACACACGAGGGAGGTGGAAATCTCAGACAGGGTAGCCAGAATCGGCCTCTCTGTCACCTACTTGAGACTCAGAGGCTCCCTTCTCTGAAGAGCGTTTGCTGGTCTTTCATGTGCAGACCTGTAGCTCCCAGCCCTGTCTGTCCTAAGAGCAGAGAGGACAGTATGCATTCTCCTGGGAGGGTGCTAAGGCCAGCTCTTCCCCACATCTGGCAAGACCTGAGCTGGTGCCACATGGAAGTAATGGAGTGGGGTGGAGGATGCACAGATCTGACCAGGATGAAGAAGCCCACTATGACCACAGAAGCAGGGAAACTGTCTATAAAGGCCTTCGTGACTCCCAGGGAGGAAGGCAAAATCTGCTTTTCCAAATGAGGGAATGGAGGCCCAGAGAGGGGGGAGCAACCAGCCTCAGGTCACACAGCAGACCAGGGCAGAGCCACACCCCACACCCTCCTGAAACAGGCCACAGCTGGAACACAGAGACTTGAACATGGTACACAACACCATTCTCAGAAAGCACGCTGCCCCTAAAAGAGCCTGTACCAGAGCGTGAAAAGATACAAAAGGCTATCCTCACCTTGCCTTTAAAATTTGTGACTGGCTTTACCTGGAGGTACCTACCAGCAAGGGGGAGAAAAAAGGGCAGCAGGCAAGTTGTGAGCCAGGAAATCAGCCATGTCAGGGCGGTGGGGTTCTGTGTGAAATGGCTTTCTCTTAAATTCCTCTTCCTATGCTATAAAGTTGACTTAATAATAAAAACATGCTTAAGACTTTTTAATGTGTAATTGCTTATAATAATAAAAATTATGGGAAAATGCTTTCAATTAATGTTTATGTGATTCATCCCATGAAATGATACTTTGCACAATTTTATAAAGGATGTTGGGGTGGGGGAATCATTCCTAAAAGGGGGCCAAAGTAAGCATACAATTCCCCGTTATTTCTGCAGACCCTCTAGGAGCACAGGACAGATGTGTGTGTGTTTTAGCTGCAGCTAAGAGCACTATTTTTGCCACTTACTTAACCTTTCTGAGACTCAGACTTGTCTGTAAAATGGGGATGACAGAAGTACCTTTACCTTATAGGCTCCTTATTGAGGATTAAATGAGCTAATCACGGTTAAGTCGTTGGAGCAGTGCCCAGCACACAGAGAAGCCTTCCGTAAAAATGAATGACCACCATTCCAGTCACCACCACTACCTTGGGTCCCAGTTGAGAAATATTCTGTGCCTTTAGGCCAATTAGGACTTCACGATCCAATCAGTCTTTACAAGCCATTGCCCCATGTGCTTCTCCTATCATTATCCTATCAAAAGCCTCATTTCCTGCCACTCCTCTAGCAGAAAGAACCCATGCCTCCATGTCTTTGCTCCAGCCCTTCCCTCTGCCTGGGCTGCCAGGCCTAGCTCCCAACACTACCCCTCCCACCTCCCACCTCACTTGGACTGCCCAAACTAGAAGTCCTTGTTCCTCCTTCAAGCTCCTAGAGATGCACTCGCTCATCTCTGTGCACCCACTACCGACCACCCAGGTCCGTGCATGTCTCTTTGCTTCATGGATACCCCTGGAGGCAGTGGCAACATCTGCCTAGGTTACATGGTTCAGTCTCCAGCACAACTGGGTGGGGGCAAAGGCTCCAGGCCAGGCTGACTAAATGTACTGTAGCGGGCCCAAGGACCACCTGCTCCACTGTCTTGCTGGTCTAGGTGGGTGGGAGCCCTTACAGAAAAGGGTCAGAGAACTCAACAGCACAGAATACCAAGTGAAGGCCCAAGTTAGGCCCTCTACTCCTCAGTAACATCTCACACCTACATGCAAAGCTGCCTTCCACCTGAGACTCACATCAGTGTTGTGTGCCCTATTTTATAATAAGGACACTGTGGCCCTCAAGAGACTAAGCATAAGTGAGAAGGGAAGCTGCTAGCCCCAACCAGATCCTCTCCTACTCAGAATTGGTCTCAGGCTAGTCTTGGGTGTCTAATGATGAGGCAATGCACAGTGACTCAAGACCTCTAGGAGCTTAGGGCTGACACAGACCTCAGAGGTGGCTTGAGCCAACCACCCATGTACAACTTAACTACCTTTGTGATCTCCTAATGCGAGCTGTCTTGCCTCTGCTTGATCCCTCTAGGGATGGGCAACAGATGGCCTTGCAGGATAACTTCATATTTAGTCATATCTCAAAAGGATTAAGACTTTTTCGGACCCCAGTTTCTCAACCCATGAAAGGGAAACCTTGAACTGGGTCAGTAGCTTCCCCACTGGGTTTCACAGAGACCTGGAGTTTTCAGGAGCAACTCCAAAGCTGCTTTTGGGATGAGAGAGGTGATGAGGGCAGAGAGCAAGGTCCAGGCAATCCATGGGCATCTGGGAGCCAGAACCTAACTCCTGCGGATGAACACACACAGGAGTCTGTGGAGAAGGAAACTAAGGCAGACAGAGGGAAGAGGTGAGAGGAGGCCCTGAGGAAATGGGCATGCTTCTCCCCACCCTCCTTTGCAGCCACAGCCAATGCGACCCTGCTGAGTTCTCTGTTCATAAAAGCACACCTCCTCAAAGCACTCCCTTGTCCCCCAACTGCTATATACATCAGTTAATCACAGGCCAGGTCAGTTGCCCTGGGGTAGGGTCTGAAAATCAAGCCGGGGTACCCCAGGGCTGCACAGGCCCTGGACAGAATACCTGAGCCTCAGCAAGCAGCCCCACAATTCACTACCCAGCTGGTTGTCTGGGGCCACTTACTTAACTTCTCTGTGCCTTAGTTTCTGTATCAGCAAAATGGGCACTACACTTTAAAGAGTGATGGTGCGGATCCAACAAGAATTCACATCAAGTGCTGCCAATGGATGTGAGAGCCTAGCAGTGGCCCCCACTGCTGTGGCTGTCATTACTGACCCATCATGCCACATATAGTGAAAAACAGAGGCACAAAATATGCTACCCAAGGTCACACAGCCAGTTTGCAGCCCAAAGTAGCTAGAACTGTGACCAACTACCTGCCATACGGCTACTGCTTTGCAAGGGGAACTGAGGCCCAGGATCATTCAGGTGGCAATTGACCATCTCAGATCTGCTTGACTCCAGCCTGGGTTCCTTCCGCACCAGGACAGAGAGGCATGCCATCTTGGGCAGAGAGGGTATGTTCTTCCTACTAGCAGGGTTATTCTTATCTACGAAAGGTGCCTGCCCTGTTCCTAGAAGTTGTGTGCACACATAAATGTTACAGCATCAAATAAAGGTCACCCGCAAGATTGAACATAACTTGCTCTGTGCCACCCTGTGCTCCACTGCCCCCCTTCTCCCCGGGGGCCCTCATGTCAGCTTGGTGAGCTGCTTCCTGGAACATTTACACAGCACTGGCTCACCCCAGCCCCCTAGCCCTGCCATCAGTCACAGAGGTGACGTTCCACACAAAGAATTTTGAGTCAAAGGGAGCTATAGTGAGGTCGTGACAGCCAGAAAACGTCCTGTTTAACCACCTATTTCCTTAGAAACAGAAAATGTGAGTAAATTTGGGCATAGCCTCTAAGCTAGGAAAAAAGTCCAGAGCAGCAAACATAAGGATGCCTCTTTGGAGACAGAATGTATGAGATCTTAACAGATCTCTAATTAAACCAATCTGCCCTGCCTTGGACCTGCCTGCTGTGGGTGTGTCTCATCAAAAAGCCAAAGTCCCACAGGACAGTTCTATCCAGCCGAGTGGCTAATCAGCTACTCGACACTGAGGTCTGTAACCGCCCCCAGGAGGAACCGGCTCCATTCCAAAGACACCAGGCAGTATCCACAAAGTCTGAGCTCCCAGATGTCTCCTTCCACTTTAGTCCCATGTTCTGCAGTGACACAAGTCAATTCTACTTGTGTGACCCCAGAAAAGCGACTTATCCTGTTTCCCTCATATGTAAAATGAGACATCACCTCCTCTGCAGGGACATGGTGAGGCTTAAAGTATGTATGTCAAAGGGCCCGGTACAGAGCCTGGAACCTGGCAAAGGCTCCAGCCTCAGATGGTTCCTGCCATTTCCTTGTGTCCCGGATAGCCCAGCGTCTAGCATAAACATACACTTCCTCTGTACTCCACCCCACAGACTGCCCTGCCAAGCACAGGCCACACTTGCCATTCTGCTACCAACTTGCTACGTATCTTTTGGCAAGTATCTCTCCCTCTGTGGACTCAGTTTCCCCATTTATCATGTGAGGCTGTTGGGTTTGAATGACCTTGAAGATCCTTTACTGCCTGGCGTCTAAATGTGCCTGAGTACCCCAAAGACACTCCTGTAACCACCACTCCTTTAACCCCAGGCCAATGCCTGTCAAATGCAAGACTGGCTGCAATGGGGCCCCGGGCTGGCACGCCCCTAGTGCTCCCACAGAGCTTGATGTTTCACCAAGCCCAGTGGAGGTGATGGGATGTGGCAGTGGGGGCAGGCACCACCACAATCATGAGGTGAAGAACACTCCAACAGCAGACTTGCTTCCGAAAGTCACTAGAGGAGAGCAGGATCCCCTCCATCAGACCCCAGCCCCAGCCCTCTGCCTCATGCTGCCCACAGGGGCCTCTATGCCAGGAGAGATCAGGAGACAGCATGAGGCCCTGCAGAAGTCTGCCCCAACTGCTCCCTGCCTCAGCCCCTTACAAAGTGTCCAAACATACTGATGGCCAGACCGTCAGGATCTAGGAACAGGAGAACACAAGGCAGAGTTCTAGAGGCAGGATCTGATTTTGTACCTAAATCCGCAGCAACTATCCTATGTGGTCTCTGCAGCCCAATGAGCTAGCACTCAGCACGGGTCCAGCATACACTAAGTGCTCAGTCAATGTTGCTTTCTTTCTTCATTGTTCTAATGCAAGAGGAATCAAGAAAATGTGCTCAAAGACATAACACCAAGCAAACAATAAGAGGGCCATAGAAAGTAGCATCTGTACCCCAAATCCCAAGACACACAAGGCACCAATTCACTAGGCCTCAAAATTCAGAGTGGCTCCCAACCTGCTCCTGGACACCGTCTTGTACTCTAGACCCATGTGGTAGTGCCCTTTTTCATGTTCCTGCCTTGTATGGGGTCAGAGGGGGCCAACTCACACGACTGTTCTTCTGTCTCCTGGCTCAGGAGGACCCACATAGGTGGTTTCCCCTCACTGCCCTGCTCATGCCCAGGGTCTGTCCAAGATGACAACCTAATAAACATCCTCTCCTTAAAGATGCTCCAAGAATTATCCTGATGACAATAGACCCTCAGGATACCACACACATGGCTACTTTCTTCTGGGTCCCATACAACTGTTTGGACAAGTTTTGTTGTCAGGGACCAACAGGAAAACAGCCTCAGGCAGAAAGTCTCTGTATTTTCTATAAACTTGCCAGAGACCAGGGGGCTTTATTCTGCTTCCAGCCACATGCCAAAGATTCCCTGGTATGGGGCAACAGATAATTTTGTCCCCAATAATCTAACCCACCTCCCTCTAGTAGGTACTGAAAGCAAGGTGACAGAGTATGCTTCTTTTATTGCCCTGGCTGCTAGGAAGCTCCAGGTAAGTTTTCTATCTCAAATGCTGTATTTTACTTTTTTCTTTTTCTTTTCTTTTCTTTTCTTTTCTTTTTTCTTTTCTTTTCATTTCTTTTCTTTTCTTTTTTCTTTTCTTTTCTCTCTCTCTCTTTCTTTCTTTTTAAGATTTTACTTATTTATTCACGAGAGACAGAGGCACAGGCACAGGCAGAGGGAGAAGCAGGCTCCATGCAGGGTCTCCAGGGTCACACCCTGGGCTGAAGGCGGCGCTAAACCGCTGAGCCACGCAGGCTGCCCTGTATTTTTCTTCAGTAGAAATTCCCCATGTATTTCAGGGGGTTAACTTGATTAATGGTACTTGGTACCCTGTATGTGGCCTCTCACTGCGCCCTGCCAGGTACTTCCTAATGTAAAGGAAACGTGAGCTGGTGAAGTGCAGTGAAGATTCAACACAGCACTGCCCTCCAACCACCACACATTGAAAGCGCAAACCTTCTTCTGTCGTGGATGGCTGGGGACCACCCAGGGGGTGTCCCCTCTACCTCCCTGCTGAGTGGCAAGTCCTATGCCAGCAGCTCTGCTTACCTGTCATGATCCTCTGGGCCTCGTAGGGCTCCATGTAGCCAGCACTCTCTCCCTTTCCTGCTTTGCTCTTGAGATCATTCTTTGCATCAAAGGGATCAGAATAGTCATCAGCAATGGTCACCTGTAAGGAGCAAGATGGCAGGAGTGTGAGTCCACCTCTGGCTTTCTGTTTCACTTATTCACAGCCAGACTTTGCTCTAACAAACATAAATGGTACCCACATCATACCGGCAAGGAGGTGGGGAGTTGGAGACAGGAAACTGAGCTGGTGCCTGTCCTCTGGGAGTTCCAATTCTTGTAGGTAACAAAAAGACCCATACTGGCAGTGCTCCTTGCCTCTGAGCCTGTGCATGCAGCCTGGCTGCTCCAGACACAGCCCCGTGGGAATAGAAGGGTATCTGGGTAGAGTAGCACAAAGGCAAGAACCAGGAGGATGCCCTTGGGGAATGTGAGTTGCTCAATGGAATGGAATGGAAATGGAGGAAAATTGGAAATGAGATAGCAGAGAGCTTAGAGATGCTGACAGGCTCCTGGTGCTGGCTGAGGCCTAGAAGTGCTTGTCTAGAGATAATTACGTTCAGCGTTCCATCTGCCCTGAATCTGGAACATGAGCATGCCTTGGGTAATCAGACAACAATTTGGTGAGATCAACGCACTGCAAACATGACCATGGCCCCAGGCAGAACCCAACGAAAACACAAAAGCAGCTCAGGGAAGGATGGGCTAAGATCCAGAGAGAAAAAGGGCTTGACCAAGACTGTCAGCCAGAGCCCCTGCCTCCTAGGGGCACTCTCCTGGCCTCCTCATTTGTCCCTTTATTTAAGAAGACAGCAAATTTCTACCACAAACCAACAGGGTCACCTCAGGGTAGGCTGTCGGGGCAGGAAGGGGAGTCCTAGGAGTGGGCCAGAATCTGAGATTTGAACATTTCAGAGACCAAGTTCCCTGGAGGAGGGTAAACATTCTTGGACTAAGAGTAAACATGGAAGTTTTTTCCTCCCATTTCTTACTTCTTAAGCTTCGTGAGGGGCACACTACCTAGTGGGGAAAGAACAGGAACCTATCAAACCCGTTCCCTGTCACAGCACCTTAGCTCTACCGCAAATTCACTGTGACCTCTGTTGAGTTCTTTGCCCCTTTGGTCACATCTGGCAAAGGACAAGTCCTCAGCCTCCTGGCCAGGGCCACCCAGCTACCCCTCTGGGGAGGGGATAGGTTAGCATTTCTCTCAACCCTTAGGGTTACATGAATTGTTATTTAAATTGTGGGTTTAATTAGAAACCACAGGAGCCGTCTCTCTCTCCCAACTCCTGGAATGTAAGGCATTTAAGGGGCCTTTAAACCCAGGGGAAGAGAAAATCCCCCTTTGTCTTCCTGGTAAATGGCAGCTTATGGCAGTGGCCCTGGCAGGGTGAGCGAGTGACCTTCAGCTGCCAGGAATGTGATGCCCGCAGAGGGACTGCAGCAGCAGCCCTGTCACTGGAGTGTGGCTGGGGGTGGGGGTAGGGGGGCTGATGGGAGGCATGGCACACAGCAGCCACTGCTCCCTGAACAAGAGCAAGCTTATCAGTGAATGATCCAGGGCTGGAGTGCCTGCCATCTGAGCATGTGTGACCCTCCGCTGCCACTGTCCTACCACTGCTTCATCATGGCTGTGGGTCAGGCTGAGAGTCCCAGTGGGGACACTTCCAGATGCTGACATCGTGATCACGGCCTTTTTGAGACTCACTGAGCTCAAATGACACCAGGCAGGGGAAAAATGGGGGTGGGGGAGCACTGGGTCTGGCAATGTCTTTCATTTGATATTTCTACTCTACCATTTGCAGAATACATTAGGGAGAAAATTATACACGTGAACCACTGTCAAACAGAACAGCTCAGAGGCTGATCTGATCTAGGTTTTGTGTCTCAGAGTTCAAGGGACTAGAAGTCCAAATGGAGAAAATGACAAGCCCACTGGAGATGCCATCTATTCTCATTTCTCATCCTGGCCTTCCTTACTGTCTCTTTCCAACATGAACATCCTCCATCTGCACTAGGAAGGGAGCAAATATTTCCCCAAGAAAAGCAAATTATTTGGGGGGGGGGAGGATTAGCTGAGGAAGAGGACAGAGGAGGGAGTAGGCTGCAGTATCCATAATCTAGAAATCAACATTCCAGCTCCTCTCGGAAGTGCTCTGTAATTTGCAAAGAGGGAAGGCTTGCAGGATATAAACCAAATCTTTGTTCGCCCTGGGACAGGAGCTCTGGGAGGCCTTCGGTTCAGCAGACACTATCTGTATTTTCTAATTAAAACGAGATCTGAGCTCAGGTTGTCAAGGGGGCCCCCAGCTGCCTGCCTTGCTTACTTCCGTTTCAATAAGAATTTACAAATCCTAAAACCAGGAAAAGCCCCTGGTCCCTGCTGACATATGGTTCCAGTTATACCTGCTGACAGTTGAAAATCCTTCCATTAAAAAAAAAAGTTTACAATTCTGTTAGTTTAAGAAGCAAATCGGAAGGTTCCTAAAATGTATATTTAATCAATTTGCTTTTCAACTTCAAAGTGAGGTTGGTAAAGGGGAGGGAATTTGAGGTTTGAGCAACCTGAAACTTGGCAAACACTCATTGAGCTGTTTGACCTTTCGCAAAATCATGTCCTGGTTTTTAGAGTAAAAGTTTAACCAGGTGCTAGAGACTTGAGCAGGCAGTTAACCAGAGCGCTGACTGACTTGCCACAGGCCCCATCCACAAGCAATGTGACTGCTGTCCAAGCTGCCCAGGACTCACTGCAAGTCAGGGGGGCTGGCGGGGGGCTGGAATGAAGGCTGCTGATTTTCTGAGTTAAAAGAAAGGGAATGAGTTTCCCCAGATAAGGGCTTAGATTCCTGCTGGGGCTCACTCTGCTTTGCTTTAAAATGCCCTAAAATCTAATTGAACAATTCAACCAAAAGGAAGCCAGTCAGGACTTCTCTGAGGGTCAGGCCACGTGGGCATGGGCGCAAGAGAAGCTTTCCTTGATTTCGAACTTGGATTGGCAAAGACCCATAGGCATCAGACCCTTTCATGTGGCCTGCTCATGGTCCCACAGGACAGGCACAGGGCTGAGATGGGTCCCAGGCCACTGATCTCACCACCTCCACTATGGAACTGGGCAGCAGTAAAAGCAGGCTGTTAAAGCCCATCAAACTAGTGGGTCATGTTTGCTTTTTTGGCTTCCTGGGATAGGTGTGCTGGTCCATTTCTGAAAAAGGAAGAGTTATGGCTAAACCCTAGGCAAGGCTTTTCTTGCTTTCAAACAAAACTGGACACCTTGGGTCAGCCTGGTCAGCTTATAAAGCCGTGAAACTGGGGGTCCTTGAGATACCTGCTCCAAACTCTTGTTTTGTAATGGCCCATGGCAGCCCAGAGGGTTCTAGAATGCCACCATGTTTGCTGCCTTTCTGACAGGCTCTGTGAGCTAGCTGCAGACTGGGGAGTTGGCTCCACATGCCTCCTTTCTGGTTTGCACATACTGCTCTATGAAACTGGTCCCTGCCAGTAATATGGGGCCTGGGTGTTTTTATCTCGGGAATTTAGCTTTGTGATAGGAAGTCGTCTTCCTGTTCACGCCCAAAGGGAAGCACTTGAGGAAGATGGGTGTTGCCACTTGACCACACATGGCCATACACTTTTGTGAGACAGCTGCACGTGTGGGGAGAACCAGGTCCTCACCACATGCTCTCAATAGAAAGGTAAATTGGCAGAGTCACTCTAAAGGACAGCTTTTGGCAAAACCCATGAAAATCAAAAAATGCACATAACTTGACCCAGCAATTTCACTGCTCAGTATTTATTCCCAAATGTGCACAAGGTGACAGGCAAGAATGCTCACTGGAGCACATAATAATAAGAAACTGTAAGCACCTGCTATATCCATCAATAGGGGAATTGCTAAATAAACCATGCTAGCTCTACACTATGAAATATGCAGCAGATTAAAAAAAAAAAAAGCAGTTGCTCTATAGGCACTCACATAGATCTCCATGACACAGCTTTAAATGGAAAGAAAGCAGGCTGTGTAATGATAAACACAACATGATACATATTTATGAAAAATAAAACAGAAACCTTTATTTAATGCAAAGAAAAGGTCTAGGGACACATAAACTTTATTTTTAAAAAAATTTTTTAAAGGTTTTCTTTCTTAAAGTCATCTTTACATTCAACATGGGGCTTGAGCTCAAAACCCCAAGGGATCAAGAGTTGCATGCTCTACCAATTCAGTGAGCCAGGCAGACGTCCCTAGGAAGATATAAACTTTAAGCAGATATCTCCTCTGGAATGAGGAGGGAAGGACTGAGACCGGGTGGTTAGAGGAAATCAAAGGAGACTTGTATGTAATGTTAACACATTTTTCAAATAAGGAAAATTTATTAATGTATTACATGCAAAACATAACTTCTAAAAAAGTTAAGCCTCTTCATTGGCTATTTTTGGTGCAGTAGATAAACTGTTTCCCAAACTTGCCTGAAGATAGGAATGGCCTGGAATGCTTGTTAAAAAAACAGATTCTGAGCCCCAATAATCTGTATTATTTAATAAGTAACCCAGATCATTCTTACCAGGAAAGTTTGAGAAGCTTTAAGTGAGAGCCAGCACCCTCCCCCACCAATCTACAGCTAAACCTCCAGATACCACTCTGGAATTTCACTTTCCCCAGGTATTTCTCTGCTGTGTTCACTAAACTGAAGCAAGAAGTTGATGTTAAATGCAGCTTTTGCTTGCTTTCTTCCCTGGGGATTAAGTGGAGTGAGAGATGACCCAACATGCCTTGGTCCATCTCCAGAATCTAAGACGTGGAGGTAATGGCATTCCCTGTGCAATTCTGAGGGCTGGCCCCACATTAAGCAACACAGCCTGGGCAGGGGGGAGAGGGTTACCAGGAAAAACCCTGCCCTGCCCTACCCTGCCCCACCTCAGGAGGGGAGCCCAGGCCTGATGATAGTCTTGGCCACGAGGATGTGTGAGGCTCTCTGTTCTGAAGCACAGACCCCTTTGGGCCAGGTCTCCCTGGCTCTCAGCAAACTCTCCAGAAAGATCACACAGGCCCAGGAAGGGCTGATAGGATGGTGGAGAGCAGTCACTGCTGAAATGCAAGGAGCATCCCTTATAAAATCACTCCAACCTTGCTAAAAAGAAAAAAAAGATGACAAGAGCAGAGGAATAGTCGCCAGTTTCCAGGAATGGGTGACCTGCACTGTTCCCACTACCCACGGGTATATCCTCTGGGCCACAGGGTCACTTCCAAGTGCTCTGCTGCTTGTGGGAACTGGCAGCATCGAGCTGCCCCAACCACCTGTTGGATGAGGCAAGGTAAGTCTCCCCCATGATGTGCTGTTTTCCTCTCCCAGGGAAGTGAGGGGCAGCACCCTATGAGGTCCTAGGTCCTTTGCAGGCCCATGACTTCTGCTCTACCCCAAAGCAAACTGCATACGAACACACCTGGGAATGCTCTACATGGTTCCAGATAGACCATTTCCTCATCAATTTGCCATTAAGACCTTATATTATTTTTCTTAACAGTTTGGGGCACCCAGATCTCTTCAGAAATCTGACGAAGTTGTGGCTCTCTCCACCACGTTTATGTATGCCTGCAAAGTGAGGGCACATTTCAGAAAGGTCAGGAACACTATGTTAAGACCAAGCCCCCCAAGAACAGCTAAGACAAGATGTGCTCTCTATGCCTTATAGGGGCTGTGGGTGCTGACTCTATCATGATTCAATACACATCATTTGCCCCACTGAAAATACACTGTGGTGTGTGACTGGCCTGCCATTTGTGTGGGGAGTGTGGGGGCACGGGAAAGAGCTGCCTGAGGTGATCTGCTAGGGCTTACAGTCACACAGCACTCAAGGCAACCTGGCCCTTTCTCTCACTCTGGAGGCCGAGAGGGCTCCTTGAAGGTGATCAGACAGCATGCAGGGCATGAGGTGGCAGCAGCCAGAAGGCCCCGTTCCTCTGTCCCCCATTAGGGGACTAGATTGGAGTCCTGGTCCTCCTTTGAGATCCACCATGACACAGGCCCTGGGGGCATATTGTCCCCATGATGGAGGCTCTGTTGCCATGCCAACAGAGAGATAACTAAAGAAACAGGGTTCTGGGGGTTTGGAGAGTACTTTAAAAGACCAGTAGGCTGTCCAGTGGACAAATGTTCTGTAGAGACCCAGAAACTATATAGAAGCAAGCTCAGTGAGAAAAGACATCTAAACTCAGGTAACTCTGGGCAACCTGCTTTATGTCTCAGTTTCAGCAATTTACCCAATTAACCTGTGCAATGGAACAGACTGTCTGCCATCTCAGTTTCACATGAATGCTGTGAGGAGCAAATGCTCAGATGATTTGCAAATGTGTTAACAGTTTATAAAGAAAAGGCTACGGTGGCACCTGCTGGGTGCCCAGAATGGAGCTAAGGACTGAGGAGAGGCTCTGCCCACAAGACGCGGAAATTTAGTAAAGAAGACAAAACAAAAGACCCGAGAAGAATCCCTCGAAGTCCCAGTGGTGACAGAGGAAACTGGCTGCATTTAAATCATGTCAATAGTTGTCACTGCGCTCAACCACAAAAAGAAAAATGCTTGTGAGCAAACCTTTACTCCCCTTTTACGCTTTGGGAAAAGTGTACCTTCTGGTCAGGTGCACCTAAGAAGAAGAGAACTTCTTGGGATCCTCAGGGCTACCCTACCTGTGTGCTGGGAGACAACAGTGTGCTCCAGGGCTCCGAGTAGTCCAGAGAACCAGGCTGTAACACACACGTGCTTGCGGGAGTGCCCTAAGTGGAAATACGAGCAAGCACCACCTGCTTGCCTCTCCCTGTTCCTGGTTTTGACCATCATAGACCAATTCTCCTTACAAGCATACCAATAAATCATTTCTGACGTGGTAAGGAAATTAATCTGGGGAAGATTTAATTAGCTACATTCATGTATTCAGCACAACTCCTGGAAATCAGATGGTGGGGTTGAGGGGGAGGGCGCTTTTCCACACTGACCTAGGACTGATTTCCTCTCCTTCTTCTGAGGTCTGATTCAGCCATGCAAAGTTACCTCAAAGTTCTAAACTCTGTCTTTCATGCATGGAGGTCAAGTGCTTCCTGTGGTGGGGAGTTCATGACTTCATAATTCAGCTATTTGGGATAGTCTTCCCCTGGCAGGTACCATTCATTTCTTTGCTAAGACCTTGGGTGCTCTATTGTGTATGCTTCTTTAAAGATCAGCCAGTTACCTGCCCACCCCCCCCCCCTCTATGTCAGGAGGCAAGGGGTGTTTCAAGTGGTCTCCACTGGTCTTTCCAGTCCTGCCCCTCCCACGGCCACAGCCGCTTGCCTAGACACCTACAGGCTTCAACTTGTTAGGAAAAACGCATTTCAAATTACAGCCTCTGTCAGCTCCTCTTAGGCCCTGCTTGCTCAGCCCCTCTCCTTCCCTCCCTCACACAGTCTCTCTCTCTCTCTCTCTCTCTCTCTCTCTCTCTCTCTCTCTCTCGCACACACACACACACACACACACACACACACACACACCTTACCCTCTCTCCATTTAACTCTGTGGAGAAGGCTCTGGGTCCTGGGTGGGAGGCTGCTGGAGTGGAACCCAGCCCAGCCCTGTTTACTTCAGAAGCTTGCTGTTAAGTGGTAGGGACTAGCTTCTAAACATCTCTCAAGCAGTAGAAGGTTTTATTTTGAACTCAAAAATAGCTCAGTCCTAGAATTTCTTAATTGATCTCAGCTAAGCTAGAGCCAGAATTCAGTGCATCCCTCCTGAGGACAGAAGCACATGGGTCTACAGTCATGATGTCAGAGCAAAAGAGCCCTGGGAGATAATGTAGTCCAGGAGGTTTCAAACTTTTATGTGTGTAATTGTGTAAAGGAAATCTCACATGGAGTCCCAACATGTGTCACACTGCCTACAGTCTGAAAAGCATGAATTCACTGGAGAGAAAGAGGCCCTGGGTGGGCGGGTGGCAAAGGTCAATGCCAGAAACAGGTAATTCAATGTTTTCTAACACCCAGGTCCACGCTGTTTCTCAAGTACCTATATGGCTATCTAATTTTTCTCTTAAAATCATTCCTAACATGGGGCACCTGGCTGGCTCAGCCAGAAGAACATAGGACTCTTGATCTTGGAGTCCTGCCCCATGTTAGGTATAGAAATTATTTAAAAAAATAAATCAGGGCAGCCTGGGTGGCTCAGTGGTTTAGAGCCTGCCCTCAGCCCAGTGTGTGCTCCCGGGGCACCGGGATCGAGTCCCACATCAGGCTTCCTGCATGGAGCCTGCTTCTCCCTCTGCCTGTGTCTCTGCCTCTCTCTGTCTCTCATGAATAAATATATAAAATCTTTAAAAAATAAGAAATAAATCAGGAATGCCTGGGTGGCTCAGTGGTTGAGCATCTGCTTTCAGCTAGGGCCGTGATCCTGGAGTCCTGGGATTGATCGGGCTCCCTGCATGAAGCCTGCTTCTCCTCTCTCTTCCTAGGTCTCTATCTCTCTCTGTCTCTTGTGAATAAATTAATAAAATCTTTTTAAAAATAAATTAATTTAAAAAATCATTCCTAAGATTGTAAATTTGCACAATCGCTCCCCTTGCCCTCAGGAAAAGCCCCTTACTGTGTCTTAATGAGGACCGCCACCCATATCATTCACTCCCAGGGTTTTGGCTCAGCACTCCTCAGCCCTCCAACAAACCCATCAACTTCCATTCAACTTCCCAGACAGTCCTTTCTTGAAAACTTCTTGCTCAAGTGGGCTAAGTGTTCCTCCCGTGGGTTTGGGGTCACTGCATAGAAAATGCTCTCAGACCAGCCCTGAATCAAGAAGGGTAAGATCAGGGAGGCTGGCTGGCTCAGCTGGTTAAGCATGTGCCTTTGGCTTGTACTCTAAGATTTTAAAATAAAATCTTAAATTAAAAAAAAAAAAAAAGAAGAAGGGTAAGATCAAGATCAGGCTTTTCTTCTTTGTAGGACACTCAGGGCTGGAAGGGTAGGAGAATTATCACTTGGAGCAGAGACACAGGATGGCCCCAAAAGGCCTTTAAACCACTCTGTGCCTCCGCTGTCTTGTCAAAATGAACCAATACTAAGTGATGTACTTAGAAAGGGCCCAGCACACAGCAAGCACTCAAGACATGTCAGGTGTGACCATCATCACCTCAACCCATCATCTGGCCTGATGGATTCCTTCGTCTTACAGGGGGAAGCAACTGAGGCCTAGAGTGGGGATGGGGCTTGTGGAGGTTGTCTGGATATCCAGAAAGATAATGAGTCATTGGGGTGACAAAACTGAACTCCCAGCAAATCCCAATCACAGGAGAACCTGTCATTTGGTTATATATATATTATATTATATATTATATATATATATATTATAATACACACACACACACACACATACATATACAGCCTGCCTGCTTCCAAAATGGGTTTTGAACAACTGAACTCAAGTCATTTTTCTTCTCCTGGCAGGCCCGGCCCTTCTGCCGCTCCCTTCCCAAGAAAGGATTGGGAATGCCCGTGAGGCTTTCTCACGGTAATAGAAGACTCTGTACAATAAGAACAACTTCTCCAGTGTTCTCACAGGAAAAGTATGTAAAACAAAACAGCGGAGCCTAGAAGCCAAAGGCCTTGTTGAGGGCTATGGTACCTTTAAAAGCCAGGCCTCTCCATGCAGGCCATGGAGATGAGCAAGAGTACCTGGGTGATGGGGTCTCTCCAACCCATGTGATTTCTGTGCCCAGAGATGACCTTAAGGGGAGAAGGGGCTCCAACCAGATACAGCCCATGTGATTGGTGACAGTAGCCCAGGATCCAAACCAAGTGAAGGAGCACTGTTCTTTGAATGAGTCCCACTAGGATGATGCATTCACGTTTCTAACAGCAAAGCAGGTTGGAGCATCTTTGAAACATAAGCAGCACTAAACAGCTGCCCTCCCCCAAGAGTTACTGCCTTTTTATTGAGGACACGCAGCATCGGCCATAATTACCACCACCGCATTTGAGGGTTCCCAATTATATTCCGCTTAATGGTGGGTACTCAATAAACAGTGATTCACTTTTTTTAAATGGTGCCATCTTCTCAAGTCCTCAAGCAACCAAGCTTCAATTAACTCTTTCTCACGTGCAGACCTCTAGGCTAAGAAACTGTCCCTGAACTCCAAAGCACTTCTCATATGTACTCAGCACTTTCCAATGTACAAGGGGAATTACCGGGGACAGAGCTTTGTAACAACACACCTGTCTGTAACAGTGTCAGTGGCTTATTCAGCCATGTGCATCCCATCCTCACAACATGCCAGGTAATGGGCTCTGAGCTGGGATGCGGCAAGGAGCAAAGGCAGGCCTGTTCCCCTGCCTCACAGAGCTTCCAGTCTTCTGAGGGAGTGGAATGTTAATCAGTTCCCTTCCCTGGAAAGGGCAGGAGCAACTCAGCCAGCATGTGGCAGGCAGAGGAATAAGTGCACGGGTGAGGTCCCTTCGCACCCTGTCCTGAATTGCAGCTATGTGGACACCTGTCTGCTTCACCAAACCTAGAGGCAGGTTCTGGAGCTGGTTCCCTCTATACTATAGTCAGCTCCAGCATGCAGTGGGGCTCTACAAGGTGTGCTGGGTAGGAGCCAGGGTAGGCAGGGATGTTAGGAGTGGTACTGGTTTCAGAGGTCAGAGCTTCAGGGCTTCCTGGCTTCTCACCAGCTGTAGGGCTCTGAGCATGTTTCCCACCTTTTCTGAGACGGAGTTCACCCATCTTCACTGGGAGAACATCTTCCTCCTGAGGTAGGAGGAAACTGAGTCAATGGACCAAAGGATAACACAATGGCTGGCACACTGTTGGCAAGGGTTAGAGGCACTGGAAAATATGGAAAGGATGCTATTCTCATCTTTGAGATGCCACCAACCACATATACTTTAGTTTGAGTTCCCCCAGACACAGGCATGGAAGCCAGGATTCAGGTGTAAGCCCTTTATTTGGGGCTTAAAACTTATGAGTGGTGTGGAAACGAGCCAGGGAAGGGAAGGCAGTAGAAAAGTTGGGTAATCAAACCAGGTACCAAGGAGAGCAACCTTCATCCAACAGGGAAACTGGGAAATCATGCACAACGCACCCATGAGAAATTACTTTACCAAGGGCAAAGGAGCTGGGGGGGGGGGGGGGGGGCAGACAGCAGCTAACTCCTGGAATCACCACTGAAGTTTGGTTGTGGGTCCCTGCCCTTGGCCTCTCTCATGTGTTCATTCAGGAAGGGTGGCTATTGCCATCCCAGGTACTTACTGCATGAAGCCCTGGGGCAGATCTGGGTTCAAGCCAGCTGTAGAAGGTCAGACTGGTGGGGCAGGAGGGACTCTATGGGGCCTGACAGCATCAGCTGCCTAGGGCTGGGAAGGGCCTCAGAGAGATAGAGAGAGAGAGAGAGAGAGAGAGAGGTGAACTCACAAGTCCCACCTGGCAAGTTTACCTAAGTGAAGTAATAGGAGAGCCAGTCAGATCAACCTGGGCTCCTGTGCCCTGGACTTGCCCAGCTCACTGGTCTCCTCTGAAATTCAGTTTCCCATCTGTGAAATGGGAAGAAGGATCTCCCTGTCTCATCTCCCTCCTGGGATTTCCAGCAGATAATGGCTTTGCAAATGCAATGGGGACTGTACAGAATCTAGGAATCAGGCCATCCCCAGAAGCCACCTTCCCCAGTGCAGGGAGCCTCCCTAGATGAAGTACTATCGGTCATTTTCTCCCGAGCCAGAGGATCAAGCAGGAAGCTCCCTGAAGAAGCATCTGGACAAAAGCAATTTTGAGGGACCAAATAGTGGCATGGCAGGTTCAGGGAGAGCCCAGAGCTATGGTCCCAATGAGCAGGCTGATGTACCATATGAGTATCTGAGAGGGCATTGCGGGGCAGACGGCACCACAGTGAGCCTGTGTGTGGACAGGCCACAGCTCAAGACTGGCTAGTGTTGCATCAAAGCATTACAGCATCCCCCTTCTCACCCCACAGCCGGGGATGTTGGCAACCCATGCCGGCTTACAACCCTTTGGACAGAGAAGCAAGTGGCCTCCGTGGACACCTTTCCTAACAATCTAAAAAAGGAATCTCCCAGGGATGCCTGGGTGGCTCAGTGGCTGAGCACCTCCCTTGGGCCCAGGGTGTGATCCTGGAGTTCCGGGTTCGAGTCCCACATTGGGCTCCCTGCATGGAGCCTCCTTCTCCCTCTGCCTCTATGTCTCTCATGAATAAATAAAATCTTTTTTTTTTTTAAATGAATTTCCTCCTTTTTCAGACATCTCTGGCTCAAGGCACAACCAGAAGTGCAGAAGAGAGAAAACTCCGACCTAGTAATACCCATGAGTAATACTCATCCAGGTGAGTTACCTGAGGATATCCACTGTGCAGCAAGAAAAGAGGTTATGGAATCTTTATGGATTAAAAAAATGCTTTTTGGCATCTCAGCAATTGACAAAAATCAGGTTTCAAAAGAGTACCTTTTTTAAAAAAAGATTTTACTTACTTTATTTACTGAGAGTACACCTGGAGTGGGGGGAGGGGCAGAGGGAGAGAGAATCCCAAACTGACTCTGTGCTAAGTGCGGAGCTAAGAGCTCCCCATGGGAGCTCAATCTCATGACCCTGAGATAATGACCTGACTCAAAATCAAGAGTCAGAGCCACCCAGGTGCCCTTCAAAAGAGTACTTTTAGGAGGATTCCATTTTTTTTAAATGTAACACTAAAAAAGGGGGAGGGGTAAGAATGAGAAATGTGTTTCTGTGCCTAGAAAAAGGACTGGAAGGAAATTAAGTAAAGCACAGCGCCCATGGCTGTGCACACTGGCTCCCTCCCTCCCTGTCACCTGCTGGTCCACAAGGCTTCTCTGATCAAGCCCTCTAACCCAGGGAATGGACTAGTAGACACACAGGACCACTGAGCTTTCAGGCTCAGGGAACACTGTTCCACAGTCACACTATGGCCTCAAAAGCCTTGCCTCCATGGTACCAACCCCCTTGCTGTATCCTACACAGAGATGCCTAATTTGTAAACATGTGATGATTTCAGACCACTGTGGCCTTTGCCCTGAAAACCCCACAATGCTGCCACAGCGCCTGAAGCTTTCAACACCAGGGCGGTCTGATTGGTTCTGTTCATCTCCACCACCGCCCCCCCCGCCATGTCTATTCACAGCATAAAGGGGTACAAGCAAATGCTGGATGAGTCAGTGAGTTAATGAATCCAGGGACGGTCTGTTGGGCCATTTCTCTCTGCTGGGAAGCCCAGTGTCCATGCACGTAAGGAGTCTCTCACGGTAGGGCACTATAAACAAGCACATTTTTACCTAAGCACTTGTATACTTCTTGGCTTAGCCACTTCCTGGCTTGTATGACCTGAGGCAAGCCATGTGACTTACTTGACCTCTCTGTCCTTAGTTTCCCTCATTGATAAAGTTTGAATAATACTAAGATTTCCCTTATGAGGTCACTATGAGAATTGTTCCAGTATTTGTCAAACGCTTAGAACCACGCATATAGTAAAAGTAATAAGCATCACTGAAGTATTCGGAAGTGAACGTATACATACATGCCTAGCATGTGCACTTGCACCTAGGCCTGCATGCACATGAATGCCCACATTCCCACGTGCTCCAGCACAGAATGGACCTTGATTTTGCTTTTCCCAGATGTGTTGTGAGGTCACGGCCAGTGGGCATAGAAAGAGAGGGGCCACAGTCTGCCTTAAGCAAAAATAACCCACTGAGCAAAGTCCAGCCAGTACCCTCACTGACAGCCAGGGCGCTGTGGACCCTGGTCACTCACACCAATCCAGTCATCTGCCTGGCCCAGGCTCTTCTTCCCCAGCTTGCTGCTCTGGGAGAGAACACCCGCCCCACCTAACCCTGTGACAGGTAGCCCCAGACCTGCCAGGCCTCAGTGAGCCACAACACCTCTCTCTGGGGATACGGAGTTACCAGAGCAAACACTGGCAGGCGCAACCACAGAGAAAGCCCAGATAAACACTGCCTGCCTTGCCTCCTTCCTGTAGGTTTATGCGAGGCCTCACCTCTATAATCCCCTCTACAGGGCTTTTTGCTTTGACCTCAAGCTTCCACGGGAAGGGTGGGGGAGAGCAGAGGACAGATGCTCCAAGAGGGGATTTCAGGGAGTTTCAAAGACCCAGTCCAAAACTCTCTATTTGTGGGGCTTAGTACAACAGGTTCTTATCTGGACATGCCAGTACTTCAGGAGTTTGACATTTATGGTGGTGCCCAGGGCCAGCAACAGAGGCACATGGCCTCTGCAGTCCTATGGGGGCTCTGCTCTTGGTTCCATGATCTGTTGCCACCTTGAAATTATTATTAATAATTATTATTATGCCCTGGTGGGCCCCACAAGTTATGCTGTTCATCCTAATGGTCTTTCAATATCCAGAAGTTTCCATGGGGAACTTGAGGCCCAAACTCTAATCCCTTCTTCTCTCCACCTGGGCATCACTGGCTAAGTCACACTCCCTGTCAGGACCGTAGTTTCCCCATCTGTAAGATGGGAAGGGTTAAAAAAAAAAAAAAAAAAAAAAAAAAAGATGGGAAGGGTAGAGTGACCCCTGGGGCCAGAATTTTGGATTTCACAGGCCACTATAATTACCAAAAAAGCAGGGGGAAAGACACAGGATCACAACACTAAAAGAAACCCAACTACGGTCTGTCCTCAATGACATTTTTGAAAGGAAAGAAAAATAACAATAAATAGTAAAAAGGAAATGGAGAATAAAGCACAATCCTTTAAGGAATGAATGTAACTACAAAAAACTCCCTAACTCCCTAAAAGTAACTTTCCATTTTTCTAATTGCAGTAGAGGTTACTACGCTTTGAGGGAAAGCCCTGGATACATGGGCATTTCAGTCCTTCCAACATTATTTTGAAAAGCCAAGGCCTCCTTTAGGTTGATGTGCATCTATGGCTTAAGGATGCTGGCTTTTCCTGCTCCCCCTCCTCTCTCCTCATTCACTCCAAAGGTACATTCTAGACCACCACTGAGGACTGGTCTCTATGAAACACCAACACAGTGCTTGACAGCAGCCTCATGAATCAGGCACAAACTGGCCCTAATTTATTAGTTCACATGGTAAAATTACCTTCCGAATGGAATGTCATAAATCACCCACTACCGGAAACGTTCTATCCTTAAAGGGAGGCAAAGGTATCTTGAACTGAATCCCAGACTTATCAATTTCAAGAGCAAACTTTGATCCACTGCTGCTGTGTTAATCAAGTGATCTGGGAGGCCTAGCCCCTTGCTGATAGCACAGCTGCCACAAGACATCCCAACCCTCCACCAGTTTTCTTTCTTCACATATCTCTCTGTGGAGCCATGCTGAAGCCAACATGACTCACAGGGATGACTCCTGGAGACAAGGGTCCTAAGAACCTCAGACTAGCCCCTCCAAGAGCCTGTGCATTTTAGAGGATTAGAACTGGCAAGAGGCTTACAGAGGTGATGCTGACAATGAATAAAGAACCTATTATGTGCCAGGCACTTGACTGTGTGCTTTCACATACATGGTCTTATTTCATCTTGCTAGTTAGTTACATCATGTCCAGGTGACAAAATCAAAGCTCAGAGAGGTTTAGTAGTTTTCTAAGGCCACAGAGCACATAAGGAAGTGCAGGCCTCATTCCAAAACTTTGGCTCTTCTATGCCACCCACGGCCTGTTGCGTGAGTTTCTAATATCCTGGATTCCTTTCTCGACAGCAGGAGGAAATCTCTGAAGAGAGGTTTGAAAGGAAGAGGAGAAAGCTCTGCCAATTTGGCTCGGATGTGCCAACCTCGGGCAAGGGCCACCCCTGACACTCCCTCAGTCAGCTGGGTGCTGGAAGTCTCCCTTCCTCTTCCTCAGCCACCCTATGACTGTAGCACACCTGTAACCTGCCTGGGCCACACCTGGGGAAGCAGCGGCTTCCGCCTGCAGCCTGTAACTCTGTGTTCCACTTCCAGCAATTTCCTCCCTCCATCCCCTACTGCCTCATCCTTCCTGCCGGAAAGATCCCACCTCCTCCTCCTCCTCCTCCTCCCCACAACCACCACCAAAAATAGCACAGCAGCACACAGGCAGAGTCCTTACATTAGAGGGAATGAGGCAGTGGAGAGGCCCCAGGGCCTCTCTCCCCACATCCCCAAACCTTTGCACATGGAAGCATCACTCAGCATAGGAGGGGAAGGAGAGCTAGAAGGTGAACGTGACCTCACCTCTTGCTTCATTAATAAGAATTAATACTTGGATAGTGCTCAGCATGCACTAAGTTATTGTTATTTTCAAGGAGGCCTGTAAAGTAAGTCTCATTTTTCTCATTGTAAAGTGGGAGGGAATTTTATGGTAGAGTTGGTTCATTTTTCATCTCATTAATGTTAAACCCAGTTGGATTTGAAAAAAACTAAGTGTCCACACAGACAGTGAAGACCAGAGAAACTGGAGGTGTCCTGCTGGTAGGAGAGGAGGCTTGGGGTCAGGGCAGCCAGCATGAAATCAACTATGTGCCCTTGCGGCCCAGAGGTGGTGGTGGTGATGGTGTCTGAGAGGGGGTTCAGGAATACTCCTGGGATAAAAGTGAACACCCCATCATCTTTGTGGGGGTCCTATCGTGTCCACTTCTAGGGGATAACACAGATGATGTGGGCCACCTGATGGGGGACCGGCGGGGGAGGGTCCTTTCAATACCCCCACCTACTGCAAAAAAGAATGAACTCCTTGGAAACATTTAAACCAATGCCCCAGTTGACCAGAACTGGGTCTACCTAAGTGGTGTGGCTATATTCCCATCTCCCCACATTTCTGTCATGTCCATCCTCCAACCAATCTGTGGGCAACAGGTCTAAACAGATGGTGGTCCTGAGCTCCCTATCCATCCTGGACCCCATACATGGAGCTGTCACAGCTCAGGCATCTTGGGCTCATGGACCAGCTTGGGCAGGCTGTACAGCTCCCACCATCTTCCCTGCAGCCTTGGCTGGGAGAACTGGCATGGTGAGTAAGGCAGGGAGGCTCCTCAAAGGCTACCTTTTCCACCCAAGAAAAATTTTCTGTAAAATACCAACCCTCCCCAGAACTACCTCCCAGATTTAAGAAGGGGAGAGGGAGCTTGGGTTTTAAAAGAGAAATTGGATTCCCATTCATGAACTCCCTATACCAAGGGCACCTAACAAGTAAAACGGGTTCTGCCATTGATTAAATGAGCTGGGGTAATAATGGGGTTCACACTTCACCATTAAAAATATTAACCTCATTCCTGGCCCAGTGATAAACCCATAAAGTCAGGGCCCACAAAGCTCTCTCAAGACCACACTTCCCATCTGCCATGTGAGAGGAGTGGGTACACCCTGGGGGTAAGCCAGGAAAGGACAAAGCCCTTTGAAAAGGACATGGACACTCCACAGAGCCAACTGCAGGTGGGCAGGAGGGAGAAATAATGCCATGACTTGCCATGGGTATGCAAGAGCCCAGGGGGTCTCATCTGTCTGGGGTCTTAATTAAAGTGATACTGTCACATGGTCCAACCTAGCTTCCCAAAAGCCAAACCTATCCACGGGCTGTGTCAACTTCTGCTACTAGAGAGGGACATTGTCTCCCTCTATTTATTTAGATTTATTTTTTTATTCATTCATGAGAGACACAGAGAGAGAGGCAGAGATACAGGTAGAGGGACAAGCAAGTTCCCTGCAGGAGCCTGATGTGGGATTCAATCCCAGGACACCAGGATCACGCCCTGAGTCGAAGGCAGACACTCATCTGTTGACCTACCCAGGCGTCCCCTCCCTCAATTTTAGATTAAGAACTGCCACCAGGATGACAAAGAACCCAGCCTCCATGTCTCATGAACATAGTTGAATAGACCACGGAGCACTTATATTTTAGAGAATATGAAGAGGCATGTGTGCACAGTGCAGGATGGGTGGCTAAGCCCTAGAATAGGACAGAGATGTGTTCTCTGGGGTCGGAGAGGATAGAATGAGGACCACACAGTAGAGGTGATGGAAAAGATTTCAACTCAACTTGAGGAAGAATGTTTGATCAGACAGAGCTGGTCCAAACAGAGCAGGATGTCCTGGGGCGCCTGGGAGGCAACTCTCGATTTTGGCTCGGGCCACGATCCCAGGGTCGTGAGATCAAGCCTGTGTCAGTCTCCACATTTAGCTGGGAATCTGCTTGAGATGGTCTCTTCCCCTCCCTCTGCTCCTGCCCTGGCAGGTGCTCTCAGTATCTCTCTCTCTCTTTCTCTAAAATAAAGAAATCTAAAAAAATAGAACAGGATATTTTGAGACCTAGTGAGCTTCCAGGCACAGAAATCTCCAGGTAGAACTCGGTTGAGCACTCAGCCAGCAAAAGGACCTAGATTAAGATTCTCTGCCATTGGAAATTCCATGTTCCTCCCAGGATTTCTGTGTAACCCCAAAGCATGAGACCCAGGATCTGAGAGCTAGTGTTGAAAGAGCTGGTCCAACCTTATAAAAGTGTATTTCTCTTACTTCCACAGGAAGCCCCCAAAACTTCCCGGTTTTAGGGCCCAAAGGTGCTGCTCTACAGTAAAACTGGCTTATTTCCCAAAAGCGCATGAGGGTGGGAGGTTAGCTAAACCTGCCTTGGGAGAAACGGCCATCTTAGATGAAGATGAGACACAGCTAAGCTAAGATGAGCTTAGCATCCCCAGATAGCTCCACTCCAAGGTGGGGACCCTGGCTACTCAGGGGAGGGAAGGGTTCAGCCTAAGCCTAGACAGGACCTCCCAACAGCAGGTGTTAGGTTGGGTACTGTGGGAGAAGCACAGAATCACATTCAGCAATGCCCATGCTAGGCTAGGTTCCAGGGACACAAGAACAAATAGAGCTCAGTGTCTGTCCTCAAGGAGGGGGATGTCTTATATGAGAGATCCCCAAATTTCTCCTATACATAGCCAAATAGTAAATATTTTGGTTTGCAGTCTCTATGGCAACCACTCAACTCACTTGCCACTGTAATGCAAAAGCAGCCATAGGTACAACTAAATAAATGGGTGTGGCTGTGTGGCAATAAAACTTTATTTACAAAAACAGCAGCAGGACTTGGCCTAAGGGCCACAGTTTGCCCACCTTTGGTCTAGTCCAACAGTTCTCAACAGGCTGCACATTAGAATTACCTGGGGAGCTTTCACAAATAGCAATGCTTGAGCTCCACCCCGAATTCCACTTTAAGTGGTCAGAGGTAAAGGGCCTGGAATCTACGTTTTCTAAAACCTCCCCCAGGTGATTGTACCATGGAGCCAAGACTTAGAATCATCTCTCTAGCAGAAGAGAGGCACTTGTAATCCCACTATTATCTCACAATAATCCATTGGATTTCACAAACCCAGCCCAGGGGAAGTGACTCGCTCAAGGTCATACAGTGAGTCAAGAGACAAGGATTCCTAGCCCATGAGCGTTGCCCTGCACCACAGTAGATGCATAGATGGGCTCACACTCCCATCTCAGAGTCTGAGATGCAGGTGCCTTCTAGCTCATACTCCCTCATTCCAGGACAATGAAGACCCTAGAAAAATATACCAACCACATTCACCCAACCCACTCTAATGCATGGGACCTAGCCTCCCCCTAGACTGAATGTCAGTGACCTCATACTAATTACCAAAACACCTCCCTTTCTTTTGAGAAACAGCATTTTAACCAAAGTTTAAAACCAGTTTATTGGCATCTGGGAGGAACAAAAGAGGACTGTAAAAACTGTATTTCCTCAGTCCTAAGAAGTGCAGCCACAGGAAACTCTTTACCAATGACACCACTAAAGACCTGCCAAAACGTGCCGCCTGCCCAGAGTTCTGCCCACACAGGACTTGGGCACAAGGAACCCCCCAGAGCCGTGGGGAATGTTGCAAGAGCTTGGCTGACGCTGGGCAGCCACTGGCAGTGATGATCTCAACGTCTACAGAGCAAATGCACTCAGGCAGACAGGGCAAACTTAGGCATCCCTGACCTTGCAGGAGCTATACGGGTGGCCAGAGCGCCTCTAAGCCCCAGACCCTCCTTCCTCTCCATGGAGCCATAGAACAGTGAGGGGATCAAGACAGCAGGGATTACTACTGTAATATACTGCAGTAATAGCTACCGGGGGCTTTGTTCGGTTCCCTTAATACTCCTAACAACCCCATGGAGTGGGTTCTTGTATCGTTCCTGTTTTACAGATGAACAAACTGAGGCGCAAGGTGGCTGAGTAACTTGCCCAAGATGGACAGTCCGAGTGAAGACTCAAGGTCAGCAGCTCTGTCCCAGATGACAGCTCAAAGGATTTCACAGTGAATCTACCAATACGCCTAGCAATGGTTGGGGCTCAGCTGTATTATCCTAGCTCTGTCTGTACCTCCACTCAGCCTCCTAGGCCACACTTGGGGGCAGTCCCATGCTGGGCTCTGGGATACGAAGCAGAATCAGACACTACTGCGATCCTGCAGGAGATCCAGGCTAGTCAGGGGGAGGCACAGGTTCACAAATAGCTGTGAGGGGACAAAAAGTGACATTTCACATCCTGTCACACTCTAACAAGATTTTTTTTTTTTAATCTGGCTCTTGTCCCACTGCCTAAAGTTAGTTTCACTTAGTCCTGACAAGTTGTATAAGAGTTTTTAAAAATCAGGTCAAACCACATTTGGAGAGCTCCAAACAGCTCCCAGAATTTTATCCTTCGCTTACTCTGCAGTCTGGGCTTGGCTGTCCGGCTCCCACTCTCTCCCGCCCTGTGCCCCCATAGATGTGTGCTCCCGCCCATGCATTCCAAGCACGCCAGCGTTCAGCAGCCACAGAACAGGGTGGGTACACAGGCAGGCTGGAAGGGATCACCAGACTTTTAAGAGTGCCATGAGGCAGGCCTTTTCTTGTAAAAGCAATGGACCCAGGAGCCCCAGTCACCAACTCTTTCCATGTCAGAGGTCTCTGACTCTTCCCAAATATCCATGAAGTCATCACACCATGATTATAAACTTCCTAAACTGGAGCTCCAAGGTGGGGCCCATGTCCATGCAGCTTTCCAGTACCTGTGTCTCATGCAGGGCCCAGCACACAAAAAGGTGCTCAGTAAATGAAAAAATAAATTTTACCAGTGAGGAAACTGGCTCAGAGAGATTAAGAAACTTGCCCAAGGTCACACAGTGAAGGGAGACAGCAGGCCTGCCTGGGGACAAGGAGAAACTGGGTGTAGAGAGTGATAGTGGGCAGGGTCCATGGGTGGTGGTGACTGGAAGATGACAAGAAGAGGGGAGAAAGGCAGATAAAGCCCCAGGGAGGAAGGGCCTGACCAAGAGAGAACAAAGACAGGCACCAGTAGCAGGCTAGAGAAGAGCCAGAGGGAGTGAGAAGATAGAAGTTTTTGAGACAGATTGTCAGCTGTGAAGAACAGGTTTCTAAACTCTTGAAGCTTATCAGGCAGGGCTGGCAGGAGGGCGTGACAACCCAGGACAATACTGTGCAGGAAAGGGTTTGCCACAGATGGTTTTCTTCCCTCGAAAAATGTAGATAACTTGTTAGAATGATGAGAAGCATCCTTAAGATAATGTGCTCTGTCAAATGCTGCTGTAAGGCCTTTATGCCTGTGATACGGTCCCCAAACCAGGTGACTGGAGTCTTAAAAAAAATTCAAAACTCTGTTCTGTCATTTGCATCTAAATCAGAAGATAACTGATAAAACGGGCTCTTTTACAAAAAAGTGCACTTTGAATGAGAAGCCCAAGAGAAAGCTGAGAGTAGGACTTTCTTACAGTAAAGGGACACCTGGGTGGCTCAGCAGTTGAATGCCTTCCTTTAGCCCAGGGCATGATCCCGGAGTCCCAGGATCGAGTCCCACATCAGGCTCCCTGCATGGAGCCGGCTTCTCTCTCTCTGCCTATGTCTCTGCCTCTCTCTCTCTCTGTGTCTCTCATGAATACATAAATAAAACCTTAAAAAAAAAAAAGACTTCCTTTCGGTATGGCAATGACTCTGTCATTAGCCTGTTTGTGCTGCAGCAGATTTCAAGGTTGCTAGATCCAAAGAAAAGGGGTCACAGCCAGGGCCAAAGACTGTATCCTATTTTGTGGCAAAGCAGTATGTGAATGAATGGATTCCATGCTTCTTGGCTCAGGCACTCTGATTTTACAACCCTCTGCCCCTCCCTCCCTGGGCCCTCCCCCATCTACAGAGCAGAGGTCACAGAGCCACATGGTCCCCTTGTAATCCCTACTTCCTGTAGATGCCAGTCTGGCTTTCTGAACAACCTCTTTAATTTGACCACACAACCCGCAGTTGCCCGGAAACGACTCTGGGGTAAGAAGCAGTTCAGGGAAGCTCAACTACCTTTAAGGCCGAGACGACCCCTCACTGGGGCCTGCCATCAACAGCCAGCCCTGGCAGGGGCCGTGCACAGGGAGACCCGGTTCTGATAGGCCAAACCCTCTCCAAGGTGGCTTACAAGTGAAAGGAAAGGGGAGAGCCCGAGGAATTCCGCCAGGGGGCTCCTGACAAGTCTGGCAGCTGGTGCTCTGCCCTCCACAAATCCCTGGGCCATAGTTTTATTTTAAGCCAGAATCGCTGGTTCGGGTTCTGAGGCCACACTTTAGAGCTGAGCCACGGATAGCAGCGTTGAGAGCAGCCCAATTCTCGCAATAAAACTGTTCCCAAAAGACAAGACTTGTTATTTGTCCTCAGAAATTCGCAAATTACCCCCACAGTTCCTCCCCTGAACCTCAGTTCCCTCAGAGAAATGCACACAGTGGCTGAATTTCAGACAGGCAGAGAGAGCCGGGCAATGCTAGCTCGTAGTCCTGCCTGGGCTGCTGGCTGGCAGCGTGTCTGACTCCGGGGGAAATCTCAGCAGCCCTCATGGGGAGAACAGAGCGCTGGTCACCTGAGGGCTGTCGGGAGGAAATAAGACTGTGTGTGTGAAGCCACACAAAGGTCAATGAGGCCATTATCACTGAAGCCAGGCTGCAGAAGGATGCCTCCTCAGACGTGAATTAGCATATGTGAGGTGGAGGAGGGGATGCAGAGAAGGGACAAGTGCCTGGGCTCAGACCACTCTACTGAAGGACATGAGGCAATCTCCTGCAAAGCTGTCCTGGCCACTGAGCTCCACACTGGTGAGGGTGGGCAGCTCTCTCTCCCGGGTTCTGGTGGAAGTGAGGGACAGAGCAGTAAAGAAACCAGGTGATAATGTCAGGTGGGTGTACAGCCAAGACTTGTCGAAATGGAGTCTGGGGTAGATTCTGAGGGCTCTGCTTTGGGGCTTTACTGGAAATGAAGAACATGTCAATGTTTTGAAGTGCAGGGGTAACATGCTCAGCAGGATGAGGGGTGATGCACTGGATGCGGGGCACTTGTGGGGTGTGGCATGGGAATGCGGCCATACTGGGGAAAGGCAACAGGGCTGAACTAGAAGACACCTGCCCCAGAGATGTTTACAGGAAAGTTAACTTCGAAGACTCGGTGGTGGGACCAGAACAGGTGAAGTCTTAGGACATTTATCCTAGTTTAAGTCCTCTCTTCTCCAGGCTAAAGTGCCACAGCTTCACTTCTTCCAGCCAAGGATGGAGGGCCTTAGTGCAGTCACCACCAGGTGCTCTGTTTTTTCTCTACATACTAAGAAATGGACCCTTCTCACCAGATACCCAGAAAGCCCTTTTCACTGATCACTTTACCTTTGCCTGTAAGGGCTCTAGAGGCCTGAGCTGCCTTTCACACCATCACGCACATGTACGGATGAATCTACCACCCAGCAAGGAGCTCTGTGCAGCAGTGGGACTAAGTCATGACACTGCACAACTACACATGAGGTGGGGCAGGCAGACACAAGTAAGGCCCAAAGGCAATACCCCCAGGTGGGGAGCAGAAGAGAAAGACTGTGCCCGAGTTTTGCTGAGTGACAGGATCTGAGCTGAACCTGAGTTTGCTAGGCAGGATGAGGTGGTGGGAGGGACAGGCCATGCCAGCCTCAGGAATGGGCATGGGCAAAGCTGCAGAGAAGTAAAAATTCAGTGAGTTTAGGGAAGGATGCTCTCCAGCCTAGCAGGAAAAGGAAACAGGGACCACCTTCTATGGGCCCTTGAATGCCAGGTTATAGCAACTCAACTTTATTCCAGAAGGCAGGAGGAAGTCACCAAAGATTCTGAGAAGCCAAGTAACCAGATCACAGTTGCACTTCTACTGGAGGCGTGTAATGTCAGCTGTCCTTCGTAACAGGGTTGTAGGTGGGGCCGGCTCTGAATGCACAAAGCACTGCAGAGGAGATGGTTACGGTAGGAACCTGTGGATTGCCAAACTGTAGCCAGCCACAGTAAGCTTTTAAACACAGGTTTTATGAATAGTGCTTTGGGCCTCAGTGGAAACAACCTCATTCTCTACCTATTTCCTTTCTCATTCTTCAATTTTCTCCCGAGTTTCTGAGTATGGATCTCATGAGGAAGTCATTAGCAGGAGCTGCAGTCTGTTCTAATTATAAAGCATGCTATCAGTGCCAAGGCAGACGAGGGGATCATGCCCACATCTGGCCTCACAAAGACACCAGGGTGCGGGGTTAAAGCAGGCCAACGGTGGGACAAATGCCATGTCTGTCCTGCGCTGGGGTGTTGCACCAGTTACTTACACTCCTGTGCCTGGATCATGAAAGCACCTACAACGAGGGTTGTTGCCAGAATGAAGCAAAGAAGAGCTTAGCACAGCACCTGGCACAAAGTAGGAGCTTAGTACGCATTAGGGAAATCACCCATTATCTTTGGTTGTCATTTAACTGCAAACCTCAACTCCAAACTGTGCACATGCCCTTTAATTACTTAGGGACTGTTGTGTGATGACTAATATACTGGGTTGGGAGTAGGGAGGCCCAGCCCTGCTCAGGGGGCTCCCTGATTTTGGGTGATTTCCAGCAATTCTCTTCTCTACCCACAAGGCCCGCTCTCTCTGCCTCCTGGAGCAGCTGAGACAATACCAATGTGAGGACCCAGGGCAAACTATAAAGCACCCACGTGAGGGGTCAGTGCTCCCCTGGCTTCAACTCCAGCTAGGAGTGTAAGAAGGGATCTGCCTCAGTGGGAGAGGCATTTCCAACTTGCCCATCTGTTGGCTTCCCTCAGAAATCACTGTGACAGGCTCTTCGAAGGCCAGCCCAAGGAAGCAGATGCCACAGCCAGAACAGCAGGGGCTCATTTCCAGCCTGGCCAAGCATGGGCTTTCCTGGGGTGACACAGCCCAGCCTAGAAATCAAATTCCTGTTAATTCCCAGTATGGGCAGGGCCCTAAGTTTTCCCTGCATCCCTATGGTAACAAAGGCCCAACCAGGAGCCTCTTAGATCCATTACCACTGTTATAGAACCACACCACTTTGGCCAGGCCCCTGGAGCCCCTCAAATGCCTCTCACTGCCAGATCACCCATAGCCCCACCTGTTCTCTCTTTTTTTTTTTAATATTTTATTTATTTATTCATGAGAAGACACAGAGAGAGAGAAAGGCGGAGACACAGGCAGAGGGAGAAGCAGGCTCCATGCAGGGAGCCCGATGTGGGACTCGATCCTGGGTCTCCAGGATCACACCCTAGGCCGAAGGCAGGCACTAAACCGCTGAGCCACCTAGGGATCCTTCCCACCTGTTCTCGTTATGAGCTCCAAGCCTGTACCTTTCCCACCTGTAGTTCTATGATTTGGGTCAAGCTATGCTCTCCGCCTGGAGTACTCATTCTTTCCCCAGCCACTTTTCAGAGCCAGACTGAAACCTACTCCCATCTCCTCAAAGGAGCCTGCCCAGATCCCCCTCCAAGAATCAATCTGATGCCCCTGAAAAAAACAAAAATCCAATGCCCCTGGAACCCTGACCATCTTGCCATGCAGTGGAAAGCCTTGTGTCTGCTGCCCTGCCCCTAGTTTCTTTCCACCTGCTCCACAATGCCCTGTTCTATATTCCCCACTGTGCCTGTGCCAAGGGGCTCACCCAGCACCCATGTAGGGAACTGAACCTCTAATCTCCCCACCAACCCTCACGGACAAGTTAACTGCTCTCCATACTCAGACTCCAGGGACTGACATCTTAACCATGCATTTCTCAGTCTGGAAACCGTGAGTTGCATCCTCCCTGGAAAAGCGGTCTCTGGGGGCAGAGGGGCCAAATCACTTAGCTGAGTGGTCAGCTGCCTTGAGGCAGGAGAAGCCCAAGGTGACTGAGTCTGGGACTGCGTAGTGGGAAGGAGAGAATCTGAAGGTCAGTGGTATTCCCGCCACCCACCCCCACCCCCACCCCCCAACACAGGAACCATCAACTGAGTCAGCAGGTCCCGGGAAGAGCTGGGGCAGGCGCCTTTAATCCTCCCAGAACACGCTGGCAACAGGGAAAGCTCAGAGGGCCTCACGTCGAGGCCACAGCCCCTATGCTGAAGCCAGCAAGCTGAGGCGGTGACCTGGAGAGGCAGGCAAGCCCTGGCTCTGCCTGGCAGCCCACTCCAGCCTGCCACTGCACATAAATTATAGGGAGGAGGCCGATGGCCAACTGGCTTCAAGGCCAGCCCTGCCTTCTCTCCAGCACAAGGAAGCTTTGTGCAGCTCAACACCTCATTATCTGGCATCTCAGCCACACCGGAAAGGGCAAATAATGGGGTAAGCGCGACACATGTTGTACAGACGTCCCTCCCTGCGCAAACCTGTCCTAGAGTCCCCACTCCCGATGGGGTAAGGCTCAACTAACTCCTTTGTATGGTATGTGCAGTCCTCCAACCTGGCCACAGATCTTTCCAGGAAAACCTCCTCCTGGTCTAATTTATTTATTCATTCAAGAAATCTTTGTTGAGCACCTACTATATGCTGGGCATGATGCTGAAGGAGCTGAAGGATCCTTAGGTCCCACCACCCCAAAGCCTGTGTAGATCCCATACAAGCTCCTACCTTGGAACTGTGCCTACAGGAGGTGCTCAATACTTGGTAGCTGTTATCGATCCCACTTGCCCCTAAAGAGGGAGGAAGTTGCTCTTCTCAGATGCCACTTGCCCACTTCCTTGTAAATCTTACCAGCACACACTAGAAAGGTAGGCACCAAAGTCACTCTGCTTGTTGGCGGCCCACCAAATACCTATCATTTAGAGTGTGCTGGCTGTTCTGGAGGGCACTGAGGCTTGGGGTGTTACCCTATTCTGGAGTTACTGAAGTCTGGGGACCTGGGGTTTCATGATACACGGGATCCTAAATCAACTTCCGTGAGGCCACTCGTATGACAAGCATCCCCACGCCCACTCCAAGCTGTGTAAAGTATTCTCACTGCTACTCTCCTAGAGCTGTGACATATTTGACTGACTGCTCCTAGCAGGAGCATGGACATGGGTATAGAAAGAAAGGAAGGGTGGGAGATCAGGACGCCTCCTCAACAACTGAGTTGAACTGGTAAGGATGAAGAGGATAAAGGTACAATGCATGTAAAGATAGAGGGGCACATGGATAAAATCCTCGTAGAAGGCAAGAGGTTTCCAGCTGGTGGGCCAGGAAACATGAAGCAATGGGAAGCCTTTCAGAGAGGTAAGGGTCAGCTTGAAATTCATGCTATGAGTCTAAACATCATAGAAGCCAATGAAGACTGTTTAAGTAAAGACATGTCCAGAGTCACTTTTGAAAGACAGAAGATGAAGGATCAACCAGAAGAGTCAAGACTTAAGCACGGTGGGATGTCAGGTATGGGGTTTTTCTCTTGACAGCATTTGAAAAAGCTGTTAACAGTAAGCAATCTGACAATATATCAATTTCCTATAACTTTATAATGAGCCAGGCTGTACAAAAAGAGAGATTGCACACAAAACAACATAGTTGCAGGAAAATATGGTGCATCTTTAAAAGACTTATACTTTTTGATGTGAGAAGGAGGACAACTTCTGTGCAACTAAGTAATGATCAAAGATCTCATGGCATGTTGAGGTCAGAGACAGCCTGCAGGAACAAGGTGGTAGGAGGGGACTTCCATACAATTAGGAGATTTGTATAAAACACAGAACAAAGAGAACACAGGCCATGATTATAAAGAGATTTTATTTTTTTTTAAGATTTTATTTTTAAGTAATCTCTACAGCCAACATGGGGCTGGAACTTACAAGATCAAGAGTCGCACACTCCACTCACTGGGCCAGCCAGGCACCCTGTGCCTAAGGTTTTTGACCAGAGGTCTGCAAAATTTAATTTTTGTAGTCCAGTTTTATTGGAACACAGCCACACCTGGTCATTTATCTATTGTCTCTGGACATTTGTGCACTACAAGGTCAGAACTGAGCAGATGCAACAGAAACTGTGTTGTCCAAAGCCTAAAACACTTACTGGCTGGTCCTCTATAGAAAGTTCACTGGCTCCTGTGTGAGACACCTGGAGGCTCACACATCCAACAAGAACAAGTGACCACCATGGGAAGCAACATACTTATTCCCCAAGCCCCCCTGGGTTCCTCTCTGAGTCTGGCCCCCACAGGAGGCCACACATTTCTTTGAACGTCCTGGGGTGGCAAACCTTCCATACACTAGATTTCATTTCTGGAAATTGCCCAAGGCTTTTCCAAACCGATTCAGGTGAAAAGGTGGGTGATCATGCCAAGGAATGAAACATGTGTGCTTGCCAGGGGCAGGACGTGTGCCTTAAATGCTGGATGAATGGAAACTGCAGCGAGAAATGTGGTTTCATTATAAAGTTGTGTAACTTTATTTCTTGTGTCTTATTAATTGGGGACAACAGTCATCTGATGGTTGGGCCTCAGCCTAATAGTAAAAAAGCCTCGGTTGCTTGTGACTACCTCTTACAAGACTAACCACATTCCACAGGAACCTGCATGGGGGGAAAGAGGGCGGGGAGGGGGGGGGGGCGCGAGATGGCTGTCCTGGCAAGTTTTTGAAAAAGACAGGGCCGTGTGACAGAGATGAGCACCTGGTTACTCTATATGTGGAGACACTAGGGCTCAGGGAGGGGCTAGGGCTTATCCAAAGTCACTCAGCCATGGAACCCCGAGGTTCAATTTGTCCAGAATGGCTAGTGTTCCAGTTCTAAGCCGGAGGCTTAAGGAGTACGTCAAAAATGAGTACATGTTCTCAAGGAGCCTGGTATCCAGTAAGATGGGAATGTCAATAAAAAAACAAGGCTGGGGATGTCTGGGTGGCTCAGTGGTTGAGCTCAGGTTATGATCTGGGAGTCCTGGGATTGAGTCCCACATCAAGCACCCTCCCCTCAGAGAGGGCAGCTCATAATCTCAGGCATGAGAGTGAGATATTTTCTTTTTGTGATAGTCCACGATCCTTGCCCACAAGTACATACACCCACCCTTCCATACAGGAAACTCTTCAAGACTGCAAGGCTTCACTGGGCACCTGTCATGTGCAAGGCCCAGTTCTGCCTGCCTCCTACCGGGAGGTTAACAGAGGGGAAAAACTGCAATCTGCCTTTGGAGCAGCAATATTCCCAGTCCCCTCTCCTGGCTAACTCCTTCAACTGACCACAGTCGTAAAGACAGCACAAATAGGAACGGAGAAGCAGAAGTAAATGAAAAGCAGGTTGTTCTTTTAGAGACAGCCAGAATAGATTTCTTCCAAAGGGGCAAGGGAAAATCCCCACACCTTCCCAGGTCAGGAATAATGCCAGTAAACCCCTCCACAATGGCCTTTCTCCTTTCAGGGAATAACCCAATGCACCAGCGGGAGTTAAGTGAGAGACGGGGTGCAGTTGTGGCTTCCTGTGCCTAGCAACACAGTCCAATAACAGGTCCCTGCCAGGCTAAGGCTGTGACCACAGACACAGAGAGATGATGTCCTGTTGGAGCACCGAGGGCCAGTGTTGGCACCGAGCAAGCCTGGTGAGCTTATAGAACAAAGGGCTTGTCACTACTTCCTGTGATCCTCATCGCCCACATTCCAACACAATGAGACACTCTCAGCCCTGGCTTTGACGTTCAGCAACTCATTCAGACAGCGGGGCTGAGAGGCAGAGAGCCTGCGCTGGCTTACCTTCCCATTCTCCTTTGCACTCGACACAGCATTAGCTTGTAAAAAAAATCAAATAAATTATAAGTACCTCTGCTATTAAATAATGTTTGTTTTTAAAAATTGAATAATACCCAATCTTCCAATGACGACCATTGTTCACATTTGGATCTATTTACTTACAGCCTTTTTTCCACAGGAGTATGTGGGAATGGGGTAGGGGGAGAATATGAATTTTGGTTTTTTATATCTTAGCCTTTTCCTGCTTGACTATTCTGCAGTGGAGTTACTCAAATCAGCTTTGGTTGGCTGCCTCCCTTTCCACTAGGTGCACAGGCCCCATACTGGCCATTTCTCGTGGTTGGATATTTAGGGGATTTCCAGTTTTTCACTTTCCCAGCTGCAATAGGTTACTGGTAACTAAATCACTGTGACTCCCTTTACTTTATCCTTAGGATCAATTCCTCTGAGGGGAAATTCTGGTCATAAGAGCAGCAACTTTTCAGCTTCTCTGCATTGTACCCTCACTGTTCGCTGCCACTCTTTCTGACTTGGAACCAAGTTGACAACATTTTTAGGGCAACCCTGATTTATTAAGTCCTTTCACAGCAGCCTTAACAGCTGACTTCAGGATAGGGATAAGCGCTCTTAAAGATGGGAAGATAGGCTCAGAAAGTTCAAGCAACTTGTCCAAGGTCACAGACCCTCAACTTTGAATCCAGACTAAGACTAGTAGTGCTCATTCACTGCCCTATACTCCTTCTCTCATAGGCCCCTAGGCCAGCATTTGAGCAGTACTTTGTGGATATTTAAAAATCGACACATGATGGGCATTTGAATGGCACATTTGGTTGAGTATCCGACTCCTGATTTCAGCTCAGGTCATGATCTCAGGGTCCTGGAACTGAGGCCCCATACATCAGGTTCCCTGCTCAGGGCAGGTGTCTGCCTCTTTACCTCTGCCCCTCCCTTTGCTCATGCTTTCTCTCTCTCTCTCTCTCTCTCTCTCTCCAAAATAAATAAATCTTTTAAAAAAATAGAAATAAAATTGATGACAATCGGTAATATACACAGCTTGCTACAAATCCCCGACACACCCTATGGGGGTATCTGGGTGGCTCAGTAGGTCATGATCTCAGAGTCCTGGGATTGAGTCCCAAGTTGGGAATCCCCACTCAGCAGGAAGCCTGCTTCTCCCTCTCCCTCTGTCCCCCACTTCCCCATAGTGCACTCTCTCTAATAAATAAAATCTTAAAAAAAAAAAAAAGACACACCTATGATTTTAGATCCATCTGTCAATGCCAGTCAATGTTTTGACTATCTAGCTGCAGACCAATGCAGGGAAATGCCACAGTCCTTCAGCAAAAGAATTCTTTCTTTCTTTCTTTCTTCCTTTCTTTCTTTCTTTCTTTCTTTCTTTCTTTCTTTCTTTCTTTCTTTCTTTCTTTCAGTTTATTTATTTATTTATTTATTTGGGAGAGACACACAGAGAGGCAGAGACACAGGCAGAGGCAGAGGGAGGAGCAGGCTCCATGCAGAGAGCCCGAGCAGGACTCAGATCCTGGGTCTCCAGGATTACGCCTTGGGCTGAAGGCAGACACCCAACCACTAAGCCACCCAAGTGTCCCAAGAGCTCTTTCTTTTATCCAGCAATGGGGATGATTCTCTTTTTTTTTTTTTTTTTTTAAATTTATTTTTTAATTTTTATTTATTTATGATAGTCACACAGAGAGAAAGAGAGAGAGGCAGAGACACAGGCAGAGGGAGAAGCAGGCTCCATGCACCGGGAGCCCGATATGGGATTCGATCCCGGGTCTCCAGGATCGCGCCCTGGGCAAAGGCAGGCGCCAAACCGCTGCGCCACCCAGGGATCCCATGATTCTCTTTTACCACTAAAGAACTCAGCATTAGAACATGCCATGCCTCTAACGGCTATCAGAATAAACTTTATAATGACAATCTCACTTGTCTCTGATGTTTAGATTGTGAAGGCAAGATGTCCTTAGACTTTACATTCAAACAAGTCTTTGAAATTCAAATACACAGATCTTCTAAGGAAGCTTGACTTTTTCCTACAAGAGAAGTCCTAATTTCCCTTTTAGAATTTTTAAAGAAAAGGTTGGGGGAGACAAGAACATATAAAGTTTTTGTTTTGTTTCAGTACCCTTTACATATCTAGAGTCCCTTCCCCATCCATAACTATAAGGTGATCATCAGGAATGTCCAGAATAAAATGATTCTGAATGAAAGTGTGCAACTGAAATTTACTCTCAGAGTAAGAAATGTTTGAGTGCAAACAGAACCTCAAGCTGTTGAACTTGAAGGAATACAACATTCTGACGTGCTTACAAAGTTGTGGAGAAATAGGTAAAACTAGAAGAAACCATCAAGAGCAAAGGGTTATGGGGTGGCTGGGTGGCTCAGCTGGCTGAGCATCAGACTCTTGATTTCCACTCAGGTCACAATCTCAGGGTTGTGAGATGGAGACCCACATTGGGCTCCACACTCAGCATGCAGTCTGCTTGTCCCTCTCCCTGCTTGCTCCTCCCCCATGCTCGTACTCTCTAAAAAATAAATAAAATATTTTTAAAAGATAAAAATTCAAAAAAAGAGCAAAGGGTTACGAGATTTTCTGGGATAACCATTCCCCAAAGGTTCAAACAGGAAAAAAATGGCATTCTAATTTAAAAAGAGAGGAATGGAATAGTACAAAAAAAAAAAAAAAAAAAAATCAAGAATGAGCCCTCACCCTTATCCACTGACTACCCACTTCTTACTTCCAAACTGGCTATTCAGCAGTCCTATGCGAGCTGTTACATTCAGCAATTTCTGCTTCCTCTAGAGGCTTCATGTCTAATAATCTTTAAGGCCTCCTCAAAACAAAGGATAGAAGTTCCTCAGCTTTTTCAAAACCAGGCCCACTTCTATCCTAGTGTGTGGGCGACAGAGAATCAGAATCAAGGGTGCAGGCAAAAATGAGAATGGGATGGGACAAGGGGAAGGAAGACCCCAGAAGCAGACCTGGGTTTGGTGTCTGCACTCTGACAATATTCAGGCCCAAGGCCTGTGTATGTGATCTGAGCCTTGACAATGTTCTCAGCCATCATGTGGGTGACTAGGAAGTGATGACACCAATTCCCACCATCTTGTCACTTTGCAGTCACACCACAGATGGCTTTCAGATGAATCCCGAGCCCCACAGAAGCTCAGCAAGCAGGAGTTGACTGACAGTCCAATTCCCCAAGCGCGTGCCCTGTGTGTGCAGCACGAGCCCCCTGAGCTGGACCCAGGGCACATTACTCCTGGGGCTTTACATTTACAAAGTGTTTCTTCTGGACTTGGAAAGCATGCTTTGCCCACCAGAGGGGCCTCTCTGATTCAATACTGAATATGGAAGGAGTTGGTCAGGGATCCTCAGGGGGCCCTTCGGCTGAGCCCAGCAAACATCATCAAGGCTAATGTTTCTTCCCCCTGGGGACCTGAGGGCTCCTGAGCAATTACTGCTTCTCGCAGAACTTCTCCCATGGAGGATGTCTGTCAAAGGTCAGCATCCCAGCAGTGTCCAGAGCCCCAGCATTTCCTTCTCCCTTTTGCATTCCCTTCTTAAGGCTCCAGCTACACCACTAGCAGCTTTACCATAGCTTCCTTCTACCTTCTTACCAACTGTCCCAACGTCCCAGAATGCCTCCAACCCTGGAGATGCTGTCATCCAATGGCAGAATTAAGCTTCAGTCTGAGGTTGGGGGGCCAGCTCTGTGGACCCCCAGAACAAACATTGCCATCTCCCTGACCTGCCCAGCTTCCCTCACAGCACAGACTGCCCATGTGGTGGCTCTGCCCTTGCCTGCTCTGCGTTTCTGCAGAAACAATGAGCTGAGGTGCTGTTGGACTCACAAAAGGCCTTCCCGCCCAACTCTCACACAAGCGCCACCGTGGAGATGTACCTCCATTTGCAGCTTGGGGCCCAGGGACTCCTGGCACAAGATATGTCTGACTGACAGAATGTGGACAAATGCTCTGGTGGACCAGGTAATTCATAAACTCCCACACAAGGCATCTCATCTGTTGACAAGGTGATCCGGGAAAACCTGTCCCCTTGGCAAGTACTCAATTTTCCTCCATTGACCAGTGTCATCACAAGCTGCCTGAGCAGTCAGTCACAGTATTTCACAGCTTAAGGATGCAGACTGGGGTTAGGCCTTTACTGTCACTACCTCAGGCATCCCAGTCTCCTAACTGGGGTCCCCACCTCCAAGCTCTGCTTAGGCCTCACCCTCTGCACCCTCTAACCAATCCTCTTAAGCTACAGATAGACAGGTTTTCTTCAAGCACAGATCTGTCCCTGTTACTCCCCTGCTCTACCACTTCTCGTTACCCACAGAATAAAGGCCACATTCTGTGGTCCGGCCCTCAGGACCCCTGCCACTTGGCCTCGGCTCCCATTGCCGCATCTTGGCCCTTGTACCTTCTCACAGCCTCTCCCTCAGTCACCTGAGACCCTTCACAGTGCCCCCTCCTGAGACACTCTCCTCACATCCACTGATGTCTATGTAACCAAGTGCTCCCTTTCCACCAAGGCCCTGCTCCCTGCTGCCTCCTTCATGAAGCCTTCTCAGTGCTCCTTTGGCAGCATTATCCTGAGAACATATATAGAGTGCCTGGCCCAAACTGGACACTATCAACTCTACAGGTTTTATTTTTTTATTTATTTTATTTTTTATTTTTAAAGATTTTATTTATTTATGAGAGACAGAGAGAGAGAGAGAGAGAGAGAGGCAGAGACACAGACAGAGGGAGAAGCAGGCTCCATGCTGGGAGCCTGATGTGGGACTCGATCCTGGGTCCCCAGGATCAGGCTCTAGGCTGAAGGCGGCGCTAAACCACCAAGCCACCCAGGCCACTAACTTTACGGGTTTTAAATGGCTCTGGCATCCCAGTTTTGAGACCACCAGGTGATACAGAAGTGACCTATGTCACTGGCTGTGTAGTACAGAGGATATATAAGCTAGACTAACTATGTAGGGGCCCCACACCTGTAGCTAGTACTAGCTATGTCACCTATGATCTATGACAAGGTACCAAAAACAAAACAACCAACCCCCCACACACACACATACACACACAAAACAAAAAACGTTTGCTTCAATTTCCTCATTTGTAAAACTGGAACTCTTAATAGAACTTACCTCCTAGGGAGTGCTGTGGGGTTCAGTGAATTAATATACATAAAGCACTAAGAACCAACCACGTGATGCTCCAGGGATTTTTACTTTTACTCTCCCACTGCAGGGAATCATGGGTCAACACAAACTGACCATGAAGATAAGGGCAGGGCCCCTTTTTAGAAGATGCCCTCCAGGCTAGAAAGTGTAGCCCCACTGGCTTGAATGTGACTATAGGAAGCCCAGAGTTCTAGGCTGGGCTGAGAAACAAGACAGACTGTAGCCAAAAGAATATAAAAACATTCATAAAAGCCCTTCCTACATGCCAGGCATTATGCTCAACCATTTAAACAAATGATTTTATTAAAGCCTCACAATGACCCTATATACTACCCCTGGACCTCATCCCCAGAATATTTTACATTTATAAAGGGGATTCCAATAGGACCACATCAAAGACCTGCCGTGAGGATCATACATGGAAACTGTTATATAGCTGCAAGGCACAGAGTGAGCAGTCAGGATGCCATCTATTACTGCTAAATTCATATTATGACAGATGCAGCATTCCAGGCCTGGAAGTTAATCATTTGTCCCAAGTTACTAAGCTTCCAAGCACCAGGGCTGGGATATGAATCCAGACTTCTGACCCCAAAGCCGGTGCTCATTCACACAACCATGGTTGGACACCACAGTGTTGAAATCATTAGGGTTCTATAGTGTTGAAATCAACAGCTGTGGGCACCTGTGTTCGTGGCCTTGCTGGCCTATCCCCGACAAAGATCCAGGGCATGCTACTCTCAGCTGGGTAGTTTCTGTTCCACTTCCTCCTTGTTCAGGACTGCGGTCTTGGCAATATCCCACCTCCTTCCATGGAATCTACTTCTGACTGCTCCTCCACTCTCTCTGCTTTTCAGACCCCCCACCCATCCACCTGGGAACCCAATCTTGTTTCCTGCTGGGTCATGTAACTCCTTAGTGCTAACTTCAGCCCACTTGCTTGGAACGTGGTCTAGACTGCCAACTTCTGTCCAGGAATCTCCCAGACTTGGGATCCATCAGTGCCCTCCACACTTGTGATACTGGAGGGTCCTTGCCCTTAGCGGTTGGTGTCCTGGCCGAGACTCTGGCTCTATGCGGAACAGTTAAAACCTGCAGCTTTCCCCTGCCTTTGAAGATCGGATCCCATATAAGAGTGTCTCACACATCTGAGGGGCATCATGTGGAAGAACTAAGATTAGACTGGTTCTACTTGACCTCAAAGAGCCCAATTAAACCAGCAGTGTCTCCAGAGAGAAAGAAGTCAGCCAGCAGAGTCCTGTAACACCAAGTACTCAACTAAAAATTGGAGTGAAACAGCAAAAAAAAAAAAAAAACCTTGCAAGCCCAGCTGTGCAAAAGAGTGGGTGGCTATGTGGCCCAGGAGGTAACAAATCCCATCATCACTGGAAGTTTTCAGGTGTGGATGCCAGAGGGTTGGATTAAGTGACTCTAGGCTCCCCTGGATCTCTACACTAAGGTCCAGGACAGCAGCTTTCAACCTTGGCTATATATCAGAATATCTGGGGACCTTCCCAAAATACTGATGCCCAGGGAGCCATGGTATTAATTAATCTGGGGAACTGAAAATTTTCAAAACACCTCCCTAGGTGTTTCTAACACATTACGAGGGCTGGTCTAGGGTTCAATTATGTGGTGAGACACACAGTATAGTGAATTAGATAGACACCCTCAGCCTCTTAGAACCATAAAAATGTTCAGTGTTCAAAAATCTGCATTTTTCTTGATTTATTCCCTGTGAATACTCCTGGACTTAATTTGAACTGTTAACACCAATTCATTAATGTCACAAACCTCACAGCAGACACTGCAAGATGGATTATCCTGACACGGCCTGAGCCAGAAAAAGGAGAACATATAGCAAGGGCTCTAAAAGGGTCTCTTGCTGATCGAAGACACAGGACACCTGAGCTGAGGGGGACAGGAAAGGCTGAGGGTGTGGGGCGAACTCTGAATTCACATCGCTTGAATTGGATTTTGGTGGGTGTGAAAAAGATGCAAGTGACCAAAATAATGCCACACCTTCAAATCTTAGCCTTTTGCCAAGTCTGAGCTCTTATCCACAGTGAGCTCCACTACTGTCTGTGCCCAACGTGGGGTTTGATGCCTCTCTATCATCACACCTGCCTCTCTACCCTTATACTGAATTCTGTCTGTCTGGCATTGGAGAGAGCCCTGAGCCTTTCCAATATCCCTCCTGGGGTCTGAGGGAGAACACGAGTTTACTCATCTCTCGATGTGGGCGGGGCTCAGCTTTGCACTGGAACATGGTAGGTATCTAAAAAATGTTTGCTGCACGGACGACTTAATGTTGCATCCCTTTCTCCCCCAAGTCACAATGTGAAAACTGAGGTAGACACACCCAGATAAGGTCACACAGGCAGGGCAGACACAGAAAGTGGTCGCCCCAAATATATACAAACATCCAGCTCCCTGATCCTGGATGGGGATGCTGACTCCACCAGGAGCAGACCAGGACTTTCCTGGCCTCATCCCACCCACGGTATCATGCTTGGCATCCAAAGATGAAGTGCTAATACTCAGTTACTTCCCTCAGGTGTCAGGAGTTGAATGTGTAATAAGCGCATGGGTATCTGCTGAGGGAAGGTGTCATTTTTATAAAGACAAGGTGAAATCATCATTATCATAATAGCTGATAAGACCTAAATGCAGTCATGGCGAGACAGTCAAAATATTGAAACCTAAACAGGCACCTGAAGAAACACAGATCATAGAGCCAGAAACGAGGAGAGGATATCCAGACACAGACCGGTCATTCAGAAAAGCAAAATTATAACTCTACCTCGTACCCTGAAATCAAACTCCAGACAGATTAAGATTTCAACATTCAAAAAAAAAATCAAAGTATTAGAAGAAAATAGCGTATAGATCGGAATAAGGCTTTTTTGTTTTTTTTTTTAAATATTTCATGTATTTATTCATGAGAGACACACACACACAGAGAGAGAGAGAGAGAGAGGCAGAGACACAGGCAGAGGGAGAAGCAGGCTCCATGCTTCTGATGTGGGACTCGATCCCAGGTCTCCGGGATCAGGCCCTGGGCTGAAGGCAGCACTAAACCGCTGAGCCACCCGGGCTGCCCGGAATAAGGCTTTTTTAAGCAGCATACTCAAGAAATCATGAAGAACATTGAGAATTATTTAACAACAGAAAACAATTCAGTGTTAAGCAACAACAATCACCAAACACAAAACTGAAATTAAAATTATACATCTGTAAGAAATATTCTGCAACCCACAACAGCAGGTAAAGGGGCTGCCATCCTTATTCTACAAAAAGCTCTTACAAATTAATAAAAAGATAAACCCTGCAGTTGAAAGGATAGACAGAAGATATAAGTATATAATTTCAAAAAAGAAACACAACTGGTCAAAGCATTTAGGCACCAGTAACCCAAGAAATTGCAAATGAAACTAAATTGGACTAGAGTAAAACAGGCGTAAATGTGTGAAGTCTTTCTAGGATACAATTTGAAAGCACGCATCAAAATTTTTCTCTTCTTATCCAACAATCCTCCTTCTGGGACTCAGTCCCAGGAAAGCCATCACAGACTTCCACTAAGAATTCAGTTACGAGGATATTCATTAGAGCAATGTTAAATTAGGGAAGACTACGGAAAGCCTAAATGTACAAACAGAATACTATATGGATATTAAATTACTGTTGTTGAACGTTTAAGATAATGGAGACATCTCTCCATGTCTTTAAACAAAAAGATACGTACAATATTACTTAATTTTTGTGGTGGGAAAAATGTATACATATGCACCGAAAAAAGGCTAATGGAAAAACAGTGAAACATTAAAGATGGTTTTTTCGAATTATAGAATTAGAGTTGGTTTCTATTTTAGTTTTGCTTATCTGCATTTTCTACACCAAACTTGTCTTAGTTTTATTAAAAGGGTGGGGCGGGTAGTTCACAGATAACAAACATTGAAACATATAAAAAAATCCAAGCTTGTGGTTCTGAGGAACTACCTGAGAACACAGCCAACTCACAACTGCCCCCCACAGAAGGGCAGGTAGAGGCTGCACCATTCCACAAATGCCACGCAGGCTCCAAATCACATGTGTGGCTTTGGAATGCACCAGAAGGATTATGGGGATGTCTGGCTTGCTGGGAGTTCACATCCAAAAAACAGTGAAGCTTCACTGTAAAGAACTTTCTGGTCATTTTCATTTTCAGAATTTAGTCATGGCCTAAAGAAACCAGGAAAGTCCCATTCATCCTACTTCTGTTTGCTTCCTCCCTGTAGCGCACATATTGCTGGGCCCCACATAAGGGAGAACTTTCCCAACAATCACAAGTGCTCAGCAATGAAATGCTCTGCATAGTAAAGCAGGCAGGCTCCAGCCCTGTCCCTGGAGACTTAACCATGGCACTCATCTTTACCCTCCCATGGTGCCCAGCTCAGACACGCGACACAGCAGGTGGCCTCTTCTGAATTTGGAGAACTAGGGCTATTTGAGACCAGTAGTCCGCAAGGCCCTTCACACACAAACCGCCCCCCACATACACACCTTCCTCCATCACCTGCAGTCCCACCCAGGCGAGCCTCGGGCTCTGGCCACACCTGCATGCACCCAGCAGCGCTCCACTTCTGATCTCACCACCGTGGACAGGATGCCTTCTGTCTGGGATACCCCATTTGCACCTTCCTCTGAATCTACCTCCCATAGGGTCAGTTTCCCCAGCTGGGACAGAGGTCACCCATGCCTCCTTCAGGTTCTCAGGAACCTCATGGCCCTAGAGGACAGTGTGTGGCCTGCTCTTAGCCCCAGGGCTACTGAGCTGTTGGGTCAACTCCACTGGCTGAACTATATGACCACTCCTCTGGTGTCCTCATCTCTGTTCATGACAAGTTATCCTCTCTATGGCTCAGGCCAAAACCTTGGCTCTCCTCCCTCTCACATCTCACACTGCATCCACTTCTCAGAAAATCCTGCAGTTCCATCCAGGACACAGCCTAAACACGGCGGCTTCTCCTCACCCACCACTAGAGTTCCTGTTCCGGCAACCACAGGTGCTTTAGAGGGCCTTCTCGCTTACCCCTATCCCCCTAAGCTGTTCTCCACTAGGCAGCCAGAGTGATCCTCTCAAAACCAAAGTCAGAGCTGGTCATTCCTCTACTCCTAGCCCTCCACTGACTTCTCATCTCACTTCTCACCCAAAGTGAGAAATCTTTCCAGTGCCCCCAAGGCCCACCACACTCAGCCTCCCCAGCCTGCTTCTCCCCACCTGCCCTGCCCAGTCATGTTTATTTCCCTGAAGCACCTGAGCCTGCTCCTGCCTTGGGCTTTTGCCCTGACTGCTTCTTCTGAGTGGAATGCCCTGCCCTTGGAGCTATGAGAATCCTGCCATCACATCCTCAGCAAAGCCCTCTGAGAACCCATCTAAAGCAGCACCACACCCCAAACTCTGGCCCTGTTTTATCCTGCTTTACTGTTTAGCCTCTTTATCCTGCTTTACTGTTCTTCACACTCTCTACCTAACACACTACATTTGATTGATTCCTCTCATAAGGGGGCAAACTCAGGAAAGCACAAACTTATGACCCCAAGATCAAGAGTCACATGCTCTACCGACTGAGCCAGTTAGGTGCCCCAGGGGAGCACAAATTTTTATGTTTTGTTCACTGCTGTATCACCAGTACCTCAGGAGAACAATACTCAGCACCATAGCAATGCTTGATAATGTCTGTTGAATGAATGAATAAATGGGGAGAAAGGTATAAGCTCCCACAGCCCAGCTGAGGACTCAGGGTTCAGCAGTGGACCAGTGATATCCACTTCCACCAATTCCACCCACCTGTCAAGTCGCTTCTCCCCTCATTCACCTTGAGAAGCCTCTTTCTGACCATTACTCTTAAACCCTGCTTGGAAAACACAGGGCGTGAGTCACTGCCCACAGCCCTGACTAATTCTCTCTCCATCCCTTGGACCCACCTCCAAGATCCTTCCTCTATAGCATAATGGGAAATCCAGAGAGGGCTCCCCTTGGAGAAAATGGAAAGGAACTGAATGATTTAGAGGAAAATTCAATTCTTCCTGGCTCAGCAGTTGAGAAAGCAAAAAACTCTCAGGAAGCTAGTGCCTCTGAAAGTGAAACATTAATAGAAATATTACTGGAAAATACCAAACAGGAAAAGAAGGAAAATTCCATTGTGGAAGTGAGGTCCTCTGTCAATGCTCCTTAATGGTCTCAGTAAAGTATTTCAGAATCAAAACATGGAAAGAACCGGAAATCAATCAGGCTGTCACCCTTCCTGTGGACTGGAGCTTTGGCCAAGCCACCTCCACACCCGCAGCACAAAGGGCATTGGGCTCAGAACAGAAGGTCCACAGCCTGGCCACTGGCTCGGCTAGTACCTGCTGGGAAGCAGGGCAGGCTCCATTCCTCCTGAATGCCTGTTTCTCCATCTGTAAGATGGGGGTTTAGCACCTTCCTTAGGACTGACTCTAAGAAGCAAACTAACTACAGTATAAAAGTGCCCTTAAGTTATGAAATACAGATGGGCACCTGGGTGGCTCAGTGGTTGAGCGCCTGCCTGCCTTTGGTGCAGGGCATGATCCCAGAGTCCTGGGATTGAGTCCTGCATCTGGCTTCCTGCAGGGAGCCTGCTTCTCCCTTTGCCTTTGTCTCTGCTCGCTCTCTCTCTCTGTGTCTCTCGTGAATAAATAAATAAAATCTTAAAAAAAAAATACGGAAATCTAGGAATCAGTTGCTCCTACAAGGCTAATGGAGGGCATTTCTTATAAAGAGCAAATCCAGCCACAAATAAGGCAGAGAAAATTCAGGCATGAGATTGTGCAGCCTGAGGGAGTGGATAGCACAGTAGCTCAAATCAAAGACTCTGGATCCAGTTTCGAATCTCACCTCTGCCACTTGCTGGTGGTATGACCTTAAGACAAGTTACTTAACAGCTCTGTGCCTCAGTTTTCTCATATGTAAAATGGGAATGACAGTAGCACCTACCTCAAAGGATTTGGTTGTGGACTAAGAGTTAATGCATAAATAAAGCACAATGAATTGTACCTGACTGAGCATGTATAATGGAAGAATTGCCTAATACTACTGTGGAAAGCTCCCTCAACTGAAGTGACCACTCTTTCTTTACTCAAATGCCTCTTCCTCCAAGAAGACTTCTCTGCTTCTTTCAGTTAAAAAATACAAAACCGAAACCAAAACAACCTCCTCCTCACCCTACTGTTCCTTTGGCTCCACGGAATCAAGGTTCTGCCCAGAACAGCATCTGTGCCAGGATGGCTCTCCGCTCACATACACCACTTTATTGATAAAATCTGCCATACAGATCTGTGTTCCCACCTAGTTCCCGTGTCCTCAGCAAGAAGCTCCCTTTCGGCAGGCACTACATACCCCCTGGCTCATCCCTGTACCCACACGCTCAGAAGTTATGAAGTCAGGGCAGCAGAGACCACGGCACCCTCTGTCTCCATCCTATAGGAAACCCACCATCAGAATGCCAACAGGTGATGCCATCAGCCAGCCAGCATCCCAGCTCTCTGCTTCAAAGTGATAAATCCCAATTTATTTTCTAAGGCCAAGCCTGATCTCCTCCTCCTTCCATAGGCCACTACCTCTTGGCTTTCCCAGGATGAGATGTAAAAGTCAGCTCCAAGATAAACCACCCAGGGGAGCACTTGACATAGTCAAGTTGAGCTTTGCTAAATGACCAGAGGAAGCCACACCTGTTTCAGATTTGCCCCTTAACGCCTATTTTATGGGTCAGAAATGCTTTGGGGGTGGGGAGAGGATGAGGCCAAGTCTTGGAGGTTAAGACAGGGGAAATCAGTTCTGTTCTGAGATTGTCAGATTAGAGGATGGTCACCTGATCTCCTTTAAGGAAACTTAGGTTCCTTGTTGATAAGCCCAAAGTGCCATTAGTTTTTTTTCCTCCTCTTAAAACATCATGCACAGCCTCACCAATCCTTGGAGAGAGGGAATGCTCGGTGTTAGAATGAAAAGACGTGACAGTTACAAGACACACATTTTCTGCAGCTGTCCCTTGAGAAGCGCCAACTCTGTATGCAGAATTTCTCTATAAAATAATTCAAGGGCTATATTAACATCTCATTTATGGAACTCAGAGGCAGATGGGGGAGGGAGAGAGAAAAGCCAGCTCTGGGGCCTCTTCTGGGGACCACCAAAGCCCAGACTAAAAGAGGTGGGAATTAGGGCAGAGGGGTGCAAGAAGAGAAACATTAAGTGAAAGGAGGAGACACTTAAATCACATTACGGTAAATAATCAGAGCCTTACCGTCTCCATTTAAATTAAGGAAAATAGAACTGATTATAAAAAAAAAAAGCATAGAAACTTGGAATTCAGATTGTACAGATGTGACCCTGGTTCTATCATGGTATCTGTGGGACATTAAGCAAATTATTATCTTCCGAAGCCTCAAACCTATAAAGTAAGGGCAATACTACCTGTGCTGGATGGATCACATTAATGGCCTTGATAATGGCCTGTCTGTATCCCTGCCCTTTGCCCTGTAACTTTGCAGCTCCTCCTCTCTCCCTGAATCCTGGCTGGCCTTGTGACTTGCTTTGATCAACACAACGTAGAGGGACAGTGTCCATTTCCAACCTCAAGAAACCTTACTGGCTTTTCTAGAACCCTGCCACGCTCATATGAACAAAGCTACCCTGATGGAGGATGAGATACCATATGGAACAGAGCCCAATTTTCTTAGTCCAGACCATCCTAAACAGCTACCCCTAAACATGTGAAAGAGCCCAGCAAGGATCAGCAGGGCTGCACATCTACCCTGAATACAGATGCATGTGTAAGCCCAGCAGAGACCAGAAAAACTATTCGGTTGATGTGTGGGCTTGTGAACAAATAATAAAGGCTTATCATTTAAAGCAGGAATTGGAAACTACAGACCACAGGTCGGCTGCCTGTTTTTGTAAATTAAGTTTTATTGAACAGCTATGCCCTTTAATTTATATATTGTCTATGGCTGCTTTCTAGCTATAAAGGCAAAGTCAAACAGTTGTGATGGAGACTGTCTGGCTTTTGAGCCTAAAATTATTCACCATCTGACCCTTTAAGAAAAGTTTGCTGGGATCCCTGGGTGGCGCAGCGGTTTGGCGCCTGCCTTTGGCCCAGGGCGCGATCCTGGAGACCTGGGATCGAGTCCCACGTCGGGCTCCTGGTGCATGGAGCCTGCTTCTCCCTCTGCCTGTGTCTCTGCCTCTGTCTCTCTCTCTGTGATTATCATGAATAAATAAAAAATTAAAAAAAAAAAAAAGTTTGCTAACCTCTAGTTTAAAATCACTGAGTTTGGGGTTATTTGTTATGCAGCAATAGCTAACTGATGTAGTATCTAAACCTCTTCTAGGAAAAAAAAAAAACCTCTTCTAGGGTAATTATGAGGATTAAATGACCAATTAAGTGGTTAGCATGAAGCCTAGAGAATATTTCTCTTTTGGGAAATCAATGGAGAAAACTGGGTTTGATAGGCAGCATTTCTCTCACACAACTTTCAAGGGACAGGACTTTAAAGGATAAAGTATCCCAAGCCAAATTACAGATACCAACTTTGGCTCTTACCTTTTCCATACATTACTTTCTATGAACTGGAAAATATGTCCATTAACCAAACAGAAATTGATAACTCCTGTTTGACTCTGGCTTCGATCAAACCACACATCAATGACTGCATGTGAAAAGGCCCAAAAGACCATTTTCAACTCCCCAACAAAGCACATGAGACACTCTCTTCCCTTTCTGGGTCCAACCTCCCTCATCAGCACCCACCACGCCTACCCCGCTGAGCCTCCAACCATTCTTTCCCAAACATCGAAGCTCTGTCCCAAGCTGTCCTATCCCTTAATGTATGGGCAGCCCTTCTCCCTAGTTCCCTTGCATAGGAAATTCCCACTCATCCTTTTTTTTTTTTTTTTTTAAAGATTTTATTTATTTATTCATGAGAGATACAGAGAGAGAGGGAGAGACCTAGGCAGAGAAGCAGGCTCCCTGCGGGGAGCCCGATGTGGAACTCGATCCTAGGACTCTGGGATCATGCCCTGAGCCAAAGGCAAATGCTCAACCCCTGAGCCACCCAAGTGTCCCATCCCACTCATCCTTTGAGAGTCAGCTCAAATGTTACCTCCTCCTGAAAGCTCTCTTTGACTTCCTAGAGTCGAGGCCCTACCAGCCCCTTGCACATGCTTTTCTGTTTGGGCATTCCTCAGGTCTCCTTAGCTGTTATGTCTCCCAGATTAGACCCTGAGAAGCTGGTGTTCAATGCAAACTGAGAAGCTTCCTTTCTGGAAAGCTGGCCACCCTTATTCTCTGAATATCCCCTGTCTAGCAGACGAGCAGAAACTGTTTGCTGAATGTTTAAAAAAAAAAAAAAAGTTAGACATGCTATTATTCGTTAGGAAACATGTTATTTAACTCAACCCTGTGGATGCTGACAAAATATAAAGTGTTGGTACACATTAGCATGTATTTAAAACCCGGGAAACTGATGTCATCATGCATCTTGACCTTCTCAGTTGTGGTGGAAACGTTTACTTAATTATGATAAAAGAAACAAGACTTCAGCAGAAAACGTAACGGGAGGAGACCTGTTCAGCTGCACAAAGGGAGACCTACCAAGTTACTGGCTTTTTTTGTCATCATCACTTCTTTATAAAGACAGCCTGAAGGAATGATATTTCTACTAAAGTTTCGTTTTCTCTTCCCGGGAGCTCAGGTCCTCACTGTCTCTCCCCTGGATTCTGTCTCCTAACTCTGACCCCATCTCCCCCCACCCATTGTGGCAGCTCAGTCATGGCTTGGAATCTGTCCCTTTCTTGGCTCACCAGTTTCAAGGACTCCCTGTGGTGTCCAAACTTAGCCCCCCACTGATTTGATGTCATTTCTCATTTCTCAAGAGAGGCCCAATGCAAAAAGCTCTGGTTTTCAAGAACACACTCCATACTGAAGTTCTGTGTGTACATATACACACATATATACCCCACACATACATACATGTGAAATTGCATACACACATGTACACAGAGCACTGGTTCAGAAGTGCTGCTGCAGGCTATAGTCAGCACTTCCCCTGTGCTGAAACTCCATTTCCATCTCTAGATCCAGCTCAAAGCTGCCTCCTCAGTAAAGACCTCTCCCAGACAAAACCCCTGGGGAAACCAATGATGAAGACAGCGTGTGACAATCTCCTCCAGAGACTTAGGCCAGAGATTACTGACAAGTCTTCTGCAGCCTTCATTCCTTCCTTTCACATGATTCTAAAAGGAATAATGTCCACGACTGGATGCTTGGGTGAGTGTGGGTGTGTGTGTCACACAACTCACTGGGAGAATAATATGATGCCTAAGTGTGTGACATAGGGAGGCACGAGGAAGGGCCCCCAAAGATAAACCATAGTGGGAGGTGGCACTGGATGCATTAAAACGACGATCTGTAGGCTAACAACTCTCCTTCACACCACAGTAACTCCCAACTCTAGCCTGACATTAAAAACACAGGGCTGGGCACACACAGAGTGGGAGTGTGGGGAGGCATTCAAAAGCCTTATAGGTTCTTGTCTTATCCCCAACAGATGACAAAAGGAAGCTGGGCCTGAGATTAAGTGGGGCACTAGAAGTGGGTTTTCCTGGATCCATGGGGAGGGGTAGAAGAAAGGCTCCAAGGTGTTCAGGGCTGGATCTACGATATGCCTGGCCTTCCAAAAGCTGTCCTGATGAAAATAATGAGAAAACCAGCCTGGGTTCAGATTGCCTGACCAGGAATGGGGGTGAGTGTTGTCCCCAGATGAGGAGACAGCCCCACACAGAGGACAGAGATGAGGGGATCTAGATCTCTGCATCCCAAAGCAATTTTAACCAGAAGACCCAGGAGGAAGGTTAAGGAGAAGTCACTATTACATCAGTGGTCCTCAAAGTGTGATACTGGGATCAGCAGCAAAAGATCACCTGGGAACTTGTTAGAAATCCACATTCTCAGGACCCACAGCAGTCTGGATGAATCTGTTTTAAAGAACCCTCTAAATTCTGGTTTGAGAACCACTGCACAGTGTGACCCTCTGTGACTGCCTCCCTTCTTTTTTTTTTGCCTCCCTTCTTCCTTGTTAGAATATCTGGTAGCTGGGATCCCTGGGTGGCGCAGCGGTTTGGCGCCTGCCTTTGGCCCGGGGCGCGATCCTGGGGACCCGGGATCGAATCCCACATCGGGCTCCCTGCATGGAGCCCGCTTCTCCCTCTGCCTGTGTCTCTGCCTCTCTCTCTCTCTCTGTGACTATCATGAATAAATAAATAAAATCTTTAAAAAAAAATTAAAAAAAAAAAAAAAAAAAAGAATATCTGGTAGCTGAAACTCCTGTCTCTGGATCGGAACAATTTCTCAAAAGATCAAAGGGCTCAAAGTCACAACCCAGTAGGTGAAATGCAGGCAGGAGTGATCAAAACACTCTATCTGCTCACATCACTTAGCAGCTAAATCCCTTCACTGGCCTTCACTGTGCTTAGCATATATGGTCCTCCGTAACTTGGGCCCTGCTGTCCCTCTGGGGTCCTGTGCAACACTAACCTCTCAATGACAGCCACAGGCACTTTGCCTGCATCCCCTAAAGTGCCAGCCTTTCTTTCTGTTCGCCCATCATAGTTACTGACCCTCCTCTCCCACAGTCATGGTTGTCCATGACCACCCCCACTTCAGCCCTCCTGTAACAGCACCCCCATCACAGCACTCCTCATCCACACTGCAACCTGGACCATAAATTTCACAGGGGACTGCTCTAGCACCTAGCAGAGGAGGGCACAGAAAAGACCCATAAAAAATACTTGATGGTGAGGGGTGCCTGGCTGGCTAAGTCAGTGGAGCATGCAACTCTTGATCTTGGGGTTATAGATGTGAGCCCGACACTGGGTGTAGAGATTACTTAAAAATAAAATCTTAAAAAAAAAAAAAAAAAAAATGATGGTGAACAGAGCCAACTCTTAAACACACTTGACATTCCAACTATAAGACCTTATTATCCCTCAGTATTTGAAATAGTCTTAATTGAAAAAAAAAGTCTTAATTGTAATTAGGGGGGAAAAAAGTCTACTGAAGTTTTGAAAGCCATAAAAGAAGGGGGCGCCTGAGTGGAGGAGCGTCTGCCTTCGGCTCAGGTCACGGTCTCAAGGTCCAGGGATGGAACTCCATGTCGGGCTCCCTGCTCAAGGAGTCTGCTTTCTTTTTGCCTCTGCCCCTCCCCACTCATTCTCTCTAATAAATGAATGAAATCGTTTAAAAAAAAAAAAAAAGGTAAGAAAAGAAAGCCATAAAAGGTTTTACTAGCAGTGGGAGAGAAAGATTTGCCCACTGGGGTGCCCACTGGGGAGGTGGTTGTGGACTAACAGGGGGAGCACAGGAGTCTAGCACTGGTAATCTAGGAATCTCTCCATCTTCAAAGGCGGGGCCTTACTCAAACCAAGCATACCCAGGAACTTCAGATTCTCCTAAGCCAGCACCTCGCCAAACCTGAGCTATATCTAAGGCAGTAGGGAGCCTCTTTGGTGTTTCCCTCACAGATCAACAAGTCCTTGATCCTGGAGGCTCCCAGAGAAACCTCTCCTCCTCCAAGGCAGCACCTGGGTGGCCACCTGGCTCCTAGCTTCTTGTAGGAAGCCCAGAGTCTATGCTTCCAAGTCATGCTCCTAAACCGGCCCCATCACTGCCCACCCTGCAGACCCAGAGGGGAGGGAATACTCTTGGGACCTGGGACCTCAGAGAGGAGCAGCCAGGCAGAAAAATTAAAAGGAGGGGCATCACCTTACTTCTGCCTGGAAAACAAAAACATCCCTTTCCAAGCACCAGCTGGCAGGTAAGAGCCTGTCTCCCTCCTGTCTGGACATCCAGACTTGCTATCAGTCTTCCCCAGCCCACGCCTGGGCAAAAGTTTACCTTTGGGAAAAGGTGGGGGTGACGGAGAGAACAAGAGGGACATCGGCCTGACAGACATCGCTGGGAGCTGGGCCTCAGATGTAATCAAAACACTGCCTTCCACCATAAGTAGACAGAACGAGTATTATTTTATGCGGGAAGGGAAGGTGTCACAGGAGTGTGAAGGGGGAAGTGAGAGGCCCAGTCTGGCTGTATTGGTATGCTTCAAAGACGGGGATCAAAATGGTCTAATGTTAGGGAGGGGGGTTGTCACAGAGTCGCCCCCCCCCCCATTCCTGGGACAGTATGGGGTGGGGGTGGGATCAGGAAGAAAGAGGTGAGGAGTCTCCTTCCAGCCAGACGGACTGGCCGACCCCTTTCTGTGCACGGCCGGGAGGAACTGACTGGTCGAAGTGGAAAGCTCCTGGAGGCAGCGTATTTCAACCGGAAAAGCACGCGTGGGGGTTCCCGGTGCAGCTCCAGTACAAAAGGCCGCTCCGATTAGGAAACCTGGAGCGAGGGGTGGGGCAGGGCAGGGCTCCTAGAGGGATTTACATATATACGTTTAAAGACAGCCGGTCCGGATCTGCCACCAAGAATGCTGTGTAATATCGGGCGAGTCCCTTCCCAGCACTGGACCTCAGTTTCCCATCTATAGAATGGGAGGAGGGAGTAGCGAAGGAAAAAACGCTCCTCAGGATCCGTGCCAGCTCTGACTTTCAGACTTTAGGTCCTGGGGGACGGAAGGGCCGTCTGGGTGTTTCTTGGACAAGGATGGCGGGGCACCCTCGTCAGGTTACTTCCGAAGAAGGCACCTGGCTGAGGGGCCATTTTAGGGGCAGCGGACAGAGAAACCGTGCCAGAGGCCGAGGATCCGGGGGAAAGAGCGCGCGAGAGGGCAGAACTGGGCCAGGCGTGGGAGCCCTTACCCCAGGGTCCCGGCCTGAAGCTGACGAAGGAACCAGAGCGTTGCCTCAGTTTCCCCGTGCGCACAGTGGCTCCGGAACCTGGGGTGAGAACAAGGGGCGCCTTACCTTGTCCTTCTTGCCGGCCCCGCTCTCCTCCGCGGCCGAGGCGGCACACTTGTTGAGCAGTTTCTTGCCACCGCAGGCCGTCGGGCTCCAGGTGCGGCCGCCCGAGCAGGCCCCCCCCGGGAGGTCTCCGGCACCGCCCGCGGCGCTCTCCACCTTGATGAGGCGGTGCTTCGGGGAGATGTAGCGCACCTCGGCCGGGGTGGCGGGCCGCCGCTCGCTGCTGCTGCGGTACAGGTGCGGGGAGCCGGAGGACGAGGACGAGGACGCGGCGGCGCCCGCGCCCGAGGAGGCGCAGCAGCAGCCGGCGGCGCCCGACGCGGACGAGGCGGAGAAGGCGCGCTGGCCCCCGCCCGGCTCCCCGCCGCCGCCGCAGTAGTCCAGGCGGCACATGGCGCGCAGTTTGCGCAGCGACGAGCCGGGCCCGTTGTAGGGGTCCTCAAAGTCGCGCTCCTTCTGTGCGCGGTAGGCGCGGATGAGGTCGCTCGTGCTGCCGCTGTCGTCGGGCAGCGATCCCGAAGAGGTCGAGAAGCAGGAGGCGGCAGTCGGGCCGCAGGACGCGGAGGCGCCCGCCGGGGCCTGCGGCACCGCCTGGGGGGCCTGCGAGGGCCGCTCGCCCCGGCGCCGCTGCTCGCGGTAGTCTGGCCGCGGCGGCTGCGGGGGGCTCTTGGTCTTGCTGTTGCCCAAGCTGAAGTACTTGTTCAGCCACTTGGCCATGGCGAGAGGCCGCCTAGGGCCGCGGCGCGGGAGCCCGGTCCGCCGCCGCGGCCATTCGGGGAGCAGCGCTGCGGCCCAGGTCCCTCGGCGCCCCGGCCCCGGCCCCGGCCCCGGCCCCGGCCCCGGCGGGGGGCGTCCGGGGCGCCCGCTCCCGACGCCAAGTTCAAGTTCTCTCCGCCGCCTCCTGCCGGCCGATCCCGGCCTCCAGCAGCTGCAGCACCGCCCTCCGCCTCTGCCTCGCGCCGCCCGGGCTTCGGATCGCTCGCCCCTCACGGGCGCGTCTCATGGGATCCCGGCCCGCGGCCCCGCGGAGAGCGAAAGGCCCGGGCGACCCCGCCCCCCGCCCGGGACGCTCTGGCCGTGCGCTCCGCGGCGAGCGCGCCCCTGCCCCGTCGGAGCCGCAGCCTCCGCCTGGGCCGGGATCTGCGGCTGCTGCGGGAACTTGTCGGCGTCTTCAGCCCCCCCTTCTTCCTTCCCGAGAGCGCCGGGGGGAGCCCGGCCCCGCAGCCGGCGAGCCAGCGGGAGGGAGAGCGAGCGAGCGAGCGACGGAGGAAGGCAGCCGGCGCCCGCCCGAGCCGCGCTCCCGTGCCCGTCCCGGCGGCGCCTGCCGCTGCCGCTGCCGCCGCCGCTGCCGCCGCCGCCTCCCGAACCGCCGCGTGTGTGACACCCCGGCGGCCAGAGCCCGCCCCGCGCCGCGGCCCCGCCCTCCCGGGGCCCGCGCGCGCCCCGCCCCCGGCCCGCCCCCGCCGGCCCCGCCCCGCCCACCCCCACGAGCCGGGCCGCCAGACCGCGGCCTAAGCCCCGCCCCCCTCGTGCCCGGGTCTTCAGGAGGCGCAGCTCTCCACCTCAGCACGCGCCACCCCCCGCGGCCGCCTCGGCGCCAGCCCCGGGGCGGCGCCTGAGGGCACCGGGGGCCGGCGGCGCTCCAGGCCCCGCCTCGCTCGCGGCCCGCCGCCGCCTGGGGCGTGAGGTCGCCAGCGCGAGCCCGCCGCGCGCGGAGGCCGGAGCCGGGCGCGTCTCCTGGAGCCCGCGCTGTGAACCTCAGGGACCCACTGTTGGGGGCGGGGCGCGGGGGCGAGTTTTCCCGGGACATTTCTGGTGTGACAGTGTGACACCGTGGGGGACGCGGTGCCTTATCCCTTTCTTGAAGGGACGGAGACCCCGTTTCGGCCCCCGCGTCCCTGACCTTCGGAGGAGTCTCTCTGCTAATGAGCGTGTTAGCCCTCGAGACCACGGAGGCGGCCTGGAGGGGCGGCCTGGAGGGGCTGCTGGCGGGCTGGGCCCCAACCGCAGCGCCCGGCTGAGGGGAAGGCCTCGGCCGGACTTGGCTTCCCCTCTCTGAGGAAGTCGGGGCGTTCACCCCTCGTAGGGCCGACCTGTGGCCCAAAGGACCTCTGGTCACCCACGTGGGCCGGGCTGCCACTTCCCGGTCTGGTGGGGCTGAAAGGATGTCATTTCCACCAGTCTCTACTTTGCAACCCAGGGTCGTCCTTTGATTAGTGACCAGAGCTGAGGAAACTGAGGCCGAAGGAGGGGCCCAGCTAGGCCCAGTGAAGCTTTTTTCCGGGAGGCGCCAGGTTCCCCCGTGGAGCCCGAAGAGCTGCGTGGAAATGAGGTAACCGCCACTGGAGCCGGTGCTCCTCTGAGTGTGGAGCGCCGGAGGTGCGAGAACTGAGGCCCGAAGTCTGAGGAATTCTCTAGGAAGGTTGACTTATTAGCCCCGTGGCCCACATCGTTAATAATCTCCACTTGCTCCCTGTGTATTTTAATAGATGGGCTTTGGCGGGATTCCATTTTTTTCTGTCTTCTGTAGGAAAAGTGGGACCTGTTAGGGCAGGCTGAAGGCCAGAGGCTCTCTAGGCCAGGACACAGCCCTGGCCACACTGGAGGTGGAGGTCACATTCCCAGTCTGAGAGCTCTCCCGTCTTCACCGCCTGAGGCCACAGTGGGGCAGTGGCCGAACCGGGGCTCCAACTTGGGTCTTCCTCTGAAGCTCCGTCCTCAGCCGCACACAGTGATGTAATGGAATTGACTGCAAGTTGTCCCTGCAGGATCAAGCCATTTGCTCCTTCCCTCTTCGGTCAGACAGGACTGTTACCCTCCATAAGCCAGTTAATTTTTTTTTAAAGATTTTATTTATTTATTCATGACAGAGAGAAAGGCAGAGGGAGAAGCAGGCTCCATGCAAAGAGCCTGATATGGGACTCGATCCTAGAACAATGGGATCACACCCTGAGCCAAAGACGGACACTCAACCGCTGAGCCACCCAGGTGTCCCCCCAGTTAAGGTTTTTTAAGCCCACTGTTCATACCCCCACAGCCACAGACACCATCTACACAACCCCTTCATTGCCTGGGATCTACCTACTTGGCATTACTCAGGAAATAATCTAGTGTCTGTGTGTGATGTGTCTGGGGGATGGTGGAAGAACCAGAAATTGACTTGGACTAAGATGTTTATTTTGGGTAACCCTAACTTAAATATCTCAAATTACCCTTTAAATCACTCCTCTGCTGTATAAACACTTAATTATTCTGCAAGTAAGGGAGGCCCAAATAGAAGAAAACCCAAAAGGCGAAGACATCCTCGTTGTAAGCCCCATCTCTCAAGCAACCACAAATCCTCTCTGGCTCCCTCCCTTCCCATTTTTGCTTGTAGGCTCAGTAAGGAGGAGCAGCCAGACCCTGGCAGCTGGCCAGGCTACTCAGGATAAGAAAGTCCTCTCCAGGATCTGGAAACTCGTTCCCTGCATGTGTGTTGCACATGGAAGAATTATCTTCGCTTTTTCCAAAGGTTTAGGAAGAGAAGTTATATTTCACAACTTATTTTTTCGATTTCACTTTCAGCAGACCATGGGGTTAGACCCACTTTTCCATGTGATGCCTCTGCTGGGGTATAATTTGCAAGCCAAAATTATTGTAATGCTATAGTATTATGCCAAGAACTTCCAGAGCACTTGTGTATCTGCTCAACCCCAACACGTTCTGTATATAATTAACCCTACTCATCAGCCCAGCAAGTTGGTGTTATTCCCAGCTTACAGATGGGGTAACTGGACTAAGGTAGTATTTACTTCAAGCAGGCAGAAACATATGGATGTTTTCCTTCGGGAACTAGTATAGACATACCTTACAAAACAGAGTCAGAAATAATCATTCTGAAAGGAAACAGAAAAGTTTCCTAAAGATGATGTTGGAGAAGTAGTATATCAAATGGCTCAAAAAGACAGGAACTTGGGCAGCCTCAGTGGCTCAGCGGTTTAGCGCCACCTTTGGTCCAGGGTGTGATCCTGGGGACCCAGGATCGAGTCCCATGTCGGACTCCCTGCATGGAGCTGCTCCTCCCTCTGCTTGCGTCTCTGCCTCTCTCTGTGTGTGTCTCTCATGAATAAATAAATAAAATCTTTAAAAGAAAAAAAACGGACAGGGACTTATACGGAAAGGATCAGAGCACTATATGGCGTTAGAGCTAAAAGTCTCTCCTTTCAGAGTGCCAGCCACCCCATTTCACACTTCATTTGACTAAAAGGAAGAGATTGAATCAAGGGACACACCTGGGATTGGTACCAGGTCTCTTAGTATCACAAACCCAATTCGATGCCCATCACTGGTATTTTTTACTTTTAGCTCCTGCCTACCACAACCCCCCCGCCCCCGGCCCTGCACTGGTCTCTGTTGTTCTTATTGGAAGGGTTGGGTATGGCCCTGTTTCTGTTTCTGCCCTGTCTCAACTTCTCATTTTAGACTAAGGTGGGGACGTGGCAGCTCTTTTCCCTACATCCTTATTTCCAGTATCTGGAGGTAGGCCATGTCATTGATAGAGACCTGGAGAAATGATGCCACCAACCCAACAGACTCCTCGACTTTCAGTTCAGATCATCAAATGTTAATGTCTCCTGCTGTGTGCTGGGCCCCAGGGCAGGAACTGGGCTGAAATCATAGTTTGGGGAGTCTGTAGTGCTCTAAGAAGATCTGAAGCAAAACCCTCAGTCATCCTTGACACCTTCTTTTATTCCTGTTTCCCCCAGCTCTTCAGCAAGGGCTTTGCAGAATCCTACCACTTCTTACCACCTCCACTGCTTCCACCCCAGCCCAACATTCCTTTATCTCTCTTGCCTGCCTGGATCATCGCAGGCATGTTACCCACTTCGCTGCTTCTGTCTCAACACAGCAGCCAGTGATCCTATTAAAACTGAATCTGATTATGTCCCTCCTTTGCTCAAATCTCCCATTAAATCTCCATGTCCCTAATTAAGAAACGCCAAAATTCTTAGAGTGGCCCACAAGGCCTTATATGACTTAGTCTCCTCAAATAACTGACTTCATTTTGTACTGTCCTCTCTCCTGCTTTAGCCAGGCTACCTCTTTCTGGTATTTCTTGAATACTCTCACCTTGGAGCCTTTGCACTATATCTCCTCTGCCTAGAATGCTTTCCCTCAGCTGTTCCTGTGACTCATCCTTCACTCCCTCCAGGTCTATATTCATTCATTTATTTTATTTTTAAAGATTTTCGTTATTTATTTGTGTGTGGGGCAAAACACACACACACACACACACACACACACACATATGAGCAGGGGGAGGGCAGGGGGGAAGGACAAGGACAAGCAGACTCTCCCCTGAGTGCAGAGCCCTACTCAGAGTTCGATCCCAGGGCCCTGAGATCATGACCTGAAGTCAGATGTTTAAGTGGTGGAGCCACCCAGGTGGCCCAGGTCTGTATTTAAATGTCATGTGCTCTGTAAAGCCTCCCCTGGGCACCATATCTAGGATTGTTGTTCCCATTCAGCACTTCCTATGCTTTATTTTTCTGAGTATTGCTTAGACCCATTTCATGCACAGCATATTTTACTTATTTTTCTTGTTTATTATCTTGACCCACAATGGGAAAGGGATCTTTGCTTTTTCTCACTGCATATCTCCAATGTCCAGGGCATTGCCTGATATCAAGTAGGCACACAATAAGTATTTGTCAAATGAATGAGTGAATGTGAGTGGTTGACCACAGAGGGCAGAATGGCAGAGGACTAAAACTTGACATCTCTACCTTGGACCTGATACTAGTGGTTATTAACTTTGGTCTGGAGGTGGGAACATAACAGACTTGCTGCGTTTTTGAAGCAGATGTGTTCTAGTGTTCTGTTCCCAGGCTGTGTCTCTTAAGTAGAGGAAGCAGAATGAGGTTTATGCCTATCTTCCAAGCATCCGGAGGGAGTTCCAGGAAGGTTGAGGCATCCAGGTAGCCCTTTTCACAAGAGTCCCAGTCGTGCTGACATGCAAGGCTGTCTGCGCCTCTCTGAGCCAGCTCTGTTCTCTCCACCTCAGGTACAACTAATCTTAGGAATCTCATTATGGGTCCAAAGATAATCCTCTATATCTAGATTAAAGGCTATGTTTTGACCATTACCGCACATTGAGCATTGAGCCGACAGTTTAATTGAACTGTTTATGCCGCTGCCTTGATCTCTTCCCAGAGAATTTACAACTAATTCCGAGTGTCTCTGCGAATTAAGTGGGCCTCTCCCAACATGCTTTGCTTGTAGTTTGCCTGTGCCAAATCCCACTTGTCCTTGTGTTACCCAATTATGGGTTCTCACTCACAGCTGTCTTTGACCAGTACTACTTCCAGTCCACTTCCTCCCTTAGGTGGCCATTAAGATATGGCTATGAGAATAGCCATATCCTAGGACAGCCTCTGTGATACCTGCAACAGTAGAATCGGGGGGTGGAGGTGAGGATTGGCACAGGAGCAGAGAGGACAGGATGTAAATCATACTGAGTCCTTTGAAGTCTCCTCCAGGCAACTGACAATAACCCTTTAACAAGAAAAGGGTACAAGTGTCTTTAGCACAGTTAAGTGTGATGGAAGGAAAAGAACTCTGGACTGAGGTCAAGACTCCTGAGTTCTTATCCTGACTCTCCTCTGACTTCCTATGTGACTTGGTGTTACTATTTATAAAATAGGATAATTTTTGGCAGATAATTGTTTCTCATTCTGTGTTGTGGAAGTGTCTAAGGGTAGGGTTGCCAGATCTAGAAAAACAAAATAACAATAACAAAAAAGGACATCCATGCAAAATTTCACTTATAGGGAATATTATTCATTATTTATCTGAAATTCAAATTTAGCTGGGTGTCCTATATTTATTTGTCCGTGTAGGAGATAAAAAAGGCTCCCAACCCCTAGCTCAGCCTCTGCTAATGAAACAGACAACAGCAGATGTTCTTAACCCTGGGTGAACATTCTAATCACCTACAGAGCTTATACTGTACCCAGTGACCAGTCGTATTCCAGACCAGTTACATGAGAATTTCTGGTGATGGATTCAGGCATTGTATTTTTTTTTTTTTTTTTAATAAAAAGACTCCCAGGGATGCCTGGGTGGCTCAGTCAGTTGGACTTTCGACTCAGGTGGTGATCTCAGGGTGGTGAGATGGAGCCCTGCAGCAGGGTCTACAACTCAGTGGGGAGTCTGCTTGAGATTCTCTCCTTCTCTCTTTCCCTCTGCCCCTCCCCTGCTCATGTACACACACATACATACACACAATCAATCAATCAAAATCTTTTTAAAAAAATCCCTAGGTGAGTTCAATGTGCAGCGAAGTTTGAAAACCACAGCTTTCAAAGTGCGGTCCTGGGCCAGAGCTTCAGCCTCACCTGAGAACCAGTTAGAAATACAAATTGTCATTCTGATTTACTGACCTTCAGAATTAGAAGAAGGATTGTGGCCCAGCAAGCCCTCTGGGTAATCTGCTGTAGCTAAAGTTTGAGAGTGACTTTGTAACTTCCTTAGATGACAATAGGGCCCTGTTTTTTGGGGCCTGATCTACAAAAGGGTCCTAGGAAAGCAAATTAGTTAAATTGCTTTGCGGTGGTACATCCTAATGGTCAAACCACCTGTCCTCTGGCAATTGCAGCATAAATTATGGAGGTTGAACCCACTGGGTGCAGTAGCTTTTTCAGTCCCAGCCATCTGTTTAATTGCAGTCTTGAAGGCTACCATTGGCACCTGCAGCTTATGGCCAGTAGGACAAGTTAGGCCAGGAAGAGCCAGAAGGGAGCCAGAAGTATCTGAGGGTGTAAAGTTCTGGGTCAGGCAATCTGAAGACCCAGCAGAATAGGCTGTGGAGCCCATGGGCAAGGAGGAGGCGGAAAGCATGGCAAAAAGAAACCACAGGTTGGGGATACATTAGGTCATCCCAGCTTCCAATGAGGCTGGGGGCAGTGAGAATCAGGGATGCTTAGGCGGAGTCACACTGCTTTGTGAAGAGCCAAGGCCAGGACAGTCCAAAGCTGATATAGACTGGAGGAGATGGGTGTCTGAGGTGGAGAAGGGAGGCTATCCTTGCTTTGTTTTGCTTTTTGTGTTAAAAGGCAAGTAGTGTTCAAGAACAAAGCATTTTTCTGCAATCCCGGAGGACTTAAATGCAAGCCTACTACCACCACCAGGTTTTCTCTGGGGGGTCTCACAAGTCAGATTTGTTTCTGGGATGCCAGATGCCCAGGATATGTGACTGTCCTGTCCTTGAGAGACATCTGGAGGGGGGTAGCAGGGGCTGTGCATTATTCATTTCTGTCCATCCCCATGCTTTGCTTAGTGCCTGCCAAATGCTAGGCCCTGAGTAACTGTGTGTGGGATCGAATCCAATAGAGATCCAACAAATCACCTTTCTTAACTATGAGTTATCACCTCAGACCCTAATAAACCACACCACTGAGAAAGCCCAGACATTCCACATGCAAAAGGGTACCTGTCACCCTTGGAGAATCATTGCAGACTCTCCTTCTTGTTGTCTTTCTTTCTTCTTTCCTTCCACTGAACACCTCTTGTGTGCAAGGCTGGATGTTAGACTGACCAGCTCTGCCTCAAGGACTTTTGCTCTGTGGGTAACTACTGAAAAAGGAGGTATAGAAGTCAGGACGCCTGGGTGGCTCAGCAGTTTAGCACCTGCCTTTGGCCCAGGGCATGATCCTGGAGTCCTGGGATTGAGTCCCACATTGGGCTCCCTGCATGGAGCCTGCTTCTCCCTCTGCCTGTGTCTCTGCGCCTCTCTCTCTCTCTGTCTCTCATGAATAAATAAATAAAATTAAAAAAGAAGGTATAGAAGTGGCAAACCTTGGGGATCCCTGGGTGGCGCAGCGGTTTGGCGCCTGCCTTTGGCCCAGGGCGCGATCCTGGAGACCCGGGATTGAATCCCACGTCGGGCTCCCGGTGCATGGAGCCTGCTTCTCCCTCTGCCTGTGTCTCTGCCTCTCTCTCTCTCTGTGTGTGACTATCATAAAAAAAAAAAAAAAAAAAAAAAAGTGGCAAACCTTGAAACCTCCAAGGTCACATTTACCTGGGTTCTAATGCGAATGACTTTGTGCTAGTGTGTAAATCTCAAGAGTTTGATCTGATTCTCCTCATCTCCAAAATAAACTTCAGAGTTCCCGAAGAGGTGAAATATTACTTTAAACCCCACGGTTGGAAAAGTGATTTATAACCTGAAAAATGAACAAGAACAAAAAAATGTTCTTTTGATGCAATTTCCATCCTTTCACTTTGGCTGTAACATTTAAAGACAATTTTTATTTTTTTAAATTTTTAAAAAAGATTTTATTTATTTATTCATGAGACACAGAGAGAGAGGCGAGACATAGGCAGAGGGAGGAGAAGCAGGCTCCATGCAGGGAGCTAGATGTGGGACTCAATCCTGGGTCTCCAGGATCACTCCCGGAGCCAAAGGCAGATGCTTAACCTCTGAGCCACCCAGGCATCCCTAAAGACAATTTTTAAAAGTCACTTTCCATACATAATTTTCTTCCGCTACACTTTCTTTCTTGAATTAAAATGGTCATCATGTTGCCATCTGAGGCTTTCCTAAGTGGGATGCATTGGTCATAGCCAAAGCCAGGAAAGAGTTAAAGTGCAAATGGCTATCTTCCGTCTCAGTTTGGGGGTGGGGTGGGGGTGGAGACTGCCCAATTGTCTGTCCTTCTCTTCCCCTCCCTAGGGCTGAGTGCAGGATGTTGAGTCTCCCAAAATAACTCAGACCCTGAGGGTAAATGCTTGCTGGGAGCTGGTTTGGAATAGAGAATTTTCTAGATCAGAGGGGAATTTTTGAGGCCAAAAGATCTGATCTCTTGGGCTAAAAGAGAGGAAGGAGCCCAGCTACCTCGTATGTATATCAAACATCCACTGACCAGTCCTCACCAGGTCACAGGGAAACCAGGTGCCAGCTTCTTTCATCCAGGTGGCATCCAACAGAACTATCATACCCAGAGTGAGTCCCATAAGGCCAGTGGGCACAGCTTGGAGAGACAGCCACTGACAGATGAGGGCAGAATCTAAGTGAGCCTTAGGTCACTAGAATTTCTGGAGCTCTTGGAATTTATAAGATGATATAGAATCACTACTTAATTGCACTTGTTCAGAGGCAGGAACTCTTGGTTTTTCAGTTTCCCTGAGTCATGGTGAAGAAAAGGCATCCTTCTGGAAAGAAGTCCTCAGAGCCCACTCTAGTCCCTTTGGTCCTAAAGTTCAGATAGTGATGAATTTGGAGGCTATGGACTGTGGGCTCACTTTATCCCTAGGCTGGAGCAGCATTTCATTCATATACTTTGGGTCTGGACCTAGCAAAGCCCAGAGAGAATCATTGCTTTCTTTGTGAGTTTCCCACTTTTATCCCTATGTATAGTTCTCTCCATATTTCATTTGCTCCCATTTGAGGACACCTTTTGATAGGTATAGCCTTTTTATGTTATTGTTGGGCTCTAACCACAAGAATTCACTTCTCCAGTAGACCACTTTTGCTATAAAGTAGCACATCCACCATGGCCATGGTGTGGGTTGTGGTGCTCAGACTTAAGAATCAACTAGAAAACAGTGTTTAGAGTGTACACTCCCAAAATCACTGTAGAGGAGCTGATTTAAATCCTAATGGTTGGGGCCCAGGAATTTGCATTTTTACATGAACCACAGCTAAGTCTGCTCAGATGGGCCAAAGACTCCACTTTGAGAAGCTCCGGCTCATCTCTGAGCTCCAATCTGTGGCATGAGCCAACAAGTTTTAGGTGGAGGTATTTCTGACTTTTGTTCCTGTGGTCTAATGTTCAGAGGGTCAGCCAGCCTGTTTCTTAGTCAGGCAGGCAAGCTGGCTTTGCTAAGTGTCCCTGCAGGGCATCATGTAGCCTCAATTGTGTACTCAACAGCATACATGGATGTTCTTATTTATCCTGAGCAAATCTCCCTCAGTTGCCAGTTTATTGGATTCTGAGAAATGGAGATAAGGCAAGATTCAGGATGGGGGAGTAGGTGGGGGCGGGGGGGAGAAATGTGAACACTAACAGTGCACTGGCCATGGTGCTCTGGGCTTCACACCAATGGTATCTACCAGTGTCCTGCAGAAACACTCATAATGGGTGGTGACACTGCCATTTTCCAGCTGAGGAGATGAGGGCTCAGAGGTCACACAGCTAGTTGTGGTAGACTCAAGTATGTTCAACTTAATGGCCTTCCTCTTGTCTTTTTCTTGAGAGTTGGAAGGAATGGATGCATTTATACTTTTTCCCTTTTTATTTTGAAAAATTTCAAACTACAGAAAAATTGCAAGAATAATACAATTAACCCCATAAACTCTTGGTTAGCATTTTGCCACATCTGCACTCTGATCTAATTTCCCTAATCTATTTCAGAATTTTGAAGTATTGTATTGAATTACTCCTAAATATTTCAGCCCATCTCCAAAGAAAAAGGGCATTTTCACAAAACCACAATAAAATTATCATACTTGGGATGTTTAACATTAATACATTGTAGAGGCTGCTTTTAGACAACAGGCTTGAGCAGTGGAAACTCGATCAAGGCAGAAGGGCCCACAGCAACCCCCTGGCTGAATACAGACAGGCCTATCAAGCAACCCACCTCAAAATATCCATAGGCCCTAACTAATGAATGGGCTACTTACAACCAGGCACAGTTACCAAAAAGGGGGGAATTCCATCTGTTCCCATACCACCTTACCTTCCCCCTTCATATACAACACCCACCCATGCATCCTTTTAGACAGTGTCTCCTTTACTATCCTGCCCACTGCTCCCTTGTGGTACATTCAATACCCACTGCCTCCTGGCAGTCTCTCCTATGTTGTCCTGCCCCCACTCCCTAGTGGCACATTCAGTAAACTTCTGTCTCCTTTGTTCTACCTTGGGTGAATCTTTTACCACACTCACCACTGGCTTTCCCTGATCATCATCCCACATTTTAGGGGCCTCCATCTAATTAGGAGAGACCCCACATACATTTCTATTTAATATCTGTTTTATGGTACCAATTGTTTATATAATGTTTGTTATAGCTTTTTTGATTCAGCATCGAATCCAAGCTCACTGCATTTACTTACCACATCTCTTTAGTATCTTTTCATCTAGAGTGGTATTCCAGTTTTTTTGTTTTTCTTTTCTTTCATAAGATTGACATTTTTTTTTAAATTTTTATTTATTTATGATAGTCACAGAGAGAGAGAGAGAGAGAGAGGCAGAGACATAGGCAGAGGGAGAAGCAGGCTCCATGCACCGGGAGCCCGACGTGGGATTCGATCCCGGGCCTCCAGGATCGCGCCCTGGGCCAAAGGCAGGTGCCAAACTGCTGTGCCACCCAGGGATCCCTAACAGTGACATTCTTAAAGAGACCTGGCTTGTTGTTTTATAGAGTATCCCTCAATTTGATTTGTCAGATTTTTTTTCACTTTCCAGTGAATATTATTATTTGGATTGTTTCCTCATGACTATATTTTTCTCAGGGCTTCATGTCAGAGGGACAAAAGATATGCTCTTTTGGTTGTTCTCCATTGTTTCTTGCCAGATGAGGATATAGTTCGACCTTTTAAATTGTTAAAAGGACTCTAGTGGCAGGAAGAAAAGCAGCATAACTTTGAGGGATGATTGCAGGTTTTGAAGAGCAACAGCAGCAAATTCAAGTCCTGGCTCTGATCTCTAGCTGATTGACCTTAAATATAATCTACCAAAATACCTTAAATACAACTCAAAATATCCTGTTTCTTTTTCTAACACACCCCTCAAATGCACCTTTTACTATGCTTCCACATTTCTTCCATTCTAGGGCACTTCTATGGTTACTGCCTCCTTTCCATTGCCCACACCCTAATCTGTTCCATACATACTACCACTGGTTGCCCTAAAATATGTCCCTTGCTATTATATTCACCTGGCCTCCTTCCTCACTACATCAAGTCTGAATGCCTGGTATTCAATACCTTCCATAGTCTGATCTCATCCCACCTACCTGAATTTACCTCCCACTGTTTCCCATGGGGGAAGTGTGATTGCTTTTGATTTGGTTGTTAACACATCTTTTGTCTTCCCTCGGTAGAGTGGTGACCCTTCTCTCTCCTCCACTGCTGGGTATATATACATGTAGCCATTAGGGTATTAAACCAATGGAATTAAAGGTAGGGAGGTATTTAAATTTTTAAAAAAGATTTTATTTATTTATTAATGAGAGACACAGAGACATAGACAGAGGGAGAAGCAGGCTCCCCACAGGGACCCCGATACAGGACTTGATCCCAGTACCGGATCAAGCCCTGAGCCGAAGGCAGATACTCAACAGCTGAGCCACCCAGGCATCCTGGAAGGTATTTAATAAAGGGAATTAAGGGGCATCTAGCTGGTTTGGAAGAGCATGCAACTCCAGGTCTCAGGGTTGTAAGTTCAAGCCCCATGTTGTATGTAGAGATTACTTAAAACCTTAACAACAACAAAAAAAGGGGAATTGAGTGCTTATAAAATCATTGGAAAGTCTGAACAAATATCAAGAAGGTCACTGGTTTTGTCACTAGTTTTCATAGATACAAATTTGAAGGAACTTGGGAAACCAGTAGAGATGATCACAGCTGCCTTCAATCCTGAGGCCCAGGATTTTCAGGAAAATACTTCGAGGCTACTACAAAATGTCATCTGCCTAAACCTAAAGTTTGATATTGCCAGAGGGGCAAAAATCTGACTTCTGCCTTATTCTGCCTTCCATATTTTGGCAAGTATTTCTCATTCATGTGTTCTACTCTAGGATCTGTAGATAGAAATTCTGGGACGCGTGTTTCCAGGCTTCTAGACCCTGTGATATAGGAAAAAGCATAGAAAGAATGCTGTGTCTGAATATCTTGCCCTGGAACTCTTCTGATGGAGGAGTGAGGAAGACTCTGGTTTCTGCGTCACAGCTGAAAGTATATGAAACTACTTACTGTAGACGACATCTTTCCTGACTTGGAGGAAACTCAGATGTGGTAGGAAAGAATGAGGCCCACAAAAGATGAGAAGAGTGAAAAACAGACTGGAGACAGAGAGAGAGATAACAAGCTGATGATAAGATTGTGTCAGCCCTGGATTTAGTCATATGACCTTTTGCCAGTACTATCCATGTCTTTCTCAGTTACTTCAATCCATAAATTTCTTTTTTTACCTAAGCTAATTTAAGTTGGATTTCTGTTACAATTAAAAGGGTCCTAATGTATAGCAGGAGAGAGACATGTAAACATTATATACTCAGAGTGTGGTATGTGCTATGCAAAGAGGACTAATAAAGTGGTATGCATACCCAGAGACTCTGTAAGAAGGGAGTGCATCTTCATTTTGTCTTGGAAATGTTATTTTGGCCATAAGTGTTGTTTTTTTTTTTTTAAAGATTTTATTTACACATGAGAGACACACAGAGAGAGAGAGGCAGAGACACGGGCAGAGGGAGAAGCAGGCTCCATGCGGGGAGCCCGATGCGGGACTCGATCCCAGGTCCCCAGGATCACGCCCTGGACTGAAAGCGGTGCCAAACCACTGAGCCACCTGGGTTGTTGCCCTTTTGTAAGGTTTTTTATTTATTTGTTAGAGAGAGAGCACCAGTGTGTGTGTTGGGGAGATGTGGAGCGGCAGAGGGAGAAGCAGACTCCCTGCTAAGCAGAGAGCCCCGATGCTGGGCTCAATCTCTGAGCTCAATCCCAGGACCCTGACATCATGACCTGAGCCAAAGGCAGACGCTTAACTGACTGAGCCACCCAGACACCCCGATTTTAGCCATAACTTTTATCTTAGTTGTGATTTCTCATGGCCTTTGTTTCCTTCCAGAATACTCCTCTTCCTTTTTTTCTTGTGGTATTATGATTTAGAATAAGAAATACATATTTGGTCTTCATCCCGTTCCTAGCACAGAGCTTCCAAGACCCTTGGAATTTCTCAAGTGTTAAGAGCATAGAAGTGCAGTGTTGTCTTTTGTTATTCATAGCAAGCTCTTTTCAACCACACCTGTTTATGTTAATGAGGTGCTTTGGAAAGCCCTAAAAATGGGGGCTGGTTGCCAGGGGAACCAACCTAGTGATTAGAGCCTTGAATCTGTCAGGATCCACCCTCCCCTCCTGGAAAGGGAGAGGGGCTGAAGTTAAATTAATCACCAATGGCCAATGATTTAATCAATCATGTTTAAGTAATGAAGCCTCCATAAAAGCCCAAAAAAGATGGAGTTCAGGGAGCTTCCAGGAAGTGTGAGAAGAGTAGCATGAAAGCCCCTCACCCCTTTCCACTTACTTTGCCTTAAGCATATCTTCTATCTGGCTGTTCCTGAATTATATCCTTCTGTAATAAACCTGTAGTCTAATAAATTAACTTTTCCTGAGTTCTGTGAGCTTCTCTGGGAAATTAAGCAAACCTGAGGAGGAGGCTGTGGGAACCTCTAAGTTAAAACGGGTGAGTTAGAAGCACAGGTAACTTGTAGTTGGCATCCAAAGTGGGGCAGGGGAGGCAGTCTTGTGGAGGCAGATAGTGTGAGATCTGACACTATCTCCAGGTAGTGTCAGAACTGAGTTAAATTTTGGGATATCCAGCTGGTGTCACAGAATTGCTTGATATGTGGAAAACCCACACGTCTGTGTGAGAAGTCGTGTAGTAGTATGATGAAAGTAAAGGAGACAGATAGAAATGTTTTTTTTTCTATACTTTTCTGTTTACAAGATACTTTCTGTCTTCCAAATACCAGTTCAAATCTGCTGTTTCCGGGGGCTTCCATAACTACTTCACCCCATTTCTGAATTCTTGAAGTTCTTTGCGCAGAACAGTTGAACATAAAATTATTTTACAAATTTTTTATGTGTTTTGACTTCTTTTATTAACTGTAAACTAATTCCTCAAGGCCATGGACTATATCTTACATCTTCTCTGCATCCCCCACCCCCAAGTTTATCACCTCATGGTGCTCAATTGATGCTTGGGAAGTTGATGGATTGATTTGCTTGAAGGAGAGGCTGAAGTTGTCATGGGCAGTTAATTGGAGAAGTAGGAGGGGAAGGGAGAAATTCTGTCCAGGTACTAGCCATCCAGGAATAAGGAAGCCTTTCCAGAAAGAGTAATTAAGCTGGCTCAAATGTGCTTGGCACTAAGGGGTGGACCTGGAGTCCCAAGCTGTGCACCTTTCTAGTGGCCACAGGAGGGCGGCAGAGGGTATGGCCCAAGGTGTCCAGCTATAGATAGGTTGGCTAGATTAAGCCAACCAGTCAGCTAGCTGAGTCCTGTTGGCAAGGAGCTCTTGGTCTAAGTAACTTGCACAGCATGAGGTTGGCCTCCTAGCAGAGGTCTTGGAAAAGAGAGTGCCTGGACTAGGGATGGGAAAGTCAAAATACGAACAGGTGGGTGGTGGAAGTCAACAGGCATCTAAGAATGATCAGAACCTCCAAAATCAAAGCAGTGAGTGAACTTTGAGATCTGGATATTCTCTTAAGGACAAGGGAGTGCCTCAGTGCCTTGGCAAAGGAAGCAGGAAATCCAAACATGGTATAGTGGTAAGGGCAAAGTCTGGAAAGCAAGAATTCTGGAGTCCCATCTCCAAGTTTGTAGGTCCTCAGCCCTGATAAATGCTTTTGCTCAGATGACTTTTTCCTCTCTGAGCCTTGGATGTCTCATCTTATACAAAGAGGATTGGTGTCTGGAGACTCAGAGACCAGCCCTATCTTTGCACTGGGCGCCATGGTGGCCAGGGATCCTTCCAGCTTGAATGGTCTCATGGGTTATGTGAACAAAGCAGCTCAGTTGGCCATAAAGACATTTCTTCATTACGCCTGTTTGTGTACACCTGCTGTCTTTAAAACTTTTCATGGGCCCTGACCCATGGATCAGGGCTGCTCAAAGACCTTTATAAGAGCTAAACAGGCTAACTTTGAGATGTACCACTCCATGTCATAGCACACATCCCACTGTAAATGCAATTATTTTTGCTTTAAAATAAATTAAAAGATTAAAATAAATAATAAATTGATTAATTAAATTTAATTGATTAAAATAAAATTAATAGATTAAAATAATCTTAAAGGGTTTTCATAATTTTGCTTTTAAAATTATTTTATTAACTTAATTTTCAGTGGCTATTATTTCTCAGAAATCATAGTACATAGTTATACATAGGAATACATAGGAATACCTTGAAATGAGAGGACCCACTAATTGTTTTCAAATATAATAAACTTTTTATAGCTACCAAATCGAACAACTTAGGGAATTGACATAATAGTGTATTTTGTGAACATTTAATTAAATTTTGAGTTTGGAATTTTCATTTTGTGTCTTGGAGTCAACAAGAACATATGCCGGTGTGAGCATTTTTCTAGGCTCTTGAAAAGCTTGTGTACCCTCCGTCCTGTGTGTGTGGTACCTGATGAATAAAACCCTCCTGCCTGAGGCAGCTGAGACAGAGTTGAGAAACAAAAATACTATATTTTGTTTTGTGTCCCTGGTCTGGGAGCCTGAGCAAGCTCTGAGTGCATCCACAGGAGAAAGATTTCCCGCCTACTTCCCTTTAATCTCTGAAACTCCATTGTTGCCATATCTGGCAGCCCAGTCATCCAGGCAGGCATTGAGGGGGCCTGAACCTCCCTGCTCTGGAAATTTTTTGAGGACAGGCTCCTCCCAGCCCTTTCAGGCAGACCACATTCAAGCCAAACACCGTCCCCATTGTCAGTGTTTCTGCAGAAATAGGTATCTCACAAAGGGCAATATCTCACCAGAGAATTTGTTTTCTCTTGCTGATAATTTCTCTCCATAAACATTTTTGAGAGAGATGAATAGGTGTACCTTTCTGGAACAGCAGGCAGATGCTGGGGCGTGAAATGACTTTGTGCAACATGTTTTATGGATGAGGGGAGGGGCCAGAAGGCCACCTTTTATTTCCCCAGCCTCTGACCTGGGTGCAGATTGTCAGGTTCCTCTTCTGCAGGGGACCATCCGCTTTACCCACTGCTGCTCACCTGAAGCTTTAAAGGCCTTGCTTGGGTAGAAGCTACAGAAAGAGACTCCCAAAGGGTTGGCACAAATTGCCACCCATCTGTAACATTCTGGGTCCACTACGAAGACCTAGGTCCCCCAGGTACATTTCACAGCTAGTGCCACAGTCTTCAGATGCTTCATTATGCAGATTTTTTAAAGTTTTTCTCTCTCTATATATATATAACAACTATGAAGAGAATGAATTCCTTTTCACCGTGGTGTTAATGAATCTCAAAAGAAAAAAAAAGACATGTGATCTCAGAAAAATTTAGAGAATATAAAAATGGCAGTGACTTTCAACAAAACAAGCAAATGTGGGATTTTTCTATTCATCTCTGTCTGGGGGATGGGGGAGGTGATTGTTAATAACAAAGTGGCACCAAATAACTTGCTGACGGTTCATCAGGGTCCTTCTAAAGCATGGAGTCAACAATGCCAAATAAGTTATGAAGGTGACAGGCCATACATGAGTGATGGGAGGGGTGGGAGGTAACACAGAGCTCAGGCCCAGGGCATAGGCTTCAGAAAGGTTTATCCCCATCCTAGAGTAGGGATGCCAGATTCAGCAAATAAAAAGGTAGGACCCCCAGTTATATTTGAATTTCAGGTAGCAAATTTTTAGTATATTTGAGACATACTTATGCTAAAAATTTCAAATTTCAAATTTCAAAATTTATTTGAAATTCAAACTTAACTGGGTACCCTGTATTTTCTCTGGCAACCCCACCCCAGAGACATCAGTGCTTCTCTCATTTCCCAAGTACTTACACATTTCTAGGTTCAAGCTCCACCAGAAAGAGACTCCCACCAGTTTCACCTTTTGAATTCTACACTGTCTTATACAGGTCCAGTACAAATGCCACCTTTTTGGAAGACATTCCCCCTAAATCAGTTCTTCCTTCCTTTCTGTCCCCTTGCCCCATTGCATTTTATTTAACATTTTGGTTTATATTTAGTTGCTTATAAGCCTGTTTTCCCCTCCAGACTGGCAGGCAGTATCCAGATTCTTTTTCCCATGGCCCACAGTATAGCTTCACATGCACCTCATGTGTAATATGTACTTTGAATGTTTCCTGAATGAATGAGTGAATGAATGATCATAGGTAACATACTTTGAGTGTTATGTGCCAGGTGTGGTTCTCAACACTTTTCATGGATTTAATCTTTGACTAACAGTCTCAGGAAGGCACCATTTTTATTTCCATTTCAGAGATGGAGAAATGGAGTCACAGAGAAACTAAGTAACTTGCTATGGTCATATAATGAGTAAGGAGCCTAGCTGGGATTGGAACCCAAGCAGTATGGCTCTTCACCTCTGTAATACATTGAACAAATAGATGAACAGAAGAATGAGTAGAAGAACAAATGGAAGAATGCATGAGCAGAGACAGCAAACAGGTATTATGATAGGAGGGCATAAGAAGGGGAACCCGGGATCCCTGGGTTGCTCAGTGGTTTGGTGCCTGCCTTTGGCCCAGGGTGTGATCCTGGAATCCCAGAATTGAATCCTACATCGGGCTCCTTGCATGGAGCCTGCTTTTCCCTCTGCCTGTGTCTCTGCTTCTGTCTCTTTCTGTGTCTCTCATGGATAAATAAATTTTAAAAATCTTAAAAAAGGCGGGGGGGACCCAAGGTAGATGTTAGGAGAGCAGAGGCTGGAGGAGTCAGGGAGATATTAAGGAGGAAAGTTGAGGGATGCACCCAGGCACATCAGTGACTTAAAAGGCAACTCAGCAGTGGAAGAAGCTGATCTCTTCTGGTTTCTGCTTTGGAAATCAAACCTCTACATCTCTGCAGGGGCTTCACTGTAACTTTCTTCCTAGCTTCCTGCTCCCACAACCCTTCTCTTCCAGGGGCAGAACCCATCCTCTGCTCTTTTAAAAGGTTCAGACCAGTGGGACTCTAAGGCCAATCCTATCTTTTCCCCAGGGCTCTCAGCTAGGGGTCAGTGGGCTTGGTGCCAGCACCTTCTTTGTCCCTGGGCTCCCATTCTTCTATGGTACACTTCTGCCTGGCTCTTGCCATGGGTGTGACACGTGTGTTGCACAAAGGAACCAATGTGCTCTGTGGGAGGGTGATTATGGACCCCAGTCGGAGCACTGCCAAGATTATTATAGTAACATAATACTTCCTCTTCAAGTCTGTGGAAACAGCAGACAGTGGCCTGTTCATACTGTCAACCTAGTCTTTTTTTTTTTTAATTGTGGAAAACACAAAACATAAAATTTACCATCATAGTCACTTTTAAGTGTACAGTTCATTGGTGTTGAGTATATTCACATTGTTGTGGAACACATCTCCAGAACTTTTTCATCTTGTAAAACTGAAACTCTGTGCCTATTAATCAACTCTCCCCTTCTCTCTCCCTCAGTTTGTGGTTGCCACTCTTCTATTTATCTATGAATTTTACTTCTCTGGGTACCTCATATAAGTGGAGTCATACAGTATTTGTCTGTGACTGGCTTATTTCACTTAGTGTAATGTCCTCAAGGTTCATCTGTCTTTTTTTAAAAAAATATTTTATTTATTTATCCATGAGAGACACAGAGAGAGAGAGAAGCAGAGACACAGGCAGAGGGAGAAGCAGGCTCCATGCAGGGAGCCCGACAACGCGGGAATCAATCCCGGGTTTCCAGGATCACGCCCTGGGCTGAAGGGGGCGCTAAATCGCTGAGCCACCCAGGGATCCCTCATCTGTCTTGCAACATGTGGCAGAATTTCTTTCCTTTTTCAGACTGAAGAATATTCCATTGTATGTATATACTACGTTTTGTTTATCCATTGTTGTCAATGGACTTTTAGGTTGCTTCATGTCATGGCTTTCGTGAATACTAATGAATAAAGAGTGTTCACATATTCCTTCAAATCTCTGCTTTCAATTCTTTGGTATATATACCTAGAAGTTGGATTGCTGGATCATATAGTACTTCTGTCTTTAACTTTTTGAAAAGACTCTCTGTTGTTCTCCATAACCATGTCACCATTTTGCAATCCCACCAAGTTTCTCCATATTGTCATCATCAGTACACATTATGTTCTGTACTTAATTTTTTTTAAGATTTTATTTATTTATTCATGAGAGACACAGAGAGAGAGAGAGAGAGGCAGAGACACAGGCAGAGGGAGAAGCAGGCTCCTCGCAGGGAGCCCGATGTGGGACTCGATCCTGAGTCTCCAGGATCATGCCCTGGGCTGAAGGCGGTGCTAAACCGCTGAGCCACCCAGGCGTCCCTAATTTATTTTTTATAACAGCCATTTTAATGGATGTGAGGTTGCCTGGAACCTGTTGTTTATGAGGAAGCTGTGGTTCTGGAATAGCTTAATGTAATCTCCAATCATTCACTGGAATGGAGCAATGGGGAAAGTACACCACCATGCTATGGGCAGATAAGCTGATAACCTAAGGACAGAGAGCTCTTCTAATTTTGCCAATGACTTTGTGACTCTGACCAAGTTGTGCAACCTCCGAGTTTCCATCTGTTCACTGGGAACAAGGCCTTCTTGATGACATACCCTTCTCCCTGCTCCACCCTAATGTTTTCTCCAGGAAAAGAAAGCAAGTGAGAGCTGGGGGAAAGACTTGTTCAGTATGACTGCACCTCAACAGCCAGCACCCTGAATATGTTTTTCCACACACTTTCTTTTTGTTATTAAAATGAATTAGGCTTAAAAAAATTTAGAAAGCTCAGGAAAGCATTAGAAGTAAGGAAGTATTTATCCCTCATTCCATCACCCAGAGGCAACCACTGATAACATTTTGGTCTGTTTTTTTCTAGTTTTCCTCTTATGGGAAGTAAACTCTAATCCTTAAGAGTCCCTCTTTTTCTGAAGAAGAGCTACTCATTTCCACAGTAATCAGTAGCAAAGTTAACTCAATTTCTCAAATAGATCTTCTTTGTGCTAGTTCATTTCTTAGATGTGTCACTTTGAGTGAAAAGCAGTTAATTACAATGGAAACGCTGCTTAGAGACGTCTTATGAAATTATGTTAATATGTATAGAGAGACAAAAAGGAAAGGGAAGGGAGCTGATGGGCGAAACAACTGGTCTATTTAAATGGATAATTTCCTTTCCTTTCAAGTTTCCTAGTTGAGGGTCTCTATATTTATAAAAGAACTAGAAAGCTATTATTGTAGTTCCAATTTGTCAAAATCAGTAAAACTCAACTGAAAAGCAAAGTTGATAAACCAGCAAAAAGGCAACAAAAGAATGACTTTAGTAAACGTTGTATAATTAAAAAAAAAAACACCGTTACATCAGTTCAGGAGAAAAAAATCTAAATGATAATCTGAAGATTAAAGAAGGTGGAGTGGGAGAGCAGGGATTGTAAAGGTACCCCCTCAGGAATTTCCAGCCTCAGCAAGAGATGCCTGGGGATCTTTGGGGCTGGTCTTGTATAAAGGAATTGGGCTTTGGGGCTGTGGAGACCCAGTTTAGTCTTTATAGCTCCACCTGGCTTGGACCCCTACGGGATGGCCTGACCTGACTTCTGTGCTGGTGGAATAATGCGTGAAAGGTGTTTAGCACAACACCTGGAACAGAGGAAATGATCAATAATTGTTCAGGATAATTGCTATTATCTGGAAGGGAGGAGGGAGTTGGCTCTTGAATCTTCTTAGTAGTGTGGTGGGGGTTGGGAGTCCCACTTGGAATAGGGGCAGTGGTGGGGAGCGGTCCCTTTATATACTTACTAATTCCTTCTTAATCTAGGCTTCCAGGGCCCCTGATTGGGAAAGGCACAAGCATACATGTGTGCACACTTGTCAGTGTGTGTGTGTGTGTGTGTGTGTGTGTGTGTGTATTGGGGCATATAGGGTGGGGAAGGCTCAGGGAGGAGGAATATATTTATTATGCACCTGCTATACACCAGATATTGCATTGAGCATTTAAAAAACAAAACAAAACAAATCCTGTGAAAGAGGTTAGGTAACTTGACCAAACATCTGGACCACGTTTATCTGCCTGACCCTAAAATCTAAGGACATCCCCTTCATTTTCTATGGACATATAGAGAGATGTCATCCATGAAGTTTTAAGACTTCAAGTCTAACCTTGCCTCTGATAAGGTTTCAAGAGGCAGAGTTTTCCCAATTTGAGAAAAATCAGAGATTCTCCATTTTGGGTGTTAAAGGGTTTTCTGCCAGTGATAGGAAACACACTATCACTGGCTCCCCATCATCAGTCAAGGCCTCTCCTCAAAGGGGCTGAGGGTGCTGGCATGCACTTGCCAGAAACTTTCTCCAAGGCCAAAAGGGAAGCCAGGAGGCCTCCTGGTCCCTGCCTGGTGTGACACAACCACTAGGTAGAAGGGAAGCAAGCCCCAACCTGCAGGCCAAGCTGTCATACAGTGGGGCAGTGGGCAGGCTGCCATCCTTGGCATGACTGGAGCCAAATTTCTTGCCAAATGGGCTTGGGTTTCAACATGTTGGGAGAGCCCAGGAGCCTGGGAGCATAACTTTGCTGTCAACCCTGGAGCTGGGCCAAAGAAGACCCTAGAGAGTCTGGCAATGCCGCAGCTGGAAAGGGACAGGGATAGGCACTGGGATCCTGGGACGTGGCCCCCCATGGGGGAATGCAGAGTACATCTAACCCTAGGGTGCTGGGGGGCGGGGGGACAGGGCATGTCAGAAGCTACCCTAGGATGGAGGTGAGCTTTCCTCAGGTATTTTACATGTGAGATCTTAGAATTTAGATTAGAAAGGTCTTTAGAAATGATCTCGTCTATAAATAATCTATTCTTGCTGAGCCTGAGTCAAGAGAGGAGATGAAACATATTGTTTAAGAAAATGAGCTATTTTGAAGTGTATTTTAGAAAGATTTACATTTAAAATTATTGTAGTTCTTAATTTATATCCCAAATAATTATAGTTTTTAACATTTGGCCCAGGGAAAGCTTCAGTTATCAGTAAATTTTACTTAAGTGGAATGGAGGGTACCAGATCTTGCTGTGTAATGATAAGAATCACACTTAATGAATGTTTTCTGTATTTCAAGCCCTAGTCTAAGTGCTTTACTTGTATTAACTCCTTTTGATCTACATAACAACTCTATGCAATGGTACAAATACTACTTTTTCTTTGAATATGGAAACATTGAAACACAGAGGGGCTTAGTAACTTATCCAAGGTCACAGATTTGGTGGAACTCAGATTTGAACCCAGGGAGTCTATTTGGCTTCCGAACCTATGTTCTTAAGCACTGTGTTCTAAGATGTCCCAGACAGTAAGAATTTACTTTCTTTAGATATTTTACTAAGTGATCATTCATTCATGAAAGGTATTTGTGGAAACTATCACAGTAAAATTTTGGGGGTCAGTCAGAACAAATTGGGAGGACTGGAAGCTTGGCATCTTGACCCTCCCCTCCCCCGTGCAATATTACAAATGAGAAAATTAAAGCCCAGAGAGGTGTAGTGAACCCTCTAAGGTTACAGCATGAAAACCTAACTGGAAGTCAGAACTTAACGTCCACACTGGGTTTTTCCCAATATATCATTCTTTGTTCTTTTTTAAAAACATTAAAAAAAATTTATTTGAGAGAGGGACGAAGAACATGCGAATGGGATAAAGGGCAGAGGGAAAAAAGGAGAAGGAGAGAATCTCAAGCAGACTTTGCCCTAAGTGCAGAGTCTGTTGCAGGGCTTGATTTCAAAACCCTAAGATCATGACCTGAGCCAAAATCAAGTCAGCCACTTGACCCACTGAGCTACCCAGGCTCCCTGAGATGCCGTTGATTTAAAAAGTGCTATATGAAGGAAACAAAGATTTGAGTATCATGGATGGATGTTGGAAATACTGCAAGAACTCTGGACTAGGAATCAGGATGCCTGGCTTTGAGGTTTGGCTCTTCTACTGGCCAGCTGTGTGGCCTTAGACAAATTGACACACCTCTCTGGGCCTCTTGTTTCTCATGCATTAAATGGATTGATCAGCTGCTTTCCTGTCTTCACAGGATTTATGTGAGGCTAAAAAAGAACAAGAGTGAATATGCTTGGAAATGACAATGCAGTATAAAGATGCAAGGGATTACTGTTGTTGCACTGAGTTAGATCCAAACCCATGCAGTTCTGGATTCCCTGCCTTGGTGATAAATGGTGGCATGAATGACTTTATTTGTTCCCTTCTACCATATCAAGACTTGTTCCTGAAAGGGATTTGTATGGTAGGAAAATAGATCTTAGCCCTGGGGTAGCTTCCAGCCCCACATGTTAGCTCTTTGGAGCACTCTGTCAGGGATCAGGAGCCTGGGCTCTGGAGCCCATGCTACCACCAACAAACTATATACCCTTGTGTGCCTCTTACCTTCTCTGCACTGTAGCTGGCTTTAATGCTGATGCCACAGCAGCAGCTTAAATGCAAGGAGCTGGATCAGCTCTGGGATCTGGGAAAAGAGGGTAATGGGAAATATGCCTACTAAGTGCCAGGCCGATTCCATGCCATTTATTTCCTTTCATTCATTCAGTCTGTGATTGTACCAAACTCTGTGCCAGGTGCTAGAACCAGCCATAATCAAGACAGACCTGGTTTTCTGGAGATTCTAGTGAAGCAGGAAAGACAAACATAAAGCAAATGTTCATACAAATACAGAAAGACAGTTGTGGAAAAGGACAAGAAGGAAAAGAAGAAAGTGCTATTGGGAGGGACCAGACCAGCTTATTATAGTTGAAGCTTGCCAGATAACAAGGAGATAGCCAGCTGGAAGGCGACAAATTTTTCATGAAAAGGGAATAGGTGTGAAGGCCCAGTGACTAAGAAAGACAGCAAGTATGTACAAGGAGTGGTGAGCAAGGCTGGCCTGTTGCTGGTGTGGATGTCCAGAGGCTGGCTGAGCCCTCTTATAGGCCATGGTGAGAAGCAGAGGTCTTAACCTTAATCTTGGCATCTTTTTATCTTGGAGTATCAGCTCCAGAGGCCTCAATCTTCTGAATCCAATCAGAATTTCTTATTTTATGGATAATCTGATGTGAACATATTCAACAAATACAATAAACATTCACTGTGGCTGGCCCTAGAAAAACAAGACCTAAAAAGAGACTTTGTCCCTGTCCTTCTGCTCCCCATCTGGAAGACAAGCTGGGGAGAGGGCACCAGGTAAGTATTGTACTAAGTAACTCTAAACCAAGACAGACTGATATGAGTTTGCAAAAGAAATGCAAGGGCTAAGGTTCAGTGACCAGACCTGACAGTTATAGGAACTTGTCATGTTAATAGCCACATCTTTGAAACATTTGTCACATCCACTGGGAGTGTTTCCAGAAAAAAGTATACTTTAAGCTTAGCCTTGGACAATGATAGGACTTTTTATTTTTAATATGTTTTTTCTAATTTAAAAATAATATATGGTCCTAAAAGAAAATTTGATAAATACCTAAAAAGGTAAGGAAGATAATAACAGCCACACGTAATCCAGAGAAACCACTGTGAACATTGTAGTGAGTAACATTCCCGGCTTCTTACCTAAGTTTAACGACACTGAAATCATTGTACAGATGCAATTTGGCAGCACACTCTTCTTTTCCTATCATATGTGAAGAGTTCTTTCCCGTATCATTAAACATTCTTCAAAAACATAATATTGAATGACTGTTCACTTTTCTGTTCTTCAGATTTGTGAAACCACTTCACTATCATCAGACATCTTAGTAGTTTGCAAATTTATTGCTACTATGAATAATGCTAGGGTGAGCATCTTTGTATGTAAAACCTGATGACATCTGTGGCTTCCCTGAGGGCAGATTCTGAGGAGTGTAATTCCTGGGGAAAGAGTGTGAGCATTGCCATGGCTTTGGATACACATTGACCATCACACTCCCACCAGCACCAGAGCAGCTCTCCTATCTCACTGCACACTTGCCAACACTATTTTCTTTTTTTAAATCTTGACCATTTTGATGCAGGAGAGCAATACTCTCTTGTTGCTTGAGTCTACCTTTCTTTGATTAAGGATGAGCCCAATTATAACCAGCAGAGCTGGAAGTTTGAAAAGAACACAGAGAGAACAATTGGAAGAAAGACTTGGCATGACTCCTCCCCAGGCAGCTCCATGGGAATCTGGAGTGTTTAAGGGGATTGCACAAAGGCTGCCTCAATGTTAGTGGTAACTCCATCCTGTTCTTGTGGGCACTTGGAGCAGCAGTGGCTCAGGATACCTTCACCCCCAGGAGAGGGACCCTGAGATATGATTTTGTATACCCCAGGATGTGCCTGGGAGGTGAGAACCCTAGCCTCACCCACTTTTCTAATCTCCAGGACAGATCTTTCTCCACTAAATTTCCCTACTGAGAGACAGAGCCTACGTTCAATCTCCATGAAAAGTGAGATATGGGGATATAGGAATTGGAAATAAAAAATTGTTGAGAGGGCAGCCCAGGTGGCTCAGCAGTTTAGCACCGCCTTCAGCCCAGGGTGTGATCCTGGAGATCCAGGATCGAGTCCCACGTCGGGCTTCCTGCATGGAGTCTGCTTCTCCCTCTGCCTGTGTCTCTGCCTCTCTCTCTCTCTCTCTTTCTCTCTGTGTGTGTGTGTGTCTCTCATGAATAAATAAATAAAATCTTTAAAAAAATTGTTGAGAAATGCCTTCAGAAATAAGACTTTATATACTACTAGAAGCATAAATTGGTTCAACCTTTTTGGAGGGCAGTTGGGTAATAGGTCTTAAATCGTGAAGTATGAATACTCTTTAGTTTTTTATTTTTAAAAATATATTAGAGGAAATTAAGAATGCAAAAACATGTGCCTCAGGATGTATACAGAAAGAAATATTTTTGGTATTTGTGAAAAAATTGTGGAAACAATCTAAGTGGGTATCTTCTACATGCTTAAGAAATAGAGATGTTTGTATGAGAAATTTAATGGAATTCTGGATTGAGGAAGGCCAATACCAGCTAAGAAAAAACTCGGGAGAATATCTGGGAGGATTTCCCTGATCAACATGAGGATGGAACCCTTTCTCCCAGCCCACATCTGACATGGGCAGTTTGCAAGGCGAAGTATGACTTGTGCCTAATCTGGGCATCCAGCAATGTGGGAAGGGTACCAGGCCCACTCACTTCAATCTGTGCCTCTCACATGAAAAATAAGTCATTCTTCCAGGAAGATGAGGGACCTGTCAAGCAGTAGTCCCTCCTGGTTCCTCTCAAGCTATTAATGTGGCCAATAGGATGACAGTTACTTCATATTGGCCTGAGACATTCCAATAGAGAATTGGAACATCCCATTATTAGACAGGTACTATCCCCCCAGCCCCCAACATCATCATATATCTTTCATGTGATTAAAAAAATAAAGGGGATTAAGAGTACACTTATCTGGATGAATGCTGATAATATGTAGAATTGTTGAATCATTATATTGTACACCTGAAACTAGTACAGCATTGCATGTTAATTTTAGTTTAATAAAAAAAAATTCTAATCAGGGGACAAGTCACACTAAATTTCTCTCTCAGAAAGACATATTGCAAAGAAAAAAGAAATATTAGAAAATACTTAATTCCAAATAACAATGAGCTTTGAGAGGACATGTCATTTATTGTAAAAAGCATGTAGTGAGTGCCCATCATGTGGTATGGTGAATGAGATAGGCAAAGTCCTTGTCCTTATGGCATTTGTCTTTTAGGCAGGGTAGAAAGCACAAACAAGGAAGCAAGTCATAAGTGGTGGGTATGGATCAAGCCAAGTGCTGTGGAGTAGGCAAATAGGCTGGTGAGGCAGTGACAGGGAAGGGAAGGTTTCTCCATGGAGGGGATTGAGAGCTGAGGCCTGATGACTGAGACTGAGTAGCCCTGCAGGGAAAGGTGCTCTGGGTAAAGGGCATAAGTACCAGAACAGAACAGGGGTGTGTCAGTTCATAGCAGGGAGACTGATATGGGCCAGGGTCATCGGGGTCTGATTCAATCTAAGTGCAACTGGGAATTATTGAAGAGTTTTGAGTAATCTCTACACCCAATGTAGGGCTTGAACTCATGCCCCGAAGATCAAGAGTTGCATGCTCTGCCAACTGAGCCAGCTAAGTACTCCTATTAAAGAATTTTAAACAGGAGAGGAACTCATATACTTCATGTTTTCTACTGTTGATTTTTGTTGATTATATTTCTTTTTTTTAAAGATTTATTTATTTATTTATTTATTTATTTATTTATTTATATTATTCATGAGAGGCACACAGAGAGAGAGGCAGAGACATAGGCAGAGGAAGAAGCAGGCTCCTCACAGGGAGCCCGATGCAGGACTCCATCCCAGGACCCTGGGATCACAACCTGAGCCATGGGGCAGACACTCAACCACTGAGCCACCCTGGCGTCCGATTGTTTGTATTTCTAGTTTACTGGGTATTTTTAAAGATGAAGGTATTATTGATATATCATAAAATTCACCCTTTAGAAGTGTACAAGTCACTGGTTTTTATTAAATTCAAAACATTGTACAGCCATCGCCATGACCTATTTCTGACACATCTTTATCATCCTAAAAAGAAACTCCACATGCATTTGCATCACTCCCCATTTCCCACACTCCATGAATCCACTTGTTGTTCCTATGAATTTGCCTATTCTGCATACTTTATAGAAATGGAATCATATAACATGTGACCTTTGTGACTGGGTTCTTTCACTTAAGACATTTTCAGCTCCATTTATGGCATGTATCATTCCTCTTTAAGGCCAAATAATATTACATTGTATGGATTTACCACATTTTATTCATCTTTTCCTCAGTTGATGGACATTTGGATTGTTTCCACATTTGGGTTATTATGAAGAATCCTGCCATGAGCACTCATGTACAAGTCTTTGAATGGACATATGCTTTATTGAATACATACTCCCTGGATTCCTGCAAGTCTTTGGCTAATTTCCAGAGTACAGAAAAAGTTGATTCTGACAAATTTTGCCAGTATTCTCACTGCTTATATGGAGAGGATTTTTGGAGATTCTTACTATGTCATTTTGCTGATGTCATTCTGGATTACTTTATTTTATTTTATTTTTTAAGATTTTATTTATTTATTCATGAGAGATATACAGAGAGAGGCAGAGACACAGGTAGAGGGAGAAGCAGGCTCATCGCAGGGAGCTTGATGTGGGACTCAATCCCAAGACCCCGGGATCACGACCTGAGCCAAAGGCTGACGCTCAACCACTGAGCCATCCAGGCACCCCTGGATCACTTTATTTTAAACCTGTATTGGGTATTTGATGAGTCAAAATGAATTGAATTTTAAAGGTAAGTAATCCTGAGATTTGTCTTTTAGATCACTGCTATGGTCAGCAACATCACCTGCTTCAGTTTTTTGTTTTTCCAGTAGGCCAAAGGTTGAATAAAGTAAGGGGCCAACTAAGCAAGTTAGACCTTTAGTCAGCCTCTGGATAGGGTGTTTGAGCTGGGAACGGTGCATTTGTACTTCTTGGAGAGATGGCATGGTTCCCACAGAGCAAGCTACTGATTTGGGGAATGACTGAGTTGTAAAGAGCCCTTGGCTGGTGAGAAGTGGTCAATTTGTGTCTATGACTGGTTCTGGGACCTTCTTCCAGGCCTTGAATCCCCAGGTTTGTAATTTAGCATGGCCAGCATTCCCCAGCAGCTACTGGGGTGCTCTGCCCTGAGAAGGCCATGGAGCCATGTGATGCAGACACTTGATTGCACATCATAGCTTCTGCAGGATTTTCTGTTCAGATAGATTGGGGACAGTGCTGTCCAACAGCAGAGGGATGTATGAGTTGATGTCTCAGAATCTGTCACTCCTGAAGCATGAGGTATGATACCTTCTTCAGGGTTGGTAGGAAGCAGATGTTATTCATGCCCTTATGAAAGATAGAGGAGCCAAAGCCAAAACAGGGCCAGAACCATCTCAGCTCCCTTTTACCTGACTCTAAATTCTCAAAAGCACTTGGCTAGAGCTCTTTGCATTCCAGTTTCCAACTGATTTGTCTTCTACATGGCCCTATAGCATGGTAGGGTTTATCCAGGTTCAATTTCAAGTCCTGCTCTTGGAGCTAAAAATCCAGGTGCAGAGCCCTGGCTCAACAGAGGTAAATGAAGGGAGAGCTCAGGAGACTGAGTTGATGCTCATGGATGAGAAGCATGAGGAGCCACCCTCGCACATGTTAGAGCTGGCCAGGTCATCGTGTCTTCAGATCTGCCCCTCCTTCATTCTAACCTCTGCAAGGAAGGCCCTGCCCCAATCTAGCATAAATTGGAACCCAAGTTTTCTCCTAGATTCTTCCCCTTCCTTCAGCCATGTCAGTCAATCAATTAGTCAATCATCAGGTCCTCTTCAAGAAAACCTCAGGATAGCTCTCACATGTGGCCCTTTTTGTCTGCCCACTGATGCTGGCTTAACTCCAACCTTCATCATTTCTTGTCCTGGTCTTTGTTACAGCTTCATGTCTGTCCAGTGACAATCTTAATTGATAGTCCTTAAGTTCAGACTGATCATGTTAGCGCTCATGTTGCCGTATCTCCATAGCCTCAGGATAAAGCATAGACACCTTCACATAATGTTCAACCCACCACTTAGAGCTTACTCTTCTCCCAGGTACTCCTCCATGTTCCAGCCATATGTCACTGCCCCTGGCTTTGTTTGTGTTGATCCTTTGTCTAATGTTGCCATTCCTGGCTTGTCTTTTGTTTTTGTTTTTTTAGAGTAGTTTTAGATTTACAGAAAAATATATCAGAAAATAGAGTTCCAAAAAAAAAAAAAAAAAAGAAAGAAAAAGAAAACAGAGTTCCCACATACATCCCCTCTCTCCACAGTATCCTTATTATTTATATCTTGTATTAGTGTAGTATGTTTGTTACAACTGATGAACCAATATTGATATGTTATTATAAAGTACATACTTTACATTAGGTTCATTCTTTATGTTGTGCATTTTGTGGGTTTTGACAAATACATAATGACATGTATCTACTATTAGTGTATCATACAGAGGAATTTCACTGCTCTAAAAAATTTCTGTACTGCATTTATCTCTTCTTTTAATTCCTCAAAATCACCTTTTCTGGCATTTTATATGTCAAAATCTACCCATTCTTTAGGGTCTTATGTAGATACTACCTCCTCCATGAAGCCTTCACTGATTTCTTTCAGTTGAAAATATTTACTCTCTTCTCTTAATAATCAGTAGCATTTATGGCACATCTTTTTTGCCCTGGGTGCTACGTCAATCCTCTCTTCCATATACCGACTCTGTTGAATAGATTTTGACTTACAGATGAAGAAACAGAGGCCCATTTATTCAAATGACTTGCCAAAGACCACACAAGTAGCAAGCTTGAAAATTGAGATATGAACCCAGGTCTGTCTGCCTCCAAATCTTCCCAGAGCCCTGTTGTTAAGACCTTGACTTATTTCACTGTCTGCTTTCCTCTCTAGACTGAGAACCTGAGATAGGCACCATTTTCAATTCATCTCTGGGTCTTTAGAACCCAGCATAGGACCTAAAACAGATCTGGAGTTCAAGATAAATGTGAATGGATTGGAAAATATTTTGTTCACTGAAATTCTAATAAACTACTAGCTGGAAGTGCTGAAGAAAAAAAGCAGGAATCTTTGGATTGTCTGCATGAAAAGATATTTGCCCATATGCTCCAGCAGACCCTCTGAGCCAGGGCTTTTGAACAAACTTGTTAATTCTAGTGACAATGACCTGGTGTGTGTTTGTGTGTGCCTGCTAGTATGAGAGATCCCTCTCCCCCACATCTAGGACACTCGAGAGGGAAATGGGCTCTTTTTTTATCTCAGCCTGGAGAGGGCTGGAGAGGCCCAGCCTTCCCGTTGGGCTTTGCTGGAGATGGGCCAGGCCCCTAGTGTGCTCACGTGTGTGCACTTGAGCTCCAGAGCCTTCTCTTCTTTGTCGATCACACCACCAGATGCATAGTTCTCCTCTCCACTAATGCAATTTATATGTCTGAGCATGAACAGAGGATTTGTGAGCCTTCAAGGCTGGGGCTTTGGAAATTACCTTGGCAGGCTGGGGCTGCTAGGTAGAGACTTGGGGTTTTAGGAGACTTTGGGGGAATTATTTTCAAAAATGGTGAGTCTCCTCCTGGCAGAAGGAAGAGCCATCCCCACCCTGCAAGCTCCACCTCTCCCCAGCCCTTTTTAGAGTCCCTTTTAAAACACAACCGATAAGACTTTCTAGTTTAACACTGAGCAGGATGAGAACTACACAAAATGGTTGAACAAAGGCTCATTTAACAGGTCACTGGGTAGGGAGGTAAAGGAGAATGAGAGCAGGTCAGGCTTGGGTTCATTGCCAGAATTGGGCACTCACCAGCTGGAGGTGTTAGTCAATTTTTAAATCTCAAACTCAGCTCCTACCTGATGAAGTTGAGAGAAAGAAATATTGTACCCTAGTAAGTGGATCTCAAATTGAAAACAACACATACTTTTGTGTCCAAAGGACCTGTGTGATTTCAGACAAGCTACTTGACCTCTCTGAGTCTCTTTCTGTCATTTGTAAATTTGGAAATAATAACAGCTACCCTGCAAGTGTTTGAGGAACTAAATGAGATAATGTACAGAAAGTGTCCAGTGTAGTGCCTGGCACCCAGTAAAGAACTCAGTGATCACTATCTCCTTCCTATCTCCTTCTTAGCACATGCCAGTCTCTCCCATCAGCCCCATTGGAAGGTCTTAGTTACCACCTCTGTCTTGATGGCTCCTCACTCACATCCCACTCCAACCCCCATCATTTCTCTTGATGACAAGTTTGCAGACTTTTCCTCCTGCTTGCAGGGACTTTACTGCCTTCCATGCCTATCTAGAAAAAAACTCTTTCTTTTTTAAGTTTAATTTATTTTAGTAATCTCTACCCCCAATGTGGGGCTCAAACTTTTGACCCCACAATTAAAAATCACATGGTCTTCTGCCTGAGCCAGCCAGGCACCCCTAGAAAAGGCTGTTTCTGAACCATATTGACCATGTCATTTTCCTGCTTAAGAAACCTGTTATGACTGCCCTTTGCTTACAAGATCAAACCTAAACTGCTTATCGCCTTCCACCTTTCCCACCTTACTTTCTCATTCTTTAAGAAGGCTGGAGTATCAGATTTGATGACCATGGCTCCTGGTTTTAAGCATATGTTGTCCATATTTCTTCTATATCATTATTGATCTTTCTCCCTCCCAAGATGAGGATGATTTTCATAGTGAATTTTGAAAATGATGGTTTCTTGATCTAGTTTAAGAAATATTCTACGAGCAAACAAAATAGCAGTTTTTTCTTTATGCCTTGAAACCACCTGAGTATTGCCATGGATTTATTCACTGTTTTCCTATGAGCCAGCTGTAGCCATAGAATGATCAGAACATTCTATTTCTCTGTAATTTCTCTGTGCTGGGTTACAGGCCTGGAAAATGATAGATGCCTAAAATTGATCAGGGTAATCGATGCCACGTGAAGTATTTACACATGATGGATGTATCATCTACCAGATGTGAGTGTTCGCAATGGCTTGCTTGTTTATAAAACCCCTGAGATCCCATTTGTATTAGTGACTAATGTTTGCACACGGGGCTATTTGCAGTGTTTCAGAAATGACTATTTATTCGACATGACCACCTTTCTCCTTTACTTCTCCATTTATCACAAGCCTTGCTACCCTTCCCTACATAACAAAACCAGGGTTTTCTTCAGTCTTCTCTCTCCTTGACCTCTGTGATATATGGGGGTGGTTTTGTTTTGCATTTCCAACTGGTCTTCTGTCTCATCTCTCCCTCTAATTCAAAACTTACGTGTTGCTGATGTTTTCTCATGAGTCTTTGACTACCCATTATTGTACCTACAGTATAAACTCTAAACACCCTGGTTTAATACTTAAATCCTCCTTAATCTGGTCTCAGCTGATCTTTCCAGCTGTATGTATTACTGAGAACCCGAGCATTAGGCAGAGATACTCTTGTAAGTGACAGAAACCCAACCTAATTAGCTTATACCCACAAAGATACTTATTGAAAAGTCTCAGGACAGGACACATAATGAAGAAAGACCTTCCTGGGCCAGCCCAGCTCTGGGGATCTCAGAGGACTGGAACCAGGATCTCCAAAACCATCAGTAACTCCCATCACACCATTTCTGCTTTCTACCCATTCCTGCTTGTCTGGTGTGATGGCTTCATTCTCTCCTGCAGACAGGTTTTCTCTCTGTAATAAGGAATATGAGCACTGTTACCTTAACTCCTCAATGGGGAAAGCATGCCTCCTCCTGACTACACTGGGGGAAGGGCCCTGACTGGCTGGCTTAGGCCACCACATCCTTGGTATCTGGGTCATGGTGAGTGATAAATGGCCCAACTGGCATGGCTGCCCCAACCCTGTGGCCAGGAGGGTAGGGTGGGATCCTAGAAGGGTGTAGGGGTGTGTGCTGGGCACACAGAGCTATGGCTATCATCTCTGTTCCCCTGACTAGCTACAGCATGTGTTCCATTCATTTAAGCACTTACTGAGTGCTAGTGCTGTGTGCCAGGCTCCCAAGCCCCTCCTTCACCTGAATTCGCAGTCTGGTGAAGGAAATAAATATCCAACAGATCATTACAATGCAGGATACAGAGTATGACAATAGAGACAGGCTCAGAATGCTGTTAGAGCACAGGCAGGAGGCCTTGAACTCAGCCTGCACAGTCTAGGAGAATTCTTGGAAGAGTGACGGGAACAGGAGGCTCAGAATAGCAGGAGTGAGGGAGAGAGGGGCATTCTAGGTGAATGACAGTGTGAAGGTGTGAAACTGCGGGCCTGTGCCCAGAAGCGGCAGCCCAGGAAGGCTAGGGCACGGAAGGTGAGGCGGAGGGGGGTGGAAAAGGTAGGCAGGGCTCACAAGTGCTCCTTTTTTGCCTTTGCACATGCCCCTCCTTCTTGTCTTCCACACTGTGAAATCCAACTCAGCTTCAAGACCAAACTCCAAAGCTGTCCTATCTTTTTGAATCCCTCGGTGGCGAATCACAGCTTACTCAGGGATTGTGCAGCATCTTGCAGGTGCCTCTATACTAGACTTCTGTTCTGCCTTGCTTTCAGCTATTTATTTACACATCTGAGATCCCTTGCTACATCAAAAGAACCTTGAATGTAGAAACTGTACCCTAAACGTCCTTCTCTCTCACACAGCACGACTTAGCGTAGGGCCCTGTTCAGTGTTCAGAAAATAATTGTTGAATTGTGATCACTCGGCTAATTGCACTTTTTTCCCCCTTGGGAGCAACTATCAAAATGATATTGGTTTCATGTAAGCAGAAGGGATTTAAGAAATTATTTATCAACATTTTCTCAACATAGCCAGTTTTTTTTGTTTTATTTTTTGCCAAAACAAAAAGCTTTATGGATTTTACTGATTATAAAGTTGATAAATATGCATATAGAAAAGGTAAGTGATACATGAAAGCCTATAAATAAATTTAAAACAACACGGAGCACCACCCCCAAGAGGCCAACCACTGTTAACATTTCAGACAACAACCTTCCAGACATTTCTCTTATAAAACCAGCTATAATTAATATATAACTTTATAAGAAAGTAGTACTAAATGCATCATAAGCTAGCTTCAGAATAATAAGTGCAAAAGAATTTAACAGCTGGGTAAAATCTGCTTTTTTCTAGATAATCTAAATGAGTTCTTGATGTTCTCTGAGGGATTAAACAAATCCTCAATATTTACTTTTAAAAGTTCTATCTGCTCCTTCCCTTATTGAGATATATTCTATGCACATAAAATTTACCCTTGTAAAGTGTACAACTCAGTAGTTTTTAGAATACTCACAGGTTGCGCAACTATCACCAGTATTTAATTCCAGAACATTTTTATCACCCCAAACAAATTCCATAGCCATTAGGCAGACAGTCAGTCTCCATTCTTCTCTCTCCTTAGCCCCTGATAACCACTAATCTATTATCTGTCTCTATGGAGTTGCCTGTTTTGGACATTTCATATAAATGGAATCATATAACGTGACTTTTGTGTCTGTCTTCTTTTGCTTAGCATAATATTTTCAAGGTTCAACATGTTGTATGCAGCAGCACTTCTTTCCCTTTTATTGCTGAATAATATTCTACTGCATGGATATACCACATTTTGTTTATCCATTAAAAATTTTTTTTTAATTTTTATTTATTTATTTATGATAGTCACAGAGAACGAGAGAGGCAGAGACACAGGCAGAGGGAGAAGCAGACTCCATGCATTGGGAGCCCGACGTGGGACTCGATCCCGGGTCTCCAGGATCGCACCCTTGGCCAAAGGCAGGCGCCAAACCACTGCACCACCCAGGGATCCCCCCCCCCTTTTTTTAAAATAATTTTTATAAAAAATTTTTTTAAAGATTTTATTTTATTAACATTTTTAAAAAAGATTTTTTATTTATTCATAGAGACACACACAGAGAGAGAGAGAGAGAACCAGGCAGAGGGAGAAGCAGCCTCCATACAGGGAGCCTGATGTGGGACTCCATCCTGGGTCTCCAGGATCACGCCCTGGACTGAAGGTGGTGCTAAACCGCTGAGCCACCCGGGCTGCCCTAAATTTTTTTTTTTTTAATTAGAGTTCAATTTGCCAACATTTAGCATAACACCCAGTGCTCATCCCATCAAATGCCCCCCTCAGTGCCCATCACCCAGTTACCCCAACCCCCACCCACCTCCCTTTCCACTACCCCTTGTTCGTTTCCCAGAGTTCGGTGTCCTCATGTTTTGTCACCCTCACTGATGGATTGGAAGAATTAATATTGTGAAAATGTCAATGTTACCCAGGGCAATTTACACATTTAATGCAATACCTATCAAAATACCATGGACTTTCTTCAGAGAGTTGGAACAAATCATTTTAAGATTTGTGTGGAATCAGAAAAGACCCTGAATAGCCAGGGGAATATTAAAAAAGAAAACCATAGCTGGGGGCATTACAATGCCAGATTTCAGGTTGTACTACAAAGCTTTGGTCATCAAGACAGTGTGGTACTGGCACCAAAACAGACACATAGATCAATGGAACAGAATAGAGAATCCAAAAGTGAACCCTCAACTTTATGGTCAACTAATATTTGACAAAGCAGGAAAGACTATCCACTGGAAAAAAGGCAGTCTCTTCAATAAATGGTGCTGGGAAAATTGGACATCCACATGCAGAAGAATAAAACTAGACCATTCTCTTACACCATACACAAAGATAAACTCAAGATGGATGAAAGATTTAAATGTGAGACAAGATTCCATCAAAATCCTAGAGGAGAACACAGGCAACCCCCTTTTGGAACTTGGCCACAGCAACTTCTTGGAAGATACATCCATGAAGGCAAGGGAGACAGAAGCAAAAATGAACTATTGGGACTTAAGATAAAAAGCTTCTGCACAGCAAAAGAAACAGTCAAGGGATCCCTGGGTGGCGCAGCAGTTTGGCGCCTGCCTTTGGCCCACGGCGCGATCCTGGACACCCAGGATCGAATCCCACGTCAGGCTCCCGGTGCATGGAGCCTGCTTCTCCCTCTGCCTATGTCTCTGCCTCTCTCTCTCTCTCTCTCTGTATGACTATCATAAATAAATTAAAAAAAAAAAAAAGAAACAGTCAACAAAACTAAAAGACAAGCTACAGAATGGGAGAAGATATTTGCAAATGGCGTATCAGATAAAGGGCTAGTATCCAAGATCTATAAAGAACTTCTTAAACTCAACAGCAAAGAAACAAACAGTCCAATCATGAAATGGGCAAAAGACATGAACAGAAATTTCACTAAAGAAGACGTACACGTGGCCAACAAACGCATGAGAAAATGCTCCACATCACTTGTCATCAGGGAAATACAGATGAAAACCACAATGAGATATCACCTCACACCAGTGAGAATGGTGAAAATTAACAAAGCATTAAGTGAGAAACGTTGGAAAGGGATGTGGAGAAAGGGGAACCCTCTTGCACTATTGGTGGGAATGTGAACTGGTGCAGCCACTCTGGAAAACTGTGTGGAGGTTCCTCAAAGAATTAAAAATAGAACTACCCTACAACCCAGCAATTGCACTGCTGGGGATTTATCCCAAAGATACAGATGCAGTGAAAGACCAAGACACCTGCACCCCAATGTTTATAGCAGCAACATTCACAATAGCCAAACTGTGGAAGGAGCCTCAGTGCCCATCAAAAAATGAATGGATAAAGAAGATATGGTCTATATATACAATCGAATATTAGGCATTAGAAACGATGATTACCCACCATTTGCTTCGATGTGGATGGAACTGGAGGGTATTATGCTGAGTGAAGTAAGTCAATCAGAGAAGGACAAACATTATATGGTCTCATTCATATAGGGAATATAAAAAATAGTGAAAAGGGGATCCCTGGGTGGCGCAGTGGTTTGGCGCCTGCCTTTGGCCCAGGGCGCGATCCTGGAGACCCGGGATCGAATCCCACGTCGGGCTTCCAGTGCATGGAGCCTGCTTCTCCCTCTGCCTGTGTCTCTGCCTCTCTCTCTCTCTGTGTGACTATTATAAATAAATAAAAATTAAAAAAAATAGTAAAAGGGATTATAGGGGAAAGGAGAGAAAATGAGTGGGAAATATCAGAGAAGGTGACAGAACATGAGAGACTCCTAACTCTGGGAAACAAACAAGGGGTAGTGGAAGGGGAGGTGGGAGGGGGAACGAGATGACTGGGTGATGGGCACTGAGGGGGGCACTTGACGGGATGAGCACTGGGTGTTTTACTATATGTTGGCGAATCGAACACCAATAAAAAAATATACAAAAAAATAAAAAAGAAATGATGTTAGAATCCCAATAGCTAATATTTTTTAGTATTTCCCCTACCACAGGCATAGGGTATTGATGTGATCTCCTTTAAGCCTCATAAGAACTCTTTGAAACAGCACTATTATCTTGGATAGATGAGAAAATGAAGAATGGAGCTGTAAATAAATTTGTTCAAGGCTCCCCAACTTGTAATGAACAAGCCAGATATCAAACAAGGTCCACTGAACTCTGAAGTCCACTCCTATTATTACTGTGCTCCAGATCCATCGCCAAGGAGCTACAGAGAAGAGAAAGTTGAAGGAGTAAGAGTAGATAAACACACCTGAATGTAGAGGAAGAGAAAAGTGAGAGTGTGGCAAACTCTGAGCAGTATAAGTTCAGTAGGGAGTTAGAAAGGAGCAGATGGAGGCAGAGTGAGAATAGAGTCTTTGTCACAGAAGTCAAAGTTGGAGAAGGTTTCAAATCAAACGTCAAGATGAGCCTTGAAGTCAATCCAGTTTGTTGTGTGGTGAAGATGTGCTTATCTCAGTAAATACAGGAAAAAACTTGGGTAACAGTAACCCCAGTGTTTGCAGTGCCCAGGCTGAGTGAGAATGCAGATGAGAGCTCTAGGTGGGGAAGGGCCAGAATGGCCAAACCTGGAATGGTGTTTCAGGAAACACACACTGACACTCCAGGAAACAACAACAAACTCTGAGGATGGAGAGAAAAATCTGATTTCCAAGTTGCATATTATACTACTAAATATGTCCAGTTTTCAAAAACAACAACAAAATAGAAGACATGCAAAGAAAAAGGAAAGAATGTATCATACACAGGGAGAAAAAAAAGCAATCAATAGAAACCGAAAAGAAACCCAGGCACTTGATATCAGCTGTAAATCAGCTATCTTAAATATATTCAAAGAATTTAAGGAGGGGATCCCTGGGTGGCTCAGCGGTTTGGCGCCTGCCTTTGGCCCAGGGCGTGATCCTGGAGTCCCGGGATCGAGTCCCGCGTCGGGCTCCCAGCATGGAGCCTACTTCTCCCTCCTCCTGTGTCTCTGCCTCTCTCTCTCTCTCTGTCTATCATGAATAAATAAATAAATATTTTTAAAAAAGCAAAAGCTATTAAAAAAAAAACAAAGAATTTAAGGAAACCATGTTGAAAAACCCAAAGAGGAGCATGAAAGGGGCACCTGGCAGGCTCAGTCAGTAGAGCATGCAACTATTGATCTTGGGGATGTGAGTTTGGGCACCACATGTGTGTAGAGAGTGCTTAAAAATAAAATCTTAAGGGGCATCTGGTGGCTCAGTCAGTTAAGTGTCCAGCTTTAGCTCAGGTCATGATCTTAGAATCCTGGGATGGAGCTCCGCATTAGGCTCTGCACTCAGCAGGAAGTCTGCTTGTCCCTTTGCCTCTCCCCTTTGACTTGTGCATGTGTGATCTCTCTCTTAAATAAATAAATAAAATCTTAAAAAAAAAAGTGTGAGGATTATATCTCAGCAAATAGAGAATAACAATAAAGAGATAGAAATTATAAAGACAAACCAAATAGAAATTATGGAGTTGAAAACTACTATAACTGAAATGGGAAATTCGGGACACCTGGTGGTTTGGTGGTTGGGCGTCTGCCTTTGGCCCAGGGTGTGATCCAGTAGTCTCAGGATTGAGTCCCGCATTGGGCTCCCTGTAGGGAGCCTGCTTCTCCCTCTGCCTGTGCCTCAGTCATTAGGGAAATGCAAGCCAAAACCACAATGAAATACTACCATACACCCATTAGGATGGCTATAATAAAAAAGACAGACAATAACAAGTGTTGCTGACGATGTAGAGAAAGTGGAACCCTAATATACCGCTGGTGAGAATGTAAAATGGTGCAACTACTTTGGGAAACAGTTTGACAACTCCTAAAAAGTAAAGCATAGAGAGTTACCATATGACCCATATATTCTATTCCTGGGTATATACCCAAGAGAAGTAAAAACATGTTCAAATAAAAACTTGTACATAAATGTTCATGACAACATTATTCATAGTAGCCAAAAAGTAAAAATAACTCAAATGCCCATCAATTGATAAATGGATAAACATGTCTGTGTCTTCCTCTGTGAAATTTCTGTTCATGTCTTTTGCCCATTTCATGATTGGACTGTTTGTTTCTTTGCTGTTGAGTTTAAGAAGTTCTTTATAGATCTTGGATACTAGCCCTTTATCTGATATGCCATTTGCAAATATCTTCTCCCATTCTGTAGCTTGTCTTTTAGTTTTGTTGACTGTTTCTTTTGCTGTGCAGAAGCTTTTCATCTTGATTAAGTCCCAATAGTTCATTTTTGCTTCTGTCTCCCTTGCCTTCATGGATGTATCTTGCAAGAAGTTGCTGTGGCCAAGTTCCAGAAGGGGGTTGCCTGTGTTCTCCTCTAGGATTTTGATGGAATCTTGTCTCACATTTAAATTTTTTTTTTTCATTTAAATCTTTCATACATTTTGAGTTTATCTTTGTGTATGGTGTAAGAGAATGGTCTAGTTTTATTTTTCTGCATGTGGATGTCCAATTTTCCCAGCACCATTTATTGAAGAGACTGTCCTTTTTCCAGTGGATAGTCTTTTCTGCTTTGTCGAATATTAGTTGACCATAGAGTTGAGGGCCCATTTCTGGGTTCTCTTTTCTGTGCCATTGATCTATGTGGTCTATTTTTGTGCCAGTACCACACTGTCTTACATCATTTCAAACTCAACCTATCATAAACAAGTTCATAGTTTCGATTCTAAACAAAGCCTTTCTATCTTCTGCCTTCTCCAGCCCTCCAGCCTCCTCATTTTGGCCTCCTCATTTTGGGGGTCACCTCTGACCTGGTCTTGTTCACTAATAATGATAACATCCAACATGAGCAATGTCACCAGAGCTTTTTCATGCCCAGGTTCCTATTGTCCTGCATCGTGGGGCATCCTTCGCTTGATCCTAGTAACTTTTCTTTCACTGTATCCCTTTCCCCATCTTTTTTTTTTTTAAAGGTTTTATTTATTTATTCATAGAGATGCAGAGAGAGAGGCAGAGACACAGGCAGAGGGAGAAGCAGGCTCCATGCAGAGAGCCCTACGCGGGACTTGATCCAGGGTCTCCAGATCACGCCCTGGGTTGCAGGCGGCGCTAAACCGCTGCGCCACCGGGGCTGCCCCCTTTCCCCATCTTTTCTTCGACCCTCACTGACTCTGTCCTAGCTCTGCCCTCAATAATCTCTGAGTGCAGTGACAGCTCCTGATACCACAACTGCCTGCCTACTTCACAGGAGCTAGGGTTCCAGACACCTTTCTGTGCTGTCTGTGTCTCTTGTTCTTTCTTCTAGCAAAGTGGAGCCACACACTAGTCAGGCAAATGTCTGGGGAGGGGTAAACACTAATTTGGAGACAGAAGTTCTTGACTCTAGAACTAGACTCTGTCATGGCTTGCCAGAGAACCCAGGCAAGCCCTTTATGTTTTTTGGTCCTTGGTTTCCCCAACCATGCAATGGAAATGAAGAATTTAAGAAAATTCCTAGCCAATGTCCACAAAAGCAAAAGTGATCAATGATACCCACAGCTAAGATTCACTGGCTGAATTGGGGAATCTGAGCATCTATATCCTTCCAAATCCTGGGTTGTCAGAGCTGGAGCTGGTGCTCAAGATCAGTGTCTCCCAAACCCTTCATTTTATAGATGCAGAAGCTTAAGCCCTAAGAAGGCTTGAAGCTCTTCCCTCTCTACTAGGCTGTGGAGTTTTTGTAAGAATGCTTATAATTCTTGGATGTCTTAGCTCATAAACAGGGGTTTTCCTGGAGCTGGATTTAACATTTTTTAAAGAAGATTTTATTTATTCGGGATGCCTGGGTGGCTCAGTGATTGAGCGTCTGCCTTTGGCTCAGGGCATGATCCCACAGTCCTGGGATCGAGTCCCACATCGGGCTCCTTGAATGGAGCCTGCTTCTCCCTCTGCCTATGTCTCTACCTCTCTCTGTGTGTTTCTCATGAATTAATAAATAAAATCTTTAAAAAAGTCTTCTTAAAAAAGATTTTATTTATTCATTTGAGAGAGAGAGAGAGAGAACACAAGTGGTGGGGAGGGGCAGAGGAAGAAGCAGACTTCTCACTGAACAGGGAACTGGGCATGGGGCTCGATCCCAGAACTCAATTCCAGTACCCCACAATCACACCCTAAGCCAAAGGCAGACGCTTAACCGATTTAGCCACCCTTCCCTCTGTGCCCCCCAGTGCTGGATTAATAAGACCTTGAAATTGGCATCTACCTTTTAAATTCCAAGGAAAATTCACTGATGGATAGAGTAAGAGAGAGAGAGAGAGAGAGAGAGATGAGAGAAGATAGAGAAAAAGAGAATGAGATAGGGACAAAGGTGATAGAGGGACAGAAAGAGTGTAAAATGATCCAAGTCCGGGCAGCCCTGGTGGCTTAGCGGTTTAGCGCCGCCTTCAGCTCAGGGTGTGATCCTGGAGACCTGGGATGGAGTTCCATGTCGGGTTCCCTGCGTGGAGCCTGCTTCTCCCTCTGCCTGTGTCTCTGCCTCTATCTCTCTCTCTCTGTGTCTCTCATGAATAAATAAATAAAATCTTAAAAAAAAATAAAATGATCCAAGTCCAAAGAAACCAAGAAACAGAAAGAGATAAACTGTGTGAGAGATGCAGGAACCAGAGGTAAAGAAGACTACAGTAACAGAACCCTCTCTGTATATTACCCATCTCCTTCCTCAACCCCAGCCTGGGAAATGTTTCAAAGGTAAAGACAGCTATTGCTCTCTTTGGGTTCTTTGAGGCCTATAGGATGACTTGGCCCCAGAGGCCTTTATCCTAAGACTTCTTTCTGAGAGCTGGCACTTGAGCTTTTCAGTTGCTATAGCTTGGGCTAGCAGCTATGTGTATATGAGGAGGGATTTTGAGAGAAGTGTTGAGGTTGATCTGATAGTTCGTCTGGGTTTTCAGGGGCTGTAGAAAATGCTCAGGAGGTCAGGGGCATCAGGAACTCTGGGCCTGGTTTGGGGGATTAGGTCTGGCATTGCCTGGCTGGGGGTCTTAAGAAAGTTTTCACGTCATGATTTGGATTATATGATTCCTGAGTCCCTTCTAGTTTTGAACTTCATGACTGATGGAGCAACTGGACTTAAAGATAAAGGGTTCCATCCCTTCTTCTTGAGTGTTTACTCCCAGTTGTTACTTTGAGATCATGTCTGCTGTCAAGTATGTGAGCAGAAAGGGATTTTTCCATCAAGGAGAATAATTCCACCTATGGATTTTTCCAGCAAAGAAATCTTGGTAGAAATGCTTAATCATAGACCATCAGAACTGGAGGGACACCAGACACAGTTTTCCCAAGTTCCCCATTGCTCAGATGGGGAGAAAAGATATCCAGAAAGTCATTGTTAGAACAGAAGCTAGAACTTGGATCTGCTGGGTCCTGGCAATGTCCCTAGGCATCAGTCTGCATGCCAAGTGATAGGGAGGGAAGTTGGGAAGACAGGACTGGGGTTTCTTAGCCAGCAAGAATAACTAATGTACTGGAAATATCCCCAGAATTTGATGTTGGGTGGTACCATTTCTCTCTTCTTCTCCCCTATTTTTAAATTTATTTCTTTATTTTTAAAAAATACTTTATTTATTTGAGAGAGTGTATGCACACACACATTTGTGAATTGGGGGAAGGGGCAGAAGGAGAGAATCTCAAGCAATCTCTGCACTGTGTGTAGAGCCCAATGCAGGGCTTGATCCCATAACCCCAGGATCATGACCTGAGCCAAATTAAGAGTCAGACACTCAACCAATTGAGCCACCCAAGCGCCCCTCACCTGCCTTAAATTAGGCTGTTATCCAGAGCTTCTGGGACTGCCCCACCTCATCACCCTAGGAACTAGATGCAGCTGGTGACACATTTTATCACCATCTTTCCATGGTGGTGATAGTGGTGCATACTTTAACTTCATTCACCAGGAGCTCAGGCATTAAGCTCCTTTGTCTCAAAGCCATGACAGCCACCTGAGAACTATCTTAGAGGACATTGCTCCATAACTAGGCTTTGGAAGATACTGGACAATGGCTGAAGAAGGCAGCAGTCAGCGACAGTCAGGGAAATGAAAGGGTTGTTAAAGAGACAAATCCGAGACATAAAAATCTGCCTACATTACACACCACAAATCACTAAATGTTGGATCTGACTTCCTTTCATGAACATTCTGAGGTTGTCTTTTCCTTATCTCTTTACTTATTCATTCATACACATACTTGTTAACTCATGTAACCAACCAGTCATTCATGGTGCATGTACTTAGGAGTGGTCATGGTTGTAGATGTAGGTGGCCTTGGTGATGGTAGTGGTAGTAATTGGGGGTACTTTTGTTTGTGGTGGGTGGTATTGATGAGTGCTGGTGATTATGGTGGTGCTGATGCTGTAATGGTCATGAGGTGGTGATAGATTGGTAGTATTGGTGGTGATGGGTTGTAGTGGTGGTAGATGGGTGTTTTTTTTTTTTTTTTTCCCTTGGGTGATATTGGTGGACAGTGGCGATTGTGATGTTGGTAGAGTAATAGTGGTAGTGATGGTGATGGTGTAGTTGTGATGGTGGTATTGATGGTGATGACTGGCGATGGGTGGTGGTGGTTGTGTTAGTAATGATAATAAGTGTAGTGATGTTGGTGGAGGTCGTGGTGGTAATGTTGATGGGTAGTGGTAGGTGTTGTTGTTGAAAGGGGGAATAGTGGGGACATCTGGGTGGCTCAGTGGCTGAGCAACTGCCTTTGGCTCAGGGCATGATCCTGGGATCGAGTCCTGAATCAGACTCCCTGCTAGGAGCCTGCTTTTCCCTCTGCCTGTGTCTCTGCCTCTCTCTTTGCGTCTCTCATGAATAAATAAATAAAATCTTAAAAAAAAAAAAAAAAAAAGGAAAGGGGAATGGTGAGTTGTTGATGGAGGGACTGGAAGTGGGGAATTGGGCAGTGGAGATAAATCACCCAGTTTGGGCCTTCGTGCACTCACAGTTTTTGGGGAAAGGAGGTATGACCTGGACTCAACACTAAAGCTACAGATAGACAATGCTCAAGGATGTGGAAGAAGGAAAGTGAAGAGCTCCGGGGACTCGGAAGAGATAGAAATTCTTGGCTGGGGATTAGTAAGCTCTTCCTGGACATTTGAAGAGTGGGTAATGATAAGAAACAAAAATCTACATAAAATTAATAGTTTTATTGTTTTTATATTTGTACTACCTGTTAATTAAATAGAACCAAGAAGTACAGAAAAGTACAAAGAAGAAAAAATTTAGGCCAGCCCGGGTGGCTCAGAGGTTTAGCGCCACCTTCAGTCCAAGGCGTGATCCCGGATCCTGGAGACCTGGAATCGAGTCCCATGTCGGGCTCCCTGCACGGAGCCTGCTTCTCCCTCTGCCTGTGTTTCTGCCTCTCTTTCTCTCTCTCAATCTGTATCTCTCATGAATAAATAAGTAAAATCTTAAAAAAAAAAAGAAAAATTTAAATTAACTCAAATCTTACTTTCTAGACATAAACACAGGAGAGGAAGTTCATCTTTCTACTCAGAGATAGAGGTTGAGAGGATCCCAGCTCAGAATGACTTTCCCTTCCAGATGGAGGAAACAGTGAGGATGGAATGAAGGTGCCTTAGGGTGGAGATTGATTCTTCAGCAGAAATGAGAGCCCTGCCCTCTCTGGGAGGAAGGGAAGTGGCACCTGGGGCAGTGAAAGCAGAAACACTGTTCCTAGAGTTGTCCAGGGGTGAAGTGGGATGGGGTGGAGCAGAATGGGCTCTCCCTCTGCCTGCCCTTTGTTCTGTGACCTGCCTGGGTGAGCAGATAAGCTTTGCTGGATCTTTGTGTTCTGTATGTCACTCCTGCACAGAGCTATTGAAGTGTATCATGCAGCCTGCTATGGAATCTCAATAAGCTAGAGAGATCTGGAAGGGAACGAGATCAGATTCCTTTTCTCTTCTCACTCTGGCCCCACCCCTCCCAGAAACCCAGCATTTCTGATTATTTGTGGATCTATGTGAGGCAAAAGGAGCACAGTTAACAGTGACCTTGAGGGAAAAGACCTCTTGGGATCTGACTGAAACTAAGGGTTACCTGGAAAGGTTGGGGTGCCAAAAAATGCCAGAATTTTAAGAGCCCCTTTAAGATAATCAAGCCCAGTTCTTCTCAGTTCTTCCTTCCTTGGGTACTTTTTAAACTGGGCATCCTTTTGTCAAGAACAACATCTTCAATGAAACTCCAATATCGACACCAACAAAAAGGAGGCTGCTCTCACTGAAGCAAAGGAAAAAGATTCTACCAGTTGAGACTTTGGTCAACTCCCCCCTGAGCCTTGGACTGAGGTGAAAAGGGGATGATAGTACTTGTCTGTCAGGACTGTTGGGAGCAAATGTGATGATAATGTGTAAAGCTCTTGGGACTCCCTCATCCTGGGAGGCCCTGAGGGCTTCTGAGAGGTTTGGGGTTCACTCTGGACTCTGCTGGGGAGGAGAGGAACAGGAGTCGGAGCTTGGAAGATGACCCTGCAGAGCACCCAGGCAGGCAGGTTGTCATTCTGACACTAGGTCCTGTAACCAAACTAATGTGAGTCACTGACAGAAACTACACCGGGTAGAATTGTCACACAAAGTAAACTTTATTTGTAGCAAACAAGGAGATCATGGAGAATAACTTCCAAAGCTGTGACCCCTAATAGGTTGAATAGATTCCTTTTATTTAGGGTCAGGATGAATATTTAGGGAGGGAAGCCTTGTCATTGTATGAAGAGATGGGCATGAAGGCCACTCCCGCACCTTAAGGAAGCATGCCTATATATACAATGTATGCTATGTATGAAGCTTGGGTTCCTCCCTGGGTAGAAAATTTCAATATTTTAATGAGGTAAAGGCAATTTCTGGTCATTCCAGAGGTCACTCCATAGTCCATCTACCCAGGTGTGAGTCGAGGATTTAGCTCAAACTGGACTAGGTGGTCTGGGCCATCAGAGCTCTCTTCCTTCAGGTAGTAATTGCTTGAGGGGTGGTTTCAATTTTCATCACAGGATGTCATGCCCATAGAGTCTTTTGCCTGAGTTAAGAGATGAGATGGAAAAAAGTGCTTTAAGGAAAAATGTGGGACAAATGAAAATGGGTACATGCAGGTGTTCAGTAAAGGTCAGGTCTTGGGGTCTAGCTAGTGACAATCCTAGCCAACTCCTGCCTCTGGCAGACAGCACTCAATTCAACATACTCTTCCTTTCCACCTAAGTCTTATCACCACCATGGAGTGACCTCAGTGTCCCCAGGATTTACTCCACTGGCCCCATAGCCTAGGATCATCTTTTTTTATTTTACATCTGTGTGTATGTAAGTAAGAAATCTCTACCCCCAACTTGGGCTCAAATTCCCACTCCTGGGATCAAGAATCGTTCTTCTGACTGAGCCAGCCAGGCACCCCTGGGATCATCTTTTATAATAATAGGAGCAGCTAGTGTTTAGGGCATACTTGCCTTGTGCCAGGCACTGTTCTAAGGCCTCCACATATGTTAGTTATCTCCTTTGATACTCCAGCCACCCTCCCGAGGGAACACTCTTCTACCATTCTGCACTCAAGGAAACTAGCATAGAGAGGGTAGATTATTTTTTACCTAAAGTCATGCAGATCCTAAGTAGCAGAGCTAGGATTTGATGTAGGCACCTATGTGCTGGAACCTACACTCACCAGTGCTTTCCCCAGTCCTGAAATCTCAGCTGTGACATCTCATTCGCTAGCCACAGCTTTCTCTGCCCCTGCTCTCCGACCTTACAGGGACTCTGGGCCCTTTTTGTAATCTCCCATTTGTACTCAGTTCTTTTGTCCCTCCTGTCTTTACTTTACTTCCTTATCATCTCAAATCCTTGGACTTGTACTAATAAACTTACCAGCTCTCTGAAGCCCTAGACCTGTGTCCATGTCTGGTGAAAAACACAGCTTCTCCTATCTGGAATGAAGAGAAAAATTGCTCTTTGGAAAGCTGGCTGCTAAAAAAAAAAAAAAAAAAAAAAAAAAGAAAGCTGGCTGCTATGGAACCTCCTGGAGGTCTCTCAAATTCTTCTAGAGAGATTGTTTCCTTTGCTTCAGAGAAGCTCCTTCTAGAGCCTTTAGGTGAGACACAGAGGTGGGAGGGGCTAAAGCAGAACAGTGGGAGTGGTCAGGGGAGATTACTCACAGCCTCACACACCTCTAGGGGTCCACCACATTGTTACTAGTGAGCCTTCTGTGGCCTAGCATATTGAAAAGGGTTTCTACCCCCTCCCACCTAGGAAGGGTCTCAGCAGGGCAGATCATGAAGGACATTGTTCAACATTCCCCCTGGAGTATGAGAGGGGATAGTTATAGTCCTGCCTTAAAATCTTTATCTACCTGAACAATGCAATCCAGAGTCCTTACCTTGGACTCTCCCATCCATCCGAATCACACTGTTTCAAACACACTAGCTTCCAACTTGCCTCAGACACCAAGTATAGTGGGGCTTCAACACCTGCCTTTGTACCTATGTTCCTCCTGCTGCAATATGCACCCCTAGATCCCTAAGCACCCTGCTCCTTCATTTCATTCAACCTTTGTTCAAATGTCTTTTCTTAGAAGGCCTTCCATGACCCATGTAGCTAAAATCGCACACTGTTGTTCTCTCTCTCCTCATTCTGTTTAACTTTTCTTTAAGCCCTGATCACTACCTGGTATCAAACAAAGTATAATTTACGAAGAGTCAAAAGTCTGGCTCTCATACAAGCAAGCATCCAATGGGATGTGTCCATGATTTATTTAACTTATTAGTGAGGGCATCAGCAAGATGACAAAGCTGGTTCAAAGGGGGTATGAGATACATATAATCAATGGAAAAAGAGTGCCAGAATAAGATTGTGGAGTTCGATACCAAATTGGTTAATGTCCTGTAGCAAAATAAAACTGCAGCCTTTGGGGTTATCTTTTCTTCCAGGCAGAAATCATTTGCATCTCTGCTGGACAAAAATCATTTGCAGCTTATCCATCTTCTTTAAGTTAACATTTCACTTCTTAGAATCTGGGCCCTAATCAATAGCAAATGGTCAAACAAAAGTTACTCTACTAAAACAGCACTATCCAAAAGAACTTTCTACAGTGAAGGAAATGTACTATATTTGGGCCATCCAGGATGATAACTCCTAGCCTCAAGTGGCTAGGCAGTTCTTGAAATGTGTTCAGTGTGACTGGGAAATAGAATTTTAATTTTTGTTGTTGTTGTTTAAGATTTATTTTAGAAAGAGAAAAGGAGAGTGTGCATGCAGGGGGGCAGATGGAGAGGGAGAAAGAATCCTCAAGCAGACTTCCTGCTGAGTGCAGAGTCCAGGTGTGGGCTTGATTCCACAACCCTGAGATCATGACTTGAGCCAATATCAAGAGTCAAACACTCAACTGATTGAGCTACCCAGGGGCCCTCAGAATTTTAATATTTGTTTAAGTTTCAATAAATATAATTGAAATACTAGATATATATTATATCTGTGTATATACTAATATACTATGTAATGTAACATAATAGAAATATAATGTGATATAATTTAATATGATACCAATATAAATTATTTGTAAATATATAGTTTCTTATATTAAATATATTTCATTATTTCATATAAATTCAATAAGTGAACTTTTCAATTTAAATGGTCACCATCAATTTTAGCAGCTGCCTTATTAGACAACACAGCCCTTGGAAGTCAGAGGACATTAGGCAGCTTGTTAGACAATACTATAGTGCAAAAGGACTTATTTTCATGTTTTGAATAATTTTTCTTAATTCTGACATCATATTATATGTTTACTTGTTTGTTTGTTGTCTTTTATCCCTACTAGAAAGCAGCTTTGTAATGGCAGGGACTTTGCATTGTTTTCCACATCTCCCCAGCACTTCGAAGGGGTGCCTGGGGCATGGCAGGTGCAAAATCAATAACTGTTGAATGAATAAATAAATGAGGCTAGAGTCTTACCAAAAAGCAAAGCGATAAGGCTCTCCCCATGGTTAAGTCTGGCTGATGAGCTTTAGCTAGAGTGAAACCTGATATTTCATTTTAAATGGTTCTCTTATCCTGTAAGGTAATTCCCTGCTGTGACCCTCAGACTTGCAGTGAATATATGTGGCTCTGGTTAATGGTCCTGGGGGAGGGGGAGGGTGAAGAGTTGCAGAGGGGAGGGCTGGATCTGGAGGATGGTGGTGAAATGCTGCGGGTGAGGGAGGACTGTGCTGGGTACAGACACTTATGGCCAGAATAGGCAGAGGACTTCCTAGGGGATTGGGACCTCAAAATACCAAGGAGAACCTCAGGTATCCCAAAGTTAAGGAAAGATGGATCTATTTGTTTGCTTTGATAGTGTATTAGTCAGGGTAGACAAGTTGCAATAACAGTCCTATAATCTTGGTGGTTGTGGGACGCCTGGGTTGCTCACGGTTAAGCATCTTGCCTTTGGTTCAGGGCATCATCAGTCCCACATTGGGTTCCTTGCAGGGGGCCTGCTTCTCCCTCTGCCTTTGTCTGCTTCTCTCTGTGTGTCTCTATGAATAAATAAATAAAAATCTAAAAATTAAAAAAAAAAAATCTTGGTGGTTGAACATAGAAAGTTCCCAGGCAGGGCCCCAACTTTAGAGGACAGGGCCTAGTCAAGGTAAAACCAACTCTTCACCTATTTATATAGACTGAAGGTGCAGTGGAGGCAGCCCACAAACCACTTTCATCTGCATTTGAGCTGCCTTGGGGCCTATATTTAAATGTGGAGGTGTCTACTCAGAGAATTTACATGGGATCACCAGGAATCTCTCATGCTCTCAGTATAGAGAAGCCAGGAGACCACAAGGCCAGACTCCCCTTCCTTATGCCTCCTCCTTCCTGCCCCTGAGTATCCCTTTATCCTTGGATGCCACACAGCTGACTCTTAGTTCCTAACATCTTTCCACAGCACAGATGCCTGTTGGGCCACACCTACCCTGGGTCAGAGAGATGGTTATTTCTGCCCAAAGTCCTCTGACCCCACTTTTCCAGGCCCCATAAAAGATGAGGCCTGTTTCCTAAGGATGGGAATGGTTGCAGGGTTGGCACTGGGAAGAGGCCAGGGTTTCATCTGTAAGGCTCCTTGGCTACCCATGGATGGCTGACGATTTTAAGTTAAGTGAAAAGGACTGTTTCTGTCTCTCCTCAGGCTGGTCGTCAAATGCCCCTGGCAAATGAGATTATGAGGTTATTGAGCTGCACTATCCCTGGGAGGATGAGGACCCAGAATTGTTACTAGACTACCTCCCAAAAAGACAAAATTTTGGATATTAAGGGTCCTCAGCAATCACCTGGTCTCACCACTTGTGCAGAGGACAGACCTGGACTTGGAAATGAAGGGACTACCTGGGACACACAGAACAGCTGCAGAGCTGGACCTTGAACCAGGGTCTCCTGACTCAAAGACAAGGATTCTGCCCCTTTCCTCATTCCCAAACCTCCCTCAAAGGCACTTGTTCTTTGGACTTGTCCCCTGTCCTCCTGCCCTTTTCTCTACCATCAAAGGGGCCAAGATGAAGTGGGAGGAGGAGAGGTGGTGGGATGTGAAGAGATGCCTTTTTAGGCTGCAGGGAACTGCATTCTATGGCTGGAGCTAGAGAACTTGTCCATGAGGTTCTCATCTCTGGGTGTCATCTCATCCCATGTCACTCTGCTGTCTGAGCTGAGGGCCTTGGGGAGGGTGGGCAGGTGCTGGTCTCAGGCTGTGTCTAGGACGAGGGTCCCAGGCTGCCATTTGTCTATATACCCCTGATGTTCGTACTACACTCCCTTCTTCCACCCCTGGGGATTCTCCTCCTTTCCATGTAATAGAGGGTCTACCAACATCACAGTTGGAAGCTTCCTTAGAAATTGCCTAACCCCCTTATTTTACAGCCTGGAGAGAGAGGCCAGGGATGGGGAGGAGGTTGGCCACACAGCCAGTCAGCCAGTCTAGTCCCTCTAGCCACAGGGACCAGAGGCTAAAGCTTCTGAACCAGCCAGGGGTTTTCCAGGGCTTCAGGGTATATCTTGGCCATTATCTTATCTTGTCAAATCTCATTAAGGTTAAGGGGCTGGAGAGGTAGCACTGAGATGGGATCCTCAAATCAACTTTAGAGCAGTTCTTGACTTGTACAGTGTATCTTCTGAGACAGACTCTTCTCCATTCCTATAACCCTCACCAAAGCCCAGGCATGGAAACCACCCTGGTTGCCCCTCTGCTGGTCACGCTATTTGTGCAAGGTCCCAATACAAAATCTGGGCAAGGAAAGAGTGAGTAATAGTGAGTACACTACTCCTTTGGGCTTGTGCTCCTGGAACCAAGGAGGATGAACAGGCCAGAGAGCTAGAGAACTTTACCCTGTCAGCTCTGGGTCCTTTGGGATTTAGCTCTGACCCTGTCAGCATGGGTCCTTTGGGATTTCACGGAATTCTCAAGAAGGGAAGGTGGAGGGAGATTGGAACAGGGGCAATGGCTGGGATGTCTTGTTACCCCAGGAAGATGAGGGCATATAATGGGGCCTCATCCTACAGGGAGTCTTCCAAGCTTGACTTCAGGATTCCTTAAGGCAGAGGTGATATCAGACTGCATTTGGTTTATTCATTTAGGATACTTTTGGTTATCACGGAAACTCAGCTCAAACAAGGTAAGGCCAAAGGGGAAAGGAGGTTATTGAGAAGACACTGGACTTTCCATTGTCACTAAATTGTGGAAAGGCCTTTCTCATGGCAACAAATTGTGTCCCTGTTGACTTTAGGAACGTGGAAACTTGAATAAAGCCAAGAAGCTCCTCCCATCTTTCATCTCTGCTTATCTGTGTGTCAGCCCCACTGTTTAATGGCTTCTTTCTTTCTTTCTTTCTTTCTTTCTTTCTTTCTTTCTTTCTTTCTTTCTTTCTTTCTTTCTTTCTTTTCTTTTTCTTTCTAGATTTATTTATTTATTCATGAGAGACATAGAGAGAAGCAGAGACAGAGGCAGAGAGGGAAGCAGGCTCCACACAGGGAGCCCAATGCAGGAATCAATTCCGGATTCTGGGATCATACCCTGAGCTGAAGGCAAATGCTCAACAGCTGAGCCACTCAGGTGTCCCTAATGGCTTCTTTCATACTAGCAGACACAGTGCTGACTACTACTGAGTGTCCCACAGCTCAAGGCTTTGCTCCAAAAGATGGATAGTTCCCCTTTCTCTAGGTTCAATTGGGAAATCCCTAGAAGGATTCCAGCTGGCCTGAGTTGGGTCAGTTGCCCACCCATAGCCCAGATTACAGGGTGTTGGGAACTGTCTCCAGAAAACAGTGAACCAGAGACTTCTTTAGTAAAAGGTGAAAGATTTATACAATCTGAAGAGAAACCAGAGTATCAGGGACTTCTTTAGAATGCTCATTGATGTTTCCTGCATGCCATGGTATGTGAGGACTGAGCTGTGAGCAGCCTGGGATTTTGGGCAAAGCACAAGGCAGGAGTGTTCTACGCCTGAAAGAGAGAGACTGGGATGAGAGTCGTTTTAGGATCAGCTAGAGAGAGCAGATTGCGCAAAAGCTTGGAGGGAACTGTGAACCTCTGGTGCACAAGGCAGGTAGCAGGTGGTGAGACTTATGAACAAGGCCCTGGAGTCTTAGAATGCACATTCTATCTTGGTTTTTTGTTTTGGTCACTTCATGTTATATACATTTCTCATAAAATTAGTTTTTAAATTACAAAAGTGACACATGTATATAGTAAAACAAAATGCAGACTACTCAAAAAGGAATAAAAGATGAAAAGTAAGTCTCCATCTTCCCCCAGGCTGTCTTCCTTGAGGTAACTGCTTTTTACAATTTTCTTGGGAATTCTTCCAAAAACTTTAATACATATATAATTGTGTATATGCATATATTTTCTTTTTTAATATTTATTTATTTATTTATTTATTTATGATAGTCACACACACAGAGAGAGAGAGAGAGAGAGAGAGAGAGGCAGAGGGAGAAGCAGGCTCCATGCACCGGGAGCCTGACGTGGGATTCGATCCCGGGTCTCCAGGATCGCGCCCTGGGCCAAAGGCAGGCGCCAAACCGCTGCGCCACCCAGGGATCCCTATAATTGTGTATATGCATATATTTTCAAATAGACAAGTGGGATGGTACAGTGCCTCTTGTTCTATGCCTTACTTTTTTCACTTGATGCTGTATTTTGGAGATACTTTTCTTATTAGCATATATAGAGATTGTTCATTCTGTTTCAAGAGCAGGATGGAGTTCCTTCCGTAGGGGAGATGGGATGGGATTTGTTCAACCACTTCTTTACTGCATGGACTTACTGATGTTTCCAATATATTGTCATTAGAAATAATACTTTAGTGTACCTTTTAATACATTCATCTTTGTGCATAGGTGGAACTATCTTTGTACATTAAATTCCTAGCAATTGGAATTCTTGGACTATCACAGTATATATACATTTAAAGAGAGTACATAGTATTAAATCAAATTATTGCAGTATATTAGGGTATATACATTTTCAAATGAGGTAAAGACAAGTTGCTCATCAAAGAAGTCCCATAAATGTTAATATTTCAGAACTTGGGTAGGAGATACACAGATATTTATTTTATTATTGCCCATATTTTTCTGTATGGTTAGATAGCTAACACACATGCACAAGAGGTTACAATATTCCCATAACAGTAAATAGCATGCCCTATGCCAACAGGACATTGATGCAATTTTAAATCTTTGCAATCTGGATGGTAAGAAATGGTGTACCTCTGGGATCCCTGGGTGGCACAGTGGTTTGGCGCCTGCCTTTGGCCCAGGGCGCGATCCTGGAAACCCGGGATCGAATCCCACATCGGGCTCCCGGTGCATGGAGCCTGCTTCTCCCTCTGCCTATGTCTCTGCCTCTCTCTCTCTCTCTCTCTCTCTGTGACTATCATAAATAAATAAAAATTGAAAAAAATTAAAAAAAAAGAAATGGTGTACCTCTGTTGCTCTAATTGCATTTACTTAATCACGAGGATGGCTAATCATTTTTTTGGTGAATTGCTTTTTCCATTTTGATTGAGTCACACTTCTTTAAAGCCTATGGGGTATTTCATCTTATGTGTGTGCCCTAATTTACTTAACAATATTCTTATGGATTATTTATGTTGTTTCCAAATGACTGTGAACTTCTTTGTACATAAAGCCTTTTTCTCTTCTTCTTTTAGTCTTTTTTTTTTTTTTTTAATGTATCCTTTCAGAAGATGAATTGCTAGGTCAGTAGTGTGGATGTTTTTATGACTTGATAATACTGTCAAATTTCTTTCTCAAAGGACAGTATAATATATAATACCCCCAATTTCATTATACTCTTATCAGCATTAGGTATTGTTAATAAGAATTAAGTTTTTCGGGGATCCCTGGGTGGCTCAGCGGTTTAGCGCTTGCCTTTGGCCCAGGGTGCGATCCTGGAGTCCCGGGATCGAGTCCCACATCGGGCTCTTGGCATGGAGCCTGCTTCTCCCTCCTCGTGTGTCTCTGCCTCTCTCTCTCTCATGAATAAATAAATAAATAAATAAATAAATCTTAAAAAAAAAAGAATTAAGTTTTTCTAATTTTATAGGTTAAAAATAGGGCCTTAATTTGTTTGTATTTTTTATTAGCAGTGACATTGAATGTTTTAACACATGTTCATTAATTAACTGCATTCCTACATTTCCCAGCTGCCTGTTCCTCTTCTCTGCTCATTTGACAGATAGCACATTCTTATACAAAGAAAATAAGACTATGTTTTATCAGGAAGACCCCTATTTTCTAAGGTACCAGGAACTCCTGGGAGGTTACTGACTGATACCAGGTTATCAAGTCAATCTCTCACATGAGAACATGGGGTGACAGTGAAAGAGCAGTGTAGGTGGGAGAATTGGGAGTACTACTGTAGGTAATGATAGTGGGTTGCAGAGGTGAGAGAGGTGGGAAGGAAACTGTGGTCAGGATAAAAATTCATCGTAGTACAGAGGACGTGCAGGGCCCAGAGTTCTCCATCTCTGAACTTCCAAATAGAACTCTGGGTGACCCGTGCAACCATGACTATATTTCAGAATTCCAACCCTGGTGTTGTCCTTTGTCCTGGAGGAGGTCTTATTCCAAGGCCAGGGCTGCAGAGTAGAATATGGGTTGGGATGAGGGAGGATTACTGTTACTGTTACCAGCTATTGGGCATCCTCCCCCTTCTTTATCCAGATAGCCACTTAAGCTTGGCATTATAATGAATAATTTTTATAAATGAAGTTGATATCTAGAGTTATTGTTTTAATTTATATTTCTTTTATTACCACTTTTCATATATAGAGAGACTTCTTTTATCATATTTTATATTTAGGTATGTATATATGCACATATATGTATGGTATATATCCATATCATTTTATTACTGCTTTTCATGTGTATGTGTTTCCTCTTTCAGAGGGATTTGACTGTTCATATTCATGCTTTTTTTTCCCCTTTGGCATGTTTTACTGATTTCCAAATAATCTTTATATATTAAAGTTACAAGACTTTGTCATATTTTTCATAAATATTATTTCTAATTTGTCATTTATCTTCTTTTTTTAAAAGATTTTATTTATTTATTCATGAGAGATACAGAGAGAGAGAGAGAGAGAGAGAGAGGCAGAGACACAGGCAGAGGGAGAAGCAGGTTCCATGCAGGGAGCCCGATGTGAGACTTGATCCTGGGACTCCAGGATCACACCCCGGGTCAAAGGCAGGCACTAAACCACTGAGCCACCCAAGGATCATTTGGATAATTTGATAATTTATCAAGATAATTTGTCATTTATCTTCTAATTTTATCTTTTCACCTTCTGTTACTGAGATGCACAGACTGTGTGAAGTTTGATGAGTTTTGACAAATGCATATACCTGTGTGACCCACATTTCTATCAAAATGTAGAATATTTCTATCACCCCAGATAGAAATATCTCTTTTTTTTTTGGTTTATTTTTTTATTTTTTAGTAATCTCTATATCCAACATGGGGCTCAAACTCATGACACCAAGATCAGAAGTCATATATTCTTCTGACTGAGACAGCCAGGTGCATTGACTCCTCTCACCCCTACCCCTGGAAAGTTTTATGTCCCTTCTTAATCTTCAGCCCCCACCTGCTCTGCCAGAGGCAACCACTGCTCTAATTTCTATCACCAGTCTTGCTTGTTCTAGCTTTTCATGCAAACGGAATTATGATGTATATACTTTTCTGTATCTAGCTTCTTTTACTCAATGTATTGTGTTTGGGATTTAGCCATGTTTTTATTATTGATATACTTTGTTCCTTTTTATTGCTTAGTGGTATTCCTTTTTTTAAAAGATTTATTTATTTATTTATTTATTTTTAATTTTATTTATGATAGTCACACACACAGAGAGAGAAAGAGAGAGAGAGAGAGGCAGAGACACAGGCAGAGGGAGAAGCAGGCTCCATGCACCGGGAGCCCGACGTGGGATTTGATCCTGGGTTTCCAGGATCGCACCCTGAGCCAAAGGCAGGCGCCAAACCGCTGCGCCACCCAGGGATCCCGATTTATTTATTTTTTAAAGATTTTATTTATTCATGAGAGACACAGAGAGAGATAGAGAGACAAGAGACACGGGCAGAGGGAGAAGCAGGCCCCCTGCAGGAGCCCGATGTGGGACTCAATCCCCGGACTCCAGGATCATGCCCTGGGCCGAAGGCAGGCGCTAAACCACTGAGCTACCCTAAGATTTATTTGAGAGAGAGAGCATGAGTCTGTGTGGGGAGAGCAGATGGAGAGGAGCAAGCAGATTCCCCATTGAACAGGAAGTCTGACTTGGGGTTTGATCCCAGGACCCCGAGACTATGACCCAAACCAAAGGTAGACATTGAGCCACCTAGGCACCTTGCTTAGTGATATTCCTTTGTGTGAATATAGCAGTTTGTTTCTTCATTCTCTATTGACATTTGGGTTGTAACTAGTATTTAGCTATTATGAATAGTGCTCCAATGAACATTCTTGTATGAGTCTTTTTAAAAAACTTTTCTTGGATTAATATCAGGATGGCATTGCTGGATTATAAAGTAAATGTACATTTACATATTTTAGAAACTGCTAAACTATTTTTTAAATTTTTATTTGTTTATTCGACAGAGAGAGAGAGAGAGCGCGCGAGAGCACATGCACAAGCAGGGGGAGGGGCAGAGGGAGAAGCAGGCTCCCTGGGCTCGATCCCAGGACCTTGGGATCATGACCTGAATCGAAGGCAGACACTTAACTGATTGAGCCAGGTACCCTCAAACTATTTTCCAAAGTGATTATACCATTTTACATTGCCACCAGCAATTTCTCCATATCCTTGCCAACATTTGGTGTTGTAAATTTTATAAATTTTAGTCATTTTAGTGGTTTGTAGTGGTATCTCATTATAATAAAACATTTTCCTGATGACTTAGTATTTGAAAAACTTTTTCATGGTTTTATTGGCTATTATATTTATAATATAATAGTATATTTGATTTAGAGACTTTAAATTTTATGTAGTCAAATTCATTACTCTTTTAGGAAATTTATTGCTTTTATACTGAAAAATCCTTTTTAATACAGAAAGCTAGTAAATATCTTTTATTTATATTTCCTTCTACTACTTTATTGGTTGAACTCTTAAATATTACATTATTTATTTATTTATTTATTTATTTATTTATTTTTAAGATTTATCTATCGGGGCACCTGAGTGGCTCAACCGGTTAAACATCTGCCTTCGGCTCAGGTCATGATCCTGGGGTCCTGGGATCAAGACCCATGGCGGGCTCTGAGTTCAGCAGGGAGTCTGCTTCTCTCTCTCCTTCTGCCCCTCCCCCATGCTCTCTTTCTCTTTCTCTCTCTCAAATAAATAAATAAATAAAATCTTTTTAAAAAGAAAGCAAGAGAAAGAATGTGCAAATGTGCTGAGGGAGGAACAAAAAGAGGAGGTGAGAGAGAATCTCCAGCAGACTCCCCACTGAGCATGGAACCCACACAGGGTTCAATTCCAGAACCCTGAGGTCATGACCTGAGCTGAAATCAAGCGTTGGACACTCAACTAAGCCACCCAGGTGCCCCTACACTCTTCAGTCTACCTACAGTTTAAGTTGTAAGGAAACTATTTGTCCTCACCTAATTAGCCAACTGAACTATATAGTTAATAATCATTTCATTCTTTTTCCATTTATTTGATTAACCATATTTATCTTAAGCCAACCTTTAACATATTTAGATTTGTTTCTCTATCACTGTATTACTATTTGTTTTTCTTTATTTCTCTAAAGATTTTATTTTATTATTTATGAGAGAGAGAGAGAGAGAGAGGCAGAGACAAGGCAGAGGGAGAAGAAGGCTCCATGCAGGGAGCCTGACATGGGACTTGATCCCGGGTCTCCAGGATCAGGCCCTAGGCTGAATGTGGCGCTAAACCGCTGAGCCACCTGGGCTGCCCCAGTATTGGTTTTTCTACTAATGGTGTTCTAATTATTGGAGTTTTATGGTTTATCAAGTAAGCAAATTTACCTTAATTACTTGTTTTTTCTTCAAAAATTTCTTAGCAATTCTGATTCATCTGTTTGTTTAATCTAACAGTAATAAGCTGAATAATATACTCCCCTTCCCCGCAATCTGTGTCCTAATCCTTGGAACCTGTGAATGTTAACTTATCTGGCAAAAGAATTTTGCAGATGAGATTAAGTTAAGAATTTTGAGATGGAGAGAGTATCCTGGATTATCCAGATGGGCCTAATGTAATCACGAGTCACCCTATAAGAGGGAGGTAGGAGTAGTAGAGAAGATGGTGGGAGCAGAGATTGGGGTCATGGGGCCATAAATCAAGGAATATCAGTAGCCTCTAGAAGCTGGAAGGCTGGAAGAGACAAAGAGCAAATTATCTCCTGGAGACTTCAGAAGGAAGAAGCCCTGCCCTGTCAATACCTTGATTTTAGCTCCTTAAGACTCATCTCAGACTTCTGACCCTCCAGAACCATAGGGGAAGAAATTCATGCTGTTTAAAGCCATTAAGTTTGTGGTTAATTTGTTACAGAAGCAATGGGAAACTGATACACTGGTTTAAAAATTAGTTTTTAAAACTAAGTTCTAAATGTCCCACATGTTTTTTATTAGATTGTATTAAGCAGAGCATTTAACTTGGGAAGAACTGACATTTTTATACTATTCAGGCTTGCTAACTAGACTTCCCAGGAAAAAGTGACTCCCTCTCACCTCTTTGACCATTTCTATCCATTGCCTGCTTTCTTAGTTTGGGGTCTCCAGAGGTAGACCTGGGGTAAGGGTTTGAGTGCAAGTAGTTTATTCAGAAGATGATCCCAGGAAACACATATAGCAGAGTGACAAAGTGAGGCAGGAAAGAGAAAGCAGCCAATAAAGGGGCATCATGAAGCATGCATCTCTGGGTTCCCCCAAATCTTCTTGAGGGAACAAACGTATCACCTCAGTATTGGAAATGAAGGGGCATCAAGGTGGGGAAAGACCATCAAACCTGGTGTCATCAGCAGACGAGTCCTGTCTCTGTAGCCACTGGCTGTGAGGGCACTCAACTTCCTTCCCTTCACACATGTGCCCAGTGTCCACATGTTCCCTGCCTCTTCACAGGGAGGCAAGGCTACAAAAGGGGATAGAGCTAGCTTAACTCTGCACAGGATGTGGTGGCCAGAACAGCTTCCTAGAGGAGGTGAGCTGCCTGCTAAGTATCTGAGTAGCTATAGCTGATGATTCTGTCATTCTTCCCATTGCGATGAACACCTGGTTTCCAAGTATCAGTATATGCTTGCTTCTCTTTGCCCAAAGGCTTATCCTGCTGACCAGAGCCCATGGCAGGCCAGAAGTTCCAGAGAGCTAAATGTATCCTCCCCAGCAGCCTCCAACTAGTGACCAATAGTGTGTGCATACCCCAGCAACCTTGCCCAGGGAGGAGGAGGATGAAGAACTTTGACCCCCAGAGCTCCCCAATGGGTTGAAGCTTGACCATGCACCCTTATTGGCTCCTTTCCCTTCCCTGCCTCACCTCATGCTCTTCAACAGGTGTTTCCTGGGGTCATCTCCCAAATATATTATTTAAAACTGAATCCTTAAAAAATAAATAAATAAATAAATAAATAAATAAATAAATAAATAAATAAAATAAAACTGAATCCTTGTCTCATGGTCAACATCTAAAAAAACCCAAATAAGACAGTAGGCAGTGGACCTAAATGGCCAGAGGAGTGAGATGGAGGCATTCCAGGCATGTGGATCAAGAGCAGGCCTCACTGAGCTGAGAGATTTTGGAGCCTAGGTGGGGGTGAGCTGAAAAGATTTTGGCCTTCTTTATACTTTATGTTTCTATGGCTCTACCATTATGGTGCTTGGTTGTTTGGGGTCTGGCTCTGAAACTGGGATCCTAATAGGGATTCTGGCCACTGAGCAAGCCCCTCTGTGATCCTGAGAGGATTAGAAGTGAGGCTTTTCACATGTCTGGAAAGTGGCTTGTTCAATTTCATTGAGACAATAGGATCCACGAGCCACCGAGACTTCATTGTGACAGGAAAGCTGACAACAAAGGCTTCTGGTAGAAAGAACTCTCCATTCAGGAGAATTTAATGTGTTCCTGGGAGGGGAGAAATATCAGTGGAGATTGAGCTAGTGCTCCAAGGAAGGCGTTCTGTTGAGCCCTCCCTGGTAACCATGGGGATGGAGGAGAGCCTGAGCCTGGTAGGATCCATATCCCATAAAAATGTTGGCGGCTGGATTGGAAGATGAAGGGCCTGCAGATACCTTCCGACACCATGTAATTTATGGGGTAATCAGAACTCCTCCCGAAGGGCTGTGAGGGAGGAGGAGCTGTGGTTCAGAGCCTCCAGGGCTTGGTCGTTTAATGAGGCACTGGGAGCCCATAAAGATTTAGATCAGAATGATTTCCCCATTTAGGGTGTCTAATCTATCTTAGTACCACCCCTAAAGGATGCTCTTCTCTGAAATGCTTGGAAATCTGGATGCAGAAATCAATGACCCAGCATTTGAGGGATACTGCATAAGGACCCTGCCAAGGAGTCTGTCCCGAGGCTGAAAATCTCTGTCTTGACACTTTCCCCTGGTTACTGCCAAGGAACTGAGAGAAGCTAAGACTCTCAAGCTGGAAAAGCTCTTACAGAGGGAGAAGCTAAAGCCCAGAGAACTCAAGTGACTTGTTCAAAGTCGCACAGTGTGCCGGGGACCATTAGCACCAGAGAAAAGGTCAGCTGTAATTAAAAAGAACCATTAGGTTCAGAGGACAGAACTGGCATGATTCCTTCTTAGAAGGCAATGGACAATCTATAGGGTGCAGAAGACACAAATAGTACCTGTTGGGGTTTTAAACTTGAACATTTAAATTTCTTTTCTGTTTTTAAAAGATTTTATTTATTTATTTATTCATCGAGAGACACACACAGAGAGGCAGAGATAGACAGAGGGAGAAGCAGGCTCCCCACAGGGAACCTAATGTGGAACTCGATCCCAGGACCCCAGGATCAGGACCTGAACCAAAGGCAGACGCTCAACCACTGAGCCACCCAGATGCCCCTTTAAGTTGCTTTTCCAAATGCACTATATATTACAGAGCAACATTTTCAGAATCTCTAGTGATTGGTTCATCAATTAAGAAGGATCCTATTAATACATGGTGATTGTCTCATGAAATATATTAAAAATGGCATCTGTGTGCCTTAAAGCTGAGACGTTTCTGGTGTCTGGAAACACAATAGTCTGAAACAAAATGGTGAGTGAATATTTGCTGAATCACCCATTAACCATCCTTCGAAATAACCATTCTTAGTATTAGGATATAATCTGACAAGCTTTTGTCCCCCCCCCCCCGAAAAAAAAATATATATATATTTTTTAAACTGGTGTCAGCTGTATTTAGAGGATTGTATTTTGCCTGGATTCTAACTTACCATTTAACAGTCTCCACAGAGATAAATTTAGCTGCATTATATTCCATTAAAAGGTTGTGGCATAATTTATTAACCCATTTCTAGGTCATTTCCAATTTTTCAATATTATAAGTAACACAGTGATAAACACCCTGGTGCATAAATCTTGGGCGCCACATCTGACTGCATTTGAGGTCTGTTCCCAGCAGCAGAAGCAATCAGAAGAGCCTCACCCTCCCTGCATTTCTGGCACCAGGCACCCAGATGTTGCAGCTCCAGCAGCACTCAGCCCAGCCCCTCTCTTGGCTCCATGGTCTTAGCATCCTGGAGGATGATCTAACAGGGTGGAAGAGAAAGCCCAAGTCTGTGGGAATTCGCTGATTGTACTGCTGAGCTCTGTGTCATTGGGCAAGTCCCTCTGCCTTTCTGTGCCTTGGTTTCCTCTTTTATAAAAGGAGGAGCATGAGCTAGGTCATTGGGTTTCAATTTTATTTTTACAAACCCTTTTTATTCAAAGGAAAACCTACATAGAAGCCAAAGTTATAGACCAGAGAAGAGAGGAGTTTCCTTGGCTGGGGTCAGAACCCTGCCTGATTGTACTTTTTCACCTGGCAAAATTATCGAGTGCCTACTATGTGGCTAGCTCTGTGCTAGGTGCTGGTTGCAGAGAATGAACAAAAGTATTTGACATTTCCCTACACTCAGATCCCTTAGGCCCCTTGCATGGGGTGGGTATTTAGGATACCATGGGGGACTGCTGACTGAATTGATATTGACACAAGCAAGGACCCACCTTTTTATGACATTCACTAAGTATATACTTAATAGGGTGGTCCCTGCATTAGTTGAATTGCTCCAGACTCTGCTATGTTCCAGGGACAGCCTGCCTGATTCCACCATGTCTAGTGGCTCGTTAGCCCTGAGGTGGCTCCCCAGAGCCCCAGGGTCTGCAGATTCAGCCTGAAACCTGAAGCCTCTGTCCATTCCAGCAATACCACTGTTAATACTGCTCATTCCATTGCTACTACCAGCAACCGTCATTCACTTGTAGAAAGAAGCCTGGCTGTGATTTATGGAATGAAGCTACAGGAAATGGTATTCACAAATGGACTGTGAGTCTTTCAGGCCCTACTGGGGATGTCAAACACACCCTTCTGGCTTCCATTGCTTGGTGATTGGCCAGGAGTGACTCTTGTAGCCCCTCTTTGGCCTCAGTTTCCTTGTCTGAAAGATAGGTCATCCTACCTTTCCAGACAGGAGTTATAAGGATGAATTGAGACAACACGTGGGAAGGTGTTAGTGTTACACCCCTGGTACCCAGTAGGTGCTCAGCAATTAGGAGTCCTCTTCTCCTGTTCCTCCTCCTCTTTCCTTCCCCTTCCCCCCACCCCTGCCCTGGACAAAAGTGCCTCACAGTCCCAGCTTCTTTGAGCCTACTCCAGAGGTTTGAACTGCAGCCCAGGGGCTTAGGCAAGCAGTATGGGTTGGGGGGCAGTCAGCACCCAAGCAGATGGCAAGCCCCTGGGGCTCTGGGAGCAGGATCTGACCCCCAGGCAGGCCCCGGTCTAGGCTGAGTATGGGAGCAGCAATACACCATCCCTGTGGGCTAAGGGAGTGGGCATGGGGAATGGGAGCATTGGATTCTTTTGTCTGTTGTTCCAAAATCTCAGCAACTTCTGGGGAGAGCAGGTATTATGTCATTAAGAATTTTACCTTCCAGGGGATCCCTGGGTGGCTCAGCAGTTCAGGGCCTGCCTTTGATCCAGGGCGTGATCCTGGAGTCCCAGGATCGAGTCCCATGTCGGGCTCCCTGCATGGAGCCTGCTTCTCCCTCTGCCTGTGTTTCTGCCTTTCTCTCTCTCTCTGTGTCTATCATGAATAAATAAATAAAATCTTAAAAAAAAAAAAAAAGAATTTTACCTTCCAAACTGGGGAAAGGGAGGCGTGTGAAGAGAGAATACATGGGCTCCTGTCCTGCTTCTGTCACTGACCACTGTGTGACTGTGGGCAAGCCCCTTTCCCAGTTTGACCTTCAGTTTCTGTCTCTGTAAAATCAGGATTTGGTTCAGAGCATGCTTAGCAGTTATGATCTGCCAATCTATGACCCCCACCTGGCCCCTGGAGGTGCTTTGCCTGTGTCTGAGTTCTGTGTGTTAGTGGGATGGTTATGTGTCTGCAGCTCACCAGGCCCACTGGCCCATGAAATCCTCAAGGGCAGGGACTGTGTCTGACCTATCTTCTCTGTGCCCTCTAGGGCCAGATCTGACACTGCTCAGCTTGTGTCTGGCTGAATGAGGGAATGAAAGGCCTTTTGGGTGGAGGCTGACTGGCCAGTGTAGCCATCTGCCTACCCTCCTCCTCCCTTCCCTAGCAAGGGAGAAGTCTGGGGAGAAGGCTGGCTGTCAGGGGCACAGGCAGGTTTCCTGCAATCTTGTTATTATTTTCGCCAGTGTAATGCAGGGTTTGTCTGGGTGACAGTAGACAATAGTATACAGGGCTTCTTATCAGCTTCTGGATCTGTCTGCTTGGCCAGGCTGGGTTTCCGGAAGTCAGGGGCCCAGTCAGATTCCTCTTTATGTCTACAGGGTCTGGCACAGAGTTGATGCCTAGTGAGTGGGTGGAGGAACCATCTCATTGTTGGACTCCCTCCTCCCCCATTTAAATTTTCATTTGGACAGCCCCTTAGTAGTGGTAACCAAGAGCCAAGCCTATGAGGCCAGGCTGTGTTCTACGGGCGGACAGAGGTAAACCTGACTTGGTCCTGAACCGCGACTTGCTTCCAGCATACCCTGGGAGAGTCTGACAGTGTATTGCAGGGGTGATGGAGCATAGAGGAGGGAGAGAGTAAGTGGGGACATGAAGCAAGCTTCTTAAACCACAGGCCTTAGAGCCAGACTCTGTGTGTGTGTGTGTGTGTGTGTGTGTGTGTGTGTGTGTGAATCCCAGCTCTGTCCTCTGAGCTCTGCAACATCAAACAAGTCATTTCATCACTTTGTGACTCAGTTTCCTCATCTGTAAAATAAATAATACAGGTAGGAACTCAGAACAGTGTTTGGCAGAGAGTGAGGAGTCAGTATGTATCAGCTGAAGGAAGGAAAATATTGTCACATTTGACCAGCCTCTCCAGGAGTCAGGAGAGGGACCCCCTACCCACTCCCAGGCCTCTATGGTCCCTGGGCACCTTTTCAGAATTCTAGAGCTCTGCCACCCAGTTTGAATACTGTTGATCTAGGAGAAGACATGCCCAGAGAGGGCCAAGTACTTGTCTGAGGCCACACAGCTAATGGAAGAGCCAGGGCTGAACCTAAGAGCTCCTGCCTTCCAGCCTAAAGCATCTTTCTCCTTACCAGGCCACCTCTTTTATAAAAGCCCCACATCTGTGTCCCACTTGCATTGATCACACGAAGGCCCATGTGAAATGTTATTCAAAATTTGTCTCAAAGGGAGTGTGCAAGCTTGCTTTCACTGACCATGGCACCAACAGGAGTTGCACTGGTCTTTTTGGAATTTAAAAGACTTTCTCTTTGTAAGTGAATAATTTAGTTGGTTTTGCTATTATGCAGGGGGATGCCTGGGTGGCTCAGCTGTTGAGCGTCTCCCTTTGGCTCAGGGCATGATCCTGGGGTCCAGGATCAAGTCCCACAACAGGTTTCTTGCAGGAAGCCTGCTTCTCGCTCTGCCTATGTCTCTGCCTCTCTCATTTTGTGTCTGTCATGAATAAATAAATAAAATCTTAAAAAAATAAAAATAAATGCAGGGAGGTGTGATCAAATGCCTTCCTTTTCTTGCATATGTCATCCAAACCAGATGGAACCTGGATTGTCCTTTTTGAAAATTACCTGCCCTCCTCTACTTCCCTTATAAAAGCCACTATTCCCTTCTCGGCTAGGACCTAAGGCCTTCATGAGTGTCCTTTCACCTGTCCTGTCATCTTTGTCTCTTTCCTGCATGATAGAAATAGCTGCTTCTCTGTGTCTTGGCTTATTATTTTGCTGCCTCCCATTTCTTTCTTTACAGAGCTAAGGTGCATTAAAAAAAATCTCCTCACATCTTTTCCCTAATCCAGACTTTTTCTGGCTTCCCAAAATTTGGGGGTAAAGAGCCAAGATCCTTAGCTCATCATTTAAGGTCTTTTGTGATCTGACCTCAGTTTACCTATTCAGTTTCACGTTCCTCCTTCTTCCAAGACACAAATTATTTATACCTTACAGATAAATCAAGGGGCCACCCAATTATTCAAGTCTCTTAGGTAAAGAAGGTTGCTGCCAATGAAGTCACAGGGTCCTGGCAGTCGGCTTATGTTAGTTTCCTATGGCTGCTCTAACAAATTTATTTATTTGTTTGTTTATTTTTAAATATTTTATTTGTTCAGGAGAGACACAGAGAGAGGCAGAGACATAGGCAGAGGGAGAAGCAGGTTCCCTGCTTGGAGCCTGATGCACGACCCAAGCCGAAGGCAAATGCTCAACCACTGAGCCACCCAGGCGCCCCTACTCTAACAAATTTAGCGTCTTTAGACAACAGAAATTTATTCTCTTAGGGTTCTGGAGGTCAGAAATTCAAACTGAATCTTAGAGGGCTAAGTCACATTCGAGGAGAGGCTCCAGCCCCCTGCCTCTTTCAACTTCTGGTGGCTGTGGGCATCTCTGGGCCTGTGGCTACATCACTTCAACCTCCTCCTCCACAATCACATCGTCTTCCTCTCTTCTGTGTGACGTCTCCCTCTACTTCCCTCTTATAAGGACACTTGTGATCATGTTGAGGCCCCACCCAGGTAATCCAGGATAGCTTCCCTGGCATACCTGCAAAGCCCCATTTGCCCTATAAAGTGACATTCCTTGGTTCAGGGATTAGGACCTGGATATTTTGGGGGTCATTCCTGAGCCAAACACAGGACTCAAAACAAAACTCCATGATGCATTTCCATAGCCCTCTCACTCATGAGACACACTTCTTCCTGGCACCCTGAAATCATTACTTACCTGCTGTGTGCAGATTTCTATCCTTTTAGTTTGTATTTAAGCAATGGGGAGATACGTCTTATTCTTTTAAAGCAGGTTACATTGGATTTTGGCTAACACTGGATATCTCTGGATATCTAACAGATTATGTTATTGAAAAATTAATTGGTGTCTTGTTTTGTTGACTCCTGTGGGCTTTCCAGAAGGAACAAAAGCATTTTCTTCCCAGGCTTCAGCATAGCCTACAAAGCTCCCTACCCAGGGAGGAAACTGCCTGTGTTTCTAAAGTTTTGAGACTTTCGTTTTGTTTAATTTTTCGTTAGAGAAAGGAAGCAGATTTTCTGTCATCCTCTGGCCAGTAAACTGAGGCCCTCCTTGAGCAGTGATGGTTATCTTGAGTTGCTGGAGGGAGGGCATGAGGCTTTGTGCTCTGGGGTCTGGTAGTTGAAGAAGAGAGTGTCCAAACCCAGGGCACACTGTCTATCCTGTTCCCCTTTCCCCATTCCCTACTATGGGAGGGAAATTTTGCTATCATGAATTATGCCATTATGAACATTCTCAGGCATGTCTCCCGATGCACATGGGTTTCTCAAAGATGTACCTTAGAGTGGGAATGCTGGATCACATGGTGTGTGAACAGTCTTATAAATTAAAGCTAAATCAGTGACTGCTCCCACCTGGGATGTGTGTATCCCTTACTTCTCCACCATGTGGTTTCCCTCTACACCCTCTATCTGCAGAGGCTAAGAACGTACCAACTGGCCAAGCAGAATAAGAGTCCTAGGCCCGGCATCACAAAGCAGAACTTAGAGGAGTTGAGTTAGAGATGAGAGGCATAGCAATTAATTTAGAAATAAGTGATCACTGTGTTGACCAAATAAAAAGCAACGGGGCTGTTGTGGGCTGAAGGTCAGCCCTTTAAAACTTCTGCACTGCAGCTTGATTTCCTACTGATCTTGGCATTGGCTTGCTCTTGCCTGAGGAATGGTACATCTTTCCCCAAACGAGGTGCTCTCTGCCTCCAAGCTTTCATTTCTGCTTTCTCTCCATCTCAATTCCCCTTCTTACCTAAAAACCCATTTCAGATACAGCCTCCTTCATGGCATTTTCTCTGATCTCTAGGTGGAGGTAATAAAAATATCCTTCCCTTGGGTTCCATGGCCCTGTATCTGCCCTCTGTCCAGCAACAAGCTGGACATCACAGTTGTGTTGGTCTATGACTCATCTCCTCACTCAGAATTTTTTTTTTTTGAAGTTTAGGAAAAGCAACACAGCAGTATGAGAATAGAGAAAATAATCACTTCTATTCCACTGCTGGCAAACTTTTATCATGTTAATGTATTCCTTTCTACCTTTTCTGTCCACAAATTTTGAATTTGTAACACATTTGTAATGCAGTAAATGTTTTATTTTTTAACCCTTATTAGGTCAAAAGGCTTTTCTCCAATGTTGTGTCTATAGACTTCATCACAATTTTTAATAGTTACATGTAGAAACTTAACCTAAATTAGCTTAAGCATAAAAAGGATCTTTGTGGAGAGGATATTGAGGCATCTCACAGAAACCAACAATAGGTATGTGGCTAGGCTTTGGGGACCTCTGGAACAGGGATGCAAATGCTATGAGGTGTACCTTGTGTCTGTGTTAACTTCATTCTTTCCTTCTTCCCTCAGCTGACCAATCTCCTGTGTTTTTCCTGTCCATGTGGCAGAAAACACCTACTTACTGAGCCCAACCTTCACCTGTGTCAGTCCGGGCACCCACCAGAGACTGGTCCCCCTTTTTCAGGGAGAAGACTCCTCTTATGTTTGTAGGGACAAGGTCCTATTCTACTAACGTGAGTTATCATTAAATAGTCAGGTGGCTGGTATAGAAAAGGGGTCCAGGGAAGAGAATCCCATGGTGAGATTTTATATTGCTTCCAAATAACTGCTACTGTAGTAATGTCATATATTTGTATATAAACTTTTCCTTATTTTGAATTATTTTCTTTGGTCCAATTGTTAGAAATGGGATGTCTGGATCTTAAAGTTCATATATTTTTATATTCAATATTATTATCAAATTTATTTCAAAGAGTTATTCAATTTTACCCCCATCTAATAGCAGTGTGCAAGAGTCATTTCATTGTACCATTGAGAGCACTGGGCATTATGATTTGAAATAGAAATTTTACTATTTTAATAATCATAAAAAGATATCTCATTGTACTTTTTGTTAGTATTTTTCTGGTTACTACCCTTACGGCTGACAGTTTTCCCATATATTTGTTTTATTAGAAGGTATGACCGGGATCCCTGGGTGGCACAGCGGTTTGGCGCCTGCCTTTGACCCGGGGCGCGATCCTGGAGAACCGGGATCGAATCCCACGTCGGGCTCCCGGTGCATGGAGCCTGCTTCTCCCTCTGCCTGTGTCTCTGCCTCTCTCTCTCTCTCTCTCTCTCTCTCTGTGTGTGTGACTATCATAAATAAGTAAATAATAAAAAATGTTTAAAAAAAAAAAAAGGAAGGTATTCCCTTTTGGGAGTCGTCTTTTCCTGGTTTTGCCCATTTATCTAGTGGAGTGTTAATTCCTGTTCAGATATAATTACCTCTCCCTTTCATGTGTGCATTTCACTTTCTCTAACTTTCTTTTGGGGCATGAATCGTGGTCTAGCTTGTATTATAGTTATTTGTGTCCCTGTCTGATGTTTTTTATTAGATTGTAAGTTCCTGATGGAAAGAGCCAGGCCTGGACACCAGCCTAGCATGAAACCTTGTCCTAGTAAAACCCTCAGTAATGGTTATTGGATAAAATAAGCATATGGTTCCATTCTACATTATGCAGAAGTAATTGTGTAGCCCAAGTAGTGCCGTGTACAGGCTACAAGGATGTGAGAAGCGCAGACTTCATTCAGACTGAAGATCCATTATATGCTCTGGTCTAGAAGTGCCCTGGTGCAATCCTTCCCAGAGCTACAGGACAGTAGAGGAGAGAGAATTACACAATGATTGCATAGCCTATGATAAATCCTGCCTATCCCAAAGAGTTCCATGAACTCTAATGGGGCAGGAGCATAAATCCAAAATTATCCACATCAGGTATCAGCATACTTTCTGTAAAAGGCTAGATAATAACTATTATAAGCCTTATCTGCCACATACAGTCCGTGTCATATAGCTTTCTTTGTAATTTTCTATTCTTCTTATACCCCTTTAATAATGTAAAAACAATTCTTAGCTCATTGGCTATGCAGAAATGGCTGTGAGGTGTGCAAGCTGTAGTTTGTCAATCCTAGACTAGATTCTAGAGTCACAGAACATGTTAGCTGGAAGGGTCAATAGCCTCATTATTATACAGATGGGGGAACTGAGTCCCGGATGGCAGAGTTATGTGTTGGGTCCACTTGCTGATACCTGTGCTGAGCTGGGCAGCTGAGGGCTTTGCCTGGGCTTTGGCATGGTCCCTTCTGCCTGTCTTCTGGGATAATCTTCTCTGTTCCTCTTGTTTGTGCTACTGCTAGTGCTAGTTTTCCTCATCTTGGGAATTCTTTGACCCTATGTCCTCTTGAATAGGCGTTAGTGGTGATGGAAAAGATGGAGCAGCAGCATTATTAATTAATGCTTGTGTATCCCAAGAATTTTGTTGAGTGTAAAAGTGTTTTACTTATTACAATTGATTTTTACAGCAAAGGTGACATTCTTTATTCAACTGAATCATGTATGGGGCAGAAAATACTAAATATAATTGATTCCTCTCTCTTGAGATAACCCCCCTGACAAGTACACACTCAGCAGGACCTGAAGCTGCTTGTTCTGTCTCTAGAGGCTTCCTCTAGCTCAGTGCCTCACGCAGTCTCAGAGCTGGAGGGGCTGTGGAGTCTCCCTTGCCCTCCCTTCACTATGCAAAGAGGTAGGCCAGAGAAGGTGTCCTACTGAAGCTGTCCCTGATGGCGTGTTACCCCAGGGTCACAGGGCTCCTTGCAGATGCCTGGGCATTCAAGGCATCCAGCTCCAACCTGGTCAGGCAACATCTGTTCAGCTGTGGGTCTCCCTGGGCCACCATCTCTGCTTTTGTCAGGCTGTTTCCAGCAAGAAAAGCTCCCCCTACAACCCGTGTCTTTATTACTCTCTCTAGAAATGTTTTGATACCCAAACTTGGAATGGGCAAAATTTACAAGCAACAAGGAATGATGTGACCTTGTAATCAGATTGTTAGTTAGGGGGCTGAGTTTCTGGCTTTCATACTGCTTCTGCCCACGATGTGATTTGGGGTGTCTCAACCTCTCTCTAGGCCTCAGTTTCCCCTTTAGTACTAATTGAGGACTGATATGCATGTTCCTTGGTGTGTTTTGTTTCTGACAGCCTGAGTACCTCCAGGGAGCTCCTGGGACATAGATTGCCCCTACCCAATGCTGCCATCTTCCTGCTTAGATGGTCCTTTTAGTCTTCTGACCTCTTTTTTTTTGCATTTCTGCCCCACTCATGCTAAATGAATGATCAAAGCACTTTTCCTTACAGGCCTTTGTGCTTACTCTCCCTCTTTCTAGAATGCCGCCTCCTCCCCTCTTCATGGGGCTAACTCTGCCAGACTTGCTTGGATATCCACTGCTCTGGTAAGTGCTCCTCCAATGAGTTCTCTCTGCTCTTCCACACTGGGTTGCAGTGGTGGGTCCAAGGGGGATGTGGTAGCCTCAGCTCTGATTCTTCTCCGTACCACCATGCCTGTCATGGGTCTGAATACCAGTCAGAGAGATTGAGACCTGGCAGGAGACAGAGTAGGCATGGAGAGAAAAGAAGATATTTATGGAATGACTGAGCCATCTTTGCTTTCTAGATAAAGGAGGTTCTGGGGCTCTGACTGCTTCTGCTGTCTGCCCGTCTCATCTCCTGGCTCCATTTCCCTGAGCTCCCGGGGACCTAGGAATGTTGATTCATTTGAAGGGCCTGCATGGGGGAATTAGGGTAGTGGGGCAAGCTCACAGGCTGGACAGCAGTACCCCTTGGTCCCTGTGTGGGACCAGTGTGTCACTAGATACTCATGGTCACTTGTAGCCACTATGTTGTACTGTTCCAGGAAGGACCAGCAGTGGGATCAGGATTTGGGGAGGGAGGTCTTCTTTGGGTGGGGCAAAGGGTCAAAGGAGCCCTGGCCCTAGATTAGGGTTCAAGTTCAGCTCTGCCTCTGATTTTCTGGGTAGCCTGGAGCAAATCCCTATTTTCCTCTGGGCCTCAGTCTTCTGTACATTAAGGAGGTCAGAAGGGATGATCTTTAAAGCACCTTTCATATCAAAAAGGACATGAGGTCCTATGACTCACATACTGGGAGATGGGATAGAGACAGAAGCCATCCCATGGCAAGATGATAAACATTGCAGTGATTCATTCATCCTGAGGCTGTTCTGGAAATGGGTTGCTATAGATAGGGGCAGAGCTCAGCACAATTCCAGCAATCTGGACAGAAGGATCTGGAGATAGCCACATACCAGCCAGGGTAGCAACACATGGCACACTATTCACACTTTGGAAATGGGCCTGTGAATAGCAGCACCATCACTGTCTCCCCAGGCCTGGGTGTGTGTGTGAATGCATGTGCATATGTACAGGCAAGCGAGTGGACAGGTGTGCCTGGGAACATGTGCCTGCATATGAATGTATGCCACTGATGCATGTGAAAATATGTGTAGTATGTAAATGAATGAATGAGAAAGTATATTCATGTGTATTAAGGACAAAGCATTTTATATAGCTTCACTGTTCCGGGCAAACCAAGATCGGTGTTTCTTTGTTTATTTCCACATACCTGTGGGCAGACACATTCCTTGGTACGTGTGTGCACACACACATACACACACAGAGCTTCCAGGAATCAGCTTCAAGAAACATTCCTGCCTAGGGATGCCTGGTTAGCTCAGTGGTTGAGCATCCACCTTTGGCTCAGGGCGTGATTCCGGGTCTAGAGATAGCGTCCTGCATTGGGCTTCCTGTGGGGAGCCTGCTTCTCCCTCTGCCTATGTCTCTGCCTCTCTCTCTATGTCTCTCACGAATAAATAAATAAAATCTTAAAAAAAAAAAAAAGAAACATTCCTGCCTAACGTACTCCCACCCCATGCTTGTGATCAACCCCATTCTTTTATTTTTTTAAAAGATTTTTATTTTTTAGAAAGAGAGAGGGAGAGAGAGAGAGAAGGAGAGAGAGAATGAGTAGGGGAAAGGGCAGAGGGAGAAGCAGATCCCTGCAGAGCAGGGAGCCCCGACGTGGGACTCTATCCTAGGACCCTGGGATCATGACCTGAGCCAAGGGCAGACAGTTAACTGACTGAGCCACCCAAGTGCCCTAATCAATCCCATCCTTAAACCCCTTTCTTTGAACAGTGCTTCTCAGATTTTAACGTGCACATGAGCCATGTTAGAGATCTTGCTAAAATTCAGGTTCTGATTTAGCAGGTCTGGGGGAGGAATTGAGGGCAACTCTGACAGGAATTCAGGTGTCTGAACTGGGCCACAGAGGGCAGTGGGGTCATCTGATTTGGACTCTCTGGTTTCATGGCTTATTTTTTGCCTTTTTCTAGAGTCGTGGACCTCAACTTCATTCAGAAATGGAGTGTCTGGACATCATTGTTCCTTTTGTAGTTCACTGGGAAATCTCAACATGCAAATGGGAGGGATCCCTGGGTGGCGCAGCGGTTTGGCGCCTGCCTTTGGCCCAGAGCGCGATCCTGGAGACCCGGGATCGAATCCCACATCGGGCTCCCGGTGCATGGAGCCTGCTTCTCCCTCTGCCTATGTCTCTGCCTCTCTCTCTCTCTGTGACTATCATAAATAAATAAAAATTAAAAAAAAAACAAACATGCAAATGGGAACCAGAAAAACAGTTTACTTGAGGGAAACATGGCTCTTTTCTGTATGCAAAATATAGTAAAAACCATATGCTCATGGAAAAGTTGTTGAACTTGCAATTTTATTCTTTTTCTTATTAATATTTATTTCACCATTTGCCATTTGTTCACTTATTTTGTGAAAATCTCCACTCAAAAGTAGATAAGCAATTGCAAGCACTAGAGTTTTAAGGAAAATATCAAATAAAAAATTTAAATTCAGAAAATTCTCTCCGTGAATTTAATGTTATTATCATTATTTGGAAATTGAGAAATGACTGGCACCATTGAGTGGGATGACCCTATCCAATTCCTGAAACACCGGAACTGGAGAACTTTTCAATTTCCTCATTCTCTCTGATTCTAGAAACATGTATAACCTGAATTTCCTGGTCCTCACTCACTGTGGGCACAACAGAGTTTATATTAGCAATAACTTAAATTCTGCTGGGTCTTCAGCTACCTTTCACATTCTCTCCAGGTTCTTCCCTGAGAGTCTCCCACATTCATGCAATGGAATGTAAATAGAGATGGTGTATAAGTGCTTTTACTTTAAAAAAAAATATTTATTTATTTATTTATTTATTTATTTATTTATTTATTTAAGAAAGAGCACGCACACAGAGGGAGAGGGAGAAGCAGATTCCCTGCTGAGCAGGGAGCCCAGCCATGTGGCTCAGTCCTGGGGCCCTGAGATTATGACCTGAGCTGAAGGTCAGGCATCCCATGAAGTGCTTTTACTTTTATTATTATTTTAATATTTTATTTTTAAGTCATCTCTACATACAACATGGGGCTTGAAATCATAACCCTGAGATAGTCACATGTTCTACCCACTGAGCCAGCCAGATGCCCAGGAAGTGTCTTTAAAAGTAGGAAGATATGCTCCTCTTTCTTACATCCTGCTCACTGGAATGCAGCTGTGGTGGCTGGAAGCCCTGAAGCCATGTTGGACTATAAGCTGACTTTTGGAATGCATGGTAGAGTAACAAGATAAAAAGAATATGGGTCTTTGATCTTGTGGTATGCCATAGCAGTCCAGTATTTCCTATTGCTGGACTTACCAAAAGTAAGAGAAGAATAAATTTTTATCTTGTATAAGTGCCTATTACTTAGGGCTTTTCTTTTCTTCAAAGTGAACCCTACCTCAGCCAATACTGATGCCAAAATAGAGTTGTGTCTTCTTCAGTCTTCCTGTCCAGAGCCTTGCTGTGTCTATTCTGAAGTGAGGACAATGTGCCCCTCCTTAATTCTGCTACCACTATTTTACTTGGACTCCACAGTAAAAGGCCTCCAGCTTTCTTTCTCCTGTATTCTTTTTCTCTGCTAACAATGCATGATTCCAGGGCTTCTCATACTTTAACTTACATACACATCACTGAGGAGCTTGTTAAAATGCAGGTTCTGATTTTGTAGTTCGGGTGGTGGGGCTGGAGAGTCTCAATTTCTAACAAGTTTTCAGTTGGCATTGCAGCTACTGGCCCAGACCACAGTTTGAGTGGTAAGGTGTTGGAATGCTCAGCTGTGAGCTTTTTGCAGGCATGGACCATGTGGAAATCTCACCTGTTTCCACAACACTTTGTACACAATAGATGCTCAGTGTATGCAAGATGAATGACTGAGTAATAAGCAATTAGTATGCAAGATGCCAAGAAGTCCTGCAGAAAAGAAACTGCTACTGTTTACTATGCATATCTCAAATTTATTTTTACTGAAACCCTATTTTCAGAAATACCTATTAACATTCTGTGGAAATAGTGCTCTGAAAAACCCACTACGGCAGACCCTGATTTACAATGGGGTTTTCGTCAACCCTGTAACCAGAGTGAGCCAATCTCCATATGGGAGTCTCAAATCCAGGATTCTATTTGGGTGTCTGCTTCAGCAATTAAGAAAAATTGTTTCAGCTCAGACTCCCTGTATCCCGGAGGGTCTGCAAACTCCTTGAGGGGACATATTTGAATGCATTAAAATACAGGAGCCAGTGCTATTGCTCAGTTGTTCATTTCTCCTCTTCCCCTGGCAGTGCTCAACAAGCCTATGACCCCCCCAGGGCAACAGGAACCTGGCCCGTCTGTCAATTAGCAAGTTTCTGCGGATTTGTCCAAATGTCTTTGTTCCTAGGCTGAGGCAAGGAGGACGTCTGGGGAGGAAGAGGAAATGGGAGGATTTTGAAGCTAGGGAAAAAGCTGAGTTCGCCTCCAGGGATGATGTTGACTAGGTGAAGCCCTAGAGCTTTTTCCTGTAAAAGAAGCCTCCTGGGCTCTGGATAGGTCTGCCTTCACCAGCTTCAAGGGGAGGGGGAAAGCTGGGAATTGGGGCTTCGTCATTCCTCTGTGGGAGCATTCTCAGAAACGTAGGCCTGGCTGTCTGCTCAGGAAACCAAAGGGTGGCCTGTAGCCCTCAAATTGTCAAATTCACAGGATTAAGTCATGGGGTCTGTGCAGACTGCATCCCTTGAACTAGAACATAGGCAACTAGCCCTTTGTCCTAATATGGATCTTCATATCAGCTCTGGATCAATAGGGAAAATCCTATTCGACATTCTGTTACATATGTCAGAATATATGGCCCCTATGAAATAAAGGCAGAAAGCCACAGGAGTAGAGGGACAGACATTGTTTAAAATGCCACAGAATGAGATTTTTTTTAAATTTTTATAAATTTATTTTTTATTGGTGTTCAATTTGCCAACATATAGAATAACACCCAGGGCTCATCCTGTCAAGTGCCCACCTCAGTGCCCGTCACCCAGTCACCCCCACCCCCGCCCACCTCCCCTTCCCCCACCCCTAGTTCGTTTCCCAGAGTTAGGAGTCTTTCATGTTCTGTCTCCCTTTCTGATATTTCCCACTCATTTTTTCTCCTTTTTCTCCTTTCCCCTTTATTCCCTTTCACTATTTTTTATATTCCCCAAATGAATGAGACCATATAATGTTTGTCCTTTTCGACTGACTTATTTCACTCAGCATAATACCCTCCAGTTCCATCCACGTCGAAGCAAATGGCGGGTATTTGTTGTTTCTAATGGCTGAGTAATATTCCATTGTATACATAAACCGCATCTTCTTTATCCATTCATCTTTCGATGGACGCGGAGACTCCTTCCACAGTTTGGCTATTGTGGACATTGCTGCTATAAACATCGGGGTGCAGGTGTCCCGGCGTTTCATTGCATCTGTATCTTTGGGGTAAATCCCCAGCAGGTCGTAGGGCAGATCTATTTTTAACTCTTTGAGAAGTCTCCACACAGTTTTCCAGAGTGGATGCACCAGTTCACATTCCCACCAACAGTGCAAGAGGGTTCCCCTTTCTCCACATCCTCTCCAACATTTGTGGTTTCCTGCTTTGTTAATTTTCCCCATTCTCACTGGTGTGAGGTGGTATCTCATTGTGGTTTTGATTTGTATTTTTTCCCTGATGGCAAGTGATGTGGAGCATTTTCTCATGTGCTTGTTGGCCATGTCTATGTCTTCCTCTGTGAGATTTCTGTTCATGTCTTTTGCCCATTTCATGATTGGATTGTTTGTTTCTTTGCTGTTGAGTTTAATAAGTTCTTTATAGATCTTGGATACTAGCCCTTTATCTGATATGTCATTTGCAAATATCTTCTCCCATTCTGTAGGTTGTCTTTGAGTTTTGTTGACGGTATCTTTTGCTGTGCAAAAGCTTCTTATCTTGATGAAGTCCCAATAGTTCATTTTTGCTTTTGTTTCTCTTGCCTTCATGGATGAATCTTGCAAGAAGTTACTGTGGCCAAGTTCAAAAAGGGTGTTGCCTGTGTTCTCCTCTAGGATTTTGATGGAATCTTGTCTCACATTAAGATCTTTCATCCGTTTTGAGTTTATCTTTGTGTGTATGGTGCAAGAGAGTGGTCTAGTTTTATTCTTCTGCATGTGCATGTCCAATTTTCCCAGCACCATTTATTGAAGAGACTGCCTTTTTTCCAGTGGATAGTCTTTCCTCCTTTGTCGAATATTAGTTGGCCATAAAGTTGAGGGTCCACTTCTGGATTCTCTATTCTGTTCCATTGATCTATGTGTCTGTTTTTGAACCAGTACCACATTGTCTTGATGACCACAGCTTTGTAGTACAACCTGAAATCTGGCATTGTGATGCCCCCAGCTATGGTTTTATTTTTTAATATTCCTCTGGCTATTTGGGGTCTTTTCTGATTCCACCAAGAATGAGATTTAAAAAAAAAAAAGATTAAGTGAAAAGAGAATTAATGAGAAAAGGAAACACTGTAAGAGAAGCTAAAAATGTAATTACAGAATTAAAAATCACCATTAATCCCTTGGTGAGATTAAAGAATAGAATTGGTGCTGTAAAATATTAAATCAGTGCTAAAGAGGTCAAGGTCGAAACATCTCATTAAAAATGCAGGGAAGAGGAGAAATTAAAATGACAAGAGGAAAGTATATAGGTATGAAGACCAGAGAATAAAGCAGCACCACGCAGACACTCCATGCTTCTCTGAGAGTGGTACCAGCGAGAGCCATCATTCAGTAGATAAGAGAACACTACACAATCCAGAGAATGCCACTTGGAAGAGATCAGTATGTGCCAGGCAAAAATCGCTGAAAATGCACCTACATTGACACCTTACAAAAATATTTGAAGAATTGGGCTTTTAATAATCCTGCAAGTATACACACATCCTAAAGAGGAAACCTACATAGGAAGAGAAATCAGACTGGCTTTAAACTCTTGTCCTTGATTTCAATAGAGAATGTTTACAGAGTTTCCAGAAGAATAAAGAAAAAGATTGTGATCCAATAATTCGATGTCCCACAAAGCTACAGTTAACATTTAAAACCTTAAGAAAGATACCTTCAAATATGCAAGGGTTTAAAAACATACCCTTTTGAATAAAGAACTTGGAGAAGTATTCATGATTGTCACAAGATGAACCAAACTTAGGAACTCAGTGGGAAAGCCCTGGTACCAAAGGACAGGGGGCAAGTGCCTGTTAAACAGAGAAAAATCTTAGAAGTTGTAGAAGTGGTCCAAAACAGTGAAAAGTTAAAAATAGTCTCAAAGAAGAAGCAAAAAGGACTCAGGAAGTACTGATTTACTCTTGACTGATACTAAAAAAAAAAAAAAAATGTGAGTTAAAAAATACTTTTATTTTTATTTAATATAAAATTTTTAAAAAAATATATCTTATTTATTTATTCATGAGAGACACACAGAGAGAGGCAGAGACACAGGCAGAGGGAGAAGCAGGTTCCATGCAGGGAGCCTGATGTAGGACTCGATCCTGGGACTCCAGGATCACGCCCTGGGCCAAAGGCAGGTGCTCAACTGCTAAGCCACCCAGGTGTCCCAAAGAATACTTTTAAAAAATATAACTATTTGTTGAATTATAGGCAGAACATATATATCATATATTAATATACATAATAAAAATGCATTATAATATATAATACATAGCTATGTATAATGTAATATGTATGTATATATACACATACACATATTCTCTCTCTAGAGAAGATAAAAAAGAGGGAATACATGGTCAACACACCAACAGTAAACTCTAGAAAGAGCAAGAATGAATTAAAATTATCTGTAGGTGATAGAATACTAAATATGTATTATAATAATAAATGCAAACAGTTACATTTCTTTAAGACAAAAATTCTTAGCTTGCTGTCTAAAAGAGAAATTTTTAAAACAAAGTGAAAAGGGAAAGTAAAAAACAAAAGTGGAGTGCCTGGGTGGCTCAGTCAGTTGAGCGTCTGACTCTTGGTTTTGGCCCAGGTCATGGTCTCAGAGTTGTGAGTTTGAGCCCCATGCTGGGCTCCACTCTGGGTGTGGAGCCTACTTAGGATTCTCTCTCTGTCCCTCTCCTCCCCCCAAGTAAATAAAATAAAATAAAAATAAAAATAAATATCCAGCAATTCCACTCCTAGGTATATACCTAAAGGAATTGAAAGCAGGGACTCAAGCAGATATTTGTACATCAATGTTCATAGCTGCATTATTCATAATAGTCAGAAGGTGGAAAAAACACCAGTGTTCATAAACAGATGAATGAATAAGCAAAATATGAGATATACATATGATGAATATTATTTAGTCATAAAAAGGAATGAAGTTCTTGTATATGCTACAGCAATGATGAACCTTGAAGACATTAAGCTAGTCGAAAGAAGCCTGACACAAAACCATAAATATTATATGGTTCCACTTATATGAAGTACTTTGAATAAGCAAATTCATAGAAACACAAAATAGATTAGAGATTATCAGAGGCTGGAGACTATAGAGTTTCTTTTTGGGATAATAAAAAGTTTTGGAAATAGTGGTGATGGTTGTAGAACCCTATGAATGTAATTAATTCCACTGATTGTATACTTAAAACTGGTGAAATGGCATAATTTAGGATTGAAAAAATATAAGAAAGTAAATGAGTGGGCAAGATTACATCAAGCACATACAAACAAAGAAAGCAGGATCTCAAATCCAGGCTAAACAGGATTCAAGGCCAAACAGGTTAAATGAGACAAAAAGTTTTACCTTTGATAAAGAGTGAAGTTTCCTTGAATATATAACTATCATAAATCTTTGTGTAATAAAAAACAGCATCAAAATATGTAAAGCAAACACCCACATGCACACACACATGCATTATTATTAACCAGAGAAAAGATAACAGGCTCATCTAATTGAGTAAGAGACATTTGCCTTTTTCCATCTTTACTCTCTTTGCCCCAATCCAAGAGAGGAAACACAGGGTGGGAGAGTGGGATATGTGAGGAACAGAACCTTACCACTAGCTTTCCACACTTATAAAAATCAGGAAATTAGCATTAGTACAGTAGTACTGTCTAATCATCAGATCCTATTCACATTTCACAGAATGTCTCTTACAGCAAAAGGAAGCAGTTCAGCATCACGTATTAAACATCATGTTACTTTTAGTGATGTTTCTTGTATCTTTGGTCTCCTTCATTTTGGAAGTTTCTTAGTCTTTCCTTGACTCTCATAACTAATATTTTTGATGGTTATGGGCCGGTTACTTTGTAGAGTATCTTGCGACTGTTGGATGTTTCCTCATAATTAGATTCAGCTTATGCCTCTTAGGTAGAGAGTCACAGAAATATTGTTGTGATTCTCTCATTGCTTCCTTACTGTCTTTCAGATGGCTTATGATTTTGATTTGTCCAATTATTCACAGTGTTCATGTTGGTCACCTAGTTAAGGTGGTGTTTGCCAGACTTCTCCATTGTAGATTTCTTCTTCTTCTCTTTGTAATTAATAAGTATTTTGTGGGGAAATACTTGGAGAGTGTGTAAATATCTCATTCTCATTAAACTTTCAATGTATTCATTTATTAATTTATATCAGGTAGACTCATGGTTTCCTGTTTTATTTGATAAGTTATATATAGTCTATTACTGTTTATTTTGAAAATCCTCCCAGAAAAGCAGGACTTCAGAGTAAGGGCCCTAAGAAAGGGCCCTTTTGCTACCATGGGGAGTTACCTGCAGACAAGGTTATTGGTCTTTATAGAAACAGTCTCAGTCCTTCTGTCTTCCTTCCTTGTCCCCAGACCAGAACAAAGTAAGTTCTTCCCAGGGAGAAGAGGACAGAAAGAGGAAGGCTGTGACTTGGGTTGAGGGGATACCTTCATGCATAAGTACCTCAGGAGTTAGCTCCTCCTCCCATACTTCTGAGGACTTGGATGTGCTTCTTGTCTCAATGGCATTGATTCAGACCTTCCCATCTTGCCTGCTGCATGGATCCGATGACCATCTTGAATTCAGACATCTGATCTAAGGAACTACAGATAGGGGCCTATTGCACCTAATGCATTGCCTTTCTTGCACAACTTATAGTTGGCGATACCCCACTCTCTTTCTCTTCCTCCCTCTCTAACTTTTTCTTTCAATAGGTTTAATGACATATAATTCACATATCATCCCTTCACCCACTCAAAGCGTGTACAATCCAATGGTTTTTAGTAAATTCACAGGTGTGTGTGACCATCACCATAGGCAATAGAACATTTTTATCACCTCAAAAAAAAAAAAAAAAGAAAGAAAGAAACCCTGTGCTCTTTAGCTCTCATTCCTCTTTTCCCCTCATTCCCCTGTCCCCCATGTAAAGCAATCACTAACCTACTCTTTGTTGCTATAGATATCTCTATTCTGGACTCCATATGAATGGAATCACATAGTATGTAGTCTTTTGTTACTAGTTTCTTTCACTAAGTATAATGTTTTCAAGGATCATCCTTGCTGTAAGCATGTAGGAGTACTTCCTTTCTTCATCACCTCTCTGGAGGGCAGTAAGCAGGCCAGATGTGGCTCCACAGAGTGGAAACCTCCAAGTCCAGGCTCATGGTGAAGGTTGTCACTTTGTTTCCAGCCAGGGCATGACTTATGTCAGACCATTTCACTGCTTCCTCCTTAGGTGGTTGGTAGACTATAGATCTGTAACTTCAGATGACTTCTTGCTGGCCTGATGTGGACTGTCTTTGTACTCTATAGATAGGCACCTATCCAAGGCCATATCACCATCTTGTTCTTAACAGAAGTCATCTGCTGTTTCTAGGCATTCTGGATGGGCTCAGCCTACTGTTAATTCATGCTGGCCATGGAGAGAATCAAAAAGTATTTGTAGGTATCTACACATTTCTGAAACTTTTCTGTGGGGTTCTATGAGTTCTGCATTTTTCTTAGCAGTCTTGGTTAAGGAAATGTTCTAGACAGGCTTTGACCTGCATGTGCAGGTGCCCATGCTGCAACTGGAGTTTAAAACTGGTAATAGGGTTAGCCTGGACTTTTTAGTAATTGAAAGTGACCAGAAAGCCATGTGGTCTGTTCAAATGTCATTATGGGACAGAAAGGAGTGATTTAACAGAATTTGTTTGAAGGTAAACAACTGGACCAAAGTTGAAAACATTTGTCAAAACCCATTAAAGTCTGCTGACTTTAGACCGTTTATAGTCTGCTGACTTTAGACCGTTCAATAAACTGGTTACACACTTAAGAATATAGAGGCAGAAGTCCCAAATGAAATAATGTTCAATCCAGTAGTATGTTAAAAGAATAATACATTACGACCAAGTTGGTTTTTTATTTCAGGAATGTAAAGATGGCTCAGATTAGTATGTACATTAATATAATTTATCATGGTAACAGGTCCAAAGAAAAATTTTGGCAGGAGTTCAGGAACCTGTTCACACAAAACCTTTTTACTCCCTTAACTGTGGTGCCGAACAGAAGCTCATTGGACAAAGGCAATGTCTGTTTGGGATGGCTGTTGATGCTTCCTTGATAGACTTAGCTCAAAGAAGCCATTTTGACAAGTATGCTTCATGTGACTAAAAAGCCACATTGCCTCATTCGGTAGCAGCAGAGGAATTTAAGCCCTTGAGGAACAATTTCTTTTTTTTTTTTTTTTAATTTTTATTTATTTATGATAGTCACAGAGAGAGAAAGAGAGGCAGAGACACAGGCAGAGAGAAGCAGGCTCCATGTACCGGGAGCCCGACATGGGAATCGATCCTGGGTCTCCAGGATCGTGCCCTAGGCCAAAGGCAGGCGCCAAACCGCTGCGCCACCCAGGGATCCCTGAGGAACAATTTCTTGAGTGTGTAAGAGAGTCCTGAAGTTCAAGGTGACAAAACTTGCATTTGAGAAACTCTTCAGGCTCCATTTATAATTCTCTATGGGGCCTATCAAGGTTCTCCAAAGACTTAGAAAAGGAAATTGTTAAAAACTGGAGCAGCCGGGACACCTGCACCCCGATGTTTCTAGCAGCAATGGCCACTATAGCCAAACTGTGGAAGGAGCCTCGGTGTCCAACGAAAGATGAATGGATAAAGAAGATGTGGTTTATGTATACAATGGAATATTACTCAGCTATTAGAAATGACAAATACCCACCATTTGCTTCAACGTGGATGGAACTGGAGGGTATTATGCTGAGTGAAGTAAGTCAGTCAGAGAAGGACAAACATTATATGTTCTCATTCATTTGGGGAATATAAATAATAGTGAAAGGGAAAATAAGGGAAGGGAGAAGAAATGTGTGGGAAATATCAGAAAGGGAGACAGAACGTAAAGACTGCTAACTCTGGGAAACGAACTAGGGGTGGTAGAAGGGGAGGAGGGCGGGGGGTGGGAGTGAATGGGTGACGGGCACTGGGTGTTATTCTGTATGTTAGTAAATTGAACACCAATAAAAAAAAAAAAAAACTGGAGCAGCAAGGGGCGCCTGGGTGGCACAGTTAGTTGAACATCCAACTCTTGATTTCAGGTTGTGTCATGATCTCAGGGTCCTGGGATTGAGCCCCATATCAGGATCTGTGTTCAATGGGGAATCTGCTAGGAATTCTCTCCTTCTCCCTCTCCCTCTGCCCCTTCCTCTGCTCACACACTCTCTCTCTCAAATAAATAAATAAATCTTTAAAAAAAAAACCTGGTGCAGCAAAATATGTAGTCCAATGAAGGTGAGTTCAGAGATTTGCAGGGCATCAGGGCAAACATTGGACTCAGCTTTGAAACCTCTCAAGACCACAGCGATTTTGCTGTTTGATTCAAGATGGCTCTCAGTTGTATAGTTTTTGAGATGTACATATTGAGATGTAATTTACATTCAATATCACCAATTTTCTAATTTAATGGTTTTTTAAAAAAGATTTTATTTATTTATTCATGAAAGACACACAGAGAGAGGCAGAGACATAGGCAGAGGGAGAAGCAGGCTTCCCACAAGGAGCCCGATGTGGGACTTGATCTGGGGACTCTGGGATCACTCCCTGAGCCAAAGGCAGATGCTCAACCACCCAGGTGTCTCTTTAATGGGTTTTGACAAATGTTTTCAGTTGTGCAACCACCACCACAATCAAGATAGAACTTTTCCATTGTCCAGAAGTTTCCTTGTATTTCTTTATAGCCAGCTCCCTTTGCACATCCACAGGCAGCCCCTGATCTGTCTTCTAGATGTATTTACTGGGGGTCTTTGGAGCTCCCTGTGCATGGCTTCTCATCTTTGTCTTTCTATACTGCAGATTCTAGTTGTATCTGCCTCCTTGAACTCTGATCTGTTCCTCAACTCAGTAGGTCTATTGGGCTCGGTGTGTATCCTCCTCCCTGTGCTAGGAACTTCTCCTAGGCAGTCAGGTAGGATAGCCATAGGCCTCATCTCTTGTTTTTCCTGTAATCACAGTCTTGTTTTTCCCTGAGTCCAGTATCTGTAAACAACACTTTACTCATTTTGGTGGCTTTTAGTTGTTTAGGCTAGGAAGGCAGTTTCTGTGGCAGTTAATCCTTACAGAATAGAAGTGGAAGTGTTCTCACTCATATTTTGCAATTTGTCTGACGATCTCATGTTACCTGGAATTGGAAGCTGGTGGCCACTCCCTTGAGGGAGGTGTTCATTGGCCCGTTGCCTCCTCAAGGCATGAAGAAATATAGAGATACCTTTCAATGATAATGATTCATTTTGAAATAATTTTAGATTCAGTGAAAAGTTGCAAGACCAGTTGTACAAAGAACTCCCATTGTTGTCAACTGTCCCAACAAAATCTCTGTTCCCTCTCTGGTGTAGGAGCAATCTAGGCTGACACGTTACATTTAGTAATCATGGCTCTCTAGTCTCCTTCAGTCTATAGCAGCTCCCCCAGTCCTTACTATTCATGCATGTCTCTGACAGCTTTAGAGGGGACAGGCCTTTCTTTCTGGGGTAGATTCCTTAGTCTGGGTCAGTCCAATGTTTCCTTGTGTTCAGACTTAGGCCCTTTGCTCTAAAGAATAGCACCTATATAACAATAGCTATCATCTAATGAGCATTTATGTGCTAGGCACCATGCTAAGTACTTTACATATCCTAACATAATTCTCAAACACTGTGTATTAGGTACCATTATTATTCTCTTTTACAGTTGAAGAAACAGTATCTGTGGTGATAGTTTTGGAGCAGGACACATTAGATCCACCTGTTCAGTCTTCTTAACTACTAAAAATATTTTACAGTTAGTGCAAAAAACCCCACAAAAAAACATGAGAGACATTAGCCAAGGAAAAGTTAAAAGCAGTGAACAGAGTGGTTTGGATTTTTCTTTTGCAGCTCAAATGATTCTGTTTGTGGCAACTAATGACCCAGAGATTCCATTTGATACTTTAGTAGATAATGCACCTTAAAATCTGCAACCATTTTAAATTGGGTCAAAGACACTTATTTAAAGCCACCAAAGTTGTCAAAAATAAACTCCATGAAACCTCATTATTTCTACCCGTGTTAGGTCAGGTCATGAAAGGAAAAAGAAAAATAATGACTAAAAATGTCAACCCAATCAAAGCTATCTGAAAATTTGCCAGTGTGAGGACCAACCCCAAAGAGACCTAGAATATGATCTCTGTGTATAAAGAAAAACCTACCAGAGGCATTATTAAAATATGAGAACTAATGGAACAATTTTGATACTGGCCAAAAATTATGGGACTAAAATATTTTCAAATACCCTTGAGAAAGACCATAATTTTCTCATGTATTAATTATAAATTAAGCACTGTCTATCAGTCTGTTTCAATTCTTAATGAGTATTTTTATCTGAGTTCCTTTTTATTAAATCTCCCTTGGGAGAGGAGTGGTGGATTTACAGATATTTTACTAGGGCTCGTTTATTATGGGCCATTTGCTATGGTCGTAAATTTTGTGGTTGAATGAGAATGAGGAAGGAGTGAAGCAAGAAATGGATTGAGGCTGAGAAATAGGTTGGGATTAAAGGTGGCCTTACACCAAAAACAAACAGCTTTTACATTTTGATACAGCTCAGAATGAGCTGGCAAAAGTACCACATTAAAACGTCCTTTGAATGAAAAGAGCAATATTAAAATGGACTATTTCACTTGTTCACTTATCGTAACACACACCTCAATTCACAGGATTTGTGGCACTCACAGGCATAACACTTGGTGTGCTGGCTTTTTCTGAAGACCCTAAAAGCCATGGATTGGAATCCTGAGTTGTGAGGCCAGCATGCTGAACCAAGATACTGATCCAGTGAGTGAACCTAGCAGACTGCCTGCTGTCTAATTCTCGCTGAGGTGGTTTGGTGTTCTCAACTCATCATTTAGGGAAATGCCTCTGCTTCATTGATAAAAACTGTTTTATTTTGGGGCATCTGGGTGGTTCAGTGGGTTAAACATCTGACTCTTAATTTCTGCTCAGGTCATGATCTCAGGGTTGTGAATCAAGCCCTGTATGTATCCCTCTGCCACTCCCCCCGTATGTACACACACACATATTCTCCCTCGAAAACAAAAACCAAAATTGTCTTATTTTTTTCTGTTGTGTATGTGTGTGCACTCTTGGTGCAATAAATGGAGATACACAAAACTTTAATGAAATCTTCAAAAGACAGTTAAATAGTAGTGGTGAGGAATGAATAGAGGAAATACCAGTGTCTTGTTAGGAACGTGATTCCAGAAGTCACAAATCTACCTGTTTGAGTTCATTATTTTTGTGGTTCAGCACTGTTTTGGAAAGTATGGCAGAAAGGATGATTTCCCTTTCTTCTATATAATAGAAATCCGTTTTTTTTTTTTTTCTGAGCATGTGGTGGCCCAGAAGAAAGACTATATTTCTCAGACCTCCCTGAAACTAGTTATGGCTGTGTACTAAATTCTGCCCAATGGGGTAAAGTAGGTTATACCCTTAAAGGGAAGGGGCATGTTCACCCCTGCTCCTTCCACCTGGGTAGCGTATGAACAGGTGGTTAGGCATCTTGAACCAGGTGCACAAGGAAACCCCATGGCGGCTGAGCAATAAGAAAGAGGAAGTCTGGGCTTCTGACAAATTCATAGCCATACCAGCCTAGACTTTTATACATAAGAGAAATAAACTTCTCTTTTGTTTAACCCATCGTTAGTCTGGGCTTCTGATGCATGTATGTTGATCCATGTCTTAACTAATACTGTGGGTAAGTCAAGGATCTATTGTAAGGATCCATCACCAAGCTGTGAATTCCTTATTATGATCTCTCCTATATTACCCTCCAGTTCCTCATGGTGCCCTGGGCCCTGGCACAGAGTGGGTGCTTGAAAAAGTTTATTGAATGAATGAGTGAGTGAGTGACTGAATGTGCTGTGCTGTGAACCAGCCTGTGGTGGGAGCTGTGATAGATGCATCATAAGAGCTGTGGAGGGATAGCTGCCTCCCAGTTGGGATTTACATCTTTGCAATTTGTGTTTGGATGTTTATAACAGACAAGTAACAGTGACTTATCCACATAGTGATTGGTTTTTTTTTTTTTTCACATGGTAAGGGTCTGGGGGTGGGTAGTTTCTGAACTGAGTTTGGTGGTTCAGTTTCTACCGTTACTTAGCCTCTTCCTCATGGTCACAAGATGGTAGCCAAACTCCCAATATCATGTCTATTTTTCAGGGAAGCAGGAAGTCAAAATGGTGAAAAGGAAAGCCAGGGGCACCTACATGACTCAGTTGGTTAAGCATCTGCCTTCAGCTTAGATCATGATCCCAGAGTCCTGGGATTGAGTTCTGAATCAGGTTCCCTGCTCAGTGGGGAGTCTGCTTCTCTGCCTCACCCCTGGCTTGTGCTTTCTCTCTCTCTCTCACTCTCTCTCTTAAATAAATAAATAAATAAATAAATAAATAAATAAATAAATAAAGAAGTCTAAAAAAAAAAAAAAAAAAAAAAAAAAAAAGAAAGGGAAAGCCAGCCAAGCTTGTACCTTACTAAAGAGCTCAGGCTACTCTGCAGAGCCCAGGACATGAGTACAAAAGGAGATCCAGCTGCCATATGTTTATCTATTTAAAAGTTGTAATTCAAGCCAGTGTACTATTAAATAACATATATTCATCTTCCTGCCTTGACAAATATACCTTCAAAATGACAAAATCAAGAATATATGTCAAGCCATAATTTTTATATGACTGAAAATCAGTAAATCACCAAAGACAATTGAATTTAATTATGACTGAATATATCTGGGTATACTGCTGATGAGCTGGCGAAGTCTGAATGAATAATAAAATCATGGTATACATCATTTATAAGTTACATATTCATAAAATTTATTTTTCTTGCTTTCGTCTCAGCAAAATTCAATGATTATATTACCAAGATTTTTACAAATTTTGGATTCTATTGACAGTAATGATCTGAAACAGAGTTTGGCAAACTGTGACCTGCAGGCCCACTGTCTGTTTTTGTAAATAAAGTTTTATTTGCACATAACCATGCACATTTTTTTTTAACACATTGTCCTTGGCTGTTTTCGTGTCAGAGCATCAAGGTTGAGTACTTGTGACAGAAACTGTATGGCCTACAAGCCTAAAATATTTACTCTCTGGCCCTTTAAAGATTTATTTATTCATTTGAGAGAAGGAAAGAGCACATGAGTGCCTGTGTGGAGGAAGGGCAGAGGGAGAAGGGGAGAGAGAGAGAGAGAGAATCCTCAAGCAGACTCCCCCCTAAGCTGAGCTCAGAGCCCAAGATGGAGCTTGATCCCAGGACCCTGAAATCATGACCTGAACCAAAATCACAAGTGGGCTGCTCAATTGACTGGGCTACTCAGGCGCTTCCTCTCTGGCCCTTTAAAGATTTTATCTATTTATTTATTTGAGCAGGGGTGAGAAACAGAGGGAGCGGGACGAGCCTCTTGGATCTTGAGATCATGACCTTAGCCAAAATCAAGAGTCAACCTACTAAGCCACCCAGGTGCCCCTCTGGCCCTTTAAGTAAAAGTTTGTCAAACCCACCCTAAAGGATTAAAACATGAAATGTAATTGTAGTGAAAGTATACAAGATTTCCATCCACAAATATAAGTCAAAAATAAGCATAAATTAAAGTGAACATAAAAATGAAAGAATTAAAACTGCTTTCACGTACATTTTCTAGAAAAGTTATTTTTTTCTAAAGAAGTCATAATTACCTAACAAACTGAAAGATAAAATACAAATTATAATCCATGTATAGTAACACCATTTAAATAAGTTCATTTTATTTTATTTTTTAAAATGTAATTTAAAAATGTAATTAAATCTTGTTAAATATTTCTGTGAAAATAAAACTTGGCATGCTATCATTCAACATCCACATGATGGCCAAGGTAAATACTTCATACTGTGCTTCATGCAGATTTTGTCTAGACCCACATACATGTTTATTTGAGAGTAATATGAAGTGTTGAGTATCGCAGCATGTTCTTTAGCCACCATGTACAGTGGTTGTGAATGCTCTGCTTACCTTCAGGAAGGTACTGGAGCCAGAAAAGAAGTCAGAAGATGGATACTTGGCTCAATAGGAAAATGTAGTTTGTTGAGTAAGAATATAACATTCATGCTTTATGCTGGAAAGGAATTAACAAGGTCACTTGCTTTTTCCATCACTTAAGCTCTTCTGCAGTTGGGTCTTTCCTGATTTCTGAAATAATATCCATTTCCAGTGTCATGAGGTGCCGAAAGACAGAATTTCCAGACTGAGTATGTTTCAAGGAAATAGGTCAATGTGATAGTGTGTTTCCCTGGGGCCTGAATGGTGTTTGTAATAATAATGGATGTTTAGGGTTTAGATTGCAGTGCATCAGTGTATCAGTGTTACGCACTTAATCCCAAAAGATAGGGACAATCTTTGTGTTTATTAAGTGTGTGTGTGGGGGGGCAGCCCTGGTGGCAGGGCGGTTTAGCTCTGCCTGCAGCCCAGGGCGTGATCCTGGAGACCCTGGATGAGTCCCATGACGGGCTCTCTGTATGATGCCTGCTTCTCCTCCCTCTGCCTGTGTCTCTGCCTCTCTCTCTCTCTCTCTGAATAAATAAATAAATAAAATCTTTAAAAAAAAAAGTGTGTGTCTGTGAGAGAGAGAGAGAGAGAGAGAGAGAAAGATACAAGGCCTGGAGCCAGCAGGGTCTGAGAACAGACATTGCGCACAAGGGTTTCTCAGAAACCCCACCCAGATGACTTCTTTTTACATCTCGTTAGCCATGACTGTATGCTGTGGACACCTGTGGCTGCGATGGAGCCTGGGCACATTGTTAACTCCGGAAAACCAGGAAGAAGGGGAAAGACTATGGGTTTGGCTATGAGTAGACTCTCACAGTGCCCTTTTCTCTCTACTCTTTCTCTGTGGCCTTGACCTTCTCTCCAACCTCTTTTCACTTCCTCCAAATAGAGGTCCTCTTTTCAGTGCTTCCCTCTTGAGCTAAGAGTCTTCATCTCTCTCCAAGCCACTCCCAGTCAGCGCTGACCTGCCCTAAACAAAGAAGCCCAAAGTGGGAAACCCCAAGTGGCTCCTCATTGCTCCCCAAAGCATGTCATCATCTGTGGGTCCAGTGGTTGTCACAGAGCTTACTGGCATGAGCAGTGCTGGGGGTGGGCAGTTGCCACCTGTCTCCCTGCCCCCCCTTCACCCAGGCCTTGTTGCCAATTGGTTATTGATCATTGTCCTCTGAAGAGCTGCTGGAAGAGTTTGCTGCACCTGGATAGGTCAACAAGCAATGTCTTCTCTGGGAAGGTGAGGGCCCCCATCTGGACAAACCACAAAGATCCAGCTGAGGGGGGGAGGTGCTCAGTTGGGTCCTTCTCCACTCTAGAATCTTGTGCCTTCAACATTAATGTAATACAGAGAAGGGGATTTGGGAGAGCATGACTCAAGACTAGGAAGGAGAGATACTTTTTTTTACATAATCAGTTACTGGAGATACACTAGGAAGAAATCACCTTTTGTGGGCTCAGAAGTATGACAGCGTTTTAGCTATTTCACCTGACCTTAGACCACAGTGACCTTACTCCACTTCCTTTTACCCTTGGAACTTGGAGCATCCGCTACCCCAACAAGCAGAACTCAAGCAGAGTAAATGGTGACTGACAGCTGAACCTGAGCGCTGGAATTTAGGATGAGGTGAGAACACTGGGGGAAGAGATTGGGCTCAAAGGAGCCTGGAACTGTGGGGTGAAAGATTGGGAATGAATGGGAGATTGTCTAGGGAATAGCTATGCATATTTGTCATACCAAGGAAGACGCCAGGCCATCCTTTCCCCTTATGGCTTTCTCTTTTTGGGGACTTGCCATTCTGGAGACACACATGTGTTCAGGGGGTGGATTTCCTGGATGTCTAGACAGACAGCCTTATTGGAAATAGATTGTGTGTGTGTGCATGCGTGCATACACATGCGTGTGTGTAAACATCTATTGATAGTCATGCCCAAGAGTGAGTGTGCATGTACATGTGGGCGTCTAGGTACAGTCAATCCTCCTGTCTTCCTTGTGATTAGCCTCTATCAACTTTATCTCAAGATCTGAATGCACAGGTATAAGAATCAGGGACCCTGAAAGGACAACAGTCAAAAAATTAATATTACTCCAAGGAGAAGCCTCAGGGAAGCAGCTTTGCAAGCTGAACGTGCTGCCAAAACATAAGCCACAGGGCTCATGCCAGCCAGGGTTTGGTACTCATTCTCCTGGGCCAGATCTACCAGAGGTCATTGATGAAGGTCAGTGATAAGCACAGAGTGGCCAGACACCAGGGACCTGGATTGGAGGTGAAATGAGCTTGTTGGAGAGGCAATGCAGGGGCAGACTGCTCTTCTCTGCCTTCTAGGCTGCATCTCACACAAAGGGAAGCCAAAGTCTTGCTAATTCCATAGGAATATGGTGTGGTATGTATATATGTATATGTGTGCATCCATGTAAGTTTGTGTGCATGTGCACACACAGCACACACATGTAGATATAGGCACATATGTGTACGAGTACATACATGTGCACATGTATGCACTTGTGCCTGTGGGTGCACACACTAATATACCTGTGATAAATGTCATAGGTGGGGACCCACGTTATCCCTTTGAGCCAAGAGTCATAACCAGGGTTCATGCTTGGGTGCCCATAAATTCCCTGAGATTACATGCCAAATTTTTTTAGCCTGCGTATTTTGATTCAGGTGAAGCCCTAGTTTTTCTCAGATTCTCCAAGTTGCCACATGGTCAAGGGCTGTGATAGGCAGAATGATGACCTCCCTAATTCCCAGAACCTGTGAATATGTTATGCTACAAGGCAGAGGAGAATTAAGGTTGCAGATCAATTGCTAGTCAGCTGACCTAAATCATCTAGTTGGGCCAGGCCAGTGTAATCACAAGAGTCCATGGGGCAGGGGGCAGAATTGCACTGGGAGTGGGGAGACCTGTATTTAGCCATGGCTCCATACCAATTTGCTGTAGGACTTCAGGCTAATTGCCACACCTCTCCACCTCTCTGGACCTCAATTTCGTCATTGTTAAGTGAGACAGTTGTACGAGATACTTCAGGTCCCAATGCTCAGTGACTCCTGGCAAGAACAGACATATATAAGCTCAAGTGGCTTATAAGACTCCAGGAACAACCGAGAAGGCAGGAGGTGCCACCCTTCCTTACCCCTCCCCCCTACTTACCAGCCTTCATGCTACATTTTGAATGGGGCCGAAAAGGCTAGAGGGGGGCCCAACTTTGTCAGCAATGCTGAGAGGAGAAGAGAGTCAAGTAATTAGCAAGAATGTGAAATTAGAGCATGAAAGAGTGCAGGGGAAGGGAAGACCCTGGGGGGAGCCCAGTGTCTTCCCACCTCCAATATCCCTGAGATGCTACCTGGGGTCCTTCTTAGCTGTGCAATTTTGATGGCAAGGCTGGTGTTCACTGGCAGTCATATGTATCCAGGAAATGACTTTATTTCCTTCCAGTACCTGCTCTGAGGGGTCTGGTGGGTTCCTCACAGCAGTAGGCAAAGGCCTGAATCTTCCAACCTGCCTAGTCACTGCCTCTCTGGGCTGTTAGGAGAACCCTGGAGCTAGTGAGGTGAGACCGAGCTGTCCTTTCTGCAAAAGTATTTCCCTCAGTCGGAGAACTGAAGCTCCTGTTGTACTTCACTCAGTGGCAAAGAAGACTCCATACAGCTAATGTAGCTTCTATCTACACTTGGACCTGAACCTCATGCTGTAGCCCCTTGTGACTCCTACTGCAGTCTATGGCCCAGGAGCTTCTATTTCCCCTAGGAGCTCATATAAATGCAGAATCTCCTGATTCATGTGCACACTCAAGTGTGAGAAACTTTACTGCAGAGGCCATAGCTTCAGCCTCCTTCAGCTGCATCCTCCCCACAGGGCTGAGGACCCGCCAGAACCAGGCCCCTTCTAGACCTCCCTCTGGTGTTCTCCACCTTGGGATCTCCCGCCCAAATGGACTAAGCCTGCTTCTAGAACCTCACTCGCCTCTTCTGCAAGACTGTTGAACTTCTGGCCTCAAGAGATGGTCAAAAGGTAACTGGGGGTGGCACAGGAGCTGTTGGGGTGATGCAGACCTTGGGCAGGAGGGCTTAAAGTCCACACTTGTGTACATACTCGTACAGTACATGATGGAGTCAGGGATATGGGAGGGTGAAAAGAAAAGGAGCAGGTGCTGTGGGCTACAGGACTCCTCTTTTATTTGTCCTGGGTTCTTCTATTGTCAGGGTTGGCCTGTGTGATTTTGTAAGATAATTTTTCTAAATATAGGCTGGGTACATATCTGTCTATGGCAGTTTATTTTGGGGGGCGTGTTGTAAAATGATCCTTTTTTAAAAATTTTTTATTTATTTGTGATAGTCATAGAGAGAGAGAGAGAATGAGGCAGAGACACAGGCAGAGGGAGAAGCAGGCTCCATGCACCGGAAGCCCGATCCCGGGCCTCCAGGATCGATCCCGGGTCTCCAGGATCGCGCCCTGGGCCAAAGGCAGGCGCCAAACCACTGCGCCACCCAGGGATCCCCAAAATGATCCTTTATTGAAATATTTTTCTTGGGAAGCCCCAGTGGCGCAGTGGTATGGCGCCGTCTGCAGCCAGGGGTGTGATCCTGGAGATCCAGGATCGAGTCCCATGTCGGGCTCCCTGAGTGGAGCCTGCTTCTCCCTCTGCCTGTCTCTCTCTCTCTCCTTCTCTCTCTGCGTGTCTCTGCAAATAAATAAATAAAATATTAAAAAAAAAAAAAAAGAAATATTTTTCTTTGTAGTTTTTATTTTTAAAAGATTTTATTTATTTATTCATGAGACACACACACACACACAAAGAGAGAGAGAGAGAGAGAGAGAGAGAGAGAGGCAGAGACACACAGGCAGAGGGAGAAGCTCCATGTAGGGAGCCTGACGTGGGACTCGATTCCGGGTCTCCAGGATCACACACCCTGGGCTGAAGGCGGCGCTAAACCACTGAGCCACCCGGGCTGCCCTCTTTGTAGTTTTTAATTAGTGGGGCATTCTACTGTACCACTACTGATGTCATCTATGATGTCGTGAGGGTGGTGGGCATCAACATTGCAGCCCACAGACTGGGCAGTCCCCAGGATCTCTTTAATGGTTCCAGTAAGTTGTCTGGCTAAAGATTAGTGCTGCATCTGTCAGGTAGTGTTGACAGTCTCATCAAAGGTGACTTTTCCACTGTGCCTAATCTAATGTTTTTCTGCTTCTTTCTGTCTCCTCGTGGTTCCTTGAGGGTTGTGATGATTAGGGCAGAGGCAGAAGATACCACTGCAACCTGGGCCTGTCTGTTCTGAACATTCAGTTTCACTGTAACCCTCAGACTGTTCCAATCACCGGTTGCTTTGGTGATGTCATTACCAACTTTTTTTGGAGACAGGCCCAGGGGGCTGATCTTCAGGGCCAAGGCAGACATGGTACAAGTGCACCTCAGGTATATGACTTTGATCTCATTGGGGTTGAACTCAGGCTGCATGGTGGAGGTGGCTGGTGTCAGATGAACCCAAATTTGAGACAAGCGAAGACAGTAGGAACTTCCCCTACTCTGAGTCAAGAGCCAAAAGTATGATTTCACTCTTTTTTTTAAATTATTTTTTTATTGGAGTTCGATTTGCTAACACATAGCATAACATCCAGTGCTCATCCCATCAAGTGCCCCCCTCAGTGCCCATCACCCAGTCACCCCAGTCCCCCACCCACCTCCCTTTCTGCCACCTCTTGTTCGTTTCCCAGAGTTAGGAGTCTCTTATGTTCTGTCTCCCTCTCTGATATTTCCCACTCATTTTCTCTCCTTTCCCCTTTATTCCCTTTCACTATTTTTTATATTCCCCAAATGAATGAGACTGTATAATGTTTGTCCTTCTCCGATTGACTTAATTTCACTCAGCATAATACCCTCCAGTTCCATCCACGTTGAAGCAAATGATGGGTATTCGTCGTGTCTAATGGCTGAGTAATATTCCATTGTATGTATAGACCACATCTTCTTTATCCATTCATCTTTCGATGGGCACTGAGGCTCCTTCCACAGTTTGGCTATTGTGGACATTGCTGCTATAAACATTGGGGTGCAAGTGTTCTGCCGTTTCATTGCATCTGTATCATTGGGGTAAACCCCCAGCAGTGCAATTGCTGGGTCGTAGGGCAGCTCTATTTTTAACTCTGAGGAACCTCCACACAGTTTTCCAGAGTGGCTGCACCAGTTCACATTCCCACCAACAGTGCAGGAGTGTTCCCCTTTCTCCACATCCTCTCCAACATTTGTTGTTCCCTGTCTTATTAATTTTCACCATTCTCACTGGTGTGAGGTGGTATCTCATTGTGGTTTTGATCTGTATTTCCCTGATGGCAAGTGATGTGGAGCATTTTCTCATGTGCTTGTTGGCCATGTGTATTTGTCTTCTTTGTGAAATTTCTGTTCATGTCTTTTGCCCATTTCATGATTGGATTGTTTGTTTCTTTGCTGTTGAGTTTAAGAAGTTCTTTATAGGGACGCCTGGGTGGCTCAGTGGTTGAGCATCTGCCTTCGGCCTAGGGTGTGATCCTGGAGACCTGGGATGGAGTCCCACATCAGGCTCCCTGCGTGGAGCCTGCTTCTCCCTCTGCCGGTGTCTCTGCCTCTCTCTCTCTCTGTGTCTCTCATGAATAAATAAATAAAAATCTTTTTTAAAAAAGTTCTTTATAGATCTTGGATACTAGCCCTTTATCTGATATGCCATTTGCAAATATCTTCTCCCATTCTGTAGGTTGTCTTTTAGTTTTGTTGACTGTTTCTTTTGCTGTGCAGAAGCTTTTTATCTTGATTAAGTCCCAATAGTTCATTTTTGCTTCTGTTTCCCTTGCCTTCATGGATGTATCTTGCAAGAAGTTGCTGTGGCCAAGTTCAAAAAGGGTGTTGCCTGTGTTCTCCTCTAGGATTTTGATGGAATCTTGTCTCACATTTAGATCTTTCATCCATTTTGAGTGTATCTTTGTGTATGGTGTAAGAGAATGGTCTAGTTTCATTCTTCTGCACATGGCTGTCCAATTTTCCCAGCATCATTCATTGAAGAGACTGTCCTTTTTCCAGTGGATAGTCTTTCCTGCTTTGTCAAATATTAGTTGACCATAGAGTTGAGGGCCCATTTCTGGACCCTTCTGTTCCATTGATCTATGTGTCTGTTTTTGTGCCAGTACCACACTGTCTTGATGATCACAGCTTTGTAGTAGGAAAACCTGAAATCTGGCATTGTGATGCCCCCGGCTCTGGTTTTCTTTTTTAATATTCCCCTGGCTATTCAGGGTCTTTTCTGATTCCACACAAATCTTAAGATGATTTGTTCCAACTCGCTGAAGAAAGTCCATGGTATTTTGATAGGGATTGCATTGAATGTGTAAATTGCCCTGGGTAGCATTGACATTTTCACAGTGTTAATTCTTCCAATCCATAGCATGGAATATTTTCCCATCTCTTTGTGTCTTCCTCAATTTCTTTCAGAAGTGTTCTGTAGTTTTTAGGGTATAGATCCTTTACCTCTTTGGTTAAGTTTATTCCTAGGTATCTTATGCTTTTGGGTGCAATTGTAAATGGATTGACTCCTTAATTTCTCTTTCTTCAGTCTCATTGTTAGTGTATAGAAATGCCACTGACTTCTGGGCATTGATTTTGTATCCTGCCACACTGCCAAATTGCTGTATGAGTTCTAGCAATCTTGGGGTGGAGTCTTTTGGGTTTTCTATGTACAGTATCATTGATTTCACTCTTAAGGTGGCAGTAGGTATAAGTTTTCTTAGCGGAAGGGAGAATGGGATCTGGGCTTTGACAGATGAGTTAGGAGTTCAATTGGTAGAGACTGAGGGGGATAGAACATGTGAGCAAAGATGTGGTGGAAGAGAAGTGTGAGGCATTTGTGCAGAAAGATGTACTCTTTGCTGGAGTATCTTCAGTGTGGGGCCAGATTGTGCAGATGAGGATTTGGTGATGGAGAGTCCTTGAATTTTGAGAAAGGAAGCTGCAAATGAGGGCAGTATCTTAGAAGGAGTTTCAGATGGAAGTATGGGGAGTAAGTTGGAGGAGGGGAGATTAGTAGTGTGAAGACCTGTGTTTGACCTGAATTGAAGAAGAAACAGTAGGAACTGGAGGTAGAAGTGGATACCCTGGACATCAGGCAAATGTCTGTCTGGACTTGGTGACCAATTGAATGGAGGCACAGGGTAAGTGAGCAAGAGATACTCTAAATCTTTAAGCTACAAGGACTCAGGGAGGTGCCCTCCCTCACAGAGGTAGGAAATGTGGAGGCTAAGGTGCCTGGTGCAGGGGCTTGGAGGCACCCAGCTGGGGAGCTCCAGAGCAGCCTGGCTGGAAATAGACTTGGAAGCCATCACCAGACAGATGGCCAAAGGAGGGATGATAATATGAGAAGAGAGGGGATAAGGGAAACCCTAAGAGTGCAGAGAACAGGACTGTCCTTCGGTCTGTACTGACAGGTGCTTAGAAATGAGAGCTTGGGAGGTCGTCAACAAAACCTGATTTCTCATGTATTAGGGTACTAAAGAGGTCTCTAGTGCCACTATGACAACCCCTGGGGAGGATACCAGACTGGTCAGAGGAAGCATCTGTGGTCTCTCAAGAGGGGGGCTGGAGGGAGGGTGACTTGGAGGCATAGGTGCGATGAACAGAAACCGTCCCAGAAACTGTCAGGATTCTTTTGGCTACAAGCCACTGGAAACCCACCCAAAGTGAATGCATTGGCTCCTGTAGCTGGATATAGGGCTCAAATAATGTTGTCAGGATGCATGTCTGTCTGTCTTTCTTTCTTTCTTTTTTTCTTTCTTTCTTTCTTTCTTTCTTTCTTTCTTTCTTTCTTTCTTCTTTCTTTCTCTCTCTCTTTCTTTCTTTCTTTCTTTCTTTCTTTCTTTCTTTCTTTCTTTCTTTCTTTTTTAAAGATTTTATTTATTTATTCATGAGAAACACAGAAAAGAGAGAGAGGCAGAGACACAGGAAGAGGGAGAAGCAGGCTCCATGCACGGAGCCTGATGTGGGACTCGATTCCGGGTCTCCAGGGTCACGCTCTGGGCTGAAGGCGACCCTAAACCACTGAGCCACCAGGGCTGCCCGCATGTCTTTCTTTCTTTGCCTCTCATTTCTTCCTCCTCAAGGTTGACTCATTTTCAGACCAGCTTTCCCCCTACAGAGGTTCACAAGATGATTTTTTGCAGTACTTGGGCCTACATCCTTACACATTCAAATTCAGCAGAAAGGGAAAAGAATCTTTGTTCAGCATTCCCAACAGAAGGTCTGATATTCACTCTGCAGGGCACTCCAACCCAATCACTGTGGCCCAAGGAGTGCAACGCACATCTCCGGGCCAGGTAGTAAAAGTCTATCCAGACAATCTAGACTGAGAGCGGAGGCCCATGGGTTGTGCCTGTTGAAGAATGAATACTGTGGAGGCAAAAATAAATATCTACTACATCTTCCTTTCCCAAGAGCATTCTCCGATAAGAAAGAAAGAAGGAAAATTTCCAACAATGTAAGCAAGTTTGCAGGGTAAAATGAGTAATTCATAGTTATTTTTTAAGAAAAGGAACACACATGATATAATAGTTAAAAATGAAGTAAGAAACCACTCTGAGCGTGCAGGAAAATGCCTGCATCTAGAACCATGGAACTGTATTTAGCTTTGAGCTTCTTGGTGGCAAGGCAAAGGAAACCCTGCTAACTTACAGAACTCTTGTCTGCTGAGAGAAATAGATGCACTGAACCCTCATTCTGCACTCAAATAACGGATGTTGCATAACAAAATGACAACATACCTCATTGTTAATTTTTTTTTTAAATTTTATTTATTTATTCATGAGAGACACAGAGAGAAAGTGAGAGGCAGAGACACAGGCAGAGGGAGAAGCAGGCTCCATGCACCAGGAGCCCGACGTGGGATTCGATCCCGGGTCTCCAGGATCGGGCCCTGGGCCAAAGGCAGGCGCTAAACCGCTGCACCACCCAGGGATCCCCCTCATGTTAATTTTTATGTGAGCTGCTGAATGTTCTTCAGTGGCTCCTACTTATAGATTTCCTCTTGCTAAGTGGACAGCATAGCATAGATCGGAGTTCAGGGAGATTTTGCAGACCCCACTCCTTTCTCCTCATTTATTTAGATCTGGGAATTAGGCTGAGAGAATCAGGTGACTGGCTGGGTCATCACCAGATTCTCAGAGCTGCTGGAGCCACTGAGGGTTGCTCTGTCCGTACTGGAACATTAATGTAAAGAGAAAGGTCTCATTTGTAATTAATCAAGCGGTAGCGAGAGCGAGTGTGGGGAGCTTGCATTGATTCCTAGCACATCAAACAAAATGGCGCCCAGCAGCCAGCTATCACAGCCTTGGAGAGGCTTGCCAAATTGGATTAGCAAACCAAATGTCGGTTTTAATGCCTGAGAGATGGACGAGGCACTTATTAAATGGTCCACAGGCAGGGATGTTTCGAGCACTTAATCAACCCTTCATTTCCCTCCTCCAGGGAACAGGGAAGCCTCAATGCCACCCATCGTGAAAAATTACCAATCCCTGCAGGATCTCTCTCTGCCACTTTCACTACAGAACGTGCATTCATTACAGCAAGAGCCCAAGGAAGACAATGTAAGGATACTGGGAAAGGGCAGCAGAAACTGCATGGTCTGAGCACAGGAGACCTGTCTGTAAGTCGACCTGTCTGTAAGTCCTGCTTCTCCAGCCTCCTGCTGGGAGGTCTTGGCTTTGTCATTCCCCTCTCTGGGTCTTAGTGATCCCTTCAAGGTCTCCCCACTATGACAAGCCCAAAACAGTGTTTTGAGGATGCTTACAGGAGGCAGTGGGCAAAATGGCTTTGCGTAGCCAATGCTTTTCTGGGGTAAAGACTTGCTACATGGCGGAGAGAGATGGGGTGTTGTTCAATTTTCTCGTTGAGGGATCCCTGGGTGGTGCAGTGGTTTAGCGCCTGCCTTTGGCCCAGGGTGCAATCCTGGAGACCTGGGATCGAGTCCCACATCGGGCTCCCAGTGCATGGAGCCTGCTTCTCCCTCTACCTGTGTCTCTGCCTCTCTCTCTCTCTCTCTCTCTGTGACTATCATAAATAAATAAAAATTAAAAAAATTTTCTCTTTGAGGTTTTAATTCAATCTCTGCCTTAGGGGTGGAAAACCCCCTTCCATCCTCTCATCCCTTTCCCTTCCTCTTTTCTTGCTTGAGAGTCTTAATTGTAAAGTGAGAGAGCACCAAAGAGGCACCAGAGGCCCCGCTGTTGGAGTCTTGGAGACATCCCTCTGTTTTCTCTGGTGAGATCTCTTCCAGGGTGGCTTTTGAGGTGGGAGTCCTCTTCCTTGCCTCTGATTCTCTTTCCCAAGAATGACATCCTTGATGAAGTCCACTTTTCCCCTTAAGGAGAAGCAAGCAGTAGGGGAGAAAGAGTCCTGTTACTGCTAGTTACATGGTGACTTTGACCTTAGCTGGCCCAAACTTTTCCTTATAGAGTTTGGAGAACTGAAGTCCAGACACACGAAGAGCTTTGCTCAAGATCTCAGGGTGAGTTTGCAGCAAAGCCAAGGCTGGTCTTCCTTAGTCGCTCTCCCTTGCTAACGTGCCTTAGCCCTGCCAGCCTCAGCCAAAGCTGGGACCACCACTGGGCCTGGTCAGCAGGGGACACAGTGCAGTCCGAAGTGGAGTCTATCAATCCCAGGTCTGAGGCCTGAGAAACCTTTTTGGTCATACAGACATTCCCTTTGCAGGATTCTGTGTGCACCAAGAAAGCATTCTCTGTTTCTTCCCTTCCCAGAAATTAACTTTCTTCCCTTGTTTCCTATAGTCAGAGCAAGCACCCACCTCCATCCCCAGCATCCAGGGCTTTGAAGTGGGACCTACCAGTTCACAGGTGGGTCTACTTCACTTCAAGGAAGCTTAGTAAGCCTTCCCATGCCAATCCTTATTAAGACAGCCAAATATAAACATTAAAGAAAGAGAAAGTCCTTGAAAAAAAACCGAACCAAATCCTATAAACTGCTCATTAAAATGTGGCCCTCGGGATCCCTGGGTGGCGCAGCGGTTTAGCGCCTGCCTTTGGCCCAGGGCGCGATCCTGGAGACCCGGGATCGAATCCCACGTCGGGCCCCAGTGCATGGAGCCTGCTTCTCCCTCTGCCTATGCCTCTGCCTCTCTCTCTCTCTATCATAAATAAATTAAAAAATTAAAAAAAAATGTGGCCCTTATCACTCTAATCCCAATCTTATCACCACACTTCAGTAGAACACTTCTTTCAAGCCGGTCAGAACACTGTTTTCAGGGTCCAACATTGTACCTTTGATGTTTCTGTTTCAGGGCCCTTCTCCTCACTCTCCATGGACAAGATACTTGCACTGGATTCCATTGTCAAGCCTCTCTGACTTTGCAAGGATGAGGGACAAATAGTTGGAAGGAGGAGTGAGGTAGTGCTTCCTCCGCCCCCTGCTTGGGCTCCAGCTACCCCCTCCTTCCCCATCAAAGGATCAAAGGGAGGGATGAGTTATCACCTCAGCAGGGTGTGGTGGCCCTGGCTTCCTGGTAGGAGCCGATTTCTTAACTGATTTATTTACTTCCCTGGCCCTTTTCTCATCTTTCTGATTAATAGTTTAGTTGGGGGTTCTGGGAAATTTATATCCAATTGTTACCATAGCAACCAGCTCTCTTACACAGGATACCATAGAAAATGCATTTGGGGTCTTCTGAAGGAGTTAGGTTTACAAGGATCTCAGCATATACCAGGGCACAATGGGTAAGACAATGTTCCACCAATATGAGTAAGAATTATGAGCAAGGATATGAAATGGTCTTGCCACACTGTAAATTGGGAAGGACAGTTTTAGTGTCTTCCTTCTCCCCTTTCCTTGTCTATCTTTTCCGGGACATCTCTCCTCCTCAGTGTTTTCCATAGGTCCCCAGAAAGTTAGTTCCCCACAGTCCAAGGGGAGGGAGTCTCAGAGAGTCTCATTTCCTTTTGGCAAAAGGAGGAATTTGTAGCAGGGAGAACCATCTGAAGATGGAATTATGGAGCCGTGAGAGGTAATGATCTCTCCATCACTGGAAGTATGTGAATGGGAGCCCATCAGAGGGCTCTAGAGAGGACTGCATGAAAGATGGCGTGAGGGGTGGTATGTATGGGATCTCTGGATCCCTCCCAGCCCTGGGATGCAGGAGGTGAACTGAGCCTCCTTGTGAACCAGTTGCACCTTCCCCCAACTAAGCAGAATGTCAGAGTTGAGGATTTTAGCTCCCTGGGTGTCTGGGGTGTCCATTGTGTCCTCATAAACTAAATGCCCAGCATAATGCCTGGCCCATGGGTGAATGAATGAATTTCTTAGGGTTTTATTAAGTGCAGTAGGCACAATCTACTGTTTGTGTTCTTTTATTATGATAATAAAAACTTGCTGTTTAAAACCTGCCCAAGGGATCCCTGGGTGGCACAGTGGTTTAGTGCCTGCCTTTGGCCCAGGGCGCTATCCTGGAGACCCGGGATAGAGTCCCAAGGCGGGCTCCCGGGGCATGGAGCCTGCTTCTCCCTCTGCCTATGTCTCTGCCTCTCTCTCTCTCTCTCTCTCTCTCTGTGACTATCATACATTAAAAATAATAATAATAAAAAAAAAACCTGCCCAAATAACACCTTGAGCTGGAAGCAGAAAAAAATGACATTGTTTATAGAAGCCCCTCCCACATATTGGAGTGATTCCCTGAATTATAGTTGAGACTTACAAGTGTTTGTTTTTTACAACCATGTGGAGGCCATGCAGCATAGGGAAAGGCTCTCCGTGGATAAGTCCCTGATTCACCCTGTGCCTCCATTTTCTCCTTTGTGAAATGAGAGTAATAGAAATCATCAGGAATGAGCAGCTGATGGGTAGAGATTGCCTACAGTGTTGCGTCCAGAAGGATTCAGAAGTTGTTTCTGGGCTCAAAGAGTATATGGTAATAGGTTAGCAATGTCTGCCCTGGGCACCAGTCGGGACGTGGGGGCCTATGTGTTTTATATTAGTCAACCCTGGCCTAGGTGATCTTGAAGGGCCCAGATAGTTCTAGATGCCGAGACTGAAGGTCACTCCAGCCATTCTAGGTATCCTCAATCATTCTTTGCTGATTTTGGCTGAACTGTCTCACATGCTTGGGGCCTTTGCTGGGACAACTGGACTGACTCACTGCCTCATCCTCCAGTACAGCCTTGCCTGGGCTTGTTCACATGGTGGGGCCAAGGTTTCCAAGAGAGCAGTGATGGTACAAGGCCTCTTGAGGCTTAGACCTGGAAGTAGGATAATGTCACTTCTGCTACAGTCTATTGGTCAGAGCTAGTCACAGTGTCTGGAGGTGGGGAAATAGACCCCATGTTTTGGGAAGAGATGCAAAATCAACAACCACAAAACAGCATAGATACCAGAAGAGAAATAATGGGGCCATGTTTGCAAACAATCTTGCAAACATAATTCCACCTTTTTAAACAAAAACCAGAGCCTTGAGTTTATTACCCATGTGCCCCAATGAGCAAGTGGGGATGAATTCTGTTCTTTTCCACTGTCTGATTCAAGCCTATTTTTAGATGTAGTCTAATAAAATGAATTTCACACCTGGGTTACTCACCCACTAACAAACACTCTATTCTTATCAATGCCTGGGACAAACTCCTAGGCAGCCTAGATTTGTAGTTCCATTACCGCCCACCACAATAATTGTTAATTACTTGCTTTATTTGGTTCTGTTGCGTTTGCCAATAGTCAATTACCTATGTTAGGTTTTCTTGTGATCAGTGGGGCTTATCCAATATTGCAGCTCAGCTCTGTTTTTGTCTCAGAGATGTCTTTTCCAAGAGAGTTAAAGAAAACCCTTGTTCACTAGTTTATTGAATATTAGCCTTTATCTGCTTATTTCAAAGGATCCTTATTCACTGCTGCAAGCACCAAAGTGCTCAGGCTGAGCTCTTAGAATCGAACAAAAGACTAGAGATAAGCCCCCCTTTGCCTGATCTGGCTAAATCCCAGTACGTGGAATAGAGGAAAGAACAAATTGTGGGGTCCTGGGGCATTTGTTTAGTTCATGCCTGAATCTCTGAAACTGCCTATCCCCTTTAATCCAGCCTCCACATTGCGGCCAAGAGACCTAACACAGAGATCTGATCACATTACCCATGTTAGAGTACATTGATGGGCCCAGTTCTCCAGTCCTCCTTCTACTTATGTCCTGTGTTGTATGACTTTGCAGGTGCATGCCTTTGAGCGTGGACCAGGCCATGTAACTTCTTTTGGCGAGCAGAATGAGGTAGAAACACGCCATTTCTGAGGCCTGGCCTCCAGACATGTTGCATGCCTCCCTTTGTACCCTGTGCCTCTGCCATTGCCATGATCAAGGCACACCCACGTTGGCCCCGTGGTCTCAGGAGGAAAAGAGATTTGTGGAGAGCCAAACCACTGCAGCAAAGCCCAGCCAGAACCAGCCAAACCCAGTTGACCCCAGATGGGTAAGTCATAAACACGATTTTAAACTATTGAGATTTGGGGTGGTTTGTTATGTAGCAAAAGCGGATTCATCATTCTTTTTTTTTATTTTATTTATTTATGATAGGCACACAGTGAGAGAGAGAGAGGCAGAGACATAGGCAGAGGGAGAAGCAGGCTTCATGCACCGGGAGCCTGACGTGGGATTCGATCCTGGGTCTCCAGGATCGCGCCCTGGGCCAAAGGCAGGCGCTAAACTGCTGCACCACCCAGGGATCCCCGGATTCATCATTCTTGTGTGTAATCCCAGCACTGCTGGCCTATAGCTTCAGGCATAAGGTCCGGGGAAAGCCTTCCAGCATCTGGGCCCAGCTACTCCTTCTATCTTGGTGCCTCCAGCTCTCCCTTTTCACATTACATTTCAGCAATGACCCGCAATTCTTCAGATGCATCATGCTGGCTCACATTTCTCTGCCTCTGCACCAGATGTGCCCTCTGCCTGGAATGACATTCTCCTCTCCTTTGCCCAGAAAACTCCTATTCATCTGTCAAAACCCAGCTCAGGCATTATCTTTTCCAAGAAAATTCACTGTGGTCTCCTCTCCCCTGTGGTAAATCATTCTCATGTCTGTAAAAGGTCTGGACTCATTTATATGTCCACTGTTACCATGTGACATGGTATTATGATGTGGGTTCTTTTTATTTTGTTTTTGCCCATCTTTGCTTGAGGACAAGGACAGCCTTAATTAATCAATGTATTCTATTTTTTTAAAAAGATTTTATTTATTTATTAGAGAGAGAGAGAGAGGAAGAGAGAGAGAGGTAGAGACACAGGCAGAGAGAGAAGCAGGCTCCATGCAGGGAGCCCAATGCAGGACTCAATCCCAGATCTCCAGGATCACGCCCAGGGACTGAAGGCAGCACCAAACCGCTGGGCCACTGGGGCTGCCCCATCAGTGTATTCTTAGTATCAAGAATAGCGCCTGGTTCCAGCAATGTTTGATAACTAAATGAGGTGTTGGGTTCCTTTCTTGCTGGAGGATTTGCCCGCAATGGGAAGACGTCATTTCTTCCTTTTCCCCCCTAAATTCAAATGGTGGATTTGTTTATGTTGTATCATTTCACTTAGGGTCTGATTCCGCTGTAGCCGGTGCTCAAGCACTGAGTGAACAAATGAATCCTGGGTCCTATGGGTGCCCCTGCTGGGCTATGAACCCCTCCATGGCTGAAGCTGGGTTTTCTTACCTCTATACCCATGGTGCTGGCACCAGGTCTGTACATGGGCAGTATCAGAAAGTCCATTTTTTCAAAATATTTGTATTTCTGGAACATCTATCAAGTGCCAGGCACTGTTCTAGGTGCTGTGGATAGGCGGTGACCAGATAGACATGGGTCCCTGAGCAGGCATTTTAACTGGGGAGACAGGAGAGACAGTAAATATAGCTCGGTTAAGTAAAGTGTTCCTGCTTGTTCCTGTGGCCGGAGGAATTCACTTTGCATTTAGATGTTATGTTTGTGGGTGTCCAACTTAAAAATTAACCATTTGTCAATAGTGCTCAGGAAGCTGAGGCATCTCAAAGAGAGAATAGCTGTTCTCCAGAAGAGTGAACCCAGAGATACAACTAGAGGTCGGTGCTACACCTGACATTAGCTGGGGTACACTGTGGGTGGGCAGGGAAGTTTGGAATATGAGCCCTATTCCCACTGGCTCTAAGGCACATTGCAAGTTGCAAGTGCTGATTTGCAATCGAGCTGTTTTTCAAAGGTTGGACAACTTTATATATTGCGCTCCAGGGTGAGTGGTAACAGAAATGTATTTAATTAATGATGTGGGGGAGGCCAACCAGTAAATAAATAATTACAAAGTGTGACAAGCCCTTTATGAAGGGACCTGAGATGAAGTTGGGAGGAAGGCAGGGGCCTTGAGACTGGTAAGGGCGTTGGATTTTATTGTGGGTGCATCAGAAACCAGAGGAGAGACGACATCTGATTTGTGTTTAAAGAATATCACTTCTGCTGCCATGTGGAGTACATTTTTATTTAATTGAATCAAATATTTCTGGAGAGCGTCCCAACAAATTGGCTTCTAGTTCTTGGAACCATCACCTCCCCGTGCTGAATTTTGCGACCACCTTATACAACTTAGGGCCCTAATTTTCCAAGGAGACAAACATTCAATTTCTGGTTTAGATTTGCATGAGAAAGAGACCTTAATTACTCTGATCTCTAACACCTCTGAGGAGCTGATTTGAGCTTTTCAGATGCAAAGAGTGTTAATTGGCTAAGGGGCCCAGCTGAGCTTACCCCTCCACCTCCAAGTGGGTAGGGGGTGGGGATGGGGGTGAGGATGGGGCTGGGAGATGGGGAAGAGAGTTGGAGAAGAGGGGGCACTTCACATTGTCAGTTTCTTGGAGGTCTGCAAAAGGCAATGGAGAGATCAACACACAGCAGTTTTGCCTACTTTCTTCCCTTCAAGATCCAGCTCACCCCCACTTATTCTAGAAGCTTCCTCCAGCTCCATTTCCGCCCCAGGATCTCCCCAACTGGTTCATGGATGCCAGTGCCTCCTTGGGATCCTGGTTTCTAATTACAGACTTCCCACACTGCACTGGATAGTCTGTTAACTGGGCCACCCTTCCACCTGAAAGACAAAGACCTATCTCATGCAGCTTTGCCTCCTTGCACAGCCCAAAGTGGGCACCCAGGAAATGTGGAACAAATGAGTAATAGAACAAATAGTAATAATGATAATGTTAATTATAGAAGCTGTCACTTATATAGGGCTTCCTGTGATCCTAGGCTGTTTAGTCTCAGTTAGAAAACATTTAAATCTGTTTTCCAATTCTTGCCAGAGCAGATGCACTGCATGACTCATTACTGATAGTCATAGATTTATTTGTGGGATTATTTAATTTTTACCACCTTGTGAGGACAAGAAATCTATTTTAATCACTGCACTATCCACAGTGCCTAGCTCAGTGTCTGACATATAAAGTCTCAATAAATAATTGTTGAATGAGTGAATGCATGCATGCGTGTCCGTGATGGGGAGTTCACTGTCTCCTGAGGAAGTGCTGCTCATTTTTTAGCAGCTTTTCCTGTTGTTCCTTTTAGTGAAGCTATATTTGTTTCCATGCAGTGTCTGTCTAGTCCTGACTCCTGGCCTCCCTCAAAGACAACTTCCCTTACTCCCCTGAGGCTGGAAGGCTATAATCTATAAATGTCTCTTTTTAATTCTCTGTGTTCTTTCCTGGGTACAGCACAGCCAGTTCCTTCCTCATAATGACCTAGCATCCACTTACTGCCTTATACTGGTCACCCTCTGTGGAACAGTCCAGATTATCTACTTCCTTCTCACAGTAAAGGCCTGATATATACGTGAAGATGGGACTCTCCTCACATTTTGGGAACTGTATTGCTATCCATGCAATCCTTTCAATGCATTTACCTCTACTCTATTTAAATCCAAGAGACAAAGCACCCAATATGGAAGGTCCTTCTAAGGACCAAATGAGGTCTTTCCTTTTCTATGTTTTAATTTGCTTCAACGTGGATGGAACTGGAGGGTATTATGCTGAGTGAAGTAAGTCAGTCGGAGAAGGACAAACATTATATGTTCTCATTCATTTGGGGAATATAAATAATAGTGAAAGGTAATATAAGGGAAGGGAGAAGAAATGTGTGGGAAATATCAGAAAGGGAGACAGAACGTGAAGACTGCTAACTCTGGGAAACGAACTAGGGGTGATAGAAGGGGAGGAGGGTGGGGGGTGGGAGTGAATGGGTGACGGGCACTGGGGGTTATTCTGTATGTTAGTAAATTGAACACCAATAAAAAATTAAAAAAAATAAAATAAAATGTTGGAAAGGGGGGGGAACCCCAACAGAGTAATTAAAATGGAATACTAAAAACGTTTTTATTGACTCCAAAGAAGACAAAAGAAGAATGAGAAAAAGAAAACAAGATAAATAGAAAACAAATAACAAAATGGCCATCCTAAAGGAAGCCATATTAAGAATAAAGGAACTAAACATTTCAATTAAAGGCAGAAGTTTTCAGACTGGTTAGAGTAAGAGCTAATTACCTGCTGTCTACCACTGTCTATTTTCTTTAGACACTGCTGGACTCACTACGCAGAAGCACTAATCATAAGAAAACTAGAGTGGCTATATTAGTATCAGATAGTTTAAACGTCAAGACAAGAGGTATTATGAGAGACAAAGACGTAAACTTCATAATGAAAAGTGAGTCCATTCATTAGGAAGACAAAGCAGTTATAAATGTGAATGTGTGCAATAGCAGAGCTCAAAATACATGAGGTAAAAACTGACAGAACTAAATGGGGAAATAGATAAATCTATAACCATAGTTTTACTCTCTTCATTGTTGGTAGAATTATTAGAACAAAAATAGTTAAGACATTAAAGAGTTCAACAACATTATCACACACTTTGACACCTAGCAACTACAGGGTACCTATATTTTTCAAGTATCCGTGGAATGTACACCAGGATAGACCATATACTGGGCAGAAAAACAAATGTTAATAAAGTTTAAATGTTGAAAACATTCAGTGTGTGTTCCCTAATGAGAAATAATGATGAATATAAAGCTACAGATTTAAGTTCAATGAGCCTCAAGAACAAGAAACATGAAGAAAGGGATATCAAGGCATATGATAATGTAATTGCCCAAAAGCATTATTAAAGAGGAACTTCAAAAAAGCTGCAGGAGGAAAAAAAAAAAAAAAAAAGACATGTACAGAGGAGCAAGGATGAAGATAACAGTGCATTTCTCATCAGAAACAGTGCAAGTAAGAAGACCATGAAGCCATGCCTTTGATGTACTGAAAGATAAAAAACCCTGTCAACCTAGAATTTTATATTCAGTAAAAATATTGTTTGAAACAAAGACAAAAGAAAGACTTTTTCAGACATAAAAACGAAGGGGATTCATCTTTAATACACCCACACAAAAAAGAAATGCTAAAGGAAGTTGATCAGACAGAGGGGAAAAAGGACACCAGATGGAATTCTGAATGCACAGGAAGTAATAAAAAGTGTTAGAAATGGTAAATTTATATATATATAGTATACTTATTTAAAATTCTATAAATTATATTTAACTGTTAAAAAATTAAATGTGATGTGGGATATATAAAATATGTAAACATAAAATATATAACAATAGCACAAATGTTGGTAGTGGAAAAATGGGTATTGTAAGGTTCTTATACTATACATGAAGTGGCACAATGTCACTTGAAGGTAGACTGATAAATATGTATTCTATAAACTCTAGCTACTGAAATAAAGCAAAGAGAAAGCAGTGATAAAAGGTGATATTTATATTCATCATTATAAAGTAATCAAAAGAACTGAGGAGGAGTGCCTGGCTGGCTCAATTGGTAGAGCGTGTGACTCTTGATCTCTGGATCATAAGTTCGAGTCCCACATTGGGCACAGAGTTTACTTAAAAAAAAATAAAAATAAAATCTTAAAAAAAAGAAGCAAAGGAAAAAGGAAAAGGGGAACAAAGAATGGCAGGGTTAATTAGAAAGCAAATATCTAGATGATAGATTTACACCTAACTATATCTAGCTCATTAAATGAACAGGGTCTTGAGGTGCCTGGGTGGCACACTTGGTTAAGCACCTGACTCTTGTTTTTTGGCTCACATCTGATCTCAGGGTTGTGAGATAGAGCCCCACATTGGGGCTCCACACTGTGTGTTGAGTCTGCTTGAGATTCTTCCTTTTTCTTTGTCTTTCCCATTCATGCTCTCTCTAAAAAATAAATCTTTAAAAATATGTACAGGGTCTAAATGCCCAAATTACATGGCAGATTGCCAGATTGCATAAAAAAGCAAATCCCAACTATATGCTGCCCATAAAAAAACCCACGTTTTAAATATAAAGACACAGATTACAGTAGATAGAAAAAAATATATGATACTAACACTAGTCAAAGAAAAGCTGGAATGCTATATTAATATCAGAGTATATATTTCAGAGTAAAGAATATTACCAGAGATAAAGGTCATTTTAGGATGTGATAAGGGGACAGGAGCCAAGTAATCAAGATGATAGTATCCTAAATGTTATGTGCCTGATAATAAAGCTTGAAAATACATGAAGCAAAACTCATACAACTAAAAGAACTAGAAAAATCCACAATTAGCATTAGGGATTTCAGTAACCATCTCTCAAAAATTGATAGAACACGTTGACCGAAACCAATGAGAATATGGAAGACTTGGACAATACTATCAAGCAACTTCTCCCAACTGGCATTTATTGAATACTCCTAATGCCAGCAAAATATGCAGTCTTATATGCACATGGCACATTTACCAAGATAGATTATATTGGGGGCCAAAAAATGAGTTTCAAAAATTTCGAACAATGTACTTCATAGAAAGTATTTTTCCAGATCACACTGGAATTAAATTTTAAATCAGTAACAGAAGGATCTCTGTAAAATCCTTAAATATATGGGAACACACTTCATTTCTAAGGAACTCATGGATCAAAGAAAGAATGAAAAATGATTAGAAGATGTTTAGAACAGAATGAAATGAAAATACAACATCAGATTTGTGGGATCCTGCTAAAGCAGTACATATGGGGAAATTGATAGCACTACATGGCTACTAAAAGAAAAGTCTCAAATCAGTGACCTCAACACTCACCTGAAAAAACTAGATTTCAACAAATGAAATCCCAGTAGGGATCCCTGGGTGGCGCAGCGGTTTGGCGCCTGCCTTTGGCCCAGGGCGCGATCTGGAGACCCGGGATCGAATCCCACGGTGCATGGAGCCTGCTTCTCCCTCTGCCTGTGTCTCTGCCTCTCTCTCTCTCTGTGTGACTGTCATAAATAAATAAAAAATTAAAAAAAAAAAGAAATCCAAGTAAACTGAAGAAAAGAGATAGTAAAGATCAAGGTGAAAAATCAATGAAATATATGGAAAACAGTAGGGGAAAAAAAAAAAAATCAATGAAACCAAAAGCTATTTTTTTTTTTTTAAGAAGATCAGTAAGAATGGTAAGTCTTTAGTTAGACTGACCAGGGATAAAAGAAAGAAGACACAGTTTCAATATTAGGAATAATAGAAGTGGCATCATTGGATGCCCGGGTGGTTCAGTTGGTTAAGCATCTGACTTAAGCTCAGGTCATGATCCCTGCCAGAGTTCTGGGCTGGAGACCTGCATGGGCATGGGGCTCCCTGCTCAGCAGGGAGTCTGCTTCTTTCTCTCCCTCTGCCTCTCCTCCCTGCCTGTATTGTCTGTCTCTGTCTCATAAATCAACCAACCAATCTTAAAAAAAGAAAAAAGAAGTGGGATCATTATAGAACTCCCAGATAATAGGATAGTAAGGGAACATTATGAACAGCTTTATGCCAATAAATCCAACAACTTAAATGAATCGAACAAGTCTTTTGAAGGACACAAATTACCAAAGCTTACTCAAGGAGAAGGAGTTAACCTGAATAACCTTTTGTCTATTAGAGAAATTGAATTCGTAAGTTATAAAACAACAACAACTTTCCCACACTGATGAATTCTACAAAACATTTAAGAAAGACATAATGCCAATTCAAGACAAATGTCTCCAAAAAGTTTTAAGGAGTAGAGGACAGGGGAAGGGAATATTTCCTAATTCATTCTAGGAGGTCAGCATTGCCCTGAATTGCAAAGCAGACAAAAGCATTACATGAAAAAAAGAACTATAGTCCAACAAATCCTTATGAGCACAGATTGAGTTCAACGATAGATTAATAGGAAAATGCATCATGACCAAGAGCGGCTTTCCCCAGAAATGCAAAATTGGTTTAATATTCAAAAATCAATTAATGTGATTTACCATATTAACAAACTAAAAGAGAAAAAAAACCCATGAGCATTTCAATTAAATAGAAAACATATTTGACAAAAGAGGGGGAAGCAGGTTCTCCACTGGGAGCCGGATGTGGGACTTGATCCCAGAACTCTGGGATCACGACCTGAGCCAAAGGCAGATGCTCAACCACTGAGCCACCCAAGTGCCCCAACATCTACAAAATCTTAATAGCTAACATCATAATTATGAAAGACTGAATGCTTTCCCACGGAGATCAAGAATGAGATAGGCAAATCCATCCTTGCCACTTCTATTCAACACTGTAACAGAGGTCTTAGCCAATGCAATCAGGCAAAAAAAGACACGAGATGCCCAGATTGGAGAGTAAAAAGTAAAACGGTTTTCGTTCACACACAACATGACCATCTGCATAGAAAATCTAATAGCATCTACAAGAAAACTACTAGAATAAATAAGTTTTACAAAGTTGTAGGACACAAGATCATTTTATAAAAATCCAATATATTTTACATACTAGCAACAAACAAAAATCTAAAAATTACCACTTACTATAGTATCAAAAGATATAAAATACTTGGAGATAAATCTGAGGAAAGTTGTGAGAGATCAGTACCTTAAAACTATAAGATATTGCTAAGGGAAATTAATGAAAATCTTAAAAAATGAAGTTGTAAGGATCAACACTGTTAAAATGTCAGTTCACCCCAGATTGATCTTTAGATGCAACAAGATCCCAATCAAATTCCCAATAGGCATTTTTGGTAGAAATTGATATTTTGATTCTAATATTCATGCAAAAATGTACAGAGTCTAGAGTAGCTAAAACAATTTTAAGACAGAAGAACAAAATTAGAGGACTTACACTACTTGATTGGAAGACATAAAATAATAAAATATAGTGACAAAAGATATAGTAATAAAAAACAGAATATTGGCATGGAGACTAATAGATGAACAGAATAAAGAGTCCAGAAATATACCCATGTATATATGAACAACTGATGTTTTACAAAAATGGAAAGGCAATGCAGTGGAGAAAAGATAACATTTTGGGAAGGGCTGGAACAATTGGATACCCAGATGTAAAAAAAAAAAAAAAAAAAGAAAGAAAGAAAGAACCAAAGTGCCAAAATTTGGATCCATATCTTTTACTATGTGCAAAAATTAACTCTAATGTATGTAAAACCTAAAACTATAATTTTTTTACAAGGAGAAAAATCTTCATGATCTTGGATTGGGCAAAGATTTCTTAGATAATGTCATCAAAAGCACAATTCACAAGAGCAAATTTGATAAATTGGACTTAAGTTAAAAACTTTTCATCAAAAGACTTTATTAGGAGAACAGAAAGATAAGCAACAGACTGGGGAATAATATTTGCAATTCATATGTATGACAGAGACTTCTATCAGAATATATAAAGAACTCTCAAAACTCAGTAATAGGGAAAGAAAGAACCCAATTCAAAAATGGACAAGAGCGGGATCCCTGGGTGGCTCTGGTTGAACATCTGCCTTCAGCTCAGGGTGTGATCCTGGAGTCCCGGGATCGAATCCCACATCAGGCTCCCTGCATGGAGCCTGCTTCTTCTTTGCCTGTGTCTCTGCCTCTCTCCCTGTGTCTCTCATGAATAAATAAATAAAATCTTAAAATAAAAAAAATGGGCAAGAACTGAACAGATGCTTCATCCAAGGAGTAAGAACGGCAACTATGAACATAAAAAGATGTTAAAAAAATGTTCATCATCATTAGTTATCAGAGAAATGCAAATTAAAAACCACAGGGAGATATATCACTGGTTGCTATTGAAGAGAATACCTGCGGTTTAAATATAAAATGGTACTATTGTCTTGGAAAATAATTTGACATCTCTTTAAAAGTTTACAGCTATCATATGATTCAGCCATCCTACTCCTAGGTACTTACCCAAAACAAATGAAAGCATATGCCCATTATAAGACATGTACACAAATGTTCACAGCAGCACTATTTGTCCATCAACAGTTAAGTGGATAAAATACAGTATATCCATACAATAGAATACTATTCTGCAATAAAAAGGAACAGACTGGTGATACAAACTACATGTCTATCTCAAAAATGAATTTTAAATTAAGTGAAAGAAGCCAGACCAAAAAAAAAAAAATCCCTATATATAGTATGATTCCGTTTATAAAATTCTAAAAAATGCAAGCTGATCTATAACAACAGCAGATCAATGAGGATGGGAGTGGGAGAGAGAGATTATGAAGAACAGAGGAAACCTTTAAGAGTACTGGATATGCTCTCCTTCCTGATTGTGGTAATGATACAAATCTTACCAGATTGTATACGTTAAATATATATAGTTTATTGTATGTCAGTTATATCTTGTAAAGCTGTTTATTTGAGCTTTAACAAGATACATACACATATACACACACTTCTGAGTTCTGTTGTTAATCTGCTGATTCAGATTATGTGGGGAGATCTAGGATCAATTTTGCAATTCTGATGCTGGTGCTTCAAAACCCTGTTCAGGTGGCACCTCCTCTGGGAAGCCTTCCAGGACACCCTGCTGAGACTCCCTACATATATTTTCATTCCCTGGGGACCTCTTTGAACTTTGGTTTCTTGATCTGTATAAAATGAGGTTTAAGAATACCTCAGTGGATTGTTATGAAGACTCAGTAAGACAACAGATAAACTAGTACAGTTCCTGGTGCATATTAGAATTCAACAAAGGGTGGCTACTGTTGTTGTGGCTGTCCTATTATTTCTCATTCCTGTTCTAAGAGCCCTGTGAGCATCTGGCATACCATCCCACACACTGGTAGCTGCTGTTTGAACTTCTTCCCCTAAATGATGACTTCCCTAATTGTGCTACAGGCATCTAGTTAGCTTAGCCACAAACATTTGTTGAGTACGGTTTGGGTATCAGATTCCATCGTAGGTGCTAGGGATGCAAAAATTAGGAGGAAGGGAATGGATATCAGAGATGAGAGTAAGAGAGGTACCAGAGGGGAGTGTGAGGAACACAGACTTCTGAGCCATCTGCTCTATCTATACAGCTGTGTGACCTTGGGCAAGTTACTTAACCTCTCTGTTCTTCAGTTTCCTCAAACTTAAAATGGGGATAATAGAATACCTATCTTAGTAGGCTGATGTATCATTTTATTTTACTTTAACAACACCTACATAGTTTTTGCTCAAATAACCTGATATCTGTAAAACAGTCAAAACAAAGGACCCTGAGTATCCACTGGATTTGGCAATCAGTGGGCTATCAGAGATATGGGGAGAGCTTACTTTGGAGGAGTGAGTGGCTGGGAAAGCTGAGAAAGGGAAGTAGAGACAACTCTTGAGAACTATTTGGATGGGAACAGGGCCACCGGGGCAGGTGGTAGCACCAAGCAGAGGTGTGCAAGGTTTCTGAGACACCAGTGTTACTAAGCTGCCAGGAAGGTGCCAGGAGGGTGGGAGTGACTGCAGATAAGGGAGGGAGCAAGGAGGACAAAAAGCCAGAGAGAAGGGGAGGGACTGCATGCCAGCATGTACAGTGAAAAGTGAGAAGTGGTCAGGCAGGTGGGAGTGGCTTCATGATCATTGCTTGCTGTCCTCCAGGCTCTCTGGGTGGCAAACTCTTCTTGGGGATAGAAGGTGGTGATGGGAAGAGGGCTGTTGGGGAGAACAGAGGAAGTGTGAAATAGCTCTTATGGGAGTGGGAGAAGGCTATAAACGACTGCAGGTGGTGCTAACTGAAATTAGAATTTGGAAGGGTGCCAATCTGTGGGGGTGGGGGAAAGGGGGTGACTCACCTGGTCCAGCAGCTACTGAGGTAGTGTGAAGTAAAAGTGGAGGGTAGCATTGCTTCAAGATTGGGCTAGGCCTCCCCTCACCCGCCATTAGAACCAATTTGTTTCTGTTTGCCTGACACTGTCCTGGTTTTTAAACTGAAAGTCCCATGCCCTGGGAACTCCCTCAGGATGGTTGGTCAGCCAACTGAGGAGAGTAGTGACAATATGGGGATCCAAGGGCTAGTTCCCATGATCGGCAACAAGATGAGGGTGGCATGCAAAGGGCATAAGGGTGGCCTGGACACTCACTCGGGATATGGGAGTGGGGGAGATGAGGGGGGTAAGGACCTAACGTGTTCCACACCTGTCTCCCCAGTACCTGAATAGCACATGGCCCTCTACTGAGGCACTACACATTTCTCCAGAGACTGCAAAACTGGACCTTTACGTACCACTTTTAATTTTTACCATAGCCACACAGTTTCTGCATTAACTTAATATTCTTTAAAATCAGCTCCTTAATAAATATGTCTTTTTTTTTTTCCTTAATAAATATGTCTTAAAAGAAAGCAGTCTCTACCCTATATGGAGAAAAAGAAACCACACACGCCACCACCAGATACTGGATTTTAACTGGGTCTGCTCCCTGACAAAGGAGCTGAGCCTGGGGCTACTCCTTCTCTGTTAGAGCTGGGAGGGGGGCCAGAGTTAGGCACTTCAGATGTACGACACCAAACAGTCCTTGTGCAACTGCTCAGGGGGACGGAGACTGGAACCTGGGTCACTGATTCTGTGTTCTTTTACAACCTAAAATCGCCTTGTTTTCCTCATTTTGGAAAATGCTACATACAGCCAAGTATTGAGACTATAGGTTCTCTTAGTGTTCTCAAGAGTCAGTAATAGAAAGAAAAAAAAAAAGTCAGTAATAGCCGTGCTTTTAAATACCAACATGTCATTTTGGTGGCATTTTTCTGAGAGGTCATTTATAGGCTCAGGAAATGTTATGGCTGAAATGGTCCCTGAGGACAACTGATCTAATCCCCCACTCTTCCTGCTTCCTTCCTTTCTTTATTTTTTAAAAAAGATTTTATTTATTTATGAGAGACACAGAGAGACACAGGCAGAGGGAGAAGCAGGTTCCCTGCAAGGAGCCTGATGTGGGACTTGATCCCAGGACCCTGGGATCACGGCCTGATCCGAAGGCAGACGCTCAACCACCCTGCCACCCAGGCCTCCCCCTTCCTTTCTCTAAACACACACGCAGGTAGAAACAAGCCCAGAAAGAGCAAAGACTTACCCAGGGCCACACAGCCAGAGCTTGGATTCACCTTGCCCTCCCAGCTTTGCCACCACCCCTAGGTGGCTGCTTTTTTTTTCACTTTCCCCACTTTGCCTTCAGAGACAATTTTGCTTCTTGATTTCTGACTTCTTGTCAGCTGTGATTAATGAGGAAGGCTCTTGCATACACGATTTTCAGCTGTACCCAGTTTACGACAAACAGATTAGACCATTTAAGTCAGAATAATGCTATTTAGCAAAGCCGGATTTAGAGCTGGCAGAAATTAAGAAGATTAATTTAAAGCTAAAAAAAGAGTGACAATCATAGATCAACACCTGAAAAATCTCGCTGCCTGTACACAGCCCTAATTGAGAAGTATGTGGAAGATTCCATCCGTGAAATTCAATTATCATGCAAGCCAGAGGAAGCAGTTTCCCTGAGGAAGAAACTAGGCAGCCCAAATCAAAATGACTCCACCTGTCTGTTTTCATGTCAAAAGAGTGAGAAAACCTGTCTTGGTGACGATGAAATATGGACAGTATGCTTCAGTGTAATGAAACTTTGCAGGGGTGCCTTTCCATAATGGGATTACCTCCCGAGCTCCTGTCAGAGGTCAGCCCTGAAAAGCCTCTGGATATGGAAGTCAGAAGTCACTGGTACCCCACTCCGGACACCATTTCCCCAGCTTCCAGTGGGACTGGCTGGGGTTCAGAGACAAAAGGTGCTCTTGAGCTCCTATGCCCCTTCCACTGATTAGGGGCTTCTTAACCCAGGCAATCAGCACAGAAAACTCAAGACAGCTGTAATGATTACAAATGAGCCTATGATAATTGACCCGCCTTTTAACCACAGGGACGGATGTGGGGGTGGTGGCAGATTCATCAGCACTTGCTTTGTCTCTCCCATTGGGCTGAGGTTCCCTCAGGAGCACACAGCAACCTCTAATCTGCAGAACTGCTGGACAGAGTTCCATTTTGGTAAACTGCTTTGGATGGTCATGGTGATAAATTAAGGGCATATTCCCTACAGATGCTTAGAGGTTTACAGTGTTTTTTTTTAACAGTTTATTTTTTATTTATTTATGATAGTCACAGAGAGAGAGAGAGAGAGAGAGAGAGAGGCAGAGACATAGGCAGAGGGAGAAGCAGGCTCCATGCACCGGGAGCCCGACGTGGGATTCGATCCCGGGTCTCCAGGATCGTGCCCTGGGCCAAAGGCAGGCGCCAAACCGCTGCGCCACCCAGGGATCCCGAGGTTTACAGTGTTAACAGGTTTATAGTTGGAGTGTGTTCACAAGCATCAATTCAGAAAATTCGACTCTGGAAACTCTGAGATAATGTCTCCCATTACACAGATGAAGAGGCTGAGTTTAAGTGATTGGCCTCATCTGTCTGAAAGATTATTGTAGGATTCTGATTTCATGTGTTTGGCACTACCCTGGTTGATGTAGAGGAAGGCACATTCTTTCAGGAGCTCATGTTCTGGTGTGGAGGACCAGACCCAGAAGAGATTGCCACTGAAGGTCAAATATGATAGGCTCATCAGAGCAGGTGCTCAGGGCAAGGTTGAAGAGGAAAGAGACTGCATAATGAAGAGAAGCTCCAGGGGCAGGGGTCAGGTCTGTCTTCATCACTGCTGTAACTTCCATGCCCAGCAATATGCTCTGTGTAAAGCACATTTCAAAAATATCTGTTGAATAAATGGATGAATGATGAGATAGACCTTGAAGGATGTAAAGTATTTTGGGGATTTGGGGGAAAGCAAGAGTGTCAGGAATATATTGACCAGGAGAACAGAACATGCAAATCATAATGTATCAAAATTGCAGCTCTGGCTGATGTTAACAATGTGGTTTTGCTAATGTATTAAAATCCAACAATTCTTTGTGGCATTATCTCATGGAGGGTGACAGGTCTCTCCTTCACAAACACCCCCTCTCTCAGTCACTGGGAGCATTGCTTCAAGAACCATCCATGCCTCTCCCAGTGACTTAGAGGCTCTGAGTTAGTTTCTCGCTCCAAGAATGATTTTGAATTCTAGTAGCTAGTCTCAGATTGAAGCACGACTCAGGGGAGAGGAGAAAACTCAATGCGGAGGGTAAAGGTCTGTGTTTAATTGGAGACTCGTGTAATTTTCAGTGTGCAGTGATAATCTATGAAGATGGCTCTTCATGCTGACTGTGGACTTTGAGTCCTCAGGAACACTGTTCAGAAGGTCCCAGTCTGAAGGGAAGGTCTATTGTCAGCAGACTGTGGCGCTACCTGGGAGGAGTCCTCTTAGCTACCCTCCCTGAGTTGGAAGGGATAGAGAACATGGCCTCTCCTCCAGCCTGAAGTACAATCTTCACATTGTGGTCTGAGGGAGTGGTCTAGATCTGATCGGGGTCAACACGAAAGTCAGTAATTTCATAGAAGAGTAGAAGCAGTGGGGACACCTGGGTGGCTCAGTGGTTGAACATCTGCCTTCAGCTCAGATCCTGATCCCCGGGTCCTGGGATCAAGTCCTGCATCCGGCTCCCTGCTGGGAACCTGCTTCTCCCTCTGCCTGTGTCTGCTTCTCTCTTGTGTCTCTCACAAATAAATAAATAAAATCTAAAAAAAAAAAAAAAAAAAAAGGAGTGGAAGCAGTCGAGAAAATCTGCCTTTCCCTAACTGCAGACTTCACATTTCCAGCATGCGACCCAAAAATAACTGAGTTTATTAAGCACTGGTCAGCAGGGGTTTGTTGGAAAAAATGGAAGGTCACATTCCAGGGCTGGCTGGTTCTTCTCCATTGTAATTCACTTCCATTCCTGTCTTTGACTTTCTCTGTCCTGCCCTGTGCCTCAGGGATTGCATCATCTCCTTTATTCTCGGGCATCTGGTTAGGTTCAGTCCAGGGGAGGTGCCACTAGAGATTGGAGGGCGGTAGGGGGGAGAGGTCAGGGTACTCCTTCCAGGCTCCCCTTCTGCTCTGGCACCCTATTTCTGGCAGGGCCTGCATCCCTCTGTGATCATAGTGAGTGAGGGACCTCACTCTATGGCTTTAGCCTTCATAAGACTTTTAGAACACAGTGCCTTCCCCTAGCCCCCACAGGCTCACAGGTGAAGTGGCTCCCACTATGGCTAGTATCTGGATGCCTTGTCATCCTGTTCACATCTCTACAAATGGTTCCTTCACTGAGTGGGTCTGTATTTCCTGCCAAGATGCTAACTTGGCAGAGATTTCAGGCTATAATCAGGTTCCTGCCTTGTTTACCTCTGGACACCCCTGGTCTGATTGCAGATCCTGGCTTTAGAACCCTTCTGGTAGAGAAGTCCTTGTCCTCCAGGAACCCACACAGTTTGAGAGAATCCTTGTCCCCCAGCTTCTCCCTCATCTCTCACCCTGCTAGGATGGCTCTCCTCCTGGGCTTCCCTGTGTCAGGAGCCAGGGCTCATCAGGATATGAAATGCTCACACGTTTGGGGTCCTGTGGTCTTGGTTGCTGGTATGGGTATGCTGTGCCTCTGTGTTTTCCTGCCAGGAGCCTAGCCCCAGAGTCCCTAGAAATGACAAGTATACCATATGGCTCACAGGGGGAAGGTGAGGAAAGCTATGGTCAGGGAGAAGAATAACCCTACCTTCAGGCTTTGAGTATCCAAGTGGAACTGACTTTTAGAGGTGGGTAGATCTGTGGAAGAACCCTGGATCCTCTACTCACTCACTGGATGACCATGGGCGAGTCATTTCCCTTACAGTTAAAACAGGAGTGATGATGGTTTCTGAGGAGTGCTCGTGGTGTGGTGGGAAGAGCCAGACACAGCCATTCCTGTGCTCATCCTCAGATGTTCCCCGCTCTTGAAGAGTGTGCTCATGGAAAAAAAGTGGCTTCCCCGTCTCCACCTTCTCTCTCTCCTACAAAATCACCTTCATCATGCGGTATCCCAAATGTAGCCTTTTATGTTACAATAGATTTAAACCCCCAATCCCTGTCTGAGAAAAACCCAATGCTCCCCCAAATTTCTGTAATTTTCAAGAGGAGTTCTTTACTCATGGTCACCTTTGCCTCTGAGTTCATTCCATTTTTGGATCATCTTTTTATCTCACTAATGTTTCTTTCCTAAACTTGAATAACATATAAAATGCAGCCCATTTTGCAATTTTTGTGAAAACAAACCAACCTCCCCCAGAACAGAACAAAGCTTGCACTTTGCCGGGGCACCTGGGTGGATCCTTGGTTGAGCATCTGCCTTTGGCTCAGGTGGTGATCCTGGGGTCCTGGGATGGAGTTCTGCGTCAGGCTCCCTGCAGAGAGCCAGGTTCTCCCTTTGCCTATATCTCTGTCTCTCTCTCTCGGTCTCTCTCATGAATCAATAAATAAAATGTTAAAAACAAAACAAAACAAAACCTTGCACTTTGCCATGGCAGGCTGTAGACTTCCTCTCTGTATCCCATCCTCTCCCTTGCTCCCTCCTGCCTCTTGCCCTGGGAACTCCAGAGTCTCCCTCTGGTGTGCTGAGCTCTGCTGCTTGATCCCTTCCTGCTCTCCAGTTCTGCTCTGGGCCACCTGTGCCTGCTTGAATCTCTCAAGTGTGCCAGGAGACAAAAGGGCCTTTCCTCTCCCATTTCTCTCCTCTTTGAATGCAGCCACCTGTGTAGACAGTACTGTTTCCCTGCATGACATAACTAGGGTGGAGCACCATGTGAAATCCTAAAGCTCTACAACCAGTGACACTCTGTGTCCTATCTCTTTCCTCCACCTGTGCTCCTTCTCAGAAGTAGGGACAGAGGTGGAATGGGAGCTGCCCTCTCCAAGTCCCCAGAGCTAAGTCAGAGCCCTGATGCTGCCACTTATGTGCTAGAGACTTTGGATATTCTAGGCATGAAACACTGCATTGAAAGTTTGCCTTGAGTCTTTAGCATAGGCCAGCTGAGGCTGAAGGTAAAATTCTATAAAAATATTTGGTGGGGATGGTAAGGTGGGACAGTCTCCGGGGAGCTAGTTCACAGGCATCACACCCCACACTGACAACACAGTGCAGCTGGGGCCATGTGGAGCCAATTGTCTTTGAGTGGCTGACCAGGTGACTCTGGGAAGGCTGCAGTCCCTCTCTGGGCCTTGGAGTCCTCACTGTCAAGTGAACATGTAGGGCTGGGCAAACTAGAGCCCCACCCTGAGAGTTTCCAGCCCAGAGCCCAGACGCCCTAGCACAGGGGACTGTGTGCACACGCTGTCACGCGGAGTCTGCATTTTCTCCTGATCACGCTTTCTCTCACCTTGTCCTTGTGTCACTGGATAGGAGCCCATCTGTCACGCTGAGCCATCTGCTTCCTCTCCTGCCATCTCTGCTGCCCCACTCTAAGTAAATTAAAAAACAAAGAGGCAGGAAGCCGCTGACAGCCGCATTTATCCTCATTTCTGAGGCTGGCAACGGAAGCTGAAGGGCTGGCTTCATGGATCTGAATTAAAGATTAGTTAGTGCTGGTGAGAAGGTGAACAGTCTCATAGCTGTGGCATCCTGATGCTGGACATCACCACAGGTGGCAGTGAATGTGGGTTGGGGCTGAGGAGGAGAGGATTTGAACCAGCATGAGTGGCAGTGGCAGTTTGAGAATTGGACAAACAAGATTTGCTGCCTTCTCTGTGTATGACCTTGGGCAAGTCACTCACCCTGTAAACTTAAGTTTCTTCATCTGTGAAAGGGCATGCATAATCAGTGTTATTGACCTCACAGAGTGGTTGGGAGACTCTGTGGGGAACATAAAACTGGTAGAAGGTGTACGGCAGGTGCTCCATTGAGAGCAGTTATTTCTGAGAGACTTACAGTAAGCAAGGAGGAGGATGAAGTGGAGAGTGGGCAGGAAGTCTCTTGTTGAGGGAAGGTCATCAGGAAGGAGTTTGTGGTCTGGGTCTCCTTGGTGGGCCTCAGTCTCTGCATCTTCAAAATGGAACTAGATCTGTGGCACCAAACTCTAGGGACAGTGTAGAAGGAGCAGAAGGAATGGGATGGACCAGTTGAGGTGGGGGGTGGTGAGCCTGGAGGACTACAGTTCAGAGGGGCAGGAGGACCAGAAGGGGGCTGCCACAGTGGCTTCCCCAGGAGATGGCTCCATGCTGGATTGTGTTACTGTTCCCCTTGTTTTCTGCCCTTCTGGTGAGAAGACTATAATTGCCCCACCTCACTGATGTCAGATGAAGCCACATGACCTGCTTTGGTCCATGAAAGTGAAAGAAAGTACCATAAGCCAGTTCTGAGTAGAGGCATTAAGAGCTGGTACGTATTTCCATGATTGCTCTTTCCATTCTTCCACAGGACCGAAATACGGTGTTCTCATCTAGTCTGGGTCTTGAAATGAAGCTGGAGTGGAATAGAGCCAGAGCTGACCCACAGTGGATATGGATGTGAGCCAGAAATAAGTGTTCATTTTGAGTCACTGACATCTTAGGGCTGTTAGCAAATGCTGACTGATTCAGGCCCCTTTGACTCCAAGTGGATTCTGACCTAAATCTTGGAAAAGGGACATAGCTGCTTCTGCCTGGATCCCTGCAGTTTCTGGGGTCTGGGCTTTAGTAATTTTGTCTGTAAATGATTGGGTTGTGAGCAAGTGAAAATCAACAAGGAAGAGGAGAGTGGGGGACAGTCTCCGGGGAGCTAGTTAGTAATCATGTTATCCCCAGCCCCGGGACCCTAAAGCACAGTGGCCACATCCTCTTCCTGCTGTTAGCCACACAGCTGTCCTATCTTCTTAGGAATCGCGTTGCCATGATTGTCAGTTGTCGGGTATGGTCTCCCCTCCTTCCATGCTGGGGCCATAAAATTTGAAAGAGGCCCCTATAACTCATTCCAGGGATTTGAGCTTAGACCTCCCTGCATATGAAAGTGTAAGTTGCTCCTTCCTGCCTAATTCTGTTGCTTACCAGCAGGAGCCCTGAAACTAATACCACCTTCCCTCCTGAGAAGGCAGGTTGGCATCTTGGTCCCAGACCAAGCAGGAAGTTAAGGGATGTTTTCCAGGCATGCATGGTTCCATCTTTGAAGTGTGTTCTGGGAAATATATTTTGTTTTGTCTCCTGGAATATTTTAGTTCTCCTTATAAATAACCACTCCTGAGAGAGGTCCTGCTGTCCATTTTAAGCACAGCTGACCCCTTTCTCAGGAGGAAGGCATGCATGTTGGGCATCACATAGTTGTGGTTTGTAGTGGTCCCAGTCACACATAAGAGCCAGCTCCTATTCTGAGCATTGGAGAGGAGTGGGTGTCCGTCAGTCCCAGAAGGACACTTTGAAATGTTCTAGAACAGTACTTTTCAAAACGGTGCTGGCAAACCAACTGCATGAGGATCACTTGGGAAGCCTGTTGAAAATGCGTGTTCCAGGGACCCACTACTAAATCAGTGAGGTCCAGGATCTGCATTCTGCAGCTCTGTCCAACTCCCTGACCCCTTTACACAGAAGGAGAAGAACCCAGGTTGCCTGATCCCCAGGTACTTTGTAGCCCCTTGGCAGCACTTCCAGTAGATTCTACTCCTTCTAGGCAAGAAAGCATGATCCAGGTTGGCTGCCAACAAGGCCAACCTGATGAGGAGGGGCTGTTGACTCTGGAAAAAAACTGTGATGAATCTGGAATTTATAATCTGGCTATTTCAGCAAATATTTGCGTGCTTTGCTGAAAGGTGCACTTTCCGATCAATTCTGCACTGCGTATTTTTCAAATTATTATTCTAAGCTTGCAAAATTGAGTTATTACTGATGTAAAAATAATAAACTCAGGAATCATTCATTATTCTCCACCCTCAGGAGTCAGCTGAGTTTTTTTTTTTTTAAATCAGGGAAGTCCAGGATCACCCTAAACTTCTTGACTGAAGGACTGCAGGGATGAGATGGGAACTCAGTGGAAGGCAGGCTTGGGAAAAGTAGGACCTATTGATTTTGTGGTGCATGTGGAATCATCATTGAAACATTGGTGAGCAAAGGCCAGATAGATCTGGAGCTTAGAGGAAAGATCTAGTTTGAAAACCAAAATTAGAATCTTTTAGCACAAGTAAGATGGTTCAGAGAGAGAGTTTTCTGTGAGGAGTAAGAACAGACTACATCAACCCCTTTGTCCTTCAGTATGAAATGGAGGTTCGGTACAGAAGGAAGGGTGAGTGGTGAGAGCCTGGGGCCAAATACCATTTATAAATTTTATCTAGCACCAACATTCTGCTGCTCTTTGTCATAAACATTTGTGAATTTGATTCAATTCAATCCATTCCAATTCAATTAATCTCAAATCAGTTCCATTCAATAGTCGCAGTCGCTGCACTGAGCACAATTAAATCCATCAACTATTTTCTGAACACCTACTATGCTTTAGGCCCTGGGGCTCACCAGTAAACCTGAGATGGTCCTCATCCTGGGTGGACTTCCCACTTACCATGTTTGGCAATGGGTCAGAGTGTGATGTTTCAGGTCAGAAGTAAAGTCCAGAGAGAGGAGACAATAATCCCAAGGCCATAGAGCAAGACAGTTAGAGAGGCCCAAACTGTGATTTCTGACTTCCAGCAGAGTGAGGGATTTCTCTGAAGCATGGTACAGTCAGAACAAGGTGGTAGGATATGAAGGGGCAATGTGAAAATATGATTAGCATTTTATTATTTGCACGGTAGATTGACATCTCAGTTGACTCTAGAATCCTCTTGAGGGTTTCTGGGCTCACTGCAATGATTACCGTCTCTTGAGCTGGTTAAGTGAATGAAAAAATCTCAGGACTTAGGGATCATCATATTCATTCAATCTCCTACTATTTAAAACATTGTATGTGGTGCCTGGGTGGCTCTGTTAGTTAAATGTCTGTCTTTGGCTCTGATCATGATTTCAGGGTCCTGGGATCAAGCCCCACATCTGGCTCCCTGCTCAGTAGGGAATCCATTTCTTCCACTCCCAGTGCCCCTCCCTCCTTCCCTCACTTGTGCTCTCTGTCTCTCTCTCTCAAATAAATAATAAATAAAATCATTTTTAAAAAGTCTTAAAAAAATCTTGTATACCTTCAGTGATGAGGAGCTCACTACCATCCGAGGTAGCTCATCCCTTATTCAGGCAGCTCTGATTATGGGAAATTTGTGTTTTTTGTTATATATATATATAATGAAAGGAGATCTCTCCTGCTGTGGTTCCAATCCATTGACTACTTTTAGGTCAGCTCCTGGGTCAGACCACAGATCATGTCTTCTTGCTTTGTCCTGTGACACCTCCTTTGAGGCTTGGAAGTGACCATGTCCCATTGAGCCTATCTTCTCCAGGTTGAATGCCCCAGGTCCCTCAGCCATTGGGTCATCTCCCCATCCTGTCCTCTCATGCTTGACATACTATGGTTGACCATTGTCCCTTTCACAGAGCCGAGCACAGCACTCCAGAAGTGGGGGCTGGACATATCCTGTGATGGATGTGTCCTTTAAAGCTTATTGCAGGCCAGGAACTGCCTGTTTATCAACCTTAGACACATGGCCTTGTGACCCACTGCCATCTACCAATCACCCCTTGCTTCCACTTAAAGATATAGGCACTTTTTGATTCATCCATGTATGTGAGGGAATGGTGTGACCAGTGGGGCCCAGGGAAAATGGTTTCAATCCTTTGCAAGTGAAAACCTGGGAATATAGAAGGTGTTCTATGGATTCATAGCACTCACTAGTGACTGGGCTAGTTGAATAGGTTTCATTCCCTTGCTACTCAAGGTGTGGTCCATGGACCTGCAGTATCAGCATTACATGGGAGATTTTTGGGGTGTGCACAATCACAGGCCCCATTACAGACCTCCTGAATCAGCAGTTGTGTTTTAAAAAGATCCTCAGGGACCCATATGTCCTTTATTTGCTTTTTATGAGCCCTCATTCAGGTTGGTTGGCTCAGCTTCCAGGGCACATGGATCATGCCAGGATTACCTTCCTAAAACTCAAATCTGGCCATATCACTGTGCTGCTTACATCCTTTCAAAGGATCCCTATCGCTTTTAGGGTAGTCTAACTTCTTAAAAATCATAATCTGGCTTGTACCAGTCTCTAGGGTGGCTTGTACCAGCCTACTGGCCTACTCACTAAATGCCCCAGTCACACAACATGACCCATATCTCCCCAGAAAGGCCAGGCTGTTTCACACCTCTATGCCTTTTCCATACTGTTTCCTCCCATATAATTCCATCTCTATACTCCCCCTGCTCCCCTGAGAAGCTTGTCCTCAGCCTTCATCTCAGCTTCAGTATTACTTGTTCTAGATGCTGTCTGATTTGTGCCTGCATCAAATGTAGACCTTCCCTCTAGTAAGCACTTAATACAAATACACTGGGCTGTTATTACTGATTCACATGTGTCTTCCTCACCAGATTGGGGATTCCTTGGGATAGAGTCTATGTCTGGTTTATTTCAGGGCCTAGCACACAGTAGGTGCTTAATAAAGGGTAAGTTGCTGAGGCAGTTAACAAAAGTTCCAATGTCTACAGGAGAGCTCAGATGGAGGGGAAGGCTTCTTTAGAAAGTTTATGCTTCATGGTTACTTATCTCCCTGCTTCTCAACACAGGGGCCCTCTCTGCCCATGAAGGGTCCTCAGAGGATGAGCCTCTTATCATTCCAACACTACTAAGTTAAACAGCAGCCAGTGCTACCCCCAAGAAATACCATGGTCCTCAGTGAGTTTCTTGGATCTTAGGCCTTTCTTAATTCATCCCACTTTTCTAAGCCCATGTAGGCTAGGCTTGACTCTCAGGAAGCTGAGATGGAATAGATCTACTCCATGTCCCAGAGAGTTCACAGCCTGGTCGGGAGGAGTCAGGCCCAAAGGACTTCCAAATGTGCTCTGAAGGTTTGGGGGTGAGAGTGCTCCACTGGACAGGATGTCACTAGGCAGGAGCAGGGCAGGGTTGGCATCCAAAGCAGAGGGAACAGCAAAAACAAAGTATAGGGAATGATTATTGGCTGGAGCAGAGGCATGTAAAGTGAGAGGCTGCTGAGGTAGGTTGGGGACAGATTATGGGAGGAGGGGTCTAAAATGCTAAGAAGATACATTGCCGACAGGGCTTCCATGTGTGGCTGTTCATGTTGTTCACTGTCCAAAGCTTGTCTTGTCTAAAGATACCATTTGTTTTGCAAGCAACCTCATTTTTCAAAAATTATGAAATATCTCTACTATAGTTTTTTTACTCTAAAGATGAGTAATATATACATTTATCATGACAATTTTCTAGCAGAAAGAAGTAAAATGTCTTGTTCTAACTAAGTTGATACATATTGTTCTATTTCTATTTTGGAAGAAGGAATACATTTTATAATCAAAAGACCTAGTTTGCTGAGTGAAGTAAGTCAGTCGGAGAAGGACAAACATTATATGTTCTCATTCATGTGGGGAATATAAATAATAGTGAAAGGGAATATAAGGGAAGGGAGAAGAAATGTGTGGGAAATATCAGAAAGGGAGACAGAACGTAAAGACTGCTAACTCTGGGAAACGAACTAGGGGTGGTGGAAGGGGAGGAGGACGGGGGGGTGGGAGTGAATGGGTGACGGGCACTGGGGGTTATTCTGTATGTTGGTAAATTGAACACCAATAAAAAATAAATAAAAAAAAGACCTAGTTTATGAAAATATAAACTGCAGGATGCAAGCTGAGACATACTCTAAAAAATATTAACTTTTAGGGGTGCCTGGGTGGCTCAGTTGATTAAGTGTCTGCCTTCGGCTCAAGTCATGATTCCAGGGTCCTGGGATCAAGCCTTATGTCAGCCAGGCTCCCAACTCAGTGGTGAGACTGCTTCTCTCTCTACCTCTCCCTCTGCTGCTCTCTCTTTCAAATAAATAAATAAATATTTAAAAAAATTTAATTAATTTTAAATTAATTTTCTTAGTACCAATTTGACATGATGTTTTATGTAAAATTAGTAGTATAGGTATAAGCAGGAACCAGAGCTAGTATACCAAATGCTTTGAAAGCATCAAAGGAATGAAAAATTCTCTAAAGAGAAATTAAATGATAGTGTTTAAGAATAATTATTCTTTTTTTTAAGAATAATTATTCTTAATGCTAAACAAATTGGAGATCATTGATGTCAGCTTCTCTTTTTAAAAAAATTTATTTATTTTAGAGAAGAGAGAAAGAAAGAGAGCAAGATGGGGGGAGGGCAGAGGGAGAGACAATCTCAAGCAGACTGTATACCAAGTACAGAGCCTGACAGGGGGCTTGATCTCATGACCCTGAGATCATGACCTGAACCAAGAGTCAGATGCTTAACCGACTGAACCACCCAAGCACCCCATGTCAGCTCCTCTTAAGAAGTAAATATAAGGCAAAAAGAAGAAAACTCCTTTTACTGTGAATTCTATGATCAATCCATTTGTGACCCACATAAAATTTCAAAATCAATTTCTGTTTAAAAATATTGGATACAACAACATTATTTTTATAAGAATGCTTTGTAATGCTGAAAAATATCATGGTCTTTCATTCTTCTAAATGACATATAATTTGATGGGATGAACTTGAACAACTGTAACTATGTGAAAATTTACAACTGAAATTGACCGCTGTGCTATTGACGAGGCATCGATCTCTGAGCAACAAAAACCTTAAACTGTTTTCTAAACTCTCCTTTTGACATTTAGCAATACACTCGCATCAATAATTTATTCAACGCCTTTCTGAATACTTTTGTAGCTCTCAGAATGTATTTAACTTTGACAGCATTGGATGGAGAACATAGCGTCTTGAAATTAAAATGTATTTAAAATTGCTTAAGATTTATAATCAGTCAAATCTAGTAATCTTTTCTAGAGAAAACAAGATATCGGAGCAAGTAAGCATTAGAATGATCGTAAACATTTTGTTTCCATGAAAGTGAGAGGTGTGTCTCAGTCTAAGTTCCCCTAAAATGTGAAGGCTGAAGGGCGTCTGAGTGCCACAGTCGGTTAAGCATCTGTCTTCAGCTCAGGCCATGTTCCCAGGGTCCTGGGATTGAGCCCTATGTCGTCAGGCTCCCTGCTTAGTGGGAAGTCCGCTTCTCCCTCTTCCTCTGCCTGCCTCTCCCCCTACTCTCTGGCTTTCTCTGTGTCAAATAAATAAATAAAACATTTTTTTAAAAAAAGGGAAAGGTTGAGACAAGGGTTTTTGTGAAAGTGGTTCATTTTGAGAAACTGGCACCACGGAACTGGGAAAAGTGAAACAGGGAGGAAAGTCAATCCCTGTCCCCATTATGCAGCTGGCCATGCTGTGAACACCTGGGCTCCATCTGGCTGGGACCCTGAGGAGCCATGTGGAATGCACCCCATGGGGCAGAAGAATGGAGGTTCTCCACTGGAGCCCATCCCCCATGGGTCAGGGGTTGTTGTTTTCTGAATTAACCTCCTTGTACTTCAAAGTTTGCACATTTGTCAGAATGTGGTATGTGACCACAGCAGAAAAGCCCCAGAGCAGAAAGCAGGAGATATGGGGGGCAGCTGAGGTGAGGTGCTCTCAGGTTACCCTTGTAACACAGCTGATTGCTTTAGAAACAGCTGGAGTGAAAAAGTGGCTGAGAGGATATGGGGATGGGGAGGGGGCACAAGAAGTGTATCAGACAATTTAAAAACCAATAATTGTATTCCAATACTAATTCTAGTGAGTAGAAGCTCAAATTTTCTATTTTATTTAAAACATTTTATTTTAGTTTAATGTACATGGGGTACACACATCTTGTGGGAACAGCTCAATGAAATTTCAAGTGTTCTTTTATATTCTATAGTTCATTTATTTTATACAAAATGACTTTGTTGTAATTATTGTTATTAAGACATAAATAGTAAGCCCACTTAAAACTTTACTTGGGAGAGGGGTGGCTTGTTCTAATTTGCATTAAGATGCCATATGGGCAGTACTTGACCTCTGAACAACAGTGCGGTGTTTCTGAGCAGGGTAGAATTGGACACTCTTTCACCCAGTTGGGTAAGGCTTGGAAAAATTGTAGCCAAACTGATTTTTTGTAATCTGAATTTTTTTTTGAAACCCCAACTAGGAGAATTTGCCATTTTAAAGGTCCTTACAAGGGGCACCTGGGTGGTCAGTTGTTGAGTGTCTGCTTTTGGCTCAGGTCATGATCCCAGAGTCCTGGGATTGAGTTCCACATCAGGCTCCCCATAGGGAGTCTGCTTCTTCCTCTGCCTATGGCTCTACCTGTCTCTCTGTGTCTCTCATGAATAAATAGATAAAATCTTAAAAAATGTCCTTACAATAATAAGGGGACCTCCTTAGGGCAGGGGAGCCTGTTTGCTTAGCTTTGGGAACATTCAAATTCCTTCCTCTCTCCTTGACTAAAGAAGGTGTTCCTACTAGAGAACACTTGGAATTACAGGATCTAGACTAACACCAAAGCATAGACCAGAGAGCAGGGCTTCTTAATCTAGGTATAATTGAAATTTGGGACCAGATAATCCTTTGTTGAGGGGTGGTTGGGAGGGCTCTCCTGTGTTTTGCAAGAAATTCAGCAGCTTTCCTAGCCTCTACCCACTACCTCCCAGGAGTACTCAGCTCACCGCCCCCTCTCCCCCTTATGACAACCAAAAATGTCTTCAGACATTGCCAAATGTTCCTGAGGGACAAAATCGTCCCCATTTGAAAACCACTACTTTAGAGGGTAAAGGGTCCATTTGCACAGCTAATTACTTCTCTCCAATGTTTCTTTCCATAAGTTCTGCAAGTTTTTAATACTTTCCTTTTTAAAAAAAAAATCAAATGGTACAATCAGATGGCACAATATTTCCCCAATAGAGAGGACTCAGTGAAAATGATAACTCAGAGGCCTGCATGACAAGGTGGCCATGCCAGTGTCTGAGACCTGGGAGTGGTGGTCTGGAAGGGGAGTCAGGAGATTCAGTGACTAACCACTTCACACTGAAGATAGGGATGGTGGAGAGGTGGGGGGTATGTGGAGCCCAGTGTGTCTGGCCACCCAAGAGGAGCCATGATGTGAGCATTCATGGGACCCCTCGGTGAAGCCACCACATCTGACTGCTATCACAGCCATTGCCGTGATGTCCTAAGAAAAATGGGTTCTACTTCACTTCTGTCTTCCAAATCTTATATGAGTTGCCCTCTGACAAACTGTAATTCTACAAACTGCACAGGGAAGGGAATTCTGGGAAATGTAGTTCCCAGCCTTATGCAGGAGCAGTGGTTCCATGAAGATCCAGAAGAGTCCACCCCTTTGTCAACTTGGCATTCATGCAAATCCCTTCCACTTAAAACTGACTTCTGAATAAAGATAGTAACAATAACACACTCCCACCTAAAATGATGCCACTCTTCTTTATATATCTAAAGACATGCTGACTGTCCTCCCCATCCATCCCCTCCAAAGAGGAAACACAAAATCACATAGGTCATTTTATCTGTCTCTGGATATTTATGCATCTGGCTTTTTTTTAAAAAAGACTTTTATTTATTTATTTATTTGAGAGAGAAAGAGAGGGAGAGAGGAGAGGGAGAGAGCAGGTAGGGGAGGGGGAGGGCAGAGGGAGAGGGAGAGAGATTCTCAAGCAGACTCTCTACTGAACATGGAGCCCAATGTGGAGCTCAATCTCATGATCCTGAGATCATGACCTGAGCTGAAACCAAGAGTTAAAAGCTTATTCAAATGAACTACCCAGGTGCCCTTCACCCTCTCTTTTTTTGTACCCTGTACCTTAAATACAGATATATAAGGATTAACCACTATTAATATACTTCATATTAGCCAGCAAAAGAATGGGAGGGGGGAAGCAGAAAGAGAAGTTAATACTCGTAATACTTGTAAATGTATCAAAGTAAGCAAGAAACAAGAAAGCAAATGGTTCTCGTTTTGGCAACTGGTTGTGTGGCTGTAGCTGATTTGACTTCTCTCTTCTACTACACATTCCTTAATCTTTTTTTTTTTGCTTTTTAGCAAGCACTTTGGCTAGTTATGTTTCCCTGTCTGGTAAGATAATTCAAACCTTCATTCCTGAAGAGTCTATGTCATTAAATTGTGCTGATGTTTTCCATGCACTTTGACCACAGGACATGGAAGCATTAGGAAATATCCAGAAAATCTCCTGGGTCCCAGAAAGACTCCTCTTTGCCCTTGTCTTAGTGTGTTCAGGCTGTTATAACAAAATACCAGAGACTGGGTGGGTGGGTTATAAACAGCATTTATTTCTCACAGTTCTGAAGGCTGGGAGGTTCAAGATCACAGTGCCAGCAGATTTGGTGTCTGGTGAGAGCTCACTTACTCTTTGATGGTAGAAGGGTCCAGGGAGTTCTGTGGAGTCTCTTTTATAATCCCTTTCATGAGGGCTCTGCCCTTAGAACCTAATCACCTTCCAACAGTCCCATCTCCTAATATCACTTTGGGTGATTAATTTCAACCTATGAATTTGGAGAGGGGGAGAGACAAACATTTAATCTACAGCAGCCCCCATTGTATAGTAATCACTCCAGTGAGTGCAGAATGGAGCATTATGTGTCCATTGATGGAAGTAATTTTCCCTTGGGAACAAAGACTTTTATGCCAGAGAGCCCAAAGCCACAGGATGGAAACAAATATGTTGCTAGTGCATCATTAAGGGTAATAGTGATATGAGCCACTCTTGGCTGTGGGAGAAACAGTACCATACATTGGTTACTGAGTTAGAGCATATATCTCAATACCTCATTCTGTAGGACATTACCCTAGTCTTACAAAGGCTTGTTATCCAGCTGGTGCCATAAAATTCAAAAGGCCATTCCACTGTTATCAGGCCTTCTATTTCACAGTGATGGGAACATGGTCAGATCAGCAAATTTGGTGAGCTTGAAGAATTTTTCAGGGCAGTCACCTAAGCTTTATCTTTTCTTACTCAGGCTGTGAGGGGAACGTAAAGCCTGAGCTCACCGTTTTCTTTTTTTCCGATTCTTCAGCACAATTAGAAGTAGTCCACTGTCCTTATGATCGTTACTTCCAACATAATGTTCTATTGCAGCAGCTGTTTGGCTACCTGACCTTCTTTTTACAGATACTTTAGATGACTACCAGTAATAATAATTTAATATAATTTAGATGTTTTGGCCACTTTGTGCCATGGATTACCATGATGTAGCAATGGAGTCATTAACATCTTTAATTCCAATTTTAGTGAAAGAATTTCATATTCCTGTTTTAAGGATATGTTCCCCCGAACTACTAGTGATTTCAGTCAGGAACACAGAGCCTTTACAAGTATTATAGGAATAGAGGGTTTAACACAGGAGTTAGGGCTTACACAAATCTGGGAGTAGCCACGGGAGCCAGGTTCTAGAGGGAGAAGTTGAAGGGCTCAAGAAGCAGTTGCTAACCACTTCCAACTGAAGCACAGGTGGTGCAGGTGGGAAAGATGAGCTTGTGGGAAAGTCTGAGAAGCTGCATGCATCTGGCTGCCAAAGTGAGGCCGTGGAGTGGGAGCTCATGGGGAGATCTGCAAAGCCACTATATCTGTTCAAACTGCCTGGTGACACTGTCATCATGGCTGACAACCATGCCTTCCCAATAAAATGGCTTCCCTAAAGGGAAGCTAAAGCTTCTCCCTTTCAAAATTTGCATGGGTTCCTCTAATTAACAGTCTCTACTATTCTGGAACCATTCTGGAAACAGTGAACTGGGAAGTGCATTTCCAGCCTGAAACAGTAGTGATAGTGCCAAATTGACATCAAGGCCATCCAGCACAATGTCCAACAGTGGGGGATTGGTTAAATAAATTATGATATAGCCATATGGTAAAACCCCATGCAGCCTGTATCAGGATTCCAACAGAGAAGCAGCATTAGTAAGAGATACATGTATTAGGAGATTAATTGCAAGGCATTGGCTTACATAATTGTGAGGGCTGGTAGATAAGTGAAATCCATAGGACAGACCATCAGGAAAGGCAGGCTGGAACTCGGGCATGGATGGAGGCTGTGGTCCACAGGCAAAATATCTTCTCCAGAGAAGCTTCAACTCTGCTCTTCAGGTTTCCAATCGACTGAATCAGGGATGCATAGATTATCTAGGATAATCTCCCTTACAGCCAACTGATTATGGACTTTAATTACATCTGTAGCATATCTTCATGGCAATATCTACATCAGAGTTTGATTGAATAACTAGGGACTATAGCCTAACCACGTTGATGCATCAAGCTGACCATTCCATGGCCATTTTAAAGAATGAAGTCTACTGGTATGTATAATGATACTCCATCACTCTAGTGATGGCTAATGATACTCTAGAACATTTCTTGATACGGAAAAGTGTTCACAAAATATGAAGTTAAAAGGAAAGGTTTTAAAAGGATATAGAAAGTATGATTCTCTTTGTGTAAAAGGATGTCTATTTAAGCATAGAGAAAATAGACTAAAATAGCACAGAAGAATGTTCAGAGTGGTAATTACCGAGTGCAGAGAGAACGAGCTCTGAAAATGTTCTCCTTTTTGCTTATGTATATTTCCTAAATTATTTACAATGAATAAATGATACTTTATTATAAGAAAAAAATGAATATTCTATTTTAGATGCATTAAGAAACCTTGCTAATCAAAGAACAGTAGATTCCTGCCAGGGGGTGGCGGGTGGAGAGGGAGGGCCTTCCTCTCTCCTCCTCACTCTCTCTGCTTTTCCTTCCCTATCTACTTACAGACACCAAAGTTATTTGCCAAATAGGAAGCTCTCAGGTCTTGGAATGAAATGCTTCCCTCTTATTCCTCTCTTTAACAAGTAGGAGGTGGATGCTGTGGGTAAGATTCGAAAGCAAGCGTTTAATTTAAAATACACAGTGGAGAGAACCTTTAATATAATATTAATTCCTCCTGCAAATTAGTGAGGTTTAATAACCATGTGAGCCATCGGGAATCCTGGTGTGACTCAAAATGACATCTGCATTAATGGTCTAATTAATAATGTATATGTTAATAAGAATCTCATTAAAGCCAGGGTACAATTATCAATGTACGATGCAATTCCTTAGCATCTGTGGACCGATGTAGTGCTCTGGTGATTCCGGTTGCAATTTCCAATGATAAATGGCCTTTTAAGTCTCATTAATTGATTAAGAAGGCAGCGATTGGTATAAAAACTCAACTCCTTTGGAAGTACAAAAACCACTGGTAGGACAGTGATGATTACAAATCAGGAAGAACCAGGCCAGCTCATGGCAAGCAGTTGGGAGCGCAGAGTAAGTAGGAAGAGATAGCAGACAAGTAAGCCAAACCCACCCATCCATGTCCCTACTGCACCCCAGGCCTGAGCAGTTGACTCTGCTGTTATCAATATTTTCATAAGAATTATATCAACACTGATTAATTTTTATGGGAAAAGTATTTTTCAAGGCAAGCAACATAAGTTCATTGATTTCTTTGGTCATTTTTCTCTTCAATTTAGTTGATCTCTTCTCAGCCTTACTGACATTGTTTCAATCAAGGCTGTTCAAGACTTGCTTTCAATCAAGGCTGTTGTTCAAGAAGACTTGCTTAGTCTTTTTCCCAAGTGACTCATGATAACATCTGCCGTTGTGGTTTTTCTTATGTTGGCCACGATTTAGATCAAGCCTGAGTTTCCTGGGCCATATTTAGCAAATCAATGTCAAGAAGATTTGATGTTTTTGTCAATTTTTAGTCAATGAGAATTTCCACTATGTGGGGTTTACCCTTGTCAACTGTATTTCATGCTGATTATTATCACAAATCATTTTAGTGGTACATTAGATAAACGACTGAGGGCTTATCTTCATTTCTAAGCTAACCCATGAGAACAAGTGTAAGCATATTTATGAACTAGAGGAAGACATTGGGGGAGAGAAAAGGTTGTGGGGGAAAAAAAGTGATAGATCCAGAGATGGAGACACAGAGAGATGGAGACAGACACCAAGAGGTTGTAGCAGTTTTAGCTATTGGCTGCTCTGGTTTTCATCAAGGTTTTTGCATTGGGGTCAAAGCATCTGCTTCTCTGCTCATCTAATCCCATGTTTTCTGAGCTCCTGCTCTGAGCTGGACCCTGTGCCATGGAGACTGGAATAATATATGGGGTCTGCCCTCAAGGATTCCCAATCAAGGGAGCCAGGCATGGAGTCCAAAGTTGCTAAGCACTGGTGGTGGTGATCCAGGGTGAGGGAGATGTGTCTCTGCACCCCCAGCACCTGGCACAGGGCCTGGCTAGAGAACGTGCTCATAAACAAAAGGAACTGGCCTTCTATTAACATGCATTTCTTGAAATTTTACTATGACCCAGGCATTACATTATAATCTGAAGGTACCGCTGCTGAGCAAGTAGTGCAGTGTGACAAAGGAGAGGCTAAAAGGAAACAAGCATGTTGAACATATACAAACTCATATTAAAAAATGAAAAGTATTCTCAAAAAACAAAACAAAACAAAACCCAAAACAAAAGAGTAGGCAGGAGTCTAGTAATTAATTTTTAAGACTGAAGCCAGTGCTGCTACACTCAGGGCTTATTTAGAAGGCAAGGAGCACCATGGCACAGGTGAGCAGAGTGCCTGGTGGGGTGACGTTTGATCTCATACTTGGGGTGGTTTCTCCTTTCTCAGCTCTTGGGTCTATGTGCAGGAGCTGTTACTCCAATCTGCCTCCTGGTTTTCACCTGGGAGGCAGTGGGTGCCCAGGAAGGGCTCAGGAAACTTGGGTTCTACCCCTGCCCCTGAGTGCTTTCCCCCAGTGGCTGTGGGCCTCAGTTCCCCATTTGTAGCTTCACTTTACCCAGTGCCCCTCCTCATGGGGTCACTAGTCCTTGCCATTGTGAGGTGCCAGCTGGAAGTCCCTGCTCAGAGTCTGGGGCTCTGCCCGTTAGCCTTTGATCCCTGGAACCCAGGTCCTGCTCACTTAGGGGTGGTTCCAGATAATTGAGACAACTCCTTGGACAGAGCCCACTGGGACTCATAATCTCACATCCAGTGAGGCACTTCAGGTCCTTCACCACCTGATCCAGATTCTCTTAAAATCTCCCTCCTGTATTCACCATCCTATGTCCACTTGCCCTGCTGGGATAATTTCCCCTAAAGCTTTATCAGAGTGGGGCTGTGGTCTTTCAGTTGAAAATAAAATCAGGTTTTGGGTGTCCTGGGTAGCTCAAGTCCATTGTGCATCTGACTCTTGATTTTGGCTTAGTCATGATCTTGGGGTCTTGGACTCTAGCCATGAGTCAGGCTCCCTGCTCAGTGGGGAATCTGCTTGAGGATTCTCTCTCTCTCTCTCTCTGCCCCTCCTTCCTTGCATTCTCTCCCCTCACCCCAGTAAATAAATAAGTCTTTAGGGAAAAAAAAGCCCCAAACAGCAACAGGCTCTTGGAGTCTGCAGAATTGCCTGGGTCTGTGTCCAAAGGCTGACCTGTTTGTATCGAAGTGTGGCTCGTGAGACAAAGACCTAACATTTATTAGACACCTGCCATGTGTCAGGGTCTGTGCTGGATTTTTAAATGTCTTAATCTCAACTACCTAGAATTGGATTTATTGTTCATATCTTGCTAATAAAGAAACCGAGACTCAAGGAGTTTTAGTGGCCTGTTCAAGGTCCTGTAAATACTGTCTTGGCCTTGCTTCTCACTGCCCCAGGAAGAATCTTAGGGTCTGCCCAGTGGCCAGATCTCCATTGGCCTAGAGGCATTTTGAGACTCACAGGACTTCATCAAATGATCACCTCCAAGGCAAGTGGGGGCAGCTGTTCTAGTGGGTTCTGGGCAGTAATTCCTGGCCTTACCCTTTCCCTGCAGGAGCCCCATCAGAGACCAACAGAAAAGTCAGCCCCTATAACACCCAGATTTTATTAACACTATAAATCCCCTTGATTGCCACACAGATCTTATTCTGAGATCATACAAAAGGAAGGGCCCTAGAAAGTGATCTGGTTTTGCTCCTTACTATTTAGAAGGGAAAAGGCACCTACCCCACATCACACCAGGGCATTCCGTGGCCAATCTGGCTCTGCCTCCTTTTTTGACTCAAAGGTCAACACAGGCCTGGCTCTAGAGCTGTAAGGGCTTTTTTCCTTTCTCATCTTTCCTTTAACTTTCCCTTTAAGAATCATTCTCCGCTCTCCCCTTGATAAGAATTTCACAGCAATTCACACACCCTGAGGGGTGAATGCATAGCAGATTGCTAAAGCCAGGCTGTAATTATCCATCCTTCTGCTCCAAGTGAGGAATTCACTTGCATGGGGATGAATGCTGCCCGTTGTGTCACCCATGCTAGTGTTTATTGGGCATATGCTCTGGCCTGGCTCTTTGGGGGCCTGTGGTGGGGGGCATTGAGATGATTCAAACAGTTCCATCCCTGGGGTTTCCCAGTGCAGCAGAGGACTGGAACAGAGGGAGCATGGCAAGTGTTGAGGCGTAGACCCATAAAGCCTTACATAGATTCCAGTGGGATTTGGACAATGCTGGTGGCAGGGGTGGGGCTTGGGGCAGATGTTCCATGTATGAAGTGGTACGGGCTAAGGTGTGGAAGTGGGAATTAAGGAGAGGGGTTTGGCTGTGTAAGAAGGTGGGCCAAGACTGAAAACATGAGTTGGGTCTGATCATAAGCCCTAAATAGCTGTGGCTTTGGTCTTGCCCAGTAGAGGTTATAAACAGGCTGCCCCAGAACAGACTGAGGCTTCTCATGAGTTTGCTTGTATTCTTGTTTTGTTTTTATTTTTTATTTATTTTTGTTTTGTTCTTATTTTTAATAATTTTATTCTGGCCAACTTTGGAAACCAGATTTCACATGAGAAATGGATTTCCAACTTGTTAGAAACATCCAAAGAACTGGTAAACTTGGGCCTGTCCTTCTGCCTGGCAACATGACTGGTGTGTATTTGGGGATGTACATTTTGGGGGGACAGGGTATGTGTTTCCATTGGATCTTTGAGAGATCCATGACCTCCCCCCCAAATTAAAGTCACAGTTGAGGAAGAATACTGAATGACATGGAAACTGTGCACAAAATAATAAGCAGGGGAAAGATACAAGGAATAACTACGTGAAGATATTTTAGAAAAACATATATTCATAGGAAACATTAATTATTTCTGGGCAATGTGATTAAAAGTGATTTTTAGTTTCCTCAGCTTGCTTCCATTTTTTATAAGGAATATACATAGCAAGAAAATTATTTTTTCTAAGATTTTAATTTATTTTTTGAGAGAGAGACAGAGAGAGAGAGGGAGAGAGAGAGAAAGAGAGGGAGAAAGAGAGAGAGAGAGAACAAGCAAGGGGAGCAGCAGACAGAGGGAGAGGGAGAAATAGGCTCTCCAAGGAGCAGGGAGCCCAATGTGGGGCTCAATCCCAGGATCCTAGGATCATGACTTGAGCTGAAGGCAGATACTTAACCAACTGAGCTACCAAGGTGCACCAAGAAAATTGCATGCCCAGGGGATTCAGTTCTGAAGCTCCAGCTTTGTAAACATGGGAGAAACTACCTGGCCTTTCTCAGCCTCCCTTTCCTTTATCTGTGAGACAAGAGATTCCTTCATAGAACAAATACTTATTGAGCAACTACCATGTGCCAAGGAAATTTCAGTGGACAAAATAGACAGGATGCCTGCCCTTTTGTTAGTTCAGGTTCAAGTGTGGTAGCCATAATTCCTGCCTCACCATCCTCCCAGTGGGGAGACCACAGATGGCAAAGTTTTGTAAACCCTGACACACTGTGGTCAAGCTCTGCCTGGGTCTCTAACTCAGTTGATCTTTAGCCATCCAGAAAACTATGTTCCTCCAGCAGTTAGGTAATTGAGGATAATGTCAGGAGGGAAGAGACCTAAATTAAAGAGGTCTTCCACATGCTTCAGTTCCCTTCTAAACTTTGAGTTGAATTAAATTGGTAAAGGCCATAAGTTTGGAGCAAGAATTAGCTATAGATCTGTTGATCACACAGCCTCCTGCTGTCACTTATTCAAGGTTCTGCACATATTTGGTGAACACCTACTGGGGATACAAGGTACCCACAGGACTATTAAAGTCTAGTTGAGAATCAGACAACTATTTAGACAGAAAATCCTGTGCCATGGGTGCCTGGGTGGCTCAGTCAGTTAAGTGTCTGACTCTAGATCTCAGCTCAGGTCTTGATCTCATGGTTGTCAGTTGGAGCCCTGCATTGAGCTCCATGCTGGGCATGGAGCCTACTCTCTCTCTCTCTGTCTCTCTCTCTATTGGGCAGGCCAGTGAAGGCTCTGTGTAAGAAGTAAACTCTGAGCTGAAGCCTAAAGTTTCAGAAGGGTGAGAGTGGAGAGTCAACCCTGAGCCATGCCTGGGGAAGGAGGTAGAAGTGTTGAACTGTGAAAGGAAGAGCAGATATTGCAGCCAGAAGGAACTATTATGCAAAGGCAGAAACATGCACATGTTTTGGAGAAGGGCCCTTAGTGGCCAATGTCCAATTTAATAAATGGAGAAACCAAGGCTCAGGGAGGTCTTAAGCTTTCTCAAAGGTAAAATTGAGGTTACGTGACCTAAATGTTAGCCGAGACCCTTTTAACTCTAATAATCACAAATATGTTGGTCCAGAGAGGTTGTTATGGGAGTATTCCCATTTACTTTGAGGGAATTGAGAGAGAAAGTGACCTAACCAAGGCTATATAGCTAGTTAGTGACAGAGTCAGGATTAGAACTCATGCCCCAGACACTAAAATGCCATATGAGTTCTACTAAGTATCTTGCCTTCAATAGTAATTCTAAAGACCTGTGATGCTATCTACACCAGTAGCCCTCAGACACCTGGCAGGTTTCTAAAACCTAGTGTCCATGCAGAACCTGGGAGAATTATATCAAAGTCTCTGGTAGTAGGACCCAGCCATCAGTATTTTAAAAAAACTCCCAGGTGAGCCCCAGTGTTCCTGGGCTATGTCATTTGGGGATCTTGTTTAAATGCAGTTTCTGGAGTGTGGTCTGAGCTTCAGAATGTTTTAAAGCTTCCCAGCAGATAATGCTGCTAGTCCAGGAGGCACCTTTGAATTAAAATGGAGTCTGTGCTGCACAGTATGCTCCTCCTTTCTCTGCCACCTTTCCTGGTCTTATCTCTGTTCACACACATATACCCCCTCCTGACCTAAGGCCTTTAAATGCCCTGCTTCTGAAAACACGAGTGACACTGCTGCTGGCTTTTGTCAGGACAACAGGGGCAGAGCTGGGGCTGGGGAGAAGCAAGTCGGGCCCTAGGGCACATTTAAAGAGACCCTCCCCTTCAAACTGCTGATCCTGCACTTGGACAGACCTGAGAGGAAGTGTCTCCTTAAATTTTGCTCCCAAGTCACCTTGCCTTGCTCTAGCCTGAAGCTCCCAGGACCCTGTCCTCCTTCCCCACCCCATGCTGCTCTCTCCTGAGGCCTGCCCATCATAGAAACTTTGAGTTTTTTAGATTCTGTCCTATTTTGTACCAGAAGGCAGTTACTATCTCTACCTCTTCAGCACCATATTCTTAGGCTCCACTCCCCCTTCCTAGGCATAAGGCAGTTTCCTAAAACAATGTGTTTGTTTTGTTTTTAAAGATTTTTTTATTCATTTGAGAGAGCGAGCTAGAGAGAACATGAGCAGGGTGGAGAGGGAGAGGGAGGCAGAGGAAGAAGCAGATTCCCTACTGAGCAGGAAGCCTGATGAAAGACTCAATCCCAGGAGCCTGGGAGCATGACTTAAGCTGAAGGCAGACGCTTAAATGGCTAAGCCACCCAGTCACCCCCCCGCCTCCAAAAAAAACCAATGAGTTTCTCAGTGTGGTCCCCAACCAGCAGCATTGGCATCATCTGGGAACTTGTTAAAATGCCAATGCTCAAGCCTTACTCCAGACTTGGGAGTAGGGCCTGTCAATTGTTGATTAAACAAGCCTCCAGGTGACTATAATGCCCACTCAAGTGTGAGACTTGCTGTGTTATGTTGGGAGAGAGGGATGTTAACAGTGCTAGATTCTGGGCCTGCCTGGGCCTGACTCCCCGTGACAGGGTCTCTGGCCAGTCTCCCCTCTCTCCTTCATACAAGGAGGCAGCTGTGGGAGATTGCAAAGGCTCCTCCAGCCCTGACACAAGACTTGGGATGTGCTTGCTAACCTTGTTCCACTCCACTGTGCAGTACCCCCTGGCCAACTGCTCTCCCTGGACTGACTTCTGGGGCAAGCCTGTGCATTGCAGGTTTGTCACCGTCTCCGTGGACATCATTAACTGAAGAGTGTCCTGACTGAGAAGGTCTGACTTCAGAAACAGTCTTAACAAAGAGGGATTTCTGTGGCTGGCAGTGAGAGAGGCACCATGATCTGTGGAGAAATGGCTCCACACAGGCCTGCAGCTCACCCTGCCAGGGTCAGGGCAAGCGGGAAGGGGTTTGGGAAATGCACGTTTATGTGGCTGCAGACAGGGGTAGCTCTAGAATACCTGACCTAGACCAGCCAGGCTTGCCTCTTCTCAAGTCTTGCATCCACACAAGGCGAGGCTTCCAGTGACCTAAGTGCATTCATGCATTCACTCATTCAGCAAACAGTTCCTGAGCACCTTGCATCCTTGGACCAGCTGTGTGAGTGAGGGATGAAGAGGGGGAAGGGAGACGTAGAGAGAGGAACTGTACACAGGCGCATAGGCCCAGCCCCCTGGACTAAGAGGGAAACCTCCTGGTAGCTAATGTTGATGTAATATCTGCTATCAGGTATTCTGTTTTACCTTGTTTACCAGTGTTTTACCTGAGTACCTTTAATTCTCATGGTGCCTTATAATAATAATACTTCATTATTAACAATATAATGCCTCTCAGAATACTCATTTACAGATGAAGAAACCAAGTTTCTTGGTTTCAACAGCTGGACAAGCACATAGAGAGTCCCTGCCCAGGGATGTGACAGGTAGATCAGATCCCCTGCTTTCAGCCTCAATTTCCTTCCCTGTAAAGGAGGTTCATAATTCCTGAGTGGCCACTCTCCTCCCAAAGCCCAAGTGTGGATTATAAATGATAACTGTGAATCTGGTGCAAATTCAAGGTTGAGCAGATGGCCCTCAGTGACAGGAGGTGTTTCTTTTCACCTGGGCTTCCCTGCCCCCCAATGCCTAGCCTGTGGCTCCTTACAGATGAGAAACCTAAGGCTCAGATGGGGTTATCTCATCCAGGGCATGAAATTCAGGTTGTATAGAAGAGAAGGAGCTCAGCAGAGATTCCTCTCTCTGTTTTACAGTATATTGGAAAATTTTCAGTGATAGAATAATAATAGATACAATAAGAAATGCCTGAGAAGTAGAGTCAGGACTAGAATCTGGGTGTCCATGCTTGATGTCTGTACTCTTAATACCTGTTCTATAATATGCATAGGGGAAGGCTGACCTAACCAAGCTGGAGAGCACTAGTAATCTCTTGGTGACCCCTCATAGTCCTCATTGGGAGATGAGGCCAGGATGCTGGTTCTGGTCTTGCAGCCTTGGACTAGAGCCCAAGGATTCCAGTTTTCTACCCCTGCCCCAGCCACTCTGAATGGGTCTGAGAAGAATGTAGTCTGGTATCCATGGGTGGTTAGCCCTACTCATGGAACATTTGGGCTCATTTGGGCCCTAGAATCAGTTGGAGCCTAGAGGTTCCTAGGAGAGAGATAGGGACATGTATAAGGAAGGAGGGGTTTCTGGAACAAAAGGGACAGAGACCTAGCCCTTCCCCTTGAGTGTTACAATCACTGAAGCATACTTGGAGGGGTCCAGACCAAGGCCAGATGACAAGGATGAATGGGGAGGAGGTCCCCCAAGAGAAAATTCACCATGAAGGTAGGGTGATGGCATCAGCAGGCCAGCATCTGCACTAGCACAAAGGATGGGAGGGTACACAGGCTTGATCACGGTGGGGTTTGGTCTCAAGCAGTGCCCTGGGTCTTTCTAATAAATCTGAACATTAACCTACCCTATAAACTAGCAAGTCTAGTCTTAGGTAATCACCCAAGACAAATGAAAACTTATGACCTCAAAAACACTTGTTTAAAAACAATTCATAGCAAGGGCACCTGGATGATGCATTTGGTTGAGCATCTGACTGTTGGTTTTGGTTCAGGTGGTGATCTCAGGATCGTGAGATCAAGCTCAACTTTCAGCTTTGCACTCAGTGTGGAGTCTGTTTAAGATTCTCTCTCCTCCCTCTGCCCCTCCTGTTCATTCTCTCTCTCTCTCTCAGCTAAATAAATAAGTCTTTAAAAATTCATAGCAGCTTTATTCACAAATAGACAAAAACTAGAAATATCCCAAATGTCCACCAACAGGATAATGGACAAGCAAACAGTGGATTACCCATATCATAGATAGAATACTACTTACCAAAAAGAAGAAACAAACCACAATGCATAAGATGGGTGAAATTAGACTTTAGACTGAAAGAGATCTTGCCCAGCAGGGCTCAATTTATAGAATGTTCTAGAACAGACAAACTAAGACCTACTGAAAAAAATCAGAACAGTGTTTGCAGTGGAGGTGGAGGCAGTGGAGATTGGGGAAAAAAGTAATTTTGGTCCTATTGGTTAGCATGGGGGGCCTGGAAGTTTTGGGAGTGAAGGTATTTTTTATGATAATATATGTCTTGATGGGGATTTGGATTACACAGGTGGACGAATTTGGCAAAATCCATTGAATAGTAGACTTAAGATTTGTGTATCTGATTACATGAAAATTTACCTTAAATCTGTAAACAAATATGGAACTTTAGTTAATTATATACATGTTGAAGTATTTCTGGGTAAAGCATATTGCTGTTTGCACCTTATTTTGAAATACATCAAAAAATAAGATGGATAGACAGATGGATAGAGGGATAGATATATGATAAAGCAACTAAGGCCAAATGTTCACTTTAGTAGGTATATGGGTATTTGCTTTACAATTTTTTAAAGATGTTTAAAATTTTTAAATTTATTTTAGTGAGAGAACACACACATGAGCAGGGTGAGGAGCAACAGAGAGGGAGAAAATCTCAAGCAGACTCTGCACTGAGCATAGAGTCCAACTTGGAGCTCAGTCTTTTTTTTTTTTTTTTTTTTTAAGATTTTATTTATTTACTCATGAGAGACAGAGAGAGGCAGAGCCACAGGCAGAGGGAGAAGCAGGCTCCATTCAGGAAGCCCGACATGGGACTTGATCCCGAGTCTCCAGGATCATGCCCTGGACCAAAGGCTGCTCTAAACCGCTGAGCCACCGGGGCTGCCTAGAGCTCAGTCTTACAACCCTGTGTCATGACCTGAGCCAAAATCAAGAGTCAAACACTTAACTGATTGGCCACCCAGGCACGTTTCACTTTACAATTTAAAAATTTTTTTTGTATATTTGAAAATTTTCATAAGAGAATATTGTAGAGGGAAAATAACTAGAGCAAATTCTACTTTTTGACTACCCTGACAGACACGGTCTCCGTGTATACTGTGATTTATTCAAGGATGCTTCTGTTGATTGACATTGACATAGACATTGTTCACTGTTACTAGCAAGGCTGCCATTATTTGGGTCTCATTGTGCACATGTGAGAGTATATTCTTCAGACAAACACCTAGAAGTGGCTTTGCTGGGTGAAGGGGTCTCCAACACTTTGTAGGGGACAGGGAAACCAGGTCCAGAGAGGGAGATAGTTTATTCAGGCTCACAAAGAAAGCCCACCGTGGAGCTAGACTTGGGCTCCTGCCCTGCTCCCATGTTCTTGCTACAAAGGTAGAGTCCTTTCCTTGCTTCTTGGCCTTTAGTCAATGCCCATCTCTGCCTTTAGGGAGACAGGGATAGGGCTTTGCCTTCTAAGAGTTTAGAGTTAGGTCAGGTGACAGGATCCTTAGAAGAAAGCGATCAGCAAGGGGAAGGCCCAGAGAAGGTGGCTGTTGTCACCCTCAACCTCTCCAGGGCTTCTACCCCAACTCAGAGGTGCAGCAGAAGCAGATGGGTAGAAAGGAGGTTGCACCTCTCCTAACACACACATCCTACCCAGTGACCACCAACAGTAGTCTTCAGTAACTGGGCTCATGGAGGCATACTGCCATTTTAAACAGGAATCTGTGACTCAGATCTGGAAGGACCATCTGCTACTCAGGAACAAGGCACTCAGAGAATGTCTCTCTGCAGACTTCTGGGCTACCAGAGGGGCAGCAGATGTAAAGGTAGCCAGAGTCAGGCAGGCTGAGTCTCCCTACTCCTCTTAGCAGTGTCTTTGCAATTCTCAAAGGAAAAGAAAGGAGAGGAGACCAGAGGCAAAGAGGCCCCCTAAGGTGTATGAGTACCCTGGGGGAGTGAGACCTAAGGGGTAGGGGAAGACAGGAGGGCAGATCCCTTGCCATGAAGAAGGTAAAAGTAACAGGGAGCTATTTAGACATGCAGAGGAAGGAAGGGAGGGCAAAGTGCCCCCAGGATCCTCATCTGGACACCTGAGTACATGGCAGTGCTGTTTACTACTCAGGAACCAATGTTTGGGGTGGAGAGCAATGATGGACTCCTTTTTTAGATATAGTGTTAAAAGGAGTTCTTGTTGACCAGGATAATTTTTTTTGATGCAGAAAAATAACAGATTTTAAAACTTAAGCCTCTAAGTTTAATTTCAAACTGTATTGTCCTCATTATAAATCCATATTCCCTTAAAAAGTCTCATTTACAATTTATTTTATTGGATTCCTTTAAACTTTTAAAGTATGTTTATAAATTTGATGCATCCTTTTTCTCAGAGCACTTTGTATGCCTGATCTAACGAGAAAAACCTTTCCAAACACCTAAATTACTCTTGTAAATTTAATAAATCAAAATCCTCACTATGGTGAATCTCAGCTTCTCATAAACATTCCAAAACTGTTTACAAAACTAATCAAATTCTCTTACAACTTTTAATTTAAAATCACAAGTCTAAAATCAATTACTCAATTACATATTTAGAGTGTAATCTTAGATATGCCAAATTCCCTTAACAAATCACAAACTCGACAAATACCAAATATGTACAGATCATTCCTAAATTTAAATAAAAATGTATTAATATTATGAGTTTAATGGACTTCATTATTTCTATATTTAATTTATACCTTCCAGAGTCTAAAAAGACTCCTTTCACAAAGGGGACTGCTTTCTTATCCCCCCCAAAATCGAGGTCTCCACTCCAAGAATATTTATTTCAGTTGAGCTGAGGTTTCTGGCCCCTTGTTCAAGGCCATGCTCTAGTTGCCACCTTGGAGGGAAGTCACTGCTTGTTGTCCAGAGGTTGTGGCTGGCGCTAGAGACTTAGAAACATAATCATCCTGGGTGATACCTCTCATGTACTTTTTAATGTGACACCAGGGGACTTCAAGTCCATAGTGTTCAAATGGGAATTGTACTCATAACCCAGTCCCTTAGGTGCATGTTTTACCATTACCTAAATTATTTATCTGATTTGAGTCTGCAATGCACACACACACACACCAACCGTGTTGCATCTACTTTCTTCACTTTATTCAACACCTAATTGAATTCTCTATTTTTTCCCTATTTTTCCTTTCTGACAGGGATAGCACTTGCAATAAAATTTGAAATAATGCTCAATTAGATTCTGTGTGACTCCATGCCATTGCCTGGCTCTATGTATGGTCAGTAAACTAATTTTTATGGCATTGAAAAGAAGGTGGGACAAGCTAATGGAGATATAGCAGTGGCCATGGAGGTTTCTTTAAGAGAACTTTTGGGGAGGGCACAAGGAAGTGTGGCTGACAGTCTCCATTGCCCTACCTTTGAATCCATCATGGCAATCATTGCTGAGGCCACACTTCCCTTCCCTAGGGCTGTTTTTAGCATAGATCGAACACAGCTGGGATACTGGTGTTGGCCCCTTTCTTCCCATCATGGGACACCTCTTGTCTTTGCTTGGGAACTCCCCAAGGTGCTGGCCAAGACCTTCTCAGAACTTCACTGGAGTCTGACACTCTTCCTGGCAATCTTCCTTCCCTCTCTCCTATAGGTGGCAGACCTGGGTCATTGTCTGAAGTCTCTGCTTATTTTCTACTCCATCCCCCTTTGTCCTTCTCAGGTGTTTCTTCTAATAATTCCCTTGTACATGGAACCCTTCATTGGTATCTACTTCTTAGAGGACTTGAACTAACAGAGGTAGGATATGAGAAAGCAGATAGTAAGATGATGGGATTTGGAGCCTAGCTCACTCACTGGCTGACTGTGTCAAGGAGGACCCATCTCAAGTGGCATTTGGGGCTCTGATAGTCCTTGGCACAAGGTGATTACCCAGCTGCTGAAGATTTCACAAGGGTGACTTAGGGATCTGCATAGAGATAATAAGAACCTGAGGACAGTTAACAAACAGTTAAAGGTTAAGTGCGAGAGCCAGTAATTTGTAAATTACAAAGAAATTCTTATCTTTGCAATGAAAGCAGTTAGGACTTGATAGAGTTGTGGAGGGCCATAGATGTTTAAATCCTCAGCCAAGGTTGGTCTGTTGTGCTAAAGCTTCCTGGCTAGGAAAACCTCAAACTTTGAAACAAGAGTGGAAACTTCTGGGTAGTATCCTCAAGAATTTTTACTGTTGACATACCTGAACTGCTAGAGCTTACAGAGGTGGCCAACTACTCTATAGTAGGAGCTAGCTCTTCTTCCTTTCAGGAAACCTATTACTCTATGCCTTCTGGCCTCAAGGGAATAAGAACCCTGTCCACAGGAGCTATCCCCTCTTCTTCAGTTGACTGTCATGTTGATAACTAGGGTTAAATCCCGGCATAACTTGTTTTGGGACATGGTGAGTCCCAAGGACAAGGTAGAAAAATTAGCTAGCACAATGCAGAGGAAGCCAGGGGAGTAGCCCTGGGATTGGATTTTGAAGGTACTTGACAAGTACCTCAAAATCTCAGCTGGAACATGAGACCAAACAGGGGAATTTATTGACTTGGGGGCATTTTTTCAGGACACTAAGATTTCACATGCTGGCAAGGACTCCAAGGTTTGAGACAAAATCACTGTTGGGACAGGTCTTAAAAGCTTGGTGATAGGGGCACCTGGGTGACACAGCCAGTTGTGCTAAACTCTTGGTTTTAGCTCATGTCATGATCTCAGGGTCATGATTTCAAGGTCATGAGCTCAAACCCCACATCTGACTCTGTGCTCAGCATGAAATCTGCTTAAGACACTGTCTCCTCTCCCTCTGCCCCTCCTCCCTCACTCTCTCATTCTCTCTCTCTTTCTCTCAAATAAATAAAATCTTTTTTTAAAAAAATGCCTGGCAATAGGGATGGCCACTCTGAGCAAGGTGGAAATCCTGAGCTGTCCTGGGAGATGATAGAGGAGGGATAGAAGGGCTCAGGGAGGTGGACATACTAGAATGGGTATCTCATGTTAGGCCAGAAGACCCACCAGGGGATTACATTCCATGGGAGCCCCAAGGATTGCCATTCACCAAACCATTACCTTTGTGCTGATAAGCAGATTGGTGGCTCTTGTGTGCCAGCCAGAGTTGATAGTAGGAAAGGTGGTCACAGGCTAGGTTTGTAGACAGCCATGGGGAGTATGGACCCTGAAGTAACAGAGGCCAGGTGGCAGTGCTATCCCCCCAACACCCCACCACAGGAAGAGGAGCCCCAATATGAAAACAATCAGCCAAGTTGAAGAAATAGTTAAATGGGATTTAACCTCTGTAAGTTGTGGAGATATTAATAGAGCAGTGCATCTCTTATGGACTTTTTGTTTGTTTTCTCCCCAAATTCATATGTTGAAACCTGAACTCCCAATGCGATGATATTAGGATGTAGGGCCTGTGGGAGTAATGAGATTTAGATAAGGTCAAGAGGGTGAGGCCTCCATGTTAGGCTCTGTGTCTTCATAAGAAGAGGAAGGGAGTAGAGCAGCCTCCCATTCCCATCTCCTGCCGCCAACTGTATGACAATACAATAAGAACACAGCTATCTGTAAGATAGGAAGAGGGCTCTCATCAGGAACCAAACCAGCTGGCATTTTGATCTTGGACTTTCCACCCCAGAACTGTGAGAAACAAATGTCTATTGTTTAAGCCACCTCGTCTACAACATCTTCTTATAGCAGCCTGAGCTAAGTCGACATTCCTAGGGGCCAACCAGGGCACTGCTTGAAATCTACAATCAGAAGACAAGAATAGAGGAGCAGAAGGCTGAGAATGGATGACTGCTCCATAAAAAGGCATGTATATTCTCTCTCTCTTTTTTTAGCTTACACAAAGGCAATTTATTAACAGAAAATAGTTTGAAGAATCCTGTTCACAGACGGCAACCACGGTGACCCCCCTTTCTGCGGGTGCTATTGGAGGGGATGGGTGTGACATCCTCAATCCACCCAATCTTCATTCCTGAGCAGGCAAGGGATCTGAAGGCTGATGAGCCCCAGGTTCAGGGGTCTTGGTTCTATTTCCTCCTGTGGCCCAGAGTTTGATGTGGAGAGCAGTGATGCTCAGCTCCTTGTACCTCTGGGCTACATCTTGGGCAGCCAACATGGCAGCGTAGGGAGAGGACTCATCTTGGTCAGCCTTTATGTTCATCCCACCAGTCACACAGCAGATGGTTTCCTTGCCAGAAAGATCAGTGACATGGACAAAAGTGTCATTGAAGGATGCAAATATGTGGCAGACACCAAACACATTTTCTCCTTTAGCTACTTGAGGTCCAAGACTGATGACTTGTTCTTCTTTCTTTTCCTTCCCCGTATGAGGTGCTATTTCTGTGCAAATTCTTCCTATATTCTCAGTTCATAGATCTGAACCAATTTTCATACCTGGAACCCATTGACAGAAGAAGAGGAATGATCCCAAAACACCAACAAGTTTATAGGGTGATGAGTTCCCCATTCCTCTTCCAAGAGCTCTAAGCACATTTACTGAGGTGATTGTTTACTGGTCAGCAGGACACAGTCTCTGTCATGGTTACTCGAGTCTGTGATTATAGTGCAGAATCAGCTGTAAAGAATATGTAAACACGAGTGTGGCTGTGTTCCAAGAATACTTTATGGACACTGAAAATCAAATTTTATATCATTTTCATGTCACAAAATATTCTGATTTTTTCCCTAACCATTTAAAAATATAAAAACCATTTTTACCTTGCAGGCAATACAAAAATGAGCAATGAGCTGGATTTGAATCACAACCCTTAATTTGGTGATTCTTAATCTAGTGTGTTGACATTTGTTAACTTAACATTTTTGAGAATCACTGACTAACTATACTTCCCTTGTCTATGCTGCTCAGGTTCATTCTTGTTTGAGGACAAAAGCCTTTTCTTATGTGTTTTTCCCACCCACCCCCAATCTTGTTTTTGAGCTTTCAAGAAATCTGGAACCAGTTAACTTTATAAACTCTCTACCAAAGTATGACCTAATTTTACTTTATTACGTGGAGCAGTTTTCTTTCCATTCATCCATCACAACCTTTACCACCGTCCCCCACTCCCCAAAAACAAGCTCTGGGTTTTGCCTTTAGATAACAAGGATCTGATAGTGTGTTTTCCCAAACAAAGCAATCATCCACTAAGGTGAATTTAGCTTTCATCTCTAAATTGCAATCATGCTGGCAAGCATTTAATCCCTACCACACATGGCCAACTTGAGCCTCACCACAATTCTATGTGGATGGAGAATAACAAACTGGAGATTTTGTGAAATTGCCTGGAGACTCTAGCATCACGCCAAACATTTCAATAGATGGAAAAAGCGGAAGCATAAAACAAGAGTGGCTATTATTGTCTTCCCTGTTATTATCCTGTCCATAGAAAATGATTCAACCAGCCCCGAGGGCTGCACACTCAATTGTCTTCAGAGGCCAGATTGGTCCCAAAAGAGACTAGGTATAGGAAAATAGGGAATGTTGGGGATGAGGCCAAACTAAACATGTACTTCTCATTTCAACACCTTCAAAGTAAAAACATAACCTTGAATAGTAGTATGATCATGAAATAAAACACATTCATGGAAAAGATGTAACTCTTAGGCCATCAGCTTGCAACCTCTGCATCCATGTTTATCATTTATCTAGCTCATTCTTGCACAAGGCTACAAAGAGCAATATCCTGAAAAGCACCCCCTTGTACTCCCTGAATCCAATCCTTTCACTGTAAAGAGCAGCAAACTGAAGCTCATGTCAGGGAAAGGACTTGTCCAAAGCCATACAACCAAGCTGCTATAGCAGAACTGGGATTCAAATACAGTTCATCCTAAGTCCCAAGCCATTGCTCCCTCCTTCCTTGTATCCATCTAAAGAGTCCAAAACAAGACGATGCTAAGGCTGGCAGAGTGAAGCCTGTAGCTGTTCATTCTGGCTGTATCACTTAATTAATTCACCCACCAATTGGCTGAGCAAATGAAAAAAATGAGTCAGCTGGCATTATGAGTAAGCGGCTCCAGCTGTCTCCCGCCGGCCAGCGCTGCCCTATATTTGAAGGTCAGACATCAGAGGCCCAGCTCTCTATGTGGAATTTAACCACCGGGGCCCACGTGATTCAGGAAGGGGAATTGATACTCACAGAATCTGGGTCCCAGGTGATCAGAGCCATGTAGCCACCTCCCTACCCTCCTACATAGAGCTCAGATGATTTAAATATCACAGCCACAGGAGCCAGACACACTTTTCAATGTCACCCCAATTAGGGGGCTTGCAAGGTTGGATGGGCCCTTAAGGGAAGCACCAGGGACACCTGCTAGATGAGAGAATGAGAGCTCCACAGTCACTAAGACTCAGCACCCAAATATTCTCCTAAGGAAAATGGGAAACTTTGGAGTCCAGCTGTGCTATGGGATCCTAAGCAAATTCTGGCACTTCTGTTGGCTGCTGCTGTTAAATGGACTGTTAGGATCCTTGCTGTGCATATTGGACCATGTTCTCATGTGGAACAGGAGCCATAGTGAAGGTGAAAATATCAGATGAATAAGAAAGCAGTGAAGAATTTTGACTGTTACTATGAACGGCCCATAAGGTGGCAGTTGAGTGGAAAGGACTAGTAGAAATCTTTTCTGAGGAGTAAACTGGTGGTTGCTATTATTGCCATCTAAAGGGCTCTATTCCAGGAGAGGGGAACAGTTGTGCCTTGTGGGGCCCCAGAGGCAGACTGAGGAAGCTGAGCAGCAAGCAGTTTGGGGAAAAATAGGAGGAAGACTTTCGTAACAGAGCTATGCGAAGACAGGAGTGGCCAGCACAAGATGCAATGAACTCTCCATGGCTGCGTGGATCCAATTAAGGCTGGCTGAGCATTTGCTGTGAGAGCACCAAGGCATCTGATAGGAGGAGGTGTACAGTGAATCACCTATTGGGTCTCTTCCAGGCCTCATGCTCTGAATTTCAGATTTGGTGAGAGGTACTTGGGGATGGGGAGTAGTGGGAGGCAGTAAAGGAAAGGAAGTTAAACTAGGAATCAGGAGCTCTGTGTCCAGGCCAGGCTCTTGTCCAACTTGTTGGACTCCCCCTTGCCCTCTGTCCAGGGGGTTCTGTAGCCTAAGAGGAATGGCTTTGCCAAGTCAGTGCATCTGGGACTCTTTACCAGTTGCAGATACCTTTTCAGGTGGCCTCTGATATGGAAGGCCACACTTAAGACTGGGACAGGTTGTTTGCTTCTTCTCTCCTGGGGACCTTGGTAGTCCCTTCTTGCTGTGTTGGTTGGAAGAGCACCATTTGGAAGCCATGACTTAGAGACCAAAAGCTCTTCAGCTCTGGCAGTCCATGAGTTTTCCATAGGATTAGGATTGGGTTTCAGGATCACCTGGGAAGACAGAGCCCCATCTTCACAGACTGTCAGTTTTGTCACCTAGCTGCAGCCCTCTCACAGCCCTATCCCCAGTTCCTCCCCAGTGTCCATCTCCACTGCCCTGAAAACCAAAGGTGGGAGTGTGGATTTGCACAGGAAGTGACTTGATTAGCACCCTGGCTCTGTCAGAGTTGTAGGATAAAAGGAGAGTGTCAGAATTATGATAACATGTCCATGTCCCTGGGGAAATCAGTCTGTTTTGATATCCTGGGCTTGCAATTAGTCTGTGGGGAACCAAAACCCTGTGATTCCTGCCTTGTTTTAACAGTCCTGGAGTGCAACAGCATAGACAGCAGCCCTAACTTGGAGGTGGGGAGTGAGAGATGCAAATGAAGCTTGATAATGTAAGGTCAGTCCCTTCCAGTGCAAAGCACACTTCAATTCCCAATTTATAACTCCCCGCTTCATAGGTGATCTTTGGGGAATTGAAGACAATTAATCACCCCAGATCATCTATGAATCTCAACTTACCTGTTAGCATATGCATTTTCCCCTCTGTGAGCTCCTTGAATACAGGGATGGTGTAGTCTCTGAGGTAGAGGCTGGAGGGGCTCCACCCAGTGCCCCTCAGAGGCCCTTTACCAGTCTGTACATTGCCCTCCTCCCCTGAATCCTGTGTTCTTTTGTTTCTAGTGGCCTACACCTGTGACTCCCGTTCTATGGCCCCAGGCTACCAGGAAACTCTTCCCCAAAGAGCAGACAGACTGAAGTGTCTGGGAATTTAGCTTTCCTGTAGCTAATGACTGGCAGGTGCCCAGCTCCCTGGTCTTGGGACAGGACAACCCAGAGGCGTGACTTACACTCCAGAGCACCCAGTTGGATCAGGTCAAAGCTACTCTGTGTGGCACAGAAATCAGCCTCCATGCCCCAGTACGCTGCTGACATTAACCCTTCCTGTAGAAATTCTGGAGTTGCCACTATCAAGGTCCACTACCATGGATGGTTTCCGGGAAGTGGTGGCTTAATGGGTAGGCCTAGTGAGATGAGGTGATGAGGCATGTGTGAAGGGAGTGGGACTCACAAAGGCACAGGGTGGGGAAGAGGGGGCTGAGTGGTGGGGCTTACCTTGGGGGCAGTGAGAAGACAGAGAAAGGCAGGAGAAGAGGGGTGGAGAAGGCTAAAGACTTCAATTGTCAGGGTAAAATGTTTTAGATTTATATTCTAAGGCAGTTTTTTGCCCTACATTCCTTAGTGTCCAAATCCTTTAGAAAAAAGAACATCTTACATCAATCCCTTGTTATAAAACAGATAATAATGGCTAAGAGTGGCTAGTTTCCAAGTGCCTTACATGGATTGATTCCCTAAGTTCTCACAATATCCCTACTGGGCAGGCAGTATTGTCATACCTGGTTTACTTTGGTTAGAGGGTCAGGTGGGCTTTGAAACAGGCATCCCAGTGTCAGAGCCTTCTGTGCTCAAGCACTGTGCTATGTTCCATTCACCATCTTTGTTTGGAGTGGGGTTGGGGGCTGGTGCTCTGCTTTCTCAGTCTCCCCATTCCCTGACGGTAGACCACCAGGCTCCCCCATGTGACATGGTGGCTCCAGGGAGAAGGATTTTAAACTGCAACTATTATTTATAATAGTTTATAATTTATAGTCCTAGGTGTTCTAATCCACCCCAGGATTTGAAGGAGGGAACTTAGTTACAGATTAGCACTGCATGGAGAAGGATGGATGGTAGAGGGAGGAAGGGGGTCCCACTAAGAGAGAAGAGGGTGGACCAGGTGAAGGCAGGAGGCAGAGCTGGGCCTCTTTATAGCTGGAGGTCAGGGGATCCCCCTTCTATGCCCAGCCCTGCTGCTGACTCTGCTGTCCTGAGTGAACAAACCTCTGTTCCTCTCTGGGGTCTGTTTCTCAATTGTATCACCATAGGGTTGGACTAGGTTAGTGGTTTCCAACTGTTTCAGCAGTAATATTCAAACACATTTGTCAGTGGAAGTCCATTACCTAAAACCGACAAGAGTGACATTATTATAAATTTATGTTTCATTTCTAATGTATAAGCACTACTTATTATAAAGTCAACCAATGAGAATAATGAGGCTATTTTAGTAACCCAAATAATTTGAAATCAGGCATTATAAATAATAGTTGCAATCCAGTATCCGTATCAATATCCAATTTATTTCAGTATTTAGATTTGGTTTCACTGTATTATTAAAATCCTGTTCCACCCTGAATAGTAGTTGCAAATGGTAACAGATTTTCAAAACACTTTACCTTCCAATCTCAGAACATTCTCCAATTAAATTGATCCAGAAACTTCAAGAGGACTAATAGGCAATTATTTTGTTTCAGGGTTGAATTATTAATAATACCTAAGTCCTGCTCTCATTCCTTAAACAGTATTAAATTTGGAGACAGATGATGAATAGTTTTCTTCGTTTAAATATTCATTGTAAAAAAAAAAATAAATAAATATTCATTGTTTGGTAGAAAAATACTTTTCAAATGCAGTTTGAAGGGTGTCCAGGGTTGTCGTTTAAGGAAAACCTCACGTGTCAATGCCCGTCTCTGACAGCTCTTCACTCACAATTTCCAAGCAGTCAAATTTATCTTGTTTTGCATGTCAAATCCAAGCTTCTCCAAAACATATTATCTAGAATGGTAAGCAGAGTAACCATGGGACCATACTGAGCTCGTTATCAGATCAAACAAGAAGTGCCTAAACTTCCACTCAGCAATAGTCCCCACAGGATAGTTTCCGACTTCCGGCACTTTTGCCCACTCCCCTGTTACTCTGCAGCCCATCTTCGATGCCCAGAACAGCCTCTAACAGTGCTAGACATTTAATTGGGCGCTATACGTGAATCACCTAGGACGACAGGACACAGGGACTCACCCAATGAGGGCAGTACAGCGAGGCAGGTAAGCGACCTTCCCAAGCAATGGGGCATCTGCTTTGAATCCACATGGGAGCCCAGGCTCACCATGGAAGCTTCATCCTGGGGGTAATATAGAATCTCACTGTGCAGCATGTTGGCTAGCCCCCATGAACTAAAATTTGAAAGCATGCACTACATTTTTGTTTCAAGATTTAAAATAATTTAGGATGTATATTTAGACAGTGCTTCGTGAAGTTAGTAAAGGTCTTCTTTGGATCCTTGTGGGCACTAAAAATCCCAGTTGAAAACCATAAGCCTTGGCAATCTCTCAAAGGCCCTTTCTGGGTCAACATCTGAGGGCTAGCCAGCCCTTACTGGGCACCAGCATTGTCAATAACTGATTCTGTTTTATCCTCCCATCCCCCAACCCCGGATGTTTCCAGGAGTAGAAAACCAAGCCCTCCTGGTCCTCCCCGCCCGCCCCCCCCCCCCCCCCCCCCCCCCCCCCCCCGCCGCCTGTGGGATTCCCTTCTAGGAAAGTCATTACTGCCTCTCTTGGTTGGCTGCCAGCTCTAAAGTGTCTTTTTAATTGCATCTAATTTGGCCTCATCTCATTAAATCCTTAATTTAAACCGGAGCGATCCCTCCAGCTCTGGCTGCCTAATGACAAAGGGGCCCGCACTCCCTTCCCCCTTCAGCACGGCTCCCCCGGTCAGGGCTGCTCTCATTTCCAGGTGGTCTCTCTGGGAGGCTTCTGACAAGTGGCTGTCGTCCTCACCACGCTGAGTGTGGAGCAGAGCCAAGAGGGCTTCCCAGGAGCAGTAATTACTGGTAAAGGCTCAACCCTCCACCCCGCCGGTGCCCCAGCTCACAGGCTCAAAGTCACTGCAGCAACAGCATCCAACTCTAGTGGTGCAAGAATAGGAGCATGACAAGGAGAAGACACTGAAATTAAACAATAATAAATCCATGATAATTGCAGAAGCCAGGACATCATGTTTTAGATATATTATCTCATCAGGGAAGATGTCACTGGCTTTATGCAGTAGGTAAAGAAATTCAAGCTCAAAAATGGAAAACAACAGGCCTCAGGATATAAACACCATTTTGCCTGGCCTCAACGGGAGGCCATCTTCATTTCCCCAAGTCCCACCTCATCTCTACCTGGTCTCACCCTTGGTCACTTCTCTTCAGCCACCTAGCCAGCTCCATGCTCCTCAGTTATGCTAGCACACTCCTGCCTCAGGACTTTTGCACTTGCTGTACCCGCTGTCTGGAGTGCTCTTCCTCTATGTGGTTATCTGGCTCACTGCCTCTTTTCCTCAGATATCAGCTCAAACCTCTTCTCTTCAGAGAAACTTTTCTTGACCTCCACCATCACCCCTTCTTCATTCTCTATGTTCTTATCCTCTTTTGTTTTTGTTCTTTGTTTTGTTATTGCTTGTGACACTTATGCCTAGTCTCTACTAAATTATATATTTATGTTTTGAAAATGAAGCACTGTGAAAGCAGAGAGGTTTTATGTTCTCTTTACTGCTGTATGCCTACTACCTAGAACAATGTCTGGCACATGCTAGGTCTTCAATTTGTATTTACTGCTTGAATCCATCATGGCAATGTTAACCATTTTAGGAGGATGTATACATTCTAGCACTTCTCAACTCCAATGGTTACCAGGTTGAGGTCTCCTCTTTCTCTGAATTGATTCCACCAAGGAGAGGCCAGAAGGATATTTTCCTGGGAATAATCCCCAAAACTGTAGCCTAGGGACTTTAGGGTCAGGTTTTAGGGTTGAGGTTTGCTGCATTGATATGGACCTTGGGAAGCTGGTTGCTATAGAAACACCTATTGCTTCCTAGAGGCTTGCCACAGAGTAAGCTTCAAGGCTGCTCTGAGCTCTCTGCACTGCTGGGATCTGAGATAGAGGCACCAGGGCTGAATTAGAATAGATGAGCCTCTAATTTAGTTCATCCTGGGCAAATGCCCTCACCCCTCTGAGCCTTGGTTTCATCATCTGTAAGATGGGGCTCATCACACACACTTCACAGGACTATAGGGAGGAATAAGTGAGACGATGGGTGTAAAGGGTGGCACCCATTTCAACAAATTCCAGCCTCATTCCTGGTTTTATAAAACTTCAAGAAAGGGGTGGCCCTGGTGGCGCAGCGGTTTAGCGTTGCCTGTAGCCCAGGGCGTGATCCTGGAGACCCTGGATCGAGTCCCACGTCAGGCTCTCTGTATGGTGCCTGCTTCTCTCTCTGCCTGTGTCTCTGCCTCTCTCTCTCTGTCTCTATGAATAAATAAATAAAATCTTTAAAAAAAAACTTCAAGAAAACTGGAAACTGATTTTATAAAATTCAATATTTCCTTTGAATGTAAACCTGCCAAGGACTGTGAAGGTCTGAGATTTCCCCTACTTGAAAGCTAGCAAACCAGCCTGCTACAGTTACATGGAGGGTGACAAAAGATATGGGACTCCTGGGTCAGAGACAAAAAACTTTATTGTCCATGGTGTAGCAAGCATCATGAGCTTCATGGTCACGTCAGTTCCCTTACTCCCTAAATCCCACAGGGGAAGCAGAGCAGCCTCTAAAGGGGCCACTAAAGGTGTGGTACATCAATTCTGTTTTTTTTTTTCTTATTATTAGTGAAGTAAAACATCCTATTAGAAAACATTCATTAGAAATCTGTTACCAAAGATTTAGTGAATTTCCTTCTAGTCATTTTCATAGAGACACCCAATCACCTAAGCCAGAGCCTGGGGTGGCTTATCCTTTTGTTATCCCTCATAGCCTGTATTTCTTTCAAAAACCTGAATAAAGGGCTCCTGGGTGGTGCAGTCAGTTAAGTGTCTGATTGTTGGTTTCAGCTCAGGTCATGATATCAGGGTCGTGAGATCAAACCCTGGGTCAGGCTCTGCACTGAGTCAGCTTAGGTTTCTCTCTCCATCTCCCTCTCCCTCTGCCTCCCCACCTCACAGCCCATGCATGCTCTCTCTCTCTCAAGTAAATAAATGAATCTAAAAAACCCCACAAAACCTAAATCAGTAAGACAAATCATGTTATTTCACTTTTTCTAACTCACACTCACAGCTTCCACCTCTTCCCTACCTCTGCCAAGATGCCGGGACATTCAGACTCAGGCACTTCAGAAAATGCGGAGCACCTCACCTTCCCTAGGCCCCCAAATTGCAGGGAGAAGGGGATAATGGCCCCTAACCCAGCCTGTCTGTCGCTGCTGCCCTGCTGGCCTGGATGTGTTCACCGCCAGCTGCCCTGTGGTCTCTGAACCTGGGTATTGTGCGGACAGAGTCCAGCCTCCTTGTGGGCACTTAGCCATCGCCTCCAAGGACTGCCATCTCCCTTGGCATTTTGGAAAAGTGGGTCTGTGCCCCAACTTCTCACGGCTCTGCTGGGGCATCTCCGCTCTCACAGCTGGCTCCTCTCTCCCTGCCTCCCTGTGTGAATCCCTCTAGCAACTCAGAGTTTTGGAAAACAAAGGCCAGGTGGGAACTGATGCCTGCAAGCAGCTCTTCCAGAGTCAATGGAGAGTAAAGGCCAGGTTTCTTCTTGGAAACAGGAGGGAAAAGACAGAAGAAACACAGGCAAATATCTAAATGCATTATCTGCTAGAAATGTGCACATACAATTAAAAAAAAAACCCAAAACCACAAGCTTCTGCCTCATTCCTTTGACAATGCGGAGTGAATGCCCTTCCTTCCTGCAGGTGGATGAACACTCAGAAAATCCTCATCTTTCCTTGATCCTCCAGCGTAGCAGAGCAGGGATGGGGCTCTCCCTCCTCTACAGGCTGATGAAGAGGCAGGTAATGAGGCTCTGGGCTTCGCCTTCACACTTATTCCTGATAATTGAGCACCACTTTCAAGAGCAGGTGGGTCCTGAAGCAGTAATTGGCAGGAGGCAGGGCCAGTCCCCCAGGGGTTGGAAAGGTGTTAATTGCTCTTCCCCTTCCCCAGGTGGATCCCTACTAAGGGGAGAACTTTAAGCCCAAGTGATGTCCAAGAGACGCCCCAGGGATGCGGAGGGCAAAGGTTTAATGCTTCCCTTGGTACTGTAAGAGGAGTAAGATTGACAGGAATTCTGAAGAACTTGCCGAGGTCCCTAGCTGAAGAGTGAGAGAGCTGAGACATAGAAGCCAGGACTGTGAGACTCCCTAGCTTGTGGCTTGACCACCCTACTGTCCTGTTTCTTGCAGAATGGATTGAAGGGAGGGAATGCGCTCAGGTGACTCCCAAGTCCTTTCCAGGTGAGCTCTGCAAGTCTGCCAGCCTGAGGAACCAGAGCAGGATTCCGGGCTGAGTCCCTTTCACTGAAGGCTTCCTTAGAGGAAGTGTTTGTTCAGGGCATTGTTCTCTCTTAATAACACTCCACACCCAACACATTTTATTCATTGGAAATTACCTTCGGTCCAACATTTTATCAGCCTGACCCACAGAGTAATTGGAAACAGGAGGATTTCCCTCTAACAATCAGTGCTAGAGAGAATAAATTATGCCCCCCATCAGAGGGCGCGGCGGCCTGGGTCTGCAGCATGTGGAAATGCCCAGGCAACGTTCCAGTGGCAGCTGAGCATCTATCGGTGTTCCGTTCTGTGGGGGGAGCAGCTGCCAGGTCCGGAGAGGGATAGCGGACCCCGCCTCAGTCACCACAGGCATATGTGTGTGCAGCTCGCAGCACCCCAAGACTGAAGAAAGCACTTAGAGACAAGAGGCCTCTCTTAGGGGCTTGGGTCTGCTCTCTACCCTCACCCCAGCCAGAGCCCTGGGGGTGGTGTATGCCTCACATTCCCTTCCCAGTCAGTGCTAGGTGCCAGCATCACACCTGTGGCCTCTGAGAATTCTGACCCCACCAATATCTTACTTAGGTCATTACCTCAGAATCTCCATAGCAGCCTCCACCCTGAAGTCCCTGACCTTAGTTTACCTCCTCCTATCATACTCCCTTTGTAGCCAGAATAATCTTCATGAAATTCAAGTCTGACCTGACTGCCCCTTGTCTAAAGCTCTTTTGTGGGTCCCCATACAGAAGTGTGCATACAAGGCCTTCCCGTGCTGGCCTCTGCCTCTCTCTCCTGCCTCACTGCTCATTTCTACCCACTGTGTTCTCCAAACATACCACACCATCTCCCGCCCAAGCCTTTGCTGCTCTTGTTCCTATTGCCTAGAACATTCCTCCTACTCCAGAAGCCCAAATCCTACTTACGTGTCAAGGACCTCTACTAATAGTACTTTCAAACTTTCTTGGGAAGGCTGACTCCTTGTCTTTTTATTCCAGCTTTGGGACTTTTTATTCCAGCTTTGGGACTTCTATGTCTGTAGTAAGTAGAATAAACCTGAAACCTTTGAATATATTACCTTATGGCAAAAGGAACTTTACAGGTGTGATTAAGGATTTTGAGATGGAGAGAATGGCCTGGATTATTTCAGGTGGGTCCAGTTACTCATACAGGTCCTTACAAGAAGGAGACAGGAGTGTGAGAGGCAGAAAAGGTATGTGACAATGGATGCAGAGGTCAAGTAATGGTAGGGCAAGGAAGGCAGGCAGCCCCTAGGAGCTGGAAAAAGGCAAATAATTGAATTCTCTGTCACAGTCTCCAAAATGGACCACAGTCCTCCTGAGTTCCTTGATTTTAGCCTAATGAGACTCAAATTAGACTTTTGACCTCCAGCACCAAGGTAATATATGTGTGTTGCTTTAAGTCACTAAGTTTGTGGTATCTTGTTACAGCAGCCATTGAAAACTAATACAACATCATATTGGAGGTGGTTGTTCATGTGGCTCAGTCCCTGAAGACAAAGGACACAGGCTGGGGTTGGTCCTCCCCTGTATCTCTAGCTCCCAATACAAGGTCTGCCACAGAGATGATGCTTCACAAACACTGGATGAGTGAATGAGACATTTCCTTTCCCTGGCACCAGCGGACCCACTGTGGATATCAGGCCTTTGAGGATTCTTGGGCTGAAACGAAATGGAATCAATTTCATTTCACACCTAGAAAGCATGGTTCCCTGTGCTATTAACCCCATCCTCTACCCTGCCACATACGAAAACATTATTATGTTGCTCCAAAGGCATCCTCCCTTGGCTATGAGATCACTTAGCCTTCCTACCCCTGGCTTACTTCTAGCAACCGCCATGTATATCAACAAGAACATTAGGCTCCCAGGTTCATGGAACATTAGGGCTTCAGGAGCCTGTGGAATCTCACTTTCCACTGTTTACAGATGGGGAGACTGGAGCTGAGAGAGGGAAGGAGCCAAGGTGGTCAAACTGTGGCACTGCGGAGTTAGGGGGAAAACCCAGGCCAGGCCTCTTCACCAGCCCCTCTCTAGAACCCATATGCTAGTATCAACATCCCTATTTTAGAGTTGAAGAAACTGAGGCACAGAAGTTAAATCACTTGTCCATGGTCAGCTGATTAGCAGTGCTGATTTGAATAGATCATTACTCCAGAGTCTCCTCTCCATCTCTGCACTATACTGACAGATGAGAAAACTGAGGCCCAGAATGGGTTCAGACAGTGGTGGCTGCAGAGAAGTCAGATTATGGCTAAAGTTCAAACCAGAGCTCTCCAAACCCACAAGGTAGGACGTGCTTGGGCTGAAAGGAGGCCTTGGTGTTTGCCTTCTTCAATTAGGCTGTTTGCTTCTCTGAGTCCAGGGGATAATTTAACTAATGGTGCTGGTTTTCTGACACTATCGATCGGTGAAGATTAAATATGTTTGTCACAGTCAAGTGAACTAATCACTTTATTGTATTTCAAATACTAATTTCATCAGATAGATGTTGGGGGGGTGACCCGAGGGAGGTGCAGGGAGACCAGCACATGCACAAATCTGGGCAGGCAACAGTGCAATCGATGCCGCCAATCTGCCTAGAGGTATCTGGGATATCAGGTTTTCTGGAGGCCTGCAGCTGTACTGCTCACACAAGAGGAATCTGCATTTTCCCCGGCCTCCTTCGTCGCTATTCCAGGCCCTTGTGAAATTTCTCAGGAGAGGCAATTTCTCAAGCATTATTGGAAAATGGTAGATGTTTCCAAATAGCTATCCTAAATCACCCCCTAGCCACTAATCCCACAGCCTCTCTGACACTGCTGGATGCAAATGCTCCCTCTCTGAGCCATTAGCCATCCCAGGAACCACCAATTCATGGCAAAACCTGAAAATGAACTAATCCGTCTTTCAGGTTTGGAAAGGCTTTGCCATTTCCATAGCTCAGCATGTTGGACAAGGAGACCCAGGGCTTATTAAATCATCCCCTGGCCATGGCGCAATTGAATAAACCTCCCTCCTTGTGAGGGAGAGTAAGTATGTACACTTGGACACACACACACACGTGCATGCATCATGCACGTGCATAGCACACAGATACAAACATGTACACACACACGTAAGCACACACACATGCCTTCATGAACATACATATAGACCCGAATTCACAGCCCTACAAGATGCATACTCATGTACATGCACATGCACATTCACGTGCACACACTCACAAACAAGATTCAGAAGTTCCCAAGGGGCAAGATGTTTTCTAAACACAAGAGACTGGTTTGTCCTCCTGCTCATAGAAGCACCTGCAATAACCTAAGTGACAGTGAAGATGAGGTCAATTTCCCTGGACACGAGCCCACCACCAAATCCATTTTCTTATTTTGGGAGATTTAATCACATCAAGCAGAGGCCATCAGTTGTAGCCACTGCAGCTAAAGTATTTGTCTTGCACACTTTTTCTGAAGCTTGATCTTGTGTGTTGATGAGTCAAGGGAAGGGGCTGATTCCCAATTTAATGTCAGGTGCTGAGGAGTGGCCCACACAGTCCTTGTGAGCACCTTCATGAATGGCCTCAATAAGAAGAGTCCTTTCCAAAGGAAAACACATGCTTCTGCCTAGAAGAGCCTTCCATAGCTGCTCACAGACCACCACAGACTGTCTGAATATTCTTCACCAGAGCACCATCACCAGAGGATGGTCCTTTTATATGGGCTGATGCTTTACATCTGTACAGCTTTTTTTTCCCCAAGATTTTATTTATTCATTTGACAGAGAGAATGGGCGTGCACAAGCAGGGGGAGCAGCAGAGGGAGAGGGAAAAGCAGGCTCCCCGCTAAGCAGAGAGCCCAATGTGGGGCTCTATCCCAGGACCCTGGTATCATGACCTGACCAACTGGTATCATGACACTTAACCAACTGAGCCACCTAGGCACCCCCTGTACAGCTTTCAACAGCAACTCTGAAGTAGGTAGACTTTGGAATTTACCACCCTTATTTTATAGATGTAAAAACTAAAGCTCAGAGAGTGGAAGAGGCTCCCTAAAGGCATCTAGACAATCATTGGTGAATCAGAACTAGAGTTTGGGTGTTTGATTCCAAGACTAGCACTTTGTAAATCTCTGGACACTCTGCCCAAGCTTTCAGAGCCTTGCAAAGCTCCGCCTTTCATCATGTCTCTGTTCTGTGACCAGTCTTCTACTCATTGCTAGATTTGCTGACTACAGTTATCTCCTTGAGCAGAAGCCCCCAAATATTAATATTGTCAGGGCTGGTATCAAAATAAAGGCTGCCTGTGGGGTTGGGTTGAGTAGGACAAGACCCATGTTCTTGCCAGGCAATCTCTATTTTTAGAAGCTTGTTTTGTGACATATAATCTGTGAGATCTGGAGCTTTCATGAAGCTCTTGTTCGAGCTCTTGGAGACACATCCTTCTTTATGAATCCTACTGGGTTAAACAAGACAGAAAAAACTAGTGGCACCTCCCCAAGGAAACATTGAAAGAACAACAACCAACAGATTTGCTGAACGTTCCGAATCTTTAAGCATTATTAAGATGGGGAGAACTGTGTGCTAACTGTGTAACCTGGTCTTCAGTTTCTTTTCATGCAATGTAACTCCAGATGTTTTACCCCCTAAAAGGATGTTTTTCTACATGACGGAGTACCCAATTTGCAAAAAATATCCTGGTACCTACCCTGAGCCAGCAAAACATCGGCAGCATGCCAACCTCCAATGCATTTGTTAAAAGCCAGACCTAGGAAATGTTCCACGTGGGTTTTGAGGCCTGACAGATTTGTAATCAGAAGACCTGAGTTCTAGCTTCTGCTCTGCCTTCGACTTGTTGAGTGAGTGGTCTGAGGCCCACAGAGCATAAGGCTGCAGGCTCTTTGAGCCAAGAAGAATCAAATCTAATAAGATCAAGTGCATCTGAACTCAGACTAGGCAGGGAGAAAACACTGCAGTAATCATGTCCAAAATCTCCTGGTCACAGTGTCAGGGAAGGAAGTATTCTCTTTCCATTGTCTTGTCTGTGCAGACTCCTGGGAGCTGCTAGCCTGTGAGGTGCCCATAGTTTTACAGGCAGGGCCTGGAGGGCACAATGAGGTCCTTGGGCAGACTGGCATTGACGTGTGAGAATGGCCACCAAGTCCCCTTCTCTGATCTCAGCCACTGGCCGTCTCTGTCACGTGTACTGCTGACCACTCAGATTTCCCAAGCCTCTGTCCTCCCTTGGCTCCCAAGACGCCATAGGATCCAGGTACCCTCTCTCTCTGGCTGTTCCTTCTGTGCAGCCTCTTTCCTCTAGCCTCTTCCTTGAAGGTTGGTGTTCTCCAGGAGCATCTCTTTTTATCAGCTAATCAATCAATGAAGTTTATCTACTCTCTGAATCATCTCACCCACTCCCATGTAATATGCCCTTGACACTCCAGCTCCAGACTTACCCACCTATCTCTCTATTTAGCATCTCCATTTGATACTCTGCAGAGATTTTTTCCCACATACTGATTCCAAGAGCAGACAGTGTCTGGCATTGGTTCAGCAGCTCCAGCATGTCAGTCATCCCATCTGCATTCTAGATAGGAAGAAAGAAGATGTGAAGAAGGGCAAAAGGGCTTTCCAAAAAGTGTTCCAATAGGCTCCACCCAACAGCTTCCACTCACATCTCTTGGACACTCTCTCGTTCAGAGTAGTAGAGTATCCTATCTACATACAGTTTCAATAGACATCCTCATTGTGGGAATAAGAGAAAGCAAAGGTATAAGAGGAGACCTCTCACCTGACTGCACCATGCTTCTCCCCACCACACCTCATCTATATCCTCATCTCTCCCAGTCCCCCCAGTGCATCCCCATGCACAGCCAAAATGATCTTTCCAACCCAAAAGAACTGGTGCCATCAGTCTTACCAGCACCTTTACCAGGTGTCTTCCCCATCCTGGATGCCCCTAGGTAAGACTCTTTGGCCTGTGGGGTAAAATTGTTGGCCTGGCCTTAGAGATCCTGGAGAATTGGTATTATCTTCAGAAACTGAAAGTTGTTTCTTTGCTGCAGTGTCCTGGTGGATTTCAGACAAGGATAGTGCTGCTATTCTTGAGGGGGAAGGGCTGATGACAGGGGATTTAAAAAACAAACACATTAGCTCTGGCCAGCCCAGATAATGAATAGAGGAGAAGGTTATCTATCTCACTGATTTATATTGTTACGGTTTCTTCCATAGACCAAAGTGGGAGCGTCTTTACGTCTCCCACCCTCCACATTTGCTGCAGCAAGGGAATCACATTTTTCATGAACCATGGGAATTACTGAACAGCAGTGGTTTTATTTGTTAAGGATTGAACTTGGCCATTTCTTCTACCAGGGGCTGAGTCCTGCTGTTATGCACAACTTCTCATCCAGAGAGACACCATGGAGAATAAATCAGGACCAGAACTTAGTGTGACATCTGCAGTCTGGCAGGGCCCTGGGGCTTGGGGGCTAATGGGGTCTCACAGCAGGGAGGAGCTGCTGCCAGCTGGCAGGGAGGAGAGGTGGGGTTGAGACTTTGAAAAAACGAATGGAAGAATTTTGCCACTTCATAAAACCAACGTCAGTGGGTGAATCATAGACTGTGGAGGACTGAGAGGGCTGGCAAGGTCTTTATGATCCGTGAGCTTGGGGTTCTTAATCTGAGGACTGAAGATAGGTTTTTATGGGGGTCTGTGAACCCATGAAATCGAGTGTGATTTTTTCAGGGCATAGGTGCATTTCCCTGGGGCTATAGTTCATTGCTTTCATCAATTCTCAAAGGTTAAGAACTGGTCTAGTTCAACTCACTCATCATATAGAGGAGAAGGGGTCCTTGGAAGAGAAGGAACCAGTCGAGTTCCCCTAGCAGAACTGGAATTATTAATCAGGAGATCCAGATTCTAAATTGGCCTAGCCAGAGTCTGGCTACATGACCTTGGGCTGGTCACCTTACCTCTCTGAGTGTTTTATTATGCATACAATTAAACAGTTGTAGAGAAGATTAAGTAAAGGACTTAACAGATTTCAACACCTACACACAATGTTAATATGTAATTAACTGCCAATAAATATTCTTTGAGTCACTGTGTACCTTTGAAAATCATTCTTTTTAGCTTTCACTCATTCAGCAAATATTTATTATTTCTTACATACCAGGACACTGGGTGAATAAACAGGCATTGTCCCTGCCTTCACAGAGTTGGAAGTTAAGTAGGAGATATAGTTAAGAAACAGACCATTAAAAAAAAAGAAAAAAGAAAAAGAAAACAGACCATTGCTATTGCTGTAACAGTGAACTACAACATAGTCAATATAACTGTTGCAATACAGTGTGGTGAATGTCCTAATAGGGTCAACACAGAACCTGGGGGGAGCATGGGCTGGGGGCCACCAAGGGTGGGGGAATCAGGAAAGAGAGGGTTGAGAGAGTCGGGGGTGGGAAGAATCAGGAAAGGCTTCCCAGAGGAGGTAGCAATTAAGCTGAGACCTGAGGGAGAAGCAGGAATGGCCACACAGAGAGAGGGCTGGAACATTATTCAGAAAACGGCATATGCAAAGGACCAGAGACAAAAGAAAGCTTTTCTCTCTCTCTCTGTCTCTCTCTCTCTCTCTCTCTCATTTCTTTAGGGAAGTAAAAATAGATCAAACTTGCTGTTTTCAGCTGCTACAGGCAACCAGGAGAAGCCACGCCAAAATCAACAAGCATACCCGGCACATCTGCATCCCCTTCACCTTTCATCGTCTATTTATCTTTCCATTCATTTGTTTAATGTTGGCGCGTTTGTACATGATCATCTTCTCCTCCCTGTTGATCCAAATGACACAGCCTCTCTCTGGCTAGCCTCAAGAACTGTTTCATCGTCCCCTCTGTGGAGATGAGGATGCTGGATGGGTAATTGACTTACATCAGGTAATGCTAGAATTAGAACTGAGGCAGAGAAGTCTGGTGAGCTCATGTTATCAGAGGCAGACAATCACTGTGTGGCTTGCTGGGCTGTCCTAGGCTGGCCAAGCTCCCTGGGTCGCTGTCCTGCCAGGGACAGCCTGAGTGATCACCCCGGAGATGATTAATTCCTGTCTCTCTCAGCTGGCCCCGGATCTGCAGCCAAGTGCTGCTGTCATCTCTTTATTCTTCTGCTCCACCGTTATTGAAAATCAATAAGCCGTCTAAGCCAAATGAAGTTCAGTGACTGGGACCAAGTCCATAAATCAAATAAAAACTAAATTATATTTAAAAAGGGAAATAGAAATAAGAAGGTTGCTTCGAGGGGGAGCTGAGGCCCTGAGCGTCGGTTATTATGGAGGCAGAGAGATGAGCAAGAAGCTGGTACTATCTGGCCAGGGCTCATGGTATTGGGGCTGAAAGTGCCTCAGGGAGCACCCCACCCTTTTCCAGATCAGAAGACTGAGGCCCAGAAAGGAGAATTTCTTCTGTGGTTGCACGGTGAGTGGCAGAGCTGGCTCCAGACCCAGGGCCCATTGATTCTCCCTCTACCAACTGGCATTCAAATTAATGAGAAACAACAGCTGACTTGAAGTGAATTTAAGAGGAAACCAAGAGAGAGGCTTTAAATTTTTATGTTGTCAAATCTATAACTCTTTTCCTTAACAGTTTCTGCCTTTAATGTTATGCTTTAAAGTCCTAAGTGAAGATGTCTGTTTTCAGGCAAGAGTAGGCAGGATAGTTTCCTGGAGTTCACATGGGGCTAGGAATTCTTCATATTCCCATCAGCTTGAGTAGATAGACTGAGGCATTGAATAGAATCTTCAAAAGGGTATTGCCTTAATAGAGGCAAAATTAACCCTAGACTAAAGGCTTCTCTGTAAGTCTCAAAAGGATCCAACTGATATGTACTCCAGAACAAAATCCAGTGGTATTTAAAGGAATATAACAAAATCCAGCAATCAACAACGTAAAATATGTAATGTCCAGCATCTAATAAAAAATTGTCAAGCAGGCAAACAAGTAGGAAAATGTGGCGCAGCACCAGATGGAAAACTAATCAGTAGAAACAAACCAAGAAATGATAGAGAATGGTGGGTTTAGCAAAGAACATTAAAATAGCTATCATGATCCATATGTTTGAGAAGGTAGAGGAAAATGTGGCCACGAAGAGGAAAGAAATGGAAGTTAAAAAAATTTTAGATCCAAATGGAATTTCTAGAAATGGGAAATATAGTATCTGAAATAAAAAAAACACATGGGATGCTATTAATACCAGATTGGACTTTGAAGAAGGAAAACTACAGTTTGAGAAACTATCTAAAACAAAACATATGCTTCCCATACGATCCAGCAATCACACTCTTAGGTATCCACCCAAGAGAAATGAAAACACTCAGATGAAGAATTGAATATTCACGGCTTTGTTCATAATAATAAAGAACTGGAAACAACCCAAATGTCTGTATATGGATGAAGGGATAAACAAAACGTGACATAGCCATACAATGGTATACGTAGCAATACTACGTAGCAATAAAAAGAATGAACTACTCATACTTTCAACAACACAGATAACTCTCAAAAACATGCTGATTACATTTCTATGAAATTCTAGAAAAGGTAAAACTACAGGAATAGAGCAGACCAATGGTTGGCTAGGGTGAGGAATGAGAGGAAGGAATTGACTGCAGAAAGGCAAGAGAGAACTTTTTGGGATAATAGGAATGTTTTCTAGTCTAATTGTGGAGATGATTACATGACTGTATTTATTTGTCAACACTTATTAAACTCTGTGTGTGTGTGTGTGTATGTGTGTGTAGGGGATGATATAGGTGTAGTTATAAAAAGTCAATGGGAGGATCTTCATGGTGATGGAACTGCTCAGTATCTTGATTGTGCTGGTGAATACACCAACCTACACATATGGGATAATTCTGTGTGGAACTAAGTATACACACACATGAGTACAAGTAAAATCTGAATAAGATCAGTGGATGCTATCAATGTCAATATGTAGGCTGTGATATTGTACTGTGGTGTTATAAGTTATCACCATTGGGAGAAACTCGGTAACATTTACGTGGGATCTCTGTAATATTTGTTACAACTACACATTAATCTACAATTATCTCAATAAAATTTTTAATTAAAAACTCATACAAATAGGGACACCTGGGTGACCCAGTGGTTGAGTGTCTGTCTTCAGCTCAGGGCATGATCCTGGGATCCGAGATGCAGTCCTGCATCAGGCTCTCTGCAAGGAGCCTGCTTCTTCCTCTGCCTATGTCTCTGTGTCTGTCTCTGTCTCTCTCTCATGAATAAATAAATAAATCTTTAAAAAAAAACTCATACAACTAAAATTGCTAACTTATTGTATGTAAGTTATTCCTCAATGAAGCTGATTTTTAAAAAGTTCTATATGGTCCTCTAAAATAAAGTTCACATTTCTCTTTATAACCTGCTCTTTCATGAGAGCTTCAACAAGACTTTTTCTTCATTTGCATAGAAAATTGTAAATTAGGAATATTTAGGAGTTTTGTATGTTTTTTTCTAACAGCAAAAATGATTGATGATTGTTCATCCCTAAGCTATTAATAAAGATATTGTCTTGAATAAGAGTCCTAAATGACACTTAGAAAAATATCAATGTCCACTAATATTTTGTCATTTTGTGTTTTCCATTTAGAGCTAGTCTACAAATGCAATTTATTTTGGTCTATGCTATATAAAATGTTTCTGTTTTTCTAAATGATTAGCTGGTAGTCCTGACACCAATTTAGTGTGATCAATTTCCCCCAAATCCCAGCATACATGCTGAAATAGTTACCTTTATCATCTACTAAATTGGCACCTAAATTTGCATCTGTTTGTGGACTCTACTCTCTTTCATTGATTGAGCTGGATGTACCAAATTTCTTTATTAATACCTCCCTGTTTTCTTTATTGTGACTTTGGGATATGGTTTTATTTTTTCTTTTTTTAAGTAGGCTCCATACCCAGTGTGAAAGCCCAATGCAGGGCTTGAACTTATGAACCTGAGATCAAGGCCTGAGCTGAGATCAAGAATGGGACTCTTAACTGACTGAGCCATGGGAGCTGACTTTGGAATATGTTTTAATGCCCAGTAGTGTAAGTCTCCTCATTTACTATTTCTTTTCAAAATGTTCTTGACTATCCTTGCACATTTATGAACTTCAAAATCATTTCCTAAGCTCTCAAGTGTTCTGCTGGATTTTAAGTGGTATCTTATTAAATTTACAAATTCAGGGATACCTGAGTGGCTCAGTGGTTGAGCTTCTGCCTTTGGCTCTGGGTGTGATCCTGGTCCCGGGATGGAGCCCCACATTGGGATCCATGTGGGGAGCCTGCTTCTCCCTCTTCCTGTGTCTCTGCCTCTCTCTGTATTTCATGAATAAATAAAATATTTTTAAAAATTTACAAATTCACTTGGGGAAAGCTGATAATTTACATTACTGAATCTTTCCACCCAGGATCATGATATGTCCAAGGCCACCATATTGCACAACTCCAGAGAGTGCCATTCACACTGGAGTTGTAAAATGTTCAGCCTGAAGCCATAGACAGAGGCTGTAGATATACCTTTCCATTTATTCATTTATTCATTATTTGTCTTTACATGTCTCAGTGAAGCATTAGTCTTTGTCACATAAATTTCTTGTTACATTAATTTCTGGATCATTTATATTTTGCTATTATTGTGAGTGGGCTGTTTTATCCTCTAGATTTTCTCCCATTTTTATTGCTAATGTATTAAAAGTGATTGATTCTTTTTTTTTTGATCACCTTACTGCATATTCTCATTCATTTTACCATAGTAGAATGAATAGTAGAATTTTTAAGTTGATAACTTTAGATTTTCAAGCTAGAAAATTATATAATCTGCAGATATTATCTTTGATTCCTTCTTTGTGCTATTCATACCCTTTGTTTAAGAATCAATCATCTGTCCTCTTTTAAATGAGAGTGGTAATCACAGGCATTCATGTCTTGTTCCTGCCCACAACAGGGATGTGTCTGACATTTCATTCTGGGTGTGATAGCAGCTTTTGGTAGGAAATACTCCTTTCAGTTAAGAAAATATTTTTCTATTCCCAGTTTACTGAGAGTATTCGGAATTTGGAATAGGGGTTGAATTGTGTTCTTTTGTTGCATTTTAAAGATAATCATATGGTATTTCTCATTTGACCTATTACTATAAGGAACCATATCAATAGATTTATATCAAACCATTCTTACCTTCTTGAAATAAACCTAATTTGGCATGGTGTATTATCATTTTAATATGCTTCTGAATCTTATTTGCTATTGCTTTATTTGGGGTTTTAAAAAATCTGTGGGCAAGCATTCTGTATTGTGGCACTCCCAATAGGCTTGGGAATCAGGAATATGCTGGGTTTGTAGAAGGAGTTGGGAAGATTTCCATATTTTTCTTTGGTCTGGAACTGTTTAAACAGCACGGGAATTACTTGTTTCTCAAAGGTTTAGAGAAATTTGTTCATAAAATAGCGTGAGCTCTTAGCCTTATTTGGTAATGGTCCTTAATAATTGTGTTGTTTCCTTCCATAGTTTTTTATTTTCTTTCTTCAGTTGACTTTGCCAACTAATATTTTCTTATAAAATTATCAATTTATCCCAGTTTTAAAGATATTTAGCATAGAGACATACATAATGTCCTCTTATAACTCACTGTAAAATCTCATCAGTATCTGGTTTTGTCACCCTTCTTAATTTTAATGCCACATTTTCTGTTTTCCTTTTTTCATCTTGATTACTTTTTCCTGAAGTATGTATAATTTATTGGGCTTTTGGAAGAAACGCTCTTGGTTTTATTAATCCCTCTATTGGGTTCTTGTTACTGAATGTGTTCAGTTTTATTGTAATCTTTATTGCTTTCTTCTTACTATTTTTCACACGTTTATTTTGCTGCTTTTTTCTAAGTTCTTGAGTTAAATGCTTAGATGACTAATTTTTACTGTTTCTTTTTAAAAATATACAATGAAATTTTCTCTAGACACTGTAATCAACTGTAATTTTTAATATATAATTTAATTTTTCTTACTTTTTATGTGGAATATATTTTTATTTCCAATTTTTTCCTATTTAAAAACTTATTATTAAAGTAAATTCTTTGTAATAGGGACTCCTTCTCACTTTGGCTGAAGCCTCAAAATCTGAGAATAAAACCCCCACGTCCTCAAGTGAGAAGCCAGACCATCTCTACAGGTCTTGATAAGGAAGCATCTGGAAACTAACTAAGTTTTACCACCTTAGCCCAGTATCCACCTCAAGGTTGAGAGTGAAGAGTCTGGGGGAAGACATTTCTCTGAGAAAGTTGGTGGAGGCATTTACCCTTCCCTCACCTGAGGGAGGCTGGGAAGGCTTCCCTCTCCTCTCCATATGTGTGTCCCTTAGAGTCTGGGAGCAGTGGACTTGGAATGACTGACTCCTGGAAAATTCAAAGACCTGAGGCCAAGGCCATCCACCTGAGGGGCAAGAACAAAGAAGACTGCATAAAGAATGAGTCATACTTCTGTCACAGAAAGGATCAAAGATGCATGCATTTTCTCAGGGACCTACTGTGGGTCACATGGGGAGACTGGGCCTGGGGCCATCTTAATAAGGACTTTGCCCCAAAAGTCTCTTTGGAGGGTTGATGGACCAACAAAGATAATGTGGGGGAGATGGACCATAGATAGTCCAGGGTTCAGATTTGGAGTCAGTTGGAATCAGTTGGAGATGTAAGCTAGCAAATAGAGACAAGCTTTATCCTATCCTGGAGATTATAATTGCAGGGTCCCAGGTGGGGAGGTTTCTGTGGCACAAAAGCAGCAAAAGTGCCAGAGAATACCAACATTGACCCTAGAAGCCATAGCCACTTCAGATTGTGTATTTACCCCTGACATTCGCTACCTCTGGGCCCTATCTGAAGGGATCAGGAGCCTTGGGTTAAGAGGCTGAGGGTGGAGGAGGCTGGAGAAGGGGAAATGTGACAGAGATGCTCCGTGCCACCTCCCCTTTCACAGGCTTCCCAGCCCTGTCTGGCCAGAGCAAGGAAAGGGAGAAGCTTTAACTGAAGAGAGAGCACATTTACCTTACTGAGAAAGATGAGACAGTGTTTGTTACTGAAGGTAGAGGTTTTCTTGGCTTGTCTGTTTTATCCAAGGATGACTGGAAGTATTGTGGGACACACCAGAGATTTCATCCAAGGGTTGGAGAAGAAATAACCTAAACAGAACCAATTTGAAGGGATAGCAGGTAGGAGGAATCAACTTCTTTTCTGTTTGTATCCTATTGAATTTGTTCTGTTCAACCAAACAGCTGTGATTTACTAGATTATTACTAATTCCAACTTTCTGGAACTTTTTGGGCTTCTTTCATATCCTTGGTATCCCCCAGTGTGGTAAACATTTCTCTTGGCTGTTCAGTGCCTGAACCCCATTTCTATGTTTGGCACTGAGGATGCCTAACACCTGCTTTCTCAGCCTCTCTTGCTGCTAGGGCCCAGGCTCAGCCAAGTCAGTGCAGCTGGCTTAGATAGGGTCTATTGAGATAAAGAAGTAGGGGCCTTTAAAAATCTACTTCCAGCCATGAAAGGTGGCCACACTGAATTTCCAGGTCTAGTAGGGCCAGCAGCAGTGGCCAAGTCCTATTGTCAACTGTACAAATGGCACATCTGGGATTCATTGGTGGTAGCTGTGGGGACTTCACCAGCCTGGTCTTGTTACTAAAAACCTGGCTTCTGCTTGGCCTTCCCTTTCCTTATCTGTGTTCCAATCTTGATTGAAATTCTTCCTGACAATGTCAGTGGGGGAGAGAGACAACAAATGTGATAAATAAATAAATTACATACTACATTTGAAAGTGGGACATGCTGTAAAGGAAGAAACAAGACAGAGTAAGGAGAGCGAGGAGGTGAAGTGGGTGGTCAGGGACCCACTGAGAAGATATGCTGAGCAAAGACTTGAGGAGGTGAGGGAGTATGCCACATGGGTATTTGGGGACCTGCTGGAGTAAAGGTCCTGGGATGGGAGTGACTGGAGGCTTTGGAGTACAGCAGAGGTGCCAACATGTTGAGAAGTAGGAGGTAAGGTTAGAGAGATAACAGCCAGTTACAGTGACCTTGTGGGTGATTATTAAGACCCCAATTTTGGCTTTGAGTGAAGAATGACAAGCATGGCTGGCTTCGAGGGAAAATGTGCCATGATCTGACTTACATTTTAGGAGGACCACTCAGGGAGTGTGTGGCTGACTGTAGAGAGACCAGGATAGAAGGAAGGAGACTACATTGCAGGTTGTGGTGATGCAAGAGAAGATGGCAACAAGAGAAGATGGCAGCTTGGACCTGGTGGTCTCAATGAAGGTAGAGAGAAAAAAATCAGATCTGGGAAGTAGAGCCAACTGCATCTGCTATGAGGAGTCCAAATGGAATCTGAGGTCTCTGGCCTGAGCCACTAGAAGATGGAGTTGCCATTTACTGAGAGAGGGATATTTGGTAGCACAGTCTGGGGGATGACTGGCACATCCATTTTGGACAACAGAAGTGCAAGACAACTCTTAGATATCCAGGTGGAGATGTTGAGTTGGCCATTGGAAATCCAAGGGAGGGCACTAGAGGGAAATTTTGGGTGTGGATATAAACTTGGGAATTATTAGCAACTAATTATTAGCAATTATTTAGATGGTGTTAAATCTAAAAAGAGACCAAGGAGATCAACTCAGTGTGGATAGTGAAGAAAGGTCTTCACTAAAAGGTACGGATGGGCCCCAGAGCATGGCAGTGGTAATAAATTGGGGGAGAAGAGCCAGAAAAGAAGACAGGGAAGCAGCATCCAGCAGAGGATGAGTGATTTCCCCAAAGCCAAATAAAGAAAGTCTTTCCAAAACGAGAAAACATTCAAGTGCCATTGGTAAGTCATGGGCGATGACAGAGAATTTACCATTAGCTTTCAAGATGTGAAGGTTATTGTTGAGGTCATATTCTCCCCCCAGTACCTAGTATTGTCAGGCTTTTCCCCCTAATCTGGTGGGTGTGAATAATATCTCACTTCGCTTTAATCTCCCCTGAGACTTACAGGGCTGTTTTCTTTGAGATTCTGGGCATGATTTAAGTAGGAAGAGGTATTTGAGTGTGGTTGCTGAAATTGCAACCACCCCCCAAAGCAGCCCTCACTGTTCTTGTGTGACTGTAGGTTTTTCAAGGGTTGGATGTTGGAGGAGGTTTGGAGGGACTTCTTGTTTGTTTTAAGTAACTCTGTTTCCTGAGATGAACCTGTGAAGGTTTTTCTCTTCTTTACTTGTTTTATCATTCATCAAGTGTTCTCTCAGATTTAGGGAGTAAGTTTCTGTCCACGTTAGTCTTTGTGCATTTGTCTTCATTATTGTATAACCAACAATATGGGGGGTGTGGGAAGGGGAAGTACTAACCAAGTGCCATTTTAAATGGAAAATCTCACTTAGAAATATTTCAATTAAAAAAAAAAAAGTCCAGGGACGCCTGGGTAGCTCAGCAGTTGGGCAGCTGCCTTCGGCTCAGGTCGTGATCCCAGGATTTGGGATTAAGTCCCACATCGGGCTCCTGTAAAGAGCCCGCTTCTCCCTCTGCCTATGTCACTGCCTCTCTCTGTGTGTGTCTCTTATGAATAGATGAATAATTTTTTTTTAAAAGTCCAAATCTCCTCTCTTTCCTTGTGTTACACTCCTTGTGTTCCTTGTGTTACACTGCTACTTATTTAACTAGGTAGGAGTTCCTTGTGTTACACTCCTACCTATTTAAATTCCTTGTGTTATACTCCTACCTATTTAAACCTTGAAAGATTTTCAACTTTCATGAATATGATGGTTAGTTTTATGCATCAACATGGCTGGGCCGTGGGCTGCCCAGATATTTGGTCAAACATTATTCTGGGTGTTTCTGAGACAGTGTTTTTGGGTGAGATTAACATTTAAATCACTAGACTGGTCTTTCTCTTTCCACCACCTTGGAGCCTGTAGAGTCCTGTTAGAACATGACTCTTAAAACAACAAACATATCTAGAAGGCTGTGGTCCAAGTCCATTTTTGCTGGCTACAAGTCTCCAGAACCAGACGAAATACATAACTCTTCTTAATATTGAAGGTGTTTATGCTTGAGTTGAAGCTGAATTCTATCTAGATGAGAGATGTGCTTATACACACAAAGCAAAGAACAACACAGTCCTGGTGGCCAACCAAACAAAACTAGAGTAATTTGGGGAAAGGTAACACATGCTCATGGAAACAATGGCACAATTTATGCCAAACTCTAAAACAACCTTCCTGCTGAAGCCATTGACTGTAGAATCCATGTGATGCTTTACCCCTCAAGGATTTGAACTTACTGAAGAATAAATATAAAAGTGTAGGAAAATAAATAAGTAAATCACTAGATTGAGTAAAAGAGATTGCTCTTTCTATGGTAGTGGGCCTCATCCAATCAGTTGAAGTCCTAGATAGAATAAAGGCTGACCCTTCCCTGGGCAAGAGAGAATTCTCTCTACCTGAGGGCTTTTGAGCTGGAATATCAGCTCATCCTGATTCTACAACAGTGAACTGGCTTTGGAATTCAAAATGGGACATTAGCTCTGCAGATTTTAGACTTGCCAGTCTCCATATCCATCCTATTGGTTCTGTTTCTCTGGAGAACCCTGACTTCTACAAAGAAGAAAACAGAAGAGGCCCAAGAAGTTACCAATGCAGGTACCTCCAAGTGGCCTACGTGTCACAGGGCTCCTTGAGGTGCCTGGTGCAGGTGGAGCATCCACCTCAGCCTCTCAGGGCCTCTGTTTTCCTATGTCATCAGTGAGGAGTTGGACTGGATGATCCCTGAGGCCCTTCGGTTCTAATGTTCTGGGGACCCAGGGATGCCAAGTTAGCAAGAAGTGAAGAGAATCAAACCTCACACTATTTTCCATCTCCCAGATGAGCAATGGGCAGCACACCCCAAAAGGGGATATTGGCAAGGATGTAGAGAAATCGGCAGGAGAAAGCTTTCTAAGCAGAAGGAAGAGCACGAACAAGGACAGAGCAGAGGAAGCTACTCCTTGAATCAGGGAAGGCAACATGGTTTGGGGTAATAGGATCACTAGGTGTGTAGACGGAGGGATCTTAATGTGTGAGCTGCCCTTTGTGGTTTCTGAAGCCCTTTCACACCCTCCTCTTAACCATACTGTGAGATCAACATTTTAATGCTTAGTTTACAGGAAAGGAAACTGAGGCTCAGAGGGCAGAATATACTTCTGTAGGATCAGACAGCTGGAAATCAGCAGGGCTGAGATGGAAGCCCAAATCTCTCTGTGCTGGTCCGACACCACGGAGCCTTGGAGGCTGTCTGAGTGTATTTCATCACCTATTTTGCATTATCCTGATGACAAATGAGTGTGTAATTCATTAGATCAGCCATACAGTCATTCTGATTCTACTGTCAAAGTGGGGGAAAAACAAATCCATCATTTCTTGATCTGAGGTGTTTTTATTTTGATTCATCCTCCCGCTCACCCCCTGCGGAGCCTGGGGAGGAAACAGAATCCAAGGGCCTGTGTACATTTGTGCCCACTCCCGCCTGCCTATGCACAAGGTGAAGGAGAGATTATAACTTTATTCTCGCTTGGGGGCAACTGGTTATGTCTGGAAACATTTGAACACCCCATAAAGCTCATTTCTTTTGCAAATGAGTCAGATAACACAGAACACTTCAAAGTGAAATTCCGTCGGGCTTTCCATCTGGCTGGCCTCTGGGGGCGTGCGTTGCACGCCGCCTTTGTTAACCAGGTCCTGGGTGTTAGAATTTTATGCTGGAATACAAATAACTGTGTGGATTCAGGGAACAAAGCCAAGATATGATCTCAACTGCATTTGGAGTGAAATGCCCCATCTCCGGCTAATGCTCTCCATCTTCCACACGAGAGCAAAGAACGTTTTCTTGCTTCCAGCAGTTGTATTCTTTCATGCCCCGCACCTAGGAAGGCAGGGACGGTTGAGTCACGGCGTATCGCCCCGTCTCGGATGGCCCTGTGCTCGGAGATGGGACTCCTGTTGCTGTGGGCCTCACCCCTCTGTGTGTATGCTCCGCAGCCTCCCACGTGCCTCAGGGCATTTCCCCGGGGCATCCCTTGGAGGGACTCGCTCAACCTCCATTCTGCCCCCCTAGTCAGAGAGGTTGGACAGCTCAAGACCACATTTCCCAGACCCTGTTGTGGTGAGAGCTGTGGGTGTGAGGCAGGCGCCATCCTTTCAGTGCACTTGTGTGGGTTTTGGAAGCGGAGTGAGGAAGATCCATTTTCCTACCTGCCGCTTGCTGTTCCCCTCTGGCCAGCAAGCAGGAAACACAGAGTTTCCCTATAGCCATGTGCCCTGCCTATCCTCCTGTTGTCTGGTTTCTAGAATCTTTGCAGCAGCAGCACTAGCAACCGTGGTAGTTTTGGCTTTTTTCTGCAAGCAGAGCCCCAATGGTGTTCCCAGAGACATTTGTAACCCTGGGGGTTCAGTTCTGTGTTGTGTTCTGTGCTGTCCTGAGGGTTCTTCCTGCAGGCCAGCCTGGAGCCTATTCCTGCAACCCTGCCAATGACTGGGGAAGCACCCCTTGTCCCGGGGCAAATCCCTTCCTGCCAACCATGCCTGGAGTGGGCATGTTTCCTACATGGAAGCTGTTTCACATGCCTCTAGCTTGATTTTGATGGGAAACTTGGTTCCCTCCTGAATATTTCTTAAGATTTTTATATGAGGGGTGGGGAATTTACATTTCCTTACTTTAGCCTGCCATTTCTGGTTCCAAACTTCCATAATAGCTTCCACTTGCCCATCTCTGGTTACCTCTTTACTATGTCAGAACCAACAGGTTGTGTGTGTGTGTGTGTGTGTGTGTGTGTTCTGTGTCTGTGTCTATGGGGAGGGAGAGAGAGAGAGAGAGATTGATTTCAAAATCTACAAGGTAAGCTGTCAGGTTGAAGATCCAGGGATGTGTTGTAATTTGAATCTGGAAGTAGTCTGCAGGCAAAGCTCTCCCTTCTCTCAGGGAGGTCAGTCTTTTTCTTAAGATCTTTAACTGACTGGATGAGGCCCACCTATATTATGGAGGGTAATCTGTTCCACTCAAAATCAACTAATTAAATGTTAACCTCATTTACAAAACCCCTTCACAGAAGTATGTTTGATCTAAGTATTGAGGCCCACCCAAGTTGACATGCAAAGTCAACCATCACACCATGTCTTCATCATATTCCAGCACCCTTTGGACAACTCCAGTCCCTGTACCTCATCTCTATCATTCCCCTAAGCACCACTAACACAAAGCCTGAAATGATATCACAGAACAAGAAACAACTTTAAATCACCTGCCAGATGTTACTGGTGCTCCAGTTCATTGACTATCCTGCCACAGAGAGGCTCTTTCAAGCCACCTCTCTCTTTGGCTTCTACACACACTGCCCTGCTGATGGGATCCACTTCTCCCTACTGAGACCTTCCCTCCTCTCCACACTCTTAATAAATTGGAAATTCCTATAGCTGTCTAATATGGAGAAATTTTGTTTCCTTTTGGTCTCAAATTTTTCACTCCAAAAAATGCTCTTGGCTTTACCTTTCACAAGTCAAAAACTTAGTAACATATCCCCTGAGCCAGAGGAATCTACTTAGTAGGACATTTGGTAACAACTTAGTAATACAAAAAAAATGACACCATCTCTGTAATTACCGGTTTCTTTCATAATTCCACCATATTAGGCATGTCTAAGGTCAGAATACCTATGCTTCTCTCTACTACCTACAGCCTTGAGAAGTGGAAAGCAATGGTTTAGATGGTCTGTGCTCACTTTGGCCAAAGCCAACACAGAGATTTATTCTCTTACATTTGTCTTCCCCCACCCCTTCCCCCTTCTGTTTTCTTTCCAAAATCTCTAGAAACCTTTTGTCTAAAATCTTGTTAGGATTTGTTAGGATAAAGCAAAAACACAATATATAGTTCTGATGTCAGATCCTGCTCCAGTTGGTTAGAAATATTCACACTAAGCAATACCTAGCTACCTAGGGCAGATTCCCTGACACACTAGGGGACTTATAAGGTAGCAGCAACATGGAGGCACATGTTCAGGTCCCCTCCACCTTGTCTGACTCATCAGGAGAGGGCCCCTGTGTCAGGCTGAGCTCAGCTCAGATCACTGGGCATCTATCTCTGTCAGGCCCTCTGTTGCTGAAGAGCAGCCCTTTGCTGGGGCTTTTGTGGCCAAATAAGAGGAATGGCATTCTTGCCTCGCTCCCCAGTGCTTCCGGTTCATCTGTAATCTAAGTCCATCCTGAGTCTAAACAAGACAGGATGGCCTCTGCTGCTCCTATTGACCCACTCTTCCTCCTATCCCGCCCCTGGTGCTCTCTGGGATCCAGGGCATGGATAGGCACAGAGAGGTCCTTCCAAGACCCCTCCACAGCACACTGGGTAGGTATTAAGCATGAACAGTGCTAATCCATCTTCTGGAGTCTTCCTGGCCTTTCTCCTCTCTCCCTCTATGTCCCTGGGCTTAGGGAAGTGAGAGTGCTAGAGCCAGCAGAGCTTCACTGCTCATGGTCTGTTCATTTCTACCTGTTCCTCATCTTTTTTTTTTTTTAAACACTTTTAAACTTTTTAAAAACTTTAAACCTTTTTTCAGCAGAGAGGGAGAGAGCTGGCTTTTTTGGAGGGAGAGGGAGGCATTATAAGCTAAACTGACCATCTATGCAGCTCTGCGTCTCCTCATGGAGCTCCACAGATCCATTTCTAGGGAAGGGGTTTTGTGCTCAAAACTGTCTGACCAACTCTTTGCCCTTTCTACCAAGATAAGTGACACCTAGGACCCAGGAAATAAATTCTGATGATTTGTGTGACTGGCTTACAATTTCTCCTTTAAACAGCAAAAGTAGGGGTGGGCCTGGTTTTCCCATTTTAAAGTCCACAGTTAGCTGGGATCCGTCACTGCCCTGGGCTTCAGTGTAAGGAAGTACCTGAGAAGAGGCCAGTCTTCCAGAGGCTGGCACTCTCCTTGGCCTGGTGCTTGATGAGTCTTCTTCCAGCTGTCCCTCTCGCTCACCCCAGTCCACAACTCAACTTGCCCACATGGACAGGCCCAGCCCTTAAAACCTACAGTGGGAGGGGGCTAAGAGGGAGCATTTAAGCAGATCCACTCTTCAAGAGAAGCTTTGTTTCTTCTGGAGGGAGGGCAGACTATGGTCCCGTCTCTGCCCCCAGCCTCCCTACACCTTCCCCATCCCCAAGGTCTGCCAAGAAATGACTGTCCTACCCATAACCACAGCCCCTCCGGTCCCCTACCCTCCCTGCCCACTCCCTTGCTCTTCCTTTCCCTCTCCTCCTACTCCACAGCTTCTCTGTGAGCGCTGTTGCCCAGCTTGGCTGCTGCCTTCCCTAGCTGACAGCATCCACACCATGGCTCACTATGTCCAGAAGCACAAGTCCTAGTCACCTGTGGTTTCTTTGATCTGCTCCACCAATCTGAGGGTTCCTGATGAATCATAGCTGTCCTCTGTGGTTCTACCTCTCCCCAAGTCCTACAGCAGAAAAGTGGATACAGTTAATGGACCATGGGGCTTTTCAGGGGAAACTGACCTGGGACCTCGTTGATCTCCAGGCTTCAGAACCTCAAATGCCAGAGACCAATGTCGAGATGGGGAATCGTACCCCGGAAAGCCATCCTCTGTGTACCACTTAGGCTTCCACGGCTTGTTCTGGAGTCCTCTAACACCTCGTCTCCCTCCTCCCATCAGTGTCTTATGATGGCACCCTGGCCGTGCCCTTCCAGCTCCCGTTCACTGAAGTTGCTTCCTCCTTTGCCATCCTGGGCAGGAGCTTGGATGGCTCACTGCCCCGGCTGGGAGGGAGGGAGTAGTCAAGTGGTCAAGTTGTCGGCAGGATTCGGCTCCAGGAGATGTCCTACTAAGGCTGAGGGCCAGAGTGACAGTGGGTTGTGCCATCAGAGGGGTGAGCATGTAGAGGGCTGCTCCATCCACTTGGCTTGATGCCCTGATGTCCTACACTCACTCTATTTCTTCTTGCAGCTCAGCGCTGTAGTCTTGACAGCTGTCATGGCAGCACATAGACTTATAATTGGGGTTGACTAGCTGACACACCTGGTGGATGTGCACAGGGGAGTCTGACCTCACCCACTTCGTTCAGCACCCTCAACACCGGCACCCTTGGAGTAAGAAGGGACTTGCTCCTGCCCCCAGCACCCTGGGGGTTTCTCTAGGTGTCCTCTCCCTACTGACCCCTTTCCCCCCCAACCATCTGTCTTGCAGTCCACAGGGACTGGCCCATCTCTGGTGTCTGACCTTGCTCAGCCTCTGGCTGTCAAAGCCATAAACGCTGTTAAATGCTCTCAGAGACAGAATATACAATAAGAAGAGGCCTAACCTTCTGGTGCTTTCTCCTTGAGAGGCAGAGTGCTGGGGTGAAAGGGCACAGGTCAAGAGTCCAACAGACCTGGGTTTGAATCCTGGCCACAGCCCTCAGGATGTATGTGGTTACACTCTACTGTCTGGGCCTCAGCCAGCTGATCTCAAAGTAGGTAGCCAACCCCTACATGACAGTTTTGTGGGTATAATGAGAGGGGCTTTAAGGAGGACTCCATTGTACCCGTCCACATCCTGGACCCACAGAAGCACACAGTACTAAGATATAACGAGACAACATACCCGAAAGCCACTTGGCATGCAGCAGGCACTCAGCACTAAATAGGCAGAGAGAGAACCACACTAAGCACCCTGGTCCACCAACCCAGGCCAGAGCTCATTCCTCCGCCTGGCCCTATGTTCCTTGCCAATGTCAGCATTTGCCAAGTAGTAGATGGCAGAAATCACATCAAATGTGTATCAATCCAAGATATGTGGCATGCCTGCCCACTCATGGACAGGCATCAGCTTGGTCTGTTTCTTGGCCCAAGGAGTCTCATTATTCCTTATCTCCTCCTAAATGGCCCAAGATTCTAGGGCTCTGCAGATAACAGTACATTCCCTCTGCTCCATGAACTCTGTGCACCTGTTGGCCCTGCTCTGCCTTGAGGCTTGAAAAGGAAGCCCCAGGGGGGCACATGGCAGGGCCAGGAGAGGAGCAGGTCAGGCCAGACCCAGGGCTGCCACCCTCACTTTGCCTCTGACCAGCTGTGGGACCTGAAGCAAGTCACGGCTCACACCTCAGTTTCCTTTCTGCCGTCAAAAGATTATGGATCTCAAATACCAGTCTATGGGGTATTTGGTCCCCTTACCTCCTGGACACAAATAGGGAAAACTCACCTGGGTCCTCAGAAGTCCTGCTTATATTTATACACCAAACTTATCAAAATATCTTGTGATAGCTCCTCTTGGCATCACCTTTGCTTCACTGTACCTCCATTTGTCACAGTCTCACTTAGCATGCTTGGTCTGGGTTGCCTCACAAACACCTAACGCCCAGGATAGGGAGGTACAGTTGAGCAGAAACCCGTGTGAAAAGACCGAGGAATATGACTCAGCCATAGGTTGTAGGTGCAGTGAGAGTGGTACCGCCCACAGCATTCTCAGAGCTCGGATTTGTAAATCTTGTCTCCTGAGGCCGTCAGTTTGGACATTTATGTGCCCGTGCAGAAGCATCCTTTCCTTTTCCAGCCATACTACAACATGAATTCAGGACTTCCAGCCATCCTACCCTTTGCACAAGAGACAATGTTAAGCTAGGAATACTTTCTAATCAGAAATAACGAAGGCCTGCAGATGCACTGTAATATAATCCACAAAAGGAGCCGTGTGCATTTCTTGGGGCTCCAGCCTTAAAACAACTCTTCTCCAGTTGCTTAGATCCAATCATTTCACTTTCCAACAGCTGTTTTGACATATAAGGAGCGTGCTAGCAGGTCAAAGATAAACTGAATGATTTTTCAGGCACAAAGGACAAAAAAGATCCAAAATGTGGAGGGGGTGATCAGAGGTCACCGGCAGCTGGCCGAATGATCTGGTTCTGGGGCTTGGGGAGGATTGTGGGAAAGAGGGAGACGTCTCTTATAAAGCCTGGCCACTGGAACTTTCTCCAGCCCTGACATTATTATTTTGCTTTTTTATAATCAGCCTGCCAGATGCGGGTTCACAGACTGTGGAAGTGGGAAATGGGCTTAGACTCATTGGGTCCAACTTTCTCATTTTGGAAACTGAAGTTCAGAGAAGAGAGAGACTTGACTTCAAATGTCCAAAGGCTTCTCAACTTCAGAAGGGCTTGACATCAAAAGCCCTTCTAGAACAAACTCCTTGCCCTACATTTCTCACATTGCTAGTAACTTTGTGCTCCCTGCTAAAAGACCATGCTTTCTCTCCACTGCTGGGTCCAGGGTAATTGAAAGACAATGCAGTGACCCTCCACCAACACCCAGCGCCTCTCTCACTACAGCATCCAGCTCTGGCTTTTGATGAGGAAGCTAAGACCCAGAGAGGTGGCGTCATTTGTCCCAATGGCGTAATGAGTATGATAAGTCTCATGAAGGATATCAAAGGGTTGTTTAAAAAAAAAAAAGATTTTATTTATTTGTTCATGAAGGAGGAGTAGGACTTGATCCCAGGACCTTGGGATCATGACCTGAGCCGAAGGCAGACGTTCAACCATTGAGCCACCCAGATGCCCCAAAGGGCTGTTTTTTGGCAACTTTTTCCTTTCTTTCTTCCCTCCTTTTTTCTCTTTCTTTCCTTCTTTCGCTCTCTTTAAAAAAAAAAAAAGTTTAACACATTTCAAAAATATTCATGCTCAAGAATTGCGCAAGACATCTGGACCTTTTAAAAAGTTATTACCATTCCAATAAATAGGATGTATTTAAAATATTTAAAATGAGATTCCATTTTAAGATCAATAATTCATTCAGTTGTCCTTAAGATCATTTCTGTATTGTGATATTTTTAACCAAGGTAAATTTCTAAACTTAGTTGTATTATTTCCATATGGTTCTCCATAATTAAATACACTTGATGCTTTTTAAATCCTTAGTAAATATCACTGAAGATATTTGTCCCTTTTTGTTTTCTAAATGTAGTCCATATCCCGCAAACATCTGGCAGAGACTGTATCTCTGCAGACAAACAAACATCTCTGCAGTTACAGAGGCAAGTAAGGTTTGACTGCCATCTCCAAGAAGCTCACAAGCTAAAGAAGGTATAAACAGGTGCAAAATAGGAGAAACCAGGTATTGCAGGTGCTGAAAAGAGGTCAAGGGATTGCAAACAGAGGCAGGTGAATTCTTCTGGCAGGGAGCAGGAGTGCAGCAGGGAAAGAAGGGGCAGAGATGCCCATGGAGCTTGGCCTGAATCTTAAAACAGGCAGGAGTCAGAAAAGGGCAGCTCAGGCAGCAGGAGCATGTTGGGAGGCCGAGTGGTTTTGAAGAACATGTTGTGTCTGGGAAATAGCATGTGGTTCCTTCATGGGGCTGGAGCATGAGGCATCGAGAGAAACAGGGAAGGGAATGAGGAACAATAAAACCAAGACACTGATGTCACACAACTGAGCCGATGCTTGGTTCCAAAACTCAGACTCCCCAGCCCCAGCTGTTCTGCTTCTTTAGCAAATCCAAAAGTCCCGATCAAGATGCAAGCTGCTCCCCTGTGGTCTGTACCCACAAGGGCCCCCAAGGAGCAGACAGCTAGAGCATTCAGTACTAAGCCTCTCCCTCCACCCCCACCCCCGACCTGGCAGATCCGGCTCCCAGATGATGAGAACAGCCCTCTCAGCGCCCATCTCCTCTCTGGGCTGCAGTGACCGTGTCTGAATGGAATAGGGCCGGACTAGCTTCCCTTCCAACCCTCTGAGCTCTGAGTCTCAGCTCTAGGGTTTGAAAAGCAAGCAAAACAAAAACTTTATGCTCTGTAGACTGAGCAGGTGGCCAGTTTGCCAGCCAGCTGCCCGACCTGGCATCAGTGAGTGGCTTGTCCTGCACTAGTGCTTGGCACCAGTCAAAGGGAGGGTTTGGGAAGAGGCTCTGGCAGACTGGCATGCCTGGCCTCCCAGATGACTTCCCAGCCCAAGTGCCAGTGGGAAGCCAACAGAGGCGGGTGGCTGGGGTGGGCAGCCCAAGAGGCAGAGCAGGTGGCCCTGGCACAGCAGGTTTCAGCAAGTCATGTCTGAGCACTATTCTGGGGGCTGTCGGTCTGCTAGAGCAAAAGAAAGGAACATAGACGTAAATGTGTTCAGTGCACAAAGGGTGGTTGAAGTCTGGGGGCTGCTGCATCAGGCAGGCTCTACAGAAGCCTGGGATGGCTAGATATGGGGCATATGGGTTCTTGACTAATCCCCAAGTCAGGTGGGAGGCCCTGAAGTGTGGACAGGAAAGAGTGGAGGGGAGGGGAGTGGAGGGGAAGGGAGGCAGAAAGTTTACCCACCTGAGGATAAGGAGGATGGTGCATGAAGAAGACAAGCCCTGACACACTGACTCCCTGTGTGACCCCTCCTCCCTGGGCCCCAGTTTCCTTAGCAACATGATGGGGGTAACTGTTACCAGTTCTACCTTAGCCACTGGAGTCTTGGGAGAAGACGGAATCATGAACCAGATAACAGATATGACCAACTCATCCAGCCCTTGACCTCACTGGATCCCAGCCCATGGCCACTCCACAATCTCTATGCAGTAGAATTACAGTGGTGGCAGCATTTGGGAAGAGATGTGTGTGTGGCAGCAGTGACCTATCTTGAAGCCGCATTTCCATACCACTTAGGAAAAATTGTGAAAGTCTTTTAAATTGGGCAGTAAAGATTACTGGTTGTCCTTCTAGTAACCTCTAGATAATTCTTATCTAGTCCTCCTAGGTGATCTTTTCTTTCAGTTTATTTGTTCCTGTCATTGTTTTGAGCTATTTTACAACTTTATAAATTGCAGAAAGCTGATAGCCGTGTGGTGATTCCTACCCATAGAAATGCAAATAAATTTTGTCCATTAGAGTTGCAAATGATTATTGCTTTGTGGATATTGACTACTTTTGTATCTATTTCAACATTCCTGATAGCCTGCTTGGTGGTATTGTGATTCCTCCTTTGAACTGGTTGTAACAGCTTACAGAGTACCTCATTAACTAGTGAGTTAAAGAAAGTATTTGACATATGCTCCTTTTATATCTGTATATGGGAAGCATTGTAGTAGTTTTCTGTTACTATGTAACAAATTGCCCACATCTGTCAGATTCACAGTGTTGGAGGTCAGAAGTCCGCAAGGAGAGTGGCTGAATTCTCTGCCCTGGATCTGCTGGAATCAAGGCATCAGCTAGGCTGCCAACCTTTTTGGAGATTCTGGGGGAAGAATCACTTCAGAGCTCATTCAGATTGTTGGCCAAATTCAACTCTTGGAGGTGGTAAGACTGAGATCCCTGTGTTCTTTCCAGCCATCATTTGGGGACTGCTGTCAGCAACTAGAGACCACTTCCCTAACTGGCAGTTCACAATACAGCGGTTTGCTTTCTTCCAGGCCAGCAGGAACATGTCTCATTGGTTTCTCCCTCTATGCTGGAGAAAATGCTCTGCTTTGCTTTTAGAGGGATGTCCTGATGAAGTCAGGACCACCCAGAATAATCTCCCTTTTGCCATAAAACATAACATAATCACAGGAGTGATATCATATTTGTAGGTGCCACCCACACACTCCAAGGGGAGGGGATTAAATGAGATGAAGGTCATCAAGGGTCATCTTGGAATTCTGGCTATCCCAGATGATTTTACCTAACCAAAAATACTTTAACACACTTTATAAAAACTGAAAGAGCATCAAAGAATGGAAAGGGCTGTTAGAGATTAAGAGGATGCTAAAACTCTCCTCTACAGACCAGCCCTTAGTATTGTCACTGACCTGAGTAAGTAAGTCCTGACCCGCTTTCAGGCCAGCTTGTCAGTAATGTTGAGGTCGGCTCTATGTCTCCCCAACCAGACTAGGAACGCCTCCAAAACCAGAACCCAGTCCTACTCAGGTCTTCCCTAATCAGCAGTCCATAAAGCAAATCCTGGTGAGTGGTTTGGTGTCTGAGTGTGAGAGATTTTCCTCCCTATCTCGATTCCCCCTTTTGCTGGTTTAAAAGCAAGAATACGCACCGACACACAATTGCCTCTTGGGCCTGGGAGTAGGATACAGTGGAGAAAGGGATGCAGAGAGGCTCCAGCAACGATCATAGTGTTGGTCAGTGGGAACCAGGGACCCACCAGGCCCATGAGACCACGTACCCTGAAGGTCAGAAGTGGTTCTGATTCCCACCTGCTGTGAGGGTTCAACTTCAGGGAGGGCAGAGAACAAGGCAGAGTCACTGAGTGTCCTATCTGGTCTATTTTCATGTCCTCCATCCCATCCTTCACTGAAGGAAGCATCAGAAACCCAGAGCTTCACCAGCTTCTCCCCACCACCCCAACCTCAGATAGCTCATTCCATCTTTGCTCTGTGCTCTAGTGGCACATGCTGTTTACTTTGCCTGATGCTTTGTCCTTCTTCCTAACCTCCACAAAGGAACATCTTTTCATTCTTTAACACTCAATTCAAATGTCAGATCTTCTGGGAAACCTTGAAGCATCACAGCAGTAGAAAGAGAATGGTCTTTGAAGTTACTTAGAATTTTGCTTCCAAGCTGTGTGGCCTTGGGAAAGTTACATAAGTGTTCTGAACCTCATTTTATCTGTAAAATGAATACAATGCAATATTTGATGATAAAGCCCATCTTAGTGACTGATCACAGAATAATAACAGGAATAGCAATGGTGTGTTACATGCTTGCCATGTGCTAGACATAATGCTAAGTGCTTTATATGCATTTTTCATTTAATCTCACAACAGCTCAGGAAAGGAAGTTCTACGATTCTATTTTGCAGATAAGGAAACTAAGGTTCAGAGAGGCTGACCCTGGCCCCAGAGCTCAGGCTCTTAATCATTATGCCATATTGCCTCCTAGAAGGTACTCATTCCCTTTCCACTCTCTGATCCTCACCATATCCATAACTGGGCTATCAAAATTGCTTACTCCTTCCTCTGTCCTCATAGCTTTTGTATATACAGGGCCTCCTTAGTCCTATGGAAGAGACAGTATTAGTTTTTTCCATGTTTTTCTGTCTCCTTCAGCCCCTAGCTTTGAGTCTGGCACAGAGCAGACACAGACTACTACCTGCTATTCAAGTGAATTAATGAATCATTTTGAGTCTTTTTAGGAAGTGACCAGGGTCTAATTTATATAATAAAATGTTGTGAATCACACATAAATAAAAAAGAGAGAAGACTGCCCCTTCCACTCCATTCCCCTTCTCTCATGCTATCTCAGCTGCAGCAATAGGCCCTGCAGGGACCTAGCAGCAGACAGATAAAAACATCAAGGCCCATTCCAGCTTCACACCAGACCCTGGAATTTAATTTAACTCATACAGACATCGGTGTTGACACTGTTGGGGGCTCCCAGAGCAGCCTCACAGAACAGCTGGTAACAGCTGCGATGGGTTTGCCTTCACACCTCTGATTAAATCGCAAGGGAATCCCATGAAGGCAGGGCCCTGGAAACCATTTTACAGAAAGATGTTCATAGACTCCCAGGACCTCCGTTTTGGAAGGAGCTGCCAAGATTACTTAGTGACCTCTTTGTTTTTAAAATCGCCAAACTGAGGCCAGGGGATTTCCCCCAGAGTTGCATGGCTTTCCCAAGTTTTGATGAAGCAGAATTAAGAATATAAGCCATAGTCTTTTATACCTTGAGGTCTTCAGTCCTTCACTTAAGGTTCTTCTTTCTGCTCTCTTCCTTATGTGTCCAGCAATTAGTGTATGCTGCCACCAGCTAGGGGTAGACACAAGGTCATTAATGTGGTCAAAGTGGTTCATCAGGCACATGGCTCGCATGGAATCCAGATTATCATTTGCACTCCCTATTTTATTATTTTTATATTAAATTCTAGCCTTTTGTATTAAACTGTGACTATTTTAATATTAAACTATGACTCTCATATTAAACTCTGATTCTGAAAGCAGATAATTCAGTGACAAAAACAAGCTTTTAAAATGAAACAGATAGAACACATTTCTTGTGATCTATTTAATAATTTTCTATTACCAGCTGAATTGAACCCTGACCTTATTCCACATATTGACTGAGATTACACTTTTCTAATACACCATGCATTTTGGTTTGCAGGCCAACTTACCTTGGAGCTTTTCCCTCAACCTCAATCTTGGAATTAAATTTTCCATGCCTGCTTATTTTATAGCAAAAGGAACTCTGTCAATTCAATAAAAATTTAAAATGTGTTTATTTATTGAGTACTTATCATAGCCAAGGCTGAGGGGTGAGTGATTTCTTTCTTTTTTTTTTACAGATTTTATTTATTTATGCATGAGAGACACAGAGAGAGAGGCAGAGACACAAGCAGAGGGAGAGGCAGGCTCCCTGCAGGGAATCCGACATGGGACTTGATTCCGGGACTCCAGGACCATGCCCTGGCCTGAAGGCAGGCACTAAACCACTGAGCCATCCAGAGATCCCCGGGTGAGTGATTTCTAAAGTAGGGATCTACCAATATGAGTAAGAGGTAGCCTCTGTCTTTGAAGAACTCATGATTAACTAGAGAGTAAAATCATTAACAGATCATTAAAAACAAAGTGGTAAAATGAAAATAAGGCCAGAAATCATGACAGAAAACATTTAGCTACATAAATATTTAAAATTTCTGTAAGGCAAATGACACTATAAATAAAACAAAAGTACAAATGACAAATTGAGGAAAAACATGTTCAACATTTATGGCATACTAAAGGTTAATAGTGTTAATATATAAAGAACTTTCTACTACTCAATAAAAAAAAAAAGAAAATCAACAGAATAGTAAATGTGCAGAAGACTTGAATTAGAAAGTCACTTAAAAAGAAATAGGAAAACACAGTACATAAACTAACGAAATAATATAGATTAAAACAGCAAAAATATTTTTTCAACTCTCAGATTGGCAGAGCACTTTTAAAAATGGGTAATGCTTGATGTTAGTGCAATGGTAGGGAAATGCATTCCCAGTTGGGAAGGGGGTGAATTGAGAGAACATTTTAAAGGCAATTTGGCAGAATCCATCAAAGATTAAAATGTGATTATCTATTGACCCAGACATTCCATTTCTAGAAATTTATTCTGCAGATTTCCTCACTCAAATGCACAAAGATACACACCCAAGGTGATCCGCTTCGGCTGCTTGTACAAGTGATAAATTTGAAACATTTTCTATGTCCATTAGGATATTTGTTAAATGAAATAATACATAGTCACATAATGCAATATTATGCACATGTTAAAAAAAGAATTAATATGAAAAGACATCAAGATATATTAAATTAAAGAAGCAAGAAACTAGACAATTAATAGATTCATAATTGACAAAAATCTAAAATATATATATACCTGTAGATATATATGCATTTAAAAGGTCTGACAGGATGTGTAGTATATTATTAGAATGACTGCCTTTAAGGAACTGGATTCTTTTTTTTTTTTAAGATTTAATTTATTGATTTAAGAAAGAGCATGAGAGAGAGAGAGAGAGAGAGAAAGTGAGAGAACACATCAGCAGTGGGGAGGGCCTGACGAAGAGGGAAAACCATACTCCCCGCCGAGCAGGGAGCCCATTCTCAGGACCCTGAGATCATGACCTGAGCTGAAGGCAGATGCTTAACCAACTGAGCTACCAGGTGCCCCTAGGAACTGGATTCTTGAATGACTTTTAAGATCTACTTCTTTTTGTTGGGATTATTTGTTATCAGAAAAACTAACAAAAATGAAAGGAATATGGTTCCTCCTCTCCTGTAAGCTTCTTCCCGATGCCACTTGGCTTGCCATGTTGATTTGCCACGCAAAGGCCTGTGGACATTCGACTGTGGGCCACTTGAAGACTCGTGGTTTTCTAGCTTGTGTAATGAGTTGGTTATGATAGCCTCAGAAAGAAGAGGAGTACAGGAAGAAGAGTATATCTGTGGAGGAGATGGGGATGAGGAATGTGGCTTTGGTATGCTGGGTGTGAGCTGCAAGGAATCCTGATGGGAATGGTCAGCAGTCAGTCAAAGTCTGGTGAAGAGCTCTTGGAAGTCCTTGCTTGTAGGTGATTACAATGGCCAAACTAGGTGGATGACATTGAGAGAGGTTATAGAGTGAGAGAAGATGGGGACAGTTCAGAGCCATACTGGCCATCTTTCTATCCCTTCAATTCACCAGACTTGTCTCTGTAATTTGAGAATTTCCATATTTCTTATTAATTGTCCCTCTTATTATTATTATTATTTAAAGATTTTATTTATTTATTCATGAGAGACACACACACACACACAGAGGCAGAGACACAAGCAGAGGGAGAAGCAGGCTCCATGCAGGGAGCCCGATGTGGGACTCGATCCTGGATCTCCAGGATCACGACCTGGGCTGAAGGCTGTGCTAAACGGCTGAGCCACCCGGGCTGCCCTGTCCCTTTTATTATTATGTAATGACCATCTTTATCCCTAAAACTACTTTTGACACTATTGTGTATTTTATCCAAATATCTATACCACTTTGATTTTGGTCCATATTTGCCCAGAATACATAGTATATGGCTTTTTATAAGAATTTTGATCTGAGGGCAGCCCCAGTGGCGCAGCGGTTTAACGCCGCCTGCAGCCCAGGGCGTGATCCTGGAGACCCGGGATCGAGTCCCGCATCGGGCTCCCTGCATGGTGCCTGCTTCTCCCTCTGCCTGTGTCTCTGCCTCTCTCTCTCTAGCTGTGTCTCTATGAATAAATAAATAAAATCTTTAAAAAAAAAAAGAATTTTGATCTGAGAAATATTATTCTTTCATCAGAAGCTTTGGTCTATTTACAGATATGGTTACTATTAATTTTCTTAAATTCATTTCTACTATCTTATTTAATGCTTTAGATTTACCATGCTTCTCCCCCCTCTTTGGCCTTCTGTCAGTGTGCTTGAATCTTTTATTACGCATTTCCTCTCCAGTCTTCAAAAGATGATACATACTATTTCTTCTTTTATTGGTTGCTCTTGACTTTTTAATATGCATACTGGACAATATCAAGTTAATCACTATCTGTACCTTTTTTTTTTTTTAAAGATTTTATTTATTTATTTGACAGAGAGAGGCACAAGCAGGGGGAGCAGCAGGCAGAAGGAGAGGAAGAAGTAGGCTCCCCACTGGGCAAGTAGCCTGATGCAGGGCTTGATGTGGAATCATGAACTGAGCTGAAGGCAGACACCTAACCACGTAACTGGCTGAGCCTCCCAAGTGCTCCTGTACCTTCTTCCCAAATAATGCAAAGACCTTGGATTTCATCATAGCACTCATGTCTTATTGTTGCACAGCATTTTAGTCCTACATTATTTTCATATCTTCCAGATTATTAGTAGTATTTTATACAGTCACTGAACATTTACATTTAACCCCTGAAAGGGTCTGTTGGTGGTAAACCTTTTCAGTATTGGTCTGAAAATGATTTTATTTCAACCAGTATTTGAAACAATCCTATGGTCATGCCCATTCTCCAATCTTTCGCTCTAAAGTCTAGCACTGAGTTAGGTATGTGGGCCAGGCTTTCTTAGCTCATCCGCCCCATGTTCTCTGTTTCCCTCCATACTGTGACCATTCTCATGGTCACATGAGAATGGTCACATTACAGAGGGTTGCACATGAAACACTGCTTGAGTGGTGAGTGGTACCACTGCTGCCCAACCAAGTAGATGAACCAGATTATCTTGCCAAGCATCAGGGTCCTCATCTTTAGAACAGGGGAAAGTAAAGCCTATGGCTCAGAGAGACTGAAACTCAGGTGAACTAATGGATGTAAAGGAGATTTGTAAACTGTAAAGAGCCATGCAGACGTGCAGGCATGTAAGTATGTTACTTGATGTCCTTCAGTATGAAATCAGGCAATAAAGTCCTTCTGTGATTTAGTTCCAGGAAAAAGCTTTCCCTGCCAGAAGAGTGATCCATGTGGTCCCTGCTCTCAGCAATGAAAGGTGATAACTTTAGTAGCTAGTGTTCTTTTATTGCAAGTGATGGAAACCCAAGTGGAAACACTTTAAGTCAAAAGGGGGATTTATTGGATCATGTAACCAGGAGAGACAGGGGGAGGCTTGTCTCAGGGATGGCTGGACCTGGGGATCCATCAATCAATTGACACCTCTTCCAGTCTCCTCCCCAGTCTCTCTGCACGTTGGCTTTGTCCTCCCCATCTGCACCTGCTTTCTCCACGTGCTGGGGAGTAGCACTTCAAACCTTCAGACTCCCTTCAGCTCAGTAACCATAGAAGAAATAGAATATTCCCCTCCAGCTTCAAACTAAATCATCCTGGGGCAAAGCTCAGACTGGTCAGCTTGACCTAAATTTTCTAGCCAGGAGAATAATATTTGATGTGTGACAGAGCTCAATCCATTTCTTTCTCCCAATATCTATTCTCCCCTTGTGCTGGAACCTCCATTTTTGAGCTGGGCATATTGCTGCCCCAGTTAATATATTTCCCTGTCTCCTTTGCAATTAGATATGCCATGTGTCCAACTTCTGATCAATGAGATATAAGAAGAAGTGTCCTGAGGTATTTCTGGAAGCTTTTAAAAGGGAGAGGTGTCATTTTCTCCTCTCTTTCTCTTTTTTAGAAGATTTTATTTATTTGAGAAAGAGACATGGAGAGCACAAGGAGAGAGAGGAGCAGAGGGAGAGGGACAAGCAGACTTCCTACTGAGTAGGGAACCCAGCTTGGGGCTTGATCCCAACCCTGAGAACATGACCCGAGCTGCAATCAGACGCTTAACTGACTGAGCCACCAGGTGCCCCTCTTTTCTCCTTTCTATTGCTTGGAATGTGGATGTGATGGCTAGAGCTCCAGCAACCATTCTACATCATGAAGAATGGAATAGAAAATACATGTGACAGAGGAGCAAGAAAGAAAGAGCCTGGGTCCTTGATCCCATGTCTCTGCCCTACCAGTCTTCAGCTGTCTTCTCTTTACATTTTTTTGTGAGAGAAAATTATCCTTCTGCCTTTTTAAGCCACCAGTTTGGTGCCTTTGTTCTTTGCAACCAAATTTAATCCTAAATATACATAACTCAGGTTGGAGGGAGAGCATTGATTAACAGAAGGGGCTGGGAAGAAAACATCTCAGGAAACAGGAAACAATAGCTGTTAGAGTAGCCCAGTGTTTCCCTTTCTGCCTTTACCTTTAGAAGCCTCTCAGCAGCCTGGAGGTGTCCACACTCCATGCTCCCTTTTATCTCCTTCTGTGACGTCCTCTTTTTCCATGGCTTGGTTAATGTCAGTTCTTACAAAAGTAGGCAGAGTGTAACATGAAAACCACCTTTCCAGTACTGTGCTCCATAGAACACTCATCCTCTGAGGTGCTCTGGAAGGGAAAATGAATCTATGGTCAGGAAATTTGGGGAATGCTACCAACTACTTGCCTCTCGGAGATTCATAAAGCACATTAGTTTAAGGCTCTGAGAAGTCTTCTAGTTAAAGAATCTAATCAATTTTCTTTGACTCAGCTTTCCCCCCCAAACTTATTTTTACCAGAGACACCTCCTTTTCCGTAATATAGCACCTATTAACATGGCAGAAGGAAAGATGCTTCGGGAAATGTTTGATTAGCTAAGCAATAACAAAAATAGCAGCTGTGACCTTGGAAACTGCCTAGTTGAACAGGTGTTTTGGCAGCATCATTCCTGTTGACCCAAAAAGTCACCTGCCAGCCATGAGGACTTACTCTGGTGCTGGTTGTACTTGGATCCTGATGTCCTAGCAGTGGCCAAGGTGGGGCCGTGGCCTCCCTCATTCTAAACCCAACGTTCTGGTGCCTACAAAAATACTCCCATTTCCTTCATCTGCTTGTCGGATGCTCCCACAAGTTCAGACCTGCTTTCAACACAGACCAACAGCAGGACAAGAATTAAAGCAAGAGACATCCACGTAAAACAGATGCTCTCTATAGTCTTGGCCAGATTGAAGCCAGAGCTCTCTGTGGTCTCTTACCTCCTCCAACTGTCTGAGAAATGTGAGCCCCGCTCTTGGATCATGTCTGTCCCTGTTGACGAGGCTCTGCAGAAGCAGATCCCCATGACGTTTGGTGTATATATCCTGCACACTGTTGGGAAGTAGGGTCTAGTTTGGTTTTCTCTGGTCTGGGAGCACGACTTTAGATTGCTGGCTGGCAGACAGGGGCTGCCAAGGAGAGAGACTGAGGACAAAGCAAAGGAAAGAAATCCCCAGGCCCGTCTGTGGGGAGAATCCCTCTTCCTTCTGTCACAAAGACAGGCAGCAGCAGGCACTACCTGCTGTTCCTTCAAGTGGAAACCTCTCTCTCTTTCCATCCTCCAAATACCTAGATCTTTTGAGGTCCATCCCAGATACAGAACAGACTAGCTTTAGAACCAATAGGTGGGAACTCTGAGAGCTGCCCTTTGTTTCCCATTTGGCCTTGAGAAAGTCCCTTTGACTCTCTAGAGCACAGAGAATATGGGTCATTGGGGAGATACTATGAGTGAGAGAACCATATGGAAATGCCCAGCAGAATGTTGAGCACACTCTGGGTGAAATAAAGTAAATGTGTGTGTGTGTGTGTGTGTGTGTATTTATATGTCTCCTCTTCCTGGCTTCCAGCTTTTTCAGATTCTGCCAGAGTAAACTTTCCTACCCCAAGTCCTTAAATAGGACTTGACTTATCAAGAAGTGGGATTTTCCCACCCATTCTACTTTGGGTACAAGTACTTTGGATATCTGAAGCTGAACATATAAAGGGAGTCATAACAGACACTTTTAGACTTAATCTTTATTGGTTTGAGAAGTTAATTCTTGGAGGTGATCTTCATGAATGATGCTTTCAGGAGAGTTCAGATTTTTTGTTGTTCTGTTTGGTGTTTTTCCACGAATGTGCTTCCACCCTGATTCTGTGAAAGATTATTCCTGACCAAGTGCAATTCATTCTACCTTCAGTATGGGGATTTCCAGAACAAAACTGGTATTGAGTCCCAAACTGTGATGACTTCATATATCAGGGAGAGAGAGAGAGAGAGAGAGAGAGAAAGAAACCCAGACAATGAGTAGGGAGGGTTGAGAAGAGAAAGGGGCAGATTGGTTTTCAGATCTGTCCTGAACCTCTCAATTTTATTCATAGAAATCAGAGCCAGCCTTGGTTGAAAAGCAGCAGTTAATGTAACTGTAGGCTCTGTCTGAGGATTCTTTACTTTCCTGGGCAGAGCAGCAGCTCACACTGGAGGAGGGAGATAAAGCCCTGTTTGTACACACGGAATTGCTTTCTCTCCCTTCTTGGTAATAAAAACCAGAAACTACCATAGGAGTAGGCTTCAGCAGTCCCATTGCATGAGATGCTCACTGTTCTCCCTTTTCTCCTGTGGATTCCTCCTCCCCAGCATAGCACAGCCCTATTTCTCAAATGCACTGGGACCAGGGGCCCCTGGATTCAACCCTTTGAGATTTTCTTCCTTCCAGAAAGTGAAGTCCACCTCGAGGACTGTCCACCCCCTCCCCCACTGAAGGGAGGGCCTCAGCCCATTCCTCATCAGGAGGCCCATGGAATGAGGCTTCCCAGGCTTAAGTATAACTGGGCCCCTGACTCATCCACATCTGCTCATTCACCAGCCCCAGTACAGGTCAGGACATCTAGGTCCTGGTCACAGACCCCAGACAGGCCCAGATATTCAGAGGTCATTTAATGGGCCAAGTAAACGCTCTGAGAAGTCCTGTAGTGAAGTAATAGGTTCAACTTTAACTTAGTGCTTTCCATGCTTAACTAACCCTGCACCACTTTTGTCATGGAACACTCATTATCTCATTGAGTAGCATTCCACAGAATGCTGGAAAACGGTGCCATGGAGCCATTCACAGCTACGTCCGGCTTCCCTGGAGGATAGAGATAGTGTCCGATTCAGCTTTGGGTAGACAAACCTCGGCACAGGACATAGAAGATAGTGTTTTCAGAATGAATACCTGACTGATACAGTGAAATCATACCATGTTTAGCCCAGGCTGAACCTAAGAATCATAACTGTGTGCCAAACACTTTTCCAGGGTAGTTAAGCCTGTGGCCAATGCATAAGACCAGATCTTTTTTTTTTTTTTTTTTTTTCAATATTTACACCAGTTACAAACTGGCAGGCATTGAACCAGATCTGTCTAACATAAGTGTTTTGTTTGGCCCAGTTCAGGGGTTTATTTTCTTCAATGGCTTTAGGTAGGGTCTGAGCTCTGCAGCATGGCTAGGTTCTGCTTCTTCTGATCCCACCCAGCCTCTTCCTCATTCACATCCCTGCTTAGCTCCTGGAGGCTTTGAGTTTACCACCCAGGGTTTCAATCTCGCTGGGAAGTTGCTTTTTCAATCTGACCATGAGCATCATGAATTTATTTTGAAATGGATTTGCCCACATGAGAGATCATGCAGATCTTGAAACCATAAACCGTTTGTGATGAAATATCTATGCAGCTCAACATAGCACACGGGCCCTCGGATGCTTGAGGGGACTGCCTGACCTACACTGCTGATGATGTGAGGACAGTCTTGTCCCTGTGCCCAGCTTCCCACAGGGGTGATCCCCACCCTCGTCACTGGGAGAGCTTGTGGAAGCCCGTAGTGCTGGGTCCACCTCCAGGGCTTTCTGGGTCAGTGGGTCAGCCACAGGGCCAAGCATCTGCATTCCTAATGACTTCCCAAGCGATGCTGCACCTCCTGGCCCGGGACCACACTTTGAGATCTGCTGCTCCACAGTTTACAAAACTCTTTCCCAATTGTTATCTTATTAGACCCCAACAACCAACTTATGACATGAACAAGGCAGGAATCACTACTCACAGGTCACAAATGAGGAAAGGGGGACCAATGACCAACGTCGCACAGCTTGACGTGCATTGGGGTCTTCCGATGACACATCAAGCTGCCCACAGGCAAGAATGTGGTTGGAAGAGGCCGCGACTCACCATTCTGCTTTGGGACAAGGGGATTGGACTGGTGAACGTTTTAGAAACTTAACTCTGCCTCTGAAGCAGGAGCTCACAGCTTCTCTCGGTCCCTCTCAGCTCTAGGACTCTACACTTGGCCCTACGTGGGCAAGAAGTGAGGGAGCCAAAGGGAGCCCAGCAATACCCTCCCCACCACCAACTGGTCTGGTCCCTTAACAGCCCCAGGCAAAGCAAGAGAGGAGCAGAGATGCCCCACCCACTGGAGTCAAGACGCCCCTTGCTGAATTTTCTGCGTAGCAACCAAGTGGAGTGAGAGACAGGCACAGACCGCAGCTTTGGGGCGGAAAGATGGGAGGGGGGGTGCACGGACCATATGGAGCAAGAGTGACAGAATTTGGCAGTGTAGGCTCTGCAGATGGGCCTGCTTATGTCCACACACAATCTGAGGCCAAAGACTGAATCATCTCTCTAGCAATTTCTTGTTTCCAAACACGTCTTTTGAAGAACGTGGGGGTGCTCCGTGCAGATATCAGAAACGCTAGCTGGGACAGGATATACAGGTTAACGGAAAAGAAAAGTTGCTTTCACTGGGGGAAGGACAGGGTGTAAAACGTCCGCTTGAATGGAGTGGAAGTCGCTGGTTAGTGAGAAGGGAACCTGGTGGTTTGGGTAGCACTCGAGGAGTTCATAGCAAGTGTTTTACATGTTTTCTTGTGTGATCCTCACAACGCCCATTTTATGAGAGGAAAGACTGAGAAGAGAGAGGGCAAGGATTTGTCCAGGTCTCCCGGCTGGTGAGGAGAGAGTCGCTGGGGGAGGCAGGAAAGCAAAATAGGGCATCCACGCATCCACAGACACCTGCCCAAGGCTGGGATTCTGCTCTCAATCTCCTACGTGGTCCTGTGCCGCCCCCCCCCCACCGTGTGGTCTTCCAGTAAGTTCCTGGGGCCCCACGAGGGCTCCCCAGGGTCCATACTCAGAATTAAGTCTGGGTTGCCCTGCCTGGCATTAGAGGTCCTGCAAGGCCAGGCTCCAGCCTCATGGCCAGCCCTCCCTCACGTGCCCCAGGCTTGGGTGCAGTCAGGCAACTCAGCATCTGCCCTGAACATGCTCAGGGCTGCCCAGCCTCCAGTGTTGGCTTTGGAGTCTTCCAGTCACAGCTCCCAGTGGCTTTTCTACTTTATTCTAATTTGTACCCATGTCTTTTTCTCTCCTCATTGGAATGTCTACTCTTCTGGGATTATGATCTCCCTCTCCTCGGCTCTCATTCCTGCACCCTGTCGAACATCCTTTACACAAGTGCACCACCTTATGGTTTGCAGAGTGCTGTCCCCCCTGCAAGGTGACAAAGGGGGCAGTTATTAGCCCCAGTCCTGTCTGAGGCCAGAGAAAGGAAGGGACCAGCTCACAGTCTCACATCTAGATGGCGAAGCCACAGCGACAGCTCAAGTTCCCAGACTCCAGATCCCACTGCACCCCAGTTTGGGGAAGATATTTTTGTTCATCAGCACAGAGGTTGTCCCCACATGCCTCAGGTTGCCCTTGGGGGAAAAGGGGACTGCATTAGTTTCCTTTTGCTGCCATAACAAATTACCACCCACTTAGTGGCTTGAATAGTGCAAATGTATGGTTATCATACGGTTCTGTGGGATAGAAGTTTGACACAGGTCTCTCTGGGCTAAAGTCAAGGTATGATCAGGGCTGTGCTCCTTTACTGGAGGCTCTAGGGCACAATCCATTTCTTGCCCTTTCCAGCTTCAAGAGGCCACCTGTGTTCCTTGGTTTATGACCGCTTACTACATTTTCGACACCTGCAAAGAAGGGCGGTCAAGTTCTTCCCATATCGTGTCTTTCTGTTTCTCTGACCTCTCTCCTATCCTCCCACTTTCACTCTTTTTTTCCCCAAAGATTTTACTTATTTATTCATGAGAAAGAGGCAGAGACCTAGAGAGAGGGAGAAGCAGTCTCCCTGTGGAGAGCCCAATGCAGGGCTCAATCCCAGGACCCCGGGACCACGACTTGAGCTGAAGGCAGACACTCAACCACTGAGCCACCCAGGTGCCCTCCCACTTCCACTGTTAAGGACCCTTGTGATTACGTTAGGCCTACTTAGGTAATCCAGGATCCTCACCCTCCTTAGATCAGTAGTTTTTCAACCTGAGTTGCCATGTAACCTAACATATTCACAGGCTCCAGAGATTAGGACACAGACATGGGGTGTGTGTGTGTGTTATTTTGCCTATTCCAGGGATAAAAAGAAGAATCCTGCCCCTGGAGCCCCTCAGCCAGTCACAATAGGTGTGTTAGCCTGGACCAGATGTGCCAGGGTTCAGCAGCCTCTGTCTGGGGACACAGTCACACAGGACCTTGGAGAGCTCATGGATGGGTGCCATGCCTTCTGACAGTGGAGCTTTTGCAACCTGAAGCAAGCTCCCTAGTGCAAAGCTGCCCAGGAAAACCAAAGCTGCCCTGTTCAAAGGCATTTGGTGCTTTCTTACCTTATTCATTTCTTCCCCTACCTCTCATCCAATCTTAGGACATAGCACCATCTCCAGCCAAACCCCTACTATCACTTCCCACCACCCCACCACCTCATATCCAGCAGTCTTGCCTGTTTATCATGACAGTTGAATTACACAGAATAAACTCCAAACTGCTTATTAAGGCTTCTAAGATACTATTCACATAAAAAAAAAAGATACTATTCACTCTGGCCTTAAGTTACCATTCCATTGTTCACTGAGCTCCAAGAAGCCTGGCCTCCTTTCCATCACCTGAACATACTATGCCTTCCTGCCTCAGGGCCTTGGCACATGCTATTTCTTCTTCCTGTGACTCTATTTTTCTACTCTTCCTGGCTGATTCCTAGCTATCCTTTAGATCGCAGCTGTTTTCAGAAAAGTCTTCTCTTGGGCAGCCCTGGTGGCTCAGTGGTTTAGTGCCTGCTTTCGGCCCAGGGTGTGATCCTGGAGACCCGGGATCGAGTCCTACATCGGGCTCCCTGCATGGAGCCTGCTTCTCCCTCTGCCTGTGTCTTTGCCCCCCGCCCCCGCCCCCCGTGTCTGTCATGAATAAGTAAATAAAATCTTAAAAAAAAAGAAAAGTCTTCTCTTATACCTCTCACCTAGTTCAATTAGGCCTCTCCTATCATTGCTCTCAGAACTGGACTCTTCTTTTGCATCTATGTCATTATCTCTGTCATTGTACAGAACAGAATGCATTCAAGCTCTGACAAGGCAAGAAGGTCATCCTTTGGACTAAAATCTCCAGGATTAAAGTGTGCTAAACTCTGCAATTTCATCCTCTCTTTTCAAGGAACAGTAATGAGTTCAGCCTTAGAACCTCAGCTCTGGCAGGCTAATTTTTTTCATGGGCTTTGAGGTCGGTCAGACCCACTTTCTGCTCCCACTCCTTCATCAACTGGCGGTGTGATCCTGAGCAAGTAAGTCACTGTCTCCCTGGACCAATGGCTCTGGTTTGCCCAGCAGGCTATGGCGCAGGAGGGTATAGAGAGCCCCTCACCTGTAAGCCGTGAGAAGGCCAAAGGCTACCCAGTCAGAATCCAATACCCAGTAGAGATATGAGAAAAGGTGTCAGTGAGGCAATGTGTACATTGTCCCCAGGACTCCCTCCTCTCCTTTATCTCCCATTAGCACCCTGCATCCTCAGGATGCTAATCCTCCCAGCAACCCCATTTTACAGATAAGGAAACTGAGGACAACGTGGTTAACTGACTTACACAGGGTCACCTGGCATGTCAGTTAAGAAGCTGAGACAAGAAGCATGTTCTCTTTAACCCTTCACTGAGATAATCATTATTCACAAAAATGCATTCCGTGCACACAGCGTTTTACAGTCTGCAGAGCTCTTTCCCATCTGCCATTGTCTCTGATCTCTGCAACAGTCCCTTGGCTTGAGTATCAATTCAGCCCATTTATTCAGATGAGAATATTGAGATTGAGGGCAAGGAACTGACCAACTTAAATCAGTGCATGCATGAGTTCTCTGCTGCTGCGAACACATTTGTCAGCTTAAAGCAGTACACAGTATTATCTCACAGTTTCCTGGGGCAGGGATCCAGGTACGACTTAGCTCTATCTTCTGCTTCGTCGTCTCTCATGAGGCTATAATCAAGGTGTCAGCCCAGAATCTGTGGTCTCATCTGAGGCCCACCTGGGGAAGAAAGGTCTTCTTCCAAACTCATTTATGTGGTTGTTGGCAAGATACAATTCTGTGCTGTTGTACTGAGGACTTAATTTCTTCACTGACTGTGGACAGAAGACCACCTTCAGTTCCTTGTCATGGGGGCCTCTTCATTATGGCAGCTTGCTTTTTCAAAGCATGCAGAAAGGCAATAGGGTCTGCTAGCAAGAAGGAAGTCATGATCTTGTACCCTAAACATGGAAGTGACAATCCGCATATTTGCTGCATTCTATCCATCAGAAAAAGTCACTCGGTCACTCCAGACTCCCACCCTAGGGGAGGGAATTACACAAAGACATGACTATTAGCAGGTGGAGAGTATTGGAGGCTGTCTTAGAAGTCTGCTTACCACAGCAGGGAGCTGGGCTGTTCTGAGTTGGCCTTTCTTCCTGGATCTGGAAGTGTGCTGGCACAGTGGACGGAGGTGGCACGTGGTGATCTTCCCTTGTCAGCACTCTAGGGAGATTCTCAGAGCCACACAGAGCCAGGGCCAGACTTCCCCATCCCAGGAAGAGAGCCGGCCCCATTTTAATTACATTGTTGCCCCCAGGGGAAGCCTGTGCTCTTCTCTGGATAGTTTTGCTTCTCCTTTACTGCCATTTCTGTCTTTAAATCAAAGCTGCTCTCTGTTCAAGGGCTCCCAGCCCCAGGCACATTGAGGATTTATGAGTGGGTGATCCAAAAATGTAACATAAAGGAGTCAGGACCCAGACAGTAATGTAAACTGAGAGGTCCTGGGGAGGCGGGTGGGTGGCTGGGACCCAGTGACCTCTCGGGCCCGGCAACCATCACAGCCTCTGCTTTATGAAACTCTTCCATCATCCTTCTCCCTGCCTCCCCCCACTGCCCCTTGCCACTGCCTGCACTACAGTCTCTCACCCCCAGCTGGCACCCAGGTCCCCTGTATCTGCCTCAATCTGCCTTTCTAGAACCGCTTCCACTGCCCTCCCATCTCCCACCTCAAATCCTCTGGGTACCAGTCCATGCAGATAGACTCCAATCTATCTTCATGCCTTTGTTTAAAGCTCCGTCCTCTCCTGCAATTGTTCTTTACCCCACGCCCCTGGGATGAAGCCACCTTGAGGACTCCTTCCCTCACCTGTCACTCTCTGTCCCTTGCTCACGGCACTGAGCACTGTGGGCCTTAGCATTGGAGTCCATTATGTCCACACCAGCCTCCCTGCTTAGACTGAGACTTCCTTAAGGGCAGGGGCTGGGGCTAGGGCTGGGACCCACCCTGGTCCTACCACTATCTGGCACATGAGAGGGGCTCTGTCAACATTCGAATGCTGGAAAAGTCAATGTCAGCATCATCTTTCAGTGGAAAGACAAGTAGTGTTCTCCTTTCACGTATCCCATGGGGGGTCTGTGGCTGACCTCCCACCTGCTCCTTCTCTCTTCCTCAAGTCTTCCACCTGTCTGGCTATAGCACACCAGCCCTGCTTCACACTGCAGACTCCACGTGCCTGTCCTAGCTTCCACATGCATTTGAGAGATCACGGGGGGGAGCTGAAGGCAATAAAGTCTTTCCCAGGGCAGAGCCACCTTCCCAGACCCATATGTGGGGCCCCAGACATCCCTAGGGACACAGACATTTGTGCTCAGAAGATGCCACCCCACGCCCTCCTGTTCTCCATTTAACTCAATTAACCTCTGCAAGGGAGTCATCCCTGACTGCTGTTTCTTCCTTGACCTTCCTCCAGTCAGTCCCACGTTCTGTAAGGTCTGCCTTCTGTTGAAAGTGATCTTCACGTGCACACCTTTCTCTCCACCCCAACTGCCGCCCTCCTCTGTCCAGGCCACCCAGGATCCCCTCATTGCTCTCCCTGCCTCCACCTCACCCAACTTATCTATCCTTCACTCAGGTGACCAGAGCCATCATTCTTGTCAAGTCACTCCCTTGCTCACAAGCTTTCAGTGGCTCCCCATTGCCTGAGCAATGGCCCTCACCTCTCCAGCATTCAGGTACTTCACAATCCAATTGCCCAGGTGGCTTCTCTGGCCCCATTTCCCGGCACACTCCCCCTCAAGGGCCTGCATCCTAGACCACCTCCTGCTGGTGCTTCCCATATCCATTTTTTTTAAAATTTTTATTTATTTATGACAGTTACACACAGAGAGAGAGAGGCAAAGACACAGGCAGAGGGAGAAGCAGGCTCCATGCACCGGGAGCCCGACGTGGGATTCGATCCTGGGTCTCCAGGATTGTGCCCTGGGCCAAAGGCAGGCGCCAAACCGCTGCGCCACCCAGGGATCCCCCCATATCCATTTGGAATGCTCTTCCCCTTCATCTCTGCCCATCTAAACCCACTGTCCTTCCAGGACAGCCTAAAGGCTGCTTCTTCCATGAAGCCTTCTCTGACCACCTTTCAGAAGGCAGTGAACTCTCAGGTCTCTGAGCTCCCAAAGCTCCCCTTTGCAGTAAAGGTATAAAAGCATCCCTGTCTTGCCCCCTCCCCAGTCATGAGCTCCTTGGGGGTAAGGACCGGCCTCATTCCCCTCTCTTCCAAACCCTTGCTACTACCTCCTCTGTAAAGACAAAGACAAAGGCATCCCTTGGAGGAGGGGAGCTGTCTTGAAATCTCTTGGAGGCTCCTGACAGCTCAGTCCCGGAGAAGAAAGCTGCCCAGAAGGCAGCACTCCCAGGGAGGGGTTCTCACCAGAAGGCCCAGTGCTGGGTCCGAGCCAGGAAGTGTTTGCCGGAGCCCAGGGGTGTGTGGATGGGAAGGGGGGGCTTGGCAGCACAAAGGGTGGTTTATGATCTGCTCTTGTTCTAGCTCCCTGATGCTTTTGTTCAGAATCCCCAGGGTGCTTCTCACCAGGCAACGGAGTGGGGGTGGGGACAGTTCAGAGTGAGGCCTAGGCCTGTGAGGAGTCAGCTTCCCCCCTTCAAAGGGAGGAAAAAAGGGAAGAGCCTAGAGGAAGCCCTTTTGTTAAAGTGTATCGCCTGGGTGGGTGGCAGGTTCTGATTCCTGTTCCTTCCATTCTGCTCCATCTCTCTGTCCTGAGTCTTTGGCCTCTCCTTCTTGGGCTGGCTCCTTCTCCTCAAACAGCTGGCAGGATGGTGTTTCCTTCCCTGGGGAAGAAGACAGAGGAGGATGGAGCAAAATGGGGAGGAGGATTTCATGGAGTAGGGACTCCTGGCTGTGGGCCAGGAGGCATGAAGCTCCTAGGAAGAAGAGCTGGAATGGGGCAGGGAGATGTCCAGGTTAGTGGATATGTGAATGGAGCCCAGGTTAGTGCCCAGCTGACTCCCTTTCAGGTCTCTTTCCAGCTGAAATTGCTCTCATTTGAGGGGGTTCTCTGGGTCTGACACCATCCCCCTCTCAGCACATTCCCCTTAAGAGAGACACTTTGCTGAGCTCAAGACCAGAGCTTCTGGTACAGCTGCACAGTTATTGTAATAGGTGTTGTCAGGAGGTAGTGAGCGGCTGGTCAGAGAAGGTATGCAAGCCGAAGCTGGTGGGTACATGGTGGGCAAGGCCTAGAAGGGACTCAGGTATCTGATACAGTAGTAGGGAAAATGGAATGACTTTTAAGTTTCCTTCCTACATCCTGCCTCTAAAGACTGTTATCAAAATATCCCTAATTAGAGCTAGTAATAAAGATAAAACGCACAGGCATTGGAGAGTGCTAGACTTACATCCATACCACGGAATACTGCTCAGCAATAAAGAAGAATGAGCGTATCCCAAGCAATAAAAAAGAATGAGCATGTCCAAGGAATTACACTGAGTGGAGGGCAATGGGATGGGGAGTCAATTCCAAAAGATTACATATTATATGATTCCATCTATATAATATATTGAAATACATATTGAAATAACAAAATTTTAGAAATGGAGGACAGATGAGTTGTTGCTGATGGGGCCAAGGGTGCTGGAACAGAGGTGAGTGTAGTTGTAAAAGGATATATATTAGTTTCCTATTGCTGCTGTTCATAAATTGCCAGAAATGTAGTGGCCTAAAACAATGCAGGTTTATTCTCCTGTGGTTCTGGAGACCAGAAATCCAAAATCAGCTTCAGTGGGCTAACATCACTGCTGTGACAGAGCTATATTCCTTCTGGAGGCTCTAGAGGACACTGTGTTCCTCACCTTCTCTCAGGCTTCAGGAGGCTGCCTGTGTGCTTTGACACATGAGCCCTTCCTAGCATCACTCTAAACTCTCATGTCTATCAGTGTATTTTCTGCTTCTTCCTTTGACCTTCTTCCCTCTGTCTTACAAGAACTCTTGTGACCACATTTAGGGCCCACCTGGATAATCCAAGATCATCGCCCCATCTTGAGATCCTTCATCATGCCTGCAAAGTCCCTTTTGCCATAGAAGGTAACATTCACAGTTTCCAGGGATAAGGTGCAGGTATCTCTGCGGCAGAGGGGTGGAGATGGAATTATTTAGCCAACCTCAGAGGGCAACACAAGGGATCCTTGTGGTGTTGGACCTAACGTAACACACGCAACACAATTGAGTACAAGTGAAAGCCAGTGAAGTCTGAGTAAGATTGGCAGGTTGCATCAATGTCAATATGCTGGTTGCACTGTAGTTTTGCAAACAGGGTAAAGTGCACAAGACCTCCTTTTGCATTGTTTCTTACAACTTCATGTTAATCTACAATTACTTCTATACACATTTCAATTAATTAAAAAGTGCTTGGGGCACCTAGGTGGCTCAGTCAGTTGAGCGTCCGACTCTTGGTTTGGGCTCAGGTCATGATCTCAGGGTCCTTAGATTGAGCCCCACATTGGGCTCTGCCCTCAGTGGGGAGTTTGCTTGAGATTCTCCCCCTCCTTCTGCCTCTCTCCCCACAACATAAATAAATCTTCTTTTTTAAGTGCTAGACTGACGGTAGGGCACACCGTGGATGCTTGACAGCCCTGTGTTATGAAGTGAGCCCACCCTCTTGGCTGTAGGTAACTGAGCTAGGAGGAGCATCGGACCCATGCTGAGATCATTACAGGCACCCCTCAATTCTTTGGGACAATTTAGAACACCAGAGAGACCTGGGACCTTCCTCTGGATGGCCGCCCTTGTAACATTTGAACAGTGTACTTTGGGTGTCATGTTGTACCACGTACACAGAGGAGCAGGGGATGTGCATCTGCAGGCTGAGAAGATCAGATCCTCTGCAGAGAGAAGCAGACAAGAGGTGGAGAAACAGGGCACCCTGGGTTCCTATTAGCTCTCCACTTCTTGTTTCTAGTCCTTTTGGAGCATCACTTGATCTAGCCCTCGGATTTTATGTGATTCCTGTGTCTTTACTCAGAATCCTCTCCCTGCCCCCATGCCCCCATCCTTCAGTTAGCCAAAGAGGATTTCTATTATTTACAATTAGGAAGGCCTAACTATAAAAAATGGAACATGCCAGCACTCAGCTCCATGGCCTGCCCTGCCCGTCCCCATCCAGGTGCTACAGGGAGGTCCGGGTGCCCTTGCTTCAGGGTCTAGGGCAGGGGACACAGAGCATCCTTTTTTATCTTGGATTTAAACCACGCTCCTGTCTCTCACGCTCTCTGGGCAGATCTAGTGCAGAAGTACAACGAAGGACCGGGCCTGCCCACAGAACCCTGTCATCTTCCTCAACACACACACACACACACACACACACACACACACACACACACACCATGCACGCAGCAGGCACTTGATGAACGTTCATAAGGTTAGGCAGAGACCATCCTGAGAATCCTCAGTCTTGTGGCAGAGGACAGTTTGAGGAGAGTGGGCGAGCCCAAGCACTGTCGCATCTTTGAGAAAAGGAGAAGAGCCCAAGTCAGCTCCCCCAGGCAACCAGGAAACAATTTGCAAGATGGAATTCAACAAGCAATGCCAACAAGATCATAATGACCATATTTATGGGAGAATGTGGAGGCCCAAGCGTGGGTTTTCATTATCGTGTGTACAAATGTGATCGTATCCGTGCAGCCAGCCTCCTGCTCCAGGCGGCAGCTGTTGGCTGGTGCATGGTAATTTGATGTAAATTGCCCCCAAATATGGTAATTCTCTCCTCTGCCAGGGGAGTTTGAAGTCACAAACCTGGAGATGTTGGCAGCAGATGTTTTCTTACTTCTCTGCAGGCTGCTGGTATTGTGGAAGAGGGCGGGCAGACTTGGAGACAATGCTGACCTTCACTAGCCCCTGTGAGCATCCATGCTGTGTGACCTGGAACGGGGTACTTCACCTCTCTGAGCTCCACTGCCTCACCAGTAAAATAGGCATAGGTCTGCCAGGGTTGCTTTGAGGATTAGAGAAGATATCCTCAGAACCCTTAGTACAGTGCTTTTGTTAATATTTTTTTTGCATCTCAAAGGTGCCATTTGTGGGGGCTGGGCAGTCAGTGCCCAGAGTTATTTCCCAGTCCCCAGTAGTGAGCTCCTCCAGGCGGGAAACAAGAACAACGTTATTAAAATAAACGTGAAAGTGCTGCGGGGAAATCTGACGGGGACAGACTAGGGGTTAATGTCTTTACAACCTAAGAGCTCATGAGAAATTCTAAGAAAAATATCAATACCCCAATATGTAAATGAGTAAAGGGTACACACACAGACCCTTCCCTCCAGAGACAGACAAAAAGCAACTGAAACCAAGGAAAGATGTCTTTTCCTCATTTTTCTTTTTTTAAAAATATCAGTTGTAAAAGGCATCAAGTTAAAACAAGATGGCTTAATTTCATAAAATAGGAAAAATATTAAAAAAAAAGGATACCTAATCCAGGTGAGGTTTCTAGCAAAAACGCAACACTAGCTGTTGAGGTGGCAACCTGCACTGGCATGGACGTTTTATAAAGTAATCTAACCACGTGTGCCAAAAATCAAATCAAGACAAATGATTCAGGAATCTCGCTAATGTGTATTTCTCCTGAGGAAATCATTCAATAGAAGGGAAAAGCCAAATGAACAAAGATGCTGTGAAAAAATGTTAACAAGCAGGATACATCCCTTAATGGTAGATGGTGAATCAAGCCATAATGCTTCCACATGAAATACTCTGAAATGCCTAAAAGGGTAGTTATGTTTTGAAGAGTGGGCATACCATATGGAATAATGTTTATGGTATATTTTTAATTTTAAAAAAGAGAACAAAAGGCTATTTACAGTATGATTGAAACTATATGCACATGTGCCTGTGTGAGGCGGGGCCTGCGTTCATGCAAAGGAGGAGCCGTTGAGAGAAGTGAGGTGTTCATACAGAGGGAGACTACCCTGTAGCATGAGATTTCTGAATCTCTGTCACAAAGGTCATCCCAGACTAGTGGCAGCTGCTGCTGGGCTTTTGTGGACTTGAAAAGCAGGCATGGGGTGTGAGGGGAAACTCTTTCCTGGGGCTGCTGACAGCTCAGATCTGGGAAGATTTTTCTGTGGTCAAAACCTTCTAACAGTGACATGGGCTGGCTCCTGAGGTAGTGAGCTCCCAGGGGTGGGAGGTGTGTAAACAAAGGCAGGAGTAGAACCAATTGTGGGAGGGCAGCTGGATGAGATGTCACCTAGGATGGTTAAATGATCCTAATCATACTTCGCCCACTCTTACCAGCATATCTGGCTAAATATCCCCAAAAGAAAAACAGAGCAAACCCATTTGTTCATGGAACACAGGGAAAGAAATGGGGAGAGAAAGCAGGAGGAGGAGGGAGGGAGGGAATGAGCAAGGGAGAAAAGGAAGGAAGGAAGGAAGGAAGGAAGGAAGGAAGGAAGGAAGGAAGGAAGGAAGGAAGGAAGGAAGAAGAAGGAAAGAGAAGCAAGGATTGCCACATGCTAAGCAGGGATCTAATCCCTTTGTAAACACTGTCAGAAACTTGTCTTCCTAATTGAAAAGCCCATGCGGCTGCTTAATCCAGTCCATGTTAATGAGACCAAAACACATTACAGCAGATATCGACTCCAGTCATTGTAGCGCCAAGGCTGAGGATGCCAGGGGGAATATATTGACAGAGTGAGGCTGGGGTCAATCTTGGCCTCCATGGACGTCATCCTGCTGCTCCCTTACCCAAAGCATCCCAGGCTGAGACTCTGAGACTCGACGGACAACAGGGGCTGCAGGATTTTCATGCGGGCAAGTACCACTCCATTACCTGGATAATTGTCCCTCTTAAATGGAAGAAAGTGGCCTTAAAAAGAAAGGCCTCTGTAAAAACATGCACTCAAGTATAGCAAAGTACAAATCTGTTCATAGGACTCATTTTTTCCCTCTCACCTGTTTAATGATTTCAGAGAAATCGTTACCAAGCCGAAGATTGGCCATTTGAGAGGCTCAGGGGTAAAGCTGTGTTCAACCACTTCTTGCCTCCTGCTTATGATGTTTAACCCCTCCTCTAAAAGGTTAATGCTCTTACCTTCAGCCTTGCTCTTAGCAAGAGGTCTTTCCTCATATTTCTAATTAATGAGTGAGGCATCAAAGTGCTGTGGCCATGGACCTAGACCTTGGAGTCAAACAGTCCTTGTGCTGGCCTGGCCATCCCTCACTTGGGTCTCGGGACCAATGTGCATTGCTAGCTGAGGCCTAGCAAGTTTCCCTGCTCCAAGTTCACTCTCCCCAAACCACACAGGCCATCAGAATGTTCTTTCTAATTTATAGATCTGATCCTGCCTTATTCCTGCTTAAAGACCTTATGTGCTTCCCATCACCTCCTGGATAAAGCCTGAAATCAGTCATTCGTTCATCATTTTCCTGGCAGCAGCTCCTGTACCACACCCCTGATCATCACCACCCCAGATTTCCATTACTGTCACACACCCTAAGCTCTAGCCATTGACCTGCTCAGAGAGGTGATGTGACCCATAGGCTGAGCTCGAACCGTAGTCCTGAGGCTGATGTGCTTCACATTTGGCAGAGCATCTGGTTTGAGCAATTTGAAAAAATAGAATACTAGTCCTGTTGCAGTACCTACCCATTCTCAGTTTAGAAGCCTGTAAAGTATTTCATTTAACCCTCACCAGACTCCTCTTCTACAGGTGATGAGTGGGAGACCCAGCTGAAGTGGCTCAGAAGCTGGAGGCAAAGCTGGAACCCAGGAGAGGAACCAACTACCCTGAGCATGTCTTGCCAACTGCACCAACAATAGTCCCCAAGATCCCAGGTATTATTTCTCCCCTCTTACATAAAAGGAAGCTGAGGCACAGGGGTGTCAAGGAACCTGTCTATATCACAGAGCTACCGAGTGGTGGGGCTGGAGAGACTCAAGTCCATCTGGCACAATATCTAATTCTCTCTCTCCCACACCCCCACTGCCTTTCCGAGGCGGCCATGAAGAAGCCAAGTGGAAGTTACCCTCTGACCTTGGCAGTCATTCATCGTCAGTCCCAGGAACTGGGTCTTCTGGATCATTATCTGGAATGTGATAGGAGGTGGGCATTTAACCAGACAACAGCTGTCATGTGAATCAAGTGACTCAATTGTCCTTGAGAAATGTGTGTCCTCTGGGAGTGACTCTCAGCCCTTTCTGTCTTCTGATCTGAAGTGATGAATGGGAAATCCCTGTCCACCCCTGAGCCTGGTGGCAAAGAGATGAGCTGTAAACCCTGGAGCCACCAGCAAATTCTTGCTCTAGTGGAGTCAAGGGTTTGCCGAAAGCAGAAGACTACAGCCTCCGGGTTGTGTTTCTCAGACCACTTGGAAATCCCAGGAAGACAGGTCAAGGGGGCCCCCTCACTTATTTACTCATTCATTCATTCATTCATTCATTCCACAAACATTCCTTGAGCCGCCACACCCACTGGTAGGTTGGTGCAGGGCACTCCCCTGTGGGTGAACTGGTGAGCCGTGGTGGTCCTCACCTTTGGGGGGGTCAAGCTAGTGGGGAGATGGACCAGAAAACAAAAGGAGGAGGCTTTCCACTCCAGCTCCCAGATGGGCCTTTACCACAGGAAGGAGGGGAGGCCCCGAGGGGGCCCCTCCACTGCTTTCAAAGGAGAGATTTGCACAATTTTGCATGTGAGCCAGAGACCTCACAATGGCACTTTTTCAGGAGGCTGAAGGGGTTGAAATTTCTGTTTTCCCCAAGGCAAGCTGTAAGAGCGGTCCTTTGACAAGGTAGTAAAACATCTGTGTTTACAAGACAGATAAGGAGAAATCTGGCAGCTGTGGGCCTCTGAGGCTGCCTTATGAAGGTGTTGCCTCAGAAGATACAGTCTGAGGTAGAGACATCCAAAGGCAGGCAGCCTGAGCCTGGCCCAGAGCTGTGGGTGTGGGTGTCTTCCTTAAGGCATCCCATCTCTGCAGGGCAGGCAGACCCTGGCACCAGACCTGGTCCGGACTTGCCCACTGAGTGGTTGTTTGGTGGATGGATTTCATCTCATCTCTGCCCTTGTCCATCCAACCATCAGCTCACCTACAGATCAGAACATTTCTTAATCCTTCTGCTCCCCATCTCTTAGATATTATTACATCCCTCATCCTCATGGTCAAGACCACTCACTACAATCCCCTGTGCCAACCTCATCTCTCCCCCTCGGGCACTCGCACTTTCCATGCTGAACCCAGATCAAAGCTCTTATTCCTGAACACATGCCTTCTTTCCTCCAGGCCTTTTCCAAGGTGCCCCCTCTGGCTGGCATGCCCTTGCTGCCTGTCCTTTGTTTCCTCTTCCTTCCTGCTGGAGGAGAAGCTGGGCATCCCCTCTTAGAGCATTCTCCACTTCCCTGGGTATTGAGGAAGTCCTGGAGGCAGCGTGTTTGAGTGTTTCTTCTGCATATCCCTGGTCAAAGTAAAATGAACAAGAGGTGTTGGGGAAAAGTACCAGGCAACATGCTACCAGTTAAGTAACTACCGAGAATGCAGGTAGGTGTCTTGCTCTTCCCCAGGCACAGCCCCTGCATCAACCCTCTGACCAGGGTGAATGCGAAAATAAATGCAAATGACCCCTTTGTTAATGTCAAGCTCCTCTCTTCCCTGGAAGGCTTACTTGGTCAAATTTCAACTCCATGGTTCTGACATTGGGGCCCTTAGGTGACACTCTCACACTCTCAGAGCCTCGTCTATAAAATGGGATGGATGAGCCCATCCATTCATGGATGTGGACGTGTTTTGTAGACTGTGAAGTAAATTAAGCCCGGTAGAAGTTCCCAGATACCTGGTGGCAAATGAGTTCTCTTCCCCTGGACAAAAGCTGTCACCTGTATAGCCTTCCCCAGTGTGTCTTCTCACCCCACCAGGCCTTACTCATATTCGTTGGGTGTCATCTTACTGCGGGAATGGTGGCTGAACTCTTCCCACAGTCGGGAGGTCCACAGAGCTGCTGGAGGCAGGATCTAACACCCTCAGGAGACATGGATGACCCCAGCTGAGAACAGGAAGGGCCTGTAGGGTCAAGACAGGGCAGAGCCAGGGGGGTCCCGGGCCAGGGGCTCTAGAAGCAGGGAAGGGAAGCTAGAGAGAGATGCCCATCTCCAGTCCCCTGGGTGGTGGTCTGTGACACAAATGAAAGGGGGAATAGAGGGGAAGGGCTCAGGGCCTCTGGGATCCAGGCCTAATTTTGCTGCAGGTTCACTGTGTGCTTTTGGGAAAGTGCCTTCCCATCTCTAGGCCTCAGTTTCCTCACTTATAAAATAAGAAGTAGGTCATCTTGAGTCCCCTCTAGTCCTGAAATTTTGAGGGTCAAAAAAAAAATCTCTCCTCATTAGCAGTCTGCTCCTGCACAAACCTGTGATATGAAGAAACCAAAGCAGGTTGTTCTATATTCATTTGGAAGTGAATTCCCTGAAGCAATCTCTTCTCCTCCAAATGCTGTTTTTGCCTTTCCAGAGCTCCACATCAGAGCCATAAGTTCCAGGTATTGCTGCATTTGATGCAATTTCTCATTAGGCTAGAGCAATCTCTTCTCCCAGACCACAGCCAAATGGAGCCATCTGCAACATGAAATGGAAAATAAAGCAGCAGGAATACTGCTGTGTGTGAATGGAGAGGGGGTCAGGGGACCCCTCGACCCTGGGAGGTAGAGATGACATTGGAACACCGGGTCTTGACCATAGTTAGGTCAGAGGGAGGGACAGTCTATGTCCCATGACATGGAGCAACAGCCTAACAGGAGTTAGGTATCATTTCTCCCATTTTTCGAGGTAAGGAAAGCAAAGCTCAGAGAGATAAGGTCACCTGCCCAAGGTCACACAGCCAGTAGCCGAATCAAGCCTCAAAGTGTAGTCTGTCTGGCTTTCCACTGTGCCACACGACCTCCCCCTGACATGTGTCTGTTTATAAGCACATCTCTGTTCGTGGAGTGTCCCTGCAAGGACAAGAGCTGGATGGAACTCAGCTCTTACCACGGGGCTCACAGACACAGAAAAAAAAAAAATGCTCTGTAAATGTTGGTGGAATTGAATGTAACTGAATTTCTACCAGAGAGCCCATCTGACACTTGAAATTGATGGACAGGTGATCCCCTGTTAGGGCTGTGGTGTGTATCATCTCTGCCGTGGCTCTAGGGAAGTCAGGCAGACAAAGTGTTCCAGTCCCAGCAGGGGGCACAAGGTCATACTCTTAGAGGGAATTAATAATATCCAAGGAATTCCTCTGGAACAGTAGGGGGGAATAAAGACTCTTCAAAGAAGGTCTAATAGCGAATTTTCTGGATTTTCCAGCTAATTTGAAGGTATCTACTTGGAACATTTTCTTGTCAGAAAAGATTTTAAAATACATTCATTCAGTGTGACATGATAATTGGGCCTGGCTGCCTGATGAATGCCTTTTATCTATTCCTGAGCTATTGTTCACTGGGATCGCACTGATGGGCTGGAACGGGCACTTTGTTAAATGCACAAATCAAGCTACTTGCAAAGATTCTGGCCGAGGGAATCAGAAAGATTAGGGGTCTCAGAAAGATAGCACTGGGGACTTGCAATGGTAAGGTGTCCGAAGAGGAAGGACCTGCAGAGATCAGAGAAGCCAGTTTCTTCACTGTGCACCTAGGGAGGCTGAGGCTAAGGGATGGGCTGGACCTGCCAGTATCATACAACAAGGGGACAGCAGAAGAGGACTTGGCCTGGGTGTCCTGACCTGGAAGCTGAGTCTGTCTCCCCCACCTACAAGGCTTCTGTGGAAAGAGACACAGAGATGGACAGTGTATGTCTGTGCAAAGCCATTCACGCCTCCGCTTGATCCTCTGCCCATTGCCCAGAGAGCATTCACCTGTTTTGTGCCAGGGCTTGGCTGCCAGAGTGGTGTGCATTTCTGACAGCTGACTTCTCTGAGCTATACAACGTTGTTAGCAAATCAGCTCCTTTTATAGGCTTTCCCCCCCTTTCTCCTTCTTTTATCTTTTCCTTTATTTTAATGCCTTTGTTTTATGGAAGGCAAATTTCCAGGCCTGGCCATCTGATAATCATTTGCAAAGGCTCCATGCTTCTTTATTGCTCTGAGAAGGAAGGACTTGTTTGGACTTATTTACCTTAACATGATATTTTGGTTTATCCTGATTTTTCTATTGAAATTTCTCTAGTATTTTTTTAACCAGTGTCTGTTTTAGGGTGTCTCGGTGTAAAAACTGATTGTTATCTGAACTGCCTTTCATTAACATTTAACGAATAAAACAGTTCCATTGGGATCGTGAAGTTGGCATTTTCACTGTTTTCCTTAGAAAACATCACAACGGTAATCATCCCTCTGGGGACTTAATTTTCCACAAAAGTAAGATAACAAAGGCCCAGACTAGGTGTGCATGTATGTGCATATGTGTTGGTATTTAAATGTGTGTGCCTGTCTGTGATCATGCTTACGTCTGTGTGTCTGAATATGTATTTATGATGCTGTATACATGACTGTGTGTCGTCTGCCAATATAAAATTGGCTACATGGATGTCCAGATTGATCCTGTGTGTGTGTGTGTGTGTGTGTGTGTGTATGCATAGAAGAATCCGTATGATTCTGAATATATGTGGTCACGTACATTGTGTGTCTCTGTGTTTTATGGCCATGTAACTGTGTTCATGAGTATATATTTTCATGCACATGTGCTGGTGTATATATACACATCTATCCCTCTGTGTGAGTGAGTGCTATGTGTGTGATGATTTGTGGGTTTATATGTGTCCATTGGTGTGACTGTAGGGACATGTGTGGGGATGTCTTTGTCCATGTTTCTCTACTAGAGTGTTTGCAGGAGAGGATGCCCAAATTTGTGTTCAGAGTCTTCTATATACATGTACACAGTACCCTCTAGTGGACATCAAAAGAAAGCACCCCAAAGCTCCCTCAAAGAAAGCAGAATCTGGATCATCTCCAATTCCAGATTGGTCCTATGACGACAGACAGGGCAAAGTTTCCAGGATGGACTTTGAGAGAGCAGGAGAGGTCAGGCATCTACCCAGCCAGGAACTCTGTTCAGGGGCCACCCCCTAGGCAGTAAGTAGTTTCATAGTGCGGGGTGAGAGACTCATCCTCTAGTACGGAGGCAAGGTCACTGAGCTTCCACTCGGTGGCTCCATGGGCCAGGAGGGAGGCAGCCTGCCCATGATCGATCAGATCATGATGGGGAGAAACCTTACTCTAAGCTTCCTCATTTGCTGGGGCTTTGCATTCTCTATGGCCCTAGCCAGGCCTAATTGTAAGAACTTGTTCAGTGTATCACCCTCAGTCCCAGTGATCTGGGAAACAGGATCCTTTTACCTGAGATGCTGTTTCCTCTCGCTATTATAACAAATTACTTCAAACTTAGTGGCTTAAAAAGCCAAAAATGTATTCTTAGAGTTTTGGAAGTCAGACATCTAAATAGTAGGCGGGACTACATTTCTTCTGGAGGCTCTAGGGGAGAATCTGTTGGCTTACATTTTCCAGAGACTAGAGGCTGTCTGCTTTTCTTGGCTCATGGCCCCACATCAGTCCAACGTCTGCATCTGTTGTCACATCTCTGTCTCTTACTTTGACTCTCCTGCCTCCTTCTTTTCTAGACTCTTGTGATTACATTGGGCCCACCCAGATATTCCAGGATAATATTCCCATGTCAAGATCTTTGTCACATTTGCAAGGTCTCTGGCCATAGACATGGACATCTTTGGGGATCCATTATTTGTCCTGTCACAGATGCCCGCCCCAAAACCCTTCATCTCCCTGTACAGTTCTGCATAGGTCAGGACAGATAGGACTTGAGTGTACAGGTGCCATTTGTGGAATGTTTGCTGTGTGTCTGACATTGTGCTACACTCTTTATGGACCATCTCATTTGATTCTTCAACATTCCTATGAAGTAAGTGCTATTATTATAACTATTATTGAGGCCTAGCAAGGCAGAGGGAGAGGCAGGCTCCCTGCAGACAGCCTGATGCAGAACTCAATCCTAGGATCTGAGGATCATGACCTGAACAAAAGCCACCCAAGTGCCTCTGTCCCTATGGTTGTTGTTGTTGTTTTTTGTTTTTTTGCTTTTTCCAGAATGTCATAAATGGAAGCAGATATTAGCCTTCTTATTTTTTTTATTCGGGATATTATTTACATGGAGTAAAATGTATGCTTTTTCGTGGAGAATTCCAAGTTTTGACAAAAAACACATGGTGCTATAATCACCACCATAATCAAGACACAGAGCTATTCTCTCACCCCAGATATTCCCCTGTGCTGACCTTCTTTGGTCACCCTTTGTCCTCATACTGGCAGTCAGTGATCTGTTTTTTGTTCCTATAATTTTGTCTTTTCCAGAAAGCCATATTAATAGAAACGTAATGTATCTAGCTTCTGCGTGCACCTTCTCTAACTGTAATGCATTTGACATTTATCCATGTTGCGTGTATCCGTAGTTCATTTCTTTGCTTGCTGAGCAGTATTCCATCGTACGAATGCACCTAAGCGTGTTTATCCACTCATCAGTTGAAAGACATGCAGGTTATTTCCCCATGTGGCATTATGAATTATTCTTCGTATGTTCTGCTGGATTTGCTTTGATAACATTTTGTTGAAGCTGTTTGCATTTATATTCATAAGGAATATTGGGCTATAGTTTTTCTTTTCTTTTTTTTTCATGGGCGCAGGGGAGGGAAATGTCTTTGTCTGCTTTGGGTGTTGGGGAAATGTTGGCCTTATAAAATTACTGGGAAGTGTTTCCTCCTCTTCTAGTTTCTGTAAGAATTTGTGCAGAGTTGGTATTCTTCATTGCTCGAATAAGGTGGTATTCGAATTCACGAGTGAAGCCATCTGGGTCTGGAGTTTCCTTTGTTGGAAGATTTTCAATTATGAATTCAATTTGTTTAACAGACACAGGGCCATTCTTGTTATCTATTCCTTCCTGAGTGAAGCTTTGGTAGTCATGTCTTCCAAGGGATTTGTCCATCTCATCAGAATTATTAAATGTATTGTTATAAAGCTAGGGACAAGTCAGTGCTGAAATAACCAAACATATGAGTGAATGACTCACCTAAAGCAACCACAGCCAACAAAGAACAGAAATTCTGGGTTAGGAAATAATCTGATATTCATGAAGAACTTCATGCTCTTTTGAAATGAGTGAGTTTATTAAAAAGTACAATTATACACAAAGATGTAAAGCAAAGTCTTATCAAAAATTGGAAACCACATAAATGTCAAAGAAAGTTAATGTGGTATATTCACTTGCTAAAATATATATTATATATTGTTTAAACACTGTAAAAATGTGCATAGCTAAGTCTAGAAAAAAGCACACCGAAATGGTAGTAGTTATTGTTGAGGTTTTGAGTCTATGGAGTCTTTTTTTTCCCCTTTTTTATTTCTTCCAAATTTGCTATATAATATTTTTTATTGAGACAAAAAAACTAAAGGAAAAAAACCCGTTATTCCTTCTACCTCTTGTGGGGCATAACTAGAGTTCCTATCAAACACGGAAACTAACACTCAGTAGCCTCTCAATAAATGCAAGGACCAATCAAGTAAAGGTTGATATCTCAGATTTGAAGGCTCCTTTCTGCTGAGGCTCAGCTGTTGCCAGCACTGCTGCTTCTGCTGTTGCTACTACCCTCACTGTCAGCAATCTGAACTCATGTCCCAGCCCTGGCTGCCCCCTCGGGGTCCTACTGTTACCCGAGACCACCCCAGGTGTACTGCGTATGCACACACAGTGGCCAGGCCATCTGCTTGCTGTGTGCACTGCTCGCCGTCCCCGTGGGGCCAAGCCCACACGTGCAAGCCTTGCTACCTGGTATATCTCTTCCCACTCACATGCATGCTCCATTGTCTCATTAGACTTCACTTACAAAACGCAAGTTCAAAGGTAAAATTACTCAGCATTTCCAGATGATGACAGCAGAAAAAACCCCAAGTGTCCTGTGTAATTGCACAGATCACATACCTGGCAAACCAGTGTGGTAAAAACATGGTGCTGTGCACAGCAGAAGCCTAACATGGAGTGGTGTCCCTTAGAAACCAGGATGGTGACAGGGCAGGCCCCAGTAGCTGATATTTCTAGAACACACATACCTAACTATCCACATCCACTCCGTAATTACCGCCATGTAATTACCTAGGTTGCAGAGGGTAACAGGAAACAAAACACCATGAGGACAGAGAACATTTCTTGGTTTTGTTTAAGCTATACCCCCAGAGCTTAGCCTAGTGGCTGGCACTTAGTAGGTAACCAATAAATATTTATTAAATATAGTTATAGAGATTCTTATCCTTACTCCTTCTCATTAGCTTGATAGCCCCTATACATCCTTTAAGATTCTAATCAAAATGCCCCTTCCTCCAGGAAGTCTTCTGCGACCCTTCCAGAGTTAGTGATTCCTCCTATGCTTTTAGTTCATCTTGTGCAACCCTCTATATCAGCACCAAGATGAAGCATGAGGTTATAAGGCAGCACCTTACATAAATCCTTGTAGTTTGGTTTCATTCCCTTAGGAATTTTGTTAACTATCAAAAACCCTAACCCCATCAACTAGGACAAAACAAATTATTCTATGACATTTTCTTTTTTAAAAGATTTTTTATTTATTTGAGAGAGAAAGAGAGAGCACAAGGAAGGGGAGGGATGGGCAGGTGGAGAGAGAAAGCAGACTCCCCACTGAGTGGAGAACCCGAGAAGGGACTCCATCCCAGGACCCTGAGATCATGACCTGAGCCAAAGGCAGACACTTAATTGATGGAGGCACCCAGGCACCCCAGTATGGTATTTTCTAAGAAGGAAAGTATTTTGTCTATTAATCATCCTTCCCTCCATTTTACCAAATGCTTTTATTTTAGTCTTAAAATGTTTCTATTTCCTTTTTTAAAAATAAAGTTTTAATTTTGGAATAAATTTAGTTTTACAGAAAAAAATAAATTGTGTAGATAGTACAAAGAGCTCACAAATAGCCCTTGTCCGGTTTTCCCCTTTGTGACCCTCTCATGTTGCCATGGTACATATGTCAAAACAAGGACATTTGGCATTGGTACAGACTTACAGTAAGTAAGTCCCAGACTTTACTTGGATTTCACCGGTTTTTCCACTAATGTCCTCTTACTGCGACATGACCCAATGCGGGGCACTGTGTTACACTTAGCTGTCCTGTCTCCTCGTGGTCGCCTCTAGGCTATGATAGTTTCTCAATCTTTCTTTATTTTTTCATGAGCCTGACAGTTTCAAGAAGTTCTGGCTCAGTAGAGAATGTTCTCTAATCTGGGCTTAGCTAATGTTATTCTCTTTTTTTTAAAGATTTATTTATTTATTCATAAGAGACAGAGAGAGAGAGAGAGAGAGAGAGAGAGAGAAGCAGAGACATAGGCAGAAGGAGAAGCAGGCTCCATGCAGGGAGCCCGATGAGGGACTCGATCCCAGATCCTGGGATCATGACCTGAGATGAAGGCAGCTGCCCAACTGCTGAGCCACCCAGGTGTCCCTGGCTAATGTTATTCTCATGCTTAGACTGAGGTTATAGATTTATGGGAAGAATATAACAGAGGTGAAGTGCTCTTCTTATCACGACATACCAGGTGACATCTGCCATCACTGGTGTGGTTCTCCTTGATCACTCATTCGAGGTGGTATTTGCCAGGTGTCTCTGATAGAAAGTTAACTACTTTTTCCTTTCTACATTCTAGTCTTTGGAAGCAAGGATAGAGTCTAGAATCTTATTTGATAGGTCCCATAGTACCGATCACCCTACTGTAATTGTTCTTTAAAACAAACCAATGAACTATGATCACTTGAAAATATTCTTTACCTCAAGCTTTAAGGGGAAATTTGCCTGTCAGACTCAATGATCCAAGAATCACTATAAACTGAACTATGCTGTGTTCCTCTGATTACAAAATCACCCTGATTATGAACAGGTAGGATGAGAGTGTCACAGCACTGCTTAGTACTGTTTGTCATGAGCAGTACTCACGTCTCCAACTCTGGTTGCATCTGGCCCCTCTGACAAATGACATAATCGTTCTTGCTCTGTCCCAGATATTGTCCTGGGCTCTGTGGCTTTGACCCAGATGTTGACCTGTTCCAACCCCTTTCTTGTACAGTAGGGGAAACTGAAGACCAGCAAGAGAGAGGGCTTGGCTGAAGTCACACAGCTCTTGAGTAAGACAACCAGAGCTGAACCTGAATCTCTCAGGTCCTCAAGTTCACAGTAATACTAGTGATAATCTGGGCCCTCCCCCTTCCTCAAATCTCTGTTCAGCCAGGAAGGATTCTCTGCTTTTCTGCATAGCTTTCCATTCCAGGCTCAGTATCTGAGTCCCTATTGCATCACCAAGCCTGAGTCTAGCATGGAGGGTACAGAGGAGAATGATCACACCTCTGCATATCCCTCAAGGAGCTCCTGGTAGGCAAGGCGACCATTCCCTTGAGGGCTTTGACACATGCCTAGGGCAGAGTAGATGTAAATAATTGTTGGATGAATGGATTAACAGAAACACTTAACTTCACCAGCCCATTCTACCTGGTTAAAGGCCATTACCCACCTTGATGGTAGCATATTCCAGTCCTTGAGAACATCCATCAGCCCCAACCATACACCAACCTGTGTGCTTTGTTTGGGTAATGAGCTACTGGCGGCCCCTCCCCTCCATGAACCTACAGTCTGAGGGCAGGGACCATGTCTGTCTTGTTCATCAACTGGATCCCAGCATTTAGCACAGATAGTAAGCACCTACTGGATATTTGATGAATGAGTGATTGAATGTGATCCCAGGCACAGAGAAGACTAGGCTGTCACGTACGCACAGATGCAGCTCCCCACATTTCTCGCCAGCTGCCAGGACGTCACATCAGATGCAGATTTTCAAATAGAAGTGAGAAGTTGAATGTTTGAAGCTAAACAAAGCAGTGGGCTGAGCCAACTTGCCTTAAAGGAAAGCTGTTTCCCCCTCCACCCTGCGTGGTACTTGGGAGCCGCCAGCCCTGTCCTGCAGCCAACCCTCAGCTTCCACCATCTGTATCCATTCAGGGCATGTGGGGCCAGACCTTCTTCTGGGAAGAAGGTCATCTGCTACCCTCCCCATCCTGGGGGCCAGCACAGATCTGGCTTTCCTCCTGCAGTCCACTTCACTCGTGGCCCACACACCAGATCCTAGGGCTGGGGCCGGCGGTGGAAGAAGTCCACATTCGGTGGTGGAAAGAGGAAAAGAAGTAAGGAAATCTAGCACCTGGTCACCCACTTGGCTGGGCACATCACCTGTGCTGGCTTGCTTGTAGCTTATTACAAATGAGATACAGAGGTCATCACAGCCTTTTACAGGTGTAGAAACTGAAGCTCAGAGTGATTGCTAAGTTGCTAAGGCCACAAAGCCTGTCAGTGGCAGAGCTGATTCGGCCTCAGCTCTGGTCCCAGAGCTTTAAGTCTATCTCAGGCTATGGGGAAGGTTTTTGGTCCCTTTATCTTTCTCAGTACCAGAGTAATTCCTTTTTTTTCTTCTTCAGTTCATGTAAAATGCCACCAGCATGATTCACTCTTATTTGTTTTTGTTTTTAAGGCTAAGTCCTGGGGGTGGGCTACAGTTACAGTTATGGAGCTATCAGTCCCGCATTGGGCTTTCTGCCCTGGTGTGAATTACTCCAATCCCTTTGCTTTCCTTCTGATTCTGACCTCCAGCTGAGGCTCCCTTGACTTGGAAGAGGTGGAAATGTTCTTAAGGAAAGAGAGTCAGGGTCACTTGACTGCAGTCAGTGTGCAGTTGAGAAAAGGAGGTCAGGAGCAAGGAAGAGAGGTACCCAGAAGCCAAGTTAGGAGAGCAGATAGAGCGAGACCCCAGTTCAGGAATAGAAAAGATGATTCCCAACACTACAGTAAGTTCTTCAAACTGAAGGCTCCTGGTGAAGGTCAAGGCAAAGGTGAGGTGGGGGGTGAGGAGTGGAGGGGAAGATGCAGGTTTTCAGAAAGAGAGGGTCACCTGGGATATAATGGTCTGTCCTGATAAAGGAGGTCCCAGCCACTTTCCACTGCCCCTGTGTCAGGGAAGCACCAGTGATGATAAGCTGTGTGCCTTGACCAGCCAATCCCCATTTTTTGGTATTAGATCATTCCAAGTCATCTTCTCTTTGCCTTTTTATCATATTAAAATATGGGAACACAGAGGTCAATGGCTGAACATTTATAAAAGAGAAAAATCAGTCACTGCACACTTCTGAAAGATAGACAAAATGCTTCAAGTTTCCTGGAAGTTTGCAAAATGTCCCATTGGAGGAACTAAAAATTGCCAGTTCTAGAACAGAGACAGAACAGTCAGCTGTATTCATTCTCTATTGTTGCATAACAGATTGCCCCTAAACTTAGCACTTGAGAATCCCTGGGTGACTCAGCGGTTAAGCGCCTGCCTTCAGCCCAGGGTGTGATCCTGGAGTCTTGGGATCGAGTCCCACATCAGGGTCCCTGCATGGAGCCTGCTTCTCCCCCTGCCTGTGTCTCTGCCTTGCTCTCTCTGTGTCTCTCATGGATAAATAAAATCTTTAAAAAAATAAAATAAACTCAGCACTTAAAAAGATTTATTTATTCATAAGAGACACACAGAGAGAGGCAGAGACATAGGCAGAGGGAGAAGCAGGCACCAGCAGAAAGCCCAATGAGGGACTCGATCCTGCGTGGGATCGTGACCTGAGCCAAAAGCAGACGTTCAACTGCTGAGCCACCCAGGCGTACCCAGACTTAGCACTTTTAAACAAGTTACTGAGGGGCAGGAATCCAGGAATGATTTAGCTGGCTGGTTCTGGCTCCAAGTCTCTCATGGGGTTGTGACCAAGCCATTGGCAGCCCCCTGACGACTTGCCTGCGCTGGTGGATCCACTTCCAAGTGCGCTTATGGGATGTTGACAGCCTGAAAGGACGCCACAGCTTGTCAGAGGTGCATGTCCCCAAAGCTCACATGGCAGCGTGCTTCCCTGGAGGAAGAGATCAGAGAGAAAAAGCCCAAGACGGACGCCTCAGTCTTCCATGATCTAATCTCGGGTGTGACACAGCACCATCACTCACCATCCCTCATGTGTGCGGGAGGGGGCTACGCAAGGTGGGCAGGGTGTGTGTGCCATGAGCCAGGGCTCTTCGGGGGCTCTCTTGGGTACTTGCTACAGCATTTTTTTTCTTAACCAAATTTTCATTCAGACCAAACTAATATCAACCAACATGATTTCACTCCTGTTGCTGTCAGCTGAATCACAGATGGCTTTGAACCCGAATAGAAGTATGAATGAGGGTATCTCCCCGTGAGGGTCTTTGCCTGAAATTTACCACCAATTTATTATTTGTTTTTTATTTCTCCACCAGATTTCAAGAGGTTTCCATAGATAAGTGTGCATGCAGCTCCAGAAGCTGTTAGAGCTAGACAGCGTATTTGTTAGTGTAGGACCAATGATCGGTTAGTTCAACATGGGACCTCTGGTCGCCCCCTATTGTAGACACTAGAGGGCAACATTAGCCTAACCCCTAATCTCTGGAGGTGAGGGGATCCACCCCTCAAATTCCTCTGTTAGCAGAAGGGCACTTGACAACACACCTGGCTTTTTTTTTTTTTTAAGATTTTATTATTATTTATTCATGAGAGAGAGAGAGAGATAGAGAGAGAGAGAGGCAGAGACACAGGCAGATGGAGAAGCAGGCTCCATGCAGGAAGCCCGACCTGGGACTCAATCCCGGGTCTCCAGGATCATGCCCTGGGCCAAAGGCGGCGCTAAACCACTGAGCCACCCAGGCTGCCCCCACACCTGGCTTTTCTGAGCCTTCCTTCAAAGGAATAACAGCTTTCCCTGAGGCAACACCTTCACTAGGCTAAGAAGACCAAACTGGGGAGCTTGACAGGAGAAAATGCTCCACATCACTTGCCATCAGGGAACTACAAATCAAAACCACAATGAGATACCACCTCACACCAGTGAGAATGGGGAAAATTAACAAGACCGGAAACCACAAATGTTGGAGAGGATGCGGAGAAAGGGGAACCCTCCTGCACTGTTGGTGGGAATGTGAACTGGTGCAGCCACTCTGGAAAACTGTGTGGAGGTTCCTCAAAGAGTTAAAAACAGAGCTGCCCTACGACCCAGCAATTACACTGTTGGGGATTTACCCCAAAGATACAGAGGCAGTGAAACCCCGGGACACCTGCACCCCGATGTTTATAGCAGCAATGTCCACAATAGCCAAACTGTGGAAGGAGCCTCAGCGTCCATCGAAAGATGAATGGAAAAGAAGATGTGGTCTATGTATACGATGGAATATTACTCAGCCATTAGACACGACAAATACCCACCATTTGCTTCAATGTGGAGGGACCTGGAGGGTATTGTGCTGAGTGAAGTAAGTCAATCAGAAAAGGACAAACATTATATGGTCTCATTCATACGGGGAATATGAGAAATAGTGAAAGAGGTTATAAGGGAAAGGAGGGGAACTGAATGGGAAAAATGAGGGAGATAAACCATGAGAGACTCCTAACTCTGGGAAACGAACAAAGGGTTGCGGAAGGGGAGGTGGGTGGGGGGATGGGGTGACTGGGTGACGGGCACTGAAGGGGGCACTTGACGGGATGAGCACTGGGTGTTATACTGTATGTTGGCAAATTAAACTGCAATAAAAACAAATTAAAAAAACAAATTGAGGAGCTTGTCTCTATTTTCTCTAGAGGTCCCAGATAATATTAGATCCTTTAAAAAAAAAAAAAAGATTTTATTTGTTTATTTGAGAGAGACAGAGACAGAGCATAAGTGGCGGGGGGGGGGGGTCGGGGGGGAAGGGTAGAGGGGGAAACAGACTCCCCACCGAGCAGGGAGGCCCACATGGGGCTCAATCCCAGGACCAGGACTTGAGCCAAAGGCAGACACTTAGCCGACTGAGCCACCCAGGTGCCCCGATAATATTAGATCTTACCACAGTTGTTTGTGAGAGACCTTGATGGGCCCCCTTTCCATCATTTTATTGTCAGCGGAATGCTTTGTTTTTCCCTGATTTTTGACCCGTCTCGTCTCTTTCCTTTATGATGGATTTTTTCTGGTTTCACTTAAGTCAGCTGCCTAGTAGCCGTGGGCTGATTAATGCAGGGGCAAGGACATATTATAAAGTCGCATACCATGCCCCTGGGGCTGACTGTAAAATGGAAGAGGGTCTTTGCAGATGTGAGTAAGCCAAAGATCTTAAAATGGGGAGACTTTTTGGATTATCTAAGTGGACCCTAAAAGCAGTCACAAGGTCCTTATAAAAGGCAGATCCTTATAAAAGGGGGCACCTGAGTGGCTCAGTCGGTCAAGCTTTCAGCTTAGGTCATGATCCCGGGGTCCTGGGATCGAGCTCCCTGTCAGGCTCCCTGCTCTGCAGGAAGTCTGCTTCTCCCTCCCCCTTTCCCCCTCTCCTCTGCTCCTGCTCTCTGTCTCTCTCTCTCCCTCTCTCAAATAAGTAAATAAAATATTTTAAAAAGAGAGAGAGAAAGAGGCAGATACTGTGCTGCTCACTTTGAAGATCAAGGAAGAGGCCATGAGCCAAGGAGCTTAAAAAAAAAAAAAAGTTTTGAAACTGAAAATGGGGCGCCTGGGTGGCTCAGTGGTTGAGCATCTGCCTTTGGCTTAGGTCATGATTCTGGGGTCCTGGGATCGAGTCCCGCATCGGGCTGCTTGCATGGAGCCTGCTTCTCTTTCTGCCTGTGCCTCTGCCTCTCTCTCTCTCTGTCTCTCATGAATAAATAAATAAAATCTTTAAAACAAAACAAAACAAAACAACCCTGAAAATAGCAAGGAGATGGATTCTCCCTTAGAGGGAGAACAGAGGGAGTTTGGCCCTGACACCTTGACTTGGTCAGTGAAACTGATTTCAGACTTCTGACTTCCAGAACTGTAAGGGAATAAATGTGCATTGTTTCAAACCATAAGTTTGTGGCCATTTGTATCGGGGGACAATAGCAAACTAATACACTGTGTCATGTTCATTTGGTACAATCAGGAAGATTTAGAGCAGGAAATAAACACATCTGCTTCCATTGCTGCTAGAGGTTTCAGGCTCACATATGCCTTTGTTGTTAAGGGGAAAAGAAACTGAATCCCTAGTTCCTCTGAGAAGGTAAGGATGACACTGATTAGTGGTATATTCAAATGAGGCCTGGGGAGTTAGACATGCTGGGTTAGAGTCCACCACTCGTTAGCTGGGCGACCTTGAGCAGATTATACAACACCATCTTCTCAACTCTGCCTACACATTAGAATCACCCAGAACACTTCAAATCATACCCGTGACCAGGCTCCATCCCTGAAGATTGACTCAGGTGGTCTGGGGTGGAGCTTGGGCATCGGTGTTTTTATAAACCCCCTGGTGATTCTAACGTGTAGTCAGGCAACACCCCTCTAAATCTGTTCCTCCTTGGAGATAGAAATCAGAGATCGGTTACCTACATGTGGGTGTGATGAGCCTTGAACAGGCAACACGTGTAAAGTGCCTGGCACAGGATAAGCCCTCAACAAATGTTAAGTAGTATTATACTTCAATAATCTGACAGATCATCTTTCAGCACCCTCTACCTTATCCACTTCTAAAATTTTCAGGATAAATAGAAAGGTTCATTAGATCACTAATATGGTGACATTTTCAGGTATACTTAAATCAAACATTTCATTTTTTAAAATATTGTATTTATTTATTCATGAGAGACACAGAGAGGCAGAGACATAGGCAGAGGGAGAAGCAGGCTCTCTGCAGGGAGCCTATGCAGGACTTGATCCCGGGACCCTGGGATCATACCCTGAGCCGAAGGCAGACGCTCAACCACTGAACCACCCAGGCGTCCCTAAATCAAGCATTTCAAACTCCAGGGAGACATAAGACAGGATCTAATCAGACATCTCTCTGGCTTCATGGGATTCCCATGCCACTCAAAGCACAGCCCAAGCACCTGGTTCAGTGTCACCTGGGTGAGTATCTTGCTCCCAGCATGCCTTAAGGTTGTAAGAAATTACCCATTTACACATACTCAGAAAGGGTAGAGCCTGTTTGGCAGGCAGAGGAGGATTTTAAAAATCCTTCAGGTTTTAAAACCAGGAGTTCGGTTTACTATGGACTTGAGGGCTCCCTGAGGGGGTGACCTCGAGTTTTCAAAAATAATTGCTTTTCCTCTTCTATGCTCCTCAATGCTCTTCAGCTGGAGGCAGGAACAGTTTCCCAGCTCGAGATCACTTTGGAATGGAGCCCAGGGACTGCAAGCCCCGGGAGCAGGAGTGGAGACAAGAAGCAGGGGCAGACCCCTGTTGGTGGGGCCTGAAGCCTGTACATCTGGAGCAGGAGGGCCCTCTCTGCCAGCCCCCCCTGCTCTGTGAAGCGCAGAATGGTGGCGCTGATTAGAAGAGAATGATTAAACAGGCTTGCAAATGTGGTTTGGAGAAGAAACAGCTCCGCTCAGTACAGCAGCTCCTTTGTCCCCGGCAGAGATGGCTTTGGTGGAATGCAGTCTGAGACTCTGGCCTCCTCAACTGGGGGATGATTCGGCGCCCTCATACCCCTCCTCTTTGCTTTTCTTTTTGCTTGAAAACAAGATTGAATTATCTCTTCTTTCCTTCTAGGTGTTGAGAGTCTGGAAGCCCTTTAAATAAACATGCCTATTAAAGGCACTGATCTGTCCCCAGCAGGCAGTAATTACACCTCCAAGGCCACCAGCGTAGTGTGGTGGCTTCAGGATGCAGAGACAGAGACTTGGGGTTCTCCTCCACCATGCCCTGCCCTGACTGCCAGGGTCTCTCTGCCTGGCCTGGGGCAAGTCTCTGTCCCTGCTTGGGATTCAGTCTCCTGTCCTGTACAATCAGGGTAACAACGCTCCTAGTTCATATTCTTCCCGTCACAGTGATAACCCCTTTGGCTCAAGTCATAAATGACTGTGCAGGACTCATTTTGCCAGGTGAAAAGCGCTAGTACTGCCATATGGGTGCTTTCATATGAAATGATCACCAACCGATTTGTAAGCAGCCAGTGTCTGAGCCCCCAAGAGCCTACCTATATCTACTCTGGCCTCCTAACCACTGCCCTGAGACCCCCCAAACCTCCTCATGACTCAGCATCCGAAAGAGTCCTGCCTGGCCCAGCAGGCTCTATGTTCCTAGTCCGTGTGGACTTCTGGTGTTCAGGTTTTTTTTTTTTTTTTTTAAAAGATTTATTTATTTATTTATGATAGACACAGAATGAGAGAGAGAGAGGCAGAGACACAGGCAGAGGGAGAAGCAGGCTCCATGCCGGGAGCCTGTCGTGGGACTCGATCCCGGGTCTCCAGGATCATGCCCTGGGCCAAAGGCAGGCACCAAATTGCTGAGCCACCCAGGGATCCCCTTGGTGTTCAGGTTTTGAATGGCACACCTAGCTCCTCCATAGGCTCAAGCACCACCTGGTACGGTACTGTCTGTCTGAGGAGCCTCTCCCACGCTTTACACACCAGAGTGGGGCAAGGGACAAACTCACAGCCCTGGGAAGTCACTGCCCAGAAAGGGACCCCTGATCTGTCCACCCACCCTCCTTTCTAGCAGGTCATTTGGTCCAAAAAGTTGGTCCTGGGAGGACAGACCTGGCCAGCTGTCCTCTAGACCCTGTGAAGGATTCTCACCAGGCCAGGTGGAGGCCACACGCCCTGGTTCCTGCCCCTGAGTCGCTTTATGCTGCCCCTCCTCCTGAACATTCCTAGACACCTCAGCCCAGGAGCAGAGCTGGGAGGGATGATGGAGCCACAGAGACTCCTGGAGCTGCCTCAGGGGTCCTCTGGGGGTGGGGAGGTCCAAGGAGCAGCTCCTTTTCACCTGGATTGACAATGACCTTTTTTTTTCTTTAAGATTTTATTTATCTACGAGGGAGGGAGGAAGGGAGGGAGAGAGAGAGAGAGAGAGAGAGAGAGAGAGAGAGAGAGAACACAAGTAGGGAGGAGGGTTAGAGGGAGAGGGAGGAGCAGACTCTCCACTGAGCAGGGAGCCCAACCTGGGGCTCAGTCCCAGGACCCTGGGATCATGGCCCGAGCCAAAGGCAGACTCTTTTTTTTGTATATTTTTTTTATTGGAGTTCAATTTGCCAACATATAGTATAACATCCAGTGCTCATCCTGCCAAGTGCCCCCGCTAAATGCCCCTCACCCAGTTACCCCATCCCCCCTCCCACCTCCCCTTCTACTACCCCTTGTTCATTTCCCAGAGTTAGGAGTCTCTCATAGTTTGTCACCCTCTCTGATATTTTCCACTCATTTTCTCTCCTTTCCCCTATAATCCCTTTCACTATTTTTTATATTCTCCGAATGAACGAAACCATATAATGTTTGTCCTTCTCTGATTGAAGGACACCGATTGAGTGACTTACTTCACTCAGCATAATACCCTCCAGTTCCATCCACGTTGAAGCAAATGGTGGGTATTTGTCGTGCCTAATGGCTGAGGAATATTCCATTGTATACATAAACCACAACTTCTCTATCCATTCATCTTTCGATGGACACCGAGGCTCTTTCCACAGCTTGACTATTGTGGACATTGCTGCTATAAACATCGGGGTGCAGGGATCCCTGGGTGGCGCAGTGGTTTGGCACCTGCCTTTGGCCCAGGGCGCAATCCTGGAGACCCGGGATCGAATCCCACATCGGGCTCCCGGTGCATGGAGCCTGCTTCTCCCTCTGCCTGTGTCTCTGCCTCTCTCTCTCTCTCTCTCTCTGTGTGACTATCATAAATAAATAAAAATTAAAAAAAAAAAAACATCGGGGTGCAGGTGTCCCATTGTTTCACTGCCTCTGTATCTTTGGAGTAAATCTCCAGCAGTGCAATTGCTGGGTCGTAGGGCAGGTCTATTTTTAACTCTTTGAGGAACCTCCACACAGTTTTCCAGAGTGGCTGCACCAGTTCACATTCCCACCAACAGTGCAGGAGGGTTCCCCTTTCTCCGCATCCTCTCCAACATTTGTGGTTTCCTGTCTTGTTAATTTTCCCCATTCTCACTGGTGTGAGGTGGTATCTCATTGTGGTTTTGATTTGTATTTCCCTGATGGCAAGTGATGCAGAGCATTTTCTCATGTGCTTGTTGGCCTTGTCTATGTCTTCTTTGGTGAAATTTCTGTTCACATCTTTTGCCCATTTCATGATTGGAGTGTTTGTTTCTTTGCTGTTGAGTTTCATAAGTTCTTTATACATCTTGGGTACTAGCCCTTTATCTAATGGGTCACTTGCAAATATCTTCTCCCATTCTGTAGGTTGTCTTTGAGTTTTGTTGACTGTTTCTTTTGCTGTGCAGAAGATTTTTATCTTGATTAAGTCCCAGTGGTTCATTTTTGTTTTTGTGTCCCTTGCCTTCATGGATGTATCTTGCCAGAAGTTGCTGTGGCCAAGTTCCAAAAGGGAGTTGCCTGTGTTCTCCTCTAGGATTTTGATGGATTCTTGTCTCACATTTAGATCTTTCATCCATTTTGAGTTTATCTTTGTGTGTGGTGCAAGAGAGTGGTCTAGTTTCATTCTTCTGCACATGGCTGTCCAATTTTCCCAGCACCATTTATTAAAGAAACTGTCCTTTTTCCAGTGGATAGTCTTTCCTGCTTTGTCGAATATTAGTTGACCATAGAGTTGAGGGCCCATTTCTGGGTTCTCTGTTCTGTTCCATTGATATATGTGTCTGTTTTTTGCCAGTACCACACTGTCTTGATGATCACAGCTTTTAGTAGGAAAACCTGAAATCCGGCATTGTGATGCCCCCGGTTCTGGTTTTCTTTTTCAATATTCCCTTGGCTATTCAGGGTCTTTCTGATCCACACAAATCTTAAGATGATTTGTTCCAACTCTCTGAAGAAAGTCCATGGTATTTTTTTTAAATATATATATATATAGTTATTTTTTAAATTTCTTTTAAAGATTTTATTTATTCATAGAGATGCAGAGAGAGAGAGAGACAGAGAGAGAGACAGAGAGAGAGACAGAGAGGCGCAGAGACACAGGCAGAGGGAGAAGCAGGCTCCATGCAGAGAGCCTGACGTGGGACTCCATCCCGAGACTCCAGGATCATGCCCTGGGCTGCAGGAGGCGCTAAACCGCTGCACCACCGGGGGTGCCCCAGTCCATGGTATTTTGATAGGGATTGCACTGAATGTGTAAATTGCCCTGGGTAGCATAGACATTTTCACAATGTTAATTCTTCCAATCCACGAACATGGAATATTTTTCCATCTCTTTACGTCTTCCTCAATTTCTTTCAGAAGTGTTCTGTAGTTTTTAGGGTATAGATCCAAAGGCAGACTCTTAACTGTGTGAGCCACCCATGTACCCTGACATTGACCTTCTGTTTAAGATTTCATTTGGGTCTGTGGTCTAGCCCAGTCCCCTCACTATATGGACATTTAGACCCAGAGGGCACACAGTGAGGCAGGTAGTATGGAACCCAGGCCTCTGGCCCCCAGCCCAGGTCTCTGCCCACTACATCTTGTGTCCTTTCTCATCTGTGGTTCCATCCTCCTCATTGTTGCAGACATACTGCTCTGTTCTGGGGAAGGAATATTCCATGCCCCATAATCCTTATGAACAGATGTGCAATGGGAAACACCTTTTTTATTCCACCCCTACGGCAATTTCCCCAACTTGCATCTGTGGCCTTAACCAGGATGCAGCCTATATGAAAAGGTTGTGTAAACACCACACTAGATACCAGGTGAATAATAAATAAGACTTGCTATGAATGCTAGTCCAAGCTTCCTTCCCTACCATGGACTTCCTGAAGGACCTGGAGAAGTCCTTCCCTGGGCCACAGTCTCCCCATATGTAAAATGGCAACATTGGACCAGAAACTCAAGGGCCCCCTTGCTCCCTGCTCTGTCCCTGATTCTGTAAGGTGAAGCGTGGTATCAGCCATCATGGTAGTCCTCCCAGGTAGGGGCTGCTCCTCCCGGATGACCCACTCAGGCAGGCGTGGCAGGATCTTTGAAACCAGATTCAGAGAGGGGAGGCTAAGCCCAGGTCAGTCACCTCCAGTAGCTTGCCTATTGCTTAAGAATGTGGCAATCAAAGCCAAGTTTTGCAATTCAGGTGCACCACTAAGGAGTGAATCATTTTCACTCCCTGAGCTTCAGTGTCCTTATCTGTCCACCGGAGCTGATAACGCTTGTTTTTGAAGCAGAGTGAGGAGGGTCTGTTGCAGAGCTTCCTGGTTATGCCCCAGTATCTGTCTTCCCATCGAACCACAGAAATGGGATCTCTCCAAATGACCACCCAGGATTAAGCCTGCACGTCCCAGCCTCCGTTAAAATTAGCTGTACCATGTGATGAAGTTCTGGCCAAAGGAATGCAAATGGTGGCAGCTTTGGGGACCTTTCCTCAAAAGCAGTGCCTTTTAAAATGTCCTCATCCTTCCCTCCTGCCACCTGAAATGTGGATGTAGTAGCTGCTATTTCAAACCACAAAGGCAATGCTTACTGCTAAGGATGACCAATTGGTAAGTTGGGGGGATGCATATACTTGAGGATCATTTATCGCCTCTCTGCACTGCTTACCTCTGGGCTTCTTTTTCTTTTTTTTTTTTTTTAATATTTTTATTTATTTATTTATTCAGAGAGAGAGAGAGAGAGAGAGGCAGAGACACAGGCAGAGGGAGAAGCAGGCTCCATGCAGGGAGCCCGACGTGGGACTTGATCCCCGGTCTCCAGGATCACATCCTGGGCTGCAGGCAGTGCTAAACCGCTGAGCCACCCGGGCTTCACCCTGGGCTTATTTTTCTTATTTAGAGAAATAAACTCCCATTTTTTACAAGTCACTGCTACTGGCATTTCTCTACTCCCCCTAATCCTCACTCACTATCACAGGATCCAATGAAATGAAATGGTTCTCAACTAACCAAGTCACAAGTCCTCCTGTATCTCCTCGGGATAACATTGAAACTTCTTAGCATGATATGATACTTCAGGCCCCTCCTGGTATGTCACCTTCCCCAGTCCAGCCTTGGCTCTCTTACTGCACCCCACCTTGCCCATCCCATCCTAAGTACCAGCGAGCAGGAGCTACTCACAGCTCCCCATGCCACCCAGGCCACCCCTCGTTTCTGGTCTTTTGCACCTATAACTCAGCTTTCCAGAAATGCCGTCTCTCCCCTGGCCCTCCTCAGCTTTCAATATTCAGATCAAGTATTACCTCCTCCAGGAAGTCTCCCAAGACCTTCCCAGGCTTTATCGTGTTCCATTTCTTGTTTCTTTTTGCTCTCTTGGCACCTTGGGGCTTTCTCACAGAGACACTGTGTAAGAGAAATGCACCAGTTTCCACATCTGTGTGCCTCCCAATCTGTCTCAAAGGCCTGAGGACGGGGATAGTGCCTGGTTCATCTCTGCACTGCCAGGGCCTCTGCACCAGGGTCATCCCTAATAGATGCTGAGTGAAGAGAGGAAAGATGGGAGCAGATGCTTGTTAGTGTGGAAACAGTCTTGGAAGCAGGAGGAGAAAGGCAAGGGTATCCTGAGCAGTGGCTCGTCCCCACTCCCCTGCTCTGGTCTGGTGTTCCTGGAGCTAAGAAGCCCTTCCTTGCACATTCATTGGCAAATCTGCCCCAAGTGTCACTAACGACGGGGCAGCATCTCAGGCTCGCTCAGTCAGCAAGTGTGTAAAGATACACTTGGCCTCTGCCAACACTTTGTACTTCAGTCATTGCCTTATTACAGCCTAGAACCAGTGGTGATAACAGGATGGGAAAGTCAACTGACGGTTTTACAACTAGCACATGTGTGGGGCCGAAGTTTGTGGTCCAAGGACTCTGCTAACAATTTATCAGCCAAACCATAACCTCCTGGGCCCTGATCCTCCAATGGCCCTTCTGTGCATCTCATAGCTTGTAGCCCCTCCTTTGACAGTGGGGAGGACTGGGGCCGGGAGAAGGAAGCTACCCAAGGTCACACACACCCAGCCCCTTGCCCCTGGTGCCACCCTGGCCCTGTTCTGTGATTGCTGTCCAATAATTAACTGTGCGTTTGGATAAAGACATAGACCCCTCAGGCCCACCCATGAGGGGCAGGAAGGGACAGATCCATTGCAGAGCCTTTGATCCAGGAGGACAGATTCTAATGATCTGGTGACATAATCCTATCACATTTTTTGACTTTTTATTATGAACCAGTTTAAGTATACACAGAAATAAATATAACGACCTCTCTGTGCCCATCAGCAGCCAGCTTAAGTAGTTCTTGACACCTGCTGTTTTGGGTAGTATAACTTGGAATCATCTCTACCCCCTAGGAATCTAGAAGAGACACACACTACAACCAGAATAGTCTTTAAATTGCAAACTGGATCCTTTCAACTTGCGTCCTTCTTCCTCAAAACTCTAGTGGGATTCTGTGCCGTAGGAAGGAAGGCAAAGCAGAGCTCCATTCGCCCCAGACAGCCCATCTCTGCACTTTGAAGTGAGAGGAAAAGTTTGCTTCTCTCTTGTTTAAGCCACTTTTATTTTGGGTTCTCTCTAATTTCAGGAGTCCATAAAAAGCTACATACTGGAGTCAGTAGAGGAGCTTAAAAACAAAATCAAGAGCAGCTCTGGTGGCCCAGCGGTTTAGCACCACCTTCAGCCCAGGGCATGATCCTGGAGACCTGGGATTGAGTCCCATTTCCGGCTCCCTACATGGAGCCTGCTTCTCCCTCTGCCTGTGTCTCTGCCTCTCTGTGTGTGTGTGTGTCTCTCATGAATAAATAAATAAAATCTTTAAAAAAACCCAAATGACAATGAGGAAAATTAGACAACCTTGTACAACACCAAAGGATTCTGACTGGGGATCAGAAGTGTTGCTCAGGCATTGATGCTGTAAAGAGCTGTCCAGGTGATGCTACTACCATGTAGTCACAGTTGAGAACCACTGTTTAATGATCTGTGTCTGAACTATTTCTTTCTTTTTTTTTTTTTTTAAGATTTTATTTATTTGGGATCCCTGGGTGACTCAGTGGTTCAGCACCTGCCTTTGGCCCAGGGCATGATCCTGGAGTCTCGGAATCGAGTCTCACATCGGGCTCCTGACATGGAGCCTGCTTCTCCCTCTGCCTGTGTCTTGGCCTCTCTCTCTCTCTCTATGTCTATCATGAATAAATAAATAAAATCTTTAAAAAACAGATTTTATTTATTTATTCATGAGAGACACACAGAGAGAGGCAGAGACACAGGCAGAGGGAGAAGCAGGCTCTCTGCGGGGAACCCGATGCAGGATCCCAGGATCCCGGGATCATGACCTGAGACAAAGGCAGACGCTCAACCACTGAGCCACCCAGGTGCCCCTGTGTCTGAACTAGTTCTAACTGACACAGACTTCAGCTGAAAAGTAATCTCCCGAGAGGTCCCAGGTGGGAGGAACTCAGGGTCCCTCCTCTGTTCTTCCACAGAGCTTGGAGCTACTCTCTACCAGAGGTGTATGGTAGTTTATGCCAGCAGTGTGGTCGGGTCAAGCTCAGAGGAACTCCAGGGTAGGACCACGTTAGGTTTATCCCCAGGGCCTGGCCCAGGGGTCAGAGATCTTACTTGGGCCTCCAGAACAGTCTGGCCCCTTCCCCACACCTCCAGCCTCTTCCAGAGCTATTTGCCCCTTCACCTCTCTTGTCTGTCTTCTCTCAGTTCCTTGAATGCACTTGACCTCTCTCCCATCTCAAGGCCTATGCTATGCCTATGCCTGTCCTTGTTACCTGCAACTTTCACCTGCTTCTTCATTACCCCTTGCTTGTCCTTCACACTCTACCCTTGCTGTATGAAGCCTGGTCTTGGCACTAGCAGCACTGGCATCACTGAGTAACTTGTTAGAAATGCAGAATATAAGGCATTTATAGTTAACAGGGATTAATGAGCTCCCCAGGATATGGACTATGCTATGACGGGCAGTCTCCCCAGGATATGGACTATGCTATGACGGGCAGTTCTGACTCAAAAATATGATCGGGGTGGAGGCAGAAGAAGGTCCCTTTTCAGAACAGAGGAATGCTGGGTGAGCAAAAGAAACAACGTCCGCTGTAATTGTGGCATCTGTACAGTGGAAGGCTGTTGACCACTAGGCCTGCTCCAGCTAGACCAGAGCCCATGAACTCGAATGACTACAAGGGCTATAAATGAGTGAGCCAATGTATTTGTTTTCCATTTGTTAGCTATTATAAATTATCACAAACTTAATGGCTTAAAACAATACTAGCTTATCTTACAGTTCTGTGGGCTCTGAAATGTGTGTCACTGGACTAAAATGGAGATGTTGGCAGAGCTGTGTTCCCTCTGGAGACACTGTGGGAATATTGTTCCCTTGCCTTTTCCAGCTGCTTGCATGCTTTGGCTCACGGCTGCATGACTCCACCCTCTGCCTCTATCACATCTCCTCTGATGCTAACATCCCCATCCCTCTTCGATAAGGATCCTTGTGATTCCATTGCACCCACCCCTCTCATCCGGGATAATCTCCCTACCTCATGATCCTTAACGACAGATGCCCTGCGCTGCCCCATGTTCTACTTCCACGTCCCTGTGATTTGTGTGCTTGTGCGAGAGCCGGGATTTAGCTTGAACTCTGGCCACACACCTCCTGTGGGTCCTTGGGCAAGTCCCTCTCCCTTTTTGGCTCTCAGTTTACTCAACTATAACCTGAGGTGCAGAGGGAGGGTAGGAGGAAGGAAGGCAGGCAGGTGGAAGGGAAATGGAATTAGTGGTCAGTACTCAGGGCTGGTTGTTTGGTTTGACAACATTCAGACTTTGGTCGTGTTCACACAATGTGAACTTCACAGAGTATAGAGGTTCACTCAGGAGAAAAGGACAGGGAGGCAAAGGGTTTATTCTCGTTTGCTTTTAGATGCACTTTTATTTTTAAGTTTTCATTCCCTGCAGCTCCCTCACTATCTTGACCCAGTTTCCATCTCCAGTTCAAAGGCAGAGAGCAGGGGCACCTGTCGGGCTTGTGGAGAATAAATGCCCAGTGCAGCTTGCATGTCTTTTTGTTCGGAATCTGTCTCATCTGTTCATTGTCTCAGAGCCAGGAATCTTCTCTAGTAACTTCCTAGACATATAAGGCCCCAAAATGCTGAAGGATAGAAATAGCTTCTCTTCTCCCACCAGGCCAGTGTAAACACATCCCTGGGTGACATTCCTTGCTGACAATGACCTGGCTGTGGCTTGTGTTATCTCACTATTTCCCCTCCAATCCTTTTAGTCCAAACACTCACAGTGGCTCCAGGCCCAACATCCGTTATAGAGGCCTGGATCTTTTTTTGCCAATTAGGAAGCTGAATCAAAAACATTCCTGAACAATAGTCAACTCTCCGCAAAGATAATTTATGCCTTTTACCCTGAACCATGGCACATGTGTCCTTGTCTCCAAACTATAAATGTCAAGCATTGTGGAAGGTTTTTGCTTTTTAATTTTTTGGATGCTTTTACAAATGCCTTTCAATGGGACGACTTTGGTGAGTTCTGATGACAGCCACAGCTTATGAAATGTCAAGGGTGGGCATGCTGAATGGACTCTATAGATAGAGACAAAGCATTCGCTGGATTAGTGCCTTTCTGAAAACCATCCATGGTAGTCATAGAATCCCCAAAGAGCAGATAGGTCGGTCCTCCCCAAATATAGTTGTATACCAAGAGCATGTGGAGAACTTAAAAAAAAATTCCTGGGTCTCAACCAACACCTAAAAACTTAAAATCTCTGAAGGTAAGACCTAGAGAGATTGTGAGGTTGGTTTTTTTTTTGGTTTTAGGATTTTTGGGGGGATACTTTTTAGGCAATTCTGATGCACATCTAAGTCTGGAAGCAACCTGTCTTCTTCAGTCCTTATTTAGTGCTCCCTTGTACAGGGTTTTGCCAAATAGTTGTCTATCTCCTCTTGTATTCCTCTGGTGATGGGGGGGGGGGTGCGGTTCACTGCCTTTCTTTTTTTTTTTTTCTTTTTGGTTCACTGCCTTTCAAAGCAGCCCCTCCTATCCTTCCTTAGCTGGTTCTACTTTGTCAAGAAGTTTTTTTTAAAAAAAAGATTTTATTTATTATTTATTAATGAGAGACACAGACAGAGAAGCAGAGACAGACACAGACTGAGGGAGAAGCAGGTTCCCTGCAAGGAGCCTGATGTGGGACTTGATCCCAGGACCCCGGGATCACAACCTGAGCCAAAGGCAGATGCTCAACCACAAACCACCCAGGCGCCCGTCAGGAAGTTCTTCCTCTGCTCCCTGTAACTGCCCCTCACTCCACAGATGCCTGTTTTTGTCCTTTGGAGATCTGGAGGGTGCAAACTTGTCCCGTGGGTTCTAAGGAATGGACACACCAGTTCTTTCTCGGCTGTTCTTCGCAGGACACAGCCTTCAACCTCTCCCTATGGGGCCACTTCCTGTCTGCCACTGGCCTCCTCTCACCTGCCACAGCTTTCTTAGCAGCATGAAAATTGATACTCCTCTTGTTGTGGACTCACTGCTTCTGTCAATGAGGCTGTTAATAATTGACTGAATTATTATTAAGTCAGTCCATCATGGAGTGCCAAGTGCCCAAAGGGTACGGGGTTGGCCATGTGCTGTGGGGGGAGGCGGAAGGGCTCTGCAAGGGATTACACCATTGCTGGGGGAGCCGGAGGAAGCCATGAACATAGCCGTGGCAAGACGCGAGATATGCTGCTTTGAGCGAAGAACTACATTTTGCGTCCAAGGATGTAAACATCCTAAGGGGGACATGGGAACAAAAGATTCCAAAGAGATGTAGCTTAAGGAAACAATAATGTGAATCAGTCAGGTTCAAGCAGGAAGACAGGAATACTCAATATGTGCAGAAGCAGGGATTTGAAACTACTGATTCAGATGATGACCGAATGGCTGGCTGGAAGGGCTGGAAGGAGAGCCAGACCTCCAGGACAGAGTCCCAGCACCAGATGGATGTGGCCCACCAGTGTCATTACTGTGTGAGGCCACCTCTGGAGCTGGTTAGCTGCAGACACAGCCCTGCAGCCATGATTCAAAGAGCAGGTGGTCCGAGTCTAGGGGTGGCACCCACAGCTGCCACCCCGTATCCAGGAAGCTGGAGAAGGGACCAGGAAGGCTAATGAAGAAAATCCTCAAACCTGCCATCATGTCAGCGATGCCCTCGAAGGGGCAGGACAGTACCCTCCCCCTTCCACATTTGGCAGGGGTGTCGCTAAATCAGAAGCACCTAGTTACCACAGAACTCTAGCTGCAAACAAGGGTGGGAAACAGCTCTTAGGTTCCCACCACCCTCTCCAACCAGAGGGAAGGCGCAGTGGAGGCCGAGCGAGTCAGAGATGTGCATTCAGGCTTTATGGCAACAAGATGGTCACAAGTGTCCATGGACTGTCTACCCTACCACAGAATTCTGTGCCACTTGGGAGAGGCCAGTGTTGCCTTTTAGTTAACATGACATGAGAAAAGGTTCACAATAAGTCATAATAAGTAAAAAGACAGGAAGAATGATAGAAAAGGAAAAAAAGCAGGCAGCAGAACAGAGGTCACCATATAATTTCTTTTGTATTAAATGAATTTTTGAAAAAAAAAAAAAAAGTTAAAAATACCTGCAAGATAAATGGCAACTTTTGGGTGAAAGGATTGAAACTGGTTTTTCCCCCCAGAGGTCAAAAATGTAATTTCGTAATGATATAAGGTCAATATGTAAGTCCTAATGATCATAAACATATTATGTACCTAATACATGAAGCAAGGAATGACGGAATGCAAAGAAGTAGCTCTGCACAATCCTTACGGATTTTAACAGTCTTCTCAGAAATTGACAGAAAAACTGTCAATGGAAGGTATTCCTTAAAATTCTTGCAATCAAAAAAAAAAAATCTTGCAATCTTTTCCGTGTTTTCCAAGTTTTCTAGGTCGTGCATATATTCTTTTTGTCCTAGGCCCCAGAAAATACATTTTTAAAAAGCACACAAAGAACATCTCAGAGGTACGGGGCAGGGCAGGGGGTAGAGCGGCGGGGGGCGGGGGACCGAGAGAGGGGCGGCACCGAGGGGTCCCGACGGGCTGCAGCCTACCTGTGGCGGCGAGGGCCTGCCCCGGGGTCTCTCCGCTCCCCCCGAGCGCCTGGGGGCCGCAGCCCGCGCGGGGAGTCTCCGCGGGGGGGGCCCGGGAGCGAGGAGGGGGGCCCTGTCCCCACCGCCAGCGGGAGGAGCGGCCTCGGGCGAGCAGCGAGCAGCGGCGGAGCGGAGCGCACCGGGGCCAACCAGCCAGCGGCCGCAGGTAGCCAGCGCGCTCCCCTCGGGCCCCACGCCGCGCCCCGCCCGCCGTGGAGGGGGGACCCCAAGGCGCGCACTGTGGGACCCCCTGGACGCTACCACCCCTGCGCCTGCACCCGGGTCGCCGGGGGTGTTGCTGTGGGGCTCGCAGGACGCAGATCCGGGCAAACCTTCCCCCCTTAGCTCAACCTCACTGGCTCCCGCGCATCCAGCCCGATCTGGCGAGAGCCGCCCCCCACCCCCACCCCACTGTAGCTGGAGGCCGAGGCACGCGTCCCCTCCCCGCAGAAAGGGTGTAACCTTGCTAACAGCCAGTGTTACTGCAGGTCACTTATTAATTCGCCTCATTGGAGGGGCCGCTTTTGCCGTTGGTGCCACTCGTACAGGGTGGTCCAGAGCTCTGGTGCTTGGCCGTGGTGGGCACTAGTGCTGGGAACCGGAAGAAATCGCCCACAGTCAGGAGGAAACAAAACTAGGACTGTGGGAATCCAGGCTGAGGCTCCTGTTCTTACTTGCTGTGTGTTCTCGGTGAGTCCCTGACCTCTCTCTCTGATCCCACTCTTCTTCCAGAATGGGGGTCATGATCATCTGTCCAAATCACCCCAGGGTTTACTGGGAGTCTCCTGGACTTAGGTGCTAAGAAAATGGCCTGCAAACTGTCAAGCGAGGTATGCTGCAAGCAGTGATCTTCCAAATGCAAGTGAAGGCTCCAACCATGGACCCCATTTAAGCCCCTAGAAGAGGAACAGCCTTTGCTTTTAGCATGAAAGATTTGCCAGCCTTGGTCTATGACTGTGTCTCTGTTTAGCCCCTCCACCCCCACCTCCCCATGGATTGGTTACCTCCACTTAGCCTCCCCTGGGACCCTTCCCGGCCTCAGACCCAGACTTCAGACAAAGCTGCTTCTGTCCCAGCATGGGACAGAGCACTGAGCAGAATGGAACTTGCATGCACCCCTGACAGGTCTGCTGGCTCAACTATCCTCCAAGGGAGGGCTTTCTTGGGGCAGCACTGCTCTGTATGAAGCTGAGGCACCTGGCTGGGCTTTGCTTTCCAGGATGCCCCGTGGCAGAGGGTTGGGGTGGAGAAGCCAGGTGCAATTCCTCTTGGCTGCTGGATGGGTCAAGACTCAAGTGAGACAGAGAAGGTGGAGGGCTTGATATGGCTGAAGAGTAACTGTTTCAATGAATCTAGGAATTTCATACACCTATGTATGAAATTCATACATGAATTTGTATTTATACATATGTATGAAATGCATTTCATTGAATACATTTTATATACTGTTTAAATGTTATAGCTGTTGTTTTTAATAAAGTCTGCATGTTTCAGAGTTTTAGTCAAGAATAAACAGGCCTTTCTTTCCAGCGGCTCTGAGACTTGCTACCCTCCTGAGAAGCTGAGACCTGTGCCCCGGGGGGCCAGGCTAGGCTGGTTCCTGAGGGTGCTTCTGGCTCTGATGTGCCGGGGCGGAGGGCTGCCAAGCTTTTTAAGTGCACAGCCCCATTCAATGTAGCCCCATGAGGCCTTTCACATAAGAGGAAACTGAGGCACGGGGATGAAGTGAAGCAAGCCCTTGTCTCAGAGAACAACTCTGTCTCTCAGCCCCTTTGGTTTCTTCCCCATTGTTAGGTCAAATTATGAACAGTGTTTGTGGAAATGTTGATGCGTATCACTGAGCAACTAGCTGTGGAGCAGCTGCTCTGTGGCAGGCTTACTTTGAGGCATCAGGGACACAGCAGTGAATGAACCAGGAAAAAAAAATGCCTGACCTCTCAGAGTTGATGTGTTACTGGGGTGAGGCAGACAATAAACACATAAGTACACATAAGTGTGTAAATATACTATTTGGTGTCGCAGGTGGGGAGAGATAAAGCCTGGGGGAGACAGGGCGCTGACAGTGAGAAAGGTGGCAGTTTTATAAATTTTATAAAGGGCAATCAGGGAAGGCCTTGCTGAGCAGGTGACATTTGATCCAAGACCCAGAAGAGGTGAGAGAGTGAGCTGGAGGATAGATGGGACATGAGGGCGTTGGACCAGAGGGTTCCGTAGGGCCTTTATACCCTTGACAATCCATGTTTTTAGAGGTGGCACCCTTTATGCTGGCATCTTGGAACGTCTGAGCTGGTGGGCCTTTGCGTGACCACCTGGCCATCTCTCACCTGTTCCCTCTGCTTCGTCCCGTCCCCCTGCAGAGTCGAGAGCATGCTGCGCTTCCTGGCGCCCCTGGCGCCCCGGTTGCTTTGCCTCCGCGGCAGGACCGCCCCCTACTCTTCCGCAGCAGCCCTTCCAAGCCCCATCCTGAACCCGGACATCCGCTACAACCAGCTGTTCATCAACAATGAGTGGCAAGACGCAGCCAGCAAGAAGACCTTCCCGACAGTCAACCCCACCACGGGAGAGGTCATTGGCCATGTGGCTGAAGGGGACCGGGCTGACGTGGACCGGGCAGTGAAAGCAGCCCGCGAGGCCTTCCGCCTGGGGTCTCCGTGGCGCCGGATGGATGCCTCAGAGCGGGGCCGCCTGCTGAACCGCCTGGCCGACCTCGTGGAGCGGGATCGCGTCTACCTGGCCTCACTGGAGACTTTGGACAACGGGAAGCCTTTCCAGGAGTCCTACGCCTTGGACCTGGATGAGGTCATCAAGGTGTACCGGTACTTTGCTGGCTGGGCCGACAAGTGGCACGGCAAGACCATCCCCATGGATGGCGAGCACTTCTGCTTCACCCGGCATGAGCCGGTTGGTGTCTGTGGCCAGATAATCCCCTGGAACTTCCCCTTGGTCATGCAGGGCTGGAAGCTCGCCCCGGCGCTCGCCACCGGCAACACCGTGGTCATGAAAGTGGCAGAGCAGACCCCCCTTTCCGCCCTGTACCTGGCCTCCCTCATCAAAGAGGCGGGCTTTCCCCCGGGGGTGGTCAACGTCGTCACCGGCTACGGCCCCACGGCGGGTGCAGCCATTGCCCGGCACATGGATATCGACAAAGTTGCCTTCACCGGCTCTACGGAGGTGGGCCACCTGATCCAGAAGGCGGCCGGCGACTCCAACCTGAAGAGGGTCACCCTGGAGCTGGGTGGGAAGAGCCCCAGCGTCGTGTTGGCCGACGCTGACATGGAGCACGCCGTGGCGCAGTGCCACGAAGCCCTGTTCTTCAACATGGGCCAGTGCTGCTGTGCCGGCTCCCGGACCTTCGTCCAAGAATCCATCTATGATGAATTTCTGGAGCGAACCGTGGAGAAGGCTAAGCAGAGAAGAGTCGGGAACCCCTTTGAGCTGGACACCCAGCAGGGGCCCCAGGTGGACAAGGAGCAGTTTGAACGAATCCTGAACTACATCCGGCTCGGCCAGAAGGAGGGGGCCAAACTGCTGTGCGGCGGGGAGCGTTTTGGGGATCGCGGTTTTTTCATCAAGCCCACGGTCTTTGGTGATGTGCAGGATGACATGAAGATCGCCAGAGAGGAGATCTTCGGGCCCGTGCAGCCCTTATTTAAATTCAAGAAGATAGAGGAGGTGATCGAGAGGGCCAACAACACCAGGTACGGCTTGGCTGCTGCCGTGTTCACCCAGGACCTGGACAAGGCCATGTACTTCACGCAGGCGCTCCAGGCTGGCACGGTGTGGGTAAACACCTACAACATTGTCACCTGCCACACGCCCTTCGGAGGGTTTAAGGAATCTGGCAATGGGCGGGAGCTGGGGGAGGATGGGCTTAAGGCTTACACGGAGGTGAAGACAGTTACTATCAAGATTCCGCAAAAGAACTCGTAAGAGAGGCTACCACAGGGACCACCCCCTCCAGTCCACAGGTTCCATGATCACCTAGACCATGGCTGCCAAATAGTTTTTTTTGCCTCAGGCCCCACTTTATTTGCTCCATATGAACTCTAATAGGGAAGCTCAACAAATAAAACAATTAAAATGAGAATTGCTCTTGGTAAAGCAGGGCCGGGGACCAGACCTGGAGTCCTATCCAATAGCTCCTCAGCCCCAGCCACCTTGGTGGCCCGGAGTTATTTCCATGAAATCTTGGGAGTGTCTGGAAAATAGATGTAAAACTACTGACCTGGGCAGTGGCTTTTAGTTCTTGCTTCTGATCCGAGGACTTCCCAATGGATTAACCTAATGGCTTAGTAGATGGACTCAGTTCAGATGTAGGATTTGAAAGCATTAGGAGTGTCAAACTAGGTGGGTGCCAAATCTTGGCCCCATTTTTCAATGACTTAACCTAAAAAATCAAGAATGCTTTTCCTTTTTCGTAAGTACCAGTTGCTGGCTATTTTGCTTGCTTACCCTTCATTTTGCTGCTGATTTTCTTTAATTTGAGGGAGAAGTGAGCAAAGAATGCATTTATATAAACCATTCCTTTAAAATAAATAACCCAAGTGTCCATCAGCTAGTGAGTGGATAAATAAAATGTTTCCATGGAATATTCCTTGTGCCATTCAGCCATAAAAAAAGGAATGAAGTACTGACATTCATTATAGAATGGATGAACCTTGAAACCATTAGGCGGAATGAAAGAAGCCAGACATACATACAAGGCCACATATTGTATGATTCCATTTACATGAAATGTCCAGGATAGACAAATCCAGAGACAAAAAAGTATATGAGTGATTGCCAGGTGTTGCGGGAGGAGGGAATGGGGAGTAATTGCTAATGGGTATAGGATTTCTTTTTGGGAAGTTTCGAAGGGTTCTGAAAATGGATAGTAGTGATGGTCGCACAACTTTGTGAATATACTAAAAAGTACTGAATTGCACAGTGATTCACATAAAAGGATGATTTTTATGATATGTGAATTAATTTCAATTAAAAATCAAATAAAAGATATTCATATGTTGTTTGCCAATCTAGTCCATTGGGTGCCAATATTCTCTTCTAACTGAAAATTTTAGAGTTGAGGTAATAGAAGGGACACAAGTAGTCATGTAGTCAACCCCCAGCCAGGTGCAAAAGTTCCCTCCCCAATATTTCTAGTTGCATTTTCGTTTTCCCTTGGCTGGGTGACAAAGTGCAGTCTGAAGGCCCACTGGTTCCTGGTTCCTGGTTCCTGCCTAGAACAAGTCCATTTGGGTCCCCATTTTAGGGTTGCACACTCTCCCCCAGCCCCTACCCAAGCACACTACCCCTCAAGCAGAGCCCTGCATCACAGCCATTCTGACATGCTAGGGGTTTCCAGAATTTTATTTATTTTTATTTTTTAAAGATTTGAGAGAGAGAGAGAGAGAGAGAGAGAGAGCATGCATGAGTACTTGTGCATGTGAGGGAGGGGGGGAGGTGGGCAGAGGGAGAGAGAGAAGTAGTCTCCCTCTGGAGCACAGAGCCTGACACCTGTTGATCCCAGGACCCTGAGATCACGACCTGAGCCAAAATCAAGAGTTGGATGGTCAACTGACTGAGGCACCCAGGAGCCCTGGTTTCCAGAATTTTAAACTTCAGAGTTGAGTGTATTTGTTGTTAGTCTTCCAACTTCATTCCCTATCGGAAGGGAGTGAATCCAAGCCAGCCAGACCACGGTCCACAACAATGTCGATCCTCTCTCTCCTTGTCTTCCATCTTTCTAGACCACGTTGCTCATTATACTTCTTGGTTCCCTCGAGTAGACCCAGTCATGGGAATGCGCAGCCCTGGTCATCTCTTTAATGTCCAGTTATCTCACTGAGGCATCGGGATGACTTTGTTCTGTGTCTTTAGGAGTGGGCCCGACCCTGCTTCCTGTGAACTCAGGGTCTGTTCAGGTCCCTAGTCTCCCCTTCCTAGGGCCTCCTTTCTGCACCATTTGTCTAAGCCTGGGGTGACCCTGACTGTCCCCCAAAGCGCACCTTTTATCTTTTTCTCTGGAGGCTGTTGGCACATTTGCGTAGTGAGCAACAGCCTGGGAAGATGGGAGGAAGAAGGAAACAGGGGTTTCCCACCACTAACAAGCAACATCGTCATCTGCTTCTTGGTACTTCCAAACCAAGAGGAACTGTTAGAGGGTGTCCCAGTGTGTGGGGGTTCCTTCTAGGTCCTTCACTTCATCTCTGAAATTCTGAGCTTGACCAGTCAGGTCAGATTCCTAGTCAGCTGAGCCCCAAGGCCCCTCTGTCCTTCTTCGTTGCTGTCACTGCAGGAGGTGTGAGCAGGAGGTTGAACCAGGTCTCATTAAGTACACGATTGCACCTGGTCATAAATGCGACTCTGGGCCAGCACCTATTCCACAAGCTTACACCAAGTGCTTACTCTGTCCAGCACGATCTCTGCCAGTCGTCTTTACGTGCCACCGAAGCCTCACAATCCCATAAAGGAGGCCGTGGGGTGACCCTCTTTTTAGATGAGGAAGTGGAAGCTGAGGGGTTTAGCACGAGGCTCGTTTGGACTCAGGTTCTTCTGTGCATACACTAGGGCCCAGAAAGGGGGCCAAACTGACAGAGCATCTAATCACACCTCAGGAAGCCTCAGGAGCCCAGAGCAGTTCAGCAGCTGCTGAACAAGTGCAAACACCCTACTTCTCTGCTGGATCCACCAGGGCTTCTCTAGATCAGATCCCAGATCCCAGATCCTGGGCCTTTTAAGAAATCTAGTTTGGGTTGGTTCTATTCTGGGTGTGAGGTTGACCTCTGGTGGCCACTCTGTTAGTCAATTTGCTCAGGTTAGTCATTGATTTAAAAAAAAAAAAAAAAAAAAAAAAAGGCTCAGGTGCCGGTTCTGGGCAGATTGTGGGAAAAGAGAAAAAGAGAATTGAATGAAACAGTCCCTGCCCTGCAGGAGCTCACAGCCTGGCAGGGAGGCCATTCTCAGAAGAGGAGAAAAGTCTGTGATAAGTAGAAGCACAGAGACCATGAGATCACAGAAAGAAAGGAATAATGCGAAGCCCACACTATATTTATAAGGCACCTCCAATATCTATGATCTCATGTAGTGCTTCTAACTACCTTCAAGGTACTTGTTATTGGCATTCCACTTGCTAAGTAAATGTGGAGGCCCAGAGGTGTTCAGCCAGTGAGTGGAGCCAGGGTTCCAGCTCAGGGCTCCTGACTCTCTCCTGCACCTGGCTCGGCCCAAGGGACAGGCCCAGAGGGAGGGACGTGGGATCTGCTGGAGGAGAAGGAGGTAAGCAAGCAGAGAGAGAGGAAGTGTGTGTGTGTGTGGGGGGGTGTAGGAATGGTGTGAGGAAAGCAGAAACCTGGGAGGAGGCAGATGCTGCATTGTAAAGGGGCTAGAGGCCCTGCAAGGAAGTCTCGGGCTGTCCAGTAATGGGAAGCCAGGAGGGCTTCCCAAGGAAAGTGATAGGATTGTATTTTGGTTTTTAAAGCTGGTTATGCTTCAGTGGGAGGATGGGTTGAGGGGTCGACCTGGAGCTGGTTGCTACGGCCAATGCCAAAGTGATGCTGACCTGAGCCTGGTGTGAGGATGGGCAGTAGATCCTCCACCCCAGAGGTGAGCTATTCCAGGTGCTGGGACACGGCAGGGAACAAAACATGAGTCCTGTGCACTCTCCCTGATGGGGCACGCTGACCACAAGTAAGATAAGTGAAACATTTAGTCCATCGGGTGGATAAGGTTCTTGTGGAGAAAAGTCCTACTGGGAAGGAGAATATGGAACATGGGTGGGGCAGGAGCTGTAGTTTTCAATAAAGTGCTCAGAGATGGTTTTACTGAAGAGATGACAAAGAACTGAAGAGGTATGGAAGTGGCAGGTGCAAAGGGCCTGAGACTGGAGCACCTCTGGGGATTCTGGGAACACAAAGCCAAGGAGCCAGAGTGGAGTAAGAAAGGGCTAGAGATGGAGGTAGAGAGGTAGAGGGTCTGGGGTAGGGGCACATGGAGCTTTGAAGGTCACTGTGCCAATTGGGGCCTTTACTCTGAATGATGAAGGAGCCACCGGAGGGTTGTGAACAGAGCAGTGACATGATCTGACACATTTTAAAAGGATCACTGGAGCTGCCTTGTTGACAGCAAATTGCAGGGATGACAACATAGCTCCATTCTGATGAGAGTGCATGGAGAATGAGAACTCCATAAAGGATGCCAAGGAGAAGCAGCTGAGAAGCCAAGAAGGAAGACCTGAGAGAGCGAAGTCAAGAAGCCTAGGATGGCAGGAGTTTGCAAAAGGAGGGAGCCATAGGCAGAGTCAAGTGGTTCCGAGAAGTCAGGTAAGAGGACTGGGAAGCGTCCCCTGGCTGAAGCCCTGGGTCCCTGGAGACTTGGAAAGGGCAGTTCGTGTGGAAGGGTAGGGACAGAAGCCAGACCACTGTAGGTTGAGAGCACCACTAAATGCCCCTAAGCCCCAAAGGTCTGTACATTGATCCCAGAGTTGGAAGACCTTGGAAGGAAAGCAAGAAGGCACATTATGAGGGCCTCGGAGAGCCTCTGGTCTTCCCACTCACTTAAGCAGAGGGGTGGACCGAGTAACCAGTGCTAGACCACAGGGCTCTGCGGTGCCTGAGTGTGGCCTGGATACAGGTCTCCTGGCCCCCAGCCATGTACTCTTCCCACGTGTCCCAGTGTGACACGAGTGCCACAACAAACAAGCCCCCAAGTCGAGGGGGTCAAAGCAACAACTGTTTATTTCTTGCTTAATCTTGGTTAAGCAATTAACCAATGGTCAATCAGGGTTAATGATTAATCATGGCCAATTGGTTAATTTCTTACACTAATCTAGTGCAGGTGCCTAGTTAATTGGCACTTGTCTTCCACATGGAGATTCAGAAGCACAGGTTCCTTGCAGCTGGTGGCTACCGTCAACAATGGTTCTTAACCATTTTTATGTCCTATATTCCTTTGGGAAGCTAATGAAAGCTACTAGAAAAAACTGCACCTATGCGCATCCACACAAAATTTTGCACACTTTCAAGGGGCTCATAGACCCCATGAAACCATCTATAGAATCCCTAGGGGTCCACAGACCCAAGTGAAAACCCTTGTGTGGGGCCTCAGAGACCTCCCTGTCAGGTGGTAATGGGGACGAAAGTGTGAAAGAGGTCCACCTACTTCTTTTTTTTTTTAAATTTTAGTTTTTTGAGAAAGAGAGAATGTGTGTGAGCAAAGAAGAGAGAGCAAAGAGGGAGAGAGAGACTCTCAAGTGGACTCCCCATGGAGGGCAGGGCCTGTCTTGGGGCTCGATCTCATGACCCTGAGATCATGGCCTGAGCCCAAATCAAGGGTTGGATGTTTAACTGAGCCACCGAGATGCCCCTCACTTACTGTTTAAAGCCCTGGCTTCCATTCAGTCCGCTGGCCAAAGTGACCTGACCCAACTGAGGTGCTGGGGGAGGCAGGGAGCTGTAGTTACAGGGACCCGCTGGCACCGTGGAGAGGGCCACGACGTGCAGCGGGCAGCTCGCCCTGACACATCGCGCCGTCAGGCGGGTCTGCACGAGGATTACGGTGTTCCTCACATACATAGTTTTAGACTTTAGTCCTTTCATGGACCATTCGCTCACTCCCTTCCAGCCTCGCTCCTGCTCTTCCTTCCTCCTTACTTCTTTGCCCTCTAAAGTCAGCCCAATTTCTGAGAGCCCTGCTGAAGGCCTGGCTCCCCCGGATGCTTTCTCTGGCTGTTTTAATCTGCCATCTCTGGCCCCTTGGGGCTCATAATGCCCACCTTTCATTTAGTGTTGTTCTGTGATGGCTCTTTTTTGTTAGCATATAATGAAAAAGGTCTGATTTTTTTTTAAAGATATTTATTTATTTGAGAGAGAGAGAGAGAGCACAAGCAGGGGGAGAGGCAGAGAGAGGGAGACAAACAGGCTCCCCACTCAGGAGAACTGGACACAGGGCTCGATCCCAAGACCCTGGGACCATGACCTGAGCTGAAGGCAGACGCTCAATTGACTGAGCCACTCTGGCGCCCCTGGGTCTGATGTTTTGGTCCTACTGGACTGTGTCTTCCACAGACCCCCAGCATGTCTGCTCTGTGTTCCTGTGCCCCTGCCACCAGGCACACTGTCCTCAGCCTCTGGACGCAGTCGCGCCTGAACTCAGAGGTAGCCCGGACTCATAAAGTCCACACTCCAGAGGACAGAGGCCAGTCCCACCCTGCCAAGGCTGGGTAACCACGCTCTCCGGTCCTGCCCTGGGTGACAGGTTCCACCTCTCAACGTCATTATTCAGCTCCAGACACCAGGCCACTTTAGCCTCCCTCAATTAATTAAAATATCACATAATAAAAATTCTCTGATTTAATGTTCAGGAGACCCTGGCAAAGGCTGGGAACGAGGAAATTCATTAGAGGGGACTGTTCACTGTCGATTGATTTGCTCGTTCTTATTAAATTTTCCTGTGTCATCCATCCCTGGGGGAGAAGGGAGGGCAATGTTTTTTAAAGACATAGAATTAATTTTACCATAAAATTCGAAGGAAAAAAAATCCATTTTGACTAAAAATCAGGCTTTTTGTATAAGGTGGGAAGTGGGTACATTTGGGATTGAACATTGTCTTTCGAATGATCTCCCTTAAGCCCAGTTATAACTCATTTAGCAATAGGAGACTGAGATTCAGGCTGCCCACCTCCTGCAGCTTCAGGTCCAACCTCCTTGGATGGCAGTGAGGGGTGTGGCTGAAAACCACTGTCCCCCACCTGCCACTACAGCTCCAGGCATCTACCGCAGGTCAACACTCCCCTTCACAAGCTACCCTTCACTTCTCCACCCCTGCTCCTTTCACATGCTCTTGCCCTAGCTCAGAGTTCCCCATACCTACTCCAATCCCCAGCTCAGATGCCTCCTCTTCCAGGAAGTCTTCTCTAACTTCCCTCTGAGCTGATCACAAAGCAGACACCTTGTGCTGCCTGGCAGGACTGTAACCTCATCCCACCCCTCCCCACTTGAGTCTCATCTGAGGGCCCAGGTCGCACCCACCGTTTTTTTTTTTTTTTAAACAACAACATTTTATTTATTTATTCGTGAGAAACACACACAGAGACAGAGAGAGAGGCAGAGACCTAGGCAATGGGAGAAGCAGGCTCCATGCCGGGAGCCCGATGTGGGACTCGATCCCAGGACTCCGGTATCACTCTCTGAGCCAAAGGCAGACGCTCAACCACTGAGCCACCCAGGCGTCCCGCCACCCATCTTCATATTGCCAGTATCTGCATCCTTCTGGCCTCTTGAAAACACCACCCTGTGTGCAAGTGGGAGATGAAAGAGGGCACAGGTCTCTGAGTGACTGAAATACTAGGATGAGTATCCAGTGGGAGATACAAGTTCTGAGGGAGTTAGAAGGATCAGGTCGGCAGGAGGCAATTAGCACTAGTTAAACACTGTGAGCAAGGCTTCCAGGTGGGGCTGTGACCAGAGCCCAGGTGTGAGGGGAGAGGAGGATTCGGATCAAAGCTGATGTGGGCAAGAAAAGGGCAAGGGGTGTCAGGGGCGTTGGAGACGTATCTGAGGGACCTGCTCCCACCCACAGTAGTATTCTAAGAACAGAGAGACCACCAAGACTGTCCTTAAAAACATTTATTTTCAGGTGCAGGGGTCATGTGACATCATACCATTTATAAAAACAGAGCAGAAGACACAGGCTCTGGGGGCATCATGTTTCTGAAGGGCAACAGCCATAGGACAGTCCTCTCGGCCTTGGGGACGGAGGGGGGAATGTCTCTGGACTCTCCTAGTTGAAAAGTCATTAGGTTGGAACCATCCTGTTAATCTGTCTTTTTGGTTTTGGTGAAAATTTCAGAGAGTGCTAGATGATCACTATTATTTTGCACATCATTACAACATTCACCCAGCCTCCTGCGGTTTTGATGTTTAGCTCTGCCAACCAAGCGTTCCGTCTGCCCCCCTGCTCTTGGCATCTAGACCCAGCTATCCAACTGTGACTGGGCAAATGGGAGGGGAGTCAAGCGATCTCACTGAATGCATTTATCAGCAGATGTGCGATTGTTCTAGTACCTTCTCCAGGGCCAAAGCATCCGTACTTCTCCTGACAGTTTCGCTAAGTGCCTTACCAATTCTTCTCACTATTCAAATCACAGAAGACTTAGCTGCAGACCTTGGATAAGAAACCCCCAAGGTGGGGTGGGGAGAGAGGAGGGGTTGCAGAGTAGGGGGGATGTGAGCGGGTTCCCCTGCAGCCCTGACCTCCAACAGACACGCACAGCTTCCAGTTAATCTGTTTCAGCTCTGATCTTATTCAAAGAAAGGGGTTCTGATGTTTTAAAGTTTGCAAACCACCCATCTAGTGTCATTTCCTTCTTATTGAAATGAGGAAACCCGGGTCCAGAAGGTGAAGGGGACTTGCTTGCAGTTGGGCAGCAAGCCAGGGATGAATTCCCAAATGGACCTCATGTTTCTGGATTCCCAGGCCATGCTCCTGCCATGTAGTACATCAGGGTGATGCCACCCCAGTGTTTCAGAGATGGAATGGCCAGGCTCAAAGGCAAAAAACTTAATTCCAATTCCAAAAAGGATTCCAGAATGTAATGCCCAGCGGGAGTGGCATGGGAGTGTGCTATAAAAGCTGAGCGGGACGGTGCTAAGAATCCCTGGAACCCCCAGAACCTTCCATTATGTAGCTATGAGAAGCAGCACCATGGCAGGGGAGGGGGCCCAGGAGGGCCAAGTGCCCAGAGTTCTGGTCCTTCTCTGAGGCCTTCAGTCCTTAGGTCGGTACCTCCCTCTCTGAGCCTGGTTCCTTCATCTGCAAAGAGGGGGCGGGGCCCTGCCTGCCGTCCTGGAGATGGAGGGACCACAGACAGAGAAGCGCTCAGGAGCTTGAAGGACTAGACACAAGGGAGATCCCAGTCCTGACTTAAAAAAATTTTGATCACCTAAGGGATCTATTTTTTCACCCACATATTAAATACTCTTCCCATTAAAAAAAGAAAGAAAGAAAAGAAAGGAAAAGTAAGAAAGCAAGCCAGCCCGCCTTATTCCTAGGTAAGGTGAAAACATCTCCAAGTAAAATTATTTTGTTACACTATAATCCCAGAGAAAGAAGCATCTGACCCTGTTTCCTCCATTTGATGTCCAGAAGCCATTGCCACCTGGTTAGAAAGTGCTGGGCTTGTTGACAAGGGGACATCTTGGTCCCCAAACATCCAGCCAAGGGGCTCCCGAGTTAGGGAACGTGTCCTACCCAGGGCTCCATCTCTTTAAAGCGGGAAATGGCAGGAAAGGGAGCGCCGAGGCCAGCTCCACAGCCTTGCAGCTGTTTTTTGAGGGACTGCCACATAAAAGGAATGCTAAGACTCTGCCTCTTGTATTTTTCCACAGGACCATTTCACTAGAATGACACGGCTCGAAGGGACCCAGGAACATTTAGTCCAAACACCAGGTTCCCAGGTGAAGAAGAAAAGGCCCAGAGAGGGGAAGGGCCTGTCCAGGCCACACAGCATGTCAGAGAAAGGCAGAGGACAGTACCCTACCCCCTCCTCCTACAACTCACGCTAATCAGTCACGGACAAATGAAGTAAAGACTCATGGATGACACAGGCCTGGTCCCAGCCCTTTAGAATTACGAATACACCACCAGGTGACCTTCCCTGGGAGGGATTAATTACAAAAGAATTCTCACAGAGCAATTCATTTCAAAAGTATAAAAAAGCCACATGCAGTCTGGTTTCCCAATGCCTGTCCTGCTAAAAACTACATCTGCATACGAATCTAGTTGGCATCTAGTTTGTAAAAACATATAAAAGGGGTCATCTACAAACACAGGTTTCTCCAAATCTTCACAAAGAAAACGATCCATGACGACTTTTCCAATATCCTGTCATCAATGTTTCTAAGACCCTGGAAGGAAAGAGAGAAAAGCATGAGATGAAAGAAGCTGCTTTGTCATAATCAACTACGTGGTAAATGGAAGTGGGGGAAATGATCCTGAACTCTAAATCATCCTGGCAAGGGGTAGTGCTGGTGAGGACCAGAGGGGCACTGGGGGCATGCAAAAGTGCACGTGGACCACTGGGTGGACATTGCAGGGAGGCAGGATCCAGCTGAACATAAGGAAGAACTTTCAACTACGGGAAAATCCAAAGATGGATGTCAGTGGTAGTGAGCTCCAGATTACTGGAGGTATGTAAGCAAGAGCTGGCCAGTACTGCATGTTGCAGGGGAAAATGAAGAACTGCGTGGCGATGGTCTTAAAGTTTCATGGTGCTTTGTAGCTCCCTTTTGAAAACTCATCTGTAATAGACTACATTCATAGCCTGGTACCATGGTGTGTGTGTGTTTTTGAAAAATATATACATTAAAAATTGTATATATATTTAAAACATGAAATATATAGAGAGGCACACACACAGATGTACACACATATATATGCATACGAGTCCTGACATGCGACATAATAACATATAACAACAGGCATCCATAGAAAACAAAGATCCATCTCCTGCCTGAATTCCTACTTGACGATTTCCCACCTTCTATTTCCCTCCCGTTTCCAGCAGCTCTAACTACTTCATCCACCACCACTTCCTTGATGCCACTCACCCCTGCTCTCCCGGGTTCTTTTTTTTTTTTTAAAGATTTTACTTATTTATGAGAGACAGAGAGAAAGAGAGAGAGAGAGGCAGAGACATGGGCAGAGGGAGAAGCAGGCTCCATGCAGGGAGCCCGATGCGGGACTCGATCGTGGGTCTCCAGGATTATACCCTGGGCCGAAGGCAGGCGTTAAACCACTGACCCACCCAGGGATCCCCTTGTGATTTTGTTCTACCTGGTTCTAAGCCGATTCTCTCGCCTCAAACTGGTGCACGCCCCTCGCTTCCTTAACACTGCACTTCTTGTATCTTAGTGACATTCACTGTTTTGCTTTTCTGTGCAACCCTGCAGACCCGATGTACTGCCTGTGCACAGAAGGTACACCCCGACAGTGGCTAAATATGAAAGAATATGGATGACAAGCACAGCAAAGTCCTGCGTGCCTGGCCCCGGGGCTCCTGTGACAGGAGCAGGGTCCTCTACCCCACCGATGCTGGGCGTGGCTGGACGTAAGCAGACGTGACATATGCCACATCCGAGCAGAATCTTTATTTATTTATTTTTTAATTTTTAAAAAATTATATTTATTCATGAGAGACAGAGACAGAGACAGAGAGAGAGAGAGAGGCGGAGACACAGGCAGAGGGAGAAGCAGGCTCCTTGCAGGGAGCCCGACGTGGGACTCGATCCCGGGTCTCCAGGATCGCACCCTGGGTTGGAGGCGGTGCTAAACCGCTGAGCCACCCAGGCTGCCCTGAGCAGAATCTTTAAATGAGATTGTGTACCTGGCTCAGTGTCTCGCACACTCCCTCCGCCACAAGAATGGACATAGTCCACGCTGGGGCTGCTCCTCCCGCTGGGTGCCAGGATGACAAGACACATGGCGCAGAGCCACAGCCAGCCGAGTGGCAGCCATGACAAGGAACGTGAGCAAGACATACACGTTGGTGGCTGTGCACCAGCGGGCTCTGGGGTTGTTATGCAGCAAAAGCCGGCTAATTAAGGGGCTGATTTCCTAGGTTCATGGCCCACCTGTCGGCAGGGGACAGACAGATGCAACCCCAGCTCTCACCCGGGGGGGCAATAAGGACTGAGAGCCCTGGGGCCAGGGGAGATGCAGATTCTCCCGGACGCGCTACTGAGCACGTACGGTTTTGAGGACAGCAGGTACAGCCTGGAGACAGCAGAGCTGCCCGCCAGCAAGAACCTGGGGACAGACAAATGACGCTCAGACTGTCTCTGCTGTGGGCACATCGTCACACTGCTCTCTGTGCAGGACTTGAAGGAAATATTCTCTTCTGCTTCAGAAACAGGAAAAAAAAAACCCAACCCTGGTCTTCCCCACCTATGGACACCCACAGAGTTCACAGCTCTTGAGTTTGCACACTGTGTGAGAAGCCCAGAGTGGTACATGTGTTGAACTAGAGTCTATCTGCTAATTGCAATATGTTCCTACTTCCGTTTGGTATTCCTCTGGTTTCCTTGATTTATATATTTTTTCCTCTTTGTTATTAGACATCTTATTTTATAGAAGAGTTTATTATTTTTAAAAAGCGTATTCATGAGAGACACACAGAGAGAGGCGGAGACACAGATAGAGGGAGAAGCAGGCTCCCTGCAGGAGCCCGATGCGGAACTTGATCCCAGGACTCAGGGGTCACGCTCTGAGCTGAAGGCGGATGCTCAACCCCTGAGCCACCCAGGTGCCTCGTTGCTGTATGCCACCTCGATCTCTTGTGACACAGGTGTATAAATACCAGAAATGACTTAGACCACGTACATTACTCCATCACATGCGGTCGTCTGGAGCTGGGAGGCGGGGCGCGTTGTATTTACTCAGATCTATAACTGTCACTGTGCCCTGGGACTGGGCCTCCCCAACCGCGTTGGCTGAATGGCACAGGTACACACCCTCGTCTTCCTTTCTCAGTGGGTTGATCTAGAAACAAAACAGGGAAGTTTCTGTAGTTACGTATGGCTTATTTAGTTCCTAATGATATGTCTGAACACTGATTTTTCAAAATCAGCTAGAGCTCGTTATTCCTCTTCTTGGCTTGGGTAACCCTAACCCTAACCCTAAAGAGTTAAATTTTATTCTCTGTACCTTCTCTCTTGGGGCTCTCATTTTAATGGTTCCTTTGCATTCCCACCATTAACTGTGGGCTACCCGGCCCTTTTATTGAAGGTGATAGGTATACAACACAAGGAAAATATTGCAAGTTAAAAGAAAACTCTACTGACCAAAGAATGACTCGTAAGTGCTTTCAGTGGAGACAGCCTTACAAAATAACACGAGGGATAACATTTTCCTCTACCCTTTCATGTGATAAACAGGAATGTGCTTGATTTGAAAAAGCCATGGACCCGATGGCAGTCTAAGTGTCTGGGCCGGGTGGAGGAGTCACCAAACCTTGCAGAGATGGGAGTGAAATGAGGTGGACACTGTCCGGGAGCAGCCTGTCCTCGAGCCCCGGAAGAGCAGGCCCACACCGGCTCTCTACTCTCTTGCTTTCTCTTGGTAGAAACACCTCTGTCCACCACGGGTCACTCTGCAGACTGGGCAGGTGTTACGCACAGCACTTCGTTTTGAACTCACGCCTATCGTGGGGGAAGGGGGGGCATCATCATCCTGATATTGCAGGAGACTGGCAGGTAAGTCACAGACTACTGGGTCACAGGGCCCCTGGATCGTGTGTAGTCCAAAGCCCTCCTCGTACAATTGTGAACCTGAAGCTCAAGGGTAGAGTGACTAGCCCTACACGCATCCCTGTCCCGTCACTCCCTCACTCTTTCAAATACAGTGTGTTCCTGTGACTTAGCGAAACTGCTTGCAAGTGGCACAGGAGAGCCCGGCGGGGGTGGGCGTGGGGCACCAGTGTGCTGACTTCCCTCTTTATCAGCCACATGGTCTTGGGCGAGTGTTTTTTTTTTTTTTTTTTTTTTTTAAAAGGATGGTCTTTTTTTTTTTTTTTTTTTTTTAAATTTTTATTTATTTATGATAGTCACAGAGAGAAAGGCACGCAGAGACACAGGCAGAGGGAGAAGCAGGCTCCATGCACCGGGAGCCTGATGTGGGATTCGATCCCGGGTCTCCAGGATCGCGCCCTGGGCCAAAGGCAGGCGCCAAACCGCTGCGCCACCCAGGGATCCCTTGGGCGAGTGTTATTAGCCTCCTGTGGCTGCTGTAACTAATCACCACATACTTCATGGCTTAAAACAACACAAATTTATTATATTTAGTTGTTTTTTTAAAAAAAATCTTATTACAGATTTTATTTATTTGTTTTTTTTTAAAGATTTTATTCATTTATTAGAGAGAGCACACATAAGCGGTGGGGAGGGGAGAGGGAGAGGCAGATTCCCCGCTAAGCAGGACCTTGGGATCGTGACCTGAGCCAAAGGCAGATGCTCAACCCTCTGAACAACCCAGGCGCCCCTCAAGATTTTATTTTTAAGCAATCTCTTTGCTCAATGTGAGGCTTGAGCTCGCAACCCCAAGAGATGGAGAGTCACACACTCCACCAACTGAGCCAGCCAGGCGCTCCTATATTTAGTTCTTGAGGATAGAAGGTATCACCAGAGCTGCCTTCTTCCAAGGAGTTCTAGGGGAAAATCCATGTCTTGCCTTTCCCATCCTAGAGGTTGCCGGCATTCCTTGGCTTATGGCTCTCCTCTTCCATCTCTGAAGCAGGAGATGGTGGCTCACATCTCCCCTATGCTGGCATCACTCTGGCTCCTTCCCTCCTGCCTCCCTCTTCAGCATTTATTTTTATTATTATTATTTTTTACAATTTTATTTATTTATTCATGAGAGACACGCAGAGGGAGAAGCAGCCTCCATGCTGGGAGCCTGATGTGGGACTTGATCCCAGCATTCTGGGATCACGCTCTAAGCCAAAGGCAGACGTTCAACCACTGAGCTGCCCAGGCATCCCCCTCTTCAGCATTTAAAGGGCTCTTGTGATTATACTGGGCCCACCCAGATCATCCAGGATAACTCCCTTATTAAAGTTGGGTCATGAACACCCTTAATTCCATCTGCAACCTTAAGCCCCTCTTGCATATAACAGATCCTCAGATTCTGGGGACTGGGACGTGGACAGCTTTCCGGGGCCATAATTCTGAATACCACTGAAGGTCACTTATGTTCTCAGGGGTTAAACTTCCCTCACAGTTATCGCAAGTTCCAACGAGAAAATGATAAGAACAGCTCTGAGGGGACGCCTGGGTGGCTCAGCGGTTGACGATCTGCCTTTGGCTCAGGTCATGATCCTGGGGTCCTGGGATCGGGTTCCACAACCGGCTCCCTGCTATCCCTCTGCCTATGTTTCTGTATCTCTCATGAATAAATGAATAAAAATCTTTAAAAAAAAACAGCTTTGAAATGTGTAATGTGCTATAGAAATATAAGCAGTACTTTATAAGGGCCAGTCAATAATAGCCAGTAATCCTAAACAAATGAGATACTCACCAAAATCCAGGCTGTGGCCTCGTGGTCAGAAGGGCCCCCTCGCACCTGCACAGCTATATTGACATGGTCCCCAGGCAGGTCCTCCAGCACCCGGGTACCCTCAGGAGACTGTGTGACCTGGAGAGGACAGAAAAACCACGGGTGGTTTAGAAAAAGCATCCTTACTGTCTGACTCAAAGGCCATATCCTAGCACCTCTTATTCCTAGTAAAAATACGTCAGTGGCTTTATAAACCTACGTGCCTGTGCAGACAGCGCCCCCTGCTGGACAGTAACGACGCCGACACCACCGTTATCCCACAGAAGTGGTTCCGAGTTTCGTGACCCTTCCGGGGCTGTTGAGCTGGGTGCACAAGCTATGCTATGACCCACGCCAGTCTCTCAAAAATTGATCTGCAGGAAGATCTAGTTTTGGAATAGGATTTGGAGAGTCTTTCTAAAACCCAGATCCCGTGAAGTAGGCTCTAACTTCATTCCAGTGCATCTAGGCTAGATAAAAGGCAAACTTTCTGGACAGCTGAGGGGCCGAGGGAGCAAATGGCACAAGGAAAAGCTGGCTACTCCCCCTCTCTGGGGAGAGCTCCGGGGTAAAAGTTCTGAGGCATATACACTTGGAGGTAGAAGAGTGACATGTACGGTATCTTTTTTTAAACCATCCATTCCACAGATACAGACATACAAGTACACAGATCTCTCTCTCTCTCTCTCTCTCTCATACACACACACACACACATGCACACACACACACACACACACACACACAGAATTCTTGGACATAAATACCTTCCTCCACGTGATGACAGGGGTGGGCACAGCCCTCACCTCACAGGACAGGTACACCTGTGCCCCGGTGACGTTGTGAACACTCCGGGGTGGAATGATGACCACAGGAGCTGGAGGAAGAAGACAAGGGATGACAAGGGGTCACGACCTTTACCCTGCCCGCAGCCCCACGCAAGGGGAGCGGCAGCAAGGAGCTGCCACCAAGAGCTCGCTCGCAGGCGAATCCCGGTTCCCTCAGACCTGGAGGGCCGCCTCCGTGCTTCCTCGCCCATCGCCTTTGTTCTACCAACAGCAACACAGGGATCTGGAGAGGAAAGGCGACTTCCCAAATCCGCCACCAGAGCTTGGGGCTCGCCACCCCCGTGCCCAGGGCCCCTTCCGGGACCCGGCTGCCATCTGCTCACGGAGGGGCTGCTGTCACCTCACCGACGCCAAGCCTTCTAACAGATGGGCTTCTCTCCTTGCACGTGGAGGGCGGTTCAAAGACTAGGCCGAGGGAACAGCTGCACTCCCGAGCTGAGACCCCCTGCGGGCCCTTCCAGACGCTCGTTTGCATATCACAGACTCCAGACTCCACGGGCCTCCCCTCCCCACAGCCTCCTGGCCTCCTGGGGCAGAGCTCAGGCACCGAAGCCCCTGCACAGGGTCTGAGGACACCCCGAGAGGGGCGACCTCCCGGGACCACCCTACCCAGGCAGTGCCACTCTAGGCTGCCAGAACATTACAGGAAAGGCGGGGGGAGTGCTGGCTGGCTGGGCCCGAGGCCATGGGGTATCCGAGTCGGAAGTACTTAGCTGGCACTCCACACTGCCCTCCTCTCAGTGCCCTCCACGTGCTCTGCTCGCAATGGCGCTAAAAGAATCAAGTCCGGCCACCTCAGCTTCCAGGCCCTGCACCCAGGCCCTCGACGGACCTGCCCGCACTGCCTGCCTCCCCTTTGCTTGGCATGCATGACCCGCCAAGTCCATAGGGGACAGCTCCCCATCCCGCAGGACCTGGAGGGTGTGTGTCTGAGTCCAGGACCAGGGTGTCTGCACCCCTCTGATCTGCTGGATGACAGCCGGCAGGCAGTCCAGGTGCTTCCCCTGGCCTCACCTGGCCTTGACAGCAGCGGGACTCACCCCTGCATCCGGCCCAGCAGCGTCTCGGACAAGATGCAGTGCAGAGGCCCAGTGAGGACAATGCTCCCTGCTAGGGCTGTTGAGCTGATCTTACCCTGGGATGAGTGTGAGAGTAGTGGTTTAAGTTACCAGGACATATAAGTGGGCATCAGGAGCAGGTCTGGTAAACAGAGGACTGGATGAAGAAACACATGGCAAAGAAGGAGCAAACAAACTGCAGGGTTTATGCTCCCGGGGCTTTGCCTTGTGACTCATGTGTTCTCCTGGAGAGGGACGGGGCCCTCGCCTGTCTGGGTGCAGCTGCAATAAAAAAGGAGAGCCAGGGGAGGGAAGAAGGCCGCAGGAGGAGGGGGAGGGCCAGAAGTGAAAGGGCACAGAAATAAGACTGGTCTGGCCCCTGCACACAGACTTGTCAAGCTGGTACCAAAAAAAAAAAAAAAAAAACCTCCGGAAAATTGTCTTAGAACCAGAGTTTCAAACCGGAGGGCCCCAACTCCCCCAAGATCCTGTGCCTAACCATCTATGATGTGTTCAGTTTAGCATCCACTTGCATGCCTCCAGTGACAGAGAGCTCACTACCTATAGAGCCAGGCCTTTCCATCATCCTAGGAGAGCCCTGCTGGTAAGAAAGTTTGTCTTCACCTGGAGCTAAAACTCACCTGCTTGTAAATCCCACATGTTGATCGTAGGGCTGCTTCACTGGAGCCCTATAGCTTCCTGGGTGCCCCATGGGCCTCTGTGGAATACAGACACTAACATCCCTACCCCCTCCCCCACTGCTTTCTCCTCCCTCAGCCTCATCAGCCCGCTTCCTCAGTTGTGCCCATTTGATTGCTTTCCAAGCACCATGGCTCTACCCACAACGCTGAGTGCAGCCAAAGTGCCCTTGTTGAACCAAGGTCCTAGGCTTCTAACATTGTCAGAAGCATCTCAGCCACCTGCAAACTGCCACAAAGAACCACAACACCCCTCCTCTCCAGCAGGGGCCCCATCTGCAACATGACAAAGAGAGTCTAATTTATCCGCACCCTCCCACCAACATCCCCTCCCCTGGAGCCCAACACTCCTCAAATAGCTCGCTGGGGGAACAATCAGAACCGTATCTTATTCCAAAGCCCTCAATGGATTCCAAAGGGACACTCAATCAACATGTTTTACTTTCATTCATGTAAAGTCATAAATTTTAAATGAGATTTCATCAATCTCTCTCATGCCTAAACGAATAAACCAGTAAATCACATTTCAACGTTCTCTTGCCTCAAATTTTCCCTCTCCCTCTTTTGAAGACTGTCGTGGAAACAGTGTCTTTGCTACTGATCTTGTGGCAGAAAATATCACTTCCTTGACAAAGGAGTCCCCGGCTTTTGATGATAAAGTAAGGTTCACATTTTTATTTATTTTAAAATTTACATACAGCACATTTAATCCTTGTGAAGTGCAACTCTCGAGTTTTGACAAATGCCTATGGTAGTGTAACCACCACCACAACCAAGATTTAGAAGAGTCCAGTTACTGCAAAAAATTCCCTCATGTTGCTCTTTGTCACGGAATCTGGTTTTAATATTAACCTATCTGATTTTTAATTTAAAATATTTTTATCCATCATAGCTTCTCATAATCAGCCACCACCATCATCATAGTAATAATGGTAATAATGCCACCATCTAACTCAGAGAGCTTGCTGTGTGCTAGGCACTCTAGTCTGCTCCCAGGGATTAACTCATTCCATCTTTGCAGAAATTTCATCAGCTGTGGAGCTAGCTAGGGCTACCCAGGCTTAAATGGTTGGGTGAGACTTTGAGCCCAGGGCTCTGGTTCTGAGCTTTGCCCCACAGAGTCTTGTCCTCTACTTGGATGACACTTCCCTGTACACTACTCCTTTCATCCTTAAACCTACTCTTCTAAGCAGGTGCTTCTATCCCCATTCTACAGATGAGATAAACCAAGGCTCAGCAAGGTGAAGGGCCTGGAGGAACAGGGACTCAAACCCAGGCACCCTGATCCCATCAACTGTCCACTGAGTTTTAAAGTGAAACATATGTGGTCTGTATGGACTCCATTCCAGAATATGAAAGAGCTCCTTAGGGATGCATTGAGGATCCCTAAGACAATCCCCAGGTTCAGTGATTTGCTAGGACAACTTACAGGCCTCAGCAGTTTTACACACGGCTATGATTTGTTACAGCGAAAGGAGACAAAGCAAAGAGCAAAGGGAAAAGGAGCTCATAGGGTCAAGAGGGAAAACCCGGCATGAGCTTCCCAGAGCCTCTCCTGGTGGATCATACAGGACACAACTAATCCCCCAAAAGTGAATGGTGACAGCACGTGTGAAATGCCATCTGCCAGGGAGGCTCCCTAGAGACTCCATGCCCGGGAATTTTGTTGGGGGCAGGTCACCTGGGCACCCTCTGCTTGACCAAAATTCCAGGGCCCCAGAAGAAGAGCAGGCGTGCAGCATAAAGCGGGTTGTTTGTACGGTTTAGGCATCAGTGTGAAAATGGCAGGAACCTTCCTGAAATCCAAGTTCCCGGACACCAGCCATGGTCAACCTGACCAGAGGCCTTTCTAAGGTAAGGATAAGTCCCAGGCCTGCTCTGTTTACTCTCTTCTGCATGGTGGTGGTGGTGGTGGAAGGGGGGAAATCCCTCCAAATCACCCCCAGAGAATAGCTCTTGTGAAGACACTATTAAATGGGTGATATGTCTTTTACACTAGCAGGACATTCCCAATCCTGCTGTCGCCAAGGGCTCATTCGAGTGTGGTGCTGGGGTGCTCCTAACATCATGACTCCTACAGGCAGGATAGACCCAGGTTCAAATCCTGCCTCTGCTACACCTGCAATGCTGTGATGTGGTCTCAATTTCTTCTGTGGTGTCTACTCTCCTTCCTCTCTCCTCTCCTTCCCTCCCCCTAGGCTATTGGGAGGAAGAGCTCCAAGAACCCTTGCAAACCATAAAAGGCAACTGGACGTGGCAGGCTGTGCTGCCCCATGGGGAATCTCTTCCTCAGAAGCGTCTAGCCTGCTCCAGACAGCCTCCTGGCCTCCGGGAGAGCAGGCCTCTAGGTGGGCCCTGCCCAGAGGTTCCAGACCCCACGCCCACAGCCTTCTTTCTGGCCAGCCTGGGGCACAGCCTCTCACCTCGCGATTGCCAGGGCTGCCACACTCCTGGAAGAGCCGGCGCTTTCCTTTCTACCTGCGTTTGACGAAAGTGATGTGGATTTCAGGAGGAAGGATGGTGCCCGGTGGGCCCAGTCTGTGAATGTGCCAGCTTTGTCTCTCTAGCTCTTTCTGGCTAAATACTTGCTTCCTTCTGTCCATGCCAGCAACAGCTCTAGAAAAGCTGGGATGGCACAGATCCACCCATCAGGTAATAGAATAGTCACCCACATGTGCACCCACAGAGGTAGCGCTGGGCATGCATAGAGGGAAACTCAAATGCCCCAGGGTCCCGGTGCCAACCATGGCAGCTTGGGCAAGTCATCAACCATTTCCTCCTTGTCTGCAAATGAAGACAGTCACTGCTACTCGAGTCTGCTCTGGGGTAAAGGGAGAGGATGGATGTGACTGAATTACTAACCATGTGGGTCTATACGAGTGAGAGGGGTCGACAGTATTTTTCTAGTGTGTGGTGATCTGTCCCCCGACACGGTCAACTAGATCTGTCCTTGATGGCTAGAATGAAAGATCTTCCCAAAAGCCTCTGAGGTTCCTTTCAAGTCAATGGTGCCGAGGAAAGAAAGAATATCAAAAGTCGTCCTCCAGGACCCCATCTGCTTGTACAAAGAAGTGCACAACCAAAGAGTTTAATCATCAACGCATTGAACAGCCCTGATAATTTATGCTAATAGTCATGTTAGGATGTGGAAGGAGAAACAGCTTAATCCGGCTCCCCGCAGCCCGTGCCGCACACCCCCTCCCTCGGCATGAAAGGCAGTTGAGCACGAGGCCCCCGTCTTTGTCCCTCTCACAAAGTGGCGCTTGCAGCCTCTCCCGGTTACCTGGTAACACGCGTCTCGCTCAGGCTGCGATTTCTAAGTGGAGCTGGAATGTCAACGGAGGTGGATTTTCTAAGATTCAGGATCTCAAGAGCTCAGTGAAGCTTCAGGGGCCCAGGACCCTGATCCTATCTGATTTAACATTCAGAACTGGCTAGCAACCTGCTGCCCGCAGGATCCCAGTCCCCTCCCCGTGTCAGCAAATGGCCAGGGAGCACGCAGGGAACGACACAGCCTTTTAAAGTAATGACAGCAGCAACGACACCATGTCACTTTACAGCTCGGAACAAAACCATTAACTCAGTACAGAACGAAGCTTCATCCCTCAGCCTGGTGCTCAAGGCCGGCAATGCCCCTGCCCCAAACCTCTCTGGGCCTCACCCCCAGCCCCAGGCACACCCCCTCCCCTGTACCTGCCCAGCAGCCAAGGTTTGCACCCACCTAAGGACCTCCCCAGCCCCCTCTCCCCCCAAGAATTTTCTAAAAGTCCTTCAAGGTTCCTCTCAGATATTTTCCCCTCGTGAAGCTATCCCTGAAGAGAGGAGCCAGCAACAAGCCTTGAGGGAAAAGCAGAAGGTGGATCCAGACCCAGAAACTCTCAAGATTCAAGGGTAGCCAGTTTGCAGCCCCATCCTGATCAGGAGGCCAGTAGGCTAGACGTGCCTGGCTCCGTGTGAAGAGAGCCGGGCAAAGCCGGGCTGAGGCCCCACCTCAGCTAGGAGCTAGCCAAGGAGCTCCATGGAACTCCCTTCTGTGTGCCTCCGTTCTCCTTTCTATTAAAGAGGAGTGAGGGCACCTGGGTGGCTCAGTGGTTGAGCATCCGCCTTCGGTTCAGGTCGTGATCCCGGGGTCCTGGGATCGAGTCCCGCATCGGGCTCCTTGCATGGAGCCTGCTTCTCCCTCTGCCTGTGTCTCTGCCTCTCTCTGTGTGTGTGTATCTCTCATGAATAAATAAATAAAATCCTTAAAAAAAGAAAAGAGGAGTAAGATCTGGCCCAGGGACTGGTGTTCTGAAAACTGCGTAAGAAGAGATGCAAGAGCGATTTTCAACAGTCAAGAATTCCTCATCTAAGCAACAGGGTGAGTCTTCCTTAAATGTGTTAATCAAAGGATTGCTCTTATTGTTAGGTGTTCAGGGGGAGTTTCAGAGAAACTGAAAAAGGAAAAGGTCAGAATTTAAGCCTGCAAATGGTTTCCAGATGCCCCACAGAGGCATGTGTAAGAACCCTTCCCGCACCTTTCGGAACCTGATAAATATTTACGGGGGTCTCATGGTGCTCGCTTGTAGAACGATAGGTGAGCGCCGAGGAGGGGTGATTTTTATTAACAATATTGAAGCAGAACAGCTGCCACTATGACTCAGCCTGTTTCCCTTCCACCCGGGTCCCTAGGGGCATTGTTAAAAAGTACCCCTGCTGTGTCGTCTGAATAAAGGATGGCTTTAGGGAGGCACACAAGGAGATGCCCCCTTCACTGGCTGGGAAAGAGGTCCCTATCCACACCTTCATGCTTCACCAGGACGCGAAGGCAGGGGCCACAAGCACATTTCGGGACGAAAAGAGATGGAACAAGAGTGCCTGAGTCTGTGGCAGATGACATCGTTGCTGGTGGGGAAGGAGAGCTAAATTCTGGGGAGGCCTGATGCCTGTCACTAACGAGATCATTAAAAGCAGTTTCTGACTTTCCTTCCTTTTAGTCCCTTGAACATCTTTACTCTCGGGGCCTGTGCCCGGGGTGGGCCTCAGAGCCCATAGATCAGAGTGGAGGGGCTGTCACATTTACTTGTCATTTGGTAATTTTCAGTGAATTAGGGGTATGGGGTTTCCATCTGCCATCTGGCCGCACTCTGGTAACCATGGCAACCACCACCTGCCTGACTTAACACTATCAAGTCCTGTCCCGAAAGAGCACTACACAGGGTGTCGGGGTCCCGGATGCCCGTCAGGCTTTACTGGTCATCCTGGCTGTGTCCCCTGCGCCCCCACCCCCACCCCAGGTCTTAGTCTCCTCTGCACAATAGCAGATTTGGTCTATGTGTCTTCAGGGTGGCTCTGTCTTAGGAACAGAATATCACTCCAGGGAGAAATAATCTGAGACCATCGGCACCAGCTAGATTCTGGGGACTTGGTCAGCATTTCTTGTGTCTCCAGCATGTGGAGTGAAAGTGTGGCCTGTCTGGAGACAAAGAGAACTGCCTGTGAATTAACTGCTAAGGAAAGCAGATTGTAAAAAGGAGTGATGGGAGCTAGAAGAAGGAAGGAGGCAGGACTGTTTAAATGCCACGGGGCAGAGACAAAGGTTCAAAGTGGAAGGGACCTCAACAGTGGCTCCACCGGGCTGTCGGGGCCCAGAGAGGGTCAGGGACCAGCCCAAGGTCGCTCAGGGAAACCAGCAGCAACTCGGGAAGCACCTGCCAGCTCTTTCCTCCCTTCTTTTTCCTGGAAGCCCCGGCCAGGAATAGCCAACGGTGACTCTCCTGTGCTCCGGGGCTGCTGCAGCCCCCTCAATGGGCAGCACATTGTTTTTGTGTTTCAGAGATAGGAACCTTCCCGCCCCATCCCCAACAACCCTCTGGGTCTCCTGTACTTGAGTGCACGTACCTGGAATGCTTAGGGGGTGGGAAATAATACTAAAAATTACCCAGGGCCTGGAAAAGGTGGACCCCCACCCCCAAGGCTTTCCTGTTGGAGCTAAAGTCATTACACTGATTTAGGCATTTAGGTCTAGACTTGGGTCTGGAGGCCCAGGCCAGAACCCCCAACCAAACTCCTTGGAACTTCCTGGCCACCAGCTCACTCACCAACGCTCCACTGCCCCCTCCAGGCAGTGTAGACGGGGGCAGTTCTCCAAAACCTAATGGGCCATCAGGGTGCTTCACTGGGCATCCCTATACTGATGTTTTTCGATCTATTTTTGTTTGAGTTTTAAAAATTCCATATAGAGTTGGGCAACAATGGCACCCATAGATGACTTTACTGGGATGTTAATAAACCTTAAGTTTCTAGGTACCCAGCAATGAATATACATTTCCATTCCTTTACCCTTCAAATCATATGAGCCTTGGACCTGCGAAATCCAGATCTGGCCCTGATGGCACCATCATCTTTTCAGAGCTTAGGTCCTCAAAGGTCTTAACTGTCCTGGGTGGGAGATCCCTCAGGTCCTCCTACCAGGGTCCCAACCCTGGGGTTCTGGCCCAGTGATTCCCAAGTCCCCTGTCTGGAGTGCCTCCTCCTCCAGCATCTTCACCTTCCCTCCCTCTTCATTCATCAACCCCACCCTGCGCAGATGGGCCCAGTGCCAGTTCTGGGAACTTCCACCCAGTAGGACACCTCCTCCCCCCACTCCCAGTCAGCTGGAGGCATCCAAGGCAGGCTGCGCTAACTGCAGGCCTTCCGGTAGGCAAGTACCAAAAGGGACAGCAGGCTCACCAAAATTCTGCCCAGCGCAGGGGCTTGTGTCTCCATGGGCCTGGCAAGGAAGGGGGCAGGATGTGGATTCCTGTCCCAAGTCTCCTGGAGCACCTGGCCAGGTAAGAAACACTGCTTCTGAAGGGAAAACCGAGGCTCTACCGATCACGGTGCGTGCAGGGCTCCTCTGTTCCACATTCCGGGGGGGGGGGGCGGGGGGGCTGGGGTCCCTATTTCTCCCCCTGCCCCGGCACCGCGGTACGGACGCAGGACTCACCGAATTCGCAGGGGCCGTCGCGCGCCTTGTGCAGGTGGCCGGGGTGCGGGCGGGGCGCGTGCCGGGCGCGCAGGCGCAGCGCGCAGATGCTGGGGTAGGAGCGGCCGTCGGAGCCGCAGACGGCGCCGCGCTGCGCGCACACGCAGAGCCCGGTGCCCTCGGGCGCCGCCCCCGCGGCGCGGCTGGCGCACACCAGGCCGGGGCCGCAGCGCGCGCCCGCCCGCCCTCCGCAGCGCGCGCCCTCGGCGCCCAGGCAGCGCGCGCAGCAGCCGCACTCGTCGCGCGCCGCGATCCCGGGCGCCGGGCAGCTGGCGGGCGCGGGGCAGCGCTCCGGCCGGCACGGGCCGCACGCGGGGAGCCGGCCGGCCGCGCGGAGCCCCAGGCCCCGGGCCAGCGGCGGCAGCAGCAGGAGCAGCAGCGGGCCGAGCGCGGGGCGGCGAGCCATGGTCGGCTCCGGGACGGCCGCCGCGCCTCTGCCTCGCGCTGCGCTCGGCGCGCGCCGCGCCGCCACCCCGCCCGCCTCGCGGCCGCTGATTGGCCGGGCCTGCACCGCGGGGCGCCGCCGCCGGCCTCCCGGGCCGGGACCCGCGCGGCGGGGTGGGCTCGGCCCGAGCGGCGACCCGAGGCCCGCGCCCCTGGACCCGCGGGCCCTGCGGCGGGAGCTCGCCCGAGGTGGCCCGAGGTGGCCCGAGGTCGCCGCGGGAGCGCCAGGACCGGGCGTGCGGGCTGCAGGTCCGTCGACGCTCCCAACAGGATGCGCTTCGTAATTTTAGTTTGCATTTAGGAGTTTTCAAGTTTTGTGTCTTTAAAAAGGGACTATACGGTGTAACACGTCAGAGTTTTTACGAATGGGCGTAATGGTGAAAAGAGTTTCCCTTCCACCCTGTGACCCAGTGTCCCAGCCCAGCCTCGAGAGGCCACTCGTTATCAGGTTCTTGCGTGTTTGCAGAAATTTCGTATGCCCGTTAAAGCACGTATGGTCGTAAAGCCCCTCCATCTGAACACACACGGGCGCACACACAGTGGCGGGGCCTGCATGTTACTCTGCACTTGAGTTTTCCAGCCATAGTAGTTCCCGTAGTGTCCCTGCCTCTGATTGTCTCTGAAAGGGGGCTCGTACAAACAATGGAGCGTTGTTTGGTTTTCTCCCCCTGAATGCTACTAAAACCCTGATATATTTCACAGTCAAAAGTGACTTTGGTTGTGATGAGATCTGATGATCTATTTTGGATTAGCCTCAGGCTTTTAAACTTTGCATAGTATTTAATTGCATGAAAACTGCAATTATTTAGCCAGTTTTGAGTCCTTTCGTTACTACAAATAATGCTGTGATGAATGTCCTGGCGCGCAGGTGTCAGTATATCTGTGGTTAGTGGGGAGTGCATGTTGGAAAGACAGGGTAGCATGTGGTCAGTTATTTATTCACGTGGCCCCTGCTGGCAGCCAGGCTGTGGATCCTCTCCCTGGCCCGGTCCTGGCAGGGGACCCGCACAGTAAACCCTAGGGAGTCCCGATTGCTGGAGTTGGATGTATGGTGAAGTGAAGACATGGGGTGGAGGGAGAGGCTTGTTGACTCAGCTGTGTGGGTGGCTTTTCCTGCTCACCCCTTAATCCTGATTTGCCGTGTGCAGTTTTCTTTCTTTTCTGAACTCTTAGAGATGGAGAAGCCTTTTGGATTGGTGTCCATTTCCTTTAAAACTGCCTGCAAGCCCATAGCCCAGTGAACTCTGGTTCCCAGAGTGCCAGTTAACACAGAGGGTGACATCTGTGGGCCCCATAAGATTATGGGTAAAAGAAAAGATGAGTTCTCCTGGCAGGGAAGAGGGTTGAGGTACCTCTGTTGTCTGCCAGGTAGTGAGCTCCCATGGTGTGAATTTCTACCTCCTCTGCTCACAGTTGGCACACATAGGAGACTAGCTCATACTGCGGTTAGGATGGATACATGCACACTCAGCAGCTGTTGAAGTGGGTGTGACTGTCCCAGTCTGAGGACCTAAGGTGAGGAGAAGTTTCTCCATAGTCTTTTTTTTTTTAAGATTTTATTTATTTATTCATTCATGAGAGACACACACAGAGAGAGAGAGAGGCAGAGACATGGGCAGAGAGAGAAGCAGGCTCCATGCAGGGAGCCCGACGCGGGACTCGATCCCGGGACTCCAGAATTGCGCCTTGGGCGGAAGGCAGGCACCAAACCGCTGAGCCACCCAGGGATCATAAATGGGCCATAGTCTTGAATCTCAAGCTTAACAGGCCAATCATAGAAGGCTGAGGGAAAACAAAATCTCTGTCTCCAGTTTTCTGGTGGGATGTTTCAGAGCAAAGAGAGGGGTGGGTTTTCATGCATGAAGGGTGGGAGTTGTGGAGGGACAGATTTCAATTCAATACTGTGATTCCAATTCAATACTGTGTCAGAGGGAACATAGCAAGATGTGGAGCTCTGCAAAGATGGACACTAAGATGCTAAGCAGCCAAGATATGATAGAGGGTTTGCCCTCCTGTTGTAGATAACTATAAAACCCAGACATAGTGTAGGTGCTGGACCCGGAATGGGGATATTTGGGTGGACTCAGATGAAGTTAAGAATCTTGAGCCTCTGAGTTATTCAGAGCCTTCCCTGCCTCCTCCCTCCCTAGTGGAAGCAGTTTGCAGATTATGTCTGAGAAGATTCACTTTCCCTTGTTTAAGGCTGTTACCTTGCAAGGCATACCTTTTCTTTTTTCCTTTTTTAAATTTTATGTATATGTATATATATATATATTTAAATATTTTATTTGTTCATTCATGAGACACACACACACACACACACACAGAGAGAGAGAGAGAGAGAGAGAGGCAGAGACACAGGCAGAGGGAGAAGCAGGCTCCATGCAGGGAGCCTGACGTGGGACTCGATCCAGGGTCTCCGGGATCACGCCCTGGGCTGAAGGCAGAGCTAAACCCCTGAGCCACCCGGGCTGCCCAGGCATACCTTTTCTCTTCGAGACCTACTCCACTTGCCTCCTGTGGCCCCTGACTCACAAGTGGCATTAGAGTTCCATATGCTTGAGCAGGGCAAGTACAAAATCTGAGAAGATATACAAGAATGCCAAGATTTTGCTAAATTACATTGCAGTAACTTGAGGAGTATGTGCAAGAATGGATTTTAAGGGTGAGGGACCAAAGAAAACAGAATATAGCGTTTATTTTATAGCGTTGATACTGGTGCAGTGGATTCAATGTGTCAGTTTGTGTAGCTGGTAGTGACTCTATAGTTTACTTAGCTTGTTTAAGTGAAACTGAGGCTTAATGATGATCTGCACTGAATTAAATTGAGATGCCAATACTTCCTTAGGGTGTTGCAAAGGAGAAAATTAAAAGGCTTAGGGGAGATGTTGAAATAGATTTATTATGGACAACCGCACAACCACCTACTACATTCCCCAAGGGGATCCAGAGGACCACCAATTCCCTGTGACACTGAGAAATTCATTAGCAAGGGAAGCACTGTTATCTTTGAAAAACTCTTTGGGTGCTCTCCTCTGTTGGCCATATTTGATGATGAGAGATGCCACCATTGAAAGGGGCTCCCTGAGTCCTCTGGGGATGGTGAGATTGCAGGAGAGCAGAGGCCAAGTGGTAGCACTTAACTGCCAAAGGCATGGCAGGGTGCAGTTACCATGATGGACAGTCGGATGAAGTGGACATCCTGGTTTTGACTCACAGAGATCTTTGGCATTGTCTGGTTGTCACAGTGTCCCTAGGAATGAAATAGTGAGCATCCTACTAAAATGTTACTTGCTGTGTACAATGGGAAAAAGCTCCAGGTCTGGTGTCCAGAAGCGGATTTGAATCACTAGGTTCTCTTTTCCAATTTTCAGGCCTAATTAGAAGGGGAGGCCAGATCCCTTACACAAAGATGCTATACAAATTCTATTAAGTCCTCCTTCAAGGCCTTCCCAGAAGGACCTCTGACCATTTACTAGAGTGGCTCACTGTAGCCCACAGTCAAAGGGGGCCTTGCAGGACTCAGGGTCCATGTTCAAATCACAGTGAACCATGGGGCGCCTGGGTGGCTCAGTTGGTTAAGCGTCCAACTCTTGACTTCGGCTCAGGCCCTAATCTCAGGGTCATGAGATTGAGCCCTGTGTCAGGCTACCCACTCAGCAGGGAGTCTGCTTGGGATTCTCTCTCTCCCTCTGCCCCTCCTCCCTGCTCCCTCTCTCTCTCCCTAAAATAAATAAATCTTTATTAAAAAATCCACAGTGAATAGACACATTTGGCAACTGGCCGAATCCCAACATCAGTTCTGTGACATATGGAGTGTGGACTATTAGAAGAGGCAGGGACTAGTGGAAGCCCCTGGAACTTTTTTTTTTTTTTTTTTTTTTAACCAGGAGAGTTAGCAGCTGCCACCAATTTCCTCATAAATAATTGAAAGAGAAGTCACCTTGCCATGGGGAGGATTCATTTTCTTAGAGGACAGCACAGCCTAGTCTCACTAGAGGAAAGCATTTACCTCCTTTTAACATGCCCTTGGCTCTACTCTTTTCAAAGTAATAGTGTGTCCTTATTGTGCTAAGGAGTATTTGGTCTCTTCCTGAGCCAGTGTCAACATAAAAATGTACAGTGGATCCTCCAGCAACACGGATTTAAAGTAGGCAGGTTTCTTTTATATACTACAGTACTGTAAATGTGTTTTATTTGTGATGTTTCTTAATATTTTCTTTTCTCAAGTTCACCCTATTGTAAGAATTCAGCATTCAATACATAGGACATACAAAACATGTGTTAGTCGCCTGCGTTATTGGTAAGACTTCTGATCAACAGTGAGCTAATAGTGTTCAGTTTCAGGGAATCAGAAGCTATATGCAGATTTTAAAAAAGATTTTATTTATTTTATGAGAGACACACAGAGAGAGGCAGAGACACAGGAAGAGGAAGGAGAAGCAGGCTCCGTGCAGGGAGCCCGATGCAGGACTCGATCCCAAGACTCTGGGACCACGGCCTGAGCTGAAGGCAGACCCAACCACTGAGCCACCAGGCGTCCCTATATGCAGATTTTCAGCTATGCAGATGGTCAGTGCCCCTACCTACCCGCTCCATGTTGTTCAAGGGTCACCTGTAGTTGTTTTTTCTTATTCTCAAGTGTCTCCCTGTTGGAGGAGAGATGGTTCTCTGTTTGTCTTGCTCCATCACGTCCCTAATTTGTAGATTCATTGACTCATTCTTCATGCGGCAAGCTCTCAGAGGGCCTGCTACTACTTGCCAGGCAGGTGCAGGACAGCAGGGTAAGCCGGGCGCTGTGTGCTCAAGAGGGTGGCCTCTGGAAGGCAAATTGGAAGCAATTTCAGTACAATAAACAGGACTACAGAAAAGCGCTGGGGGCAAAGAGTCCACCTTCTGGAGAAGGTACTCTTTAAACTGAGCCTCGAGGGGCCAGTAGATGCTGTCTAGGAGGGCAGAGAAAGGGAGCGGAGTGTCTGAAGGCATGAAGACCAGAGAGAGCATGGCACAGTCAGGAGCAAAGAGGAGGCTCAGCCCAGCTGCGGGGCTGTGGGAAGTGCTGAGGCTGGTGAGGTCAGCGTGCTGGTCCTGCCGGCTGAGGAGCTTGGAAACATGGGATCCAGGCCTCAGCCCTGTAGCTCAGGTCTGTGTTGCTGTCTGACAGACCGACACCTTAAAGATGGGGAGGAAAGGGATAGTAATACCCACCGGGGAGTCAGAGGATAAGTCTTTCAGGAAAATCCCTGGTTCTCTGTTTTCCCATCAGCATCTTTCCCAGGGCTTCCACCAAATGCGAGGCTTGGGTTAGGGCCACCTGTGCACAGTGCCACCTTGTGGACAAGGTCGGGATTACAGACCTAGAAATGACCTTGTAACCTCCTTCATTTAGTTCAATCTATGCTCCCTGATCATTCATTTTATTTTATTTATTCATGAGAGACACACACACACAGAGGCAGAGACACAGGCGGAGGGAGAAGCAGGCTCCATGCAGGGAGCCTGATGCCGGACTCGATCCCAGGACCCCAGGATCACGCCCTGAGCCGAAGGTAGGCGCTCAACCACTGAGCCACCCAGGTGTCCCGCTCCCTAATCATTCAGATGAACCAAGGTGCTGGCATAAAGCACTCTTGGTTAGGAGAAGAGAACAGAAATGGATACAGATAATCACAGCGTACTCCAGAGGTATGAGTCCATCTGAAGCAGTGGGGTTCTTGAGGGAGCTCAGGGAAGGCTTCATCAGAGCTGGGTCAGGTGGGGAGAAGGGGTCTTTAGAGACCACCTCTGACATCTTCACTTTAAAAAGGGGGTGACTGGAGCCAGAATGGGAAGAAACTTGCTCAAAGTTCCAGAGCCCTGCAGGGCAGAGCTGAGGGGAAGACCCGGGTCTCTGGGTGTCCCAGCGCTGAATTCCTTTTCCCATATGTGGTTGGCTTTCAGTTTAAGTGGGTCCCCCTCCTGATGCTCTAGAAATGGCCTTTGCAGGGTCTGATCTGCTGCTCTGGTCTGTCCCTGTGTAACCCCAGCCCAGCCTCCTGGTGTAGTCATCTCATTCTCTGCATCCCATCTGTGAGCAATTACAGAGTACCAGAACCCTCCCCAGGGAGCACACTGTGCCTCAGCCAGGCTCTTGGCTAATGGGAAGAGGGCCCAAGATGTGTCTCTAGAGTACCTATCCTCAGGGACTGGCATTCTTCTTGGCACACAGGTACTTTGTAAATATTTGTGACAAGAATGAATGGGTGATTGCAGGGGAAATGGATGGTACCTGAGAGGTCAGTCCTGATCTCCTGAGGACTTGTCCAAAGTTGAGTCTAGTATGGGAAGATAAACTGGGGCCAGGTCACAAAGGTCGCTGAATGCCCAGTTAAGTTTGTCTTCATTCTCCTAGCAGGTGGAGCCAGGCTGGTCTGTAATGGAGAAGGAGCAGGATTGGAACATAGATTAGTTTCCTTCTTTTTCTAAGTGAGAAAATTGTCCCTAGTCAAGGGATATCGATGCTCTAGAAAGCTGTCATAGCTACTTTTTTTTTTTAAAGATTTTATTTACTTATTCGAGAGAGAGAGAGAGAGAGAGAGAGACGGAGGGAGGGAGAGACACAGGCAGAGGGAGAAGCAGGCTCCCTGCAGGGAGCTCAATGAGGGAGTCAATCCTAGGACCCTGGGATCACAACCTGAGCCAAAGGCAGATGCTCAACCACTGAGCCACCCAGGTGCCCCACATTATAGCTACTTAATGGAGAAATTGCACTAGATCATCTGGATAGCTGGGTTCTTTTGTTTCTAAATTTAATAATTAAGCCAGCCACGTGTCTGGAATAAGTAGAGGCTGTCCTATGATAAGCTCCCCACACTCAGGAAACAAGCACAGCCTTTGAGATGCAGTGCTGAGTTCCCTTCTGTCCTGTCACCAAACTCTGAACCCTGCTAAATACACAGCTGCAAGACAGTAAGCCAGCCTAACCCGGGTTCTGGTGTAGCTGCTCATCTCTGTCCTCACTCTCTGCCAACTGCAGCACCATCGCATCGCTGCTGGAAGGAGGTCTCTGGTGGAGTGCTGTAGGGCTCTATAATCAGTGTTTTTATCAATAACCTGGATGAACTCAACATAAGTATTCAGGTGCCCCAAAACTTCAAGAAGGAATTAATGTGCTTTGGATAGAAGAAGCAATATTCTGAAAGGTTTGCATAAGTTAGACTGGTAGAGAAAAATCAAATGTTGAAACGTTCTACAGATGCCCATCAGGTTCTTTGTTTCGATTGAACACTAAAATGAGAAGGCTTGAGAGAAAGAAAATGGAATCTACCAGAGAGGGCTGCCTCCTGTTCAGAGGGGCCACGTCTGGAACATCATAGCTGCTTAGAAATGGGTGCTTATTATTGCAGATGAAATTTTGCTGAACTTGAGCATTTTAGCTCAAGCATGTTAGCGTTTCTCCCACTTTGAAGTGGCTGTTCCCATCCTTCCCAGGGCGGTCAGTGGCAACTCAATAATGACTTTTCCTGAATGGTGTGAAGAGAAGAATTGTAGAATTGAGGGAAACCACCATTATAATCCAAGAACTTAAAATAGCCGTTTGAAGCCTGGGCCATGGAGCCAGGAAGCACCTGGCTCCTGGAAGAGATGGCCTCTCCATGTGTCTGGAGGGAGAAGAGCTTTGCAGTTCTTTTCTCTGAACCATGTGGCATGGACATGGCAAGAACCTCTCCTTCCCAGGAAGGAGAGGGCCTGGTTTTAGAGGAAACACATTTACAGTGTTTCCTTGTTTCTAGACATCCGGTACCAGAGTTGTGTTGGGCTTGATCCTCCTATGTCTCTTTTTCATTTTCCTTTTGTTATTTTCAATTCCAAGAATAAGCATTTACAAAGCCTCCCCTGTATTGCAGACTTTGCATTGAGCCAGATCTAGTGCTGTCTTCCAAGTCACTGTGATCTACTGGGGGAACTGGACACAGTGACCTGGGATGTGACTATATACTCCGAGTCCCAGTCAGCACCCAGCTAATGTCCATCGAGTGCTTACTGGGTGTCAGGCACCCACCTAAACGCTTCATGGGTATTTGCTCATTTCAACCTCACGTGACCACGCAGCATTGTATACCTTATCTCAGGTGAAACCAGTGCTCAGAGAGGATAACAGTAACTTGGTCAAGATTATGCAGCTAGTTCACAATGAAGTTGGTCCCAGAGTCCACACTTGGAACCACTGCACCCATTGTTCCATAAATATGTGTCCTATAGCAAATGAAGAAGACCTAATATGTACCATAAAAGAGCTGCAGATCACACCAAGACAAATAAGGTTACACTGTAGTGACCAGTGACACTTCATGCCAGATACTATGTTTGAGGTAGGACTTACTGAACAAGAACAATGGGGATAAGCAGGAAGAGGAGGTGTTTAATGGGGATAATAAAGGGATAAAAAACAAATGGTCTGAATTTGTCAGTTATGGTGTCTGTTTACTGCTTACGTGACCCTTTCCCACTCCACCAGAGCTGATTAGACCAGTTGTGATGGACTGACTCATGTCCCCCTGCATATTCATATGTTGAAGCCCTAACCCCCAGTATTTTCTAATACAACTATATTTGGAGATGGGCCATCTAAAGAAATAGTCAAGTTAAAATGGAGCCATTAGGGTGGGCTCCAATCCAATCTGATTGGTGTTCTCCTAAGAAGGGGAGATTAGGATACAGAGAGAGACACTGGCGGTGCACATGTGCAGAGGAAAGGTGGCGCAGGGACAGTGAGGAGGCAATGCTCTGCAAGCCAGAGACCTCAGTAGAAACCAAACCTGCTGACACCTTGATCTGGTTCTTCCTGCTTCCAGAACTGTGAAAGATTACATTTCTGTTGTTTAAGCAACCCTGTGTGTGGTATTTGTTATGGCAGCCCTAGCAAAGTATATACAAAGGCTGCATGAGCCAAAGACAGAAGAACGTAGACTGGTCTATGACCTACACGGGGTAAAGATAAACCAGGACGGAGCTTTACTGTGAGCACTTCCAACTGAGGGAACTGCAGAGGAGGGGGTGACCTTTGGGGGTAGAAGTTGAAAAGATAATCCTCAGGACAGTGGTGAGTTGAAACCACGAGACAGCAGAAGCCATAAAAAAGCAAAGAGACTGAACCATAAAGAGAAGCAAAAATACCCAAAGGGAGAGAGACAAGAGAGGGCTCTCGGCCAGGGAGGTAGAAGAACAATTCTCAAGAGCTGGTTTGAGTTTCCAGAGCCTTCCGGGGTTGGGACCCTGCAGGGGAGTAGTAGGAAACCCCACTAACCCCAGGCACCTTGAGTAGATCTCTGTTCCTTGCTCCCTGAAGATCCAGAGGAGCATGGAAGGTTGTGCTTAGGGATGGACTACAACTCACAGAGAACGTAATGTGGCAGGAAACTAGTGGAGATGAGGCCAGAGAAGAAGGTGGAAGCGACTCCCTGGAAGGTTTGGAAAGGCCCCTAGGAGGGAGGGCAGGAGTGTAGGCCCTGGGAGGGCTCTGAGCAAGGGCAGGAGCGCCTGAGCTGCGCCGGGGAGATGTGCCCTGTCCTGAGCGAGGGGGAGGTGGGGCAGCGGGGGGCAGGGAGCTCCGAGGTGGTCCGGCACCGGCTGTGAGGATGCGGACCAGCAGCTGTAGCAAGCCGCCTCCACCATGCGTAATGACTCGAACGTGATGGACATTTACTCCTTAATCCTGCAGAACCTCAAACAGGTATTTCCCATCCCCCAGTGTTGATGCAGGACCCCGGCTCATTCCGGGTTGTGCCTGCACCCGTTGTGATGTGGGCCCCCTCCGGGCTTGGGGAAGGGGTGCATGAGAGGGGCCGGAGTGAGAGCTGGGAGGAGGGCGGGTGGTGCCTGGCCTGGCCTGGCCTGGAGCTGGGCGCAGGGGGCACTGACAGACGGGGACTCCTGGCCTCTCCTTCCCAATCAGACCATTTGGAAACAGCGAGGCCATTTAGAATCCGTGGCCACTGCGGTACCTGGGAAATCGTAACTGTTCTCAGCTGCAGGAGAGGCATGCTCGGCCCTGATCGGGACGCCACCCCTCCCTATGTCCTGCATCTATGTGTCACTTGGTTCTCGGTCCCACTGACCAACACTCAGCTCTTGCTCTGTCTCAAGGTCAAACTCCCGAGACAAGTGACCCGCTGGGCAGAGTGTCCATCACAGATAATAGGTTGATGCAGTTTATGACTGGCTGTCTGGGGTCGGGCATTTGGTCCAATCAGCAGTGCCCTGGGTTCTCTACCTGTGACATGAGCTGCTCATGCCCTTGGCACAGCTCTGCGGGCACAGCGGGGTTTCCGAGGCTTGGCCAGTCCTTTTAGTCCACTTCTCTTCCTTAAACCTTAGCTTTCTTACCTTTAGAATAAAGGACCTGGACCTCATGATGGTTACAAGTCCTCCACATTCTGTGCCGCATCAGCGAGGGCAACATTTGTCGTGACAAAAGCCTGTGCTTCCCTGGCTTGTTACAGTAGAACTTTATTTCTTGCCCACAGACCAGTGTGTGAGAGGTCCGCTGGTGCAGAGAACAGATTCCTTTACATAGTGATTCAGGGACCCAGGCTTGGTCCATCCCATTTCTTTAGGTCCTTTGTGTTCTAAGCCAGCAGATGGGGAAGGGGAAGGTGGAAAAGACACACTTGCTTCTTAACTGTCTTGGCCCAGAAGTAACCCCTGTCACCTCTGCTCACATTCCTTTGGTGAGCCTTAGCTCCATGTCTGTTCCTAGAAGCCAGGGCCTGGGGAGTCTGGGGAGTATGGCCCTGGCTGGGCAGGTCCTTCTGAGCAACAGTCTCACTTTATGGAAAAGGATCAAGAATCCTGGCGGCCAGCAAGCCAGTTCTGCTGCATGGGTGGGGTTCAGTTTTGAACTTGTCTCTAGCCTCTTCTCCTGGCAATGGGTGGCCTCGTTTCCAAGGAGAATCTTGAAGCCAGTGGTCCTCGTTTCCTGGTTTATTGCCTCGAGACAGAGTCCTACTTTATTGCCTATAATAATTTTTATAGCTAGCCAAAGAGGCCTTAGCTGCTGGGCAAAGTTCTGATAGTTCAGCAACCCCCCCCCCCACTCCGATGCCCACCCCAGGGGGCTAAAAGAGATAGCAAGTGTCCAGGAGAGAGCAAATGGGAGGGACGTTCCTGCTTTACCTGAGAAAGCAGGAGAAGGGGAGGAAGAGCAGAAAAATAGCCGTTTGTCTTCCAAAACAAGGAAGAAAGCCACCTGCCTGCTTTCATTTCTTTGGTAAATATTTGACTGGATGTTTGCCTTTTCTCTAGGGTTTTTGGGTGCTGTGAAGGCAACTGGGCACAACACCAGAATATCAGAAGCAGTTGATAACCAAGAGGCCAGAGAAGCTCACAGCACAATCCAGAGAACCAGATTGCTCACTGGGGTTGCAGGCAACTGCTTTCCCACCGAGATGCTTTCTACAAACTCAAGGTGAGTTATCAGAGTCGGATTCAAGACAAGTCGTGCTGGACAACCACTTGTTCTTGTCAGCTGTCTTCTTTGATGTTGGTGGTTCACGGAAACTGGGAGAAAGGCATAGATTTAGCTGATTTGTCGGTAGGCTGGCATGTAGACAGAAACCATGGATGGGTTCCTGGGTCAGTGAACAGATTTCTTTTTTTTTTTTTTTAATTTTTATTTATTTATGATAGTCACACAGAGAGAGAGAGAGGCAGAGACATAGGCAGAGGGAGAAGCAGGCTCCATGCACCGGGAGCCCGATGTGGGATTCGATCCAGGGTCTCCAGGATCGCGCCCTGGGCCAAAGGCAGGCGCCAAACCGCTGTGCCACCCAGGGATCCCAGTGAACAGATTTCTATTTACCTTCAGTTTGGAGCCGGAGTCAAATGGGAAGAGCCCAGGGATGGTGTTGGAGGACCTGAGTTGGAATCCTGGCTCTGTAGTTTCCGGAAAATCCAAATGCCTCAGTTTCCTCATTTATAAATCAGGTGTAATAACTCTGGTCCAGCTGAACCCCAACTTTGTAAAGATCGTATGATTAAAAAAAAAGATCATATGAGAAGAGGATGTGAAATGACTTTGAGATCTATAAAGTCCTGTCCAAATGCCAGTGATTAAGAACTCTCATTCAAACATTGGAACTTAAATCTTTCATCTTAAATAATCTAAGACCTGAAAAGAGTAGCCCAAACTATGACAGAAAGTAGAACTGTCACTTTCTGGTGTCATAGTGTGTCTGGTTAGGTTGTTGAGGGATGCCGTGGAGGGTGAGTGACAGAAGAGGAGTCATGGACAGACAGACATGATGGGAGTCCCTTGGGGAAGCAGGCTGTCTGTTACTAAACTTTTCATAAGCCAGAGTGCTGTAAAGCCGTTATGTAGAAAAATTTTTGAGTGTTCCCAGACCCCAGAACTAACCTCTCTTAGGCTTTTCTGTTATCTTAGGACACATCTGGCTAACAGATGCACAAAATAAATCAAGATAAAGCACCAGTGCTCACAGACACAGTTCCAAGCTCTGGCAGCTTGATGGAGATGCTGAATGTGTTTCCTGGGGAAGGAGCAGGCGGGGGGCTGGGGGCGCATCTCGATAACTGGGGTCCCTGCTGCTTCTATAACAACTTGCTATAAAACAAACGCTGAACACTGTTTTTTTGCTTTTGGCCTTTTTTCATAAAGGGGAAAACCCCCTTTGGGTTTCTTTTGGTTAGTGAAAACAAGTACTAATGTAGGGCTTTTATAAAAGCAAGATGGCCTAATGTGAGTTTTTGAAAAGAAGGGCATACCTGGAGCCCTAGGTATGGGGAAAGAGGGAGGAAGCCTCCAGTGGGTGGAGAAGGATGTGGGACAGGGAACAGACCAGAGGGTGTCCTGAAGGACAAGCGGACAGAGAGCGGAGTCAGCTGAGTGCTGGGGGATGTGAACTAGGGAGCCTGAGGGCGCTGGCTGGTCTCTCTCTCCCCTCTCTCCAGCTGGGCTCCTTGGGCTCAGAGGGAAGCATTAAGAGGAAGCAGTAAGAGGAAGCAAGGGGGTGTGGTTGGATGTGGACTTCGGGAGGTCCCTCTGGTCACAGGGTAGAGGACAGATGAGGGGGGCAGCGCAGGATGTGTAGGACATGGTGGGAATTCTATCCTGAAGTCCAGGTGAGGATGAGGGTAGCCTAGACTGTGGTGGTGACTGGGGGGATGGAGGCGTGTCTGGATTCAGCAAGGATTGGAGAGTCCTCCTGACCGGGCTTGATCTAGGGGTGGATTAGAGAGCATGCCTCTGGGCCTCTGGCTTGGCCTAATGGACGGGCGGTGATGCTACTCCTGACCTGAGGATCCCTGAGGAGGAGCAGGTTGGCAGGAGTGTTCAGTTGGGACAGGTTGGACTGGAGTGCTTGGGACATCCAAACCGAGATAACGAGAAGGCAGGCAATTGGCTATATGGTCTGGACTCAGAATAGAAGTCTGAGCTGCCCTCAGAGAATGTGATGTACCTCATGGGGCTGTTGTGCCCTCTGGGCCCCTGACATTCTTTTGAGGTCAGCCTCATGCCCTCATGGCCTCCATGTGCCCCTCCCAGGACCTCCTCTTTATCATGGTTGTCTCCCTGGACCCAGGCTGGTTGTCTGGCTCTGCTCACAGAGAATAAAGACCTGGCACATGGTGGGGAAAATAAGAGGCCCTGGGAGAAAATGGAATAAAGGCATGAAAGGCCCATTAATACCTCAACTCTGATCCTCAGAACTTAAAGTCAGTACCTGTGTTGGAGTCCCCCCTCCACTCCTGTGGACAAGTGACAGCCTCTCTCTGAAGCTCCTTCTCTAAGGGTCCAGCCAGACCTTGGGAGTGAGAATGCTTTGGGAACTGAAGAGCCCTGTTCCTTCCCAAGGTACCCCCTAGCTGACACAGGGGAAGATCCCATGGTTCCTATGTTCCAGTGAAGAGCTCTGTTCCCAACCTGGCCGAGCTGATCTGGTCTCCCCGAGACACTGGTGGAGCCGGGGCACCCAGTCAGGATTTTGGTACAGTGGCTTCTGTGTCTCTCGATGCTGCTGCTGGTGCCACCCAAGGAGAGCGCCCCGGGGTCCTCTGGGGGCCAGGCTGCTGCTTGGAATCCACCTGAGGCATTGAGGGAGGCAGCTATAGGGAAGGGGGATGTGGGCCTCAGTTAACAATGCACCATCCATATCCATTCTTTAATGATCTAGGGAAGTGCTGGCACTCTACCCATTCCGCAGCCAGGCAGCCCAGGGTGCAGGGAGGAGAAATGAGTCACCCCAGGTTGCAAGGTGCTTGATTCCAAATCCCAGACTCTTCCCTCCAGACAGATCTGAGGTCCCACAAGAACATAAAAAATAAGCCTATACATGCCCTCTTAAGGAGGTTACTGACCCAGAACCGACCATTTCCAGTTGTATAGCAAGGGCAAAATGAATGACAGTAGTCAAGGCAAAAGAGAAGGAAATGGATTTGGACACAGAGAAGACAGACGCCCCGGGAAAAAAGTGGAATAAAAACAGAGTGTGTGTATATCTTTCATTACATAGCTTTCCCCTGGTTCTCAGAGTCACAGAAAGTGACAGAGACAAACCAGCAGGCAGACAGTAAGAGAGAAACAGACAGAAGACACATATGACTTTTCTGGAAAGGCTGTCAGAGGCAGGCCTGAAGTGGGGTAGTGGGGCAGGGAAGAAAACAAGAGATCGTCCGCCAGGCGGCCACCCGTGTGGGTTTTATGATAGTCATGGACTTAATTTTATTTTATTTAAACAATTTAAAGTTTTAAAATTGGAAGTATACATATTTATAACAGAGGAGGGAATAGTGTATTTTTTTTGTAAATTTATTTTTTATTGGTGTTCAATTTGCCAACATATACCACCCAATGCTCATCCCATCAAGTGCCCCCCCCAATGCCCATCACCCAGTTGCCCCCCCCCACCTCCCCTTCCACCACCCCTAGTTCATCTCCCAGAGTTAGGAGTCTCTCATGTTCTGTCTCCCTTTCTGATATGGAAATAGTGTATTGAACGCATGTCTTCCCATCACCAATCCCACAGCCAGACTGGTTTTCTGGGGACCCCCTCCTGCTCCCCACTCCTCCAGACAGCTTATCATTTCATCGTGGATCTCAGACTTGAAAGGAAGTTTGCTTCCCCCCATGGAACTCTTAAATCTGTGCACAAATGACCTGGCACACAAAGTCAGTCCTTCACAGGCCCCCGTGCAACTCTGGTCTTTGAGAGAGTTCAGATTGCCCTGACCATGGAACTGGAATACGACATCGAAGAGTCCTAGAATGTAACAGAAGGTTCTTATGTGATGGTCCACATTGCCAGGGTTCGAGTCCTGCTGGCTCCTCCACTTACTAGCTGAGTAGGCTTGGATGAACTTCCTGACCTTTCAGTGCCTCTGCATTTCCCCATCTGTGAAGTGGGGTGATCGTAGTGCCTCTGTCACAGGGCTGTCATGAGGATGAAGTTAGCTAATATTGTACAGCCCTTAAAGCGTGGCTTGGTGCCCAGTGGGCCCTGAGAAAATGGTAGCCATCCCTCCAACCACTTAGGGAACTTTTGTGAGCACCTACTGGTGCACCCAGGAGCCAGGCACCTAGAGATAAATGTGAAGGGTCTCAGACCCCAGGGAGCTCCCCATCCAGGGGGATGCAGACCCAGGAAAAGACACTTGGCAAGCAGTGGGCTGGCTTCTGTGGTGGTGGGCTGTGCCCCAAGCAGTTCAACCTGCTTAGTTCACAAGTGACCAACAGAAGTGTGGTCTCTGGGCTAAAGGAGCTGTGGCACCTGCGGCACAGCTAGGTGACCTTGAAGCAGTCATGCCTGGCCAGGCCTCTTTATGTGAGGGTCTCAGAAGCTGGTGGCTCTAAGGGGCAGTGGGGCTTTTCTGGGTAAAGATGCTGTGCTTTGGCCACCCTGCCAGTAGCATGGAAGTGAGAGGCGGTCACAGGGCCAAGCGTAGCAGACACTGTGGCTACTGGTTAACCAGGTGAAGGACTTCAGTCCATTGCATGGTCAGGGGGCCAACAGCAGGGGAGTCCCCGATACCCTCATGCCTAGTAAGAGACCGGGGATGCCAGACTGTGCCGTGCAGTGGATTGAGAAGGGCTGACCATAGACACTCCAAGGACAGAGGAGCAGACAGGGTTGGCCAGCAGGAGTACCTTTTCAGCCCAACTGAAGGCAAATCTCTTTTCTTTGGTCAGAGCTGTGCCAAAGCAGGAAAGGGAGAACATCAGTTCTCACTGAACTTGAGATGGGCACTTGACTCTCACTGTGTCTAATTGTCAGGCAGCCCAGAGGGGAAGCATCAGATCCACTTTCAGGATGAAGAGAGTATGGCCCAGGAAGGCATGGTTGGCCACCGTCACACAGCTGCTGAGACATGGAACTGGGCTCCCTCTCAGGTCTGTCCGGCTCCAATGACTCAGTGAAATGGAAGGGTTGGCTTTGTGGGGAAGTGCCCAAATGAGACACCATGGCTGCCTGGGTGTCGGTATGGGTTCTGGGGAGGGTCCTAGAAGGCATTCATGCATCCAAAGGGGTTGGATTCCAGAAACTTCTGGTGACTGGGCGGAGGTCTGTGACTCCATGATGGGTGGATGAGAGCGTTTTCCCTCAGGTGGACAGGGCATAGCTGTGCCACACACAAGCCCACCACTTCAGTGCTGTGTTTCTCATTCTCCCTCCCTCCACCTTCCTTCCTTCCATCTTTATTCATTCATTCATTTAGCACGTACTGGGTTTGTTATGTATCTGTCCCAAGTTAAAAGCTGGGGGTAGAGCTGGGATGGGAGATGGTTGGAGTTTGAAGTTGAGTGAAACTTTTCTTGCTTTGGAAAAGCCCAGGCTGAGAGTGAGAGCTTAGGCCTGAAGAAGTCACCGGCAACAGGAAGTACAGGTGATGAGTACCAGAGAGCCACATGGCTAAGGAGCTGCGGAGAGACCTTCCCAGGGGAGGGCAGAAGGATGGACTCTGGCACCAGGGAGGTGAGCCAGGGCCAGGAGGCTGGTGCAATGCCCCCAAGGGCAGGCTGATAAGGGCCTCATCTAAAGTTTCCAGATGATCTCACCTGCTGTTACACATCAGAGCAAGGCCTGGTATTTGGGAACCCTCAGTGTAAGGACAAATGCTTGCAGCAGGTACCGTGAGTCAGAGGCCTTCAGGGATGGGGGCCCCTGCCCTGGCAATGACCTCATAGTCAGGTTTTTAACAAGCTGCTGATTGAGAACCGTTAGTGGACTGTACAATTAATTTAGTGGTTATGACCGGCATTTTACAAAATGGAATGGACCAGAGCAAAATGAATAGAATTGAATCAAATTAAAAATACTAGAGGATACTGTGCATATGAAGAGTTCTGTGTTGGGAAAATTTGTTTTACGTGTGCTCGCACACATACACAAGTGAACTGGGTCACAGCTATTGTGTACTTGACCACAACTATGACTCGTAGTCAAAAAAACTTAAAAATACTACACTGGTCCAGTTCTCTCATTTTGCAGAGCATGGGAGAAGAGAGTAGGTCAGGGCACTGGCTCCCTCCTGTGTTTTTTTCCTCTAAACTTATCTTTCTCCCAAAGCATATTTTATATCAACATCAGTTTCCAAACTCCGACATCCTCATTTTTTTCGCCCATGCCCAGGGCCAGGGCCACATCTGCCCAGTGGTGTGCCAGGGAATGTGTAAAAACTGGCTCTCTGGAAAAAAATATATATGTTTAACATACATGGTACTAATAGAACAGATGTATCACACAACTTACAAATAATGAAATATACAACACTCTTTAGTACAGGTTCCATACAACCAATTAATTCTCGTGGAATGCTTTCATTGATTTTTTGCTGAACTCTTATCTGTAGCTAACCTGCAATTGATGAATGAGCATAGTTTCGACATGAATGTTATTTGATCATTTTATTTACATTAATGAGTAAGACCCATATGAAACAATGAAGACAAGGGATGGGTCAGAAATTCACTTGTTTATCAATTAATGGAAACTATTTCTTAGATGAATAGGATAGGAGTTTTTAAATTCTGGAAGAGAAAAAAAATTCTGGAAGAGTATTTCCTCAAAATTTTTCTTTTCTTTTTTTTTTTTTTTGCGATTTACAGTGCCATGGCTACAAACATGCTTAAATGTAATCTGCATTATTAACATTTTCTCTGCCACTTCATAGTCAATCTACAAAACAATAAAGCAAGCCCTGATTTGTAGTGTTTCCCTGTTTCCACCATGTAAATATTCCCAACATGATGTAAATATTCCCAGCTTGATGTCCCTGAAAGTGAATATGGGAAGAGATGCTCAGTGGCACCCTATAACATAGTTTCCATCATATGGATACAATAGATGTAAATAACCTCAAAAGCATAGATGATGGAAAAATAATTACAAAGTGATGGGTTTTGAGTGTTTCCTACCTTTCTTTTTAATATGGCTTATTTAATTATAAATTTATATAATTTAATTTTTAACAGTGCTGGTCTTGAACAACTGGCTGGCAAGATTCCTGATGATGGGACAGTCCCAAGCTGGTACAAGCCAGCCTGAGCACACCATTACATCTGCCCTGAACCCTCAGGGAGGCTGTGCATGAGGGGGTTGATGGGATTCACAGAGGTGGGTCTGGGCTGGCACATCACACACCCCAACACACAGACTACTGCCCTCCTGGAGGTATCACATGGACAGGCAGGCACCTGCACCCATGTAGACACACACGTACACACACACACGGACAGACAGAGACCTCTTCCTCCTTCCCTAATCCTTCTCCACACTGAGCAGTCCTGCTGCTGCTGCCCATGAGGAGGCCAGTGCCTGAACTCACTGGGCTATGCCTGAAATAGTCCTGGGCATCCTGACTTCTTCTGTTCGCTGGCCCTCTCTGGGCCTCAGATTCTTGAGGGAAGTTCCCTTGGAAAAAAATTTTTTTTTGATCTAAAGTATTTACTTACTTAAAACTTGATAGTTGGGAGTTGAAGCAGAAGGCACTCTTCTGCTCAAGCAACTCAGAGGGAGCTGACCTCACCCAAATCAAAAGACTCAACATTCCCCGGTGCCAATTCCTTTTTTTTTTTCCTCCTTCATATTTATTTATTTTTAAACTTGAATTCAGTTAATTAACATATAATGTATTCTTGGCTTCAGAGGTAGAGGTCAGTGATTCATCAGGTGTATATAGCACCCAGTGCTCATTACATCACATGCCCTCCTTAATGTCCATCACCCAGTTACCCCCTCTCCCCACTCCTCCCCCCTCCAGCAACCCTCAGTTTGTTTCCTAAGATGAGTCTCTTATGGTTTATCTCCCTCTCTGATTTCTTCTTGTTTTCTTTTTCCCTCCCTTTCCCTGTGATCCTGATCCTCTGTTTTGTTTCTTAAATGTAGCAGGCATTCCTGGGCCTCTCTGTGCCAGGTGCCAGGCTGCCCTGGGAGTGGGAGATGGGTCGGCCACAGGCTGGGAGGCCAGGCCACTATAGCAGCTCCAGGGAGCCCTGTGAGTTGGCAGCTGGGACTGGGAGGGTGGTGATGGGCAGCCTCACCTTCTTCTGGGCGGGCTATGAAGCCTCTCCTGGCTTCACTTCTTAATTTTAGGAGATAACATGAGATTCCTGCAAAGATTAGGTAATCTAAAATTGCAGAATGCCTCGGCCATAGCCGACACACAGTTAAGTGACACCCATCTGTCAAGGAGGGCTGTTGTCCTATGTTTAACTTATTTCTATAGAGTGATAATGTTAGGGCCAAAGGGAGCAGTACATAGCACGCCTCAGATTGGCCCTCACAGCATTTTATTAAGAATTTTTAAAAATTAGGGACGCCTGGATGGCTCACCGGTTGAGCATCTGCCTTTGGCTCAGGTCCTGATCCCGGGGTCCAGGGATCAAATCCCGCATCGGGCTCCCTGCATGGAGCCTGCTTCTCCCTCTGTCTGTGTCTCTGCCTCTCTCTTTGTGTCTCTCATGAATAAATAAATAAAACCTTTTAAAAAAAGATTTTTTTAATTAAAGATTTGTAATTTATACCACCACAAACCTTGCATATTTTCACTTTATGCTGATTTCACACACATCTTCACTTCAGAATGGTGTTTTATGGCTTAAGGACAACCATTCATTTTTTCCCCAGATTACAGAGCACATGTTTATTGCCTCTATTATGTGCTAGACACTGTTCTTAGCACTCATCCGGCTAGAAGGACACAGCTGTCAAGCAGCATATCTCTGTGTACTGCAGTTCAGAAAAAAAATCATAAGAAGACAGTAGCATGACCTGAAATCCCACTACCTAGAGATGCCCACTCTTCACAACTTGGGATCAAGAAGGAATTTTCTTTCACTTAACAGTATATCAGAAACACATTCCCAAGGCATCATCCGTGGAAAGAGGATCTTCTACATTTGGGGGTGTTGCTTTGCTGCTGTCCTATAGGTGTTCACCCTTTAGCCACCTGCCCACCAGCCCTGGACCCACCAGGAAGCAGTATGAGTAGCAGAGACCAGGAAGGGGTCTCAGTGGTTTTCGAACTTGGGTTGCCTGTGGTAGGCTTCAAATGTTCACGGTGGTGGCTGCTGGGAGGAAATGTAGCCCCGGGGCTACATGAGCTCACCTGTTTCCAGACCAGCTCTCGGCTCAGCCCCTCCAAGCAGGACACGGGCCTGCTGGTGAATCTGTGTGGCAGTCACCCATCCAGAAGAGTCTGATGCATCTGTATATACTGACACAAGAAATTTCCTTTCTTTAGTAAATGCGTTTTCTTTCCTTGATTAAATGAAGAAATCAAGTGTAGTCAGATCCCATTTTTGCTTAGAACTATAAAGGTTATAAAGGAGAAGGACTTTTTATTTACTACTTTATACATTTGTAAATATTTTCAGTGTTTTACAATGAGCATATATTACATTTCAAGTGTTATATACTTAGAGATTGGCAGAGTGAGGGATAGAGAGAGAGAGAATCTGAGCATATCTTTAGGTGGCTTTCTGAGTACTTCCTTAGCTTCTATTTCTCAAAAGTAGAATTCTTAGAAGTGGAATTGTGTTTTGAAGATTCCTGGTGTATATATTGTAAAATTAATCCACAGAATGGTTATACCTGTTTACACTCTTACTACCAGCAAATGGATAGTAACTTGTCTTAACCTTCAGTTAATACTGGGTAGTATTTTAAATAATTCCCAATTTAGAAGGGAGAAGAAATGGGTGGGAAATATCAGAAAGGGAGACAGAACATGAGAGACTCCTAACTCTGGGAAACGAACTAGGGGTGGTGGAACGGGAGGAGGGTGGGGGATGGGGGTGACTGGGTGGCGGGCACTGCGGGGGACACTTGATGGGATGAGCACTGGGTGTTATTCTGTATGTTGGCAAATTGAACACCAATAAAAAATAAATTTATTATTAAAAAATAATTCCCAATTTAATAGATAAGATAGCATTTTATCTTCTACTTTTACTACTAGTTATAATTTTAAGAACTTATTGCATATTTGGGCCCCTCCCCCCCGCTGCGGGATATGGCCCAGTGTTTTACCTCCAAATTGGCATTTCACACGTTTTTTGTCACAGTAACTACTTACCAAGATGTTTGTTTGTTTGTTTGTTTGTTTGTTTGTTTAGAGAATGAGCAGGGGTAGGGGCAGAGCGAGAGGGAGAGAATCCCCAGCAGACTCCCTGCTAAGCACAGAGCCAGATGTGGGGCTGGATCCCACAGCCCTGAGATCATGACCTGAGCTGAAATCAAGGGTCTGAGCCACCTAGGCACCCTGATATTTAACAATATATTTTACTCATTTTTCTGTTGGCTGTTGCTTTTAAACCCTTCTCCTTCTTCCTAAATCCTCTTATTTCTTGAGAATTTCTGTCACTTTTTTCCCCAGAGGGTCTTTTGAGGCCTTGTATTTCTAAGAATGTTATCTATCTATCTATCTATCTATCTATCTATCTATCATCTATCTATCTATCTATCTGTATTTATTTAAATATATATTTACTTAAAATCCTGTGCTCAGGGTTAACAGTAAGTTTTGCTAAGTCCTTTTCCTGCTGTAACTCTTTGAACTCCTCTGCTTCCTCCAAGATTTATGCTTCTTGTAGAGGATTTTCTGTAATAATGATCTCAGAGAGGTTCTGTATTAACTCATGTCTCCTCAAGAGTAAGTTTCTCCTTCTTGAACTTTTGCCTCCCTTTTGTGGTGTAATCTTTCCTCAGATGTTTGATGACTCTTGATTGTGTGCTTATCTTTGTGACTGAGTGGCCACTAGGGGGGTGAAGGTGAGTTACCTGCTTCGTGAAAGGTGGCTAGTCCTAAGGCTGTTGTCAGGGCAGCAGGTTGGAGGGGGAGGCACCATTGGGGGAGTGCTCCAGGGACTGGCCATCTGGAAGCTGAAGCTCCTGGTCTATCACAGGACAACCCGTGATCCAGAGCACTACCTGTCTCTCTCTCTGTGACCCATCTATACTACTGGTGACAACCTCTATTGCCCCTGGGTGGTCAGCAGACAGTGGGGAGGACAGTTGTGTCTCTGTGAGACCCCAGTTCATCATTGGATGGGCTGTTGGCAACCCTGTCCTGCTTCCCCTCTGGCACTGTGGATGTAGAGCCCTTTGTGTGGAGCCCCACACTGTAGCCTTATTGGCTCATGCCTTTTCTCTTTGCTGTAATCCTAAATGCCCTCCATAATTCAGGGTCTTTTTTTTTTTTTTTTTATAGACCTTCCTTTTTTTTTTTTTAATTTTTATTTACTTATGATAGGCACACAGTGAGAGAGAGAGGCAGAGACACAGGCAGAGGGAGAAGCAGGCTCCATGCACTGGGAGCCCGACGTGGGATTCGATCCCGAATCTTCAGGATCACGCCCTGGGCCAAAGGCAGGCACTAAACCGCTGCGCCACCCAGGGATCCCAATTCAGGGTCTTCTCATAGGTTCTGTCCCTAATAGATTCCCTTCTTGCCTTCTAATATCTCTGTTTTCTTTCTTTCTTTTCAAAAAAACAAAAACAAAAACAAAAACAAAACAAAACAAAACAAAAAAACATCTTGGGATGCCTGGCTGGCTCAGTCGGTTGAGCAGCAGACTCTTGATTTCAGCTCAGCATGTGATACCGGGGTCCTGGGATCAAGCCCCATGTCAGGCTCCCTACTCAGTAGCGAGTCTGCTTCTCCCTCTCCCTCTGCCCTCCCCCTGCTTGTACTCTCTCTCTCTCAAAATAGATAAATCTTTTAAAAAATTAAAAATGAAAAACCACATCTTTATCATTTTAAGGGTTTTGTGAGGGATGGGGAGGCTAATATATGTGCTCTGTGTACCTTCCTAAAGGCAGAAGTGGGACCGTATAGTTCTATCGCATTTCTGATGACCCAGGGTTCCCACACCTTCCCCACCATTTCTAGATCTTTCAGACTCATGGTTAGATATAACTGGGGAATATCAGGATTTTTAAAAACTAGAGGGGAATGTGCCCTGCTCATGGGTTTCCCCAAGGAGCACTCTTTTCCCTCCGAGGGAAAGGCCGGAGCTGGCTGGGGAAGGAAGCCTGGAGACGGCCAGACAGATGGTTTAGGGATGGGGGTTAGAGTCAGCATGGATCTATGGGCACTGGTGAGCGTGCAGAGGGGGTGTGGTGGCATCTGAGCATCAAGAACAAAGTATGAAGGAGCCCAGAAAGGAGAGGGTCCCTGTCAAGAGAAGTTTGGAACTGCTGTCTTATGTTTTAGACACGAGGCCCCCCAGCATCCCAGTCCTGCAGAAGGAAGCCTGGAGAGGACACAGTCCGCAGCCTGTGGTCTGAATGACCGTGGCTTTCCTGTGAAGTTCGTGAAGCTCAAGCCTCACTGCTTAGGGAGGGCCCTTCCCAGGCTTGGGGGGAGAGATGGGCACCTTTGTTAAGTGTTTCATGGTGGTATGTTTTCCTGAAAATATAAAAAGGTAAGATTACTTTTAAGATTACTTTATAGTTCTATTTGAAAAAAAAAATGTCCAAATTATAGAAGCTTTGGGCCTCACAGAGCCTGAATCTATCCCCAACTATGTCATCAAGAAAGGAAGGAGTTAGGGATGCCTGATTAGCTCAGTTGATGGATCTCTTGGTCTTGGGGTCCTGAGTTTGAGCCCCATGTTAAGTGTAGAGATTACTTTAAAAATAATTTTTTTAAAAGAGAGGAGTTAGATCCAGTTAGCAGGAAAGTTGGATTGATAATCAAGTTGGAGAAAGAAATATGAATGAAGATGAATTCACCTAGGGAAGACACATCCCAGGTAGGCAGTATCAGCCCTGAGGAAGCAAAGTTAAGAAAGATTAGATGATCTTAGTAGGGTACAAGCTGCACTCCTGACAGTGATGCTCAAGGCTGATGGGTCAGTGATTGCAGCAGTGACTGATGATGAGAATGTGTTTTTGGCTGTTTTTCAGAATCAGGCAGCTAAATGGCACCTGTGTTGGCTCAGTGGACTTGGAGCTCTTCCTCCATTATTCTCTCATCCCATCAGTAAGTAAAGGCAGGGGAGAGTGTGGAGCAGAGGGTGGGGGGAATTGGGTCACCCCCATATACAGACTCCCAAAGTGGCCTGAAAGATCAGCAGAGAGACATCAGCTGAATTTTCTTGACTAGCTCTTTTGTATTATGCACCAAAAAGGCAGGTAGAAGAAGGCTTTTAAAGGCTGAAGAGTAAAGGACACTGGTTTTTAAGGGAGTCAAAAAAGACAAAAGACTCTTCTAAGGAAGCAATGACAGCTGAGATCTGAAGGGAGATGTGGTGAAGAGCCTTTCAAGCAGAGGGGGGAGCACGTGCAAAGGCCCTGTGGAGGAGGGGAATGGAGAGTGTGAGTGGTACCTGCATTTTTAGTGCAGTGGGAAGTAACTGGAGTGTTTCTAGCATGCAGCTGGTGTGATCAGATTTCCCTTTTAAAATGATCATTCTGGTTACATTGTGGGTCACATTTTAGCTCATCCTTGATGGTGGTGGTGAGCTCAAGACATCTGGGAGGTGAAACAGTAGGACTGGGTAGTGTATGGGATAAAGAAGTTAGGGAGAGGAAGGGTTGAGGATGACGTGGGTTTCTAACTTGTGCAGCCAGAAGGATGGTGGTACCTGCCGTTCACTAGTTAAGGGGAACCAGAAGAGATCAGCATTTGGGTGGTTGAAGGTACAGGGCAGGGATGCAAATTATGAGTTCCATTTAAGACATACTGAATTTAAGAAACTCTCAATATGTCAAAAAGAAATGCCAACCCTGTAGTTAGATAAACAGTTATGGAGCTCATGTACAAGGTCTAGGCTGAAGAGTCTTCTGTGCTTTGGTGGCCTTGTGAGTCTTCTGTGCTTTGGTGGCCATTGAAAGCATGGACATGTATGAGAGGACGCAATAATAGAAGGAGTGGTCTTTGGACTAAACTATGAAGAACTCCCGACTTTCGTGGTTGAATAAAGAATAATCCAGCAGAGGAGGTTGAGAGGTAATGGACAGCACCCAAAAATTCATGGCTGTTGGAAGCCTAGAGAAGAGGGTGTTTCTAAGAGGAGGAAGTGGTCAACCTGGTGAAACTCGGCTGAGTGATCAAGCCAGATTTGAGCTTCAGGTTTCCATTGGATTGATGATAATTTTTGGCTTTGACCAGAGCTGTTTCCATGGATGGGTGTGAAGCCAGGTTAGGGGCTGAAGAGCAAGTAACAAGTGAGGAAATGAAGACAGCAAGTGTAGACAATCCTCAAGAAGTTTCTGATAAAGGGGCATCAAGGATGTAAGAATATAAGAATATGATTGAATCCACAGGAGGAGAAAAAAAAAAAAAAAAGCAAAGAAGGATTTGCAACCTGACAGGCATTAACCCCTTTTTACAGATAAGGAAATGGAAGTTCAGAGAAGTTAGGTCTCTCTTCCAGTCAATATGTGGGGAAGATGAGACCTGAACCTGTTCAGGGCAACACAGAGGAAAACTCAATACAAAACATTCTGAAGGGGACCCCTAGGTGGCTCAGGGATTTAGCGCCTGCCTTTGGCCCAGGGCACGATCCTGGAGTCCCAGGATTGAGTCCCACATCAGGCTTCCGGCATGGAGCTTGCTTTGCCTTCTGCCTGTGTCTCTGCCTCTCTCTCTCTCGTTCTCTCTCTCTATGTCTATCATAAATAGATAAATAAAATCTTAAAAAAAATATTCTGAAAACTCAGGAGTATGTGCAGCCAGCTCCTTGACTTGGGGTTGGGGGGTCTGAGGAGTCAGACACTCTACGTCCTCTCCTGACCCTCACTTTCTCTTTCAGGGAAGGGCCCCAGGGCTGCACTGAGGATGAATGTTCCCACTGACACTCCCATCTTCTCTTCCCCTAGCTCTTCATCATTTTGGTCTTGTCCTTTCTCCAAAAACGAGATCACCGTAAGCAGAGAGATGAAACTTCCCGCCTCCTGGGAAAGCGCTTTGAAATCATCATGTGAGTGGAGCTCGGGCTGATCACTACAGCTTGGGGTGTCCTGTGTTTGGGGTCAACACCTGTTATAAGGCCAGGGTTACTCCCCGCTGCCTCTCCAGGCAAGGCAAGGGGCCTTGCCTCCTCCCCCTACTTCTTCCCCTCCCTGCCTCACCCCAGCCCAGCTCTGGGAGTTCGGAATCGGTGTCCAAGCTCATGCAGTCTCAGCACCCAGGGCTGCCCAGATGTGATGAAAACATCTCAAGGAGGCTCAGCTCACTATGGGAAGGGCCTTCCCACACCCAGCACTATGGCTGCCTCAGGAAGCAGGAGGAAGAGTTCTTGGTCGGCGCCTGCAGCAGCAAGCATTCATGCTGGGATGGTGCCATGAGTCACTCACAGGGAGATCTGCTTGGACCAGGCTGCTTTCCAGGCTGTGCTGGCTCAGCCATCCTGTCTCTGCACCTGTTATCAGTTTCTCCTTAAGCTCTAATTGCTTATATCTCTGCTGCATCACCCCTTAATAATTCAAAATAATAATGATAATAAAGCAGGTAACAGTTATTGCACAGGGACCGTGGCCTGTGAACCATTTGTTTTGCCTATATTCCATGGATGAACCCTTTTGCCAACCTAGCATGCTGGCGGTTCTTATCCTCATGTAGTGTATGAGCAAACTCAGGCTCAGAGAGGTTAAGTGACTTGCCCAAGTCCACACAGCTAACTAAGTGACAAGAGCTTTAACCGAGGTCTGGTTGATATTTGCTCTGATTCCCCCAGTATCATATGCTAAGCAGGCTCAAGCCTGTAAACATGCGAAGGTCTCAGCCGTGGGATCTGGAGAAGGGAGAGGAAGCCAGGGTGTCAAGACCAAGGCTAATGGTGACCTAAGGCTTCAGGGCGACAAATCCACCTGCAGTGTTCAGGGAGTCTCTGTACCAGCTCTGACTAGCAGACTCATTCTGGATACCACCCAATGGAGGGCTCAACTGCTCCCAAACTGCTGGGTCTGAGCCACACTGGGTGGGGCGCAGAGGTATACCCTCCCAGGTATTGGACACGCAGGGCCTGGTACAGGACTTTTTAAGTGGTAGGAGCTCTGTATGGGTGATGTTGAAGTACTTTGAATTCAGTTGCTAATGGCACAACTTGCTTGCTCCCTGGCCACTTTCCCATCAAAACCCCTGCTTTTCTGAGTAGTTCTCATTGAAAGCCCCTCACATGTGCATGGCACATGACAGTTTGTCAAGTATTTCTTCATTTGTCACCCACAGTGTCTCTGACATGAGTGGAGCGGGGGTCGTTATCTGTTTTAAAGATATGGCAACAGTCTCATGTATCTCTGAGGTACTGATTAAGTTTGGTTCACATCAACAAAATGCGTGTCTGTGAACATGTAGTGAGCACTTACTCTCTTCAATGGCCTGTGCTAGGTGCCACCCGTTGGAGCTTCTTGTTTCCTAGACCAACAGATAGCAAGAGAGGTGTGCTGAAATATGGCCACACTGTTCATGCTGAGGGGACACAGGCAAGGCAGCAACCCGCTGGGCCTGCTGGGAGTAGTTTGGGTGATGGTGGGGGGCTTCCCAGAGGAGGTGCTCATTGAGCTAAGCCTTGAAGGGGAAGACAGCAAGACAAGCGAGGCAGGAGGTGAGATCCAGATCCTGCCCCCAGGTCCCTGCCTCCATGCATTGCTCCTGACTCTGATTCCAACCTGGCATGACTTTCCAGAACAGAATTTTGACAGCTGACTGGTTCCTGTTCTCAGCGTCAGAAACCCAAAGTGCAAGGCCAGGCATCTGATTGGCCCATCCAAAGTCAGGTGGTCACCCCTGGTCCAATCAGCTTTGGCTGAAAAGGTAGGCTTGCATGGAACCAGCCCAGCTAATGCTACCCAGACCTTCCTAGGGGTATTGGAACCCTCACAGTGGCAGGGTGCAGGGCATGCTCCCCCAAGCCTGCCAAGCACATACTCCTTGTTTAGGTCTCTTAAGTCCTATTGCCTGTGCCTCTCATAGGTGAAACTCATCCTATTTTGTTTGTTGTCATGGCTAGTGGTGTCCTTGCTTGTGTCCCCCTCCCCCAGGACCTGAGCTTCTCAAGGGCAAAGATTTTTGTCTTCCTGCTTCAGTACCCTGAATCCACACTTACCCCAGAATTGGAGCTGAGGGTCTCAGAAAATGTCAGTTGAAATGAATAATTCACTACCCAGTAATCCCTCCTCAGGGTGAGATTGCTATCTTGGAGATGACCTGTGGGAATGAGCCACTCTCTGGCCTCACAAGCTGTTTCTCTTGTTCACAGACCTCTGGACTTCGTGGGCACCTTTAGTAACCGATGGTCCTATGGCATCGCCTTTGGGGCCACGGCCAACAAGGTCATGTTCTTGTTCTCAGAAGGCTACCAGCCCTTGCAGATCCCGCAGTGGGCCCAAGGTAAAGGCTGCCTCATACTTGCTGGGCATTTTGCCATGGCAGGTCTTGCTCTCAGAGACCGCCTGGCACAGGTTCCCTGAGATCAAAGGATAAATGTTATGAGAGTCAGTGTTCTTCCCTAGCTGTTACTTGCCCAAGGAAAATGTCTAGCTTGCCAGGTCTCAAAGCTTGTTTGTGGGGCTTTCTCCCAGTGAGATTTAGAGCTCCTTTAGACATAGAACAAAGGCTCAAAATTAAATTCATCATTACCTAGCCCAAAACTCTCTTGAGTCCTAGCCATTTCTGCCTTCTTCATATCAACAAGCCCTGGGATTCCTCCCTACAGAACAATGCTTATTTCTGGGGCCATTGGTCTGAAGCCTCTTCATTTCCCATGCCTCACATTCTCCCTGAAGGATCACTCTAGTATACAGATTCAGTCACCCTAATACAGTGACTCTGAACCTCTCTGTCCCACCTCTCTCAGGGCCTCCAGGCCTGTCTGAGCAAATGTCTACCAAGATCTCATTAGTCTTTAGGGAAATGCAAATTAAAACTGAAATGATATACTATCACATATCTCTTTGGCATATATGATTTGATAAGTTTTGACAAATGTTTATATTCATGAAATCATGACCACAATTGAGACAATGAACCCCGTAAGTTTCCTTGTCCTCTTTTGTAATCTCTCCTTCCCCCTATTCCATTACTGCCCTCATTTCTGATATTTTATTAAAAATTATTTAAATGGGGGATCCCTGGGTGGCGCAGCGGTTTAGCGCCTGCCTTTGGCCCAGGGCGCGATCCTGGAGACCCGGGATCGAATCCCACGTCGGGCTCCCGGTGCATGGAGCCTGCTTCTCCCTCTGCCTGTGTCTCTGCCTCTCTCTCTCACTGTGTGCCTATCATAAATAAATAAAAAAAAATTATTTAAATGGAATTATACAGAATGTACTTTCCTTTGGGGTATAGTTTCTTTCACATGGCATAGTTATTTTGAGATTCATACGCATTTAACCATGCCAGAAATTCATTCTTTTTTATTGCTAAGTTGTGTTCTACTATATGGAGAAAACAGAGTTCCTGTGCCCATTCACCTCTTTTTTTTTTTTTTTTTAAGATTTATTTATTGATGAGAGAGAGAGAGAAAGTGAGTGAGTGGGGGGAGGGGCAGGAGGAGAAGGAGAGAGAGAATCTCAAGCAGACTCTGCACTGAGCTGGAGCCCAAAGTGGGGCTCAATTCCATGACCCTGAGACCATGACCTGAGCTGAAACCCAAAGTTGGCCTTGTAACCAGCCAGACCACCCAGGTGCCTGCCCATTCAACTCTTGATTGACATTTAATTTATTTGCATTTTTAGCTATTGTAAGTAAAGCTGCTATGAATATTTGTGTACAAATCTTTGTGTGTACCTGTGCTTCCATTTTTCCTGGTTTCCATTTTACCTTTGAATGGAATGGCTAGATCATATACTTCATGTAGTAGATCATACTTTTTTATATTTAGATTTTTAAAAAAAGTTTTTAAAAAGTTTCTTTATTCATTCATGAGAGACACACAGAGAGAGAGGCAGAGACATAGGCAAAGGGAGAAGCAGGCTCCCTGTGGGAAGCCTGATGTGAGACTCGATCCCAGGACCCCAGGATCACCACCTGAGCCAAAGGCAGACGCTAAACCACTGAACCACTCCAATGCTCCAGATCATATTTTTAAAAAGAAATCGTCAAACTGTTTTCCAAAGTGATTGTTCCATTTTAGATAACCATCATTGATATGTGAGACTTCCAGTTTCTCTATGTCCTTGGTAACACATGGTCAGTCTTTTTATTTTTTATTTATATTGTTGTTGTCAGTTCTCTTTATTAAAAAACTTGGGGGGCACCTGTGTGGCTCAGTCAGTTAAACACCTGACTCTTGATTTCACCTCAGGTCATGATCTCAGGGTTGTGAGACTGAACACCATGTCTGGCTGTCTGGCTCTGTTTTAGTAGGGTAGAACCTACTTAAGATTCTCTCTCTCTTCTCTCTCTGCTCCTCCCTGCTGCACTCTCTCTCTCTCTCTCAAATAAATAAATAAATCTTTCTTTTTTTAAAGGGTTCTCTTTCTCCTTTCTCTGTCCCTCTCTCCCACTCCCACTTGTGCATGCACTCTCTCTCCACACAAAAAAAATTATTCTGGGTATAGTTGATGCACAATGTTACATTAGGTTCAGGTATACAGCCCTAGTGATTCAACATCTCTATATGTTATGCTCTGCTCCAGGCAAATGTAGCTACCATCTATCGCCATACAGCACTATTATAATATCGTTGACTATCTTCCCTGTGCTGTGCCTTTTAGTCCTGTGACCTGTTCATTATTCATTCCATAACTGGCAGGCTGGAAGACCCTTTCACCCACTTTGCACTCCCTTGCTGGCAACCATCAGTTTGTTCTCTAGAAATATAGATCTGATTCTACTTTTTGTTTGTTTGTTTGTTTAAGAAATAACAAATGTTGGCGAGGATGTAGAGAAGAAAGAACCTTCATGCACTGTTGGTGGGAATGTAAATTGGTACAGCCACTGTGGAAAACAGTATGGAGAGTCCTAAATAATTAAAAATAGAATTACTAGATGATCCAGTAATTCCACTGCTGGGTATGTACCCAAAGAAAATGAAAACACTAAGTTAAAAAGATACAAGCACCTGTGTTATTTACAATAGGCAAGAAATGGGAGCATCCCAAGTGCCCATCAATAAATGAATAAAGAAGATGTGCTACACACACACACGCGCACGCACGCACATAGGAATATTACTCAGCCATAAAAAGGATGAGATTTTGCCATTTGCAATAATGTGGATGGACCTAGAGTGTCTAATGCTAAGTGAAGTAAGACTGAGAAAGACAAACACCATCTGGTTTCATTCATATGTAGAACCTAAAAAACAAACGAAACAAAGTCTTTTTAATTTTAGCCATTCTAAGAGGCACATAGTCATGTCTTATTGTGGTTTTCATTTGCATTTTCATAATGACTGATGATATTGAGCATATTTTCATGTGCTCATTTGCTGTCCCTCTAACATCTTTGGTGAAGGTCCAAATCACTTTCCTTATTAATAAAAATTAGGGTTTTTGTTTTCTTCATATTGAGTTTTGATAGTTCTAGATCTAGTTCTGTATGTAAGTCTGTTATCAGATGTCTGAACTGCATTTGCTCCAACAATTTCTTTTGAAAGCTCACTTAAAGTTTTGATGAAATCTAATTTATTCATTTTCTTTTATGGATCATGCTTACAGTCTCATAGAAGAAATCTTTGCCCAATCTAAGGTCATTTAGATTTTCTCCTGTGTTTTTGCTGTAAGTTTTATAGTTATGATATTTTGCATTTAAGTTTATGATACATTTTGAATTAATTTTTTGCATATAATGTAAGGTATGGATTGAAGGGTTTTGGGGTTTTTGTTTGTTTTTTGCCTTTAGTTACCCATTTTTTCTAGCACTGCTTATTTCAAAAACCTACCCTTTGCCCACAAAATTGCCCTTGGACTTTTGTCGGCATCAGTTGGCTACATACGTATGGGTCTGTTTCTGGACTCTGCTCTGGTCCATCGATCTGCAGCATGGGAGGGCTTCAGTCTCTCCACATCCTCCCCAACAGTATTTTCTATTTTTAAAACAATTACAGCCATCTTAGTATGTGTATCTGTGTGTATCTTAGTATCTAATTGCTGTCTGGATTTACAGGTCCCTAAAGACCAATGCTGTGGAGCATCTGGCAGGGTCAGAACATCATTTCCTGCTTCATGGCTCTAGATTCCTCTCTTCTTTTTCACATAGTGATTATAGAGGCATATCCTCCTGTTATCCTCATACTTTCTGAGTCAACTTCTTTCCTCCACTTGTGTCTGGACACGCTGTTTCCCAACTCCTAGGAGTCTTACGGTCCTCCCACTTTGGAGTTTACTGTCTGTCCGCAGGCCACCTCCTTGGGGGGCCCCATCCCAGCAGGGGCCTGAGGTATTCAGCATAGGGAGGTCACAGGCCTGCCCGCTCCAGCACCAGCATACCGTGCTTCTTCTCACCTGCGAATCTCGGCCTTCAGCACCTTGCCTGCTTTCAGCTGGGATTTCAGCTTTGGTGTCTCGTGTCTGCTGGCACTTTGGGATTCTACTGTTGGGCCCTTCAGACATCCCACTGCCTTCTTCTGCTTCTTCTTACTCGGGTATTGATACCAAATGGTCTTGAGACCTAGATTTCTGATAGGTGTTGTCTCTGGGTTTGGTTTTGCCATCTTAGTTGCTCTGTCTGCTTCTGTGATGGGGATTTCAGGTAGATTGCAAAATGATGCTGTTGTGTCTTCTATCCTTACATAAATTCTTCCTTGTATATAGTCTGTCCCTGCCAGCCTCCCAATGCTCACATGCACATAAATATTGACCAACCCCAACTGGCCATCCCCCCTCCTCTGAGTGAGGAATGCCCTTTCTTCCCTTCTCCTCTCCATCTTACAAACTCCTGCTTGCATTTCCTGGCCTTGCTAAATGTCACCACCTCTGGGAAGCCTTCCCTGACACAGACCCCAGGTGAAGTCATTGGCTTCTACTTTTTGTCCCACAGCAGGTTGACTATGTCTCTGGTAATACAACACTCACCTTCCTCCCTGTCTTCTCTTTGGGGCTGTAAGCATCTCAGAGCAAGGAACTTGTTCATTCTTCCCATAGCCTGAGTGCCTGGCTCTGAACCTGGCTCAAAGCAGATACTTTGTAAAGGTCATCTTGCATGGTTAGATTTTCCTGGATCCTGTTAGATCCTCTAAGAGTGAGTCAGTGGTAGAATGAATATTATCATTGCCTTGTTTAGAAAGTAGGTAGTGGTTGCAAGAGGTATTGCACACACACACATCACCAGTCCTTGTGTTGCTATGGTGTATTTGCAGGGCTCTTCTCTTGGTGATTGCTGTTTGTTCACTTATATGGCCTGTCTCCACACATCATACTGTGAGCTGGCCAGAGGCAGGGGCCAGGTCTTCTACATCTCAATACTTAGCCAGTGCCTGGCATGGAAGAGTCCCAGGGAAGGTCTGTTGCAAGACAGAAAGACATTCCTGCATTCCTTCTTGCTAAGCTGGGGCTTGTCCTCTCATCTCCTTGGGTCCTGAGGCCTGTGACTGGAAGTCGGTGAGAAGTCCCATAGCTTCCTTGGGACACCCTGAGCCCGGGAGAAGCGGACTCACAGCGTCTCTGGCCCTGTCTCTCCCAGCCTTTGTGCTGCTGATTGGAGGCATGGAAGTCGGCCTGTCCCACTTCCCCTTCTTTGCCTGCCTCTCGTCGGAGTTCCAGCTGGTCAGCTCCATCCTCGGCTTCAGCTACTCTCTGATCTGGTAAGACGGATGCTGCCTGTCTGCCTTCCTGTGACTCCTTTGGCCATGGCTGAACTCTGGACAAAGGGCTGGAGGTGACCTGAGAGCTCCCTGAGGATCTTTGCCCAGACCTGGGGCTCATGATGGCAGGGTGACTGGTCCCAGGTCCCATTGTGCCCTCTCTGTGGGCCTGCATTGAAGGCTGCAGAAGGTCAGGGCACCATTCTTTCTGCTTCATGGGCCACTCATGATTAGACTATTCCCAGAAGTCAGGGATATAGCAAACTTCATTTCTGTAAACTGCCAAGGATCCCATAGGGGGATGCAGGAGTCCTGTGTGAATGATGTTTCTCTGTGTTGTCACATATCTCCTGGGAGCCCAGGAGAAAATCCATGCACCTCAGTTCAACATTGAGGGCCATTGCAGTCTGGCCTCCCCTCTCTCTCCATCCCCCACGATCTCTAGCACACACCTTAAGTCATACCACACTCCTGCATTCCTTCGTTCACCCACTAACTCAGCAGACATGCTATCATATCCTCGCTGTGCCCCAGGGAACATGTTAGAGAATAAGAGGGACCCTTGTGGTTCATGCATTCTGACCTCCTTGTCTATATGTGGCTGTTCCCCCTGTGGATCAGCCTCCCCTACTTGGCCTAGTGATAGATACATGTTCTTCCTTCATGGATTGTTGACCCCACAGATGGAGAACTTCTTGACCTTCTGGTTGATGTCTATGTCCTCAGCACCAGCATGGAGCTGGCCCCAGGACTACTTGCTGATTGAATAATCCCACAGGCATTCTGGCCAGAGGATTTGAGCCTCTGTCCCCTTCACTGAGCTGGTTCTCGGCCCCCCCCCTGCCCCGCCCCAAACACTGCAGCACTTTCTGTGACAGAGGAATCCTCAGGCCCATGTGCAGGCCACCTCAGGGGCTTGCAAGCAGCTGACGCACCAGCGACTACCATTCCCAAGTTTGTAAATGGCTCGTTTTATAAAATTAAAAGAAAGTATCCAGGGTCAGACTTGGAGTAATACTGTGCCGTCTGTCAGCCTCTGACAAATCTTCGCCCCGGGGAAGAGAGGGTAGTGGGACTGGCTCAGCAACCTGTGCTCCCCAGAAGATGAATCAGGCTGGAACACAAAGAGGATTGTGCGTCCAGTGGGCAAAAGCTTTAGGCTCCTTCCTCAGGGCAGTGTTTACAAATGAAGCCAGTCTGAGCAGAAGGAGCCTAGATGCCAGAGTCAGGAGACCTGGGCCTTGGTCCTGGCTCCAAGTGTGACTCTGGACAAATTCCTGTCTCTCTGTGGGCTTTGGCTTGCCCACCTGAGTGACAGAGGCAGGGAGAAGGAGATCACTCAGGGGCTCTGCTCTGTGGGTTCTGGGATTGGGTCCTATTCGAGGCATATTAAATGAATTTGGGGCATGTACTTTGGCATAAGCAGGGTGTCTGATCTGGGAAGGATGTACACAGAGACCTTCCTGAGGAGGAAGGGAAGGGGAGGTTGTAGCTCCAGGCTGATGGGATCCGGGCCTCTTTTTTTTTTTCATCTTTTAAAAATTATTTTATTTAAATTCAATTAAGTAATGTATAGTGTATTATTAGTTTTGGATATAGAGGTCAGAGATTCATCAATTGCATACAAGGCCGAGTGCTGATCACGTCCTATGCCCTCCTTAATGCCTCATCCCCCCACCCCCCTCCCCTCCAGCAACCCTCAGTTGTTTCCTAGAGTTAAGAGCCTCTTATGGCTTGTCTCCCTCTCTGATTTCGTTTGGGCTTCTTCACAGGGAATATGCTGGGAGCAGCCATAGTACCCCAAACCCTGTTTTTGTCCTGCAGGTTTGCTGTCACCATCCTTTACATCGCAGAGTGTCCTCATGGGCAGGTAAGTCCCCACTGAGCTATGTTTAGAGTATTCAGTCCTGTCACTGTGACCAGTTTGTTGTGTGGTATTGGACAAGCCTCTGCCACTCTCTGGGCCTCAGTTTGCTTGTGTGAGCAAAAGGAAAGTTGGAGCCATTCAAGATATTCCATTTGTACAGCATCTTTTATTCATCAAGGTGCTCATTCATAGACAGATGTTCTCTCAGTTGATGTTCACAGCAGCCCCTCAAGGTGGGGAACTCCTCAGCAGACCTATTTCATAGGTGAGGAAACTGAGGCCCAAGTGTATTAAGTAACTCTAAAGTAGTAGCAGATTTGAGAGTTGAGACCAGGTCTGGCTGACTCCTTCACATAGCCTTACTTTCTCTGTCTATAAAATGGGAGACTTGGACTGGATAAACCCTCCAGCTTTGCCATGCATTGTCCTCTTGGAATTGAGAAACTGGTTCATCTGTGTAGCCTTGTATGCTAGGAAAAGGAGAAAGATGAAAGAGAGTATCACACTGCATCTAGAAGTGTTGCTAGGCAGGTTGGGGGGTGGGAGCATCAGGAGGCCACCGGGAGCAGGAGCCAATGGGAGCCTTGTCAAAGTCTCTCCCAGGTTTCACTAACCATGGAGGGTGTGATGGAGCTGGATTGGAAAACAAGCTTGAGGGCTGGGCCTTCCCTCTGCATCTCTGTGCTGAAATGCATGAGAACATTCTAGCATACCTCTGCCCAAAGAGATACCCTCCACCCTGCTCACAGTGTCAGAGATTCCAGATCACAGACATTTTCTTTGGAGAGGTTCCAGACTTCCTGAGGTTCTTCTGAAATTTGAAATATTCATGGTCAATTAAGGGAAATGGCAGGCTCTTACCTCTATGCTCAGTCACTAATGTTAAGAACTGCTATTCTAGGTGCTGTCCTAGGCTCAGGCCCCCAGATTAACTATTGCATGATTCAAGGCGCTTCAAGGTACTTTGAAGGCTGTATGGTAGTGCTATACCCAGCTCACCAATAAATAAGAAAGTTAGACTCAGGGGCTAATGGGACTTATGAGTGAAAAATCATGGGACTAGAATCCAGATCAAGGTAATAATAAAGATTTCATCTTGTGTTCTCAAATGTGTTCATGGAAGCATTATGTATGAAAATGAGACATTGGAAGAGTAAAAAATGTCAAATATTAGGAGAAACTTTAAATAAAATTGGATCATCTAAGCAATGCAGTATTACAGAGCATTAAAAGTGACATTTGCAAATAATTTGTAAGCACATGGGAAGCTGATTACGATGTATACAGGCCTATGTATTTGGTATAATTTCAATTTATTTTATTTTTTTAAAGATTTATTTATTTATTCATGAGATACACAGAGAGAGGCAGAAATAGAGGCAGAGGGAGAAGCAGGCTCCCTGTGGGGAGCGCAATGGGGAACTCGATCCCAAGACGCCAGGATCATGCCTTGAGCTAGAGGCAGATGCTCAACCGCTGAGCTACCCAGGCATCCCATAATTTCAATTTATAATAGACATATATGTAAGGATAGATACAAAGAAAAGACACTGGAATATTGGTAGTGGTGATGTCTGATGTCTGAGTGGTGAGCATACAGTGGTGAGGATGAGGGGGAGACATGAGCGCCCACATCTCAGCATGCTTCTGCCTGGTACCTGAACATCACAGCATCAAAACCTAACTCCCCATGGGGGCAAGTACTCAGGAAACAAAAAACATGAAACCAGGGGCATCCGAGTGGTTCCATTGGTTAAATGTCTGACTTTTCATTTTGGCTTGGGTCTTGATCTTGGGGTCGTGGGATCAAGCCCTGCACCTGGCTCTGCAGTGGGTGCAAAATCTGCATGGGATTCTCTCTCTCTCTCTCTCTCTGCCCTTCCCCCCACTCACACTCACTCTCTCTGAAATAAATTAATTAATCTTTAAAAACAAAAATCCCCATGAAACTAACCACTAAATTGTGAAAGATAAGTCACAATATTATTTGTCTTAAAACAGTGAAAAAATACTTTGTGTGGGGTTTTTCCATTAAAATGAAACTAAAATTACAGAAAAACTATGAATAATATCTTGAGAGACCTGTACTCTTGAGAACTTCTGTTGCTGCCAACATGATGGCAGTTATGAGGCCTTCCTGCCTTTCTTTCTTTCTTTCTTTCTTTCTTTCTTTCTTTCTTTCTTTCTTTCTTTCTTTCTTTTTTCTTTTCTTTTCTTTTCTTTCTTTCTTTCTTTCTTTCTTTCTTTCTTTCTTTCTTTTTTTCTTTTCTTTTCTTTCTTTCTTTCTTTCTTTCTTTCTTTCTTTCTTTCTTTCTTTCTTTCTTTCTTTCTTTCCTCCCTCCCTCCCTCCCTCCCTCTCTTCCTTCCTTCCTTCCTTCCTTCCTTCCTTCCTTCCTTCCTTCCTTCCTTCCTTTTTTCCCCTTCTTCTCTTTCTGTTTCTCCTTCTCTCTTTTTTTCTCCTCTCTGACCCTCCTCTCCCTGTTTCTCCTCATTACCCCTCTTTCTATATCTCTCTCTGTTATGTGTACTTTCCAAAAGTAGCAGTATTTGATACCTGATCAGAAAAAGCCGTGGGGCACCTGGGTGGCTCAGTGGTTGAATGTCTGCCTTTGGCTCAGGGTGTGATCCTGGGTCCTGGGATTGAGTCCAGCATCAGGCTCCTCACAGGGAGCCTGCTTCTCCCTCTGCCTATGTCTCTGCCTCTCTCTCTGTGTCTCTCATGAATAAAAAAATAAAATATTAAAAAAAAAAAGAAAGAAAAAGCCACGAAAGCCCTTTGTATAAAATACAATGGAAGTGCTACGACTCACACCCAGGGCTGCTAGACTGTAGACCCACTGCTCATGCCATGGGACCGGGTGAGCAGAGATTGACCACTGGCCGCCCAACTCTGAGGGAGTGGGCAGACAGGCAGACCCCTGTCCGCAGCTTTACCGGTGGCCTGGCCTCGGCCCACCTACAGCCCGCACCCCACGCTCTGCTTCTGTTGCAGTTTTTGGGGAGGTACGAGACAGTCATGTTCTATTGGCCTTCACTGCTGTGCCTGGCCTTCCTGCTGGGCCGCTTCCTGCACATGTTTGTCAAGTCTCTGAGGGTCCACCTGGGCTGGGAGCTGCCGATGGTGAGTACTGAGGGGGAGCCCCGTGTGTGTCCCCGCAGGTCTAGTCGGCACAACCGCCCTGTGAGGCAGGCGCTGGTTCTACTTCTCCATTCTACGGGAGGAAACGCGGACCCAGGGAGGGGAGTTGCATCGGCCGAGGTCACGCAGCTGGTCTGGAACAGAGCCAGAACTGGACCCAGAGAGCTCAGGGCTTGAGGCTCTCTCTTAACCGCTGTTCTCAATCCAAAAGAGCAACTTTACCCAAATTCCTGGCCTCTGTGACAATAGCCAGTTAAAGAGACCAAACCCTGACAAGAATTTGTGAGCCTAAGCATGCACCCTTCTCTCGCCTCACAGGAAGAAAAGCCTTTCCTGGAAGCTCACCAGGCAGAGCACGTCAAACGGCTCCTGAGGAAGCCCCCCCTGCAGTAAGCCCCGGGGTGCCTCAGTCACCCCTCGGTGTTTGCACCAGCGCTGACGAGCCCTGACAGTGTGGCAGACCGTGAGATGACTGGAAGGGCGCATAGTAGTCAGGACGTTTGTTTGCTAAAGACAGACACTCAACTTGGACTAAATTAAAGAGAAAACAGAAATGCATGGCCTTCCATAACTAAAAGTCTAGAGGTGGTCAGCTCCGATGCAGATGGAGCCAGTGACTTCCTTGTTATCAGAATCAGGGCTAGTTGCCTCATTTTCTCTTAGCCTGTGTTAGCCTCATAGTGAGGTGGGCTTCCTCCCTGTGGTGGCCCCCAGAATCTCTAAGCTTATACCCTCCTGGTTTAAGATCCCAGAAAAAAAGAAATTTTTCTTTCTGATAATTCAAACCAAACCCCCATTGTGATTTATTGGATCAGTTGGAGCCCATGCCTTCCCCAAACCAATTACTATGGCAGGGTGATTAAGTGGATTGTTAAGCCTGTCACATATTCCACGTTGGAACATAGGAAGTGGTTCAGCCTCACTTAACCGCAAGGACTGATGGGAGGGAGCAGGTTCCTAGAGAAAGACTGCTTTGCTGTTACTAATACAAGAAGACACAGCTCACGGCCAAGCAAAAGCACCTGGTCTTCAGTGACCGAAAATAAATGGTGCCACTGCCACCATGTATAAGAGGATGTACCCCAGAGGAGGGACGTGGCTAGTCCAAGGTCATACACTGATGAAGCTTGTACATTGGTTGGAACTACATTTGCTTACATGTAGCAGAAAACACAAAATAATGGTGGGACACGCAAGAGGGAGATTTCTTTTTCATGTGAAAGAATTTTGGAGGCAGGTAGTTCATACCGACCCTGAACTGCCCACCATGGAACTTTGCTGATCATTCTTATGATTTTCATCATGAAGGCTGTCCATGTCCAAGGTAGATGCTGGGTAGGCTCCAGCTTGGACTGGCCACCATGTCTGCATTTCAGACAGCAGGCAGGAAAAACGAAGGAAGGGCAATGGGGTCCCTCTCAGCTGTGTCAATTCCACTTCAGCGCCTTCCCCAAAGCGCCACACCACACTGTGGTCACATCTGATTGGCCTGTGCTTAGTCTTGGTCACTCTTAGCTGTAAGAGAGTTCAGGAGTGATGATAGCTCTTTAGTTTGGTGAATTGCTCTACTGAGTAAAATTGAGTCTCTGTTCTTAAGAATAAGGGGAGAAAGAAAACTAGAATCTACCAGTGTTCTTTCTCCTCATTAGATTCTAAGATAAGCAGAGGCAATGAAGTTATTTTCAGAAGAATCAGGCATTTGTTTATCAACTACACCCTCTCTTTTCTTGTTATTTATTCATTCACAGGGAGTCTAAAAAGTCCTGGTTCCAAACCAGAATATATGAGTGGGACCCTTGCTTTCAGTTCCCAAGCAGAATGATTGGAACCATTGTGTTGGCTTTCATATGCCTGTACCTTGTAAGTATATCTGAACAAATTCTTTTCTTTTTTATAAGTGAGAATGGATGGTTTAGGGCAGGGGTGATTCTTTAAAAGCTGGGTCAAAGAACTTTTGATCATGTAAAGAACTCACAAGATGCCACTCCATTCTAACAGCAAGTAAAAATCTGAACAAATTGAAAAATCAACAGTTCTTCTTAGATCCATAAAAGAAGAGAAGTCATGGTACAAACTACTGCCCCTACAATTGGAGACAGGTAGGTAAAAGAACCACAATGGAATGGAGCAAATCAATCCAGCAATGTATGAAAAGAATTATAAACCACAACCAAGTGGGATTTATCTCAGATATGCAAGCCTGGTAAATGTTAAAAAGTCACTTAATGTAATCAATCACATCACTGACCGAAAGAAGAAAAATCATATGATCATACCAATAGATGTAGAAGAAACATTTAAAAAAATCCAACACCAGGTCGTGAGAAAATTTTTCAGCAACCTAGGCATAGAGGGAAACTTTCTTAATCTGATAAAGAATATCAACAACAAATCTACAGCTAACATCATACTTTATCGTGAGAAATTAGAAGCTTTCCAACTAAGATCTGGAAGAAGGCAAGACTGTTCCCCTCACCACTCAACATTTACTTAGGAAATCCTAGCTAAGTAACAAGACAAAGGAAATAAAAGGAATACCAATTGGGAAGGGAGGAGCAAAAATGTCTTTGTTCACAGATAACAGGATTGTGTATGTGGAAAACCCAAAAGAATCAACAACAGCAACAAAAAACTCCAGAAGAGGCACCTGGCTGGTTCAGTCAGTAGAGCATGTGACTCTTGATCTTGGGGTTGTAAACTTAATCTCTTGGGTATAGAGATTACTTAAAGTCTTAAAAAAACTCAACTGGAACTAATAAGCAGCTACAGCAGGGTTGCAGGGTATAAGGTTAACATACTAAAAAGTCAGTTTTCCTGCATGTGGATGTTTGTAGCAGCTTTATACATTATTGCTAAAAATGGGAGTGACCGAGAGCCCTTCAGTGGGTGGATAAATAATCTTTGGTACATCCAGACAAGGGGATACACTACAAGGAAATGAACTATCAAGCCCTGAAAAGACATGGAAGAAACTTACATGCATAATAGTAAGTGAAAGATGCCAATTTGAGAAGGTCACATATTATGTTATTCCAACTGTGTGACATTTTGAAAGGCAAAATTATGGAGACAGTAAAAGATCAATTGTTACCATGGGTGGGGGAGGGGAGGGATGAATAGGAAAAGCACAGAAGATTTTTAGGGCAGTGAAAATACTTTGTATGATATTATTATGGTAGATACATGTCATTAGATGTTTGTCCAAATCCATAGAATGTGCAACACCAAGAGTGAACCCTCGTGTGAACTATGGAGCTTGGATGATAATCATGTTTCAGCATAGGTGCGTTATTTAAGTGTGTTTTCTCAACAAAAATTTTAAATGTTGGCATAATTCTGACTTTAATATATTTTTTTAAGATTTTATTTATCTATTTGTGAGAGACAGAGAGAGAGAGAGAGGCAGAGACACAGGCAGAGGGAGAAGCAGGCTCCATGCAGGGAGCCTGATGTGGGACTTGATCCGGGACCCTGGGATCACGCGCCAGGCCGAAGGCAGGCACTAAACCACTGAGCCACCCAGGGATCCCCCTGACTTTAATATTTTATTAAACACAGGATCAAAACACTTCATGTGGTCAGTTACCTGAGGTAACTTGTCTGAGTCAAAAGTGGGGTGAACATGGAGAGATAGAACTGGCAAGACCAAGTTGTCTTTTGTTGTTGCTGTTTTTAAAGATTTTATTGGGCAGCCCCGGTGGCGCAGCGGTTTGATGCCACCTGCAGCCTGGGGTGTGATCCTGGAGACCCGGGATCGAGTCCCACATCGGGCTCCCTGTGTGGAGCCTGCTTCTCCCTCTGTCTGTGTCTCTGCTTCTCTCTCTCTCTCTCTGTATCTCTCATGAATAAATAAAATCTTTTTTTTTTTAAAGATTTTATTTATTTAGTCATAGACACAGAGAGAGAGAGAGGCAGAGACACAGGCAGAGGGAGAAGCAGGCTCCATGTAGAGAGCCCCATGTGGGACTCTATCCCCGGTCTCCAGGATCAGGCCCTGGGCTGAAAGTGGTGCTAAACCGCTGAGCCACCTGGGCTGCCCCCAAGTTATATTTTGGATGATACCTATATAAATTCATCCTGTGATTGAGTTTTAGATGAATGTATTAGGTAGGTAATGCTGAAGTACCACATAAACCCCTAAATTTCAGTGTTTTAGCACTATATGTATATTTGCCCATATAACAGTGTTGAGTGGGTATTCATATTTGAGGGGGGCAGCAGTCCTCCGTGTGTTTTTCCATAACCCAGATTCTTCCACCATATGCCTTATGATCCCCAAGAACCCTCACCCTCTGCATCTAGTCAGCAGAAGGGGAAGGTATATGGAGAAATGCATGGGGGGGGGGGGTGGCGGTTCAAAGACCTGTGTGGAATAGCACACATTCCTTCCACTCCTCTTCCACGGGCAAGAACCATGTCATGTGGCCACATCTAACTCAAGGGAGGCTGGGAAATGTAGTCCGGCTTTGTGCCCAAAGAATGAGAGAATGGGTTTTAATGGACAACTGGAATTTTCTGCAACATGACTTGGCGTTACTGTGTTCCTTAAGTCTTTCATGGTTATCTACTGTATGCCAAGCACCATGCTCAGACCCGGAAGAGAGAAGACAGCTGATTCAGAAGAGTCTTGGTCTGGGAGAGACCTGGTCTAAGAGATGGGGATACAATGTGGTATGAAGTACCTGCCATGTAAAGAGAGAAAAAAAAAAAAAAAAAAGATGAAAGTACTCTGAAAGTTTAGTGAATTATTCTAGTTTGAGAAGCTCCCTGAAGATGGTAACATTTGGCTGCACATTCAAAAACAGACAAAATTTGGTTGATGAAGTAAAATGGTAGTGGGAACTCTAGAAGTTTTGGTACGCTAGTAGGTGGCATGAAGGCATGATGCCAGGATGATGGGAGTGAGCACGTGTGACATGTTTACGGAAAACAGTACTTCCTATAATGTGGTTACTACCAAGATACTATATACAGGAAACAGTACTTCTGTAACTTGGTTACCACCAAGAAGGAGAGCAGATTCGGCTAGAGTTGTCCCCAAGATTGCTCCTTATTCACAGGCATTCATTTCACTTTGATGTAATAAATGTTGGAAGAGTTCCCTGAGCCCTTGTAGGACCTAGTCTTGTATGCTATAGGGTGAAGAAAAGAGTTTGGGGTGACTCCAAAGGAGTCATAATCCCACTCATCTTGGTACTGTTTAGAGTCTATTTCAGATGAGTTTTGTACTTCAAAGAGTTTTGACCTCAAAACCAAAGAAAGATCCATGTGTTATTCACCTAGTAGGCTGGACTCAGGTGAGACTTTGAAATGTTTGCTCTTTGTACCAGTTCATTGTCATTGAGTTCTGCATGTTCGTGTTTGTGAGAGACGAGCTGGATGTGTTTGAAGGGGAGCTGGAGTACTACATTGCCTCCATGAACCAGACGGGGACCCTGACCCCAGTCATCCTGCAGGTGAAAGAGCTGATGAGCGTCAGCAAAGGTAACACCGTCCTGCCACCTTTGCTGGGAAGGTGTGGGAAACTGAGAGATAGTGGCAGGTGCACACCTGGGATAATGATTGCTCTAGGATTGCTATTACCTGCACAAGGTGACTGGTTTTGGAGAAAAGTGGGTTACAACTGATAACATGCCTCTCTGGGTGATTAGAAGGCCAATGGGGTCAGGATCTAGGCCATTTTGTGAAAACCTGTTTGGAGCTGAGTTGAACAGGCCCTGAGAATTTTCCCATTTTACATAGCCCGTTTTGTTTTGATGCCAGTGGAAACAAACTGAAATCATCATATCTTTTTCACTTTGGAAAAAATAAAACAGCAAGTCTTGGCTTTTCTTTAGGATTACATGAAAAATTTATATATGTTGTTCAAATTTAATTTCTGCTTAGTTCACACTGCTGTAACAAATTGCCATAGACCAGGTAGTAGAAACAGCAAACACTTATTTGCCAGTTCAGGAGACTGGAGAGTTCCAGGTGCCAGCAGACCTGGTGTCTGTTCAGAGCCCGCTTCCTGATTTCTCTTTGTATCCTCAATGCTAGAGAGTCGGGAGAGGAAGTAGGCTGGCTCCTGTCTCTTCTTCTAAGGGCAGTACTCCCAAAAGCCACATCTCTAAATACCATCATACTGGGGGTTAGGGGTTGGGTTTTTTTTTTTTTAATATTTTATTTATTTATTTATTTATTTATTTATTTATTTATTTATTTATTTATTTATGAAAGAGAGAGAGAGGCAGAGACACAGGCATAGGGAAAAGCAGGCTCCTTGCAGGGAGCCCGACGTGGGACTCGATCTCTGGACCCCGGGATCATGCCCCGAACCAAAGGCAGACGCTCAACTGCTGAGCCACCCAGGCGTCCCTGAGGTTAGGGTTTTGACATATGAATCTGTCCATAGTGGTCACTTTACCTTAAAATAGCAGCTTTCTTTGAAAACAATATTGTAATTCTATGTCCATTGCCTATGGAGGGAGGAGAGTTCTTCCCTCTTTCCTGCTGAGAAAGGCCCTGGACAAGATGTCAGGTAAGCTCTGTGTCATTACAAGTCATTATTCTCTTGGCCTTGACTTCCTTATCTTTAAATGGGAGCTTGAAACAGGGTGCTAAGTGGTTCCCAAAAGCCACTGACAATTAGTTAATGGCTATAAATTTCTAAATGTTCCTTAAGCCATGAAACAGGTGTTGCAAATGATATTTTTACTTAAGATTCATAATCTGGTGGAATATTGCAACCAGAAGGAAATAGATCTGTGAATTATTTGAGGGAAGTTCTCTTTCTTGCATGTGACATGGAAAGTTACTTTTACATGAGCGCTGGGGCAGGGACCACTTTTTTCCATACCACCATACTTTATTGTTGCCCTTGAACATTTGTATTCATCTTTTATTTTTTATTTATTTATTTTTTGTATTCATCTTTTTAAAAATGATTTTATTATTTATTTGACACACACACACACACACACACACACGCATACAGAGCAGCCGCACAGGGAGTGGCAGGGAGAAGGAGGAGACTCCCCGCTGAGCAGGGAGCCTGATGTGGGGCTCCATCCCAGAATCTTGGAATCAGGACCTGAGCCAAAGGCAGATGCTTAACCAACTGAGCCATCCAGGTGCTCCATTTGTATCCATCTTTTTTTTTTTTAATTTAAAGATTTTATTTATTTATTCATGAGAGACACAGAGAGAGACAGAGACATAGGCAGAGGGAGAAGCAGGCTCCCTACAGGAAGCCCAGTGAGGGACTTGATCCTAGGACCCTGGGGATCACAATCTGAGGGGAAGACAGGCGCTCAAGCACTGAGCCACCCAGGTGCCCTGTATCGATCTTTAATGCAGGTTAATGCTCAGAGCGATGAGTCCCTGAGTACACCATGCAGCACACGTGGTCTAATCTTTAAGTTTAGTCATACAATTTTTAAGTCATAGTTTTTTTAAAATTTCATTCCCCTTCCCCCCTCTTCTGGCAAGTTTTTTTTTTTTTCTGGCAAGTTTTTAATGACAACCTCAGGTACTTGCTCTGGGTGAACTGGAGTAAATATGTCACTATATTCCCTCATGTTGTACGCCCTCTTTCATGTATTTCTCACATGTTTAGTTAATTTGAGAATCAATGCATGAAAAGAAAGAAAATTTTCATAGAATGAAATTTTTTTTTATTCTATCTTCATCTTTTTCAGCTTTAAAGCAGCTGTCCTCTGACCAAGAGAGACTTTTAAGCTGAAAATGCTTCATCTTTGGGTAGATAAAAGCATTAAATTAAAGGTGTGCATTGAGTCATGCCCTTGCTGCTGGCTGGAGCAAGTCTGCACTCATTCTGCTTGTGGCAAGACTCCTCCCATCCTTTCTTCAAGGATCCATGTGCCCCACAGGGGTGAGCTTATGGTGGTTTACCTGCACCCTTTGTGTTGGTTGAAATTTGGGATATAGCAATTGTGTAATCCTGGTGATGCTGGGGGAGAGACACATTTAAAACTTAAAAGAAATAGAGATCAGCTTTCTTTTTCTTTCTTTTTAAGACAACTTTTCAAAGATATAATTCACATACCTTGCAATTCATCCATTGAACTCCCAAGTACAATTCTGTGGTTTTAGTATATTCTCAACTATCACCATTGTGTGACCATCACCACCATCACATTTAGAACATGTCATCACCCTGTAAAGAAATCATGGCCATTTGTAATCACTCCCCATTTCCCTTCAACATTCTCAGCCCTAGATCACTACTCTTTTCTGACTCAATGATTTGGCTCTTCTGGACTTCTTACATAAATGGAATCACACGATATGTGGTCTTTTTTGATTGACTTCTCCCACATAGCAAATGTCTACAAAGTCCATCTATGTCATAGCATGTGACTGAACTCTGTTTTTTTTTTTATTGCTGGAATTGATTCTGTTGTATGAATATATCACATTGTATTTATCCGTTCATCTGTTGATGGAAATCTGAGTTGTTTCAACTTTCTGGCTATTATGAGTAATCCTGCTATGAACATTCACCTCCAAATTTTTCACATATTCTCATATATCTTGGGTGTATATCTAGGAGTGGAATTCTGAATCATATGACAACTATGTTTAACCTCTCAGGGAATTGGCAGACTGTTTCCAAAAGCAGCTGCATCACTTTGTGTTCCCACCAGCAATGTATCAGGGGTCCGGTTTCTCCATATCTTTACCAACATGACATGTCTTTTTTTTTTTTTTGATAGCCATCTAGTAAGTGTGAAATGGCATTTTATTGTGGTTTTGATTTTCATTTCTAAGTGATATCTAGATGTTGAAAATCTTTTCATGTCTTTATTGGGCAATTGTACATCATCTGTGAGTAGTATCTTTGGAGATTCTTTGCCTATTTCTAAATTGAATTCTTGGGCAGCCCGGGTGGCTCAGCGGTTTAGCGCCGCTTTCAGCCCAGGGCCTGATCCTGGAGACCCATTGATCGAGTCCCACGTCAAGCTCCCTGCGTGGAGCCTGCTTCTCCCTCTGCCTGTGTCTCTGCCTCTCTCTCTCTCTCTCTCTGTGTGTCTCTCATGAATAAATAAAATAAAATAAATTGAATTCTTTATTGATTATTGAGCTATAAGAATCCCTTAAGAGATATAATTTCCAGGTATTTTCTCCCATTCTGTAGGTTGCTTTTTTACTTTTTTGATGGTGCCCTTTGAAACGTAGATGTTTTTAACTTTGATGGAGTTCAGTATATTCATTTTTCTTTTATACGTGTGTGTATCTAAGGAAATGTTGCCTAACGTGAGGTCACAAAAATTTATTCTATTTTCTTCTGAGACTTTTATAATTTTAGCTTTTACATTTGAACCTATAATCCACTTTGAGTTAATTTTTGTATATGCTGTGAGGTAAGATTCTAACTTCATTGTTTTGCATGTGAGTATCAGTGACCCAGTGCCGTTTGTTGAAAAGCATATTTTTTCTTCATTGAATTGTCTTTTTTATCCTTGTTGAAAATATTTGATGATGCGAGCTTACTTCTGAATTCTTATTACATTGATCCTACACATCTATCTATTCTTTTTTTTCTTATTATCAATCATGATTTTTTTCGTTTTTTTAATAATAAATTTATTTTTTGTTGGTGTTCAATTTGCCAACTTACAGAATAACACCCAGTGCTCATCCCGTCAAGAGCCCCCCTCAGTGCCCGTCACGCATTCACCCCCACCCCCAGCCCTCCTCCCTTTCCACCACCCCTAGTTCGTTTCCCAGAGTTAGGAGTCTTTATGTTCTGTCTCCCTTTCTGATATTTCCCACACACTTCTTCTCCCTTCCCTTATATTCTTATGGCAGTACCACACTATCTTCATTACTGTAGCTTCGTAGTAAATTTGAAATCAAGAGGTTGAGTCCTGCAATTTTCTTCTTCCTTTTCAAGATTGGCAATACCTATTCTGGATCCCTTCATTTTTATATGAATCTTAGGATTAGCTTGTCAATCTATGCAAAAATGGCATTGGAATTTTGATAGGTATTGGGTTGAATCTTTGGATCAATTTAGAGAATATTGCCATGTTAGCGAACATCCTATACATGAATATGGCATGTCTTTCCATTAATCTCCATCTTCTTTAATTTCTTTCAACAGTCTTTCATAGTTTTCAGTGTACAAGTTGTATATTTCTTAAGTTTGTTCTTAAATATTTCTTTTTGATACTAATGCAAACGTAATTTTTTTCTTCATATTCAGATTGTTCATTGCTAGCATACAGAAATACAGTTGATTTTCATATATTTGCCTTGTAACCTGCAACATTGCTGAACTCATTTGTTAATGAGTTTATTTCTTGGGACTTTTTAAACATAAGAACCCTGGTGAACAGAGATAGTTTTATTTCCTCCTTTACAGCCTGGCCGCATTTTCTTGCCTAATTTCCCCAACTAGACCCTCCAGTACACTGTTGGATAGAATTGGTGAGAGTGGATATTGATTTTCTTGTGTCCGAACGTGGGGGGAATGCAGTCAGTCTTTTCTTGTTTAGTATGATGTTAGTTGTGGATTTTTTGCAGATACTTTTTAATCAAGTTGAGGAAGTTCTCTTCTGTTTCTACACTATGGGGTGTTTTTAATTATGAAGAGGTGTTGGATTTTTAAGAAATGTTTCTTGTGGACCTACTAATAAACAGCTTGTCCAGAAGCTTTTATACCTACATATCATCTCCCTCGCCTGTTTCTCCATCCTTTTCTCACAAGCACACAGGATCACGTGAAAGCAAACCAGATACAGCATATTAAAAACTTGCCAAAAGAGGGTTGAAAGAATAGTCAAGACCTCTTGATTCGAGTTATCCTTGTATGTGGTTGCTCTTTACTGGGGGGGGCAAATAGAAGTCAACTATTAATGGTTTTACGAGGACAGAAGGTAACTACGATGTGTATATTCCCTAATTTTCTCTTCCCATTACTCACTCTAGATGGAAAATATTAATACCAAAGGAGAGGCATGTGCAAGAAGTGAAGTATAGTGAGGGGGTGTGTGTCTGAAATGAAACAGAAATATAAACAAAACTTTATTTACACAAGAAATGTGGGTAAAAAAGAAAGAAAGTAAAATGTATTTACCCAGCCCTTTCTGATATGAGCATCTGCCTTTTTTTTTTTAAGATTTTATTTATTTATTCATGACAGATACACAGAGGGGAGAAAGAGAGGCAGAGACACAGGCAGAGGGAGAAGCAGGCTCCATGCAGGGAGCTCGACATGGGACTCGATCCTGGGTCTCCAGGATCTGGCCCTGGGCTGAAGGCGGCGCTAAACTTCTGAGCCACCCAGGCTGCCCGAGCATCTGCATTTTGAAAATAAATTTCTGACTCATCTTCTCAGGCCTGTCCTGTGACTTTTTCTATTTCAGGAGTCTGGCTGGTGACCATCTTGCCCGCCTCTTTCACATGCGTCAGCTATCTGTTCCACATATTGGCCTGTTACAGGTAGGAGGGCCCTGGGAGTCATTTGTGTGTCTTCAGCCAGAATTTTCTAAAAATTCCTGAGCAGTGACAGCAGTGCCCAAATTGGAACCAGAAATGTATATGTGGCCCAGGAACAGCCACATCTATTGGTAGTAGGACAGAAAACCCCAAACCAAAACACTGCTGATTTGAACTTCTACTATAAACTTGACATTGTGCTTAGACTCTTGATTTTAAGGGGCTTCTGGGTGGCATGGTTGGTTAAGCAGCCACCTCTTGGTTTCAGCTCAGGTCACAATCTCAGGGTCCTGGCATTGAGCCCTGCATCACATCTGGCTTCCCACTCAGGGGGGCATCTGCTTCTCTCCTTCTCCCTCTCCCTCTGCTCCTTCCCTAGTGAGCATGCTCTCTTTTTCTCTCTCAAATTAATCAATCAATCAATCAATCAATCAATCTTTAAAAAAGATAATCTTTTGATTTTCACCATAACCCTGAGAGGTAATTTTGTCTCTGTTTTTTCAGCTGAAAAGATTGAGACTCAACAAAATAACTCACCTAAGCCATTAGCAGCTGGCCATGTCTTCTGCCCTGAGAGGCCTTATTGCTTCTTGTACACTAAGCATCTCTTTTGAGTGTCAGACCTGCTCTGGTCTCCAGGACTAACCACACTGAGTTCCCAGCAGGTACATCTGGCTCAAGGGAGCATAAAAGGAGAGCAGGTCAAGGACACCAGGTGCATCAGTCTCTAGAAGAGCAGAGCAGGAGGAGGGGATGGCCTTCAATATGAAGTGAGCATTTCATGCAGATAGTTGAATTTTAGGTAACTGCCCTCCTCTCTCTCTCTATCTCCCTTTCCCTCTCCCTCCCCCCCCTCGTCTGTTCCTCCCTTGTCCCCCCTAAGTCTCTAGCTCACATGCAGTCACAGAAAGCCTAGGGCCAACTCCTACCCTTCCAAAGTATCCTGCCTCACATCCTTACTATCTGGCTGCCCAAGGATGGATCTTTTGCAGTAAGGACTCTCCTGGCACGAAGAGGCCCCAGCTCTCCATAACAGCCCTAGCTTGCTGCCTCTCTCTGCTTTCTTCTCCCCGGACCCCAGGGGTGGACCGGACACTGGCGCTCCCCCCTGCCCTGCCTCATGTGAGGATATCCCTACTCCTTCCTTCATTGGCCTGACAGTGCCTGGGAGATTATCAGTGAGACATTGGACCACAACCAGTCACAACCACCTTTTAGAGCTGGCTGCATTGACATGGATGGAGGGCACAGGGAAGAGAAGGTACCTGTAGCAGGGAAGCCTTATTCTTGCCCAGGCTGGCCCCTCCCTCCCATACCTGTCACTGAGGACTGATGATCCTTGCCCTGTTGGCTTTACAGGACCATGGGACAAAGGAAAGAGTGGATAAGAAAAACCTACAGCTGGACAGCACTAGTACTGTGCCAGTATTTTTATTTTTCTTAGAATTATTCCAACCTATATGCAGTCTCTTTTTATTTTTTTAAAGATTTTATTTATTTGTTCATGAGAGACACAGAAAGAGAGAGGTAGAGACATAGGCAGAGGGAAAAGCAGGCCCCCTGCAGGGAGCCCGAGCCGGGTCTCGATTCCAGGTCTCTAGGATCACCCCCTGAGCCAAAGGCAGATGCTCAACCACTGAGCCATCCAGGTATCCCTGCAGTCTCTTTTTAAAAAATGTTATAAAAATATTTAGTGTAAAATTTTTCTCTCAGTCAGACCCCAATTTGTTGCCTTAGAGCTAAACATTATTCATTTTCTGCGTCCTTCCAAAAATTTTCTGTACATCATGCAAATATATCTGTATGTTTGTATTCCTGGTGGCATACTCCACTCCAGTCCTGCTGAGCTGAAACATAATGAAAACCATAGATGCAATTTTGGATTTTCTAATAGACATTTGTAAAAAGTGAAAAAGGGGTGAAGATAATTTAATAATATATTTTAGTTAATCCAACATAGCCCCAAACCATCATTTCATCATGTAATAAGTATACAAACTATTTATGAGATATTCATATCCTTCATTTCATACTAAGTCTTCCCAATGTAGTGGTCATAAAATTGCAAAACATCCTGGAAAATGCTAGATATAGGATGTTAGGGAAAAAAGCAGCACACAGATGTGAACGTGGACCATGAACATAGCCATCACCAACCTAATCTTTACACAAGGGGCCAGGCCGAGACTAGCACAGGGGAAGGCATGTGGAGGCTTGCAGGGGTGCTGGGAGTATGAGGGGCTCTGGTACCTTTTTCAGTTTCCTTTATGTTGTTATAAGGTGGATTTATCATTAAAAACGGTTTTCCATTATTACCTGTTTTGAAATATTATTACATAAGTAATACATATTCATCACAGAAAAAAAAGAAAATATAGCAAATTGAAGAAAATAAAAGCCACATATAGAGTCTCAATGATCACATTCAGTCATCATGAAGACTGGGTAACTACATATTATTTTTACAAAATATGTTAAGATTTTTAAATCATCAGGGAAATGCGTGGCCATGTTAAGACCACAATGAGGCATCACCTCACATCTGTTAGAATGGCTAGTATCCGAACCACAAGAAGTAACAAGCATTGGCAAGAATGTGGAGAAAAAGGAGTAAGCCCTGCTGGTGGGGATATATATTGGTGCAGCCACTGTGGGAAATGGTCTGGAGGTTCCTCAAAAAAAATAAAAATAAAAATAGAACTACCAGATGGTCTAGCAATTTCATTTCTGGGTATTGATCAGAGGAAAACAAAAAACACTATTTCGAAAAGATATTTGCACCCATCCATGTTTACTACCATGTTATTTACAATATTCAAGATATGGAAACAACTTAAGTGTCCATTGAGGGATGAATAGGCTAAAGGATGTCACACACACACACACACACACACACACACACACACAGAGTGGAATACTATTCAGACATAAAAATGAATGAAATCTTGCCTTTTGCAGAACATGGATGGACCTTAAAAGGCATTATACTTCATGAAGAAAATTAGACAGAGAAAGACAAATACTGTATGATCTTACTTACATGTGGAATCTAAAAAAATAAAAAAAAACAAGCTCACAGGTAAAAAGAACAGATTTGAGGTTGTGAGAGGTGGAGGTGGCAGGTGGGTGTAGGTGAAGGAAGCCAAAAGGTATAAGCTTCCAGTTATAAAATAAATGTCATGGGATGTCATATTCAGCATGGTGACTATAGATAATAGTACTGTACCACATATTTGAAAGTTACTGATGTAGCTCTTAACAGCTCCCCTCACAAGAAAAACAAACTTGTAACTATGCGAGGTGATGGATGGTAAGTAGACTCATTGTGGTGACCATTTTGCAATATACACAAATATAAAATCATTATGTTGTACATCTGAAACTTTATGTATTATATCAACTATATCTCAATTTAAAAAGTACTTTAAAATATTTTTAAGACTCATGAGAACTGTCTCACGAGCTATGGTCAATACAGGGAAGCCGAGCTGGCCACCATCTCCTTCCACAGGCTTTTCTGTTTACATCTGTTGAGTCCTAAGTACATAAGGAGCCATGGTTATGAACAACACTAATTTCCTACTTTTTCTCTAGAAAGCACATGAAGAGGTTGTGGGCAGGAAATAAACACTTTCTTCCTTCGAAGTTCCATAATCCTTCCTCAGCAGAGAGTGTGGTAAGTCCTCAGAGGCCTCTCTCTGCTCTGAAACTAAGTGATCGGCCGAGTCCTGCTCTCCTGCTTCTGGGACAGGAGCAGCATCCTGGGGTAGGGAGAGCCCTGGACTGGGAGTCCAGAGGCCTCATTTCTAGTCTGTTCTGCTGATGGGTGACTCAGGATAGTCACTATCCCCATCTGGCCCTTGGTTTCCTCATCTGTAAAATGAAGACCATCATGACACCTGAACCTCAGATGAGGCAGGGATGTGGGACCCGTGTGTTACAGGTGATCAGTGTTTTCTTCCTTCTGAAACCCCTTTTTCTTTTTAAATCTCAGGTGGCCATTGCAAGATACTCTGGCTGGCAAATAGCCTATATTCTGTGGGGTAAGTGCCATCATGTGACCTATTCAACTCAGCACCCATTCCACAGGCACCTGCAGAGTCCTGGCTGCGTGTAGTAAGAAGAGAAGTGAGGAAGAAGCAGCCCTTGTTCTTCCTCCTTCTGGAATGAGAGAGAATCCCACTCTCACATAGCTATCATTACCTCCTGCCCTAAGTCCATGGGCTGGAAATGCTAAAGGCAGTGGTGATATAGAGAAGGAGGTGACTCTCCATATCCAGGACAGGACACAAATGCTTTCTAGTGGACTTGACATTTGAATGGCATCTGGCAGGAGGTGCAGAGAAGGTCAGCAGGAAGACAGCAATGCCAAGCAGAAGAAACAGCATAAATGAAAATGCCAGACCTTTGGTGGGAAGAGGTTAGAGGGGGAACTTCAGGGAGGGGCATGTATGACAGGTCAAAAAGGGCCTCGAATGACCGTGGGTTCCCTTGGCCCACAGGTTACCTCATCATCCACGTGGTACAGAGCCTATGCGGCATGCTGATCATGTACGGCCTGGTGTTGCCTATCATCCACAACCAGGGCCTGGAGATGCTCCAAGGACTGGGCATTGGGACGTAAGTGCTGGGTGGGTTCCCTGTCAACTCCCAGGGTCTAGGAGTTGGTGGACCCTTGAAGCTCCTGTTCAGATTGATCCTTCCCTGTTGGGTTCTCACCAATTCCTGGACCCTTGCTCTCAACTCTGACCCAAGGATGGGCCAGACTAGCAACTCATCACAATGGGCACCATACAGTCGACACTGTTCACTGGGGCACTCACAATTGTGTCGGGGGGCGGATAGGCATATGTCCATTTTATAGCTGGGAAGATTGAAGTTCAGGGAGGTGACCTAAGAGTCACAGCAGTGTAGTGGAAGAAGAGAGGGAATCTGAGCTTAGGTTCTAGATCAGCTGTGTGACCTTGGGTAAATTGCTTCTCTGAGCCTCAGTTTACCCAGATAGAAGATAAAAGTGAAGGCTGACTTTTCAGTAAAAGACAGAATTACTGAGAATTCACTATGCACCTTTTCTCTTAAGAACCCTTTGAAGGTTAGATCTCATGTTAACACCCATTTTTCAGACAAAGAAAGAGAGGCACAGAAGGCTAACTGATTTGTCCAAGGAGGGGAAGAGGCAGGGTTGGGAGCTAGCAATCTGAAGCCAAGGCCCCACTTAACTGCCATCCCACACTGCTGCTCAGGGAATGCAAATACAGGATGTGGCCCTCTCTGGGAACTCCCTGATCTGAGCTTCTTGGTTCCATTCTCCTCTAGAGCCACGTGGGAGGCTGGGCAGAGCCTGTCCGTCCATTCTCAGGGCCTTCATGAACTCTTTAAAAAACTCCATGCTTTTCTTTGATTTCCATGCTGTTAAACATGCATCTCAGCTGCCACTCGTGGACAAAAGGACTTAATTAAATCCTGGAGTTCTGGTCTGGAGCCAAGACCTGACTGTGTGGCTTTGAGAAAGTCATCTCCCCTTCATGAGCCTCAATTATTTTTCTTTTTCTTCTTCTCCTTCTCCTTCTTCTTCTTCTTCTTCTTCTTCTTCTTCTTCTTCTTCTTCTTCTTCTTCTTCTTCTTCTTCTTCTTCCTCTTCTTCTTTTCTTCTTCTTCTTCCTCCTCCTCTTCCTCCTCCTCTTCTTTCTTTCTTTCTTTCTTTCTTTCTTTCTTTCTTTCTTTCTTTTTCTTTCTTTCTTTCTTTCTTTCTTTCTTTCTTTCTTTCTTTCTTTCTTTCTTTCTCTTTCTTCTTCTTCTTCTTCTTCTTTTTCTTCTTCTTCTTTGATTTTATTTATTTATTAAAGAGAGAGAGAGAGTGCACAAGCAAGGGGGAAGGGCAGAGGGAGAAAGAGAAACAGACTTCCCACTGAACAGGGAGCCCAATGTGGAACTCCATCCCAGGACCTGGGATCATGACCTCAGCCAAAGGCAAATGGTTAACCAACTGAGCCACCCAGGCACCCAAGCCTCAATTTTCTCAACAATAGGTGGGAAAATACTTTGGAGGCCTACAGCACAGACCTGAGCTACTTTTGTTCCCAGTGGACTGTCCCATCTCTGTCCTATCACTGGCCATTGGAGCAGTGCTTGGACAAGGCCACCTGAGGACGGTCTTTGCCCTGTGTTGCAGCCTCACCATATCCATCGTCTTGGGTATCATGATCCTGCAGGTGTGGATCGCCTCCAGCTTCTTCCTGCAGCCAAAGATGAGTGCGGCTGACAAGCAGAAGCCCTTGGCACTCGACAACCGGTGAGGGCAAAGGAAGGAATGGGGATTGGAGGCTTTGGCTTCAGCAGTCTCTAGTTCCTTCCTCTTCACCTTTGGCAGAATCCTGGGTAGTCTGTACCCTCTCTGACAGGGTGAGGGGCCATGCTTTGAGAGTGGGCTCTGAAACCCAACTCCTGGGTCCAAATCCTGGCTGCACCCCTTATGAGCTATGAGATCCTAGGTGACCATTCCAAATACTCATCAAGTGCAATTTGCTCCTTTTACAAATAATTGTGCACCTCAAAGAGGTATCCTGAGAATGAAATGTGTTTAAGTATGAACTTAGAACAACAGTGCCTGGCCCATGGGGACCCTTTGTGATTCACTCATTCAAAGTCCAGGCACTAAGGATACAGAGATATCCCCATATGACCCTCTTGAGGAAGCTCTTGGGCCACAGGAGCCAGTAGACACAGATGTGGGGACAGTAGACTCCAGAGGGGGTGAAAGCCTCACAAGAGTGACCCGGGTACTGGAGAAAGAGAGGCAGGAATGGTTCATTCAGCTGCACATGGAATGTTGGAGCTGTAGTCCATAGGGTGGTGGGGTTCCTACAGGTGGCTCTGAGGAGAGGGTGTGGCTGGCAGCCCTCACTCTGCAGATGCAGGCAGGCAGCCTCAAAGGGCAAGGCAGATGGAGAGAACAGTGATAATCCAATATGGTGACCATGCACTGGCCTTGGATGAAGAGGGGCAGAGAGAGTGCACAAAGGGATGACCCCAAAAATGGCCCCTCTCAGAAGTGGCCCAGAAAACCAGGATGCTGAGTTCAGGCTTCATCCCCTAGGCAACAGGAAACCACATGATCCAGTGGTCATTCAGGAAATTCCATTTGGAGGACTTGGAGCAGTTCCAGCTGGGGCAGGTCATTGTTACTACAGACGGTGGGAAAGCCACAACCTCTGCTGTAACCACGATGTCAGCTACGGCCACATGAGATTTGTACAGGAAACCTCAAAACCCAAAGAGCCCATGAAATATGACAGCCACTACTGACATTGACCCTGCAATGGGCTCAGTGCCTTCTATGATGTACTGGGCCAGTGCCCATACCAGTGCTGTGTGGCAGGGACAATCAAGATCACATAGCTAGGAGATGGGAGCTGCAGGATTTGACCATAGGCCTGGAGCCCTGAGCCAGCCTGCCTAGCCACCTCCTCATACTGAAAGGGTGCAGCCCCTCTGTCTCCTTCTGTTTGCAGGAGAGTGTTCCATAACTTCAACTACTTTCTGTTCTTCTACAACGTGCTGCTGGGACTGGGCGCCTGCCTCTCCAGGCTGCTCATCAGCTGCATCCTGGGCACGTGGCTGATCGCGCGTATCGACAGGACCATCATGCAGAATGGCTATGAGGGGGCAGACATGGGTAAGTGGCTGGTCCCCCAGTGGCCGCTCATTGAGTCAGGGTGAGGTGCGGGGGGTGGGAGGTGGGGGGCTGCTGGTCTTGCAGCTTTATGGAAGCTGCCTGCAGGTTGGGTACCAGAGGCCTGGCCTTCACACTCTTCATTCTGCTCAGAGCTCTGCTTCTCATGGAAGTTGTAACACTGAGCAGAAAAAAACATTCGGCCTAATGGTCAAAAGAGAATTCAGGCTAGTAAATGGCTGCGTATTTGAAGGCCTCTGAGGTATCATGGAGAGCAGCAAGAAGTACTAGAATTCCATCTCAACAGTTAGAAAGTAATTGTTTTATGAATGCACAGCTCTGAAAATTTTGAGAAAGAACATATCTCAGAATTACTGGTGTCATTAGTTGGAAATTTAGTTAAGAAAATGGTCTGTTCAGTTGAAAGACTCCAAAATCAAGCCACTTCTACAGAGCAAAAAATCATTTTTGTTTTATATCTGACCTGTGTCCATTCATTCACTCATCCATTCATTGTGTGACTGGAAGCCTCTGCGTATTGGCCACGGCACTCCTCCTGATTTCAGCCGCAAGCTCCCCATAAAATGGATAGATTAGAATGCTATCGTAAGAACCCTTAAGAGCTTAAGAGCTCTTTATACCTAATTTTCTAGATTCTCAGTGAAAACATGGGCACCGTTTAGGAACAAGGTGACACTGCAATTCTGTTATCGAAAGCACAGGTGTCGAGCATCCTGGGACACAGGGCATACTGCACGGCCTGACTCGCCTTCTGCATTTCAGGATTCAATGCCTGGATCGGCATGCTCTATGTGGATCATTATCATACCAACCCTGTGCTTGTCAGCTTTTGTAACATCCTGATCATAGGGCACAGGGAGAGGAGGCTGCAGCGAGCCATCAAATACTGGTACCTAAATCAGTCAGCAGGTAAGGCTCCTGTTCGAACCTATGCTGGGGCTGGATGGTAGGAAACAAGTACCCTAAGGTTTCTCTGGGATCCCGGAGATGTCCCAGCTTCCCCCTTCCCTGCCTACCTTCCTCCATACTCCATGCCCTGGGGAACCTTCTACCTAGGAGAACAGGATGCACAGCTTGCAGCCACCCTGAGGCCTAGTGTTTCCGTCCTTCTAAGTGGATTCTTGTTCCCAGAAATGAGCTCTAGTTCTGCTGAGTCCTCCAGTCCATTTGTTTGAGATCCCACCTATATCCCAGACTTCAGGCCAGATGCCCTCCAAGATGGGGCTCAGTTCTGCTGGTCACCATCCCCTGCCCCTTCAAGGGTCTCTACTGTCTACTCCACCCCTCCCATCCCTATTACTCTGCTCTGCCTCCTGCTGGGAAACCCACCAATTGTCTCATGAGTATTAGTCTGGACTATGTTCCTCACTGTTCCCAACTGCAGATATCCGGTTCTGGGACAAACTCACAACCCTCCAGCCATCTTCACGTCTTGGTCCTGCTCCTTCTCTGGTACCTCACACCTAACAGTCAGCTTCCCCTAGAGCTTCTGAGAAGGACAGAGACAAGCTGACCCATCTCCCAAGTCTGTCTGCTCTGGTTCACTCCTAGGTCCCCGAATCTCAACCAGGTCCAGGACGCGGTGGCTCCTGCTGCAGACCCTGGTCAACAACCCCAGACTAGTCATGCTCAGAAAATCAAGACCAGGTCACGGCTCTCGGGAGTTTACCCAGATTCTGTTGACATGCTGACGGTAACCTCCAGCATTGCTGCAAGGCCATTCCAGGATGACTGCCCCACGACAAGGCCCAGGCTACCCAGCCTCTGTCCCCTGCAATGTTGATGGGATGCAGTCACTGTCCACTGTCCACAGCACCAGACACTCATGGGATGGCACCGGGGCTGAATTGAACCATGAAGTCTCAGGTCTAATAATCCACTCCCTTAGTAAAAAGATCGAGAACTAAAGAGAATTTCTGTTGAACAATCTTTTCTCAATAATGGTTTCCCCTATCTATGGTTAGGAGGCAGTGTTGGGGAGTTCTATGTGGGCAAACAGCTTAGACCACAGGATAGAACTTTGTATCACTGAAGAAGTTGGTAAAATGTCTACACCAGGAGAGCTTAACTGTTTGACACAGTTTTTCTCTGGAAGAAAATATGGCCTTAATCCAACAGCATTCTCACTGCTTCCCCCCTCCCAGGCCTTCTGGTGATAGGAGAGAAGGAACTCCATGTCCCCAGCCTCTGATCTGATAGGGTCAGCAGGCACACAGTAGGCTGTCCCTATCATGGCCACTGGGATGAGGAACAGATCAGAACTGATCTGGCCTTGGTCACAAAATAGATCTACAGATCTGACAAGGAGGGGCTCCCCTGGGAAAGCTGCCTATCTGCGGAGGCAGAGATGTGAGTGGGCTGGCATTTTAGTTGGGGGCAAAGGTGTGGGAGCAGGAGAGCCCCAGGCATGTTTGAGGAGGGGAGGCCTCTGGTATTCGCAGCGCAGGGCATCGGGGCCTGGTTAGACCACCTGGGGAGGCCCAGATGCCAGGCTGGGAAGCCTGGACATTTCTCTTTGTACAGCAGGCCCAGTACTGTACCCTGAGTCTTTGCACCCATGCATAATGTCTCTGATGGCTCAGGACTCATGCAGAGTGACCAAGGCCATCATGAAGCCTATGCAAATGCCAAGAGGACCTACCAATGGGCGAGGGAGGTCCCCATCCATCTCACCAGTCCCAGAGCCATTGAAATCCAGTAATCATTACTGAGCACTTACTGTAAACTTAGTCCTGTTGCTAGATGCGTTTGCCAGACTTCTTTTAATTTAACCTTCACAAGCTCTAAACTCTGTCATTCTGCTTTAGAAACTGAGACAACTGGGGTGAGATTGTTGGGATCCCTCACCACCACTTTTAGCTATGTGACGCCGACTATATGACTTTGCCTTTCTGTGCTGCTTTTTCCTTACGAATACACAGGGCAATGCTTGTAACACTCCAAATTATTTTGAGGATAAAATGAGTTAATACCCACAGACACTCCTTTTTTTTTTTTTTGTAGTGATCTTTATTTCTTTTTTTTTTGTATATTTTTTATTGGAGTTTGATTTGCCAGCATATAGCACAACACCCAGTGCTCATCCCGTCAAGTGCCCCCCTCAGTGCCCATTGCCCAGTCACCCCATCCCCCCGCTCACCTTCCTATCCACTACCCCTTGTCCGTTTCCCAGAGTTAGGAGTCTCTCATGTTCCCCACAGACACCCCTAAGCTAGTTCCTGCTACATCCTACACTCAATAAATATCGGTTATTGTTATTTGCAATCTTAATACTTCGTGGTGATGTGATTAATGTCTGTTTACCTCTTACGACGCTCTCAGCTGGGAGAAAAGAGTCTCCCCTGAGGTAGCTGCTACCCAAAGTACTGTCAGTTTTCCTCAGGACCTCTGCCCACCAGCCTTACTTGCTTCTAGACCTACTAGTAGACTTAGCCCCAGAAGTCATCTTGGCCAGCAAGGGAGAGTATGGGGGTCTGCCCATGGCCAAGCATATGGACCCTAAGCCTGGCAATTCAGAAGTCATTTGTGATCTATCAGGTGCCAACCAGGGAAGAGTGGCCTCTATATACCTGACAGGCTGGAGCCTCTAGGGAATGTCTTAAAAAGAATGATATAAGGAGGTGCAGAAATGCTGGAAATCCTAATGCATAGGTAGTGCAAATGTTTATGGAATGAGGCTCAGCTTTTGGCTTGAAAGGGACCTCACAAATCTTTGCCCTAGACATGATGCAAGCGGGGAAAGGAGCATGGAGGTCATGGGCAAAGCTCCCAGGAGGATTCTAATGTAAGTCAGGAGGAAACACGGAGTCCCTAGGTGGGGGGACTGAGACTGAAAAGTCCTGAGACTTAGTCCACTTGTGAATTATCTTCCTCTGGTCTTGTCCTTTCCACGTGCAAGGTTTGATTTCTTCACGTTTTTTCCTCTACTTCGTGCTGATGCAACTCCAGAGACCGACCTAGAAGACAAGTTCCTAAGGTTTGGCCAAGGGACGGCTCAGTAGTTAAACCTGATGGCTCAGTGGTTAAACCTAAGGTTTGGCCAAAAGAAACCTCAACAAGAGAAGCAGAAGATGTTTCCTCTTCCTTTAAAGCTGTGGAAAGCCCCCCGGGGTGGGGGGGCAGGCAGAGCGGGCCTGGAGAGTGTTATTTGTAGCCACTCAGATTTCCCTCGTTGCTATGCCTGTGAACTCTGAACCCCAGGAGCTCTGAGGGGCTGTCTCTGCTCCTGGCCCAGGTTGGTGATAGGCCATGTCCTCTGAGGAAGGAGGGCTTGGGGGGTCTCCTCCACTAGTGAGGGAGGGGCCCGGCCTGCTTCCTTTCTCCCGCATACAATAAGCTGGTGACCCTGCAGGATTTCTTGGTTCAAGAAGGATGTGAAAGTCTGTATCTCATTTAAATTAGCATTGGAAGTGAAAGAACTAAACCTTAATTCTCAGGCTGTTAAAAAAAAAAAAAAAAGGATTTTAATATATTAGTATTCAAACCCAGCGTTTACTATTTGCAACAAATAGATGTACCACACTAGGTAAACAGGCTTTGGGGAAGAGCAAGCAGGGTCACCTTCTCTTATCTTGGCCTTCAGAGGAGTCAGAAAAGGCTCAATGTTCTCCTGCACCTCAGACGGGGTAGCTGACCCGGTGCACTCTGAGGGTCCCGGCTGCTGGGGAACTCGGGAGTGTGGTCTGCCTCTGGGCTCTGCTGGGGACTTGGTGGCTGGCTAGAAGAGAGGGGTTACCTTGGGGGGCCTCCCCCAGGGTCATGGCCCACCCTGCCCACCCTGCCCTCATGGCACTGTGCTCCAAACACTGTGCTGAGTGCTTGGTCAGTCAACAGTACCCCATTTGTCCCTGCCACATGAGTGATCAATTAGCATCACCTACTTCACAGACGAGGAAGCTGAGTCCCAGAAACCTAGGATGAATCGCCCCAGGCACAGGACCGGTCAGTAGTGGAGCTGGGATCTCACTGCCCATTAACCACGTCTCATCTGAAGTTTTACCTTCAGCCCCCAGGGTCCAGCTACTGTCAAGCCTGGATGCTCCCTCAGGCCTGAGCTTATTGGTAGCCAGTTTTTTTTAGCCTTGAGTGTTCTGCTGGCCAAAGAGGACTGGAGTTGCCCTGGCAGGACAAGCTATAGCTATGGGACAGAGTGGCACCGATGAGGCTACCAGGAGCCACATGTCAGGTGTCCCTCCTGGTGCCTGCTCAGCAGCTGGAGTCCAGGTGCCCCAGCGCTCACCATGCAATAAGGTCTGGGCTCAGCAAGGGAGTCATGGCCAAAGGCTCTCTGGAACCAGCCACCAGGGACAGTCTGTACCCACTATTGCTCAACTCCCGCCTGGTCTCACCTCTAATCTCCCTGAATGGCTCCATATCCTGGAACCCAGCCTCAAACTGCTCCCTGGGCTCAAGGTCATAATGATTTGCAGCCCTATGGAGCAGCTGGATCTTCCTCATTACTTGGTATTCCTGGGGTCAGAGGGAAGGACAGATGAAGACAGGGCATGGGTAGGGGGTGCTATAGGGGCATTGTGGGGGTGAGGAGAGAGGCAGGGGGGCAGTCTTGGGTCTTCTTTGTACACTGGAAACGCTCTAATTCTATCCAGGTCCTACCTATTTTCAGAGATGAGTGTAAATAGTCCCTCCTTAGGAAGTTGGACATACCCCACCCACCAAATTGATGGGTCTCCCACTTCTCTGTTATCAAACTCCCAGGGAGTGTCCTGCTTCCTCCACCCCCTGGCATGCTCCCCCCTCAGTGAGTGCCACAGATGTTCACCTTTTTTCCTTTTCTGGAGGATGGTCGGAGTCCCCTGGGAGGCAAACAGCCAAGGCCCATTAGAAAGAGCCCCTAGGGCCACCTGGGTGGCGCAATGGTTGAGTGTCTGCCTTCAGCTTAAGTTGTGATCTCAGGGTCCTGGGATCAAGTCCCACATTGGGCTCCCGCAGGGAGCCTGCTTCTCCCTCTGCCTGTGTCTCTGCCTCTCTGTGTGTGTGTCACTTGTGAATAAATAAATAAAATCTTAAGAGATAGAAAGAAAGAAGAAAGGGAAGAGAAAAGGAGGAAAGGAAAGGAGGAGGAAAAGAAAGGAAAGGAAAGGACAGGATCAGGACAGGACCAGGACAGGAAATGACAGGACAGGACAGGAAAGGATAAGACAGGACAGGAAAGGAAAGGAAATGACAGGACAGGACAGAAAAGGACAAGAAAGGACAGGAGAGGACAGGACAAGGCAGGACAGGAAAGGAGAAGGAAAATAAATAAATAAATAAATAAATAAATAAATAAATAAATAAATAAATAAATAAATATTTAAAAAAAAAAAAAAGGAAAGGAGAAGGAGAAGGAGCCCCCATCCCAGAACTAGAGTCCCTTCCCATACCCCGTTCTCATGTTGCAGGACCGCCGAGGCCCTCCAGGGGGCGGGGCTTGCACAGAAAACAGGACTGGGACCTAGGCCAGGCTCTGGTTCCAGAGACACAAGGACAGAAGAGCAGAAACTCTGGGACAGGCTAGCACAACCCACTCTGACGACAGATGGGAGACTAAGGCCTCAGGCAGAAGTGACTGCCCAGCCGCTGTGTGTTGCCCGACTGGGAGGAACCCCACATATCTCTCCCCTCCATGTGCACCTCCTGAAGGGGAGGCCGGGTCCCCCTCCTGCAGCTCTGCAGCTTCCCCAGCCCGGGGAACCAGGACGTGCCTCCCTTCGGCCATCCCCAAGAGGAGCATGACACTCCCGCTGGGGAGAGGTGTGCCAGGGGCGGTGCCTCAGGACACAGCAGGGGCCCCCATCCTGGCCCTGCTGTCCACACCCCCTCCCCAGGTTCTCTCAGCTGCAGATAATCCTGCATTGCTGGGTACAGTGTCCCCAGGTCAGTGAGAAACGTGCCAAGGAAGAACACACCCTGTGACATCAGGTCGTGGGTGGGGATGAGCTCTGGCTCTCGGGTGCCCCCAGGGACCCTCCCCTGAAGACCCTTCCCCCTCAGCCTCCACCACAGGATTCCCACGTCCAGCACCCTCAGTCCTCCCATCACCCTCCAAGAACAGCAGACTCCTGCTAGTCACCTCCCAGGGCCTGCTTTTGGCAATCACAGGGGACGTGGTGCCAGGTCCTGGTGTCACTTCTAATGGGGAGTTTCTGGCGCTGTAGCAACAGGAGGCAGAGCTGGAAGGGGGAGGTCCTTCCTCTCTTGGTGTGGAGGCCTCTGTTTAGAAGGAAAGAACCCCCTCTCTTCTGACCCTGGGGCCCCTTCCCCACAAGCATTCTCACCTCCGCTGCTGCCTCTTCTGGGATTTCTGAGGGATCATCTCCAGGGTGTCAAACTTGGAGATCCCTTCACGCCAGGGTCAAGGGCAAGGTTGGTGAGGCCATTGTCTCCTCAGCCCATTTCTCCCAGGATATTCCCTAACCTCACCCCCTGGACAACTGACCTGAGTGCTACTCTGTCTTCCATCGTGCCCTGATTCTAGAATAATTCTAGCTCTGATACTTACCCAATATGTGGCCTTGGGCCTGTGGCCTGGCCTCCCTGAGTCTGTTTCCTTATCTGAAAAGTGTGAGGAGAACCCACTTACCTCACAGGGTCTTCGAGGACTCAGTATCATATTACTATCATCATTGTTCTCCTCTCACACCCCAACACATTCCTTCCCTCCCTTTGACCTTATCACCCCACCTTAGGAGGCCTGCACCACCTTCCATTTTCCTGATGAGGAGACAGAGCTCTGAAGAGGGGCAGTGATTTACTCAGAGGCCTACAGAGGAGATGCCACTTCCATCTCCAGCCACAGGCCATGCCCTAGCTGCCTTGACCCCAGCCCTGCCCCACCACTGACCAGAGTCTTGTCCTCTGGGTTCTCAATGTGAGTCCAGGTCCTTAGTGTGGCCGAGCCATGGATGAAGAGGGACAGGGGTCTTGGAAGCCTGACTGAGTGGTCCCTGCCTGCCCAACCCACCGGAGTTTCTGCCACCCAGGCTGGGCCCAAGGCCATGCCGAAGGCTTCACCTCTCCAAGGTACCCCACAGGACATTGTCCTGCATAGCCATCTTCCTTCATCCACTCAGAAGGGGCTGCTGAGGTGCTATCTCTGACAGGGGAACGGGCATCCAGGGCACAGGGTGGGAACATCTTACTTCCTCTTTTTGAAGCTTCTGACTTCCGTTCAGGAAGGACCCACTAAGAATCCATCAGTTCCCCAGACTCTGAGAGGGTATCTGGGACGTATGTCATGGTCAACTAGACACTCAGATGAGATTCCTGACTGTGACTCATTAGCAGTGATGTTTCAGGGCCAAAGTAGGAAGTCACAGAATGCACATCTATCTGTCCCTGGTCCAGCCATTTGCACCCAAGGTGCTACCTAAGCCATTGTCCACCTGGCCCATGGGATTCCCCTACAGCTCCCACCCTGGTGCGGGCAGGGTGACCTCCTCTTGGAGATGGAGTGAATATTGGAGAAGCAGGGGAGCCTGGCTTCCTGAAGACAGGCTGGGCTTATATAGGGAAGAAAGAAACCCACACTGACCCCCAACAGCCTGGAGGAAACTAAGTGCCAGCAGGATGGACCAACATGGAACCCAGATACCTGCTAATTCTGCTAGCTCAGCAATCCCTCCTGGAACAGCCCAGCTGCTACCGCTGTATCCCATGACCAGGGCCTTCTGCCCCACAAGTGCCCCCCACCTGCTCATAGACCAAACAGTTCCTTCGCTCTGTTAATGTAGACAAGACTAAAATTTTCCAAGAAAAATCAAGTGAGAAAACCATACTCTGCCTAGGCCCCCCTCCCCACCTTCTCTCTTTCCAGACCTCTAGCCTCCACTCTACCTTACCAGGTGGGTTGTCTTTGCTACTAAGCTTTTGAAATTTTCGGGAACTCTTCCTGAGGGGAAGAGAAAGAAAAGAAGGAAGGAAAATTTGGGCAATGATGGGAAGGGTGTGAGTGTAAATGGTTTTTTCCTTTTTGAGAACCCAAAAGATCAAAACTGTCCAGATGAGGGTTTCCACTGGTTTCCTTTGAGCTCAAAGAGCTCCATGGGCCTTGGGAGGGGAGCCTTCAAGTTGGTCTTCATGTTAAGGCTTCCATTTTCATTTCTTCCAAGCAGCATTATTTTGACTGGTTTTGGTTCTAAGTGGACATAGAATTTGTTGCTATAAAGTGAACACTTGAAAATCTCCAGTTTGACTCAGCCCAATCTCTGACATTGGAAGGGAACTGATTCCTGAAGCAGAGCTGGTTCTAGGGAGGCTTAGAGGTCCCACAGCCGGCTCAGTCCCTGTCCCCATGGTTGGCTGTCTCCCAGAAGGTCTCAGCTGAAAGAAAGGACAATGCTACCCATGTGGAAGATTCCTCAGCCACCCCGCTCCTATGGAGAGAGGCCTCCCACCTGGAAACTTCTCCCATGTCTTCTTCAGACAGTGAAGGGCATGCAGTAAGGAGAAGCTCCTGTGGATCCAGCATTCCTGGAAATGCGGGGAGAATGAGCTGTGAGGGGAAGCTCTGCTTTCTCTAGCTGAGCCCACTATGTACACCTGCTCACTGGACTAATGGCTCTGGTCAAGTGAGTTCTTTGTAATCTCCCCACCTGCCATATCTGAGCACCCCGAGTCCTTTGGAGCCCTATGGACACCCCCCCATGCGATCAGGTGGGTCTGCAGGGAACTGACCTGGTGGGCATGGAGACCCTGGGAAGAAACAATTGCTTTTCTATCTTTCCCTTTTTAGCTTTAGAATGTATTGTCAAATTTTTAACCCTCACAATTTTGTCATATTTTGACTGAGCCTGAGCCTATTTTCATATATTTAAGGCTATTTATATTTTTTTCCCTATAGACTGTGGTTTCATGTCTTTTGCCAAATTTCCCATGGTATGTGTGTTCTTTTGCTAATTGATTTCTAGGAACTCTTTAGGTATGAGGGATGTGACCCCTTTGTAATATGAATTGCAAATATTTATTCCCAGTTTATAATTTCTTTCTCTTTTATTAGGATTTTTTGGTCAGTTTGGTGGTGTTTTCATCTTTGTTTTTGGCGTGTGTGTTTGCTTGTTTTGCTATGTGTCATTAAGGTGTCATTTCTCCCCAAACTGATATTTATGTTCATATAGCTGCAGTAAAGTATGTCAGCAGTTGTCTTGTGGACATTAACTGTATGATTTCAAAATTTCCATAGAAATACAAGTGGCCAAGAATAGTCAAGACAATCTCAAAGAAGAACCAACTTGGAGGGCTTACACTACCAGATGGTAAGCTTTAGTATAAAGCAACAGTAATCAGGGCAGTGTGCTATAATAGTGCAAGGACAGACAGAAGGAGCAAAAGAAAGAGTCCAAATGAGACCCACACATATGAACATTTTGTATATATCAAAAGAGGCACACAGAATGATGGAGAGAAGATAGTCTTCTCAGTACATGGCCAGTGTCATTGATTATCCATATGGAAACAAAACTAATCTTGACTCCTACCTCTCATCATAAACCAAATCAACTAAAGGTGGGTTTTAAATCTAAATATGTAAGCTTAAAACAATAACATTTGTAGTAGATAATGTAGGAGAATATTTTCATGACCTTGGGCAGGCAAAGATTTCATAGGGTATAAATTACATTATTAAGATAAAAATTAATAAATTGGACCTTATTCAGAATTTCTCTTTACTTTCCAGAGAATTAGAAGGCAAGAACAGAATGGGAATAGTCACTTGTCATATATGTATCTGGGAAAAAAACATCAGATAGGATTTGTAACTGACTCCTATGAATTAATAAGAGAAAGAGGCAATCCACCAGAAAAAATGGGCAAAATATTTGACCAGATATTTCACAGAAAAATAACCAAATGGCCAAAAAAGTATATAAAAGGTTACACAACACCATTACTCACCAGGGAAATGCAAATTAAAACCATAATGAAACACCACTACACGTAAACAAGAATGGCGAAAATAAATACTGACAGTGCCCAATGTTGATGAGGATGTGGAGCAACTGGTGTAAATGCATACAACCACTTTCAAAAACTCCTGTAGTATCTGCTAAAGATGGATTTGCACATACTCTATGACCCCCAAATCCCACTCTTAGGTAAATACCCAGTATAAATGCCAACATATGTTCACCATGCTAAAGAATGGTCACAGCAACCTGATTTGGTAATTTTCTAAATAGGAAAGAAACCAAATGTGTATCAATAATAGAAAGGATAAATAAAATGGGGGCATTTAAAAAATAATGGGGTGCTATACAGAAATGAAAAGGAACTTAGAGCCACATTAAAAAATGTTTGAAACCTTACGAACATATGAAAAAAGTCTGATGTAAGGGAGTACATTTGTATGATTCCATTTAAATAAAGTTCAAAAACAAGCAAAACTAATTCAGAAGTTAGAATATTTGTTATCCTTGGGAAAAAGAGGGCAGTGACTTGGAATGAGTAGATGAGAGGGGTCCTGGAGAATTGGTAATGTTCTATTTCTCGGGGGTACTGGTTACCAGGTATGTTACCTTTGGGTAATTTATTAAGCTGTACACTTATGATTTCCATCCTTTTTGGTATGAATGCTATGCTTCAACATGCAAAACCAATCCAGAATTTTTTTCTGGTTAGTACCAAGGCCAGATGGCATGGTATTTGGTTCAAGACTCTGGAATTCTATGATTTTGGTTCATCCTGGATCTAACCACTTCCTATCTTGGAGATCTTGGCCAAGTAATTCACTCTCTGAGCTTTAGTTTCTTCATCTATAAAATAGACATTTATGCTACCTGTGTATACTTATTAAGGGGATTAAATCCTCTCAAGAAATATTCGTTCTTGTTGGTCCTTGTTGGTTTTTGTTCTATGGACTGTGGAGAAATGGATAATGACCAGTGGAAGAGGAAGGAACAGATGAAACTCTGGTCAAGAGATATTTTTGGAGCGCATGGCTGACTCAGTCTGTAGTGCACACAACTCCTGATCTCGGGGTTGTGATTTTGAACCCTGCATTGGGTATACCCAATTGTTTAAAAATAAAATCTTAAAAAAAAAGAAAGGAGACATTTTCAAGGTGAAGGCTGAGAGGGATGATACAATGGTGAGGTACAGAAAAAGAGTGCAAAGGCTTGGCTCCACTAAGGACTCCACTAAGGTCCACTCCCTGTCTCTCACCTCCTGCCCACCTCTAACATGGGGCAGGAACCGACCAGGTGATCTCTGGCTGGTTAGTCTTCTGGCTATCACACTGCAGAGTTGGAAGGGCAATGCAAATGGCATCCAAAAGCCAAACGCAAATTCCCACGTTTGATCCAAATTCAAACACAAAGACCCAAACTCAGGAGTTAAGGGAGGTAAATTCTCAGTGGTGAGACTATGGGTCTTATTTTTACATTCTCCATAGAATATTTTTATATTTTATACAATAAGTGTGTTTCTTACTCAGAACAAAACACTGAACATGATATATCTGTGCCTACATATTTATATCTGTATATGTAAAAAATATATAAAAACCCAGGTTATAGATGTGTCAGAAACTGGAATCCAGAAAATACCTGGACAGGGAAAACATTGCTTCTGATGTACAAGGGCCTAGCCAGCAGGATGTCCTGAGACAAGACAGAGGTATGGATGACTGCAAATAATTCCTGCACATTTCCTGTTGAGGGGGGGTGGGTAGAGTGTGTGAGAGAGAGGGAGGGAGAGAGAGAGAGAGAGAGAATCCTAAGCAGGCTCTATGCCTGGAGCAGAGCCTGACATGGGGCTCAACCCCAGGACCCTGAGATCATGACCTGCACTGAAATCAAGAGTCAGATGCTTAACCCAGGTGCTCCCACATGTCCTAGTTTTTACTGTGGTTTTCACCCCTTCCCTCGGTTATCGACACTTTCCTCTTTTTCCAGCTAAAATTAGTTCAATATTTCACCTTGTTAATAAAACCCAGGACCAAAAAAGGGGAATAAAAGGGTTTTCTACTCTCTGTTTTTTAATTTCTGAAACTAGTCTGGATGGAATGATCACTTGCTGTAGGAAGTTGTAATAGGGTGCATTTACTAGCAATTGGGACAGAGATCTCTGCTAAGGGGAGGAATTTTCTTGGGAGTTAGGTACCTCACAAAGCACAGAAAACCTTCAAGTCAGGTTCAGCGATAACCCCGTGTTGTCAGGTCTGGCCATGTAGGACTCTGGCTGGCTGTGTGGGAAAGGGACAAACTCTAGGAGTGTCAGATCAGGACATTCCAGCTATGCATGCATTTACCCAGGGAATAGTCACTGTGTCTGAACCACGTGCAAGATGCTGTGCGAAGGGCAACTGAGCTGAATCAGAATTAGTGACCATATACCTGCCCTTCAGGAAACACCTACTCTGGATGTTCTGAACTCCGGTATTTGCCAGCAACCACCATACACGCACATCCAGAGACAGGAGAGGGGCCAGGGGGTGAGGGAAGTGAGTGGCTGGGACACTTGCCACTGGTAGTGGAAGGCTGGCTGGGTCTGGGATGTGTGGATGCCAGCAGAGGAGCAGGGTGAGGGAGGCCGGGGGAGCAGGGCGAGGGGGCATATGCAGGAAGAGTGGAGAGTTGGCTGAAGCAGGAAGGGTCCGGGTGGGAACCAGACGTGGGGACCTCTGTGCTCATCTAGGACTGGGAGTTGGACTTGACAGGGGCTGCAGAGTTGGTGAGGGACTTTTGAGCCAGAGAGAGGGCAGGGCAGAGTGGTGGTAGGAGGGCTATGGGGTAGTTAGTGGTGAGGAGGATGAATGGAACTCAGAGTTTTAGAAAATAATCTTTTCATCCTAATTCCAGACAAGCCTGAGGCCTGAATTCTGAGCACTTCATCTTCAAGAAGATGGTCTTTTTTAGAGATGCATTCAGCTTCTTACAGCCAAGCACTGTGCTCATAGTTGACAGCACAGGTTGGTTTTAACCTAGCAAAGCAGATGGGATGGATTTTCTTGACAACCATGGCTGGGAGTTACAGCTCCTGTTCTCTTTCAGTTTCAGAACATTAAGCGTGCTGCTCTGGAGGCTCCTGAGGTGCTGCTCTGGAGGCTCCTGAGGTGCCCCCTGGCACCCAGGAAGAACTGGCAAGGAGGAATGGGTTTCTTTCTTTTCCTTTTTAATTGGAGTTCAATTTGCAAGATTTTATTCATTCATGAGACACAGCAGAGGCGTAGGCAGAGGGAGGAGCAGGCTTCATGCAGGGACCCCGATGTGGGACTCGATCCCAGGACCCCGGGATCACACCCTGGGCCAAAGGCAGATGCTCTACCTCTGAGCCACCCAGGCGTCCCTCGGGTTTCTAACAGTTTCAGGGCTCGGCTCCCTGGGCCGCGGGCAATCCCCGCCCACCTCGGAAAGGAAGTGAGGGCGGGGCCGGCGGGGCTCCCCCCTCTGCGTTGCCTTGGAGACCAAGTGCGTCCAGCTGCAGTTGAGGCTGGATCGGGCCTGGCTGACCGGAGTGGTGCCTTCTTGCAGGTGGGATGCCGGGCGCCGGGGCTCAGGGCCTCCCCCTCCGCCGGGCTCAGAGGGCCAGGCCGGGGACCGCCCCCACCCCCACCCCCACCCCCACCCCCGGGCTCCTCCGTAGGCTGGCGGGGCTGGTGGCGCAGAGGGGCCTGCTGGGTCTTCTCAGCATACAGTAGGTGCCTAATTAGCATGGCCAGAGTCAGGCTGCGCCCTCCCTCCGGTGCCCCCTCTCTGTGTCCACTCTTGGCGGGGAGTGGCGGAGGGGGCCCGGCAAGGGTCCTTGTAACCGCGTTGAGCTCCAGGTTGGGAGTTCAAGGCCAGGTTGAAATACAAGCGGACACCTTGGGCATGCTGACTTTTCCCAGGAAAGCTTGGGACAGTGAAGCACAAAACAATAATTTGTCATTAATCTCTGCCCCCAAAGTCCCTCTGGGATTTGCACCCTGCGGGGCTGGAAGAGCCTGCCTTCTCTGAATTCTGCTCTTGCCTGAGGTTTGTTTCCTTTTGGCTTCTTTGCCCCTCCCCTCTTTTTGTTTAAAATGAAAACCCCGATGCCTGAGCGGAACCCCATGCTTTCACTCAGACAGTGGGGTGGGTCATGCCCCAGCCGGGTTGCCTAGATGGGTCTGGTCCTAGGCAGAGAGGGCTTGTCCTGGGGTTGGGGTGTCAGTTTTTCAACCTCTGTGGGTCAGAATAGAGATCAAACCCCAGACAGGATTCCTGGACAATGAATTCCCAACAGGAGTGTCCAGGCCAGCAGCCAAGGTCAAGATGTCCTCAGTGGGGAAGGTGACCCAGGTTCCCAGCGGGAAACTCTACCAGCAGATCTTCGAGGCTGAGGTAGGTCTGACCCTCTTCTCTCTGCTCCCCAAACTTTCCTCCCGCTGAAGGCTTTTGTCACCCGGGAATCCAATGAAATAAGGCTTTGAAATTGCTTTCATTTTAAAAATAATTCTTATTGGTTCTTAAAACATAGGAATACAAAATTAGAATCTCTATTCTTGAAAAGCAAAGAATTTACATTAAAATTGTAATTAAATTAGATTAAATTTAAGCTTAAATTATTCAGAAATAGCCAGAATTAACCATTGGATATCTTGGGACCTTTTTCTATGCACAAAAGCATTCCTAGTTTTTTTTTTTTTTTTCTATTTAAAAATGGGTTTGATTCAATGCCAGTGTTTTGAAACCTGCTTTTCCCCTATTAACAGTATCACACAGACCTTCCCCATGCCAAGAGGCAGTCATGTATTTCAGGATGCTGAGAGGTTGCCTTATTGTTAATCTAGGACTTACCATAACGTATTCAAGTAATACCCTCTTGACAACCATATAGGTTGCTGGGATTGCCTTGTTGTCTATAAAAAGCCTATAAAAAACTCACAGACAAGATATCTTAAAAGAAACACACAAACTTGAACCCTTCCTTTGAAGTTCTGTAACTGCTTATTTAAAAGGGAGTTTTCATTCCTACTTTAAGCCCTAAATAATGCTTTCTGTAGAAGACTTGGAAATTGTACAAGCATAAGGAGAGCACAGAAACAAATTACTCACATGATCCTGCTGCCTGGAAGCAACACACCATTCTTCACATTTAGCACACTTTCTCTGGGTCATTTTTCTAAGAGTTTAAAGTTTTGAAATCATACTGTATAATTTTGGTTATAATTTTTAATTTATGCTTTTAATTGATATGTTTTATGGTATATCAAAAGCATTTCCCCATGTCATAAAAAAAGCCTTTGTTCTTAATAAATACCTAACATTCCATTGAAAGGACATGGCAAGTTTACTCAACCAGTCCCCTAAAATTGTACAGCCCCATTTTTCTAATTCCTTGTGATTATGAAAGATGCTGGCATAAGCGTCTTGGCCCTCATTAAAATTTCTTAAGAGATATCTTTCTAGATGGCTGAATATTTGGGGGTGGGGTGCCTGCATGGCAAATACCCTGGGGTTAAAGGCCTCCCTGCAAAGTGTCTTCCTTCTGGTAAGTTCCCCCGTGACCTTATGAGACAGGCCAGGGTGCTGGGGAGTGGATGTTTTGGGATGTTTGGAGAATCCACTGGGATCTTTTGTGGATACAGGCACAGCTGGTCCGCTCTCTGGCGTCCACCAGGAAGCATGCTGTGGAGCGGTCCATGACCCCAAAAAATGGCAAGAAGCCCTTGATGAAGAGGATGGATATCCCTGAAGGGGAGATGTTGTCTGCTCGGCAGCAGAAGTGGGCACACAGCCTACCCAATGACTGGATCACAGAAAACCCTGTTCTCTACAGGTAGGTCCTGTGGTCAACACTGCACCTCCACACACTGGAGGTGTGTCAGAGTCTTCAAAGACTCAGAAAGATCTCATGCAAGATGAGGGCCAGGTAGGAATGAAGTCCCTGGTACTTCTTCAGAAAGAGAGAAGTAACAGCACCTCCTTTGCAGAACTCTAGGCTTCTCCCTCCATTCCTCTTCCTTCCTCCTCAGTAATTACTGATTGAGTGCCAGGGCTGGGTGCTGGGTATGGGATCCCACTCTCCTGGAACTTGAGGCCTTGATAGTAAATAAATAAACAAGTCCCCCCAATGGCGGGAAGGCTCTGACCCAGAGGATGAATGGGGGCCCAGAAGTCAGGAAAGCCCCTGAGACCAGAGGATGAGGGAAGGGTAGCATGGGGCAAGGCTCTGAGGCAGGAAGAGCTCAGTCCAATCCAGAAGGCTGAAGAAGTCAGTGGGCCTGAGGAGAAGGGTGGGAGATGAGGCTAGGAGAGGGTTGCTGACCACAGTCAGGATTTTGGACTACTGAGTGAGCACTGATTTACCTTTTTGAGGCCTTCTGGCTGCCGTGTGCAGAATGTGGGGAGCTGCAAGAAGAGGCAGGGAGGCCAGAGAGGAGGCTGCTGCTGTCACTATAAGCCTGGTGGGGCTGCAAGACAGAGACTAGGGTACTTCACATATATTTTGGAGGCAGAACCCACCAGACTAGGTGGTGGATTGGATGGGAGGAGTGGGCTCCTGAGAGTCCAAGGTCTGTGGCTTGAGCACTTGTGTGGACAACCGAGGCGCCATTCCTTGAGATGGGCGGCTATGGTATTGGGGCTGGAGACTGGGAGTTCCTTCTGAACCTCCACTTTTAGAAGTTGAACTTGAGATTCCTGAGCATGCCAGTTGAGCTCCCTGAGCTCAGACTCCTCAAACAGGGAAAAAGGAAAGAAGAGGAAAAAGAGAATCTGCATCTACCTCACCAGGGCACTGGGGCTGAGCTTCCCTTGGCTCTCCAAACTCTGCACAAGCCATAGACCCTTCCCTGGTCTGGGGCTCTGAAGGGGAAGTCAGTCTTTCTCTCCCTGCCTTTGTTTTCTCTCTCACCTACTTTAGGGCAGAGATTGAGCCAATGCTGGGTAAAGGTCTCTGCCCTGACCTACCTTTGACTTTTCCCAGGGAAATCTCCCCTGAGGTTTCTCTTCTCTTCTCTTCTCTTCTCTTCTCTTCTCTTCTCTTCTCTTCTCTTCTCTTCTCTTCTCTCTCTTCTCTTCTTTCTCTTCTCTTCTCTTCTCTTCTCTTCTCTTCTCTTCTCTTCTCTTCTCTCTTCTCTTCTCTTCTCTCTCTTCTCTCTCTTCTCTTCTCTTTTATTTTCTCTCTCTTCTCTTTTTCTTTTCTTAAGATTTTATTTACTTATTCATGAGAGACACAGAGAGAGAGGCAGAGGGAGAAGCAGGCTCTCTATGGGGAGCCAGATGCAGGGCTTGATCCCAGGACTCCAGGATCACGACCTGAGCCAAAGGCAGGTGCTCAACCACTGAGCCACCCATGTGTCCCTCTCCTGAGGTTTATGATCCTCAGCACCCTTAGCTACCTCCAGATGGACAAACCCACTGGTCACCGAAGCCCAGACTAGAAGTCAGTGTTCTCTAGGCCCTGTATCTGATGCCCAGTGCATGGATCCAGAGGCACAGAGGTGGGTGCCAGCCGACATACCCCTACTTCCCAGGAGGACTGTCCTGCAGCCTGGCTGTAACTCTGACTCCCACAAGGGTCTAAGCCCCCTCTCAGCTGACTTGAGAGTTACCTGTGCCTCCCACCAATCCCTGCTTCCCCAGGGTTTAGCCTAGGACCGCCCGTTATCCCATAACCAGATAGAGCATCAGTCAGGAGCATTTTGCCCCACAGGACAGTGTTTTAAGAAAGGCACTTCTCATGGAAGGTGCTGGCACTGTGCTGTGCTTGTTTTCTGGAACAGACAAAGACAGCTCTGCCCTGGACACAGATCCAGAGGACAACTCCCTGTGGCCTGTGGCAGGAAGAAAGATGTGTTTGAAACCTGCCAGGCTATGCTGCCCTCAAATGACTAGGGTCACTGACTCAGCATTGGCATCTCTCTGGAGGGCCTTGTCCCCTTCTTGAAAATTCAGCCAGCCAAAGCCAACCAGTTTGTTCCTTCACCCAGGGCAGGGCCTCTGGGTGAGTGGAAGAGGAGCCCAAGGTAGGGATAGAACAGCACCAGTGTCAAGTTCTTGGGTCAAGTGGCCGAGAAGCCAGAGCCATCAGCATTCCTGTAGTCAGAGTACCTGGGGCTCCCATGGGCACCTAACTGACAAGGTAGAAAAACCCACCTCTGGAGGGTCAGCCCAGGCCCTGTGATCTTCCTCGCTAATAAGGCTGCAGTGAGGACTGCGTGAGAAATGAGTAGAAAGCACTGCACATGTGGGGGCCCTGAGGCATGACAGGTGTCATTGAGACCTGTTGTGTTTCTATACTGCTTGTCCTGTAGACAGTGTTATTCCAAAGCTAAGGTCATGCTCACCCACTCTGGTCCTCCCTGCTGAGATGCTTGACCACCCAGGGTCTTAGCTTTCTCCTCCCATGCTGAAACCCCATGGACCATGGACCTTGGCCTCTCACATATGGGTCTAGGAGTCTCAGCTCTGCTTTGTACCGTGACTTCTCTAAGCCCCCTCCCCCATCCTGCACAATGGGGTTACCCCAAATGCCTCATAGGATGGGTTACTGAAGGAGCAAATGCTAAATGCTTAGCACTGGCCTGGCTTTCCCAGGCTGGCCACGCCCCTTCTGGTCCTCAGTTTCCCCATGGAGAAAGGGCTCTTGCTTACTACCCACACTTGGTTTGTGGCCAGAGCAGAAGCAGACTTTGATTACCTGTCTAGGGACCGTGGAGCCTGCTGGCAGTAGATGCCCGGGCAGTGTCTGTTGGGAGATGGGTACAGCCTCAGGGCTGTCTGGGACAGGGTAGGCCTCGGTTATCGCCAATACCCAGGATCCCTCTGAAGATTCCCTTCTGTGCCAGAGGTGCCCTGGTGTGGGGGAGGCAGCTGGGGGTTTACTGTCTTCTCTGCTTGTACTTCAGGGAAAAGGAAATGATCAAGAAGAAAAAATCTCAAGAAAGTGAGAGTACTGCTGCTGCCCGAGAAGTCCGGGGCCTCATGGACACCATCGGTGAGCCTCTGTTCAACCTTGAGAGCAGGCCTGGCTTTCTCCCCTCCGCCTCCTTGCCCGAGCCTCTTCTCCTGGGCCTTCTCCTCAATGCAGGGAGCTGGGGAGGGAGCAAGCGGCTCTGCACACTCAGCATTTACTGATGAAAATCAGTAATGGATGTTGCTTGCTTTACTGCAATGTCACAAGAGGATCTCAGTCTACATTGTCTTCATACTATGGAGGAAGGCTCTTTTTCTTCCTGATTAAAAAAATAATACATGCTCACTATAAGTAATTTCTACACGCAACGTGGGGTTTGAACTTATAACAGGCACCCCCTAGTACATGCTTATTGTGGAAAAACAAAAGAAGGAAATAAGCAGAAAGTAAAGATTCTCCCTTCACATAGCACTGCTTCTCCTCCCAAGAGTGTCACCCGCTGTGAAACCACATGGGGCATATGGTGTTGAGGTTCCCACATAGATTCAGGGGACAGCAGAGCACAGGGCAGGAACGCACACCCTAGAGCACACATCCAAATCCCTGCTCAGCCACTGACTGTGTTTGTTCTTTATCCCCCATGTCTGAGTGTCCTAACTTGTAAAATGAGGCTGATAAAATAGAACTTGCCTCTCGGCCTCTTCAGGAGTGCTAGTTGAGTTAGAACAATGCCTGGTACTTGGTAAGTGCTATCTAAGTGTTGGTTATTCTTATCTGTATATGTATTTGCTTCCATAAAACTTTTTTTTTTTAACATAAATGGTCCCATCCTATACGTACCATTTGGAAATTTTTTCTGGCATTTAACTGTTGAAGCGAGACTTCGTTTCTTATAACGCTTAGGGATCACCTTTTCTCCTTTTTCCTTAAGCCTCTGACACTGTGGCCTTGTTTTGGGGTCATTCTCCTGAACCAAGGCATTTTCTGCCTTGCTGACTTTTCCTGGGCACTCTCTTCTTGCCTTGAAACTCTGAGGGCAGCCTCCTCACCTCTGTTGTTCTCCCCCAGTTCCTGAGAGGATCTGCGCCACCTCCCTGGGGACCACCGGTGTAGACTCTAAGAGGCAAGGCTACGAGAATGCTCTGGGGAGCTTTAAGGAGGAGATTGCTCAGATTGGGATGGTGAGAGTCCTCCCTCTCTCCCCTTCTGTTCCCGGGCCATTCCCAAGGTGGGCTTGTCACTGCACCCACCCTCCTAACCCCTCTCCTCCAGCTCAGAGGTCCTGAGTGGCTCACAGTGGTGTAGACAGAATCAGAGTAGCCATGTTTGAGTGGCTCATCATTAGTGCTTGTTATGAGCACAGCTCTCTGAGTCAGGTACTTTTTACTCCTACTTTACAGGTAAGACCCAGAAGGTCTCGCATGACTTGGCACATAAGGGGCCAGGTGGGAACTGGGCTCCAGGGCTGATGCCAGAGCCCAGCCCTTGAGCTCCCTGCTCAATCCTGCTGGGGGGTACTCGTCTTCCCACTCCCAGCCAGTCGTGATTTCACTCATCCGTCCCAGGTGTATATGAGCTCTACTTTTGCCCATGACTCTGTGGCTTTGGTTGTGCAACATAACTGAGCCCCAGTTTCCTCATTGGAAGTAAACTTGGAATTCTATCACTGGCCACTTCTTTAATGAATATTTAAGTCCCAACCACGGGTCTGGCCTGATGTCAGCACCTACTTCATGGGTTTTGATGAGGACCAAGTGGGTCTGAGGACAAGGGCTCAGCCAGGAGCAGAGCACCCAGCACTGAATAAATGGTGCCTGACCTTGTGCTCAGGCTGTGAACTAATTAGTACACCATACCTCCTCAGGCCTAGGTAATGATTTTCAGTTTGAGACAGGACCACACCTGACACTTCCCCATCACAGGGTAGAGGGTGGTGGGGAAGGGACACTCCCCCCTCAACCCATCCTGGTGGTGTCAATACCATGGCCATTGCCCTACTGGCCTGTTTTAGGAAATGGAACCCTTCATCTTGGAGCCAGGAATACTTCTTTTAAAAAAGCTGGCCAAGTCTAATGAAGACATAGACCAACTCTTCAAAAAGGTGGAAAGCAACACCAACCTCGAAGACTACACCATCCAAGTAGGGGTTCCCTTGTGGCCAGGCCCGTCCCACCCAGGTCCTGCTCTTTCCTTCCCTGCCATGTGTCCTCCTAGCCTGACCCTGTGCTTCTTGGCATAGACCCTGTTGGAGCTGTGGGAGCAGGTGGCAGAGAAGTTCCAGTTCCAGAAGCAGGGGATCAAGAAGCTGGATGAGGCCCTCCATGAGGCCGAGTTCTCTCGGGCAGATAAAGTGAGTTGGCCTGCAGGTGGGCTTGTGGTGGTTTTCACCTGTGGGATGTGTGAGGCCTCGTCTGTATCCTTGTAGGTCTCCAGGAAAAGAGAGTCGCTAACAATGGCACCTTGTTTCTAGCTCAAAAGCGTGTTGAAGAAATACATGGAAATCATAGAGAAAACATCCTACCTCGTGCAGCCCGACGTGTACGGGCTGATAAATAAGGAAGCGATGGTGAGTGGTTTGCATGTACTACGGGATCAGCCCACAGGTGGAGCAGGACCTGAGGATGCCCCAGAGCCCTATGTCTCAGGAATGATGGTTTTCTCATGGGTCACATTTCCAAGTAACTCAAGCTGGTCACTTGGGTTCAGAACCGGAATTAAGTACCCTCAATAGAAATCTTTCTAAAGTACATGGCATCCATCCCTGCTGTCTTAATCCCAGTTACCTAGCCCAGTGTCACTGGTTTGAGCACTGATGATTTTACAAGCACTACTGGGCCCCGTCTCAGCTTACCTGGGTGCAGTGCAGTAGGTGCTGGATGATGGAGCTGTCCTGCCCTCAGGGTGGTTTTGTGCCCTCTTCGGCGACCCCAGCCTGCTCTGTTTATTTTTCTAGTGGTTCTCATCTGCCTTCCTGTGGGCTGTCAGTGTCTACTGCTAAACCATGTTTACCTCCTGGCTCTGTCCCTGCTGCTTCCCTGTTAACACCCCACCCTTGCCCAGCTGCGTTCTTTGGGTGTAGAAAACAAGAAATTTGAGGTTGTCCAAAATGTTTCCAAAGGCAGAGTTAAGCCTGACTCCCCCGCCATGTGAAAGGACACCTATGTACGTATGTACGTGTTTTCCTCAAGTGTAATTAGCACACAGTGTGATGTCAGTCCCAGGCGTTCAGTACCGTGATCCCGCGATCCCGTACATCACTCATCACTCAGTGCTCATCGTGACTAACGCGCTGTTAATCCCCTTGGGCTGTTTCACCCACCCCCTGCCCACCTCCCCTCTGGTGACCACCGGTTCTCTATATTAAGAATCTGGGAGGTTTTAGGCCTCTTTTTTTCTTTATTCATTTGTTTTGTTTCTTAAATTCGACATGAGTCAAATCATATGATATTTGCCTTTCTCTGTCTGACTTACTTAGCATTTCACCCTCTATGCCCATCCATGTTGTTGCTTCCTCTGGCTACTCAGGAGCACATTTTGCTTGCATGGGCTTCCAGGTCCCCTGCAGTAAGCAGGGCTTGCCAGATCATGGGCCTCCTGGCAGTCACAGGGTGAAAGGAGCACAGTGCTCAGAATCCCAGAGGGGCTCTGGGTCAGGTCTGCACCTCGGAGTCCTGGGCAAAGCACAGACAGGATGCTGACACAGACCCCCTGCTCCACTACCCAGATACACAAGCTCCTGAAATAAGTCCGTTCTTGTACCTTGAACTCCCTGTCCATAAAATGGGAGGAATGATCCTTAAAGACCAATACCTGTTGGGGGAAGGGAGTGGTAAAAGAGAGCTTAGCAGTGGCCGTGGTCATGTGAGACAAGCAAGAGTGCCTAACTTTCATCCAATGGATCTATTAGGGGAGTCAGATTTAGCAGCATCCCAGGGATGTTTCATTGCTTGACTTCCACATGCTTATTTTACTCATTATAACAACTAGCACTGGCTACTTAGTCTACGTGCATCTATCTCATTTAATTTCACAAAATCCCTGTGATGCCAATAGCAATAGCCTCACACGATGGCAGCAGAATTGGAGGCTTAGGAAAAACCTGCCAGTGCCCCCCAGCTAGGAAGTATAGCTGACAACAAACCTCAGATTCCAGTGAAAATTGTTACTGGGATTTCTACCTGTTGAGCTTGGCAGGTTCTCACCCTTGCTCCAAGGTGGGCTCCTTGAGGGCTTGGGGCAGTTATGGGGACATTTGGCTGTTGCACTCCTGGGGGCCATGGGAGAGACTGCTCTCAGAAAGGGGGAAGGCTACTCAGTGGCAGAACAGTGCCACAAAAATGAAGAATTGTCCCCACTGCCTTGCCAAGGATGCCCAGGGGAGGATCACTGGGAGGATTGTGGAAGAACGTTCTAGCTCTGGCCTCATTTGGCAATTGGGTCTTCATTCTCCTCACAACCAAATGTGACTGGTCCCTGATGGCATGAGCATTCTGCTTTTGGAACAAATTCGTAAAAAAAACCCCAAAAAACCCAACCCAAACATTTAAACACTAAGAGCCCATGAGAGTGCTTATCTCCAGTGAACTAAAACCAGCTTCTTTAACAATCTGATATGGTCTTGGGACTGGATTGAAGGTACATAGGTAAGTCAGGATTCATAGGTAAGCCTTCAGGAAAGACCCCTGTCACTGACCAGAGCTGCTCAGCCCCTGGCAACTTCATCGAGTGTCCAGTGACCCCTCAGTGTCCCTCAGATGCCGCCACAGCCCTACTCAGCCCCATTAGGCTCCACGCCCTCAGCCTGCACCTCACCTGGCCCCCTGCCGCAGCCCCCCACCATCCCTCTCCAACCCAGCCCAGTTCTCACTTTGGAAAGCCTCTGCCTCGTGTAGAGCCTGCCTGCCTGTACCACAGGTTATAAACCAAGCCCTACTGGCCAACCGGAGGGCCATCGCCCAGCTGTTCATCAACCTGATGGAGGCCACACTGCAGCAGGAGCTCAAGAGCCACCGTCGCTGGCAGAGCCTGGTGGACGCCTGGAAGGCTCTCAAGAAGCAGGTGCTGGTGCAGAGTTTCAGGTCTGTGACTGCCCGCACTGCCCGCAGCTCTTCCCTGGCCCACCTGGAAGGCTGGCACAGCAAGCAGGTGGCCCTGCCCTCCTATTTTCCATACTCCAAAATGCTGCTGTTCTTTTGCGGGGGTAAAACCATGTGCTCTTTTTTTTTTTTTTAAGGTACAGTAGATAACAATGTAAAGAAGAAATTAAAAATCACTACTAATCTCTCACCACAGGGAGAAGCACAGCTGATATTTTGGTATATTTTCTCCCAACCTTCTTTAGAGCCACACTGCATATGTCGCTCTATATCTTATTTTCTTCATAAACATTATCACATAAGCATTTTCTGAGCACAGTACCAATTGTTTGAAAACATCTGCCTGTTATCTGTCCAATTTCCATCCTACTGTTACATGTAACCCTGTAGTCCTGAGCTGAGAATGGTGCTCCCTTGGGCATTAGTACTTCCTGGCCTCTGGTAGTTTCACCTCTGGGAGGGAGGGAGAAGGCCTATCTCCATGCTTCCTCCACCAGGTGGCATTTTTGTTAATCCGGCCAACAAGCAAGGCTTTCTTTTGCTCGTTGGGCCATGGTATCCATGGAGGATGGATGCCAAAGAATGTCTGTCCATCTGCACTGTGGGTCTGGGCAGGGGAGGCCCATCTGCACACCCGAATTTCCAGATGGAGAACCTCAGAGTCTGACACTGAGGATGAAAGAAAAGGCCTGGATGAAAGAAAAGGTACATCTTCATGGATGTACCGAGGCCTGGCTTCACCTGTATTTTCCCTGTGACCTTGATCAAGTACTTGAACGTTTTAGAGCCTTTCATTCCTTATGCAAGGCAGACATGATGATGGGCCAGTGTGAGAGTTTCTGTGGTTCTTTTCTCCCACTTCCCTCACTCCCTCCTTTCATCATTGTCCCAGAGGCCCCCAACGGAGAGGAAGCAGCAGGAGTGGTATAAGGGTGCTTAGGTTCGGAATGTCCTCACCATGGGTCTCATCCCCACTCTCCCACCTCTCCTGCCCCTCCTCTCCTTTCCATGGTGCCAACGCGTGTCTGGATGCCCAGTGAGTTCATGGCCAGTGAGAGGATCCAGGCTCCTCCGGCTGTGAAGAAGGAGATGGAGAGCATGCTGAAGAACCAGAAAGTCCTGCAGGAAAAGCGGCTGGAGCATCTCTGCACCATCTGGTACACTGGGAAGAGGCTGTAGCGAGGGATGCTATGGAGGAGGCAGGCACGGTCCTCAGCATTGACCATTCTCCTGAGGCATCCTCCAGGCCAGGCCATCTCCTTGTTCCCTAGTCCTGTGCTGGCTGCCTGGGCCCACTTTCTGGGGCATTTCAGCCCTAATGGCAACAAAGAACACGACACATTTGCTGGGGAAGTCTAGTGTGACTGAGCCAAAAAATGTGGGAGGAGGCAGTGGCAAAGGGGGCGGGGAGAGTGGGGGTTGAGGGGGAGAGGTTAAGGGGTTGAACTTTTTCCTAAGGGTTGGTAGGGAGCAGAGTGGCTCCATCAGCCTTGCAGTTTGGAGGGTAAGTTGGAGGGTCTGAGTCTGGGGCCTGGAAGTCAGCGAGGAGGCTGCTGCCATTAGACAGGAACCCTGGATGCGCCCCTCAGACCTGGGCTCACCTAGCTCTGATTCCTTAATAAGCTGTTTGGTGAGGGGCACAGTGAATGTCCTAGACCCAGGAAGCCTTGGGAATCCTGTAGCATCCACTCTCAACAGCAGGATGGAACCTGCACAGACCTGCCAGTAGAGACGCTTCATGTGCTGGGAGATGCTCCTCCCCTTCCTGGGAAACGTGGTCCTGCCCACCTATAACCCTGGTAACCCTGGGTTACCCTCTGGTTCCCCCCACCATAGCGCCTAAGTTCTCCTAGGATATCAGTGACAATTAGAACCCCACACAGTCTCCTCCAGGGCAGGCACATTTCTATGCAGGTGTAAAACTCACAAGGTGGATAAAAGCCTCAGCATAAGGTAAAGTGTTTTTCTTGTTTTCTGTAACTCCACTTTTTCTGGCTGAGTCCCTGTTTATTTATTTGTTTTTTTTAAATTTTATTTATTTACCCATGAGAGACACAGAGAGAGGCAGAGACATAGGCAGGGGGAAAAACAGGCTCCATGAAGGAAGCCCGATATGGGACTCGATCCTGGGACCCTGGGATCACAACCTGAGCCGAAGGCAGATGCTCAACCGCTGAGCCACCCCAGTGTCCCAGAGTCCCTGTTTATTAAACTGGGCCAAACTCAGTCTTTCTTGGGGTTGTATCCATTGAGGTGAAGCCGCAAATCCCCACCCATCACAGACCTGGGGAAGGGGTCTGTTCCTCTGTATTTGATCCACCCACATGCCCTGGGGCAACCATCACAGCGTCTAGACAGCTGGATGCAGGAATCTTGAGGAGGCTACTCTGCACCCTTGTGTCTCCACACCCAGGCAGCTGTTGCCCCCAGATACCTGGGTCTTAGAGCTGGCCCCCATGGCCTTCCACCAGGAAGGAGGACCCAGGCTCCCACTGCCAGGCAACTTCTGTCCTCTGAGTCTGCCCCTGCTCCCAGCCCCCTTCCTTTGGGTGAGGAGAGAGTCCTGGTCCTCAGTTCTTAGCTGCTCCCCCAGCCTCCCTCCCAGGACTCCTGGCCTACTTCCACCAAGGCTTCCCCTCCCCAGTGCTCTAGACTCTCCTGAAAAATTGGATTTTGAGAACCAAATCCAGAAAGATATCTAGGCTGCTGTCTTTTCTACCCTGCCACATCCCTCACACAGGCTGTGAACAGAGGGCTGGCTGGCTACCTGCCTGAGAGAAGGGAGGACAGGGCCAAAGACATGTAGGAAAATGCATTTCCTGGTGTTCCTGGCCACTGCTGGGAAACACCATGTAATGGCAGTGTCTGCATGCAGAACATGGAGCTGGTGGGTGACTTGATCTGACCTGAGGAAGTTGAGGGCAACTCTATGAAGTCAGAGGCAAGAGTATGCATGTACAGGACCCAGCAGCTCCTTCTCAGTGGAACTATAGAAAGGAGTAAAGCCAGGACACAATCTGTGTCTGGAAGTGTGTACTGCAAACACAAGCTCAAATGTAGAACTTAAAAGTAAAGTTGCAAAGCCTTGAGCATAGAATTCCAGTCAACATCAAGAGCGAAGGTTTGGGTTTGTGGTTTGTTTGTACAAGGAGGTCTTGACAGCACCCTCAAAGCACACTGTTTAGACAGCCACCGATGTCTTCTTACCCTGTCAAGGAGCTAGGGAGCCTTTTAATCAAGCCCAAGGAGCTGTCCCAGGAACTGCCTCCTATGGGATTCCATACCCCTTCCTGACCCATAGTTCCAGGCCTTACTCCTGAAACCCCATAGTCCCAGATTTGCTTCTCTGCTCATGCAGGTGCTCTGCAGCCTGTGGGCAGTGGTGTCACAGGACTGGAGTGTCTTGATAAGACTCCCATGGCTCCCAAGAGAGAGTTTTCCAAAGTCCTGGGAGAGTTCCCGTGGATTTCCTTGGACCCAATGATCATGTGCATATCATTTAAAAATAATTTTTTACATTCAACTTTTATTTTGGAATAATGTTAGATTTACAGAAAACTTACAAAGATAGAACACAGGATTCCTGTATGCCCCTTAACTAGTTTCCCCTAATATTGTTCTCTTACATACAAAACAGAAATGAACTCGCATGCATTCCCATCACCTAGACACCAGGCATTTTCAGATTTTACCAGTTTTTCTACCACCGTCCTTTTTCTGTTCCAAGACTCATTCCAAGACACAATACTGCACTTACTGTAGTGTTTAGATGTGAGGATATGCTGTGCACACTATTTCAGTTGTCTTTTGCTCTTTACGGGTCCACCATAAGTAGGGTGCCCAAGACCACCCTGGGTTACACGTCTTGTCCTGGTATAATCATTAATAGAATCCCTCCCTTCATTGTCAAAAATGTCCCAGTTTGGACAGTAAGTTATGTGGTCCTCCTAGTTATATGCATCTTTCCATACTATTAAACACTACTCAAAATTTAGTGACTTAAAACAACAAGCATTTCTTGTTTTTCACTGTTCTGTGGGCTGTTTCCCACAGGTGTTTCCTCCAGTCTGGGCTGATCGGTTGGGACTGGGTGGTCTAGAATGTCCTCACTCCCGAGTCTGGAGCCTGGGCTCGGACAGCTGGAGTTTCTCTGGTGGTGGTGGCAAAACTCCCTGCAACAAGAGAGGGCAAGAGGGGTACCCAAGCCTTTCCAACTCACTGTCATGCTTGCTAATGTCTCATTGGCTTAAGCAAATCACGTGGCCCAACTCAGCCCCGCCCCAGAAATAGACTGAGGCAGCAGCTAATGATTTTGGCAGGTTTTTCAATCTGCCACACTATTCTTAATGACTTCAGAGAATTCACTGGACTGTATTTAGACAGAACACTCTTGTTGGATGTGAAGTTTGTGATTTCTTGAGTGCTTATAAACAACTGTTAGGCGTCTGTCTTAATGCATAAACTTTGTATGCATTGTTATCTCAGATTCGGTTCCTAGAAGAAGAAGGCAAGTAGGTTTCCTTTTGTCAAGTGATGTGAACCATTTGCTTTTTCCCATTGGGAAAATTCCATTCTTTTTCTTTCTTTCTCTTTCTTTCTTTCTCTCTCTCTCTCTCTCTTTCTTTCTTTCTTCTTTCTTTCTCTTTCTTTCTTCTTTCTTTTTGAGAGAGAGAGTGTACCCATGTGAGGTAGGGGAGGGGAAGGGAAGAGGGAGAGGGGGAGAAAGAGAATATTAGACAGTCTCCATGCCCAGGGAGGAGCCCCTACACCAACTCCATCTCATGACCCTGAAATTATGACCTGAGGAGAAATCAAGAGTCTGGGATTTAACAGACTGAGCCACCCAGGTGTCCCTGGTTTTATTTTCTAAGTAACAGACTTGTTAAGATTGATAGACCTTTTATGGGTTATATTTTTGGCACCAGGAAATCCCTAGCAAGTCAATTGTTTGTTCGATGTTTACATAGTTACTACTCTGGGGCTACATGCCTGAAAGATGCTGTCAACTCCAGTAAGTGAACGTTTTATTCAAGCATGGCTTACTTGTCATATCTTCCTTCCCCAGTGACCTTCTGCCCCCCAATTACAGCAGAACTCAGCTGACTGAATGGCATTCTGCTCTCAGCATCTTAAATAAGAACCTCGGTGAGTGAGGTTTGTGGGGTACCACGTGGGTCTCTTCAGAATCCTGGTCAAGTAGTAGCCAATCATTTATGTTAGAGTCCATCGTTAACTCAGGAGTGGGGGCAGGCCCCCCTGGAGGAGGGAGGGAATGTAGATGGAAGAGTGAATTCTGAGAGTTCATATAGGATCTCCAAAACCTTGCTGGTAGAGCCCTCTCCCTCCCATAGCTTCCTGGTCACTGCCCAGCTGGCATGGCTGCCAGCCACACACTCTGACCCTGAACCTTGACCACAGCAAGGAGCCAGAAGGATGGCTTTGATGACCTCCTGTGAGGACAGCTTGTGGGCCAGATCCTGGGTATATGAGATGCCAAGCATGTAGTCTTGTAGTCAGAGAGATGTGGGTTTGACCCCCAGCTCTGTACCATCCCAGCTGTGTGACTTTGGGAAAGTTATGGCCACTCTTGGCCTCAAACTGCTCCTCTATAAAATGGGGATCTCCAGAGGAATAATAAAGGTACCTACCTTGTGGGGTTGTTGTGAGGATTGCATCCTGCGGTCTAGTTGAGTGCTCAATAATAAATAGTAATGTTTAAAAATGCTCTATATCAAGGGTCCTCAAACTCCCACCCGTGGGCCTCTGCTTGTTTGCAAGTTTCATTGGAACATAGCTGTGCTCATTTGTTCACATATAGTCTCTGGTTGCTTCTGCTCTACAGCCTCAGAAATGAGTAGTTGCAACAGAGACTTCATGGCTGGCAAAGCTGGCAATATCTACTATCTCACCCTTAATAGAAAATGTTTGCCAAGCCTTGTTCTGGAAGATTTAGGATATTTCCATGTCTTTTGAGGCTTACAGAAACCTGGTGAGGTCAGTAGTGTCATTGTCCCCCTGTGATGGAGAAGGACTCAGAGGCATAGAGAGGTGAGGTATCCTGCCCATGGTCACACAGCTAATGAAGTCACACCTGCCTGTGACCTGGATACTTTGGTTAAAAGTATCATTGCTCCCAGGGCTCTTAGGTTTAGAATTACAATGGTATTATAATTATAATACCAAGGGTAAGAGCCTCAGGACCCCACAGGGACTTCACGGGACGGGACGGGTAGGGATGTGCTGGCCTAGGAAGTCACCCTGCAGATGGAGACACCAGCTTTAGAGCTTCTCCTGGTCAGTTCTACCGCACATCTGCCCTTCCTGGTGTCCTACATTAGCCTGCTTCCATCTGCCCTGTCATCCTCCTCACCCTTCTCAAAAAATGACCACCACAGATTTTTTGTGCTGTCTTTCAGTTTCTAGAACTGCCAGAAACGTTAAACTTCAGCTGCTTATCTTAGACACCAAGAGTCACACTGAGTTTATTAGAAAGTGGGAATCAGTAGACAGGAGAGGTGAAAATTGATCGGCCAGCTTCTGAGTGTTCTGCTAGCCCGTCCACTTCTTATGGAATTAGCCACAGATGTGATCTGTGAACCCTCATTAATTTACACCCTTGATATTGTATTATGATTTGGTACAACCATCTGAAAAGAATCTTATTGGCCTTGAAGCAGAGTCAAGAATCAGGGTTAGAATAGATTCAGAACAGATAAAGACAACTCCTTCAAGGCCCTTCTCTTGGGGGTGTCGGGGACTTTGTGGGGAAGGTGATTCCAGCCCCTGATCTGAACTGGAACCACTGATCTCACCTCAGTTACCTCTGCTAAAGGGAGAAGCTGCCTCCCTTGTGAAGGGGGAAACTCTGATCTCCCCTCTTCCTCCTGGAAGAGCAGCTAACATGTTTTCTTTCTGCCCACGGAGATAATTACCACATGGACTGCATGATGCGGATCCGCCTGCAGTACGAGAAGACCTGGCAGGAGTGCCTGGAGCATGTGCAGAAGTGCAAGGTGGGCGCCCTTCCCAGCCCCGCCCCTGCCTCTCTCCAGCCTGGATCCCCTGCTTTCCTCCCTCATAGGCCCCAGGCCTTCACTGGCCTCAGGCATCCCTGTGCCTAGACTCCTCCTCCTCAGCTCTGCCCACCCATCGTCACTCAAGGGGTAGCCCAGCATGACCTCCTCCAGGAAGACCTCTCTGATGAAGGTATACACTCTCTGAGCACATCAGACTTCAACCTTGACCATCTGCACCACTTAGAGCACCTGACATTATTGCTTCCAGGGAGGTTGCATCCCAGGGGTTATTTCCAGGGCTTCACTTTTGCAAGTAGTGGTGCCATTGCTGTCACATCCAAGACTTCTGTCCACCCCGTCTGCTTTTGTCACAGGGTGAGACAGAGTTTACTGGCAAACCACTTCAATGACAAAGCCTGGTTTTCTGGGGGTCCACAGAGATATTTTGTCAACATGACCCCTCCCTGCCTCCTGGCTCCAGCAAGTTCCTGCTACTCCACCCCTCCTGAGTCTATAGACCTGTGGTTCTGCCACCAAGACTCCCAGGTGAGCAGAATTCACAGGGAGCAGAGCCTTTATGGTCCATGCAGCCTCCCCAGGGGCTGCACCACCCACTTGCACACGCTCACATTGAATCCTGCGAGGTCCTACAGGGCAGGTATCACCAGCTCCATCTGGAGATGAGAAGACCAAGTCTCCAGAAGCCCAGGGGCTGCCCATTTGCACTGTGGCCTTAGGGGCAGCCACATGCCTCTCAGTCTGCTTTTTCAGGGTGTCAAGCCTCAGAAGCAAAGCCTGGACGGAGAGGAGGGAGGGAAACCTTTGCCCTAGGAGAGCGTTCCCAGCACCGTGCCCCTGGCAGTTTCTTCCCCTTCCCCCCACTGCCTCCTGGGACCTCGCTGGGGAGCTCAGCGGCCTTTGGTCCCAGGTGCCAATCCTTGTGCCCATTCTCACTTCCCCTTGTAAGACTCGGCAGGGGATAAGTTGCAGCCAGCATATACCCCAAGAGTGTATTAACCCCGACAGAGGTATCCCTTGGTATCCCTATTCAGCAGCATTGGAAGTATATGACTACAGACCATTTTTATTTGGGGGAGGTTGGTTTACATTAGATTTTGTGCATAAACCAAGGCTTTATTACTATGAAGAGCCAGCTTTCCAGTTGGCATAATAGGGATTCAGTCATAGGAAATAGGAGCCCTCTTTGACTCACAGCAAGCAATGCTGAGGCTGCAGGATGGCTGATTATACCTTTAGGGTCTGTTGGTTCTGAGTTCAGATCCCAGCCCCACTACTTGCCAGATGGGTGGCCTCCAGCAAGTGTCTTCACCTCTCTGAGCCTTGGTTTCCTCATCTGTGGAATGAGACTGATAAGGACACCTTCAGGGGATTCAGTGAGACCATGGGTAGTACGCAGCACCTGGACAAGCTGGGTGGACCAAAAACATAGATCATCTCTTACCACTAGGAGGGTTTCCCCTGAGGCTGGGTGACAAGCAGAGCTCAGGGGACAGAGACAGGCCCCGAGGTGAAGCCCTCACCAGACCTAAGCCAGGCTCTGTCTTATTTGCCTCCAGAAGCAGCTGCTGGACTGGAAAGCCTTCACTGAGGAGGAGGCAGAGAGCCTGGTGAGCCCACACTTCTTCCAGGTGGTGGGAACGCTGCAGAGCAAGGTGGAGGAGGAGCTGGAGCTCTTAGATGTATGTAGCTGGGGGCCCACAGCTGGGGAGCAGGGTGGGCGGGGAGGGGTGTCACCCGAGTGCCAGGCTATGAGAAGACCAGAGTCCGGGGGCTCCGACTTCCTTGTCACTAGCGAGTCCATTTTCCTTTGTCCTGGCCGGGCTCTGGAGTGGTTCCTCTGCGCCGGGTGCTCCAGGCTCACCCCCGGCTCCCCAGCTGCCCGCTGGCACCCATGCTGCATGTGGCTCGGGTAGTGGGTACTCCTTGGAATCATTGCTGAATCTGGGTGCTGAAGGGCCACAAGGGGTAATGCTGCCCCAGGACGCTTAGCACCTGGAGCTGGCTGGGAAGCACTGTCTGCTGAGGGCCAGATAGTAAATATTTCAGTTCTCTGTGGGCCATCAGGTCTCAGTAACAGATTCTCACTCTGCTGTTGTCACACAAAAGCTGCTGTGGGCAATGCAAGAATAAATGAGTGTGTCTGGGCTTCAATAAAATTTCATTTGTGAACATTGAAATTTGAATTTCATATAATTTCCACATCATTAAATATCTTTGTTTGATTTTTTTTCTCCCAACAGTTAGAAAATGTAAAATCTGTGCTTAGCTCTCAGGGCCAAACAAATAAAAAAGGCAGAGGGCCAACTTTAGTTCCTAGGCCAAGTTTGCTGAGCCCTCACCCCAATGGAAGCATACAATAAACCTATAAAATGGGGAGAGGTGAGGATTTAACAGCAGAGTGTGGTGTTTGGCTCAGCTATGAAGAATCAGGGGATTCTGAAGAAGGAAAACTGCCCAGGCTGAGATGGCTGTGGCCTTCCTGGTACCAAGGCTAGTGACTGGGCTTGATCCTTCTTCTAGGCCCCAAACTTTCCCTTCTTCCCATGAGTGACCTCAATGAATATGGGACAGGTCTAGAGATGGGGATTCGGGGTCAGCAGAGGAGGGAGGGCTAGGAGCCAATGTGTGACCCAGGAAGATGGCCTTGAGGGATGGTGCCCAGGTAGTGATGACCAGTCCTTGGAGATGTGGGGCCTCCACTGGCTGGCAAGGGAGCCCTGGGTGGGGGGGCTTCTCCTCATCCTGGGCCAGTTGGCTTTCAAGGCCCCTTCTCTGGGTCCTGCCACTGCAGAAATCCTTCGAGGGTCTGGCAAAGCAGACAGAATGGCAGAGCTCAGATCTCTTCAACTACTTCCAAGAGGCTGTGCAGCTGTGGGAGGCACATCAGAACATGCTGTCGGTGCAGGACCTGGAGCTCGAGAAGAGGATGGAGCTGCAGCGGCAGAAACACAGCCTAGAGGAACAGGTGTGGCTCCTAGGGCCCAGGGGAGCCTCTGCAGGGCATGAGGCAAGGGCCACACCCAGACTGTCAGCTGCCCAATGGCTCTGCTTGGTGGCAGGTAACCTCAGCCAGCATTCAGATGAAAAAAGAAAAAAAGTTCCCACCATATTTACTTCACAGTATAGCTAAAAATTAACCCCAGACTTATCTTACACTCAAATGTGAAACCTTAGCTATAAAACACAAATAGAGAAATTGAGGCTCACCTTCCCCATAGGCCTGGATGGGAGTAGAAGAAATCTGTCAGTCAGATGTGAGCTAGTGATGGGTCCTTGGACCCAAATGTGTCTGTTAGAGAGTGTGCATGAGAGACAGACAGACTGGGTGGGGGGAAGTGCGGAGCATCTACCTCTGGCAGTCACCCTGTGCCCACAGGAGATGCGCTGGGCCCCCACCCTACCTGCCTTCACACAGTCTAGGGAGTGGAGAGCCACACCCAGCATCTGATCTCAAATACAATTGATGTCAAGGAGAGCAAGGGGCAGGTGCCATGGGAAGGTGTAGCATGGGCCTGCCCAGGTGGGACATGTGTAAGGGACATGTCCCTGAGGAGTCCCATCTGAGCTGGGTCTCCAGGGATGTAAAGTAGACAGAGCAGAACATTATCAACAGAGAAGAGCCTGGAGCATTGAGGGTAAGCATAGTGACATATTTGGCGCCCCTTTGTGGAGGAGAAAGTCCTGAGGTACCCGCACCTCAGCTCGGGTGTCAGGGTCTCTGCATGTCACTCACATGCACTCTGTGAGTTTTGAGTTTTGGTAATTCATGTCTGCTTCTTCCTCCTATTTTGGATGCTGCTGCCAGGCCCAGGAGGCCCGCCTTGATAAGCTCTTGGACCAACTGAGGCAGCAAAGCCATGAGGAAACATTGAAGATTCACCTGGAAAAAGCCAAAGATTTTTTGAAGAATATGAAATTCAGGTAGGCAGACCAGATCCTGAAAGAAGGGAATGGCCTGACATACATATTCAAGAGCTGAGGCCGTCTGCTTAGGAGCCCAGGGTGTGCTCAGCAAGCTCATGATGAAAATGTTGCATCTAACTTTGGAGATATCCTCGTGGTCCTTTGCAGCTCTGCTCTCAGCCAACACAGAAGCTTCCAGGGAGAATTCTGATCGGAAAAATTTATGGAGGGAGATTTCAAGGCCATGTAGTTTAAAGGTCAAGAGCATGGGCCCTCTCACTCCCTTTTCAAATTTTAAAACATTTGTGCTCTTTGTTAAAGAAAAAAAAGTTAACTGACACAAACATGTAGAACTTTCCCCCTCATTCCTGCCCACCTCTTCCTTTTCTTGGGTATGTACATTTATGTGGATATAAATAGATATACAGTATTTTAATTAATTATTTATTTATTTATTTTAAGATTTTATTTATCCATTCTTGAGAGAGGGGGAGAGAGAGAGAGAGAGGCAGAGACACAGGCAGAGAGAGAAGCAGGCTCCATGCAGGGAGCCTGACGTGGGACTCAATCCCAGGTCTCCAGGATTACGCCCTGGGCTGAAGGCGGCGCCAAACCACTGAGCCACCTGGCCTGCCTGATACACAGTGTTTTTAAAATAAAAATTGGATCATGCCATGCAAGTAGATCTGTAACTGCAGGTAGATGTCCATTTTCTAATGACCATGTAGAATTAATCAGTACAGGTGCTTCATAATGGTCTAATCATCCCCCAATAGATTAGCTTTTTAAGATTGGTTCCAGTTTCTCAATATTAAAAACACTTCTCTGTGAACTGTCGTGTATCTTTGTGCCTTTATACAATGAATTCTATAGAGACCATTCATAGAAATGAAGCCACACTGCCAAATGGTTGCAGCACTTAGTTTCAGAAGTGTATCTTGAGACAAATAAGTCACCTCCCTACCCCCAGCCTTGTCTCCTTACCTGGGAAACAAAGTCTGATCCCTGGGGCACAGGAGGGTTTGAATGGATGATGTAGGTAAAGTTCAAAGACTGTGTTGGGACAGTGGACAGGAAACGGGAACCCATGTTACAATAGAGAACTCTCCTGTGCACATTTTATGAATGTTCTACAAAAGAGTATGTATTCCTTGTGTGATCAGAAAAATAGCAAAACCAAGGATTACCAGAGTGAAAGGAAGCATGTGCAGTGGCTCTGTGCAGAATAACCTAGGTGGGCTTCCAGCCCATCTTGGTGTGTCCTGGGGTGCGACTCTTGGTTGGGGTCTCCCACACTCGGTAGAGCCGCCCCTTAGGCAGTGGTCTTGTCTCCCTCCCTCCCAGGTATGAGTGTTTCCACAAGCTCCTGATAAAGGAAGTGATGGAGTACCCAGTGACCATACTGAAAGAACTGAACTCTTACAGCTCCACCCTTAGCCAACACTTCTATGTCCGTGAGATCTTTGAACAGGTATGGACAGAGGTGCAAATACCCAGCCACTCACCGAGAAGCAAAGGGGAAAGGATATCTTCTAGTTTTGATCTGCCTTAACTTTTCACACCTTCATTAACCCCTACCGAGTTTGAATCTGTCAGGCATTAAGGAGTAAGAAGCAGAAGGTATCTCTAAAAGAGACCATTTCTTTCTTAGATTAAAAGAGGATGAAAGGCTCAGAACTCAGGTTTGTCTGGAATTATGATGGAAAGACTATTTTCTAAAACTCTGAGTTCCATTCATCCTCCTCACCACTAACTACCCCATTACCCTCCTACCACCACTCTGCCGTGCCCTCTCTCTGGCTCAAAAGTCCCTCACCAACTCTGCAGCCCCTGCCAAGTCCAACTTCCAGTCCTAGATGAGCACAGAGGCCCCCACGTCTGGTTCTCTCCACCTGGACCCTTCCTGCTTCAGCCAACTCTCCACTCTTCCTGCATATGCCCCCTCGCCCTGCTCCCCCGGCCTCCCTCACCCTGCTCCTCTGCTGGCATCCACACATCCCAGACCCAGCCAGCCTTCCACTACCAGTGGCAAGTGTCCCGGCCACTCACTTCCCTCACCCCCTGACCCCTCTCTTGTCTCTGGATGTGCTTGTATGGTGGTTGCTGACAAATACCAGAGTTCAGAACATCCAGAGTAGGTGTTTCCTGAAGGGCAGGTATATGGTCACTAATTCTGATTCAGCTTCAGTTGCCCTTCGCACAGCATCTTGCACGTGGTTCAGACACAGTGACTATTCCCTGGGTAAATGCATGCATAGCTGGAATGTCCTGATCTGACACTCCTAGAGTTTGTCCCTTTCCCACACAGCCAGCCAGAGTCCTACATGGCCAGACCCAACAATACTTGTGGTTATTACTGAACCTAGCTGAGACTTTCTCATATATACAGGGTTGCCAGCTCCTCAGAGAACCCCCTCCAGAGAGGAGGAACCTTTATTTCAATTGTTAATAAATGCTTTCTCTGGTATGTAGGTTGAGGTCGAGCTCAAGCTATAGGAGAGTGAAATCACCAGTTGCACCTTGAGATCGGTCTGGTTGCCTGGGTTCAAATTCAGGTGCTATTATGATCTCCTTGTCATAGTGAGGAGACTGAGTCCTATAGAGCTTAAGGAGCTTGGCCAAGGTCATGGAGCTGGGATTCAAATCCAGACCTAGAGCCCACACTGTTATCCATGACACAGTATATTCATGAATTCATCTAGAGTCTGTGAAACCGGGAATTTGTAGGGTTAATGAAGGGGCTCTCAGGTCACATAAATCATGTTCATTCTGTATGTTCACATCCAGCACCAAGAGCAGCAGATTCCTGCCCCTTTTTCTACATCCACCAATTTATACTTTCTTGCTCTTTGTCTCACATCACTACAAAATGAGAGTTTATTTACTAATGCCTATTGTGTGATAAAAAGTCTTGCTAGCCTGCCTGGGATTAAGGAAAACTGATTCCCTGGTTTGGGAACACTCTGATGACCACAATGAAATAAGGAGTAAGAAGCAGGTTGAGATGAGAAACAATAAAAAGTCAAGGCTTGCATCAGATGTTAAAGGGGATGTGTCGGCCATTTTACTTAAATGAAAAACGATGTCTGAAGTAGCACTCTGGAAAAAGGCAGTGCTGCTCACTCAGTGTCCTGTGTTTTTTCCTTGTAGACCTTGGAGGGGAAAGTCATTTTCAAATGCAGGGAACCAGGTAACACCATTATAATTCAATTCTGATCCTCTCTGACTTCACTCTTGTACATTTATGGGCTGGGTGGGCCCAATCCAGGCCACCTTAGTAACCTGTTTTTCCTTGTGCTTTGGGATTGGTCATCACAGAAGCACACGAAAAGCACTCCCAGGACAGTATGAGAAAACTGAGGTGCAAACAGAGGGCTAAAGTGGAAATGAGTAAAAGTGAAGAAAGTGAAAGAGAGACAAGTTCCTCCAGGTCAGCAGAAGCGATGGAAGAAGATCAAGAAATGGAGTCTTCCTTAACTGAAGAGATGGTAGTAAGCCAGCAGGAACAATCTGTACTGAGTGACAAGATGGATGAGTTCAGTGAGGAATCTGTCCAGGAATCAGAAAAAATGCAAGTTGAACGAGACAGCTCCTTAAAACCATCCCCAAACCGGGAAAATGTGATGGTTCAAGAAGAAGAGATAGAGGAGGAGGAGAAAAAGGAGGAGGACAAGGAGGAAGAGAAAGAAAAGTTGAAGGAGAGTGAGAAGAAGAAAAAGAAGGAGAAGGAGGAGGAGAAGGAAGCGGAGAAGAAAGAGGAGGAAGAGGAAGAGGAGAAGCATGAAGAGGAAGAGAAGCAAAGGGAGGAGGAGGAGGAAGAAGAACATGAGAGTTTATCCATGGATGAGGTAGGCCAGCAATGTATTCATTCTTGGTATGGGGAAAGCGTGCTAGGCTCTGCATATCCCAAGCTGGGGTCCCCGACAGTGCAGTCTTCACGGGGATTTATAAATGTATGCACGTCTTTTATTTTGTCCACAAGAATCCAATTCTTATCTCACAACAAAGCTTTTTAAAATTTACTTTCTTCTCCTAACATCTTATCCTGCAATCTACTCTGAAGTCACCCCTTAACTGTATTGCTTTCCTTGTCCTTCCCTAGTCATCTCTTTCCGAGCTCCTCTTTCCTATATAGACCAACTTAACCTCTCTATTCTTTCTCTCTTCCCATTCTCCTGTGTAGCACAAAAGATCCATATCCAAGTTGGCAGACAGAGGTCTCCTTGGAGTGCAGGGAAGTTACTTTCATTATTAAATCTTGTCCTCCAAACACATTCCAACTCACAGAACAGTAACTTGGATTCCCATAATCATGAAGTTGCAAGACTCTCTTCCTATCTTGCTGTAAAAGAAGTAGCATAGGAGACTTGTTTTTGAGCAGGGATCCCTATTTCAAATGCCCATAGGCATGTAATAGAAAAAAGGTCTGGAGACCAAGTATAAAATAAGACTATTGTCTTAGTCTGTTGGAGCTGCTATAACAGAATATCACAGATTGGGCAGTTTATGAACAACAAATTTCTCACAGTTCCGAAGGCTGGGAAGTCTAAGATCAAGGTGCCAGCAGTTTTGGTGAGTGGTGAGGGCCCACTTCCTGGTTTATATACAGCCATCTTCTCACTGTGTCTTCATATGGTGGAAAGAACCAACTCTTTTATAAGGGCATTAATCCCATTCATGAGAACTCTGTCTTCCTGACCTAATCACCTCCTAAAAATCCACCTCCAAATACCAACACATTGAATTTCAGAGAACACCCAACATTCAGTCTAAGGCAACTGTGCAGTCATTACTCAGCTCCAACCAATAATACCATGTGGGAATGGAGACTCAGAATTGACAAATTTTCTGATTTCTAAGAGAAATCAGAAATCCAAATTATTTGTAGAATTTCCCAATTTTGAAAGCATTATATTGGGCAAAAAATAATTACAGGCAAAATTCAGCCCACAGGTTTACAACCTTGATATTCAAGATCCTATGGTTGGATCCCCAGGTCTGTTTGATGACATAAAGTCTAAAATCTTCTCTTCTGCATAGGCTGAAGCCCGGGAAGAGAGTCTGGGGGAGATCTCCCATGAGGACATGGAGTCCTTCACTACCTCCAGCGGACACACTTATTTTGTCTTCCTAACCCTGGAACAAGAAGAAGAGAGTTGCAAGTGGTCCCATTCCAATCTTTCTACCATTCTCATCAATGACATGTCCAATGCCAACTTCCTAGAACAAGTGATAATTCCACCCAGACTAGTTTTACAAATTAAGAAACAGTGAGTAAAAACCCCCTTTATTCTCATTCTCCTAAGTTTTGTTAACCAGGTGAGGTATTACAACAAAAGATTGGCCTAGTTTTAGCTGGAAAAAGAAAATTTGTAGGTAACTGAGGGTTGAGATGAGAAACAATAAAAAGTAAATTTCCAGGAATTATTTGTAGACACAGATATCTTCTGTGAGAGTGACCCCCTTCATCTGTCCCAGGATGCCTTGCTGGCCTGGGCCTTGTATGTAGGAAATAGTGTTTTCCTGCAAGATATTAGAACATGTGTAATCTTTCCATTTCTTTCTTCTTTCTTTCTTTCTTTCTTTCTTTCTTTCTTTCTTTCTTTCTTTCTTTCTTTCTTTCTTTCTTTCTTTTTCTTTCCCTCCCTCTTGAGTATATATGAGTATATATCAATATGGTATTTAGCTCTGATTATATGACACTATAATTGCAGAAAATTAGAAAATTGAAAAAAGTATAATGAAAAATATAAAAATGACCCATAATTCTGCCACTGAGAATTTACCTCCCCTAACCCCCAATTTTCTGGGCCTCTGTGTTAGAATTTGGACCCAATGTGGAAATTTGCAATTGGCTTCAGATAGCATTTCCATTGCACTCTGACTCTACAATGTCATAGCTAGGACTCACCAGCTAGAGATCACCTGATTAGTCTACCTCCTCTGTATAGACATGGGCAGGGAGTAGAAGGAGTTAAGTCAGGCTTTTGGAACTCTTCTCTTTCACCTCAGCATCATCTCACCTTGAAAATGTCTCTTGACTTGAAACTCATCCTTTCTCCTTCATCTGTCACAGGCCATTGCCTGTCTTCTCCTTAAAGAATAAAAGCAAGGGCCACCACAAGAGCTAATATTTATTGAGAGGATTTGATACTCTCAATAACTATGAAAGGGGTACTATAATTAGCCTATGTTATGGACAAAGAAACTGAAGCTCAGGGAGTTAGCTATTTTGATAAGATCTCTGAGATAGGAAGTGGTTGGATCTAGGATGTAAATCTAGACCATGTGATTCCAGAGTCTTTTATTTTTTTATTTTTATTTTTTATTTTTTATTTTTTTTGATTCCAGAGTCTTGAGCCAAACATTTATGCCATCTGGCCTTGGGATTAACCAGAAAAACAGTTCTGTGTTAAACTGATTTGATTTGCATGTTGAAGGATACAATACTGAAAAGTATGGAAATCATGAATGTATAGCTCAATGAATTACCCAAAGGGAACACACCTGGTAACCAGTACTTCCCTCAAAATAGAACATTACCAACTCTCCCTCATGTATTCATTTCAAGTCATTTCCCTCTCCTCCTCAAAGATAGCCAATATTCTAACTTCTGAATTAGTTTTGCTTGTTTTTGAACTTTATTTAGATGGAAGCATAGAAAACATACTCTTTTATGTTGGAATCCTTTCATTATGTTTGCAAGATTCGTATGTATTTTTGAATGTGGTCTTATCTCATTTTTATTTCTGTGTAGTATTCCATTATAAAAATACATAATCCATTTTCTTTATCCATTCTACTGCTGATGCATAGTTGAGTTGTTTTTCTTTGGGGAATGGAACAGTGCTGCTCTGAGCATTCTTGCGCAAGTCTTTTGGTGAACATATGTCTCCATTTCTGTTAGATACATAACTGAGAGTGGAATTGTTGGGACATAGGATTCTATGTGTGTCCCTCTTGAGAAGATACAACCAAAAATAGTACCAAAGAGTTTTCAGGTTAATACATGGCAAATGGTTATCCCTCTCTGTGCTTGCCTTTTTTTTCTCTCCTAAAGGAATCTTTTGATGAAGAGAAATTCTTATTTGCAATAAGATCCTATTCATCAATTTTTTTCATTAAGGTTAATGTACTTCCTGTCTTATCTGAGAAATCTGTGCTTGCCCCAAGGCCCTGAAAATATCCTCCTATTTACTACAAATGTTATCATTTTATTTTATTTTTATTTATTTATTTATTAATTTTTTTTAATTTATTTTTTATTGGTGTTCAATTTACTAACATACAGAATAACACCCAGTGCCCGTCACCCATTCACTCCCACCCCCCGCCCTCCTCCCCTTCTACCACCCCTAGTTCGTTTCCCAGAGTTAGCAGTCTTTACGTTCTGTCTCCCTTTCTGATATTTCCCACACATTTCTTCTCCCTTCCCTTATATTCCCTTTCACTATTATTTATATTCCCCAAATGAATGAGAACATATAATGTTTGTCCTTCTCCGACTGACTTACTTCACTCAGCATAATACCCTCCAGTTCCATCCACGTTGAAGCAAATGGTGGTATTTGTCATTTCTAATAGCTGAGTAATATTCCATTGTATACATAAACCACATCTTCTTTATCCATTCATCTTTCGTTGGACACCGAGGCTCCACATGGAGATGTATAATCTACCTGTAATTGATTTTGTTTATGTGCGAGATAGGAGTCAGATTCATGTCTTTCCATGTGTATAACCACTTGACTCCAGAAGGCTGGAGTCTCCCCACTGCTCTGCCAGACTTCCTTTCTATCTCTCTGTGTCTCTGACACATCACCCTCACCTCACCCTGCCTGGTTCCTGTAGTTGTATACTAAGTCAATATCTGGTAGTGTAAGTTCTCCAGCTTTGGTCTTCTTCTCCTTGGCCATTTGCATTTCTACATAAACTTGAGATCAGCTTATCAGTTTCTAGAGGAAGACATCTGCTATGCTTTTTATTTTTATTTCTTTTTTTTTTTAAAGATCTACTTGTTTATTTTAGAGAGGAGAGTGTGTGCACGCAAGGGTGGGGGGTAGGGACAGAGGAAGAGAATTTTCAAGCAGACTCCCCGCCGAGCATGGGGCCTGACATGAGGCTTGATCTCACAACCCTGAGATCATAACCTGAGCTGAAACCAAGAGTCAGATGCTTAACCGACTGAGCCCCTCCCAGGCACCCTGATTGAATTGAATGTATAGATAAATTTTATTGCATTGAATCTATAGATAAATTTGGGGACAACCAACACCTTAACAATACATGGGCATCTTAATAATAACATAAATTTTGAAAAGGAAGAAGTGGTAAGTTGGGAAAAATATTTGCAACTCACATCATAGTCAAATAATCTCATGTTCCCAATATATAAGGAGTGCCCATATAAAGAGATTGGTAAGAAAAACAGCATCTACACAACAGAGAAAAAATGGGCAAAGGATATTCATGAATAGTATGTAGAAAAAGAAATTAAATAGTCTTAAACAGATGCCAGTATGTTCAGTTTCAATCATAACATGATGAAATTGTCAAATTCAAAAGTATGGCAATTCACTCCAAGGCTGTGGAGAAAGGGAAATTATTATTCATTGTTGATGGCAGTTCTGGGTGCCTTGCCATGAAAGTAGTTAAGCCATATCTTTAAGAACCACAGATGTATTTTAGCCTTTGATTCAGCAATTCCAGTTCAGGGAATATATCCTGTAGAAACGCATCTACACTTGACTTACGCACAAGGTTATTCACTGTAGCCTTTTTTGAAGAACAAATGGTTGGAAACCATCTAATGTCCTTTGGCTGAGTCTGGTTAAATTAATGGTGGTCCATCCAGACAAAGGAATATAATACAGTGGGGGGAAAAAAAGGAAGAAGTGATAGGGGGAAGCACTTTATGTATCGATATGGAAAGCTCTCTCCCTGGTCACTGCCACTGGCAGAGCTGACTGTCACTGGTATCTTCCTCAGGCTTCGAACTGGCTTTTTTGAGCACCTAGAGAAGTGGTTTGACCAATGTGTCCTCAAAACCCGGGTCACCGTGGCCACCAAGATTGATGAACTTGATTCAGAATTGGAGCTGCGTCTGCACCTACATGAGCTAAGAGCTGAGCGCATTGAAAAAGACATCCATAATGTCAGGGCAGGTACGGACCCTGCTTGGGAAGACCACCCTGTCCCAGACAGCTGGTGTCAGTTCTGCATTCAGTAGGTGCCCCTCTGTGAGGGTTTCACCTCCAGACTGGCAGAGAAGACAGTTCTTAGAACCCGCATTTGAGATTTAAAAAAAAAATTGTTTTAAACAAGGATTTAGATGCCAAAATGAAGAGTATTGTCCTATTTTAGCAGCGTGAATAGATAATCTGTTCACACACCTATCAGATCAGATATACACCTGCATTCAGATGCTCTAGGGGCAAACCTGAGCTCACGAATCAGAGCCACCAGGCTCAGCCTCTCTAGCTGTGTGACTCTGGACAAGTTACCTGACCTCTCTGATCCCTCCTTCCCTTGCAGAAGAGGATACTTCTGGGGGTAATTAACTGTCCCTGAAAGGGTACAGTGAGGAATCCTAAGCAACTGGTACCCATTAATTTAAGCTTATAATTTTATAACTTAAAAAGAGGTGCCATCTTGCTCTTAGGCACAGGGCTCCATTAGTGGGTAACATATTTTTAGTTGGATCCTCAATGACTGTTTTGGGTTTTCACTTGTGTCACACTTCAAGTTTCTTCATGACCCTTTGAGCTTCCAGAGTGACCTCACATGGTCCCAACCAAACTCCTCCTGTCTGGAGCAGTGACAGTTGAGTTATGGAATCAGCCAGCCCAGCCCGGAGTCCCCCTGCTTGGGGCCTTGGGAACCCTGCTTGACTTTGTTTTGTTTTTAAAGATTTTATTTATTTATTCATGAGAGACAGAGAGAGACAGAGAGAGAGAGAGAGAGAGAGAGAGAGAGAGAGGCACAGACACAGGCAGAAGGAGAAGCAGGCTCCCTGCAGGGAGCCCAGTGGGACTCGATCCTGGGTCTCCAGGATCACGCCCTGGGCTGAAAGCAGCACTAAACCGCTGAGCCAACCGGGCTGCCCTGCCTTTGGAACCTCATTGTGTTCATCTGGAAAATGTGTTCATTAAATATAAGTATAAATTGAGACACTTCGTGAAGACTGTCTTCCTGCCCCTTCCGTGGCTCCCTGCCCCGGTGCAGGATGCAGAGATCAAGGTCAGAGAAACAAGGTCCCAGAGTCCCTGCACTCCTTTTTGGCAGAGCGGGATGACAGCACTTTCCCTTCCTGGCAGCAGGAAGATGGGGTGGGCTGACCTGAGGCTGTCTGCAGCTCGAAAGGCCTACGATGGAGCCCTTGAAACTAAATCCTGGTTCTGTTTAGCCCACCCTAGAAGTCCTATGGAATTCAAGCTTCCCTGAAAGAGTAGCCACTGGTAGAAAGGAACAAACTCCGACTGCCCAGCCTTGTGCTGTTTGTTTTCTCCAGACTCTCTCACCAGGCTCCCCACCCTTCCCAACACCCTCCACCCATCCACCTGCTCCTGGGTGTCTTTGCAAGCAGCAACCTCCCACTTACAGCCTGGACAGCCTCCTTTCCAGTTAGAGACACTGGGGCAGTCTCAGATGGCCTTTCTCAGATCTGCACCCATTCCCAAGCCACACCGAGGGTGATGGTCACCATCCAGGAGAGGAACGTCCTGAGGTGACTTGAGATCCTGGAGGGCCTCAGCTCCCCCTCATCCTTTTTCAGCTGAGCTCTTGCTCCATCAAGAGCGGCTGGACAGCCACTGTGCTGGGGTGACCGAGACGCTAAGGAAGGAAAGGCTGATGTTCTTCCAATTCCAAGAGGAGCAGAACATAAAGAGCAAAAACTTCCGCCGCAAGATTTACGACATGGAGCACATCTTCTTGAACGCCACGAAGAGCCAGAGGTGAGGGCCCTGGAAGTCTTGCGGGCCTAGAATCCCAGACACGAGATGCCAGCCTTTAGCTGCTCTCAAAGGAGTGGTCCCTCCCTGGTGGATAAGGGTCAGTTGTCTAGGCCCTATAGCAACCTCCTCTTTTCAGCTCACCTCTTCACACAAGTAAGAGTCCAACTGTGTGAACGTCGGGCTGGGGGCTGGGGGTTGGGGGCTGGGTGAGCAGGCAGGGACAGAAAAGGGTGCATGTGGTCAGGGTGCAGGGATGTTACTAACCAGCCCCGAAATGTCCATGCTGGGAGAAACCACTTCCTTCAAGGGAAATCAGGAAGAGCTTCCTGCAGGAGGGCCCCCTGGCCTGGGATGGAGGAAGGTAAAGAGGAGACAGAGTTTTCCCCTCGGGAAGGAGCACTGACCCAGCTTGGGGTAGGGATGTGCTCACAGCAGAGCAAGGGCTTCCAAGGAGACCATTCGGGGAATTGAGATGGAGGCTCTGGTGAACTCAGGGAGACCTCAGTCAGGTAACATGAGGGGCCCTCACAGGAGCAGTCAGACACAATAGGCAGCTGGTTAGGGTGGACTTAAAGGTGAAGAGGAAACCTGCAGGGTGCTCCTCTGGGAGAGCACCAGCCACAGGAGCCACATTGCTGTGAGCTAGAGAGAGTGAGCACTGCAGGAAGGGCAAAGATCCAGTAGGAACTGGGGATTCCTTTAGTAATTTGGCGGCAAGGGCCAGAGAGAGGAGACAGATGTCCTCTGATACAGCACACTGAGAGTCCTGTGCTGTGTCCTGCACACACTGGCATTTTGAACTTCCTTTTAGCCTCTTTTTCTACTGAGAGGAACATGGCTGTGGTTGTGGTGGCCCCACAGCTGGGCACAGCAGTGGAGCTCGAGTGGCCCCCAGGGTGCCCTTCCATCCCTGGGTCACCACCACCCTGGCCTCCTGTGTCCTCTAGGCTGGTTACTCTGAGCAGCACACTGCATCAGGAGCTGCTTAGCTATGTGGATGTCATCCAAGTGTCCCTGCGCAGCTTCCGCCAGTACTTGGAGGAGAGCCTGGGCAAGCTTTGCTTAACCAACATTGAGTTCATCAAGCACTGCAGGTGGGAGCCAGCATCGGGGGCCTCTGTGGGCACTGGGCTTTCTCTGTTGAGAAGTGGTCATTTCCCCCTTTAATTTTTTTATTATGACAAAATATAGGACATAAAATTATCCATTCATCTGTTTTTCATGTGTGCAGTTAGTTCAGTGGCACTAAGTTCATTCACACTGTTGTGCAACCATCAACACCATCCATCTCCAACATTTTTCATCTTCATAAACTCAAACTCTGAATGCATTAAACACTAACTCCCATTCTCTTCTGCCAGCCCTTGGCAGCAGAATTCCTTTTTTTTTTTTTTTTGTCTCTATGAATTTGACTACTGTAGGTGCCTCATATAAATGAAATCATACAGTATTTGTCCTTTTGTGTGTCTGGCTTATTTCACTTAATGTCATCAACACTCATCATGTGGCATGTGTCAGAATTTCATTCCTTCTTAAAGCTGAATACTACTCCATTGTGTGTATATACCACATGTTGTTTCTCTGTTCATCCCTTAAAGGATATTTGGGTTATTTCATTGCTTCTATCTTTGAACCACCTCTATTCATTTTTCTATGATCTTATACTTTTAATCTAAAACTTTATCAACCACAGTGTTTGGGATGGGTGGGAAGTTTCAGGTCTGATCAATGGCTTTTATTTCTCTTGAACTATTTTCAGATTGTTTTCTGAGGGAGGCAACTTTTCTTCTGAAGAAATTGACTCACTGTGTCATCGACTGGAGAAGGAAGCTTCCCGAATAGAGTTTGTTGAAAGTTTAATCATGATCAACATGGAGAAGATGGAAAGTGAATACCTGGACCAGGTGGGAGAGCCCTGCCCTTGACCTCCAGCCAGGTCCTAGACACCCTTGCTCATTGCCTGACAGGCCTGCCAAGCCCCCATTCCAAAAAATTGAGCCTGTCTCCCTCTGCTTCCAAAGTCTGTAAGTTCCAAATTAAACCCCCCTCCTTTACTTTTTTATATTTCTTCACAGGCCAATGATATCATCAACAAGTTTGAAAGCAAATTCCATAACCTATCTGTGGATCTTGTTTTCATAGAGAAAATCCAGCGGTTGCTGACAAATCTGCAAGTGAACATCAAGTGTGAGGTAGGACAGATTCATTCTTCACCTGCATACCAGGCACTGTCCCAAGTGCTGGGAATACAACTGTGGGCTCTGCCCCGTGGGATTTGAACTCCAGCCAGGAGACAGATGTTAAATCATTATAGCCTCTAGGATTCATTGAGTTATTATGTACCATACATCCTGCTAACTGACTTGTTTTGATCAGCTATGTTAGTCCTCACAAGAACTATATGAAGCAAGTAGTGTTTCCCCCCCTATTTTAGAGACAAAGAAACTGAGGCAGACAGTAATTAAGTGACTTAGAACAAGAACACAGAACTCTCGAATGTGAAGTCAAAATGTGAACTGAGGTCAATGATCTTAAATAAATGACCTAACTGTACACCTTAAGGAATTTGAAAAAAAAATTAAACCCGGAGTTAGCAAAATGAAGTAAATCACAAAGATCAGATCAGAAATAAATGAAATAAAGACCAGAAAAGCAATAGAAAGGATCAATGAAGCTAGAGATGGTTTTTCAATGATAAACAAAATCAACAAACCTTTAGCTAGACACAGAAAAAAGAGAAAGGACTTGAATAAAACCAGAAATGAAAGAGAAGACAGTGCAAATGATAATGCAGAACTACAAGAATTTGAAGCCTACTATGACTAATTATATATCAATAAATTGGATAAGAAATGGAAAAAGTTCTAGAAACAGAATCATGAACAAATATGACAGAATCATGAACAAATATGACAAATCATGAACAGACCAATAATAAGTAAGGAGATTGAATCAGTAATCAAAAACTTCCCAACAAAGAAAACTTAGGACCCAATGGTTTCATGGGTGAATTCTACCAAACACTTAAAGAAAACACCAATTCTTCTCAAACTCTTCCAAAAAATAGAACAGGAGGCAATACTCCCAAATTCACTTTACAAAGCCAGAATTACCCTGATAGCAAAGAGAGATAAGAACATTACAAGGAAACTACAGACCAATGTCCCTGATGGATAGAGATGCAAAAATCCTTAAGAAAAATTAGCACACCAAATTCAACAGCACATGAAAAGGATCATACATCATGATCCAGTGTCATTTATCTCTAGGATGCAAGGATAGTTCTAAATATACAATCAATCAATGTGACACCATATTAATAGAATGAAAGATAAAAATCATTTAATCATCACAATAGATGCAAAAAAAACTACTTGACAATGTACATCTTTTCTTGATAAATATGTTAAACAAATTAGGTAAAGGAGGAACACACTAAATATAATAAAGGCCATATGTGACAAGCTAATATCATACTCAACAATGAATAGTTCAAAGTGTTTCCTCTAAGATCAGGAACAAGACAAGGGTACTCTGTCTCACCACACCTATTCAACATAGTACTGGAACATAGTACCCAAATGATCAGGCAAGAAAAAGAAATAAAAGGCATCCAAAAAGAAAAGGAAGAAGTAAGAATGTCTTTGTTTGCAGAACAAATGATCTTATATATAGAAAACCCAGCAAAAAACTGTTAGAGCTGATCAACAAATTCAGTAAAGTTGTAGGATACAAAATCAACATCAAGAGATCAGTCGTATTTGTATATACTAATAGTAAAAATATCTTAAAAAGAAATAAAAAAACAATCTCATTCACGATACCACCAAAAACAATAAAACACTTGGGAATAAATGTAACAAAGGAAATGAAAGATCTATACACTGAAAACTACAAGAATTTGATGAAAGAAATTGAAGAAGACACAAACAAATGGAAAGATATCCCATGTTCATAGATCAGAAGAATTAACATTATTAAAATATCCATACTACCCAAACCTATCTATAGATTCAGTGCATTCTCTGTCAAAATCCCAGTGGATAAGGGAAAGGAAAGAAAATGAATGGGAAATATCAGAGAGGGAGACAAAGCATGAGAGACTCCTAACTCTGGAAAACGAACAAGGGGTAGTGGAAGGGGAAGTGGTCGGGGGAATGGAGTGACTGGGTGACGGGCACTGGGGGGAGCACTTGATGGGATGAGCACTGGGTGTTATACTATATGTTGGCAAATCAAACTCCAATAAAAAAAATACCAAAAAAAAAAAAGTATAAGCCAAGTAAAAACGAAATCCCAGTGGAATTTTCACAGGAATAGGAAAATCCATCCTAAAACTTGTATGTAACAGTGATAGAGTATGAATAGCTAAAGCATTCCTGAGAAAGTAGAGCAAAGCGTCACAATTCCTTATTTCAGTGTACTATACTCTTCAATAAATGGTGTTGGGAAACTGCATAAACACTACAGAAGAATGAAATTGAACCCCTTATACCATGCACAAAAATTAACCCAAAATGGATTAAAGTCCTAAGCGTAAGACTCTAAATCATAAAACTCTGGGAAAAAATATGGGGGAAAAACTCCTTGACATTAGTCTTGGCAATGATTTTGTGGATGTGACACCAAAGGCACAAGCAACAGAAGCAAAAATTAGCAGGTAGGACTGCATCACATTGAATAGCTTCTGCATAGCAAAAGAAACAATAAAATGAAAAGGTAACCTATGGAATAGGAGAAAATATTTGCAAATAATGTATCCTATAAGTGGTTAATATCCAAAATATATAAAGAACTCATATAACTCTGGTTCACCTGGGTGGCTCAGTGTTTGAGCATCTGCCTTGGGCTCAGGGTGTGATCCTGGAGTCCTGGGATCAAGTTCCACATCTGGCTCCCCACAGGGACCCTGCTTCTCCCTCTGCCTGTGTCTCTGCCTCTCTCTGTCTCTCATGAATAAATAAATAAATAATCTTAAAAAAAAGAACTCATATAACTCAAGAGCAAAAGAAGCAAACAATGTGGTTTGAAAATGGGCAGAGAAACTGATTAGACATTTTTCGAAAAAGGGCATATGAGTAGCTAATAGGTATATGAAAAAGTGTTCAACATCACTCATCATCAGGGAAAGACCAATGACAATGAGGTATCACCTCATAATTATTACAATGGCTGCCACCAAAATGACAAGAGATAATAACTGATTACAAAGGTGTGGAGAAAAAAGAAACCTTGTGCACTTTTGGTGGGAGTGCAGAGTGGTGCAGCCACTGTGGACAACAGTATGGAGTTTCCTCAACAAACTAAAAGTAGAATCACCGTATGCTCTAGCAATCCCATTTTTAGGTATATATTCAAAGGAAATGAAAATATGGTCTTGAATAATGCTTCACTGCAGCATTATTCACAATAGCCAAGGTGTGGAAACAGATGCGGAAAAAGGCAGAGTGTCAACAGACAAACAGATAAAGAAGATATATATTTGACCACAAAAAGGAAGGAAATCCTACCATTTGTGGTAACATGTATGGACCTTGAGGGCATTATTCATAGTGAAATAAGTCAGAGAAAGAAAGACAAAAACTGTATGATCTCACTTATATGTGGAATCTAAAAAAGCCAAACTCATAGAAACAGAGAGTAGAATGGTGGTTACTAGGGACTGAGTGGTATGGGAAATGTGGAGATAAGGGGCAGTGGGTAAAAACTTCCAGTTATAAGACAAATAGGAGCTAGGGATCTAAGATGCAGCATTGTATTATAGTTAATAATACTGGGATCCCTGGGTGGCTCAGCGGTTTAGCGCCTGCCTTTGGCCCAGGGCGTGATCCTGGAGACCCGGGATCGAATCCCACGTTGGGCTCCCGGTGCATGGAGCCTGCTTCTCCCTCTGCCTGTGTCTCTGCCTCTCTCTCTCTCTGTGTGTGACTATCATAAATAAATAAAAAAAATTTAAAAAAATCTTTATAGTTAATAATATTATATGGTATACGTGAAAGTTGGTATGAGAGTAGATCTTGCATGTTTTCATCACAAAAAAGAAATAGTAATTACTTGATGTGGTTGGAGTGCTAATTAATGCTAGAGTGATAATTATTTTGCAATATCTAAGTGTATCAAATCAACACATCATGTATGCCTTAAGCTTACATAATGTTATGTCAATTGTCTCTCAATAAAGCCAGGAATGACTGACTTATTTTTAAGCTTTTTTTGGATATATATGGAAAGATTTTATATATATTATATAATATATAAAGTGTATAATACACATAAATAGTACACATTATATATAATACATGTACATGTATATGTATATATACACAAAGAACAAAACTGACCTCTTGCTATTTATACAGTTTCTTAGGCTATAGAATCTTTAAAGATTCTTTCAAAACCCCTGCTGTGATAACTTCCCTCTCCTGAGTGTGTTGCCGTTTTCACTCATCCATTCTTTTTTTGGAAGAACATTTGGTGGATTTCATTTATGATCATACCAATGGCATCGTAAACACCCTTGCATAGGAAACTCTGATTATATGTCCATAGGGTATCTCCCAGAGCTGGAATTACTGGGGCAGCTCATGAATGTTTTAAGGCTCTTCGTGTTTTCCAGGTGGCTCAGACAACCGTCACCAGTGGGACAATGCCCTCAACTGCTACTGTGGGTTGTTGATTTTATTTTTAAACCTTATTTGTTTGAGAGTAAAAAAGAAAACAAAACCAAGCCCTTTTACATTTGCATTGATCTAGTTTCTGATAACATGGTGCATTTCCCACCCCACCTCCCCCATTTCATTTTTCCAATACTGAATTCATCTCAGTATGTTTTGCTGAACATTTTCCTGATCAGAATAAGTATTCTAGAAAAAAAAAATCATGAAGCCTCTGGTTTTTCTAGGTTGCAAAGTCTAATTTACAAACAGATGGATTAAATTCTTCTCTGGAACAGCTCCAAAGGAAAATAGAAATGTGTCGAAGCTCAAAGGGAGATAAAAAAGTAAGTATTCAGTATTTGCTGAGCTATGAATAGTAAAGATGCATTACCCAAGAATTTTTTTTTAAGATTTTATTTATTTATTCCTGAGTGACAGTGAGAGAGAGAGAGAGAGGGAGGCAGAGACACAGGCAGAGGGAGAAGCAGGCTCCATGCAGGGAGCCCGATGTGAGACTCGATCCCAGGACTCCAGGACCACGCCCCAGGCCAAAGGCAGATGCTAAACCACTGAGCCACCCAGGGATCCCCTGCATTACCCAAGAATTATAAACTGGAAGTAAACTTATATCTGTCATCAAGATTTCTCCAGCTCCAGAGGGCCTCTGAGCCATCCTATTTAACCCGTGTTCCATTCAATGGAATCAAGGAAGAAAAGAAAACACAGCCCTCCTCCAGCCCCCAGCCCCTCCCTGGCAGGCAGAGTCCAGTGAGTGTGGGGCTGCAGTCTGACCTCACTCTGCCTCTGAGGGCACGAGGCATCCCTCCTGTAATTGGAACTCAGCCATAGAGGAAACACAGAAGCAGAATTATGCCTTCTGCACAACCACTTTTTGTTTGATTTTTCATTTGCTGGTGTTTTTGACCATTGCACATAAACTGGTTACTTCTGTTTTCTCTACATATGAACTGTGAAAAGGCCAAATGAGAGCAAAATGGATCAGCACAGCAGGTCTCTGGATGTTTACGTTGTTTACTTGCTTTTTTCCACCTTGCGCACACATCTCTGTCCCCCGGTCCACATTCATCCTGGCCTCCCTGGGCAATGTTTTCTCAACAGCTCAACCAGGCGCTTGAGAACCAGATGTCTCAGCTGGAGCTGTCTTAGTGGGATGGTCTTTCCTCACCAAGCTCTGTCTTTTCCATTTCAGTTGAGTTGAGGTTTTATTTTTTTGTTAACACTGAGAGGACATTTGGTTTCTATCTTTATTGCTTTTTCTTGCATAGTAACACATGCTTCGTGAAGAAAGTTTGAACATCCACAAAACATAGAGTGAGTACATGTCCCTCATGTTATTACTTTTTTGCAGTCTGCAGCGACCTCTGTATTTTTGTGCAGTTATTCATGCACATCTCCCGGGCAGCATGAAGAAACCAGATTAATCTGAAGTAACCCCTTCAACAGACCCTCTAGGGACCACTCTGCCTCTCCAGAGCAGAAACATTCGCTCTTCCACATTTCCTCACTTCTCCATCCCCCTCATTGTCCTCTCTGGTGGTGTCAGGGTGTTGGACAGGGTGCCTGTGGCTTGCACAGCCACCTGGCCAGGTCAGGGAAGCATGAGCTTGGGTGGGCAGGCAATTGTGTGTTGATGGAAGCAACTGGTTGAATATTTCTGAAAAGCATTGATTGGGAGATGAAAATGATGTATCAGATGCCAGGGACAGGTGTGGTCATGATTATGTGCTCCATGGCCTGTGAAGAGGGCCTCCTGGCTGCTGTGTGCAGAAAGGCAGGAAGGAACAGAGGAGAGAGGCAGGGAGACTGAGGCAGAGAGAATGGTGGCCTGGCTAAGGTACCAGGAGAGACACCTTTTGGTTCCAGAGTTGAGTAGCAAATAAATGGTTAGGACTCAGAGTGCACTGGAAATGAAGGAAGAGAAGAGGCCAAGGAACGCCCTGGCCTGGGTCATCTATGTAGGTCAGTTAAAGATTCAGGGGACCATGAATGAGGACTTCTGAGTGATGTGTGAGATGCACAGTGAAGGTGAACATCCTTACAGGTGCTTCCCGGCATACCTCGGGGCACGGTCTATGGGATTGCTGCTACAGGGGGATGTGTATGTGACCTTGTTAGGTCACCTTCCAGAAAGGCTGTGGTCATTTCACTTCTACACAGCCTGGCCATCTTGGGCCAAACATTTCCTTCTAAGAGTTTCAGAGCTAGAAGTGACCCCAGAGAGTATTCTGGGCCCCCACCCTATGGATGAGGAAACTGAGTTGAGCAATCTAAATGATTTGGCCAGAATGAACCCATAAAACCAGGACTAGAACTCTTGATGCCCCATCAGTAAAAGATTCCCTGCCCCAGTGCAGCTGCCCAAGAGAGCCAGCCAGCATTCCCCGCTCTCCCAGATCCAAAGAACCAAGAGGCCGACAGTTCAGATGGAGACAATTGGCCCTCCTGCAACCTGCTTTCTGTGGCTTTCTTCCCCTAGATGGTGACCACAGAAGACATCCTTGGCTTCGTCCAGACTTGGAAGGAAAGACTTGGCCGGAGGATTCAGTACCTCAATTGCAGGCTAGACACAGTGTCCGTGACTCAAGTGGTCTTTACTGTAAGGCACAGACAGTAAAGAAAGGGGTTGGGCAGTGGGGAAGGGTGGGTGAGCTGTCTGGTCCAGGCTCCTAGGACACCAGCAGGGCTCAGCAGAGCCTAAGGGAAGAGGCGGCTCCCAGGCTTCTGCTGGACACCAGGCCAGAGATGCCTTGGGAAGACTATAGGTTCTCTCTTCAGATCAGGGTTCAAATCCCAGATAGTTCACTTCCCCGCCTTGGTCTCCTCAGGGACCCCTCACCTCTTGACACCATCTCCTCATGTCCACCAGGACCTTCAGCTTACCCCACCCACTGGTTCTCAGGCAACCTTACCTTTCAGCCTCTTCCTTCCTACCCACATCTAGGAGCAACCACTGGCTTCTCCCCACCCGACCCCCACCGCCCCTTCTTGCCCACTTGGTGCCCTTTTTCTCTCACTTCCCCTCATGATCCATTCCCTGAGCTGAAACCAGACCTGACACTGAAGAAAGTTGGTCTGACTGTGTCACTCTTCTGTCCTCAGGGTAAAATCCAGACCCTTGGACTGGGCCTTCAGAGCAGGCTCCTCAGTCTGCCCTCCATGGCTTCTTCATTTCTCGCCCTCACTCCCACCCCAAAGACATTATTTTCCCCTGGGCTTTCTCTCAGACCAGACAGTTAGACCAGACCAGACAGTGAGATCTCCATTTTAAGGGCTGTCTCTCTAGACTGTGTGGCCTAAACGGGCAGAGCTTGTGTCAACCTCACCTCACATTCAGCCTCTCACTCCAGGCTTTGAATGCCAGAGGCACTCGATTAAATTCCAGGGGGGAGTGTGGGCATAAGTGGATACCCACATATACCAATGTGGGCATAAGTGGACACCCCTCCAGTTCTGCTCTGGCTACCCTCTCACTGCCATGTTTTGAACCAGCCCTCCCTTCTACGGAGAAGCTCTTCACACCATATCACCAATACTAAGCCTCCATCATGCCACTAGCAGTGCACCCTTCAAGACAGAACTCAGGAGTCCATCTGGGGTCCTTCCCTGTTACAGTCCATTACTGAGCCTGGGCTCAAATAAAATAAGGAATAGCCTAACTAAGCACTCATTGTGGGCCACCACCCCTACCCTTTCTCAAAGGTCCAACTTGTAGGGGGTGTTGACCACTTACTTGTGCACACTTTCATTCACTCATCCCTTTCAAGAACAGTGCCTAGGCATATCTACAGGCTGGCCTTGTAGGTCTATGGCCCTCAGTTTCATGGAAGACTCTGGAACTTCTTCACAGCACTGGTCCCAATTTTGACCAAACATTTATTTGTAGAGTTCATATTAAATGCTTGCTCTCTGACCAGACTTTAAGCCCTGTAAAGACAAGGGTCACATGTTACCTCCCTACACTGTGTCCCAGGACCCAGGCAGAGCCTTGCAGAAAGCAGGTACTTGGGAAACATTTCGAAAGCCAACATGCGCGCATAGATGAATGCATGCATGAATGAATGAATGACCGTCTAAAGTTATGACCATTGCCATTTTTTTAGAAGAAAAATAGAAGCTCAAAGAATCAGGCTGCTGGCTTCCAGCTGCAGGACTTGGGTGAGGTAGTACTGGGACATGAACCCAACCTGCCTGTATCCATAGCACCTAGGAGGGGCTCATACACTCAGACCCTTCTCTTGGGCCTGCAGGACAATATCATGACTGACCTGGAGGTGGAGAGTGACATCCTGGTATCTTCAGAAGCCCTTGAAGAGGAGGCCAAGTTAGACTTGGTCACCCCTGAGTCCTTCGCCCAGCCGAGCCACATGGGGAAGCCCATGATTGAAGACCCAGCTGTGGAAGTGGTCAAGAAGATCCTGCAGTGAGTGGCCATGGGGTGTACAACAGGGCCCTGCCACCAAACCTCATGGCCCAGAGTCTCCAGGGACCATCTGTGGGCTCCCACATATGAGGTTCCCACCCCTGACAGCCTGTGACTTCATATAAGGGCCTCTCCTCTTGAGCCTCAGTTTCTCCCTCGGAAATGGGGGTCATAATAAGACAGGTACACATGATATTGTGGGCTGAGATGTTACCCAGTGCCTGACTTGAGCTGTCCTCATGGTCACTGGGGAAAAGCTCATGTCCTTTCCTTTGGTTTCAGGTTTCCTGACACAAAATGCTCAAACCAGCAGTGTGACAAAGACCGGTCCCAGACAGGTAGAGGCTAATAGGCCTGTGGGTGTCAGGGCACCGGTGGTGGGGAAGCCAGTATTGCCACCTGGTCCATCCTCACCAGGTCCTCTCTTCTTTTCCTGGGTCCTCATCAATCAAAGGCTTGAAGCGACACCAGAATCGAGGAGAACATGCAGTGAGAAAAGCCCTGTCCAGTGCCAGTGCCACTTCAGCAGGAAGGTAGGGATGCTGGGCTGCCCAGGATCTCCCCTTCCAGGTGCATTCCCCAACCCCCTAGGCATAGGCCAGAGGCCACCCTGTTGCTTCACCAGACTCTCCTCAGAATGCAATGCCTGTGCTCACAGCTCTGAGACCCTAAGGGACCCAGTGAGCGGTTGGCTCTGAAGTTCTGTGTTCATTCCTGCTGAGTGCCACAGCTCACATAGGCTCCCACCTTGAGAACCCATCTGGGTGTTCAGTGGTTTTCCATGAGTACAGTGGGCAGATCCCAGCCCTCTGCCCATACCCATCATCCTGGTAAAAAAAAAAAAAAAAAAAGAGGGACATTGGAGATGGCTTGTTGGAGGAATCCGAGACTTCTGCATCCTGGCCATGTACTCTGCCCACTATGCCCCCATCGGGGTCGTCAGACTCATGGTCCAGTGCAGGTGGGGCCCCACTGTCCCCCAATGCTGATGTTATAGAAGGCGAGTAACAGAGCCAGTGGCTGAACTGACTTCTGGGTTCTCTGTGGGAACCATTGATGTGGTTTAATTCCTGGTTTTGAGGAAGTAGCAGTGAGGAATCAATCTCCTGCTTTGCATACCTCCGAGAGGTCCTCTTGAGGACGAATGCCATCTGCAATGTGGAAATAAACCTAAGACCAACCGGATGAGAAAAGGAAAGGCTATTTATTCGGAACTTGGTACAGCAAGGGGGTCAACCATCATCATTTAGGTTTTAGTAGAGACTCAAAAGCAGGCAAGGGAGACTGTATGGTGGAGAAAGGAAGGGCTTTAGGTGTGCTTTTATTGGAGGCTGTTGATGTAGGGAAGCTAGAAGCAGGCAAGCTAGCAGCAGGCATTCAGTGTGCATTTACAGTGCATTTACAGTGCATTTACAGTGTGCATTTACAGCTGCAAATCTGGCTCTCTCTGGTTGGTCCTAGGTTAGAAGCAGGGAAAAAATTTAGGGAAGCTGTCAGTTAGTAATCAAGTCTCAACCATTTGCAGCTGATTGTCACAGGAGTTATTGCTTAGCACTTTGGATTGCCACAAGAGAGAACAACATGGCTTCCGGCAAGCCTGACCTGCATCAGGCTGACTTCCTGAAGTGTTCACTGTAGACAAGGAGCTGGTTTCCCGGGCAGGTTGCTGCAGGTTCTGGGTCAGAGTTCTGTACTTAGGTACAGTCCAGCTATTATCCGTTCATATATCCAGTCTCTCAGTGGTTACAAAATGAAGTCCATGTTGCTGGGGCTGTCTGGTGTTATATGGGACATACTGACACCAAAAATTACTCACTGCTTCCATGAAGTTCAAGGTTAACTGGATAGATTGTATTTTTTTTAAAGATTTTATTTATTTATTCATGAGAGACACACACAGAGAGAGGCAGAGACACAGACAGAGGGAAAAGCAGGCTTCCTGCAGGGAACCCAATATGGGACTTGGTCCTGGGACTCCAGGATCACGCCCTGGGCCAAAGGCAGGTGCTTAACCGCTGAGCCACTTGGGAGTCCCTGGACATATTGTATTTTTATTTAAAAAGCACTTCCACCTGTTTTTCTTTGGGTTCTCACCACAGGGAAGCAAGGACACATATCTCTGGGCCTTCGTTACCCCCCTCAGGGGCCTTAGGTCGGTTTTAGTCATAAGAACTTCACCCCCCCACACACCTACACCACCCCTTCACCCCCCGCTAAGGTTGTCTCCACAGCTGTGGGGGAGTAGAGAAGTATTTTGAAGGAGTCAGCCTCAGACCCGGGAGTCACAGTGTCACACAAGCAGACCCAGAGCCCAGCCACGTAGGTGGGGCTCCCGCAGACGGGCCTCCCTCGCCAGCCTCCAGAGCGCTGACTCCCCTGTGTCTCACAGCTTCACGCGGTACTCCAAGCCGCCCAACCGCATGGACAGAAAGTACCAGGTGCTGGGGGAGAAGCCGCCACCTCCCGCTGAGTAAGTGCCAACTCCATTTTAACCCATTGTCTCAGTCAGGGGGTGGCTCACCTTGACACAACTGAGGGAAACCAAGAAAGGGGGGGATGGGCAAAGCACAAGAGGTAGGTGAGGGGACAGGAAGGGGTCAAGGTCAGTGTGTCTCATCCCAAGAGACATTTTCACCAAAATTTTACATCCTCCAAGCTAAGGTTTTTGGGGTAGCAGAGTAACATACCCCTTTCAAGTTTGAGGTTTGTTTGTGGGATTTAAAAAAATTTTTTTTCTAATGTCTCACCTTCCCCATTCCTCTTTTCCTTTATTTTAATTTCACTGATTTTTTTTTAAAGATTTGATTTATTTATTCATGAGAGACACAGAGAGAGAGAGGCAGAGACACAGGCAGAGGGATAAGCAGGCTCCACGCAGGGAGCCTGACTTGGGACTCAATCCCCAGTCTGCAGGATCAGGCCCTGGGCTGAAGGCGGCGCTAAACCGCTGAGCCACCCAGGCTGCCCAATTTCACTGATTAAAACAAACACTACTGTTCCACGTAATATGGCTACCCTTCAAGCAAACAAGCAGGATTTCAACTTTAGAAAATTAGGAGCACTCAGAGAAAATTAGGAGCACTCAAGATCTACAGTGGACATGGACACACACGTACCCCTTGAACAGGGAACTCACCATCTTAACACCCCTACTTATTAGTCTTTTTGCCCCACTGGTCTTATCTTTGGGGTTTTATGAACTTTGCAAAAAAAAAAGGGTGGCTTTCACTTCATGTGGCCCAGAAGTTGGGTCCTAGGTCATCAGCTAGATGCTCCCTTATCCCCCCACCCCAAAAAAGACATTCTTTATCATTAAAAACCTTGACTCTCTCTCTCAATTGTGTATGGTTCTGTCATCTTATCACTTGTGTATATTCACATAACCATCAGCACTATCCAGAAACAGAACTGTATCATCACCACAACTGTTCTGTCCCTCTCACTACCCCTTTATAGCCATACCCACCCTCTCCCTCACCATCCCTAACCCTGAGCAACCACTAATCTGTGTTCCATCCTTATCATTTTGTCACTTCAAGAGCGTCATATGAACGGTCTTACATACTGTGTGACCTTCTCAGAGTGGCTTTTTGCACTCAACATAAAGGCCCTTTGAGATCCACCCAAGTGGTCACATGTATCAATAGTTTATCCCTTTATATTGCAAAATAGTTAGCCATCATATGGATACACCACAGTATTTTAGTGGTAAAAAAAAATCACAGGCTAACCAGAAAATGTAATAAATAAATTGAGCACTTATGAAATCTCTCTCTATCTTTTTAAAGATTTTATTTATTTATTCATGAGAGACTCAGAGAGAGAGACAGAGACATAGGCAGAGGGAGAAGCAGGCCTATGGGGAGCCTGATGTGGGACTCGATCCCAGGACCCCAGGATCATGACCTGAGCCGAAGGCAGATGCTCAACCATCAAGCCATCCAGGCATCCCACATTTATGAAATCTCTGAAAGGGAAGAGACTTTCCTGGCCCTAGCACAGTGGTGAATTGGTCAGAAAATGGAATCAGACTGATGATGTTTTTACCCCCATACTGCGACTCTGGTTAAGTCCCAAGCCTTCATCTTCTTTATGTACTGCGGATAGAAGAGAATCCTCCCCTTGAAGCTGTGGAGAGGAGCCAGTGTGTCACCCATAGGCCTCCTTTGAGTAAACAGGATCATCACCCCAAGAAGCGCTAGATGAAACCACAAGGAAAAAGATGGAAAATTTTGTCAAATAAATTTTTAAACTCTTTTGAGGTAAAATGCAATTAAAAATTAGATAGCAACCAGCCAAGACACAGTAGTGGGAAATAGGCCAACAAAGGAAAAATTGGCTCTTCTCCCTGCTCCTTTGACCCAGCAAATTGCTATGGAAATTTCCAGCACTCAGTAGGGAAAGGGGAGAATTGAAAGAGATCACATGCAAGGAGAAAATAAAATTAGGAATAAACATGTGGAGAAGACACTAATTCTCACTAGAATGCCAACAAATGTAAAGGGAACAAATCCATTTTATATTTTGCCTGAGATTAAGCAATATGTAAATAGACTTTCGAAGAAGTTCTCAGTTTATTAAGGGAGGGTATGGATGGTCCCTCCCAGGCACACCTGTGCTAGGTGTTAAGGGAAAAATTGTTCTGATACTTGTTAAAATAGTAAGGCTTTGTGCAGGACCGTTGCAATAGATGTCAAGACTATTCCAATAGGGGAGAGATAGGGCTCAACTCAGAAAACAGTAAGGGCAAGAGAAGATTTCTAACCAATGTGCAGAGCAAGGGGTCAGTGGATGGGAGTCTTGCTAAGCCTGCTTGGTAGGATTCTTGGTACAGGCAGGCCATGGTGATCAGATATCAAAGGTGATCAGATATCAGGGTGGGGGGTTGTGCATAAACTGGCTTACTTGCTGGGACACCTCGGTGGCTCAGTGGTTGAACATCTGCCTTTGGCTCAGGTTGTGATCCCGGAGTCCTGGGATCAAGTCCCACATCAGGCTCCCCGCGGGGAGTCTGCTTCTCTCTCTGCCTATGTCTCTGCCTCCCTCTCTGTGTCTCTCATGAATAAATAAATGAAATCTTTAAAAAATAAACTAAACTAACTTACTTGCTAACATAGGACCCAGCAGGGGTGCCCAAGGATGAGGCCTAGTCGAGAAGGAGGCTCAGGAAAGCCTGTCTAAAGTTTGGTCAAGTAGGGAGTCATGGTCAGTCCCTCCTCTTATTCAAGGAAAGAAGATTCATTCTTCTTGTCTTTGGACAGTATCAGTTCATTTCTCATTCAGTCACCTTTCATTTGTTAAAGACCAGGTGAACCATGTGTTGAGACTTGGTAGTAGGGTAGCCAGCCAAGATTTCTAGATGTTGGGCCTGAGGCATCCTGAGTGGCCCACACAGGAGCAGCTTCAGGCATTACAATTGTCCATCATCCAGCATCAGCTCGTTGGACTTTGTTATATTTTGGAGGGAAAGCCAGCTATACAATGCAAAAAGTCTCAATAAAGATCCAGGCATCAAGTTCTCAGCGGCATCAAGTCAGGAGGGTGGGAGAGAATTTGGAAATATTAATGTGAGGAGTTGTAGCCACGAATTGAAGAAAACTAGAAGAATTGAGAGGTTGGTGAGAACTGAGAAAATGTGCCAGACGGCAAGATCCCAGTCCAGTTTACAGGCAAGTAACAAAATCTCAAAGACAGTGAACAATACGAGAATTTTCTACCTCACAAGACTGTGCTATAGTTTTCCACTGAGGCATAAAACTTCTATCTCTCCTTTTTCTGATGCTTGCCTACAAAAGAAACCTGATCCCTTCAGATTTGATCTGATTATTAATGTAGATGTAGGAGAAGGGTAATTGACCACATAGATTTTTTTTTAAGTTTGTGTTGCTGGAACTCTTCATTAAAGAATTTCAGATGAGACTTCAAAAAAAAAAATTAAGCTCACACAAATCAAAACCACAATGAGATACCACCTCACACCAGTGAGAATGGTGAAAATTAACAAGACAGGAAACCACAAATGTTGGAGAGGATGCAGAGAAAGGGGAACCCTCTTGCACTGTTGGTGGGAATGTGAACTGGTGCAGCCACTCTGGAAAACTGTGTGGAGGTTCCTCAAAGAGTGAAAAATAGAGCTGACCTACGACCCAGCAATTGCACTGCTGGGGATTTACCCCAAAGATACAGAGGCAGTGAAACGCCTGGACACCTGCACCCCAATGTTTATAGCAGCAATGGCCACAATAGCCAAACTGTGGAAGGAGCCTCGGTGTCCATCGAAAGATGAATGGATAAAGAAGATGTGGTCTATGTATACAATGGAATAATACTCAGCCATTAGACACGACGAATACCTACTATTTGCTTCAATGTGGATGGAACTGGAGGGTATTATGCTGAGTGAAGGAAGTCAGTCAGAGAAGGACAAACATTATATGGTCTCATTCATTTGGGGAATATAAAAAATAATGAAAGGGAATAAAGAGGAAAGGAGAGAAAATGAGTGGGAAATATCAGAGAGAGTGACAGGACATGAGAGACTCCTAAATCCAGGAAACGAACAAAGGGTGGTGGAATGGGAGGTGGGCAGAGGTTGGGGATGACTGGGTGACAGGCACTGAGGGAGGCACTTGATTGGATGAACACTGGGTGATATGCTGTATGTTGGCAAATCAAACTCCAATAAAAAAAAATACAAAAATGGGCAGCCCTGGTGGCCCAGTGGTTTAGCACCACCTTCAGCCTAGGCAGGGCTTGATCCTGGGGACTCGATCCCGAGTTGGGCTCCCTGCATGGAGCCTGCTTCTCCCTCTGCCTGTGTCTCTGCCTCTGTGTATGTGTGTGTGTCTCATGAATAAATAAATAAAATCTTTAAAAAACATATACAAAAAATAAAAAAATAAAAATAATATATACAAAAAAAGTAAAAACAAAATAAAATAAATAAAATTTAAGTTCAATTTAATTAACATATAGTGTATTATTAGTTTCAGGGGTAGAGTTGAGTGATTCATCAGTTGCATATAACACGCAGTGCTCATCACATCATGTACCCTCCTAATGCTCATTACCTAGTTACCCCTTCCTCTTATCCACGTCCCCTTATGCAACTCAGTTTGTTTCTTATTAGTTGAGTGTCTTATGTGTTTGTCTCCCTCCCTGTTTTTGTTTTATTTTTCCTTCTCTTCCTCTATGTTCATCCATTTTGTTTCTTAAATGCTACATATGAGTGAAATCATATGAATTTTATATTCCTCTGACATTTTGCTTAGCATAATACCCTCTAGTTCCATCCACAGCATCTCAAATAGCAAGATTTCATTCTTTTTGATAGCTGAGTAATATTCCATTGCATGCGTGTGTGTGTGTGTGTGTGTGTGTGTGTGTGTGTGTGTGTATGTATCACATCTTCTTTACCCATTCATAAGATTAGACTTTTAAAAGCCTCTTGAGGCTAGGAAACAAGGCCAGATTTCACCAGTAATCCCTCTAGATTTAGGTGAAACCTCTCTTTTTGAGGCCCCCACAATATCCTAAGGTTCCTGGGCTTGCCAGGAAGGGGCCTTCCTTTCTCACCTATAAGGCTAGGAACCCTGTAAACCAGATACAGGCTGGTTTTCCCAAGAGGGCTTTGTGAGCGTTGGATCCATAAAGTTGACCTTAGCTCCTTAAAATTGTCTGGTCATATCTGATTCTATGTGTCCTTCTCCATATGACATTCCAGTCAAAGCCTTGGTTATATATCAGCATTACCAGTTATGTCCCATTATAAGAAGGATGATTCTTACTGAACTCATGTGAATAGATTTATTGCCATGAAAAGAGGTATACTCGACAAGTTTTCAAATCCTGGGGTGCATACAAGTAGCTAAAACACTCAACCTGTTTCCAATTAGCCCTTTTTCCTTTTCAATCTCAGGTATTTGTTTTTAGGGTCCTCTAAGAACCCCAGGGGGGACGGGAATCCCAAAGTTCAAGGGATTGTGGGAGCTGAGAGCAGGGAGTGGGAAAGGAGCGGTCTTGCAAGGTGGACAGAGGTGGCACTTGCAGGGGCATAATGAACCAGGTACCAGGAAACTGAAGGGGAGATGGAGGTGGTAAGAGGAGGAGTTCAAGGAGCAGAGGTGAGGTGAAGGCAGAGGGCTTAGATGGGCCAGTCTGGGGAGATGTGAAGTTTCCCAGAGAAGCCAGTGAGATTCCACATTATCCTTAGTAAAATCATGCCAGTGGCATGAATCACACAATGAAATACTGTTTGGGAAAGGATGGTGAAAACATATGAAGGATCCTGCCTAACACTTGGCCAAGAACAGTTTTTGTCATGGCCAACAGCAAATGATCTTTCCAGAAAGCAGTTTGGGAAGATAGTAAAGGTTATGCCTTTATGTGCAACTCCTTAGGTGTCTCTCCCAAGGAAACCATCCTATCAAGAAGAGAAAACTTGCACAAAAAGATACACCGTGGAATACTCTTTATCCCAGTTAAAAATGGGAAACCCTAAGAGTTCAAAAATAGGAGATTGTAAACCATGCTGCTTCCATACTTGATGGTGTTACACAGGCATTTAAAAAGATATCTTAATGTGGGGGAACACTTAACAAGTGAACAGAATGTGAAATACACATGAACCTAATTCCAAATTGATTTTAAAAGCAGCAGAAGTAAATATGATAAAATGTTGGCCTTTTTATCCTTTGCTTTTCAGTATATTACTAATTTTCTTTAATTATAATGAGTGAATTCTCAAATGAAACATCAAGTGACCTATACACATTTATTTTAGAAATTGGCCAACGATGTACGTGAACAACAGTTGCTGAATCACTTAACAGAAACTGAAAAATCAAGTGTCCTACAGCTACATGCCGTTCTAAGACACCTCTCCCTTGTTTCACTCCAACTATAGAGAAGGTTGACCTAACTGGACAAGAATATCCAATGGGTCTGTGCAAATTTGTTTAACAAAACCGCAGTGTGTGCACAGTCAGCCTCAAGGCCAGAAATGGCAGAAGGAGGATGTTTGGTCCTACAGGAAGTCTTGCTCATTTAATTAATAATTATAAGAAATTGTTCTTTCAACCAATACTGACACACTGACAAGTGCAGACATTGTAGTGGGATGGGGGCGGGGGTTGCTTGGTGAGCAAAAATAGACACAACAGTCTGTGTCCAGGTGGACTTTACCATTTTTCTAGGAGAGAGAGAGGTTAATCAGCCAGTCACACAAATCAATCCCAAATCCCCCTGTGGGGAGTATTATAGGACTAAGGACCACTCTGAGAGCATGGGAATAGGATGGTCAGGAATTGCCACCAAACTGGGGTCTGAGGAAGAGCAGTAGCAATATGACCAATAGGAAAGTTAACAGTGTTCTCTGGGGAGGCATTGGTGTATGCAAAGGTCCTAGGGCAGGAGCACATATCTAGCTATAAGAAGTGATGAGGCCAAAAGAGAATAGACTCTTGGAAGAGGCCAAACCCAGCTTGTCACATACAAGAGGCATTAAACAATGCAAATAGGAATATCAGGTGAGAGAACCTGGGCATTACATGAACTGTCTAATTCTAGGTAGGCTGCTGAGCACTCAGAATGTTCTATCCATTTGGTTTAGTCCACACCATTTGGTAAGATTAGACAAGGCTTCTCAGGGATCTGTCTTTGTGTGTTGCAGGGATTTTAAAGGGATCATCCTGACCCTTCTCTGGGAGAGCAATGAGCATCTGCTAAACGTTGTGGAGGTGAGGGCTGCTACCCACAGGCCTCTGTCTGTCTCTTGGCCGGCTGCTGGCCGCACATCCCCAGCTGCCTCTGCCTCTTGTGTTCTGCTGATAATGGCCTTGTGGGTGAAACTGAGGAAAGGGGATTTCAGCTCCCATGACCACAGCTACCCAGCTTCTGTCACCTAATGTGTTTTCCTAGAAATTAAACCTCATTCATTCATTTACCATGTATTGAGCCACCAGACATTTCCTGGATACTGTGTGTCAGATATTGGGTGGGCCAAGAGGAACAAGCCCAGTTTCTGTCCCTGGGAGGCCAGCACCCTGCAGATGGGCAACAGACATGGTGGTACCACAGGGAGATGGGTGGGGCTGCTGGAGCAGGCACCCGGGGGGGGGGGGCCTTCAGTGGGAGCTACCCAAGGCCCAGTTCCAGCACACCCCACATAGGGGTGTCTGTGCATGTTCCTGTCAGCCTCCCACTGGGCTGCAAATTCTGTAGGACAGGGGCTCTGGATCTTCCATATTTGTGGCTTGGTCTAGTACCCAGCGTGGTACTTCATAGAAAGCTTCATGGAAACCTCTCAACCTGGTCATTGAAATAAGATTCCATTTGGGTCTTGAAGGACAAATAGAGTTTTGCCATTTGGTCCCTTATGCCTTGCATACTGGGATAATGACAGCAGAGTAAAGGGCGGCTGGGTAGGAAGTGTCACAGGTGGAGGTGACATGAGGAGAAAGGGCTAGGTGGTATGGAGAACAGGGTGGAGGTTGGGGGAGCATGGGCCAGAGCCTCCTGGTGAAGGTCCTCGCCCATACATCGTCAACCTCTCTTGCAGGAGTTTTACCGCAGAGAGAAGCGCTCAGTCACCAGGCCTGACTGCATGTATGAAAACTTTGACCAGTGCGCAGAGAACATTTGCAAGAAGATCCTGGAGTACCATGCCCAGACAGAGGAGTACCATAACTCCTGCCTCATAGGTGAGTGCGGGAGGCAGGTGGGCAGGCAGGTCAAGGGTGTGACCTGTGCCACCCACTGAGCAGGGCCTGGGCCTCACAGCCTGGAGGACGCCTCCCTGACCTGGAGGTCACCGGCGGGGGGGACGCCCAGGAACTCCCCTGTGAAAAACTAGCATCTTAGAATGAGGTAAAAACATTGATCAGATTTAACTGGAAGAAACAACGTTGAAAAAAAATCACTGTTCTTGAGAAATCTGGTGGTTCGTATCACTAAGAATGTTTTGTTCCTTGCACAGATGATTTTGACAGTTCTATTGAGATACATACCATTACAATTTGCCCACGTAAAGTGTACAATTCAATGGATTTTAGTATATTCACAGAGTTGGGCAACCATCACTGCTGTCAGTTTTGAAACCCTGTCCCATGGGATGCCTGGGTGGCTCAGCGGTTTAGCGCCTGCCTTCAGCCCAGGGTGTGATCTTGGAGTCCTGGGATCGAGTCCCATATGGGGCTCCCCGCAGGGAGCCTGCTTCTTCCTCTGCCTGTGTCTCTGCCTCTCTCTGTGTGTCTCTCATGAATAAATAAATAAAATCTTAAAAACAACAACAACAACAACAACAAACCCTGTCCCTTCATCACTGCCTCAGCCCTAAGCACCACTCAGCTACTCCCTCTTTAGATTTTCCTATATTGTGAGCTTGCAAATGAATGGAACATATACCATGTGGTCTTCTTTCATTTTGCATAATGTTTTCAATGTTCGTCCATTTCATTGCAGGTGTCAGAATGTCATTCCTTTTTTATGGCTGATTCTTTTTCTGTTGTGTGCATGTACTGCAATTTTTTTATCCATTCATTGGTAGACATCTGGCTGCTTTGCCCTTTGGCTACTGTGAATAACGTTGCCACAAACATTCACACACACGTTTTGTGTGGACATACGTCTCGGCTGTATGACTAGGAGTGGGATTACTGGGGCATGTGGTAACTCTGTATTTGACCGTTTGAAGAAAACTTTCCACAGGTATTTGTTAAGAGCCTACTGTATGCCTAGCATGTGCTGGGCTCTAATGACCCTGATAAACACAGCCTCTTGGAGAAAAGGGACATGAATACAGGCAGATAGACTACATTGTGCCATTCACATTTATTCTAACAACATTAAAGAAGCTGTGAAAACATACCCTGTGCCTACCTTTGCTCATTTCTCCATGTTCCTCCGCATCTTTGTCTATAGCCGTGTATGTTGTATACAGTTGTAAGTCCTAATTGTTCCTGCCTCTAAGGCCTGCTGTCTTGGTTGAGGGGCAGCACGGGTAGAAGAGGGAGAGGAAAAAAAAAAAAAAAAGAAAAAAAAAAAAAAAAAAAAAGAAGAGGGAGAGGATTAGGGGACAGCCAGACCTAGGGTCAAGACCCAGCACTGCTGTCTCCCTGCCTTATGACCTCGACCCAGTCACCTCACCTCAGTTTCCTTGCCTGTACACTGGAGATTAAGACAGCACTCACATGCAGGGCTTTTCTGAGGATTAAGCTGGCTGCAGAGACCTGTCACATCCAGGGAAGATCATCCATGGTGGCTGTCACTGTAGAGCGACTGGAATTCAAAGTACTGCAGCATTTTGTTTCTCTAGCTCAGAATTTCCCCACGTGAACTCTGGGATCCCATCCTCTATGACCTTCCTCAAAAGAAAGCTTCTGTAGGAAGTCAGTGGGAGTCCAGTATCCTGACCAACTCTCCCAATGAAAACATTTAAAAGTATTGGATATAACATTTTTGTGATAAAGTCTTTTAAATGTATTGATGAACTACCCATAAAGCAAGAAATATAACAAGGCCCTCAGATTGAGTGAAAATAGAAACTCCAGGAGAGAAATTGTACAGTAACACATTGCCTGAAGGCCTTTGCTGACTCCCAGGTGAATTTGAGCTTTGTTTCTATGGCCTCCAGGGCCTTGGGAACAGGAGACAAAGCCCCAGACCACCCAAGATGGAAAGTCTGGAAGGACAAAAGCCACAGAAAACTGCCCCACACCCCTCACAGGGCAACTGCTGCAGAGTAGGGTGAATGAGACAGAAACCAAGTCTCCCTTTCCACTCCCACACCACTGCCACCACCAGTGACCAGAAGGAATTGTTTAATTGTTTTTTTTTTCAAGATTTTATTTGTTTATTCATAAGAGACACACAGAGAAAGGCAGAGACACAGGCAGAGGGAGAAGCAGGATCCCTGAGGGGATCCTGATGTGGGACTCCATCCCAGGACCCTGGGATCATGCCCTGAGCCAAAGGCAGATGCTCAACCACTGAGCCACCCAAGTGCCCCAAAAGAAATGGTCTTATTAAAAACTCAGCTACCAGGTAAAGCAGAAGGAAAACTCCAACAAGAATCCATAACTGTAAAGCAGCCTCTGTGCCTGAGTTCGACTTTGTTTTTGTGGATCATCCAAAAGACTTCTAGCTGATAATTTAGCTTAAAATGATTTTTTAGTTAGTTGTCCCCAGATGCTTATCGGGTAGAGACACTACAAACCCTCTCTAGAAAAAAAAAAAAAAACTCGCCTTCAATTCAGACCTCTAAGGATTCTCACAAATCAAATGCCCAGAATAAGAGCTCCCAGTAAAACACACGCATGCACGCACACACACACACACACACACACACACACGTAAAGGGCCCCTTGAGCATGAGGCAGAAGAATGAGATCAGTAGAGACTTCGGATTGAATATATCAGACACAGAATATAAAATCATGTCTTTATTCGAATTAATTAGAAAAGGATACTGGAAGCACAAGTAAGAAGGGACTAAGTAGATAGGAAAGAAAACCACATAGAACTTCTATATTGGAAGAATAAATAGTTGAGATTTTTAAATTATGAATGGCTTTACTATCAAAGAAAATATCCAAAATTCAACAGAGAAAAAGAAAGAGATGACAATCTGGGTGAGACGTAAAGGGATATTGATGAAAAGGTAGGTCTAACATAGAGCTGCCTAGGGGTCTGGAGGGACAGAAGGGGCCTAGAGTTGAGGCAGTCTTTGAAGGACAACTCCTCAAGACTTGCTGCACTTTTCTTCAACTGTAGAGTGTTGAAGAAAAGTCCTTTGAATTTGCTTAATCCAGTGTTTTCTGTGCTGCTCTGACCACATGACCCCTTCTGATGAGATAGCTATTGCCATGTTGTAAATCAAGTCTTTCTCTTTGGGTCACTGCTTTGGGATTTTATGGGAGTGATTCCTTCAGAACCTTGGTTTTGCTCTGTCCCTTCCCCTGGTCCCCCACCTCCAATTACTATAGAATTGCGGGCCCAGATGAGGAGATTTGAGGAGCTGCTGCCCCAAGTGTGCTGGCTGGTAATGGAGAACTTCAAGGAACACCACTGGAAAAGATTCTGCGACTCTGCCAATGAGATCCGAAGACAGTTCTGGGATTTTCAGGAGAAGCTGGAAAAAAGGAAGGTGGGAGCCCCAGGACCAATCATTCCTCTCTGGGACCAAGAGCCCTGGGAGCTCAGAAATGGAGGTGGGGCATAGGCAGAACTGGCTTGGCTGGGGTTGTTGAATGGGGGGCTGATGGGCACAGAACATTGGAGAAATGCCTTCTTCATAGAAGGTGTTCAATAAACTTCTTTTTAGATTTACTGGGTGGGTCTGCTGTTTCTTTGGGAGTGTGATCATTGACATGAACAACAATGGTCTTACTGGTCCTTGGTGGCATGGGACATGGATGCCATTGATTTTATTGGACTAAGGACCTGGTTGTACTAAAGCAACTGCTCAGTTCTCCCAGTCCCTAGCCCTCAGTGTCAGCTCCAGCCATGGCCCTATCTTACCTTCTCTGCCTCTTCTCTGCTCATCCATGGCCCTTCATACACCCAGGTCAGGGCACACATCATTCTGGCCATGGCCATGATTATTAGCAGAGGACATGGGCCAATGACATTTTGGTCCTGACCTAAAGACCAAGTCAAAGTCCCCACTAATTTATGGATTGTTTGAAGGATGAAAATGCCCACAAGCTCCATCAAAATCTCGGACATCCTGCACATTTCCAAGAAATGGAGTCTCTGTGTCAAGTGGAAGAGAAAAGGCAGGACGATTTAGACACTGTGATTATGACAACCAGGGAGAAGCTTGAGGTCAGTGGTGCCATCAACTCCCAGGTCTGGGTGCTGAGGGCTGTACTACCCCCAGGGAGATTCCCCTGGCTGACAGACAGTCCAGCAACAGCGCTGAGCATGGCCCCTAGCTGGCACCCTGGTGGAAGCGGGGGCATGAAAGCCCACAGGTCTTAGAGGGTTGGCTGCTTACTATTGGCTGGCTTAGTGAGAATCTTTGATTTCTTAATTAATTAACTACAAAATTACTAATGGGAATCTTTTTTTTTTTTTTTGAGATCCATGTCTATTTATTACTCTTCAGTGAATTGTTTGTGTGTGGCCATTGTTGAATCATTTCCTATCTTCAAGCCCAGTCAGCTCTTGGGAGAGGCCTCTTGGCTGAGGACCAGATGCCACGTACCTTGGACATAGCTGACACACGGCTTTGGTCTTGTCTCACCTGCTGGCTCCCCAAGTCCTCCCTCAGCCTGCCGTGAGAGGCAAGCTCCTCTCCCTGCAACACCAGAATCCCCATGTTTCACTCAGGAATTCACCAGGAAATATGGCCGATTTTTCATAGCCAGCTTAGCCACCTTTGCCGAGAAGTTCTTGCTGCAGTTGGATGAAGTGGTCACCATCGATGATGTCCGGGTTGCAAGTAAGTGGTACCACCGGCCTTGTGCCTGGGGCCCAGGGGGTTGGTGAATGGAGGGTGATGGGCTGGGGGCATTTGCTTTTCCCCAATTCCACCAGAATGAAAACAGATTCTCCACTGAGAGGACTGATGAATTTTTGTTTCATTAAAAGTAAGTTTTTGTTTTTTTTAAATTAAAAAAGCAAACACCTCTCCCTCCAAAAAAAAAAAAAAAGAAGAAGAAGAAGAAAACACTCAACGGGTCAAAGATTATATGTAAAAAAATAAAACCCTAATAGTAAATATTTTCATAATCTTGGGGTAGGGATAGCTTTCCTAAGTACGATATGAGAGCCAGAAGTCATTAAGGAAATGGCAGGCACTCCTCTGTGGCCAAAATAAAAACAAAGAAAAATGTTGAAAAATTGAAAAACACACCACAAGCTGAACAGATATTCTTAATAAGCCATAGGTCAGAAAAAGACCTAACATCCCTGTGGCATAGGTTAAATTTGTAAAAAGAGCCAAAGGCCAAACATGTGCAGTTCAGAAGAGAAGCAATTCGTACAGCCAGTAAGTATAAAGGATGCTTGACCTTGACGGTGAGGATGAATCATGAGAACAAAGACATCTATTAAGATATCATTTTCACCCACAGCCTGGCAAGGTTTTCAAATTTAGTGACAACCAGCCCTGGTGATGATGTCAGAAAGCCCAAGCACCACAGAGACCCTTGGAGAAGCACATGTCAGTATCGCTGTGTCAGAGAAGCCTCTGTCAGTACCTGTCACAACTGGGAGCGTGTATACCTTTGACCTAGCAGTTATAACCCCAGGAATTTATGCGACAGAAATACTTACATAATTTTTCAAGCATACCTTTTCAAGTATATTCACCACAGCACTGTTTGAGATTGCAGAGAATTGGAAATGACACTAACATCCATGTATAGAGGATTGGGTCAGTAAATTATGGTAAAAAAAATTTACTGTATGAGTATGAGTACGTATGATGCAGCTGTCAAAGTGGGTGCAGTGGGTCTCCACATGCCAATGTGGAAAGTTGGGGGGGATACTGTTATGGGAAAAACAAGTTGATAATTGGTATTTACCTATGATAGCATTTTTTAAAAAAATTGCATATGTGATATAAACATGTGCACTCACATATATATAAATGAATCTGTGTGAGACACAGACAGAGACAGAGAGACATAGAGAGTGAGAGAGACAGAGCCTGAGGGATGGGTACAGGACTGCTGACAGTGATCAGCTCTGGTGGGTGGAACCGTGAGAGACTCCTAAAATTGTTTGTTTCCCCCCCTGTTAGGTGATGTTTAAATTTTTCATCATGTCTGCATTACTTTTACAACTATATAAAGATTTGAATCATATATTAAATGTTATCCATTTATCACTTAGTAATTAAAATATTTTTATTTTTAAAAGTTTTTTATTACAAGGACAATAAGAATTTTTTTATAGTAAAACTAAAAATATCAGTTTCAAAGGAGGTGAAGAGCACAGTCCTTCTACCCACGACTAAGTGCCCTTAACATTTGTTGTCCATCCTTCCAGTCCTTTCCTTTGGGGCACAGGCCAGAGTGTGTCTGCCTGTGTGTGTGTGTTGGGGGGTGTTACTGGGTGTGTGCTCTCTTATAACTTAATTCACCCTCAGGTGACGTTGGCCAAGCCAGTCAGTCACCTCCTTGAGCGATTTCTCTTGCTGTGTGTTGTAATTTATTAGTTATTCCCCTGCTGTCAAACGTTGGGCCATTTCCTGTTTTTCACTCCATCCTTGTGCTGAAGGGAACATCTGTATCCTTAGATCTCTATTCTGGGGCAATAGGTTCCTAGAAGTGGACTTTTTTGGGTCAAAATGCATACGCATTTTGAGGTATCGAGCATTTTCTGGAGGTCTTTTGTTGAGGAAGCAGCACCTGCCAAGGCACTAGTGATGAGGCCCAAGAGGGAAGGCACTCTTGATACCTTGGAAGGAACCATAGAGCTGGGGGCCCCCCTGGAGCAGCTCCAGAGAAGCCTCTCTTGCTGTAAGTCAGGCTTCCCAGCCGAGCAGCATGGCCCTGCCCTCCACGGCAGGCAGATCAGGGCTGCTGCTGTCTGCTGGCTTGCACACCACTGGCGCAGCCCCCTTGGGAAAACACAACAAAGGACAGTCAGCGAGCCAGACATCAGAAGGACAACGAATATATGTTTGCACCAGGGGTAGTTCTTAGTTCAGAACCCATTTGAGATAGTATAAACCAAAGAATCTTATCTGGAGACTCATGGAAGCTGCACAAAGGTCAGAGCATCGTGCTCTGCGCTTTGGAGCGCAGAAGAGCACTGAAACCGTACCCCCCCATCCATCAGCCAGACCCTCTGCCTGCTGCCACTGACCACCCCCCTGCCTCCACCCCAGGCCCACAGATTAGGTGCTTTCAGCTTCTCTGTGGGGCCAGGCTCTGCATCCCACTGGAGACTCCAAGTGGGGAAGAGAGGAACAAACAAGCCCTCGTCCCTCCAGACGTAAGGTCAGGGGGAAATCCCCTTGATCTCAGCCTGTGCGTGAGGCCATGGTCATAACCTGTCTTTTGCCTGCTAGAGATGGAGTCCCCCAAACAGAAGACATCAATCCTCATACGGAGGAAACTCGCTAGGCTTTCCCTGAAGGAAGAAAGTGAGAAGCCCCTGATTGAACGGGGGAGCAGGTAAGAGCCAAGAGTATTGAGGAATACCACCCACGGCTGTGTTTGCTGGAGCACATTGCAGTGGACTGGTTAGGGGCACCTGGAAGCCTTAGAAAGGCACTATGTTCTAAGCCTCAGTTTCCTTACCTGTGAAATGGGCACGTCAGCCTACCTTCCATTGTATTATTATAAGGAGAAAGTTTAAGGAGATGTCTTTAGAGTGCCCCTGGCACATAGTAAGAGCTCAGCAGCTATTAGTTCCCTTTATAAGAACCCACAAAGGGGCCTGCAAAGAAAGGGAGGCCCCTCCCAATGTGGGGCACACTCTCGAGTCGCTCATAGCACTGTGAGTCACCGTGTGTGAGCTGCCACAGTGCTGCACAGTTTGTTGCCTGTGCCCCAAGAATGTGGCTCTAGAAGTCAGGCAGTGATTTGCCCAGCACAGTAGGAAAAATAGGCCAGGAAAAATGGGACTGCCACCCGGCTGGCCCCCTCCTGAGGAGACAGGCCTGGAAAAGGGAGACAGCCAGAGCTGTGGCAGGCCTCCCCTCCCCCTCCACGCAGAACCCAGACCCTCTACATGCACTGGACTTAAACAGTGTGAAAGTACGAGAAAGAACTTAAAGAAGCTTAATGTTAAGTGCTCAATAGGGTTTTCCTTTTAATGAAGATGTTTCAAACATGATCTTTAAAAAAAAAAAAAAAAGATATGCTAAACATTCCCACCAGGATTGGAGGGTACACTGTGAACCATGAGGATGACAAGCTCATCAGGCTTTTACATACATGTTTATTTGTAGGAAGTGGCCAGGAATCAAACCCACCGATGTCACCATCCAATATAAGATTCTCCTCCGGAAAACATCATCCATCACCACCACCAAAACAACCCTGGGCCACCTGGCAGCTGTGGAAGCCCGAGATGCCGTCTACCTGGTGAGCTGACAGACAGAGCAGGGGCGTGCATGTCCCAGGGAGCACAGGGTGGCTCAGCATGGCTGCCTTGGGAAGAAAGGAGTGTCCTATCACAGGGTGCCCTGATGTCTGGCCCATGGAGCAGATGACCCTTGGCAGGGTGCCCCAGGGCACAGTGCCAATGCTCAAGACAGTTAATGTTCTCAGACCCAAGGATGGGGTCTGTGGGTAATGTCCAGTCTCAGTGAGAGTGTGGGTCTGATGGCTTGGGCCCCAGTGCTGAGGGAACCCTGCCAAGGAACACCATACCCAGATTGGGGGGTAAAGGAGGACCTTCTGGAGGAGCAGTTGATCAGAGTGAGGGGGCACAGTAGGAAGAGGCACAGTGGCCATGGGAGCAGTGGGTGGGAGTGGGTGGAAGAGGCGGCAGTTACTAAGCACCTGCTGTAGCTTCTTTCCTCAACATGAGGTATCTTGTTGACTCGTGTATCACAAGTATCCCACGAGGGAGGTAGATGTGTCCTCATTATTGGTGAGGACACTGAGGCTTACAGTAGTGTGTCCCCCTCATGCCACTCTGAAGTAGCAAAGGCAGGATTTGAATCCAGTGCCTATTAGACGCCCAGGGGGCCTGCCTGAAGAGGAGGCTCTGCCCAGATGCCACCTGTGGGACCTTTGGTTCTGGTGCCCAGAGAGGAACATTGTCCTGCCTGCAGACAAGATAGGCTGGTCCCTGTACTCGGAGAGCCCAGGCCCTGCCCTGGCCACCACACCAAGCCCAGGGGAGAGTGGACAACTCTGGTGAGTTCAGTGAGGGTTCAAGATGTAGAGGGATCAGCCTTACAAGGGGAGCTGAGACCCTTGAGCTCCAAGGAGGCCGCAGTGCAGGATGGCAGTTAGGAACGAGTGCAATCCAAAGTCAGGGAAGTGGATCCTAGTTCCCGCTTAGACTCTTTCTAGCTGGGTGGCCCCAGGCAAGGTTTTGAGCCTCAGTTTCCCCATCTCTAAAATGAAGAAAACAACTGGACCTGCCTGATTGGTGGTTGGCAGATGATTTGAGGAACTCTTGCCAGTGCCTGGAGTAGATTAAAAGCTACTTGCCAGCGGCTTACAGCATTCCTTTAGGGCACAGAGTCCAGAATTCCCTTCTCATCTGGCCTCCTCCTGCTCCTTTGCTCCCAGAAATATTTAGCACTATTTGAAGAGGAGCTGAAGAAGATCCAGGATGACAACATGTCGCAGGTGAAGGTGGCTCAGTGCTGGAAGGACAGCTGGAAGCGTTCCGTGCATACCATCCAGAGCCTGTACTTGTGACACCCTCAACCCTCCCCATGTAAAGGCTTATTTTTTATAGATTCCTTCTGTTCATCCATTCATCTAACCATCCATCCATCCATCCATCCATCCATCCATCCATCCCTGCTCTATACCCAGCACTGTGCTTCATCAGTGACCAGGACATGGTGTGGTCCCTGCCCATGTGGAGATCATTTCCAATGAGGAGGACAGAGGCGAAAGGGGAGTTCCACATGATTAGCAGGGATGGTGGGTCACAGGAGTGGGCCACTTAAAATAGAGACCAGTACGTCAGAGGACATAATTCCAATAGGCATGCTTGGCACTTCCATCTTGGAAAACAAAATAATTAAAATGTATGGGCACGAATATATTTTGTGTTTAATAGTATAAAATAATTACAGCCATGCAACCAACAAAGAATTAATCCAGTCTTGATTGGGTATCTGTCTGGCAATTTGCCTGACCAAATTATAATATTTTGAGGAAAATCTTCTAGGCGTGGGCCCCTTAAATCTTGTGAGACTCATATCTTTCTCTCTGGAAGTCTCCATTGTGCTATCTTCCTTGTTGATTCTATCTTCCTGGATTAGGTGGCCTAACCATGCCAAGTTTCATTGGTCAGGAGCTTTCCGTGGCACTTGGATGGGCTGTGTACATTCCTTTCTTGCCTTCAACTCCTGTTTCTTTTACCTGGTTTGTGTTTTGACTTTGTATTAGTTTGGATTTTCCCATGCTTTACCTCTGTTAATGACTTGATGAGGTAGGCTTTTGCCCCCATTTTGCAGGTGTAGAGACTCAAGTCCAGAAGGCTGAGTCAACCTGCTCAAAGGCACACAGCCAGTATAGAACCCCAGCATAATTTTTGTTTCCCCCAAAGTGGACAAGGACTTGAGGACAACTCATTTGTTTTGGAAATTATCCCAAGAAGCATGAGTGAGACCATGGTGAAGGGGAACCTGGAAGGAGCCCTGGCCTTGCTTCTGGCCCCTGACACTCCCCACCCCCACCAGGCATGTCCCGTCCTCATCATTGTCCCTCGCTCTGCATCACCTGTCCTCTGACCTGTCACTGACCTGGCTCTCCTGACGCCACTGTCCATACTAGGAGCTGTGGGTTCATTGTAGTTCCAGAGGTGGACTGCAAGACCCCAGTTCTGTCTTCTCAAAGCTACCCTTGGGACCTTAGGGATTCACCCATTGAGCAGGTATCTGGAAAACGGATGCCACTGCCCCATGACAGAGCTGCCTCCAACCTATTTCTACTCTCCTGCTCATAAGTTCTCCTGTGTCTGTTCTTTCTTGACCATGCCTCCATGTCCCCCACCTGAGAAGTCAGTATGAGTGAGGGTGCCTGTGCATGTATGAGGGAGTGGAGAGGAACATGATCCTATATGGAGAGAGTATAGACAGGGGTCCCCCTAGGATTGGTGGGGCTCTCACCATCAAGTAAATCCCTTAGGGAGGTATTGAGCCCTGGGCTAAAACTCTTCCTTTTCCTTTAGACTCTGGTTACCTCTTGGGCCCCAGACCAGTCCCTGACTCACTCTGGGCCTCAGTTTCCCAATTGTGCAAGAAGAGACTGGATATAGAACCACATAAGCAAATGTTCAGTGAGGTCAGGCTCCATCAAAACAGGCTGGGATGTCAGGGTGGAATGGCGTGGGTGCAGAAAGGAACATAGTGCATGGCAGCCAGGCACACACAAACGGGCTCTAGGGAAGAGCCAAGAAGATGCATACACGTGAGTTGACATGTACACATGTGCATTGCACTAGGGGCTCCACACATGAGGTTGGTCTCCTTCAGCCAGCTCTGTGCACCCCACAGCTGCTGAGGCCTGGGTCACATGTTCACCACCGGACCCAGGGAGGGGTGTCAGTCTCATGTAACTAGGACAGAGGGTGCGGAAGGGCAGCTCCCCAAAGAAATACTGATGAACTGTTCCCAGAAGAAGAGGACATGATTATCAGCCAGGCAAAAGCACCCAGTCTCAGAACTATGCAAGCTGCCTCCATATCTGTCTCTGCCACTATGCACAAGGGGCTGTCCTCAGAGAAGGGACCCATTTTGTCCAAGATAACACAGCGATTCCATGGCAAAGCTCATAGTTTGGTTAGGCTTAGATTTGCCTATATGTAGTAAAAAAACAAAAAGAACAAAAAACCCACAAAAAACCCCAAAACAATGTGGCATTAACAAGAGAGAGATTTATCTCCTTCTCATATAAAAGAACAATCTGTTGTGGGACAATGCCAGGGACCCCCACCCCAGGCAATTGGACAATAGCACCAGTTTATTTGTGACTTACAATAACCAGAGAAAAGCACTTATGTCCAGGAAGATGGTCTGTCCCCTGTAACCCGCCCTTTTCTGTATTCGTAAAACTTTTTCACATCGCCTGCAGAGCAGGACATTTGCTCATAAAACAAAACCAAAACCAAACCAAAGCCCCCAAGCCTCCAAAAAACTCTAGAAGCAGGCAGTCCTTACTGATCCTGGACTGCTCGTCAGGAAGACCCCAGGTCCATCGGTCTTTCTCCAGCATCTGAGCATGTGGTTTCCACCATCAAGTCTGCCCCGGTCCAGGGGGGCTGCTGGAACTCCAGCCTGGACCAGCCACCAGGTCTGCACTTGAGACAGCAGGCAGGAGGGAAGGAGGAGGGCAAAAGAGGCCCTCCCAGCTGTGTCTGTGCCACCTGGCCGGCCTCCCTGAAGTCCCACACCACACCCTGATCACATGTCATTGGCCTGCACTTTGTCTTGAGCTGCCCCAGAGATTAGGAACTTTAGTCTTTCCGTTTGTTGAATTGCCACCCAAATTAAAACTGTTGGTTTTCAAGCAAAGGGGGAATGAAAATTGTGGAACTCCATGATAAAGAGGAGAAGAGAAGGTGCATGGGGCATTCTTTTCAGGTGCATGGGGCATCCACAGCATCTCATTCACAGAGCAGAGTCTCAGTTCTAAACTGTAGTGCGTGAGTGGGACCTCTACTTTGGGCTTCCAGCAGAATGATGGGAACCACAGTGCTGGCTTTTCTCTGCTTGTCCCTTATCAGAAGATCTGAGAAAAACCTTTTCTCTTTCATAAATGGGGTGGGTAGAGGTGGGGTTGCAAAGTCTTTTAAGCAAGCAACATGTTCCTAAAAAGCTGAGCCAAAATTATATCTCTGTAAATCAAAGAATAGAATCTGTTGACCCCATGGTGTATGACCCTCTCAGTGCCTATATTCATATACTAGTTAAAATAATAACACACAAAATAAAACTAACAGTTTTATTAAACAGTTTATGGTGAAGTTTATGATTTATTGTTGACTAAAAATTAGTAGAAGAAAAATATATTTGAAAAACATTTTGATACGCATAATTTGACCTCAGAAAAATGACTTGGTAAAAATAATAATCCCTAAAATTTACAATAGCAGAATCCATAGTCAGTAAATTAGAATCTGGGCCAAAAACCAATTAACATAAAAAAATAATGGATCCTGATATAAGTAGTTGCAGTGAATTAATAATTAAAGTAGATAAGCTACAATTGACTTTCTGTACTATCTGTTTTTTCTTAAAATGTCTCACTTTTTAACACTTAAAAGTTAGACTTTATATTTTAGAGCGGTTTTAGATTTACAGACAAATTGAGCAAGCAGCACCAAATTCCCATATATCCCACCCCACCTACCCCGACAGTTTACTCTATTTTTAACATCTTGTAATAGTGTGGTTCATTTGCTAAAATTTATGGACCAATACCGGTCCACATTATTAACAACTGAAATGCGTAGTTTACATTAGGTTTCACTTTTTCTGTCATATAATTTATGAATTTTGGCAAATGCATAGTGCCCTGTATCCACCATTATATCATGCAGAATAGTTGTACAATGCTCGGATCCCATGTTTCACCTATTCTCTCTCTTTCTCCCTCAAACGCTGATAACTACTGATCTTTTTATCCTCTCTATAGTTTTGTCCTTTCCAGAATGTCAAAGAGTTAGAAATACATTGTATGTAGCCTTCTCAGACTGGCCTCTTTCATCTAGCAATACGTATTTAAAGTTTCTCTATGTCTTTTTGTGGCTAGATAGCTCATTTTTTTTATATTGCTGAATAATACCCATAATCTGGAAGTATCATGGTTTGTTTTTCCATTCACCTATTAAAGGACCTCTCAGCTGCTTCCAGTTGGGGGCAGTTATTAGTTCCTGTTAAATATCTGTATGCAGGTTTTTATGTAGACATGTTTTCAGCTCTTGTTGGGTAAATATCTAGTAGCATGATTGCTGGATCATATGGTAGGACTATGTTTAGCTTTTTAAGAAATTGGCAAATTGACTTCTGGAGTGGTTGTACTATTTTGCATTCCTGCCAGGAATGTTGTTCCACACCATTGTCAGCATTTGATATATCAGGAGTTTTTTGCATTAATCCTTCTAATGGGTGTTTGGTGGTGTTTCATTGTGGCTTTAATTTGCAGTTCCCTAATGATATATGATGTTGAACATCTTTCCATGTGCTTAATGCCATCTGCTTATCTTCTTTGATATCTGTTCAGATCTATTGCCCATACTTTTTTATTGCCCATTTTTTTTTAGATGGTTTGTTTGAGGTATTTTTTCTTAAGTTAATGAGTTTGTTTTGTTTCTGAGATTTTGTTTACAAGTTGAGATATTGTTGAGTTTTAGGAGTTCCTTGTGTATTTTGGACATGCTTATTTGCCATCATTACAGCATCTTTGCTCAGATGTCTCTTCAGCTCTTCTGTCCATTTTTAAATTTGATAATTGTTTGTTTTCTTCCCGTTGAATTTGAAAAGTTCTTTGTGTATTTTGCATCTCAGTCCTTTATCAGATAATGTGTTTTGTAAATAGTTTCTCCCGGTCTGTGGCTTGTCTTTTCACTCTCTTAATAGTGTCTTTTGCAGAATAGAAGTTTTAATTTCAATGAAGTTCAACTAACAATTTTTCTTTCACGGATCAAACTTTTGGTATTTTTATCTAAAAAGTTACAAACCAAAGGTTACCTAGATCTTCTCCTATGTTATCTTCTCCTGTGTTATCTTCTAGGGGTTTTATAGTTTTACAATCTACCTCAGAAAATTCTGAGTTAATTTTTTTGAAATTTCTGTATCAAGATTTATTTTTTAAAAAGATCTTATTTATTTGAAAGAGAGACAGAGATAGTGACAGAGAGCACCAAGTGGGGAGGAGAAGGAGAAGCAGGCTCCCGCTGAGCAGGGAGCCCAACATGATGCTCCCAGTACCACAGCCTGAGGCAAAGGCAGACACTTAACCAACTGAGCCACCCATGTTCCCCAAGGTTCATTTTTTTTTTTTTTTGCATATGGGTGTCCAGTTTTTCCAAAACCATTTGTTGAAAAGACTATCATTTCTCCATTGAATTGCCTTTGGTCCTCTGTTAAAGATCAGTTGACTATATTTGGGTAGGTCTATTTCTGGATTCTTTATTTTGTTCCACTGATCTATTTGTCTATTCTTTCATACATACCACACTGTTTTTTTAAAAGATTTATTTATTTAATATAGACAGACTGTGTGGGGGAGGGGCAGGAGGAGGGGAAAAAGGAGAAAGGAAGAAAGGAAGCAGACTCCCCACTGAGTGGGGAGCCAGATGTGGGTACTTGATCTCAAGACCCTGAGATCCTGACCTGAGCTGAAACCGAGTCAGAGGCTTAACCAACTGAACAATCCAGGTGCCCCTTTATCACACTATTTTGATTATTGTAGTTTTATTTTATAATAAGTCTTGAAGTCTGGTAATGCCAAGGTCTCCAATTTTGTTCTCTTTCAATACTGTTAGCTGTTCTGTTTTGTTTGGTTTTGTTTTAGCTTTTTTATATAAACTATAGAATCAGTTTGTCAATGTCCTTAAAATGACTTGTTGGGATTTTTTATTGGGATTACATTGTCTCTATAGATCAAGTTGGGAAAAACTGATCTAAACAATATATTGGGTTTTCCTATCCATGAACATGGAAATTTCTCTACTTATCATTCTTTGGTCCCTTTCATCAGTTATAGTTTTCCTTATAAAGATCTTATACATATCTGTTAGCACAGCCTGCATTGTTGTGAAGCAGTCATCAAGAAGATGCGAAATGTGTTTGTGTTTATTTAGATAATCCGTCTAAATGAAAATGCAAATATTTTACATTCTTATTGAGAATTCTCAGACTCCCAAGAATAAATGCAAGGACATCAGTTTACACAACATTGGCCTGACTCCACTTCTATCTTGTCAGCACCACAGCCCTAAATAGGTTGCTGATGATGTAAACATTGCACACAGTTTAAAATCAACCACAATGAGATACCACCTCACACCAGTGAGAATGGGGAAAATTAGCAAGGCAGGAAACTACAAATGTTGGAGAGGATGCAGAGAAAGGGGAACCCTCTTACACTGTTGGTGGGAATGTGAAAATGGTGCAGCCACTCTGGAAAACTGTGTGGAGGTTTCTCAAAGAGTTAAAAATAGACCTGCCCTACGACCCAGCAATTGCACTGTTGGGGATTTACCCCAAAGATGCAGATGCAATGAAACGCCAGGACACCTGCACCCCGATGTTTATAGCAGCAATGTCCACAATAGCCAAACTGTGGAAGGAGCCTTGGTGTCCATCAAAAGATGAATGGATAAAGAAGATGTGATTTATGTATACAATGGAATATTACTCAGCCATTAGAAATGACAAATACCCACCATTTGCTTCAACGTGGATGGAACTGGAGGGTATTATGCTGAGTGAAGTAAGTCAATCGGAGAAGGACAAACATTATATGGTCTCATTCATTTGGGGAATATAAATAATAGTGAAAGGGAATAGAAGGGAAGAGAGAAGAAATGGGTAGGAAATATCAGAAAGGGAGACAGAACATGAAGACTCCTAACTCTGGGAAACGAACTAGGGGTGGTGGAAGGGGAGGAGGGCGGGGGGTGGGGGTGAATGGGTGACGGGCACTGAGGGGGGCATTTGACGGGATGAGCACTGGGTGTTATTCTGTATGTTGGTAAATTGAACACCAATAAAAAATAAATTTATTATTTAAAAAAATTAGATGCCTTAACCACCTCAAGATGTGTATTAATAAAAATAGAGCATTTATATTGAAAAAAAATCAGCTTTCCAGCAAAAGGGTTTAAGCAACATGTCATAATCCCTAGCCACAAGTCCTGGAGTTTCAAATAAAGACCACTTGGCTTTCCCAGACACATTACAAGATCAGGATTGAGATTTGGAATCACCTAGAGCAATGCTTTTCTCAACTTTATCAGTATAGGCTTCAAATACCCCCAAGGAAAGATTCTGACCAAACAGTTACTAGTTCTGCTATTGAGAACATCTGGCCATAATACCTTCTAAATGTTCTTGTTTATTCGCAAGGAGATGACCAATTAGAATTTAGAACTTTGTTCTGGGTACCACTTTCAAGAAATTTGATTAATTAAAGCTTGTTTAGAGGAGGTAAGTATGACATTTAACCAAGGGAAGACATTCAAAGGTGTGACAGCATTCTCCAAATATCAAACAAGCCCCCCTCTGTAGGGAGGATTCCATTCTTTCTCTTTAGCCAATAGGTAACACTAAAGCTCATGGGTGGACACTCTAGAGAGAGAGTTTTTAGATCAAAATGGCATTTTGACATTCAGAGCTACCTGTACAATAAAGACAGGGCTTACACACAAGGGGAAGTTCCCCACTGATACAGAGGTGGCCCATGTAGAGGAATACTGTTTTAAAATAGCCCAGTCTAGTTGCCAGGCCTGTTGATGTCAACAAGCAACTGGAGAAGTATCAGGTCATGCTCTTCCAGCCTGTTCTCCACCTTACCACCCAGGATCCAGCAGGCTCGGAGGTGAACAGACTACCTTCCCAGGAATAAAAGGGTATAGAGAAGGAAATTGGAAGAATTCATTGGAAACATTTGGAGATGTGAAAAAATTCTATGGATTTAAAATGACAAAGTAAAGATCAAGTCTCTTTCTGAACAATTGTCAGCTCATAAATTGGTACCTGAATTTGGTGCAAGCTATTTGTTAACCTCTATTATATGGGTCTATGGGTTTCCTTAGAGATCTTTTTTTTTTTTTTTAATTTTTATTTATTTATGATAGTCACAGAGACAGAGAGAGAGAGAGAGAGAGAGAGGCAGAGACACAGGCAGAGGGAGAAGCAGGCTCCATGCACCGGGAGCCCGATGTGGGATTCGATCTGGGGTCTCCAGGATCGCACCCTGGGCCAAAGGCAGGCGCCAAACCGCTGCGCCACCCAGGGATCCCTTCCTTAGAGATCTTGATAAGGTGGGAAAAGTTTACTTTGTTCTTATACTTTTTTATGCATTTTCCTTTGCTTGCTTCTTCAGCCCCTTATTGCATTCATCAGGTGCACATAGAGGCAGCATAGCATTGTAGAAAGAAGATGGACTTAAACCCTTCCCTATTTATTCATCCACTGAATAAATATTTCTTGTAAGCCTATATGTACCAAGCAGTAGAACACTGCAATCATCATGATTAGGGAATTATATCTATATCTATATTTATATCTATATCTGTATATAATCAACCTTCAAACCCCTTTTTGGGAACATGTACTGCACAAAGGGAGGGAAATGCTATGTCAGAGCTGACAAACTGTGTTGCTCTCAGATTAAAAACCACTTACCTAGAAAAAACATCTCCTCTAGTGGTTTATTCTGGCCAACAGCTTGCTAGTTCCTTTCTTAGCCAACAGCTAGCCTCCAGGTGTTATAATTTTCTTATTGCAAATATAAAACACCCTATTTTAAGGAAGTTGCTGCTAAGACCAGGGGCTCCAGTTTTAAATGGAAGAGACTAAATGCAAGAGGATGAAGAGAGAATTGGAAGGAAGACCATCTCTTCTACTTCTGGGCTAAGTGAACTCCAGAAAGAAGCCTCAAAACAGTGGTTTTAATCTCCTCAGCTGGTTGTGAGTGCTGGGAGAATCAGGTAATTTGGGAGTGGGGTGATACAGAATTCTAATAAAGCTAAACACATGCATTCATCTCTAAGTCTGTTATAGTAAATAAGAATGTCTTGTTCAGCTTCTCTTTGGGTAGGACTGGCTGTTGGGGGATTTCTAGGAGCAGGACTCAACCCCAACCTGACCCAGCACTATCTTTTATAATGAATATTTTGTAATCCCTCCTTTTACTCTCCTGAAATGAAATCTATAGATAAAATAACCTGGAAAATTCATTGTATAGTAACACTATGAAAAAGTTATTAGTGTTTATACATAAAGCAGAGGTTTTTCATTTACATGAATGACTGGTAAGATATTCCGGTGTTGATTGGGACAAAGAGAACTTCTTCGATATGGGGTAGCAGTTCTGTATGCAGCAGGACAACGAGCATCCAGCCTGGAACACTAAATCCCAGGAGGTGCCCCCCATCATTGTAACAACCTAAAATAACCTTATGAATATCCAAAGTGCCGCTAAGGAGGCAGGAGAGAGATTTGCTCCCATAGAGAACCACTGAAGAATGGGAATTGACCAAACAGCCCATAGTGAAGGCTCTTTTGGACTTACTGGGTTAACATTGCCACTTAAGTAAGTCTGAGGCTAGAATGAGACCAAAGTGCTCTAAACCTAACAAAAGACTTTGATTTATTCAAGGTCAAACATTTAGGTGAGGCAATGATGCTCCCAGAATAGTATACTTTGAATCTGAACCCACAGTTTTAAAAAAGATTTTATTTTTAATGTAATCTCTACCCTCAGCATGGGGCTCTAACTCATGACCCTAAGATCAAGAGTCACATGCTCTACTGACTGAGCCAATTGCGTGCCCCTGAACCCACATTTTTAAACCCGCCCCTGCCTGCATCTTTGATTTCAAGGTCAGCTAACCAATACTAAACCCCTCCTATATACTTACATGGTTCCTTCTCATTGCCTCCTGCCTTTCTCACCCCTAGCATCTACTGCAGCAGAATCAGTAATACCATAGTTGCTTGCCTTGCATGGAGTGTTACACTACCTCTATGCCCTACCCCACATCAGGCCCTTAATCTGCAGCCAACGCCAACACCTGCATCCTCGGAGTCCTCCTTCTCCCTGGGCCATGACCAAGGGTGAGCTGTGTGAATGAGCCACAGCTCCAGAGGGGCAGAGGCCATCTCTTAGACAGCCAAGACCCTCCCCTGTGGGTCCTATGACCTTGCTCTACACAATATGGCTTTAAGCTCTTGTTATCCCCTGTTTTCCAGTGTTCTGTGGCTGTGTGGCCTCTACAGCTTTAGGGATCAGTCCCTTCTGGGGATTAGCCCCTTTCAGCTGACTCACCTTGGAGGCCTTTGTGGGCAGATTAGGGAGTTTTGCTTGATCAGCACATCCTGAGCTTTACCAGGGCCTGGATTTCAGCAGGGCCCCAGCAATCTCTCCCTTCAGTGTTTTGTTTTGTTTTGTTTTGTTTTGTTTCTCCTTACTCAGTTAAAACAAATACAATTGTCTAGAAATTCCTCTGCGCTTGTTTGTGAGGCAATAGCTGACCGGCTGGAGAGAGTACGATCATGATGTTAATGATTCACCAAACATAGATCTGTCCAAAGATTCCTTTTGTTATGAATCTCTTTTTCCTGACCTTATGTCAGCAAAAAGTACCCATGAAGCTGGGCTTAATCCACATATACAACTTTTAACATGTTGTTTGGCTTCAAGAAGGACTTAAAATTATTATTGCTAAGATTATCTGTAATTAAATAACTCAGAGGAAAAAAAGACGAATACAATCTAAAGTCTCTTCGAGTTGTACACAAGGGAGATGAGACCTAGAACCACATTGTACATCCTCCCCTACTAAGGGACATTTCTGAGGGACAAATAGTCTGCTCTAGTTGCTCAACCAAGGGAGCAGTCACTTTCAGCCGGGGCTTCAAGGAAGATTTTCCAGGAGAGGAATTAACAAAGACACTGAACAACCCTACACCCAGACCCTACGGCTCTTTTGGTGGTGTGCAAAGTGATAGACACAAGAGTCCTGTTTTGGGTTTCTCTTTGGAGACAACATAGAGAAGAAGCAGGTGAATTGAGGTGGGAAGTGAGATAAGGATAACTGGAGGTCTCTAAAATAGCCCCTCTACTTACCCCAGAGCTAAAGTCAGAGACTCTGAGAAGGAGGGTTAGGAGGGTCTGTTTCTCAGACTGTATCCCACACACTGAATACTCCATCAGGTGAGATAAAAATAAAATGAGCTATGGACATGTTCTTGGGGAATGGTTGATGTCACCCCTTCTTTCTACATGGTGACTTGTGGGACTGAGAGAAAGGAAGGAGGGAAGGACAGAGATGCACCTCAACTGATGGCTTTGGTCTTGTTTGTCTTGTACAGGTGCTTCGGTGTTTGTGTCCAATGTGGCTCTCTTCAAACAAACAGGCTCCCCAGGTGTAGACAAAAATGCATGAAGGGCTTTAGGTAGACATTTCACACTTGAAATATTCCCACCTTTTCCAGCCTAGGAAAAGGCAGCAACAAATCTACCTTCCTTCCTTTGCACTCCGTTTCCATGACAACTATTCTCTCATGAAGTATTTGGATGGGCACAGATTACCTGCCAGGCTGCTGCCCACTGACCAGCTGCTCCTGACCTCCCTCCTATCTTATCCACCTCACCTACACCCAACAGCCACCTGAGCAGGTCACAACCTCTCAATGGCCCTTGGGGATGTGAAGTGTGCCTGCCTTTCCTGAAAGAGAGCCACAGATGCTACTGGCCCCCACTCCTGTCATCCAAAGATGAGCTTGGGCTCTTGCAGAGAGAGAATACCTCTGCCTCAGTCTCATTCATTCTGAAAACTCCGCTCTTTGGCCTCAGGGTATAAGCCTTCATGTAAGGCAGTTTTTAACATAGGTTCCTAGTGGAACTTCAGGTAACCCAAAACCTTTTTTGAGATCATATGCCAAATTTTGTATCCATGTGTTGCTTTCACATATTCTGACCTTCCCCCACCCCGACCCGCCCACAAAAGGTAAGAGCCATTGCGTCTGAATAACAGTTAGTTTTGTGTCATCTCTGATTCCCCTGAAACCCAGTTATATCTAGAGCATGGGAGTTAATTCTTGAACTCCCTGGGCCTTAGACCATTTCCAAAGAAAGTAAACTTCCCAACCTTTCCTTACTATGTCAGCTATCCATGGACTTCTGAAAACCTTATGTCTTAGCCAAAAACCTACCTGTAGAATGAACACTTTACCAAAGAACATATATGAAGGGCTAAGGATCACATGAAAAGATGCTCAATATCATTAGTCATGGGGAAATGCAAACTAAAAATCTCAATGTGATATCTGTTTACACCCACCGAAATGGCTAAACTTAAAATGACTGACAGTTCCAAAGACTGGAGAAGATTTGAAGCAACTGGAACTCTCATACACTGGTGGCAGCTGGGAGGAGGGGAGAACAAAATGATGAAGCCACTTTAGAAAACAATTTGATAAGTTTCTTATAGAGTTAATCATATACTTACTCTACAACCAATAATTCTACTCCTAAGTCTTTATGCAAGAAAAATGTGACCAAAGACCTGCATGTGATTGTTTACAGCAGTTTTGTTCATAATAGTCCCAAACTGGAAATAACACAAATGTGTATCAAATGTGAATGGATAAACAAATTTGACATATTCATACTGATGATGGTATGCTAGTATGCAAAGAAAAGGAACAGACTACTGACATATGTGACAACATGGGTGACTCTCCAAAATCTGGCTAACTGAAAGAAGCCAGACACAAAAGACTACATACTGTATGATTCCATTTTTATGACATTCGAGAGAAGGTGAAGCTATAATAACAGAAATCAGATCAATGCCTGCCTGGGGCTGGAGATAGGGGGAAGAAATTAACTATAAATAAGCACAGGGGAACTTTTTAAAGAATATTCATTTATTCGAGAGAGAGAGAGAGAGAGAGACAGAAAGAGAGAGAGAGCAGGAGGAGGGACAGAGGAAGAGGGAGGGAGAGAGAGAGAAAGAGAGAGAAGCAGACTCCCTGCTGAACACACCCCACCGCTGGGCTCCATCCCACAACCCTGAGATCATGACCTGAGCTGAAATCAAGAGTCAGATCCTTAACCCACTGAGCCATCCAGACACCCCAAGAGGCACTGGGGATCTTTTTGGAATGATGAACTAGTTCTACATCTTGATTGTGGGGGTGGACACATGATTGAATACATTTGTCAAAATTCATCAAACTGTACATTTAAAATATTTATTATTATTATTATAGGTAAACTATGCATCAAAAGAAAGCTGATTTTTTTTTAAAACTAGCCACAGAGCTTCATTTTTCTTTATATATAGGACAGTCCAAACACAGACTCCCTTTACAAGGATAAAGAATCTCAGAGTTGAGGTCAACTTACATTGCTTTTATGACTTACTTTGTATATTGGACTCTGGAGTTTTTCCTAATTTTCTACTCCAACTGGCACTCCTTCAATTGGGAGCTGCTTTTTACATCTTCCCCATCTTAAATGTGGAGCCAGAGGAGGTTACGAACATTGCAGAGTCCAAATTGGGTCTGGTTCTATTTTAGGTCTATTATATCCACTGCAGTGTTTGGAGCAGATTGGAAGGGAGAGAGATCCTAAACAGACTGAAATACAGCAGTAGGGAGGCACCAGGAAGAGACATTTGGGAAGATCTAGTTAGAGACTACATGTGGGAGTATAAAAGAGAACAGCATTCAAAGGAGATTTTGAACAGTTCCCCACTGCCTTCGGAGAGAAGCCCAAACTCCCGTTCATGGGTTCTCAGCCCTTCCATGATCTACTTCTAGTCTACCTTCTTATTGCCTGCTATCTCTTTCCACTGAATCAAAAGCCCCTCAAGAAGTGCCTGGCTGGCTCTGTTGGTAGAGCACGTGACTCTTGATCTTTGGGCTCATAAGTTTAAGCCCCATGTTGGATGCGGAGTTTACTTATAAAAAAAAAAAAACCACTAAAAATAATAATAAATAAAAGGCTCCTCAAGCATAGGCTTGTGCCTTAACATATTGGTACTCCACGAAACTTATGTAACAGTGGGTGTTCAAAGGGTACTAGTTGATTGTTCATTCACCTACTGGTGGGCATGTGTATTGTTTCTGTTTGGGGCTATTATCAACAGGGCTGCTATGAATATTCTTGCCCAAGTCTTTGTGTGGACATAGGCTTTCATTTCTCTTAGGTAAGCTCTGGGAATAGAACTGCTGGATCTTATGGTAGGTTTATTACCTCCCTACAATGGGATACGACTCAGCAATGAAGAGATAGGAACTATTGGTACACTCAACAACATGAATGAATCTCAGCATATTTATATTGAGTGAAGAAAGCTGGACACTCCTCCCCCCCGCCCAAAGACAGCATATCCCGTATGATTCCATTTATATAAAACGCTAGAAAAAGCAAACTAGGGGCACCTGGGTGGTTCAGTTGTTTGGGTATCCAACTCCTGGTTTCAGCTCAGGTCATGATCTCAGGGTAGTGGGGTGAAGCCGGGCCTCGAACTCTGCGCTCAGCTCGCGCAGTTGCACTGAGGGTTTTTCTCTCTCCCTCTCCCTCTGCCCATCCCCCACCCCCACGCTCTCTTTCTCTCTCTAAAAAAATAAGTAGATAAATAAAATATTTGGGGGTTAAAAAAAAAGCAAACGAATCTATGGTGACAGAAGGCAGACAGGCTGTGGAGGGGGCAAGGGACAGAGAGACACGAGAGGTGAGCATTATAAAAGTGACCCGAGGAAACTTTGGGGGGTGGGGTGGGGGTGGGGATGATGGATGTGTTCATTATTTTGATATGGCCTCACAGCTGTATACATATGTGAAAACCTCAAATTGTACATTCTAAATGCGCAGTTTGTGGTTTGCCAATTACACTCACTATAGCTGCCGGGGGGGGTGGGGGGACAGTAGACAGACCCCAGTCAATGCGTATTTGAACACATGTAGAGAAATGTTCCATGCTGGTTTCAGGAATGCAAACCAATATGCGCAATACGTGTTGGTGGAATCGATGTGCAGAAGAAAATAAGTGAATATTAGATGTTCAACGATCTTACAATGAATGAAGGAAAGCATTGGACAAAATGTATGTCACCCTCAGGTGCCAAGAGCAACCCGAGACTCTGGGAATACGCCGGAATGACAAGGATCCCTGCGCTCGTGGAGCTTGAATTCGAGCACAGCAGACAATGAAAAGGAAAAGTAAAATGCGTATAGTGGGCCCACCCGCCAGGGGCTAAGGGAGAAGGTATCCAGGGAGGACACTGACGTTCGTTCTTGAAGGAGGCGCTCTCCTTGAAAAGGTGACGCTTGCAAACTACCCTAAGGGCGATGCGAGGTCCACGCAGGTGGCTGTCCCGGAGCGTGAGAAGTTACAGCCCCACCATTGACGGAAAGAATGAGCGAGAGCTGAGCGCGCGAGCCGCCTGGCACGAGAGCCCGGGGGCTGGAGGCGCGCAGGAGCGCGGCGGCCGAGGTCCCGCGGGGGCCCCGGGCCGCCCCCGGCCGCCCGCCCGCCCGCCGGTACCCGCGTTGGCCACGAGGAGGCGCGCCGGAGCCCGCCGCGCAGTCGTCTTCCGCCGGCGGCCCGTGCGTGGGCACGCGCAGAAACCGCTAGGCGGCGTCGGTTTCCCTTCCCACGCGCGGACGCCGGGGTGGGCCGACGCGGCTGGGGAGCCCGCGCGTGCGCAGAGCCGAGGCCGAGGCCGGGCTGCCCTCGGGGCGGGGCGGAGCGGAGCGGGGCGGGGCGGAGCGGGGCGGGGCGGGGCGGGGGCTTGAGGTGATTCCCGAGCCGCGGCGGCGGCGGCTCCGGCCGTGCGGGGAAACCGAAAGTGGGCGGCGGCCGCGGTGGGGGCCCTGGCGGAGACGGCGGAGGGAGCCGGGCCCGGAGGCGCGGGGACGGGCCGTGGGCGCCCGGGACGAGGTGAGCGCGGGGTTGGCCGCTGCGGGCGCGACAGGTGCCGGGCGAGGCTGCGGGAGGGCGCGGCGCACCTGGGTCCCTAGCGGGACGGTGGCCCGGGCGGGACTCGGCCGGGCCCGGCGCCTCTTCGCTGCAGCGGCGGGGGATGCCCCGGGGAGTTGCAGTTCCAGAGCGTCGCGTTTGAAATCTGTGATGGGTCCCCTCCCCGAGAGCCTGACGGACCCGCCCGCCCGCCGCTGCCGGGACCCTCGCTCGGTGCAGCCGCAGCCGCAGGCGGGGAGCTGCAGCAGTGGGTGGGGGTGCGGGCGAGGGCGGAGGCGCTGACCGGGAAGTGGTTCCGCAGCCGCCGCCGGGAGCAGCGCCCCGCGAGCTCCCAGCCCCTCGCAGGCTCGGCCTGTCCGCGCACCGGCCGGTGCAGGCCGCTCAGGTACTGCAGGGCACGCATCCTGTCCGTTGCTCCCCGGCCGCGAGCCCCAGGCGGGGACACAGCCAGGAAGCAAACCTGACTCTGGGGACGAGCTGCCTCTTAACTTTGACCGAGATCCCGCAGGGTCAGGTGCTCAGCCTCGAGTTAATGACAGGGGGGCTCGAGCCCCGCGCAACTTTTCTGGCTCCGTTCCGCCTGCGGAGCATAACACGTTTGCCAGCTGGAACCAAAGGGGACCACCGGTCCCAGATAGTTTGACAGAGCAATAGCCTGCCTTAGAAAAAGCCCTGGCCCAAAAAGGAGCGCTTTAACCTGCTATAACCGCCCTACAGCACCAAACAAAACTGCCTGTCTGGGTCAACCCCCCACCCCCACCCCCATCGTGCAGGTGGAAATATGGCAGTAAACCGTTCCGCCCGGCCACGCGTGTGCAACAACTTAAGGACAGAAGTGAACAACTTAGACCCAAATTTCTAACTCCTCCTCGGCTGCCTCGACGTGTAGGTGCTGCATACTTGCAAAAACAGTGTGGGCCTTGCAGACCCGAGTTGGAAATCTGGGCTTAACTAATTGTGGATGGTGAATAAATTACTTTCTTTGAGCCTGGTTTTCTGTGTCTCCAATGGAAATGTTGAACATAATTCCACACAGCTTTTGTGAGGTCACCCGATGCAAATCCTTTGGTTTACAATAGTGGTCGAGAAATGTTGACTCTTTTCCTTCCACCAAACTTTCCACGTCTTACATAATTGGATTTCAGTTGCTTGGAGTTCTCTGATATAACAATTAATCGGCATGTGGTGGGGAATTTTCTATTCCCACTTAATTGACATTTCAGAATGTCAGTTAGGTGCAAAGTACTGTGCTGGGTGCAGGGAATTGCCCGGAGGCTAGCTGGATTAGAATCCACATGTCCAGTGCCCCAGCCCAGGGCTCTTTGGTGGCACACAGATTTCTTCTCTGCTAGTTAAACGCTGTGAGAACTGCGAGGCAGCAGTTGGCAGTGCCTTCGGATTTCAGTCCCTGTAGACTGGAGATGGAACATAATCCCTGCTAATGCCCTTTTAAGTGTATTGGTTGAACGTGACTGAATGAACTAGTGTGTTTTATACCAAGCGATTTAAACTTCTTGAGGGACTTCTCTTTAAATTTTCTGTGAAATATAATCTAGTTGGAGACAATATGAATGTAAAGGAAAATGCTTTATAATCCAACTCTAAGTGCCTGTTCTTGTTTGATCAAGTGCTATTTTCAAGAACTGAGATTCAACAGAGTGATTTGCATCTGGGCACTTTTCAGGATCAGCCAATGAATACAGTAAGGACCCAAGTTCTTTGGTACTTGAGTGAAATATAATTTCATATTTATGTGAATCGGTTTTTCTTTCTCTATGCAAAACTTATCTTCTCTGCCCTCTACTCCTGTCTCTGTGCTTTTGAAAGCTTCATTTTTATTATTTCCCCAACGGGCCAATTTTTTTTTTTAATTTTGTCATTCAAAATGTTTAAAAGTAATTGATTTTGTCATTTTTAGCTGAGATGTGTATATATGCCAATTACAGCTGTCGGTCAGCACAGGATACCTAGTGACTCCAAAGCAAACTCAATATTATAGCTGTGCAGCTTTGTCAGAAGGAAGCAAACTTATGGTTTCCATTAGTTCTTTGGATCCCACTTCAGAACTTGAAGGACTCCAAGGAAAGGTGAGAATTGAGGATCTTGTCCATCTTCCATATGAAAAAAAGAGCCCTGAAATGCCTCTCACTCAGGGTCACAGCTAATTAGTAGCAGAACTAGGATTAAGACCCCAAATCCTAACTAAGCCACTTTATTATCTCAAGAGGTTTTTTTCCTCTAAGATGTAGATTTATGGAAAGCCCTTACTTATTGTTCATAATATGTAGTTAGTAATGCATATATAGTTTAGAACTTGAAATTACAATGATTAATAATAATAATAATAATAATAATAATAATAATAATAAATGCCCCCTAAATATACCCTATGGAAATATATCCACTACCTGAGAGCATTATTTAGTATCTTTCCTTTTAAAGAGTTGGTAAAGGAGTAATTGAGGTGGTAACAAGTAGACTGTACTGCAATGGAAAAGAAAAAAGAACATGTTAAACTGTTGCAATTATGAGAAATCTCCCTGAAGTTTGGGTCTTAGACCAAAACTTTCCCTCTCTTAGGCTTAGTTTATTGGTTTGTAAAATGAGGCGTTTGGGATAAACTCGATGACATCTAAAATCTTTTATACACAGACATTCTGAACTTTTAGGGCCTGGCTTATTGCTAAAATAGTGTCTTCGAGTAAAAGGGCGGCCAGTTACCACAAGTATTTACCTGAAGGAGCTACTAAGAATTGTGGAGCTGAGTAAAGAAGGTAAGAGAGATTACTTGGTGATTTCAATTTACCCTAATAATTCTTCCAATTTATTCTGAGGTTTACTGCCACTCTGCCATTCAAATTTAGAACATGGTGGAAGATGAGACAAACAGTATAGTTGGAAATAGTTGAGAAAAGAGAAACTTAGAGAAGAGAAAGCATGGGTGAGAGCCAGACCAGCTGGGCTGAAGGCTAGTGAGGCATTTTAGGCTCCGGGAAGCACGTGGACTTGCAAACGACTGAGTCAGGGAGGCTCAGTCTGTGGTAAAGACTGTATCTAGAGGACACCGAAGCCACATTCTTCAGAACAAGACTTTCTCAGGATGATTATCAGGTGTATTGAAGAGAAAAGCTGTGAATTTCCAAAATACAGTTTTGAGTGTGAGAATTATTATTTTAGGATATTTACATATCACTTTCTTAAAGGCTGTCATTACTTTCCCCTATTCCTAGCCCCACTTGTATATTATTAGCACTTTGTGGAGTACTATGATTTATTGTGTAGGAAAAAGAAAAAGGACAGAGTGAAAGGATAAAAGGAGATGTCAGTTGCCACCACTAAATATTTGCAATAGTCAGAGATTCTTTTGGATTTGAGTACCATACCCTTAAATCAGAACATGGCAGATCCCTGTTTCATGCCACTTTACGGGTTGATCAGTAAGTCAGTGTTCCCTAAGTCTAATTTACTTGCAGAAGCCATTTCTAGACATTTGGAGCAGCTATCTTAAAGGAAGCCCTAAAGTAGGGAACCAGAAGACCTGGGCTCTTTTTGTGGTTCTGGCCATAAAAATATGTGAGACCTGGAATAATCATCCTGGGCCTGCTTCCTCATTATTAAACTGAAGGGTTTGGAGGAGATGGTATGAAGAGGCCCACCAGTATTCCATGCTTCTCTCAGCTCCCTACTCTGACGCTGGGCTCACCATCCTATGCTGCTTTCCTAAGCTGGGCAGTGTGTGGGAACATTGTGAGGATTGTGGTCTAGCAGGAAATCTCTGCTCCCTAAGCCTTTGCCAAAGCAGTAAGTGACTTTTTGTCTACTAATTGAGTAATCTTGGAGGAGATCCAGTGGCTTTACTTACCAAGCTTTCCAGTTCACAAGTATGTTAAAGAGGCAAATAAGTAAATCTGTGAAAATTCTGATATTTCAAATTTAATGCTGTCCTAAAGATTTCTCCTATATACCAATGCTTTTATCATTGTGCCATATGCCATTTAAGGCATATATTCTTAGGTAGTTTCTCATCCACATCATGCTTCCAGGAAATGCAAGTAACTACTGAATGTCAAGTACCCTAGTAAGCTCATATAACTCTACTGTTGATGTTTGTCATTCAGAAGAGAGGCAAGGAAAGGAGGAGGAAAAAGAGTGAGAGGAAGGAAGGGAAAGTCAAGTGCAATTTGTTGTGACCTATGGTGACCATTTTCTTCCTCTCTAAGGTCTTTGCTAGCTGACCCTGTATTATCTAAGGATGGTTTTGGTTTTGACTTGGTTTTCCAAGTCAAAAGTACTCTGATTAAATAATTCTGCATTCCCACCTCAACATTACTCTGCTAATGTTTAGGATTCTGGGGAAGCAGACCCTGTATTATCTAAGGAAACCATTAAGAATTTTAACCTGAGGGATCCCTGGGTGGCGCAGCGGTTTAGCGCCTGCCTTTGGCCCAGGGCGCGATCCTGGAGACCCGGGATCGAATCCCACGTCGGGCTCCCGGTGCATGGAGCCTGCTTCTCCCTCTGCCTGTGTCTCTGCCTCTCTCTCTCTCTGTGTGACTATCATAAAAAAAAAAAAAAAAAAAAGAATTTTAACCTGAAACGCTGTGGTCTAAAACAAAGATAGCCAGCCTTATTTCTCTCAAACAGCCGAACTTGTGGTCACCACGACTTGCATAACTTTCTCAAAATAAAAATAATTTGAGTTTTCTTAAACTCAGAATTCTATTTCTCAACACTTTCAGAGAGAAGAAATAAAGGGTAAAGAGAGTCAAAAGGGCAACGTAAAAAATTTGAGGAGCCACTTTAGAGAAACTTCAAACTTAATTTTGGTGGAGAGGATGCTTGAATGTTTGCCATTGAGACAGAGTTGAAATTCCCATAAATTTCCTTTTGTGCTTCTAATGGATGACATCCAAAATAATAAACTTAATTTCATAGTTAGAGGAAAGTATTGTATGCTTTTTACAAAAGTTATTGAGGGTAATTGCCATTCAGAAAAATCTCAAAAAATGCCATGACAATCAAGGAATTAAACATTTAGAACATTTTAAGCCAATATAGCTTAGAAAATAGTGATTTCTTTAAAGCTTTAGTCATAACTTTCTTTTTGTTCATTGCCTAAAGTAGTAATGCTAACGTAGGGATCCCAAATCCAACTGGAAGAAATTGACGAGCATGAGAAGATGAACCTATATCTGAGCAAGATGTATAGTCACATTTTTCCCTTCCAGGCCTTACTGTGCATAACTGCCTCTTCACTAGCTTTGATATCTTCAGTCTCAGAGTGTAAGGGACTACCTTTCCCTCCAAAAAGGTGTTTGCAAATAAAGAATTACATCATTCCATGAAAATAGCATACGTTTAAAAAAAAAAAAAAAGCCAGGTGTGGGGTAAAGAAAGGAGGGAAGGGATATTTAATTTGGATTGCAGCCATGTGGTCAAGTCTTGCTCCCCAGTCCTCTCAAGTATAAGGGTGTTTTTTGTTTGTTTGTTTGTTTTAATGTTTTAAAAACCTTTGTGAAACTTTGCATACTAGTAGTTATGCCTCTAGTGTCCATTGGGTGATATAAACATATATCTACTAAAAGCTGTTGTGAATTCAGTATTAATTTGTTTGTAAATCCCAACAGTATATGCCCACTGTTGGAAAAACAGGAATACAAGTATGTGTGAGATACTTACCAATATTAGGCAGCGTCTACAGCTCATCGGGATGTGTTAACTTCTTACAGTAACACTGTGTCCCTAACGTGGGCCTATTTGTTGAGAACACTGGCTCAGAGTGGAGGGCCTTGAAATAATCTACCTGATGGTTCTCAACCACAGCTTGGTGACATAACTGGCTGTCTAAGTTAGTTAAAAATAATCATTAAAATTTTTAAGTTGTTTTTTAATAAAGTAAAGATGATTCCTTTCATAGCTCACATGCATTATGTTATATTTTAGTAAGTAGAAAAGGAGTATTAGGTAGATGGAGTATTTCTCATTTATTCATTGAATATTTATTGAGCTCTTGTGGGCTAGGCACTAGGGATTCAGTAATACACAAAGCCTCACAAATTCTGGCTTTCATGGAGCTCATAATCAAGTTGGGAAAACAGATGGTACAATTAAATAAGGAATACTGGGTGGTGATAAATGCAAAAGAGTAAGGTAGGGTAGGGAAGTAAGTAAGTAAGGTAGTAACTAAGTAACTAAGTAATTAAGTAACTAAGTAACTAAGTAAATAAGGTAGGGAAGGGGTGTAGGGAATACTGGACAGCCAGCATAACAGTTCTGATTTTGGATAGGGTGGCCAGGGAAGGCCTTGCTGAGGAGGTGACCTTTGAGCAAACACCTGAAGGAGCTGAGGCAGTGAGCTGTGTGGCCTCTATATGGAGAATAGATTTTTGGAGGTGAACTGGAAGCTGAGACCAGCTAGGAGGCAATTGCCCCAATCCAGGCAAGAGATGTTGGTGTGGACTAGAGTGCTCACCACAGAGGTAGTCAGAATTGGGGGAATTGTGAATGTCAGCCTGTCTTCATGTATCATGAGGTGATGATGGTAAGGAGTTGAGAACCATGAATACAGAATTGCTTCATTTTACAGAGGAGATCAGGGCCCCAGGGGAAAGGATTTGTCCTAGGAAAATAAGTGCTCTTTGCATAGTGATATAGAAGTTGGAGACACCAGTAAGAGGAGGCATGGGCACAGCCTTCTGCAATCCTGTCTCTCCCCACAGTCAAATCAAAATCAGTATATCAACTACTACTTATCAGCACACCCCCAAATTGTTTGTTTGGGTGACCCTTATTGGCAGCTCTTTCAGAGTATAATGTAGGAAGATAGAGGGGACATTTCAGAGAAAGTGGTCTGAAGTAGTTCTCCCAAGGGTGGAAGAAGTAGAAGGCTTTCATATAGGGCAGCCTGCAGAACCAGTCTCTGATTAGCTTCTAAGATTCTAAGATGGGATTAGACTTGTCTTTTCAAACCAGCGTCATATTGGGGTTCTATTAGTTTTTAGCCATAGGATGTGCATTGGTGAGTAGAATGCATTTAGGAGAAATTTTTTGTTTTGTTTTGTTTTTTTGTTTTTTTTTTTTTTTTTACTCCCACAAATTAGTGATTGCTGCCCACCCACTAATGTAGCTGGGGAAAAGTAGACCACAGTAAGGAGGTTGTAATGGAACAGATACTCTTTCCAGAAGGAAGGGAAGGAAGAGGAAGTAGAAACTCCTTCTCAAAGTGAGGGACAAGTCTTTCCTACTGAAACTCTCAGCAGGAGTTCATAGTGGTTCTGACTGGGGAGGAACTAGATGTACTTAAACAGTCTAGTCTAAACAGATCCAGGTACACTGCTCACACCCAGATGGGTGTGTTCCTATATGTGTGCTGACCACTTGGCATTATATCTACACATCATGTGTGCATAACTCCTAGTCAGGGCCCATCTACTGATATACAGAGATGCAAAGTCCAGCTTTACTCAGAAAAGCTCTAGATGAACAGGTAGGAGGGACAGAGTTTTGAAGGAAAGAAGGTAGGAAAGGTGGAAGTAAAAAAAGTTGGGGAGGCTTGGCTCTGGGAAGTTAGTAGGTTATCCTTTAGTTTTTCCTCTTGCAAATTAGAACTTGGCCAGCCTCCATTTCTCCTACCTGGAGAAAAAAAATAGTGCAGCGTAGGTTCAGTGATCTTTGACCACTGAGTCAGGAACCATTACAAATCAAAGTGTGTTTCTTATGATCAGGAGTTAACTACTTAAGAGCCAGAATTTACACTTTAGATTTAACTTCTAGCAACCTTGAAATATATATCCCAAAACCGTCCTCTCTTAGCTGCTCCCCAACACACTCAAAGTGTAGTTGGACACCAGGGGGACGGAGGTTCTGAGACTCTACAGCTGTCATTTTTTGCTGCCATGAATTTTCTGTTTACTCTTTAAAGTGCCTTTCTATCTCACTGACTTGGAATTTATACCATCCCTGTGAATAGCTTCCACACATCTTATCATATCTTGGTTATTTAACTTCCCTGAGCTTTGGTTTTCTTATCTATAGAATGAGAATACTTTCCTCTCAGAATTATTGTGTATATTAAATTTTTAGAAAATCTGAATCTCAGAATTTGGATTCTCACAAGAGAAAGAGAAACATACGTCTACCTGAAGATTTATACTTTTCAAAACAGCCTTATTTGTAATACCCCCAAACAGGAAGCAGCCAAAATGCCTAGCAACATTCAGGTGGGTAAATGAATTGGTGGCATGTCCGCACAATGACATACTACTTATCATAGTATAAGATCAATGGGGAGGGATCCCTGGGTGGCGCAGCGGTTTGGCGCCTGCCTTTGGCCCAGGGCGCGATCCTGGAGACCCGGGATCGAATCCCACATCAGGCTCCCCGTGCATGGAGCCTGCTTCTCCCTCTGCCTGTGTCTCTGCCTCTCTCTCTCTCTCTCTCTCTCTGACTATCATAAATAAATAAATAAATAAAAATTAAAAAAAAAAAAGATCAATGGGGACACATGGATGAAACTCAAGAACACTAGGCAAAAAGTGGTCTATGTCAGAAAGCAGATCAGTGGTTGCCAGGAGCCAGGACAGCATGTATAAGAGGATGAGAGTTGACTGTAAAGTGGCACAACTTGAAAGAACTCCTTATTCTCAGACCTAATGATGTATGCTTTACATATAATAAAAGTCACCTTTTTTTGTTTACAGTTCTATGAATTTTGACAAACATATAATTTGCCAATCAAGATAGACCGTATTTCCATCACTCCCAGAATTACCCTGTGCCTTCTTTGTAGTCAGTCTCTTCCCCTATACTCCCGTCCCTTGTCAACCACTGACCTAACTTCTATGCCTATAGTTTTGCCTTTTCTAGAATCATACAGCATAGAGTCTTTTGTATCTGGCTTCTTCCACTTAGCATAGTGTGAGAGTCGTTCATACAGTTTTATGAATCAATAGTTTGTTCCTTTTAATTGCTGAGTAGTACTTCACTGCAGGGATGTGCCACATTTGTTTAGACATTTGAAATTCTTTCTAATTTGGGGATACTTATGGATAAAGCCATAAACATTTAAGTATAAGTTTTTGTATGGACATATGTCATTTATCTTGGGTAATTACCTATATGTAAGTTTTTTGGATTGTATGATAAGTCTATGTTTTTTTACTTCATAGGAAACTGCCAAGCTATTTTTCAAAGTACTGTTTTGCAAGTCCACCAGACACGTACAAGAATTTCAGTTGCTCTATATTCTCATCAGCGCTTCATATTGTTGTTGTTTTTTTTTTAAGTTTAAGCTATTCTAATAGATGTGTCGTGATGCCCCATTGTGAATTTCGTTCTCATTTCCTTAATGAATAATATGATTTTTGGCCATCTATGTCTCTACTTTAGTATGTGTTCAGACCTTTTGCACATTTTAAATTGGGATCTTTGTTTTCTTACTGAGTTTTGAGTGTTTATATATACTGGCTACCAGTCCTTTTCCAGAGGTGTTATATATATTCTTTCAGTCTGTGGCTTGTCTTTTCATTTTCTCAACAGAAATTTAAAGTTAAAAGAGCCGAAATTTAAAACTTTGATGAGATCCAATTTGTCAGTTTTTTCTTCTGTGGTTCTAAAAGAATCTTTGCCCAACTCAAGATCACAAAGATTTACTCCCCCTTTTTTTTTTTTTTAGAAGTTTTACAGTATTAGCTTTTTCAAGTAAGACCTAAGTGGTCTGTTTTGAGTTAATTTTTCAATATGGTATGGGGTTCATTTTTTGCAAATGGATGAATAGTGTTCCAGCACTCTTCATTGAATTTTTGGGTAACTTTGTCCAAAATCAGTTGACTATATATATGTTGGTCTATTTCTGGATTATGTATTCTATTGCATTGATGTATCTGTCTTTTTGACAATACCTACATTACTTGGTTAATATATTATTATAATAAGTCTTGAAAACAGTCTTTTTGCACTTGTTAGGGCCTCCAATGTGGTGTGTGAATAGGAATGAAGAGAGGGAACATTCTTGCCCTGTTACCATCTTAGGGAGAAAGCATTCATTTTTTTTCTTGTTTCATATTATGTTAGCTATGGGTTTTTCAAAGATATTCTTTATCTGGTGGAGGAGGTCCCCTTCTATTCTTATTTTCTGAGAGTTTTTTCATCACAAATGATTTTGAACTTTGTCAAATGTCTTTTCTTCACCTATTGATATCATGTGGTTTTTCCCCCTTTAGTCGTTGATCTAGTCAGTTACATTGGTTGATTTATGAATGTTAAATCAGTCTTCCATTTCTAGAGTAAACCATATTTGATCGTGATGTGTTACCCTTCTTACATATTGTAAGACTTGATTTGTTAATATTTTGTTAGGAATTTTTGCAGTTATGTTAATGAGGGATATTGGTTTTTGCTTTTCTTAGCACAAAATGTCTTTGGTTTTGGTATCAGCATAATGCTAACCTCATAAAATGAATTTAGGATTCCCTTCCCCTATGTTTTTTGTAAGTTTGTGTAGAAGTATTTTTTCTTGAAGATTTTGGTAGAATTGGGGATCCCTGGGTGGCGCAGTGGTTTAGCGCCTGCCTTTGGCCCAGGGCGCGATCCTGGAGACCCAGGATCGAATCCCACGTCGGGCTCCAGGTGCATGGAGCCTGCTTCTCCCTCTGCCTATGTCTCTGCCTCTCTCTCTCTCTCTGTGTGACTATCATAAATAAATAAATAAATAAATAAATAAATAAATAAATAAATAAATAAATAAAAGATTTTGGTAGAATTGGCAATAAAACCCATCTGGGTTTGAGTTTTCCTGTGTGAAGGTTTTTAACTACAAATTCAACTTTTCTAATACATATAGAGATATTATCTATTTCATCTTGAATAAACTTTGGAATTTGTGTCTTTCAGTAAATTTACTCCATTTCATCTAATTGACCAAATTTAGTGGCATAAGTTATTCATATTTCCTTTTTAATGTCTATGGGATCTGTATTGATGGCCTGTTCTTCAATCCCATTATTACTAATTCATGTCTTCTCTCTTTTTTTTTTTCTTGATTAATCTACCTGGAAGTTTATCAATTTTATTGATGTTTTTAAAAAACTAGTTTTGGCTTCATGATTTTTTCTTTAACTTTCTATTCTATTTCATTGCTAATGTGTTTCATCAGTTCAATATTGACTTTACTCTCATTTTTATTACTTCCTTCCTTTTACGTACTTTTGGTATAATTTACTCTTTTCTCAAAGTAGTAGATTAGATCACTGAATTGGGACCTTTCTTCTTTTCTAACATAAGTGTATAATGCTGCAAAATTCCCTCTAGATATTGTTTTAACTGCATCTAGCAAATTTTTGCACATTGTTTTCAGTTATTAAAAAATTCTGATGTTTTTGTCTTAAAAGATGCTTCCTTTCTGATCTTGATTTTTAGAAGCATATCATTAAATTTGTAAATACATAGAGATTGTCCACATATCTTTCTGTTACTGACACCTAATTTAATTTTCTTTTCTGGTCACAGGATACTCTTTGTATAATTTCAGTTATTTTAAACTGATCAAGGATTGTCGTAGGTCCCAGAATATATTCTCTAAATATGTGTGTATATATATTGTATATTCAGAAAAGAATGTATATTCTGCTATTATTGGGGTAGAGTGTTTTATAAATATCAATTAGGTCAGTTTGCTTGATGTTAATCAGCTCTTGTATAACCTTACTAATGTTTTGTTTACTGATTCTGCCAATTACTGAGAAGTTTTGAATTTTCCAATTATGAATATATTTATTCTTTCAGCTCTATTGGCTTCTGCTTCATGTATTTTGAAGCACTGGTATTTGGTGTAGTCACATTTAGGATTATTATATCTTCCTGATGAATTAACTCCTTAATTATGTAATGTCTATCCTTATCTCAGATGGTATTCCTTGTTCTTGTATTAATTAATCATGTATGTATGACAAATCTTTGTCTATCTTTTTACTTTGAACCTATGTTGTATATGTATTTAAAATAGATTTCTCATATATATAGTGTATAAGTTAAGTTTTTATATCCACTCCACCAATCCTAAATTTTTTAGATATTTTCAGCAGTTTACATTTAATGTAATTGTTGCCGTGGTTGGCTTTAAATCTACCATTTTGCCAGATCTTTTCTATTTCTGCTATCTGTTCCTCTCCCCTTTTTTTGCCTAAGTTTTTTTTTTTTACTTTTAATTGCTCCCCCCCCTTTTTTAAATTCTAGTGTTGTTAACATCCAGCGTTATATAATTTCAGGCATACATCTCATTACTTTTTGATTGAATTTTTATTGTTTTATCTTTACTACTGGCTAATTATGCTTCTTTAAAAAAATTTTAGTGGTTGCTATAAGGTTTACAGTATATGTATTTTTCGCATTCTCCATCCAAATAATATTATACTACACATTGTGTATATACACATAGTATTAATTAAATGTGGGTGCTGGTGGTGACAGTTTGATCAGAGTTAATGTTTAGTAGAGGAAAATATATATAATAAATTTTTAAAGTTATCTGCCACGTAAACCTCGCTATCATTTGAGTACCACATTTATAATTAAGAGCACTCACAAATAAGCTGATCTCTCCTTTTCAGACTGACAAATGAGGGAAATGCTAGCATTGTATGCTATTCCTCCTTTTGTTTTCTAAACTGGAGAAAGAATAAGACTGTCTAGAATTCTGTACTGTCCAATATAGCATCCACTAGCTACATTTAATTCCAATTAAATTAAAAATTCAGTTCCTCAGTCGTGCTGGCTACATTTCAAGTGCTCAATCACCACATGTATTGGACAGCACAGATATAAAACATTTCCATTAGCACAGAAAGTTCTGTCGGGTAGCACTGTTGAAGGAAGAATTAATAAACTGTCCATGGCTTGCTTGCCTTCCTAAGCCTACTTTTCCTGGCTTCTTAAATATCATTCTCTCATTGTATTATTACCATTCTATTTACTGTTAGTCCAAAGAAAGTATGAGTGGTTAATCTTGCAAAATGGCAGTTACTGGCCAATGAAAATCCTCAGCCAGGATCCCCACAGATTTCCTAGGTACCAAAATTCATTTTTTTCTCTTGCTTGCCCTGTCTTCTGTGTATGACACATTTTAATATGCCATTCTCTTTGGTTCTTGTCTCTTTCTGCTTATATGATACAAGCTCTGCCTTTTCTACTTCTTTCTGGTCACTTTTTTCTCAGCCTTTTCTTGGTTCTTTTTACTCTGCCCATGCTTTAACAATGGCCTTCCACAGAGGTCCATCCTTAGCCTTATTTTTGACTCCCTGGATACCAAATACCACATATATGTTGAAGACCAACAACTCTAACTCCACTTTAGACCTCTAACCTGAATTCCTAACGAGTATATCTGTGTGGCTGACCTACAAGCATTCCAGCCTCCGTACATCTCAAATGAATTCATTCTCTTCCTCTCTTGCAAACTTGTTCTGCTTCATCTCCATGTGGATCATTACTACCCACCATGGTTCTAAGCTAGAAACTTGGAAACTTCCCTCATTATCCAAACCAATCAATTTCAGTTGATTCTACATCTTAATTACCTCTCAAATTGATTTTTTGTTTATTAATAAAACCCTGTTTTCAAGTCCTCCATTTCCAAGTATCCTCACAACTCATTAGTTTTTCTCCTTTGCATTTATCTTCCCCACTACCAAATAGTTATCTTTCAAAAATGCAGAGCTGATCACTTTATTCCCCTATTTCAAATCCCTCTAAGGCTCCACATTACGTATGGCAAAAATGCACGTTAACATAATGTAGGAGTCTCATCTGAGTCTGCCTCTTTCCACGTCTCCTATCCCCACCTTTCAGTCCTCAGCTTATAATCATAGAGTCTTTGTTCAGTCATGTCCAGCCTCTTAACTGCCTGGAATCCCTCAGAATTAACCATGTTACTTCTCTTTGACCTCTGTTCCTTTTGAACCTTCTCTTCCCTTTCTTTACTTGAGGCTGATACTGCTCCCCATCCTCACCCCACATACCCTTTTCCTTTTTGCCTGAATGATTCCTTCATGTCCTTCAGGATTTCGTTCAGGCCTTCTCTTATCTGGGAAAAAGTCCCTGGTGTTTTCCCTCTCTAGACTAGTCTTTTAGCCTGTCTGACTTCCCTATATTCTCATAGTATTCTGTGCCTTTCTCCACCATATCAGTTATTTCTCTATATGGTAATAGCACAGAAAGTATTCAGTAACAGTTGATGGGATATTCTAACACGTGTACACTCTGAAAATCTATTTGAATCTGCAGACTAATGAATCATAGTAACCTTCTATTGTGTTCTTATAGGTGAAGATGCTGGAAGCAGATCTGGTTTCAAAAATGCTACGAGCTGTTCTACAGTCTCATAAGAACGGAATAGCATTACCCCGACTCCAAGGAGAGTACAGATCCTTGACTGGAGACTGGATCCCCTTTAAGCAGTTAGGTTACCCTACACTAGAAGCCTATCTGAGAAGTGTGCCAGCAGTTGTGAGGATAGAGACTAGTAGATCTGGAGAGGTAAGAAGGTAATTGTGCATGTCATGAGAGTCAAACAAATTCTTAATTGCCTACCTGGCACTTCTAATCTCCTAACTAGGGTAGGAGTCAAAGTGAAAAGTACTAGCTAAGTGGTTTGAGATTGGTAGTGTTAGAACAGCATCTAAAGCAAAGCCTAGATTCTGATGTCTTTTATTTTATCCCTCAAATTCTTTTCACTGTAAAAATAAGACTCTAATCACATTAAATAAAACATTTTAAAGTTAAAGTTTACCCAGTCTTCAACATTCAAGCAAAATAAGTGTACTGGAGACCTCACTGCCAGGTGTCACACCCCATGCGTTATAAACCTTCTACAACTTTTTGCCTAGGTCTTAATGATCTCCTGGGTAGCAAAGCTAATAGATACTTTTAAATTCCGATTGTTTGACCTCATTCCTATCTGTTCCTATTATCTGGACCCTAATTCAATCTCTAAAGGATCATTCAGCACTTTGATTATTACAGGGATATCCCTACCATTCTCCTTGTCTTTAATCCTTTCTTTCTCTAGGCTGACCTGGCCTTCACACCAATATGATCATAGTATTTAAATTTTTTAGTTTCTCTGGAAGAATATTTCATATATAACATAGCAATTTGGTGTGGCAATGAAATGTTTTGTTGCACGTAACCTGTGACCCAGCAATTTCACCTCTTGCTATCTGCCAATGTACAATGTGAAAGATACAGACAAATCATTGTCCAAAAGACAAAAAGCACCACCTCTCCAAACAGCACATCTTCTGGGTACATTTTTGCATGTGTAAATATATATAATGGATCTGGGGTATTTCTCCCCGAAACTTATGATAGTTGCTCTGTTTGGTGGCATAGGAAGACAGTGGGCGGAGGAGGGAAAAGGGGACCAGGGTTGGGAGAGTGAACAAAGGGAAAGTTCACCTAATCTGTAATCATTTTTATAAAGACCATGTATAAATTAATTATTATAGTAATAATAAAACTTGTTTCAACATCCCTGATTCTCCCAGGCAGCTTTAAGTGGCCCCTCTGTCTACTTGACACTTTGTAATAGATCAAGATAGCACTCACAGAGTGTTTTGTTTAGTCTCTTTGTGTCTTTTCCTTTGTAAGTTTCTTGAGGTTGAATGATTGTTGTTTCACCCCTAATGGTGCTTCATAAATAAATATGTGCTTGAATGTGTGAATGATCAAATGTCTGCATGAGTTAATTAATAAATTAATAATGCGTCATATGATTACTACGCCATAATTTACTCAACCTTGTCCTCCCGTTATGGACATTTTTAATATTTCCAGGTTTTGATTATTAAAATAACCTCTATTGCACATATTTGGGTATGTACATTTTTTTCTTTTCAATCATATTCTTGTGATATACTTTCAGGAATGGAAATACTGGGCCAAAGAATAGGTGTATTCCTTGGCTTATATGAAGCCTATCGTTTTCCTGTTCTTGATTTCAACTTAGAATCAGAGACCTTAACACTAGATGCGGTTTTAGAGACCTACATACTTGAAAAAAAAAATCTCCTGTATATCACACCAGTTTTTTCAAAAGATAAAAAGCTGAGCTGCTGTTATGAGCAGGTGCCACAGGGTCCAGGGCTTCTGCTTGCCCTGCTTTACCCTCACTCCTCTGCCACTGTGAGGTTCTGGAGCTGTCATTGAACAGTTTGAAAACCCCAGATCTAAGCCCACTCCCGTTTTACAGCTGAGAATACTAAGATGTAGGCGGTAAACTGATTTGTCCCAAGTGACCCAATTAATCCACTTCAGTGGCAAGATTAGGATCGGATGGTCTTTGAAAGGTAATGAAATAGCAATTAAGAGTATCTACTTTGCATTCAGAGAGATGGCCTAGCTGTGTGACTGAGGAAGTTAGCTTAACTTTCCTGGGCCTCTGTCACCTATGTATAAAATGGGAATAAAATATGTCTCAAGGAGGGCAGCCCTGGTGGCTTAGTGGTTTAGCGCTGCCTTCAGCCCAGGGCATGATCCTAGAGACCCGGTATTGAGTCCCATGTCAGACTCCCTGCATGGAGCCTGCTTGTCCCTTTGCCTGTGTTTCTGCCTCTCTCTCTCTCTCTCTCTCTCTCTCTGTGTCTCTAATAAATAAAATCTTTAAAAAATATGTCTCAAGGATTATATGAGATAATGTGTGACACAGGTTTCTTTGGGTTCATTTTTTAATCTCATAGTACCTAACACATTGTAGATGTCTAATGAATACCTGTTTAAGGTATAAATAAAATTTTCAATTTGAGGATAGATTGTTCAGTGTGCTAGACTATTCTTGATTTCTTTTGTAGAATATGTAATTTTGCTCTAACAGTATCAAGGAGAGAGACGTAAATATTCACATATAGTTTGATTTGGGATGTGTAAACTCACTAAGATCCACTTTTAAAAATCAGCCTCTAGGCGCCAGTGAATCTGAGAAATGTTTCTCTTCTCACCTTGCCTCTCATGAATAGATTACCTGCTATGCCATGGCCTGCACAGAAACTGCAAGAATTGCTCAGCTTGTGGCTCGTCAGAGGAGTTCTAAAAGGAAAACTGGGCGGCAAGTTAATTGTCAGATGAGAGTAAAGAAAACCATGCCATTTTTTCTAGAAGGTAAGTTCTTTTCATATGCTAAAAATTTTAAACATGTCTATGAATACACTGTCATATGGAATTTTGGAAATATTGCTTTATTCATGACAAACACCTATATTTATTAACATTCATATGTCAAGGGGGAATCCTAAAGCTAGTATTTCCATTTGAAATTAAGTGAAGATGATGAATGTGACTTGCTAAGTTATTATACAGCATGAAATAACTCAGAGTAAATTATACTAAGCTTATTATGGCAAAGTATTGCTTTATTCTTTTAAGTTATTTGAGGAAAAGCTTAATTCAGAATGTTGGATGAACCAATAACCTAGGATTTAATGTCTTATTTAGCAAATCATGTCTTTATACTAAAGTCATGTCTTTATACTTTTATACTAAATCCTCTATTTTCAGAAAAAAAGTATAAATTATATAATACACAAAGATGTAGGTAGCTCAGCCAGTGTTTACTGAACCATATCTCAGAGAGCTTATAATCAGTCTAAAACTAAATTCTCAAGAATTTATTATTTATAATTTATCCAATATTTTATTGGAGTAAATGCATAAATGTCACAGTTAGCATTTTTAACAGGGGAGCAATCATGGTGAGAGCAATCATGGCAATAGAAGGCTCCATGGCAAAGGGGGGCTTGAACCCAGACCTCAAATGATGGGAAGAATTTGATGTAGAAGAGATGGGAAGACTGAGATATGGTTGAGTATGCTGCATCTGTAGCAACATGAGGTGGTTGCCACTGAAGAGTTGATTGGTGAGTAGAGGGACAGTAACTGGCTTGTTTAGCAGACAAAGCCATGTTTTGAAGAATCTCATCTGCTAAATACCAATCTATTCTTCCCCTACTGACAAACCCTGTAGTGGCAACTTCCTTGTGTTCTTACAAACTGTTCTGAGAATAGAGACCCACAGAAAACATCTGGACAGGGGAGTGATGTAGTGAAACTAGGCTTTTGGGAAGCTAATTGATTTTATTATATATGCCTAAATTCATAGGAAAACCTAAAGCAACCCTCAGACAACCAGGATTTTCTTCAGATTTTTCTGTCAGCAAAAAACCTAATCCAACACTGTTAAGAGACAAAGGAAACTCTCTTGGAGTTAAGTCTGATGCTGAAATGCCACCTTACACATTACACACAACTCTCAGAAGTGAAGTATTCAAAGACGTTCCAGTGCAGAGGCATGTGACCATGTCTACCAACAACAGGTATTTGGGCTTTATCTGGCTAAAGGGAGAAGTTTGGTGAATGTAGGAAAATAAATGTTAGAAATGTATGTTCAGGGTAAGACGGAAATACTTTGTGTTTTATCTAATGTAAGTTCATGTGTAGTAGGGAAGTACGTCATTACTAGTAGAAACCTCTTTTCCTGCTACCTGAATGTCATTGTCTGAATATCTTCATTTTATATTTTCTCTGCATTTTTGGTAATCTCTCTATAAAATTCATGTTAAAAGCTCTCATATGAAAAAAAAAAGCTCTCACAAGTTATTCTAAGATGTTTTTTCAGCATAACTATTTATTCTAAAACTATTTATTCTAAAAACATTTCTTATAATTAATTTTGTAAATTTTGGGTAAAATCTTATTGATTTGCATATTTCACTGTGCTCTAACAATCATATCCATAATTATACAGTAGCATCATACGTCTATGAATCAGAATATTGGACAGAATAAGAACAAGCTTAAAGTCCTAGTTTGGGTGCTGCCATTTACTATTCAGGTGAAAAAACGAAATTATTTCATCTTTTAGGCTGTGATTTCCTCATTTATTTAATGAAAATGTTAAACTAGGCGACCTCAAAGTTCCCTTATGGCTCTAAATCTTATGGTTTTATAAGGTAATTCAGGTCAGCAAACTATGACCCATGGGCCAAACTTGGCCTTTTGCCTGTTTTTTTCATAAAGCTTTATTTAAACAAAGCCACATCTCTTTGTTTATATATTGTCTGTGGTTGCTTTTGCACGACCACAGAGTTGAGTAGTTGTACAGAAATAGTATGCTGCAAAATCTAAAATGTGTACTAGTGGACCCTTTATAGAAAAAATTTACCAACCCCTGATATAGATGACCGGTATCACATTGTTTCATTCTTATTGTGTTTTTGTAAAACAAATTGGGTTGTATCATATCCGTTTAAATCAGTGTTCAAAAATCCCAGCACTGCCTTCATACTAGAATATTTAGAAATAATTATTTTTTAAAAAGTTAGATAAAAGTTTCATAATGGTATATATTTAATGTTATTTATGGCTAGTTACTATAATTTCTATAAAGTGTAGGAAATACATGGTTAAAACTTGGACTTTGACCTAAAACACTAGTTGGGTCCAGTATGTGACTGAGGTACCATTGTCTCCTCTAGTTGTTTGCCTGAATTTCAAGATCCATTTTGATTTTAGTCTATAAAATGACAGCAAAACTTAGACTTTATGGATTGTGGGCCCAGGGGAGCATTCTCTATCCCATGATCTGGTGTCTCCTGTTTCTTAGTGGCAATGGGCAACCTAGGGTAAGTGCCTTCCATTCTTCCAGGTAGCACCAGCAGTGATTGCATGGAGGCTGTGCCAGCATCAAGCAGACCAAAGACCAGGTCCAGGATGGTTCTTTCTGACCTACAGCCTATGTGTTCTCACCCTTCCGCCTAGCAGCATTAGGCCCAGGGAAGTGCATTCTGCTCCTATGGGAAGCACCTATAGAGTTCAAGAAGAAGCCCCAACAGCAACAAATAATATGCCAGACCAGAATAGCATCATGAGGGTACTAAAAAATGAGATAATTGGAACTAAGGACTACAGAAGTGGGCCAGGAGCTATGTGCTAAACCTAAGCAGGGTAATTACCTGCTAAAATAAGACTTTCAAATAGAATTCAGAGTCTCCTAACATATGTCCAAATGTCCAGGATACAAAAAAAAAAAATCACTTGTTATACTAAGAACCACAGTAATGACACCTTGAATGAGAAAAGACAGTTGACAGATGCCAACACCAAGATGAATCAGACGTTGAAATTGTGTGACAAGAATTTTAAAGCAGCTCTCCTAGAAATGCTTCACTGAACAATTGCAAATAATTTGAAAAAAAGGAAAAAACATAAAATTCACCAAAGAAATAGAACATATAAAAAAGAACCACATGGAAACTATAGTTATAAAAAAATGGAATGCCAGAATGCAAAATTCCCTGGGTAAACTCAATAACAGAGTAAATATGACAGAGGAGAGAATCCATGAACTTGAAGATAGAGTAATAGAAATGACCCAGTATGAACAACAGAGTAAATAGACTTCCTACAGAAACAAAATAAAACAAATTTAAAAAACACCTAGCAAAGCCTGAGGGGCCTATGGAAATAAAGCACCCAGCAGAGCCTTAGGGACCTGTGGGAAAAATGAGAAAAGGTCTAACATTTGTATCATCAGTCTCAGGAGAGACTCAGGAGAAGAGAAAGAGTGGGGCTAAAAGAGTGAGTATTTGAAGTATGCTATTTCAGCATAACTTACAATTTATTCTAAAAACTTTTCTTATAATTAATTCACCTGGCTAGTATTTGGCTGAAAACTTCTCAAATTTGTCTAAGGACATAAACCTACAGATTCAAGAGTTCAGAAAGTCACATGAAGACACATCATAATTAACCTTCTGAAAATTAAAGGCAAAAAAAAATCTTGAAAACAGCCAGAGAGAAATGACACATCATCTATAGGGGAATATCATTTTTTAAAAGATTTATTTATTTATTTATTTTAGAGACAGCATGTGTGCATGAGTGGTAGGGGAAGGACAGAGGGAGAGGAAAAGAGAATCCTCAAGCAGACTCCCTGCTGAGTGGGGAGCCTGACTCAGGGCTCGATTCCACAATCCATGAGATCATGACCTGAGCTGAAACCAAGAGCTGGACAGTCAACCAACTGAGCCACCCAGGTGCCCCACTGTGTGATTCTATTTATATAACATTTTTGAAATGACAAAATTGTAGAGATGGAGAACAGATAGGTAGTTGCCAATAGTTAGGGGTTGGAGAAGTGGGAAGGGTGTGGCTACAAAGATGTAGCAAGAAGGGGCCTTATAGTGATAGGACAATTGTGGTGATTATGATTATATTCTGGTGATGATAATCAGTAGGTTATTGATTACAGTGGTGGTTATAAGGATCTATATGTGTGGTAAAATTGCACAGAACCATGTGCACAAACACATGCACATGTACATACCTCTAAAACTGGGGGGGTTGAATAAGCTCTGGATTGTACCAATGTCAACTGCTCATTTTTGTTATTATACCATGCAAGATGTTACCATTAGGGGGAACTAAGTGAAGGGTATATGGGACCTCTGTGTATATTTTTTGCAACTCCCCATGAACTTAAATGTATTCCAAAATCAGTTGACCTCTGAATAACATGGAGTTAGAGGTGTTAACCCCTCAGTCAGAAATTCATGTATAACTTTTGACTCCCCCACCCCAATTTAACCAATAGCCCACTATTGACTAGAAGCTTTACTGATAACATAAATAGTAGATTGACACATATTTTATATATGTATTATATATTGTAGTCTTACAATAAAGTAAGCTAAAAGAGAGAAAATGTCATTTAGAAAATCATAAGGAGGGGATCGCTGGGTGGCTCAGCGGTTTGGCGCCTGCCTTTGGCCCAGGGCGTGATCCTGGAGTCCTGGGATTGAGTCCTACGTCGGGCTCCTGGCATGGAGCCTGCTTCTCCCTCTGCCTGTGTCTCTGCCTCTCTCCCTCTCTATGTCTATCATGAATAAATTAAAAAAAAAGGAAAATCATAAGGAAAAACACATTTACAGTACTGTACTGTACTTAACAACATCTGTGTATTAGTGAACCTGCATAGCTCAAACAAATGTTGCTCAAGAATCAAGTGTAAAAAATTTTAAAAGGAAAGCAAAAGCTTTACTTATATGGTTTTAGTCTTGAGAATTAACACAATGTATCCTTTTATCTTTTGTCTTTCACTATAAAAATTTTGAATTCCATATAGTACAATATCTAGTATGATAAAGAACTATATATCTAGCTGTCCTCAGCTGGCTTTCTTTACATGGATTATGTAACAGACTATTTTAATTATAAACTATTAAAGATGTGTAGAACATCTTCACCAGATCTTTTTTTTAAGAGCATGATACAAATGGAAAGATTCCTTTTAAGAGAAATCTAACTACCACCCAGTGGCAGATGTTATGGGCAACCTTTCTAATTATAATTTTTTTAATTACTCTTACCAAAAATAGTAAAATAGCAAAAGATGTTTTATCTACCTGTGAAATATGTGAGCAGTAATTAACTTAAAATTTGGGGGGTCACCAAATCTTTTGAGAAGCTGATAAAAGGTGTAAATGATCTTCCCAGAAAAATACATGTGTACACATATACATACATCTTTGAATATTAATTCAGGAGATTTGTGGGCCCCAGAAGCCCTTTCTTAGGATCTCTAGTTAAGAACTCATGTGGGCCAGTTAACAGGTAGAATGTTCTAGAAAAATAACATAACTGATATTTTCTGATATTGTAGATATCAAGCTAAGTTTACCATGTGTCTCCAGTGAAATAGAAAGAGGGGGTCAGGAGTGAGGATATATGATTGATTTGTGATTTCTCTGGCTTATGTGAGGGAAATAAATGTTTATGTCTGAAATAATGTAATTCATGACCATTGTATTTTTATTAAGGTGGTAAGATTACTAAATGTGATATTTAAGATATTTATCCACAAAACGTAGATAAATATGGTATTGAAAGTTGAGGTTTCCATTAGAGAAAGAGAGAAGAAATTGCTGAGTGTATATTATAGTGAGTAAGATCATGGACTTTGGATAGGAATAAATGGCTGTCTGGTGTTAGCCAACAGGTAGCATGATCAAAAAGGCATCTTTCAAGTATTAAGCTAAATGAATATAAATTTATTATTGGTTTCTAAGTCTTAGTATGTTAAAACTTGTGTTTATTTTGTTGTATGTTTAGTACATACTAAATATTTGTAGGAAGCATTTTCTAAAATACATTTATTGCTTTGTTCTGATTGCAAAAGTGCTATGTGTATGTTACAGAAAATTTGCAAAGTATAAGGAAGTAAAAGAAATTTTAAAAATTGCTTCCAATCCAAACATAAATATAAACATTTAAAAATATCTATCTTTTTGGAGTGCCTGGGTGGCTCAATTGGTAAGCATCTGACTCTTGTCATGTCATGATCTCAGGGTCCAGGGATAGAGCCCTGCATGGGGCTCTGCACTCAGTGGGGAGTCTGCTTGAGGATTCTCTTTCCCCCTCTCCTACTCCCCCCACTCTCTCTCTCTAAAGTAAATAATAAATCTTAAAAAATATGTCTCATGTCATGATCTCAGGGTCCAGGGATAGAGCCCTGCATAGGGCTCTGTACTCAGTGGGGAGTCTGCTTGAGGATTCTCTCTCCCCCTCTCCTACTCCCCCCCCCCACTCTCTCTCTAAAGTAAATAATAAATCTTTAAAAATATATCTATTTTGTTTACATGTATATGTTTTTAAAATACAAATGGGATCATGCTATGTATTACTGTTTTATAACCTGTTTTAAAAGGTAGTATATTGTTAACCCACATGATTAAGAGTACTTCTACATTATCATTTTTTAGTTTGTTTGATTATTTATCTTAAGTAATCTCTCCACCCAATGTGAGGCTTGAACTCATGACCCTGAGATCAAGAGTCACATGCTTTTCTGACTGAGCCAGCCAGGTGCCCCTACATTATCACTTTTCATGGGAATCCATCATCCAACCACCTATTGTTGAATATAAACAATTTCCATTACTATAAGCAGTTCTACCATGAACATATTTGTAGAACAGTCCTTGCATATATTCACAACTAGTTCCTTAGAATAAATTGGTAGGACTAGGGTAAGACGGTATATATACTAAGGCTATAACTAATTTGTGCTCTGCACAGATTATACCAATTATATTTTAGAAGCATATGGGTATGGTTATTTATTTGTACTCCTGCCAACACTAGGCATCACTTTTTTAGTTGATACTCTAAAAGGTGAAAGAATGTACCTGTGTTTAAATGTCTATTTCTTTGATATTGATTCTTAAGGAAGTTAGAATTTTGTTACATGGTTACTCAGCCATTTGTAGATCTTTTATGAGTTACATGTCTTTGTCCTTTGCATGACTTTTCTGTTTGTTTTCTTTCCTCATTTGTAAAAATAATTTATAAATTAAGGATGTTGACCCTTTACAATACGTTGGCAGTGTCTTCTAAGTTTATTTAATTTTGTTATTTTCATTATACAAAAACTTTAAAATGTTATATAGTTACATCTATTAATCTGTCCCCTTGTGTCTGCTGTCTTTAGGTATTATGCTTAGAAAAGCATTTCTACCCCAATATTATGTAATAAATCTTCTGTTTTCTTTATAATGTTATGGTTTCATTAAATCTCTTATCTAGAATTTCTGTAGTTGTATAGTGTGAGAGTTAGCAATATTATTAGCCAGATGTCCTACTACCAGTCATTACATAATCTTTTCTTTCCACACTGGTTTGAGATGCTGTCTTTACCAATAAGAAATTGTTATATGACTTGGGTTTTGGGCTTTCCATTCAGAATCCTTAATTACCTGTCTATTCTTTTGCTGTGCCAAACTATTCAGGTCCTTATAGGTTTATAATGTGTTAATAACCTTTACTCTCTACTTCCTCCTCTCTCTACTCCTGATTTGGTTTCTTACTTCTATCATGTGCTTTCCTTATACCTATTGCCAGTATCATAGCACTTTATAGGTTTTGTTTTTATAAATAGATTTTTGTCAGTGCATTATTATTTATTTTCTTGTAAGAGATCATACAAATCTATCAATTTATAATGTATATTTATTATCTCCTAGTTTCTGTGGATCAGGTATCTGATACTACTTAGCTAGGTCCTCTGCTTCAATCTCTTCGGAGGCTGCAGTGAAGGAAGGTACTGGCCATGGCTAGAGTGAACTGAGCAAGAATCTGCCTCTGGGCTAATGCACATAGCTGTTGGCATAATCATTTCCGTTTAGTTTTTTCTCGGTGCCAGAGTTCCTGGCTGTTGGCCAAAGACCATCTTCAATTTCTTTCCATATAGGCCTTCCCAGTATGTCCATTTGCTTCATTGAAGCCCGCAAGGGAGAGATTATGCTAGCAGGGGGGAAATTAGAGTCTTTTGTAACCTAATCATTTGTAATCCCCTCAACCTTGAAATATTCTGTTGGTTAGAAACAAGTGACTCAAGGGAGCAGATTACACAAGGCTGTGGATACCAAGAGGCAAGAATCACTGAGGGTCATGTCATAGCTGCTTACCACAGTTAGTTTTCTCAACCACACATATAGTCCATGAGATAGGGGTGTGTTTCTCTTGCTTAATCATAGATCATTACTGTCTGCTCATGACCAGCACACAGCAGGTTCTTAAATAAGTGTTTGTGGGATAAGAATATATCTCTAATAAATAGTGTATGTTTAGATTTGATGGGGGATTTTTTTTTGGACCAGTCTAAGGTTGGTTGGTTGTTTTTGAGAGATAGTCCAAGCCATTTTGGAGGGGAGGAGGCAGGGCAGAGGAAGAGAGAGAATCTACAGCAGGCTCCATGCCCAGCACAGAGCCAGATGCAGGGCTCAATCTCATGACCCTGAGATCATGAACTGAGCCAAAATCAAGAGTCAAATGCCCAACCAAGGCATCCAAGTATTTGTCTTTTAAGAAACAAAATAATAGGGGTCCCTGGGTGGCTCAGTTGGTTAAGTGTCTGCCTTGGGATCAGGTCATCATCATCTCCAGGTCCTGGAATTGAGCCCTGTGTCAGGCTCCCTGCTCAGTGGGGAGCTTGCTTCTCCTTCTCCTTCTGCCTCTCCCCCAGCTTGTACTCTCTCTCGCTACCTCTGTCTCTCTCAAATACATAAAATCTTTTTTTTTTTAAGAAACACATCAAAACAAATAAAATAATAAAATAAAAATAAAAAGAAACACATCTTTTATACTTACTGTTATAAAATTGATTGGACCTTTTTCATCTTACGTTTGTTTTTCATGTGGCCCTGCAGTTTCCCTTGAAAACTTTCTTCTGCTCTGTCAACTGTTTTCTTTCCCATCCATCATACCTACCCATGCTTGAACCATAGCTGTCCTTGCCATAATCTCTCTGTGCTCTCGCTTTGTTCATAACCCTCGGTCTGCTGCTAGAGCCCTCAAAGCAGGGGAGCGTTCCAATTCACATTTTTATGGCTCTGGCACAAGGGAAAAGAGTGCTGTCTCCCTAACAGTTCTCCATAAGTAGGAGTTGGATGTGTTTTGGCACCTTCTATTATTACCCAGATGCATCAACACATAAATACGATGCTCTTAGAGTTGCATAACATCGTATATTAAATAAGTTGTATTGGTAGCCTATCATTTAATAATTTATTGTAGAATTAAAATATTTTGAGATATGCTTCATTTCAAAGAATTTATCTAATTTTTAGAGTCTTCCATACTATCCAAAAATTGGAAAATATGTATACTGTGTCATTGTCACCCACTCTAGTCCCATACCCACTGCTAGGCAAGGTGCAGGGATTGATTTATTCAATCATATTACTCAGTTTTACAATATTCACTATCCCTTCCCTGTACCAAGTACTGCACTAGGTACTGGGGACAGGTCATTAAGACACTCCGAGTTTAGTGAGAGACACCGACATGAACACAAATGGGGTGTGTGTGTGTTTGGTCTTTGTCCTCCTATTTGGAAAAATCTTCCTACATGTATCCAATATAATTTATACAAAAATTATTTGGGTAAGGGTATGAGGTATGAGGAATCTGTGTTTCTTCTTTTCTAACTTGTTATTTGAGCAATCCCCTCTGTGGTTTGGAATGCCACTTTTCTTATATGCTAAGATACAATGTACATTGAGTGTTTCTAAGCTCTGTATCATTTTACTTATCTGTTCAAAGATCATAAATGTTGTAACTTTATAACTCCTTTCAATATCTGGTGATGGAAGTCCTTCATTTTTTAGTTATATTTCAAAATATACTTTATGTTCAATTGCTTATTCTTTGCATGATTTTTTTCCCTCTTTATACGGCTAGTTCCTTAAAGGTAATTAATTGGAGATCTAACTTCCAAGTTCTTTTTAAATTTGTAGTTTGAGTTTTTTAACACATTTTTTTCTTGGTGAATATGAAATATGAAAGCTGATACCAAGTACCATTTTCATTTTTGCTCATTTTATTCTGACTCGTTTTGCTGTTCAGTACTGCAGAGACTTTAAATAAAAAGTGGTGTCTAAAATTTGGCATAAACTCTGCTATTAGAATTTTAACTTACTTTTTTTTTTTTAATACCTTAGGTTTAGCCCAAAGGCTTCCCTTCCACCACCTTTTCAGATGCATCTCTCAAGAACCTGTGCTAAGGAAATGAATGGTATGTTTTCTAAACATTATCTTCATGATACCTTTTGGCTTCTGGAGCTTCAGAGCCCCAAGAAAAATATCTGGTGGTGGTTTTTCACATTTGCTCTCACCTTATCCTACTTAAAATATATCTCTTTTCCACTCTTTCCTCATTTCTTTAAATTATAACATGATGTAATCTAAAGAGAAAATAATACCTTCAGGGATATCGTTATTCTGAGATAAGGCCTTCCTCACATCAGACCAATTCTGTTTCACTGCCATGTATCACCTGCAGAGGTACTTGTGTCCCTTGTAACCCTCTCATTCATTAGAGAGTAAAATTTAAAGTACATAAACTTGGGGCTTCACCTCATAAAATGGTTTCAGGTACTCCACCATTTAAAAGTCTGGGACCCTACACTGTGTGCAATGATCACTAAGCAACTAAGTACAAATATAAATGATTCCTTGGGTTATAAAATCCAATAGGGATGTTAAGTAAACAGTAAGAAATACTAAATAAATGCTTTGAATAAAGTCAAAGAATCTGAAGATTAAAAATGCACACACTAGTTACCTTGTCTTCTCCAACCAGAGTATAAATTCCCTGCTCATAGACCCACCTGAGGGATAGTGTTTCAAAACCAGTACTTATATTACATGAAATTTAAGTGTAATTTTAAATGGTTTGCTGATTTAAGTGTGATTCTTACTAAGTCAAATAATTTTTTTCCATAATAACACATCTCTGGTATTTCTTATGGAAATTAATTGAATAATATGATTTTTTTGTTAATAATTACACATGCATTTTCTGAAACATGGCTACTCAGTAAAGATGTATACCCTTTCGAGGTTGTAAATCCTTTTAAATTAGAATAAGCCTTTTTCTATAGAACCATGAGGACTTGTTTCAGGAGGATTGCAGTTCACCTGGCAGCTGATACATACACACTATACACAGCCTCTCCTACCTGTTACAAAACAGATTACTTTCTTGATTTGTTTAACAGAAGGTACACAAACTTAGGGAACTCCCAGTGGCCTCACAGAACAGATGCATTTGCAAAGACTCCAACTGTGTATCAGTTCTGACATTCTCTCTTTAAGGGAGGTCTTACAGTTCTCAGAAGCTCACCTTTTCCTTATTCCTGATACTTTTGTATCATTATCTGGGAAGAACCTAAATAAATTAGTAATGCCTTTATATGGACATTGTGGACTCATTTGTTTGCTGAGCCAAACCAAGTCTCATGCCCTGTGGCAGATAAAGCAAAGTCAGCATCTAGCCATCCTCAAAGAATAGTTCATCCTTTGGCTTCCTGGTATCCTAAGAGGCCAGCATTCTCAAACTAGTCTGGGTATTCCTCTATCTGCCAATTTAAAACAGAATAAAATTTGCTGAATCCCAGTAGAAATACTGTCTAATTAAAATATGAACATATTTTGCTTGTACATGGTAATCTTTAGTACTCTCTAATCTGTGTCCCAGTGAAATTTAGAAGACATTTAGAATGAATTCCATTGTTCTTAAAATGCCAGAACTGTCAGCTATAGTGGACATTCAAATTTCTTTATTGTCTTAGGATGTTAGCTCAGGGATTCTAAATTAAATAAAAAATAAGTGTGAGTAAAGAGAGTTAGCCAAAACTTTATAAAAATTCACTTATAAAAGATAAATGATTTGGAATGAGGAAATAAAAACAATTTATTAATAGTTCTCTGTGGGCACCAGAACTTTTATTTACCTTATAAACTGAGGCTAGGATGATTATTGTAGGTGGATCAATTTTCAACATCTGTGTATTGCTAACTTATTTTTCTCACTAATAAATCAGAAAATTATATTTTAAAACCTAGATAGTTTTTTATCTTCTCTAAAATGTTCTTTGATCTTACTATTAAGGCATTATCCCAGTGCTCTGAGTAATACAGCTTTAAGCATTGCATATAAACCACTATTGTCCAAAATTCAACCTTTCTTAGTTGCACTTAGAAAATGATTAAATAATAAATTTCATTATTCTTTATGAAGCAAGATCACCCTGATGTTTAAGTTAGGAAGCACCCTTGCAACATAAAGGGAGCAGGATCCCTCTATGGGTGACTGTTGAGCCTATTTTTTATTTTTTATTTTTTTTTTAATTTTTTTTAATTTATTTTTTATTGGTGTTCAATTTACTAACATACAGAATAACACCCAGTGCCCGTCACCCATTCACTCCCACCCCCCGCCCTCCTCCCCTTCTACCACCCCTAGTTCGTTTCTCAGAGTTAGCAGTCTTTACGTTCTGTCTCCCTTTCTGATATTCCCCACACATGACTGTTGAGCCTACTGGTTATTTCAGGGTTAAAATTTAGAATGAAGTTGTCATAGTCCTGCTTGGCCTAATCCTGCTTACTTCTAAGTCCCTTGACCCCTATAAGCCTCAACTGTAACAAAGCCTAATGACACAAATACTAGGTAATGGGGATAATCTAAAATGTTAAGCCTTTGGTTAATTCTATCATTTTTTTAATTTAAAGATAATTTAAATCAGACTGTTGAAAAACCAAATGTCACGCCTCCTGCCTCTTACACTTATAAAATGGATGAGGTTCAAAACCGCATAAAGGAAATACTAAACAAGCATAACAATGGCATTTGGATATCTAAGCTTCCACATTTTTACAAAGAGTTATATAAAGAAGAACTTAATCAAGGAATTTTACAACAGTTTGAACACTGGCCTCATATTTGCACGGTACGTTTCTTCTTATTCCTCCTTTCTGATGCCTTCTCCCTGCCCCACTTTCAGATTTTGAGTTATTAATCATATCACCCTTTATCCAGGGAGCATAAAGCACTTAATATAATATTGCTTCATTAATATTTATCTCTAGGATTAACATCTATTTAGAGAAGTATGTCAAGATTGAGGGGCTGTGTGTGTTGTGATTGCTGTTTTTATGTATTTTGTTTTAAATTTGTTTAAGTGCATTTAATAGGTGATAATATGAATACCGTTTTGTATTGAACTGCTTCCAATAGATACTGATATCTTGCCATTTTAATAAGCTGAACTTACTGGTAATAAAACTTTATTGGCCTCAAATTTTACATGCTTGTTATTTTGACTATTTATAGAGTACCTTATTTTAATTTTTAAGTTAATATAGAGTTTGATTTAAAATTTTTACAAACTTCTTTGAAGGAAAAAAATTGACAAGTCAACAGACATCAATTTCTATACCTGTTTCTACTTGAGTCTATTATTGTAATAAAATGATGGGTCAGAATAGTTTATTAGAAATCTTAGTTCAGCCAAGAACAGAGACAATTAGATTCTTAAACTAAAGTCACTGTTAGATGTTTCTTCATGTTTTCATTTAAATAGAAAATATTCAACAATGAAACTATTTTAAACAGCAGAATTAGCAGCTACTTGGTGCTTCTAAGCTTGCAGAATTAAATATGTATATGATTTTTGTTTGATATTGTTTTGTTCCCCAACATTGTTGGGTAAAGCACAGGCCACTGTCTTTTTCTAAGCACCTGGCCTGAAGACAGCATTTTTTTTTTCAGCATATATTTTTGTAACCACTTTTTCCTCCAGGTCACTGACAGCCATTCGAGTCCCAGTCACTTTGCAGGCAAGAATCCTTCACTCATCTATCCAGACTATTTGTTCACACACCATTTACTGTGTACCTGCATGTACCAATCACTGAAGTAGATGCCAAGAACGCCTTACGGCCACGTCATGTGTCAGACTATACAGTGGAAAGTTGGAAAACAAAGCCAAAGAGCAAACTCTGGATATAGGCCGTTGCCCTACCTATAAAGTCAGGATGTTTACGGACTAGAAGACTGTTAACCCTGATTTATGTGGAATATAGGGATTGCTCTTACAATGGGAATTCTTTTTGGTTACCGTTCATTTCATTCCATTTTTAATCCTTTCTAGGGAGAGTTTTCTCATTGGCTGGAGGTTTAGCAGCACTGATGAGCCTCTCAGGGTTCCTTCATCTTGAGAGGACTTCTGATATTTCACCAGGCTGCTCAATTTAGAGATGTAGGGCCTAGAGCCCCTTCTCTGAATGCATATGAATCTTTTATTTTTTAAATCTATAGACAGTCATAAACTTATAGCATATCTTCAATGAACTTTGAACCTTTTTTGGGGGTCAAGATACACATAAAACTCACTCTAAAGCTTAGATTTAAAAAATTGTCTTTGTAGTAAATTTTTAAAAATTAACTCCACAGATCTTCTTTTTTTTTTTTTAATTTTTATTTATTTATGATAGTCACACAGGGAGAGAGAGAGAGGCAGAGACATAGGCAGAGGGAGAAGCAGGCTCCATGTACCAGGAGCCTGATGTGGGATTCGATCCCGGGTCTCCAGGATCGCGCCCTGGGCCAAAGGCAGGCGCCAAACCGCTGCGCCACCCAGGGATCCCCACAGATCTTCTTTTTTTTTTAATATTTTATTTATTTATTCATAGAGACACAGAGAGAGAGAGATGCAGAGACACAGGCAGAGGGAGAAGCAGGCTCCATGCAGGGAGCCCGATGTGGGACTCGATCCCAGGTCCCCGGGATCATGCCCTGGACTAAAGATGGCGCTAAACCCGCTGAGCCACCAGGGCTGCCCCACAGATCTTCTTAATTATTGTTTCTGGTTACTTTGTTTTATACTCCATGGTAATTACTAATGTTTGTGTAGCTTGATTTATGGCTTTTGGGGGGAAATTTTCATCTTTGCTAACTATATGTCTGCAAAACCCCAAAATTTCTCTTGCTAGGATTGTGGATGAGAGAGTATCTCTTTGATGTTAAAACTTTACCTAAAATGAAGGGTTTCTTACTAAATATCAGGTACTGAAATAACTGACTTTATTTTTTGGTTGCTCAGATTCATCTTTGTTGCATGATCATGTTCAGGCAGTGAGGTAGAATATGAAAGAGATGAATATACCATCTTTATCTATATGCTGTCTCTCAACTTTGAGTAGGACTGTTTAGATGCAATCATTATAAATTACTAGGGATAAGAATGTGCTTAATGTTAAAGCATTGTGTCTAAGATCCCCCAAACTGCCAGCCTTATTGATGTCTATTAATATTATCAAAAGTGTTTTCTTATAATCTCTGAATATTTTTAGCAGTTTTAAGCAATTATGCCATGGTTATTTTTAGACAGTTTTAAACAGGTATACCATAGTTGTTTTCCCTTTCTTCTGACTTCTTGCTTTTCATCTTGCTGAAAATCAGAAACACTGATAGCATACCCAGGGCTGGTGTCAAATACAGCACAGAAAATTCTGGGTAAGGAATCCAACATCCTTGTGATGGGCATTGTCAAATGCAGCACAGAAAATTCTGGGTAAGGAAGATTTTGTAGTGTGTATCTCCTAGATATTGCTTATTGTGAAACTGAAGAGGAAACCCAAGTGCAGAATATCTCCTTATTTTTTTAAAGAGTGCTTTCTCCTCCAATCATATAAAACATTCTAGATAAAAAAGATTTTAAAATAAAGTTATGAAAGGAAAACACCCCATTTATACCTATATACAATGGCTATACCATATGTATTTGACAGACTTACCATATATACTTGATAGCCACTTGCAGGTATTTCCACTTGAATATCAGAATGGGCAGCATGAGCTTCTGGGGCCAAAGAGCAGCTCTGAAATTTTACTTTCATGGAGGTTCTAATCAGCTGTGTGCAATAAGCCATTTCACAAGGATGTTGGATTACCTTTTGATGCAGGTGGAAGGAAGCTTTGACTCTGTTGTTCTTAACCTTTGTTCTTAACCTCCAACAACAAAATGTGGACTGAGTTTTTTGAAAGCTGAAGAGAATATAGTCGTGTTCACAGTGATTAACCCATTGCACAGTGTTCCTAGGCAACTTGTAAGGGAAGTGGAAATCATGCAGAAGCTGTCCTGGAAAGGCAAAGAGCCCAAGATGATAGGCCTCTAGACCAAGGATACTGGAGTCTGAGAATTCCCACTCAGTCCTAGGAGGAGGATGGTAACACCCCTTGGCTGTTCTAGAATGCTGATATTATTAATAATGTTTTCCTTAACTGTTGTGTTTGGTTGGGATTTATGAGCCAGACAGTGCCTTGGGTGCTAGGGATAGCAGTAAATCAGACAGACGTAGTCCTTGCCCTTATGACACTTACTGGCCAAAGGAGAAAATAAACATTGAACATATAATGATAAGCCTGAGACTGTATAGAAGAAGTTCCAGGTGTTAAGGAAATGTATAAATAGGAGGGCCCAACTTAGTATGATGAGTCAAGAAAAACTTCCCAAGGAGGTGGCTGCTACATGAAAACCAGACAGGTGAGCTGAAGTAAGTAGGCAAGGGAGGCAGCTTGTGTCAGAGCCTAAGACAGAAAAACAGGCTTTCTCAGGAAACTGAGAGAATTTCAAAAGGAGAGAGTGGCTCAAGAAGAAAGTCAAGAGGCAAGCAGAAGCTACAGGTCACCTCATGAAAGAGTCATCATTTGGTGGGAACTTAGTGGGTAGCCCCCACCGTGAGGTAACTCAGGATCCAGAGCCTCTGGCAGACTTTGATTTCTAGTAAAATTCTAGATCTTGCAACAGTGACTGTTGAACACCAGAGATTTTGTTGACCTTCCCCACTCTCTGCAATATGGGTAGAGAGCGAAGCCTCTCCATTCCCACATGAGTCAGAATATATGTCTTTATTTAATGCCTTATATAAAGCTGCAGAGAGAGCTGGGTGGTGGAGGGTGGGGGGCTCATCTTAGAGCCAGACAGGAGCACATGCACTCAGCTGAGAATTTCTGCCCCACCTCAGATACTTAGAGAATGAGCACTGGGCCATTTTCTGGATAGCTGGGGCAACGTTCTGAGTTGTCCTGGAGGCACACCAGTCTTTAATTCTGAATATAACATTTTACGAATGAGATCATAAAATTCTAGAACAAAAAAATGTGAGTGATGAAAAAACTGCCCCATTGTACTAATTATACATGCTTTTACACAAAGGTTTTACTATTAATCTGTATTTTTGTTAAATGTCATTTCCCTACCCTTTAGAAATCACTGTGCTTTCAGTTGTTGAGTACTCTAATATCGCAGTCTCTAAAAAATTGTTAAAGTTCTGAATTGCATCAGTACAGCAATTTCTATAATATCATAGAAGGAGACAGCAGTTCTGCCATTTATAAATATATGTTTTTATATTTTTGGATGTTCAGGAATTTTTCCTTAATTGTAGTAATTAATTACTACAGCTCATGCAAAAGGAACTGCCCTTTTTTTAATGCCTGGATATTTCTGGGCTGAAAATGAACAATTTGGCTCTCTAAGGAAGTGATCATAAATCACACAGCAGTGATGCATTCTCAGACTTCATAGAATGGATATAATCTATACAGCAATGCCTGCAGAAGCAGCAGTGAAAAGATAAACTGAGGGCTTGAAAGTATAGCCATAATATCTCATTAAAATCCAACTTTGTTTCTCATCTTTCACCAATAAAAAAATATGTGAACACATTGAAACAGTTTTTAAATTTAATTTCAGTGAACATCTGAATTGCAGAAAAGAACAGCATTGTGGTGAGATCGGAATAGAGATGTTGATGTGTACAATGTTGCTGTGCTGGAACTTGAGCCAGAGCAATTGCCCATAGGGCCCTAGAGTGCGGCTTTGGAGTTCTAGGTTTACCTTGTCATTTCTTAGCTGTATTACTTTCAGCATACAAACCAGCTTCTCAGGGCCCTACTCTGCTCTAAAATGTGACTCTATCCATTGCATAGAGTTGTTGGAGTGAAGTGGGACAAACTATAAAAAGTGGTTGCAGTACAATGTCAGACACATAGCAGGCATTTAGGGGAAAAAGCCACTATTTTTTGAGGAGCAGCCCAGCTTAAATTAAAGCAGGTTATAACCCACTGGTAAACGAGAGACATGCCCAGCAAGCTCTACAAAGGAACTTATCTCAGTGAAGATAGAGGAAAAGCTAAAGAAAAAACAAAAGTTTATATTGAAAAAAGATAAAGAGCAGTAGATGACTGAAGTCAAAGGAATCAAAACTCCAAGATGAGGTGAGTTTCTTTTTTTCTTTTTTTTAAGATGAGGTGAGTTTCTATTATCTTCAAGCCCAACCCGCCAAAAGTATTGAGAGTACCCACCTATCCTAGAAGGCGCAGTGAAAGCCACAGCTACCAGCCAAGATCATTCCCAAAACCTCTGCACACATTTAAGCAGGAGAAGATGCCATCGTGTTCCTGAAGGAAACTGAGCAAGAGCCTGATGTCAGGCCACACTGAAGTAAAATGACTTGAAGTCTATCCTAATATAAATAGGTGCAGTCAGCCTCATTAAAAAGTTCTTACTAGGATAAAGGAGTGAGAGGTGAGAGTATGAGCCTTAAAATGTAGACCATCTGTAAAACTACTCATCCAAAATGGTGGAGATAGTTTTTCTGGGCAGATGGTTTGTAAACACCCAGGGGTTACCCTCTACAAGGCACTTTTTTACCTTTACCTTTGATTAAATCTCTGGAATATGCCACAAACACTTGTACTTTCTTAAACAGAAGCAACTAAAGTTGTAACTTTCTGAATATCTTGGCTCAGCATCATTAGTATTGGTAAACTGCTGCAGAGAGGGTGGCAGATGTAGGTGGTGTAGAACATTGAAATGGGTGGGTTAGCTCATCTCTGTATTTTCCTGCATGCAGAGTATGCCTCGTCCACTGCCCTTATGGGCTCCAGCTCCCAACCTATCACTTTATCTTCACTGTGGCCCAGTGGTGCCATTGGGCAGCATTCTCTCATCTCTTTCTCAACTGTCTAACTTTTCCAGCACTTCTCAGCTTTAGCACAAAAAGACAGAGCTCTTAAGAGGGTTATCAACCAATCTTTCTTTCTCTAAACTGACTAATCAGAAGCTATAAACTAGCTTCTGGTCAGTAACTCTTAGATGCTTTCACTGTTGCAAGGTACTCAGGGGTCTTTATTCACTGCTGAAGTTGAGATTTTAAATTGGTTTCTTTCTGAGTTCATAACCTGGCTAATGCTTGGAAGAGCTGGGAAGCAGGCCTCTGGGTAAATGTAATTTTACTGTACTGTCTCAGGTTTGTATTGGCTGGTGACCATATAAAATGAAATTTAGAACTTAAAGCTTCAACACAAAGAACCAGTACCCAGTGGAAACAAAACTGTGGCTGGATGAGACATATACAACTGTTTTGGAAATTTTTTTGATTTAATTGGACAATACCAATTCTGTTACAGAAAATTCTAATTCCATGAGAGACAGTAAGTTTACCTCAGTTGCTCATGCTGCAGAGTTAGCAGATGAGCTTTCCATAGACTCAAAGGATTTGGGCTTCAAGAATTTAAGTTTACAAGTAAAATTAGAAAGGAGGAAGTAAAAACCTCTTATAATTAAGAAGAAAGGTTCTAAAAAAAAAAAAAGAAGAAAGGTTCTAGGTGCATAGGATAAATACTTTTATTTGTGTGAACAAATGGGGTTCCCAGAGAAATTGGTGTTTGAAATCCTTGGGCCTCACATATACCAAACCCAATATGTCTACTTTAAACTTGCAAAATCCCAGAGGGATGTGAGAGAAGTATCTCATTGCAATTCCAAATGAGCCAGAAATCAAATTAAGTATAATGAACTCATGGGGTATAAAAAGTCTAAGGCATGTTAGATACCAGAATCTTCTGATGAATGCCAAAGAAGGTAGTTTAAACTCCATAGTGTAGGGAGTTAATCTTTTACGTTACCTACCTGTCTCACCTGTTGAGGGTGAGGGTGAGGTGGAGTAAGTAAAGGTGTGGAGTTCCAGGTCATGCCACTTCCCAGACTGGTAGTTTTTTGAGTGGATATCCTCTTTTGAGTTGCAAGAAGCCATGTGGACAGTTGGGGTATGGGGCTTGTGAGAGTTATTTTAGATAAGTAAGAAATTCCACTGAAATAGGTTTCTACCATCCATTTCAGAGAAGGTGTTGCAGAAAGTTGAAGAGAGGTCTGTAGGCAAAAAATGAAGGTGGGTCCAGAAAGCTCAGCTGGCTTTCCATGTGGAGGACTGTCATGTCTTAATCAAAGATTACATTAATTGAGATTCTATATGACAAGTGAATAATTCACATAGAATTCTTATTTCTTCCTTTGCTCCCAAACTGTGTTTCTCAAACCTTCCCTGGATACTGCATTCTTATATCTTATTAAGTGTCTTAAAAGCACAGTGAGAATTGGCATTTTAAGATTCCAGATTTAATTGGCATTTTAAGATTCCAGATTTGAAAATGTGAATCTCAAGACCATTGAGAGCAGAATGAGAAATGGTCCAGACATTTATATCCCTGAGGCTTAAAATTAGGGACATAGATTGTGGCTATTATATAATCCACCATCCAGAAGGTCACAAGGTGTCAGCAGGAGTTCATCAATGATGGCTGGGAATGCCAGAAGATGCTAAACATGGACTCAGTTGCCTCTACTTTCATTGATCCTTGAGGTTTTTTAGTCATGGACTTTTCCCCCAGTAATCAAAACTTTTTTTTCAAAAATTTTTTCCTTTTTATTTTCTTTTATATATATATTTTAAAAGATTTTGTTTATTTATACATTAGAGACATAGAGAGGTGGAGAGATAGGCAGAGAGAGAAGCAGGCTCCCCACATCAGGAGCCTGATGCGGGACTCCATCCCGGTATCTGGGGATCGCGCCCTGAGCCAAAGGCAGATGCTCAACCACTGAACCACCGAGGCATCTCCTCAAAACTTAAACACACAGAAGAATGTGAGGAAGAAAACCTAATGTTTTATACTTGTGTTAATATTCATCTTCACGTATCACCTAGAATATATAATCGGACTAAAAGCAATCTATTTAATATTAAATTGATGTCTTTTGACTTTTTAAAGTTGTTCTTGGGTAACAAGACAATATCTTCTTTATATACACATATTTAGGTTCTTTCTTCCTAAGCATTATATAGCAAATGAGTAGATGTCAGTGTTCTTTACTAACAAGCTGAGCTACCAGGAAGAAAGCTAGGAAATATTTAGACAAAACTAAAGAATACATTAATATTCTATTCTTCTTAGGAGAGGGAGGACTTCTTACAACCTTGTATTATTACCTTAGTGGTCTGGAATACTCTTCTAAGGGCTTAAATTGCAACTAAGGAATAGCTGAATAAGATCTGACAATAGGGGAACATTTTAGAGGGCTGTGAATGCTAACTTTAGTCTAGTTAAAGGTTGAGACTTATTTTTTTAAGATTTTATTTATGTATTTGGCAGAGAGTGAGACAGCACAAGCAGGAGGAGCAACAGAGAGCCCTCCCTGTAAGGCTCAATCCTGGGACTCAGATCAAGACCTGAGCCAAATGCAGACGCCTAACCAACTAAGTCACCCAGGTGCCCCAGAAACTTTTTAAATAAAGGGCCAGGTAGTAAATATTTTCAGCTTTGTCATTGTTGCCCACAGTCTGGCACAACTTCTTGACTCTGCTATTGAAGTATAAAAGCCATACACAACACCTAAACAAATGGGCATGGCTGTGTTCCAATAAAGTTTTATGTACACTGAATTTCATACAATTTTCACATCATGAAATAATTTTGATTTTTTTTCAACCATTTAAAAATATAAAAATCACATTGGCTCATGGGCAAGACAAAAGCAAGTTGTGAGCTGCATTGGGCTGCAACTTGTAGTTTGCTGACCTCTGGTCTAGTAATAGAAAGGCTTAAAACTTGGGGGTGGGGGGGTGGGGGAAATGGTGCCATATAGCAGTTCCTCTTCTCCTATACAAACAGATGCTGTTGAGCCATGCCTCTCAGAAATATTACACAGATAAAATTAGGGATTGAATGACATAAGTGCCAGGCATTTTTATCTCTTGTTCGTTGAAGGGACAACTTTTAACTAACTTTCTATTTTGGTGATTGTAAAAGCTGCACCTTATCTCCAGAGGGTCTTTTTCTAAATAATGGAAAGCTAAGGGTTTTCTCAGGATACTGCCAGAAGAAGAAAAACAACTAGCTCTTCGGTTTTGTCTAAATATTTTCTAGATTTCTTCCCAGTGGTTTATTCCTGACAGTTCTGGTACCTATTCACAGCTTCATCCCACCTTGTATTCAGTCGATATTATAAGCTGTTGCTTTGGATTTGACAGAGAACTAAGTAAGATGTGTGGTTTACAGGGCAGAAATTCTCATGATTTTGTAGGGTTGTTGGAGGCCAGACTCCAACATAAGGAAAATTCATGCTATTTTATTTTCCTCTTTATTTCTGAAATGTGGCTCATGAGTTATTTGTAGATGAAGGAAATGCATTAAATCTTAGTAGTTGAGAAGAGTAAAATGTACACTTTGTGTTCTCTTAATTTGAAAACAGTGTTGTCCTCATTTGAAATGCATTAATGTGTTTTCAGGTTGTCTATAGCCATTGAGATATCTGTCATTTGCTTTATTTAAAAATTTCAGGTGGAAAAACCTGGTAGCGGTGGTCAAGATTTGCTGCTTTATCCAGCTAAGAGAAAGCAGCTTTTGAGAAGTGAACTGGATGGTGAAAAAGTGCCTCCATCTCCACTACCTGCTCCAAAACAAATACCACCATTAAAAGGGTGTCCAGCAGTTATGCCAGGAGACTTTAAAGAGAAAGTCGCAGAGCTGCTGACAAAATACTCAAGTGGTCTTTGGGCCAGTGCACTCCCCAAAGCATTTGAGGACATGTACAAAATGAAATTCCCTGAGGATGCCTTAAAAAATCTTGCCTCACTTTCTGATGTATGCACCATAGACTACATTTCTGGAAATCCCCAGAAGGCCATTCTCTATGCTAAACTTCCATTGCCCACTGACAAAATCCTGAAGGATGCAGGGCAAGCACATGGCGATTATGATATCAAGTCTATGATTGAGCAAGAGTATTTGCAGATAGAAGAAAACATTGCCAAAAGTGTTGATACCTTTCTGGAGAATACAGCAGTTCCTCCGTTAATCATCCCAACTGAGGCATCCCCATCTGTATTGGTGGTTGAACTAAGCAACACAAACGAAGTGGTTATCAGGTGGGTTTTATTTTCTAATTCTTTAGGACCCTGGTGTATTGTCACTTGGCTATTTTTCCCACAGATGCTGGGAGTTGAGGAAGAATAGTATATTCTTAGTTCTGTAGAGTTACAATGAAATATAATAACAATTCTTGTTTTCATATCTTGCACATTTCTCTCAACTGCTAGAACCTTTCTGTGTTTGTATCTCTTAGATTAGTTCTTATTCTTCTACGTTATGATTATTTATGTACATTGGTCTCTCCCAGTAGACGGTGAGCATCTTGAAATCAGACTTTAAAAAAATCAATCTCTTCATACATACTTAATATTTGTTATATTTGTTAAATATACATCCATTCTTATGAGAAAAGATACTTAGCAGTTTTAAAAATTGGAATGATAGTGTGCTCTGAATGTGAAACAAAATTTATGTTGAAAACATGATAACTATATATGTCAAAAGCAATACCTAATCCATAGAAAAATTAAGTCACCCACTAAGTAGGTAATACTATTTAACCTGGGACTATGTAGCATTTCATAAATGTCAGAACATCTAAGCACTGCCTACCTAGTATGATACATCAGATTAACTCTTGGAGCCAAAGGTACTCTCTGGTTTCTTGGGCTTTTTGATAACAGTCATTGCCAAAGTGGCTGGTGATAACTGAAATTACAAAAAAAAAAAAAAAAAAAAAAAAGGTCCAGACACTTGATGTGGACTTTTGGAGAAAATATAGAATACATGAAAGATATTGAAAGACTATAATTTATAGTTTCTGACTCTGGATAAAGAATGGGAAGCAGTGTAATAGCTGGATCTCAGAAGCACCCAGAGTGGTTGTGGACAGAAAAGGAAAAGGCTAAATCAGAATAGTATCCAGGCTGCTTCAACCAAAATGTCCCTATGGTTTGGACTGTTATTCCTCCAGAGAATCATTGCTAAACTGGGAATGCCCTAAAGAAAGACCACAAAAAATTATCAAGTTCCTTCAGTGGAAGAATAGATAAAAAATATTAAGTTCTTCTACTTAAACAAACTGAGTGGATAATGAAGTGGAATCAAGTGTCTTGGTATGTTCAAAGTAAAATGTACAGAGGCTTTACAGAGGTCTTGTTTGGTACAGCAGTTGGAAATGAATAAACCTCTTATTCTAAGATGTGGTACAGCCTGAAGCTGTAAATGGGTTGTTGAGAGTTAGAGATCCGACTGGGGTTCACTAATAAATTGAGGTAGAGGAAGGTTGTTGAGGAACATGTTGCTAACTTTATCATTATAAAAAAATTTAAACCTGCCTCCTTGGCAGGATCCTTTGGTGTCTGATACTGTTAGTTGTTGGTTCCATTGTCCGACCAAGCACCCAGCACTGGGCTAGACAGAGCATGTGATTTCTGGTGTTCTTACCAAGGGATCGCAGGATTCTGGATCCAGTCCAGGACTGTAGTAAAAGGGTTCTCATCTACTTTAGGATGATGGATCCAGGTCCTCAGATTATTTAGACCCCCTTTTCCAGTGTGAATTTGAATCCTGGAATCCATATTCTACCGTTTAGCACAGTGGCTGGCAACCAGGAAGTACAAGGGGTACTGTGTCCTGTTGGGTTGATCCTAGGTCATTGGCAACTCCCCCCCCCCAAACCCCAGTTCCAAAGACTTAGATTCCAGCTGGGCTGAGTCCTAGTGTAGATTTACATCTTTACTCAGGCAGACAGTAGTAGGCTCTAGAAACTGGGCCTGTGACACTCTGAGGTGTCATGGCGGAACCCTGAGACCAAATATGGGAATCCCTGGTCTCTGGTTTCAAAGATTAACTCTGTAAAGCCTTGTATTTATGGCATACCTGAGTTGGCCTACCTGTCATTCTTTGCCCACATGCTCAGGTAATTTGGAGACAATGCAGGACCTCATTCTTGTCACTTCCCACCATCAAACCAACTGTAACATCATCCTCACCCCAAGCCGTGTAGCCACTCATCTCCACTGGTTGCCGTAGAGAGCAGATTTTATCCTGCTTCTCTCCCCTGGCCCCATCCCTAGCAGGTGCCCATGCCCAGCAGACTGCCAGGTCACAGGTTGCTGCCCGGGCTTCAGCCTTTTGGGCTCCTAGAGCTGTAGCAGCACTAAACGGAGCCCCTGGGAGACTCTGGGTCCCAGGAAATGGGCACATGGGTGGAGCCGCAGACCTCCCAGGGACGTTGGGAGCTGAGCGTGCAGCTGCACTGCAGGCAACACCTTCACATTCGTAAAATTCAGTCAACTGAACCCACACAGTGTGACAAGGCTTCTTAGCTTCTAGAGTAGGTAACATCCACATAGTATTTGGTTTTAAAATAGCCATTGCCTCAAAAGAGGCGTTCTTTCCGTTTTGTGCAGGACTTTGTAAAGCTTTTTTTTCCTCGAACAAATAGGTTGAATAGGGTATCTTCTGTCTTGCTGATAGTTACTAAGAATGCATGACCACATTCCCAAGGGAATAGTTTCTTAAAGCTACATAGGACCACTCAGGCCCTGAGTAAAAGCTAGAACAACACCAAGGGCAATGTGCTTGTGGCACGTCCCCCATCTCCACAGTCTGTGATTCTGGTGCTGTTACAGCACCGTTCCAGCCAAAGACGCTTCATCCTATGGCCGAGATAGCTCCTGCTGCAGGCCCCAAACTTAGTTTGCTGGAGTTTACATCCTGGAAGGCAGCCTTTAGTAGAATTGTCCCCCAGCACTGACAGGCAAAAAAACAGCCTATTTGTCGGAGGAAGGGAAATAGTGTGTTGTGATAACACATGCTAGGACAAGGTGACTGCAGTTTCAACAGCAGAAAATTGTAGAAGGGGTAGGCTGTATCATGAGAGAGACTTCTCAGAAAGTGTACAGTTTAAAAGAGATTTAGTCAGAAGATATCTCTTTAAGGATATCAAAACTCAACATTTTGTGGTAATTTGTTCAAATTTGTTCAGTAAGCTGGGGGGATGGGTTGTCACATGGTCATGTTTAATGTGTTTAAGGCTTTGTTTTTCTCTATTAAAATTTCAGTTGTTCTCAGAGCTTGAGTCTTGTTCAACCCCAGCCTTAGGTCAAACAGTCAACTAGATTCTCTTCTCAATAATCTACAAAGATTGCCCGCAGCCTTAGTCAAAATCCTAAATCCACTCTTGTTAATCTGGCCTGCTTTGGCATCTCCATATCCCACCATATCTCGTCTCTTCCCTTCCCTTGAATCTTAGCCTTGTCCTCCCTGTACATTCCCCAACTGTGACATCCTCTAGCTGTCTGGACTGTTGTCAAGCATTTGCTCTGGTGTGTTCGATCTGGTCTTATTTTGCACGAGCTCCACAATATTACATTTTCCTTTTCAAGACAGAAAAGAAATGTTTACTAAATATATGTTCTCTAACCTGTTGGTATAAGCTATGCCTGAGACTGGAACCAAAGATGGCAGTGGAAGAAACACAGAGTAACGTTAATGTATTCCCATGGTTTTCTTCCTTCTGAGTTGCTTCATTTATGCTTTCTTCCTTTACATAATTCAGGTATGTGGGCAAAGACTATTCTGCTGCTCAGGAATTAATGGAAGATGAGATGAAAGAGTATTATAGTAAGAACCCTAAAGTCACGCCAGTCCAGACTGTGCATGTGGGGCAATTACTGGCTGTAAATGCTGAGGAGGATGCTTGGTTACGGGCACAGATCATCTCAACAGAAGAGAACAGAATAAAGGCAAGTACTATTTACTTTGTCAAAGCATTATGAAGACAAACACATTATTTTTCAAATGTAAGTGTTCCTTCTAATATTGGGTCCTTCCTAACTACATTTAGGGGTTTTTTTCTTCTAGGAGTTGACAAGATAATATCTGTAAAAGACTTTATCCCTGTCAGTTGTTAAGTCAGTGATAGTCATATTATCTCAGAGGTTTTTTTTTAAAGTCTTCTTTATGACAGTATTCATAATCTGTGATATAATCAGGAAAAGGCCTTTATTTCCATTCCTAGGAGATGTGTAATAAATACTGATCAGAAGATCTGTGGACTTCCTATCAGGTCAGAACTCAGGTGTGAGGAAAGCTTATAGATCAGAGGACATGACAGTCTTCCTCTCCCCTTTTCTGCAGCCAGTCAAGGGGAACTCTGAAACAGGACTCAGGTCGTGCCCCAAGAGCTATCTGAGTGTTGCCCTCTCAGTCCTCTTGGAAAGATCAGAGGGATCTTTTGCCAGTCTCTTCCATCAGCAGGCTCCAAGATTTCCAGACTTAGCCATGTTCCTAGTGGTCAGCCTCTGCCCCATGTCTTCTTTTCTCCCTCAGTGCAGACTGAGAATGAGTACTCGCTCATTCTCAAGGCACAGTTTTGTCTAGGTTTTGCAAGCAGGGAAATATACTTTTATTTCCGCAACCTCTGTTCCATAATTTGAAACGTATTTTTTGTGGTGGTGTCAGTCCCTGGCAAATAACCCCTTTTGTGCCCCAGAATGTGAATACTGCTCGCTGAACCTGGGCTTTAGTCCATCAGAGACTCTCCCCCAAAACCCCTGACCCCAAGAACAGTGTCAGGAGGGTCAGAAAGCAGTGCTTGCTGTTTCTTACCCAGATGGTTTCACAGAAGAGGCCCTTATCCTCTCCAGAGGCAAGCTCACCCAAACCACGTAGCCACCCTTGGCCATTTACAGAGAAATTTGGGAAATTCCGTAAGTAAATCTACAAAGCTATAGCTTTTAAGCAATTTGACCTGACTTTAAAAATCTGAAAGTTGGGGCAGCCCAGGTGGCTCAGCGGTTTAGTGCCGCCTTCAGTCCAGGGTGTGATCCTGGAGACCTGGGATCGAGTCCCACCCACATCAGGCTCCATGCATGTGGCCTGCTTCTCCCTCTGCCTGTGTCTGTGCCTCTCTCTCTGTGTCTCTCATGAATAAATAAATAAAATCTTTTTAAAAAAATCTGAAAATTGGAATAGTTTGGCAGTTTCTTATAAAGTTAAACTTACCATATAACCCTAAGTATTTACACAAGAGAAGTGAAAACATAGGTCCACAAAAGGGCTTATACATGTTTGTAGCAGCTTTATTATTTATAATCCCCAAGCAGAAACAACCCAAACGTTTACCAGTAGGTGAATGTATAAGCAAATTGTAGTTTATTCATATAATGGAATACTATTCAACAATGAAAAGGAATGAACTACTGAAAACAGTCATGTGGATAAAACTCATAGACTGTGCAAGTGAGAGAAGCCAGATACAAAAGACTTATCCTGTATGAGTCCAGATAAATGATGCCTAAGAACAGGTGAAATTCATCTGTAGTGATAGAAATCAGATCAGTGGTTGCCTGGGACAGATGGAGGTGGCTTAATTGGAAAGAGGAAAGGGGAACTTTTTGGAGTGGTGGATGTGGTCTGTATCTTGATTAGAGTGGTCATTATGTGGGTCTATACATTTGTCAAAATCCATCAAACTGTATGCTTTAAATGGACATTTTTCATTCAATATAAATTATATGTGGATAAAGTTTGAAAAAAATCTGGAAAAGTTAAGGACCAAGCAGAGACCTGGACCAGGAGGGACCACAGCATGATTAGCAGTTTGGGCCCTAGTCCTGTTTCTGCCTGTGAATGTCCTTTGCCCTTGGTCAATCCCTCCATTCCCTAATCTGTGTCTCAAATACTCTTACCTGTGTAAGAAAACACTCTGATCAAGAGACCCTGTCTTCACTGGAACCTCCTCTGGGAAAGAAAACCTTTCACACAATCTGAAGAATGTCTAAAGAAGAGGTAAAAATCAAGAGGGCAGTGTCATGAAAGCCAGAAGAAGGAAGTGTCTGATGGGGGGCGCACCAGCCGTGGCGTGGCTGCTGAGTGTTGGGAGTGAAGGAGTATCTCAGTATGTTGTATAGTCCTAAGCTCCTAGCAGTCGTTGGAGCAATTCTGGCCTGAGCTTGTTCCCCACAGCCCCATGAAGCAGACAGACATACAGTTCCCCCTTTATCTGGAGAAACCCCATCTACTTAGCAAGTCTTTTTCCTCTTGAGCTATGCTGTGCCTGAGAGCAAGTACAATTCCCTCCTTGCTTTCCACTTGTCAGATCCTTGGTGAGTATGGGAGACAGGAGTATGAAGTCATGCCCTGAAGTGAGTGCCCTCTGGTGTTGACCCAGACTTGCATCCCAGTGATTCCAGCTGCTTCTCTCACGTGGCGCTGTGAGATCTATGGCCACTTGATGGTGCCAGAGAACCAGGAATTGCCTGGGGCTGGATGCCAGGACTCAGCCTATTTATGCTGATCCCAGGGCATTAGAGAGAGAAACTCCACTCAGTCCTCACAGGGCAAAGGCCCAGGGCAGAGTGTGTTGGTAGTCAAACTCTCAACCCACGAGCGAGTGTTTTGTAAACTTCAGCTGCCATACAAAGATAAGATATTTGAGGGGGATCCCTGGGTGGCTCAGCGGTTTAGTGCCTGCCTTTGGCCCAGGCATGATCCTGGAGTCCGGGGATCGAGTCCCAAGTTGGGCTCCCTGCATGGAGCCTGCTTCTCCCTCTGCCTGTGTCTCTGCCTCTCTCTCTCTCTCTCTCTCTCTCTCTGTGTGTGTGTGTGTGTATCTCATGAATAAATAAATAAAATCTTTTTTTTTAAAAAGATAAGATATTTGATTCAGAAAGAAAGCAGGAAAAAGAAAACAAGCTCCAGATGTCACAGAAACCCTTTAAAGATTTTGGAGCACTTATTTTTTAGTCTCTTAATACTACGAATACATTCTGAATTTCCTAGGAATGTTGATTTCACATGTTGGTCCTATTGTTAGACCTTGTTCTCTCCATTCTAGGTCTGGGAATTGCAGAGTCCAGGTTGTAGGTGGCGATAGCTCTTAAAGGAAAGGAGCACTTCTGACTCCTGAGGCCTCTGGGGAGGAGGAATGGGTGCTCATCTGGGACTAGAGAAATGGGCCCACAAGCTTAAATGGCTAGCCGTCTGCTCTGGGAGCCGAGTCAGAGATCTCAACCTATGGGGAGAATTGAGTCAACATAGGACTCTGGGAAATGATTGTCTCCAACAAGCGACATACAGGCCCCCCACACCCAGTTATCTGGTGGTCCGGAAGAGTGTTCAGGGTCTCTGCAACTCTTCTTTTTTCCCTTTGATTCTCTGCTGAGAATTTCTGTTTTGTATGTTTAGTATCATAATCTACATACTAAGAAGTGGCCTGTGGACTTAATTTTTCTGCAGGAGGTAAAAGCACTTGGATCTATGCTACTTGGTATTTATCAGCCATGCCTTTTGCTTTGGTTTTTGTTGTTGTTTTGTTTTAATAATATCATCTGTTTGAGTTAGAGAAGCATACTAGATTTTTAACACTTTCCCTAAGATTTGTAGTTATCATCATAGAGTTATCATTCTAAACCACAGCTCAGTGTTTCTAGATTTTATTTTTCTCAAAAAAGAAGCTTTGTTTATATAGTCCTTTCCAATATAATGTGTTTATTAATACTCTATAAATAACATCCAAGCTCTTAATGATCTGTGCTAATAGTGAAGAAGAGTTATGCAAGTTTCTGCAAACACAGACCTCTGTTCAGCAGATTTGGGGGCTTTTGCTGAGCTGGACTAAGGCCTAACCCAGCTTTGCACCAGTGAAGAAAAACAAACCATAAGTACTTATTTTTACAGTGTAGAACTCCCTGTTATCTAACCATGACATCATTGTTGTCGCTGACAGCAGCCTGGTCCCTCCAAGCATAATTGCTGGGAGTCGGCCATTATAAGTGCTGTTCTGGGGATTTTGAATCTGATAAATACCCCTCTATAGGTGATGCCCTCTCTAGAAACAAATCAGATCCTTAGGGGTGTGCATCCTTAGTGGAAGTATATGAATCAAGAAAGAATAAGGTGAGGTGGGCATCACCTTATGTTATGATGAGAGGGCGGGGGCAGTCAGGGTTGGCAGAACCAGTGGTGCTGCTGAGTTCAGCAGTCTCCCCTTGTTCTTTCCATTGGTGAAGAGGAGTGGGGCCTGGGGTCAGGAGGCCCAAGTCAGGGCCACCACCCTGGGCGTTTTCCAGGCAGTCTGGCATCCCTTGACATGCTGATTATGGAATAAATGGAGCCAGTTAGAGGCATCAAATGTTTTTTAAGAAGCAACAATAAAGAATTTTATTTGAACCTAAATGATGTTTCTGTTATCATCAGGTATGCTATGTTGACTATGGTTTCAGTGAGAATATTGAAAAGAGCAAAGCATACAAATTGAACCCAAAGTTCTGTTCACTCTCATTCCAAGCTACGAAGTGTAAGCTAGCAGGTAAGAGGAACTTTTTTTAAAGCTCTCTCTATTTTCATACATTATTACCGCTGTACTTTTGGGTGGTTAAATCCTAAAATGTACTACGTATCTGAAGGTCTTATAATGTGTTATTTCTTGAAAGATATAAATAAAATCATGTTTAATGTCCTCTTTCTAAGATATGATCTTTATAAACATGCTACAATGTTTTTATTTTATTTTATATATAATATAGTTTATCATAAAAAGGTCTATTGGCCAACTTAAAGGTTTTGTTGTTGTTCTAACTGCCCTAGCAACAACTGCTGGAGGCCCTGAATTATGGGGTTTGATTAGTTTGAATCCAGTTGTTGGACCTTTTGTGAAGTGACTTTCTGCTTCTTCCCATGGAAGTGGGCTCTGGGTGCTGCTCATTACCAAGTAACACTCCTTCGTGCACCCAAGCATGAGTTAGTGCATCCCTGGCACAGTCGATGTATCACTGTTCTTTTCTTTCCTCCTCACGTGTGCAACAGTGACATGGTAGGGATAACCTCCAATTGTGGAGGATGCAGTGGCTGTGTTCATATGTGAAGAAAGACATGGAAATGGAAGTGTGTGAGCACTGTGCCAGGAGAGCCTGAGCTAAATTCAGAAAATGATCACCATTCTTTCCTGAAAATTAGCCCAAGGAAAAATACCTCCTTCTTAGCAAGAATGAGTCTTTATATCAAAGGAGCTGGGTATGGCTCTGTGAGATAAATCTCAAGTAATTTTAGAAGCCTGTTAGAAACCTGTGAGAGTTAGTTTGGAAAAGAACATGTCAAGAGCACAGGACAAGAGTTAGGATGCTGAAATGAGAGGTTTGGGAAAAGCTGTAATGTTACGTGTCTGGAGAACAGAAAGAGAACAAGAGAAATGTATCTCAGAGGGAGTCTGTGAATTTGTGCTTATGGATTTCAAGGGGAAGAATACAGAAATGAACCTTATAGTACCATTACAGAAATGATGAGCTTGTTTTAATTAGTTTAATAGAATAACTTAGAGTTGTCATGTATATGCTACATAGAATTATAATTTTCAAAGAATTTAAAGTAATTAGCCTACAATAAAACTCACCTGATACCCATATTATGTTAAACACAATTTAATCTTTCTTTGATAAATCACAAAGTTCTTTGGCATATTCAGAATCATCCTAGTGTACTTAAAAAGAAATACAGAAAAAATTATTTTGTAAATTTCCAATAAATGCATGTTCATTTTATATGAAATAATTGTATATTTAATTAGAAAAATGAAAAGGTGAAGGGTAAATTTTTAGGAAAAGCATTACAAATACATGACTGGTAGACACAACTGATAACTTCTTATATGTATTAGCCTTTTTGTTTTAAATATATGTTTGTATATAAAGTGAAGACCATTTTCCTTAGGTAGAAATTCTGATAGAACATCAGCTTTTTTCTGTTTTAAGATTGCCTGCCTTTATGTAATCATTTAAAAGGGCATTCACACTATAATATATATTAGAAGACCTAAGGATAGGTTATGTAAAACAAAGGTTCCCTAGAAAATTTTGTAAGAATTTTATAGTAGATTCACAATTATAATAAGTGGCCAAAACATTTTAAGATAAACAATCCATTTATCTTAAAATGATTCTGCTAATTAAGTAGAAATTAAAATATTCAATATTTTTCAGGGTTGGAAGTTTTAAGTGATGATCCTGATTTAGTAAAGGTGGTTGAATCTTTAACTTGTGGAAAGATCTTTGCAGTGGAAATACTTGAAAAAGCGGATATCCCGCTTGTTGTTCTGTATGACACCTCAGGAGATGACGACGTCAATATTAACGCCACCTGCTTAAAGGCGATCTGTGACAAGTCTCTGGAGGCTCACCTTCAGGTAGCACAGTGACCACTATAGTCATCTGTTAAACATATTGTAGGGAAGAAAGTTATTAGAAAAGAACATTTTAAATTTTGGGCTAGCAACAAATAGGGACAGATTGTGTATTGAGGGGAAAAAGGCAAAGGGTGCTGTTGGAGGGGGAAAGAAGGCCAAAACATAAACAGTCATTATTAGGAATTGGGTTTTCATTTTATTTTCCAGTTTCTACACTAAAATTGTATTTTATATGAAATTATTTTCAAAAAAAGGGTTGCGGAAGGGGAGGTGGGCAGAGGGATGGGGTAACTGGGTGACAGGCACTGAGGAGGGCACTTGATGGGATGAGCACTGGGTACTATACCATATGTTGGCAAATTGAATTTAAATTTCAAAAATGTAAAAAAATTATTTTGCAAAGACAATATGGGCGGATACTACTATAAAAGGGAAAGTTAGATCCATGAAGATGTTTATTAAGTTGCTAGCTTTTACAGTTTTAAAATGTGAAAAACATAAATTACTGCAAAGAAGGAAATTCTTAAATAACTTATAGAACAGCCAACTCTAAAGAATAGGATGTTAAAATGGTCCTTGTGAAGGCTTTGTTGCAACATTGGAAAAACATTTTTTTACTAGGTAGAACAAAAGTGAACTATAAAGATAATATTATAGTTTGACTAAAAACAAAGGCCAAAATTAAACTTTTACATTTATAGTTTTTAAAAATTACTAACCTTCATGTGGCCAATAAACACATTTTAGAAAGTGGGCTGATAATGGGATTGATTTTGTGAGTTTTAAATTTTAATTTCTGATCATATTGCAAAAATACATTTTTATGTAATTATAACTTCTATAAATTAATGGGGAGAAAAAAACCCAAATTATATTCTTAGCCTTTCTAGGCAATGAAACATGGTAATAGGTTAATGTATGCAAAATGTCTACCTTGTGCCTCACCACATGATATTAGATACTCCTTTCAGAAAGAGGTATCCAAATGAGTTTTTCACATTACTCTATCATCTTATCTATTCTCCAGCTTACTTAAAAGATTTTAAAATGCAAAGACAAATGAGATTTGTCACCCCTTAAGCAGATAAGAGCTACGCTCTATTCTCAAGCATCCTTGGTGTGTCCTTTGTTTGTTCCAGATTGATGCTATGTACACAAATGTCAGAGTGACTAATATTTGCTCTGATGGCACACTCTACTGCCAGGTGCCTTGTAAAGGTCTGAACAAGCTCAACGATCTTCTGCATAAGATAGAGGACTACTTCCATTGTAAGGTATGGCAGAGAATCCTCCTCCTCTAGCATTAATCCTAAAATTGCAAACAAGAATGTTCTAAATATTAAATATAAGAATGTACTAAATAGTATACGTGTGTGTAACTTTTGAATAGTAGAAGGTAGAAGCTGTACAGTAGTGGGTAAGAGCCCCAGACTGCAGAACTTAAAAGACAAAACAAAACAAAACAAAAAACAAACAAACAAACAAAACAAAAACCACTGGTTTCTGCATTATCAAATGAGGATATAATAGGGTGTATATCCATCCATAAGATTGTTGTGAGGACCAGTGGCAAGACTGTTTAGCACAGTGTCTGGCACAGAGTAAGTGCTCAGTAACTGACAGATTTGTTATTTACAAGGTACAGTTGGTGATACTGTAGTGCAGCTGCTTGTAACTTTGTTTGCTAGAGCCAGATGGGTCCTCTGTCTCAGATAAAACCATGGAATTCAGGGGAAGATAATTTCTAGGCATCACTCCCCAAGCTTTTTTTGGTCCCTGAGAACCTACCATCTCAGTAAATGTGGTTCTGTGTTTAAATGTATTAATAAGCTCCTTACCCTTTGATTCTAGTAGTATTTTCTGAATCACAATCTGTAGAGGTTTTGTTTTAAGGTTCTAAGGTGATGTTCTTACCTCCATTAGGGGATTATATTTGTAATCTGGAATATGCTATGGTTTTGAGTGATTAAACCCTAATATGACTTCAGTCTTGACCCCCCTCACCCACAGAAGTGAACCCTTCCCTCTAACCTCTGAATGTGCCTCCTGGCATCATTTGCAGCATGGTAGTTTACCTATTTGGGTGTTTGTTTGCCTTACTAGAGTGCAGGCTTCTTGAGGGTAGAAGGTTTGTTTGCTTTACCAGGTACTGTTAAGTACCTAATTCATTTAGCTACTACAGTATGTAATCTAGTGTCATACATAGAATAGGTATTCCAAAATATTTACTGAATTGGGTTAAACTTGTATTCAGACTACAGCCTAGAACTGAGGCATTAGATCTATATAGCTTTACCTCTTTCTGTAATACAGATGTCTTAGTTGTATCTCAGGGTTATTACTTAAGTTTGGTTTGCTAATCTATCTTGGAGAAATCTGAGACCTCCAGAGAAGCTGACTCCAGTGACTCATTTACATATATGTTCTTATTACCTCTGGTGGTGAAAAGCTCTCTTGATAGTCCCTTGTGTACTGGTAACCTGAATGGAGACATTGCCTTTGGGGAGAGTAGAAACATTCATCCTGAACAAGCAAGACCATGGCAGGTCCCTAGCTTCAAACTACAGCAAAGAGAAGGATGAAGAGGTTTACAGCCGTGATTTGTTGACATTTCACTGGCACCGATCTCTGTATTTGTGTTGATAACATTTATTTGGGAATTAAAATCTCATCTTTGAATTTAAATGTTAAAAGTTAAAAAGAAGGGGTGCCTGGTGGCTCAGTCAGTTAAGTGTCTGCTTTGGGCTCAGGTCAGGTCCCAGGGTCCTAGGATCAAGTACTGGGGGCTCTACTCACTAGGGAGCCTGCTTCTCTCTCTCTGTCTGCCTGCCACTCTGCCTACTTGTGTGCTCACTCTTTTTCTCTCTCTCCCTGTCAAATAAATAAAATCTTAAAAAAAAAAAGTTGAAAGGAAGAGGCCTTCTGGACAGCTAGCCCAACCTCACTGTCATCCAGGCTCTTCTCCTTTGGCAGAGTCATCCTCCCTCTTCATGTTTAACTGATGGCATCAGTGCTGGATGAATCATACTGACCTGCACACTAACGTTTGTAGACATTTTAACAGGGCTGATTTATGAGCCATGTGTGAGGAGGGAGAGTAGACAATGCCATCAACAAATGTCTGAGAAACAAGACAGAAGTTCCATCGCCCTCATGCACACACAACTGCACACTCCTCATGGGGAGCCTGGCTAAGTATGGGTGCACCAGTCAGCCCGAGCCACAGCAATGTTTTTCTAACAGTGTAGAAATCCGCTGCTTGCTAAGAGTAATAAAAGTGTTTTGCATTTCTGTTTTGTAGCACATGACCTCCGAGTACTTCGTTTCATTACCCTTCTGTGGAAAAGTCTGCCTCTTCCATTGCAAAGGAAAATGGTTACGAGTAGAGGTAAAATCAGTCACTTGACTTCTTTTTTTAAGCTTATTATGAAATGTTTCAGACCTACAAACAAGTTTTGTAAAAAATGAAATAAGCACCCACGTACTCATCACCATGTGAGAAATAAAACATGCCCAGTGTGGTTGAGGCTCCATGTTTGCATCTCCTTCTTCTACTCCCACCCTGGAGGAGCTGCCAGCTGAATGTGGTGTTTGTCATTCCTATTCATTTCTTTATACTTTCACTATATTTGTATTTATACATACTAATTTTTGCTACCTATAGATTTTAATATAGAGATAGTGGAAATACAGAAATGAAAATGTGCATAGAATATTTATAGTAAAACTTAATAAAATATAACTGAGGAGATAAATGTTTATAAAATACATGTAAATAGTGCAATGTATTGATTCTTCTGAAACATGCTTCTTCATTCATTATGTGTAAGGTTCATCCATGTGGGTGTGTATAACCCTCGTTCATTTGTTTTCACTGCTGTTTGATATAACAGTGTATGAAGATGTCAACATGATCACTCCACTCTCCTAACAATGGATATGAAGATTGTTTTTAAGGTTTTGTTATGGACAGCACTGCCAGGAGCCTTCCCGTGCATGTCTGCCAGGGTACCCAAGAAGGAACAGAGCTTCTGGGTCGAGAGAACATGTGTCTTCAGTTTCACTAGATATTGCCTAATTGCTCTCTAGAGTCACACTTTTGCTGGGTTGGGGGAGCCCTTTGAGAGTTCTGGCTTCCTGGGGAAGGGAGTCTCAGATCCTCCTTCCCTCCTGCCCAGGCTGGGGTTGGCTTCGGTGTTCACATACTATTTCTGGTCCATCATAATCGTCTTATTTTCTTGCAAGCACAATTATGAACTTGAAAAGAGATCTGTTATATTTTGTATATTTCTGTGTTTTTCAAAGGTGGGTTTTGGATTTTTGTGGTGGCTGTTTCTTTTTTTTTCTTTCTTCCCTTCTATTTCTGATATCTACTATGTACAATTGCTAAAATTGCAAACTTGGGTTTGATTTTTTTCCCCTTTTTGTCTTTCTTATAGAGGTTCTTAATTTAGGTGCAAGGACCTCTACTTTAAGGGGGTGGAGGTCCTGAACCCTATGAATTGTATACAAATTAGGTGTGTGTGTGTGTTAAGTATTTTGGGGAGGATAGTATCGCTAATTTTTATACGATTCTCAAACCCACCCTAATAAGGTGAATACCATTGCTTTATTCATTTTTTTGATACTGTGTAGTAGCATCTTGATAATTATACTAATTTTACCTTTATTTGAATAAAACTTTGTCATATCTACTTTAATGAAAGCAGCCGTTTTAGAGTAATTTTTGTCATTAATGTGAATGTTAGAAGGCTGAAATCTGGGGTTACATGACCAAGAGATGCATATTTAGCTATAAACTTCAAAAACATAACTTGTTAAAAAAAGAACATGACATTATTTGAATTTTAAAGCTCTGTGCTGTTTAGTGTATTACATACAAATACACAAATATTCAATTTTTTAACTTTTCATTTTGAAATAATTTCAGGCTTTTACAAAGCTGCAAAAATAGTCCAAAGAGTTCCCGTATGTCCTTTACCCACTGTCTCCAGTCGTTAGCATCTTGCATAACCATTATCAGAACCAGGAAATCAACACTGATGCAATATTATTAACTAATCTATAGACTCTACTGACCTTACCCACATTGCACTGCAAATGTCCTTTTTCTGCTCTAGGATCCCAAGTTGTAGTTAACTGTCATGCCATCTTAGTTTCCACCACCCTGGCAGGTGCTCTGACTTTCTTTGTTGTTCATGGCTTTTTGAAGAGTAGCAGCATTTTTAAAAATTAGTTTCAGAGATGGAATTTAGTGATTCATCAGTTACATAGAATACCCAGTGTTCATCACATCAAGTACCCTCCTTAATGCCTATCACCCAATTATCCCTTCCCCTCCAGCAACCTTCAGTTTATTTCCTAGAGTTCAGTGTCTCTTATGGTTTGCCTCCCTCTCAGTTCTCACTTTATTTTTCCTTCCCTTCCCCTATGTTTATCTGTTTTGTTTCTTAAATTCCACATGAGTGGAATCATAAGGTATTTGTCTTTCTCTGAATGACTTATTTCCCTTAGCATAATACCCTCTAGTTTCATCCACATTGTTGCAAATGGCAAGATTTCATTCTTTTTGATGGCTGGATAATATTCCATTGTATATATATACCATTTCTTCATTATCCATTCATCTGTCAATGGACACCTGATCTCTTTCTGTATTTTGGCCATTGTGGACATTGCCGCTATAAATATTGGGGTGCGGGTGCCCCTTCGAATCACTATGTTTGTATCCTTTGGATAAATACCAAGTAGCACAATTGCTGGGTTATAGGGTAGCTCTATTTTTAGAGTAGCAGCATTTTATAGAGCATCTGACAGCTTGAGTTTCTTCCTGTGTAGCATCAGGTTCTGATTTTTTTGGCAAAATACCTTTTTGGTGTATGTCAAATGCTTTAGATAAATATCTAATATTATTTTTGTTTTTCTATCAAATTGTGCATTGTCCGCCTGGGAGGTAGTAGAAGTGTTCATTCTCTTAGTAATGCATAGAAAGTTAGGGAAGGAAGAATGATTAATGAAAAGCAGATCCTGTGTTTAAATGATGTATTTCTTCTTGACATTGTAGCTTGTCTAAGCTTTATTTAATGCCTACACCTTCTGAACTTACTTGAGCCAACTCTGTTCAGTGGCCATTACTTCTTCCTGTTTTCTGCAGACACATCCTAAGTGGTCTGTATTCACTTTCTGTGCCACCTTCAAACAGCTCTGAGCCACTGCTGTCTAACTTCTACCTGCACTCCCACAACCTGTCCTTGCAACCACACCTTTGCTGCATAATTCAGCTGTTGTCTTCCAGGTCTTCTCTTACCAGGCCTCTCGGCTGCACTAACAGTATTAAAACTTGAAATCCCCTTCTCACTAAGCTATCATGGTATCAAATCCTCCTAATTTTCTTCAGGATATTCTAATGATTGCTTCTCCTATTTTTCACCCAAACCTGCCCCCCACCTGCACTCTGCAGTGTCTGTGTCAGTGCCCCAAGTCCTGTCCCGGTTCACAGTTCTTCTCAGCCTTCTAAGTAATGCCATCTCATTGGTTCAGTTACCGACTTGGTCCTCATGACTCTCCAGTTTGTTTTCTAGCCCTTGGTGAGCTTCAGATTTAGGCAGAAGTCAGCCTAATTGCCCATTTGCAAACTCTTCAAGCTCTGCATGTCTGAAGCCAAAATTATCTTTCCCCATCTTTGTCTTCCTATGTCTGTATTCTAGTGGTACCACCATTCATGCAACCATTCAGCCTGGTGCTCGAGAGTTACTTGGATTCCTGCATCCTCCTCAGCCTCCAGGGCAACTAATCACCAAAGCCTGCCATTTTCACCTCTTTATCATTTCTTGCCTAGATCACTGTTAATACCATGGTTCCTCTGTCCTTACTCTTGGCTTCCTCCATTGGAGCCATGGATGCCACTAGAGTGAGTGACCCAAAATATAAATAATAGCAAATCGTAATACATCCAACTTTCAGTGAGGCTTACTATTTCCCAGACACAAAGGTTTTCTAAACATAATTGATTTCAGTTAATTCTTCACAAAATCCTGTGATCCCATTCTGACTTGAGGAGGAAAGTCATTCATCTAGAAAGTATGAGCTGAGATTAAAACCCTATCTACTTGATTCCAAAGCCCTTACCCAGTCTGACCACCAACAATACGTGGCCTCTTATAAAGCTGACCATCTTATTCTTCTCCTTAAGACTTGGTTTAAAATAAAAAAAAAGACTTGGTTTTGGCTTCTTCTCATCTACAGGGTAAAGTCTGGTTCTTGAGGACATCTGGCTTGCCAGGATTTTACCTTTACCTTTCTCTCAGCCTCATCTCCTGCCTTGCCCTGCCTCTCCCTTTACATTCCAACATAACCAAAATGCTTGTAGCCCCCATGCATAAGAAATATGTATGTCTTGCTCATCTTTTCCCCCTGTGTTTGAAATGTTCAGATTAGCCCCTAATTGGTAACTACTCTTACCAACCTCATTTACTACCATTCATCATGTAAAGTCCAGCTGAAATAGTGATATTTATGAAATTTTAATTTGTGGAAAAGGAAATACAAATATGCAAAAAGTATGATTATTTCTTAAAAGAGCAAAGATTTACACAACTTAAATTATCCAGCCAAAGGGTTAGATAAGTCACAATGTACCTGACAGACTTATGTAATATTAAAGTGATATAAAAGATAATGTGACATGAAGTATTTTTGAGACATTTAATGAAAAGTAGCCAATTATGAAATAGTATATGCAAATACATTCTAATTTTTATAAATCTAATTCTTTGTAAATGTGTGGATAAAAGACTAGAAGGATAATTATAATCTATTATAGGTTATAAGTGATTTTCATATCTTTTAATTAAGTTTTCTGTGATAAAGGTATTTTACTAATATAAGAAGAAAAAAGTACATTTTAAAGAAAAGTACCAATTCCAGGCATTCCCTCTTCCTGAATGAAAACTTGCCCTAACATCTACTTCCTGTCTGGGTCAGGTACCCAGACAGGAAGTCTCTATGTTCTTATAGTACCTCATGCATAAATTTATTATTGCCTTATTACATTATATTCTGATTATATATTTGTGTCATCATCACTCATGAGACTCGGAGCTCTTTGAGATGGGGAAGTATATGTCTCTGCACAGTTATGCTTGGATATAATAACCATTCAATATATACCAACCATACCAGTATATCTGTTCAGTATATATGTTTGAATAAAAAATTACATTAGAAGGTACTGTAGTAATACTGTTTGTATTTATCAAAGTCTTAAAAGATCAAAAAGCTATGCTATTATATTTTTTCCCACCTGGATGGCTATATTTTTTTATTTAAATTCAATTAATTTATTGTAATTCAATTAACATGTAATGTATTATTGGTTTCAGAGGTAGAGGTCAGTGACTCATCAGTCTTATATAACACCCAGTGTTCATTACGTCATGTGCCCTCCTTAATGTCCATCACTCAGTTACTCCATCCCTTCATCCCCCTCCCCTCCAGGAACCCTCAGTTTGTTTCCTATGATTAAGAGTCTCTTATGGTTTGTCTCCCTCTCTGATTGTCTTGTTTTATTTTTTTTCTCTCTTCCCCTATGATCCTGTTTTGTTTATTAAATTCCACTTATGAGTGAGATCATATGATAATTGTCTTTCTCTGATGACTCATTTCACTTAAGTTATGCTATTGTATTAATAAAGCATTTACCAGAGCATTAGAAAAAGGCTTTAGTTTTGTTATATCTGATATACGTTTGGCATATTCCATGCCAAGAGTGGTCCAGTTCTTCTTGACAGTCATTATGCTGAAAGCACCACCATTCTCAAGGTGGCAATGAGAGCAACTATAGGCATGAAGTCCCTGCCCACATAACCATCCTGATGGGGCTATATTTGGCCAATGCTAACTGTATTCACTGAGGCAAATATCACAAAGGCATATTAAGGGAAGTTTGGGCATTTAAAGGTATACCCAGAATCTTATGCTGTAATGTTACCCTTTGACCACAGATAGGTAATTATTGCTTTGACTCAGTGTGTAATTTTCCAATTTTTGAATTATTAATTTGGATTTATTTTTCCTCTCTATGACTCTGAGTTTCAATTTCATGGAACAAATGATAAAAACTGTCAGTGGGCTTTTTGACAAAGCTATAAAATGCCAAAATATGTTATGATTTAAAAATATATAATATTTACGTGTTTAAGAAAACTTCTGTCTGAATTCTATTCTTTATTTCCTCATTGCTAAGACACAATAGTGTTTTCTTCCTCATATTTTAATATTTTGGAGAACAGATTACATCTTTAATCAATATATAATGATGTATCAGATTGTTTTATAATCAATAGTGTCCTAGAATTGAAAACACAGCAAATATTATATTTGTGGATTTTATTATTATTAGTTTAGTGATTACTACTGATTAAATGACTTAACAACTCAATGTTGAAATTAAATCTATTCTAAAAGAATATTTATTTGGTAAATAGGTACATTTTAAAATAAGAAAACTTAATTATCACTGATGGTCTTTGTTGCTTTTTATATGCATTTTAGAGCTATACAAAATATAATTGCACAGAAGTGCTTTGGCCTTTTGGATATGCTCATGAATTAGCCAACATTTGTCTCACTGCAGATCACGAATGTTCACAGCAGCCGGGCTCTTGATGTTCAGTTCCTGGACTCTGGCACCGTGACATCTGTGAAAGTGTCTGAACTCAGGGAAATTCCCCCTCGGTTTCTACAAGAAATAATTGTGATACCACCTCAGGTATTATATGTTACAAGCCTGGGAGATTTGCTGGAAGAGATTTGGATGTATTTATAATCATATTGTGAGATGCCCTCTCAGTTTTGATCTTGACAATGAGCAAAGTCCGAGTTTGTAACAAAATTGGAAATGGTCCAAATGTGGTTTGTTCACTGGTTTTCAGATGTAAAGTTTGGCTAACTTAAGAAGATCAGTCAAACTTACAGAAATTGTTTGATAAATGTTTGTTTTCGAGTATGTCGCATCATTAGGCTATGTTGTCCAGTTAGGGATTCCATTTTAATAATTAGACGCCAGTGCTCACTTCTACACGGTTTCAAGATCTTATAAGTAATACTTACTTCCTGTCCTGTGTTCTTAGATTAATTAAATGGCCATTATCTTAAGAAATCTGTTTATATTCAACCATTTTCTTTCTATTTATTTATCATTCATTCATTCATTCATTCATGATAGACATAGAGAGAGAGAGAGGCAGAGACACAGGCAGAGGGAGAAGCAGGCTCCATGCAGGGAGCTGGACGTGGGACTTGATCCCAAGTCTCTAGGATCAGGCCCTGGGCTGAAGGCGGCGCTAAACCGCTGAGCCACCCGGGCTGCCCATATATTCAACCATTTTCTTACATGAATTTTTCTCCATAGATTTGAGTAAAAAGATTAATTTCTGCCTAACCTGTCTCTATTAATAAAAATTCAGATAATATTTTGCATTATTTTGAATTAAAATTATTTAGAACTATTTCCTACCTTTAGGAGAAATAGAAGATTTTATACAGACACTAGTAGTTTTTTAAAATAAAATTAATCAATATTCTGTCATTTCAGTAAGCCACTTATATTTGCCAGAAGATACCTTATGCCATCAAAATTCAGTGAATAAAAAGTGCTTAGCCATAATTAGCATGGTTTTTGTAACTTTTCTCACTCCTGTCACCACTGCCTTTTCTGAAATGACTGTTACAGAAAACTTGTTGAACTTGTGTTCAAGCCAGTTTTCAAAATCACTTTTATTCTTATTGTTGCTCAGCCATAATACTGAAAATTGTTAAATGCCACTTTCACTTGATAACACCTCTGGCCTCTGTTCCCCGTGTTAGAACATTCACCCAGGGCCAGCCTGACCTGGAAAAGGTTCCTCACTAGAAGGGAAAGAATATCCATCCCTCTGCCTCTGACAGTCGGAGTGCCACACAATAGGACTTTCTTTGTGCTATACCATTCAAAGCCATTCCAAATTTTTTTCTATTAATCCTATCTAGATTTGTTATTTTATAGAAATGAAGTTGGGAGAACCTTAAGAGCCAACTGGGCTAAGCTGCTGGCTGACATCTCCGTGAGAGAGGTCTAAGTCAGAATAGGACACTGATGGTCTGTCTGCCAAAGCTGACCCATAAATACTGGGTTTGGGCTCTTGGCTGTTACAATGTTTTAAATTGTGAATTGGTCATCAAGATTTTTCATCAGAAAATTTCATACAAAAATCCTGACAAAACTAGAAACTCCGACTATATTGAACACTCTCCTTTATGGGACAGGGCTCTGTGGGAGCTTGGGAAGTGGCATTCCGCTTTGCAGGGCCCCTGCTCTCCAGTGTGCTGCCCCCATCTGGCCCATCTGGCAAGGAGGGATCCTTGCCCCCTGGCCTCTGCAGGCCCCCTGGCCTCTGAAGAGTGTGCTCTCTCTGCTCTAAGGGACCTCCTCCCCACCAAGAAAGAGGGCACATCCAGGGGGCACAGGGAGAGTCTTGGAGCCCTTGAAGAAGAATGAAGAAAGAAGGAATCCGGGAATCCTGGAAGTAGGTTTCTTCCCCTTCACAAGATTGCCTCAGACAATTCAAGGCTTCCATGAGACAGGAGAGCATCCTTAAGGTCACCTTTTATTCCCTGCTGCACCCATTCTCCAGAAGTTTGTGCAGTGATGGTGGGTGGTAAAAGGCATTAGGGAAAATGAAGCATTTAGGTATCTATGAATTTCACTTTTTCTTGCCCTCCTTAACTCTATTCACAACCTCCTTCCAAAGGTGACCACAAATGCCTGGCACCCACAGGTACTCAGGAACTGCTGAATGAAGTATATTGGCCTCTGAAAAGATTTTTGCACCCAGAGTCATTTCATCCAAATGACACTTCATTTTTTTAGTTGCACTTAGAGGGAAGACCTAAATATAAATCCCAAACCTGTCTTTACAACTCTGTGATCCGATGCAAGTTAGTCTCTCTAATTCCATTTCACCATCTGCAAAGTGGGGCTACAACATTGGCCCATCATGCAGAAGTATCATAGGATAAGTATGTGTGTGAATGAAGTGCCTGGTGTAAGCTAGGAGTAGAGACAACAGAGGTAAAATAAACAGAGCCAGGAACATAGCAGATGCTCCAACCTAAGAGCTCCTCAGTCTTCATTAGTAGCTATTGCTGTTACTTGCTTTCTATCTTAGCAACATCTGACTTATAGGAAAATAACATTGACATTACTTATCAGTACCTATTTTAAGATGGTGTGTTTGTTTTTCCATCATGTTTTCTTTCCAGGCTATAAAGTGCTGTTTAGCAGATCTTCCACAGTCTATTGGCATGTGGACACCAGATGCTGTGCTTTGGTTGAGAGATTCTGTTCTGAATTGCTCTGACTGTAGCATTAAGGTTAGTTACCTTGATACATTTGGAAAGGGAACTGTCAGCCAAAAGGGCTCATTTGTTTTTCTGTAAAAGAATTTTATCTTACCGTGAAACTGATACTTTCAGATCTGACACACTTTTATAGTTAAGAGATTAGTCACATGTGTGATAAACTATTTCATGGTTTGATTTTTATTTAAGAATGTATCCTGTATCTCCAATATTATTTTTAAACCCTTTATGTAATTTTCACACTATTAATAAGGTAGCAGAGTTCTCTGTTCCTGTTTTGCTCCATGATAAAGAATCAAGTTCCCAGCTGAGGGAACTTGATAAATGTTTCTAAAGACCATTTAAATAGGTCTTCTATTTCTTTTTTTTTTTTTTCCTAAAGTAAGATGGCTTATAAGCAAATCATTTTCTGCCCCTGAAGGTTTACTTAAACTGCTTTATTTCATGAGCTCCAATTTCTTTTTCATTTTTGCACCTTTGTATCAAAAACATTGCTCTTATTTCCAAGAATAGAAATGTAAGATAGTTCTCTGTTTTAATGAAAACAGTGTTATTTTTATATAAACATTTAACAGTGAAATGCCCTTGAGAAACATGTTCATGAAAATCTCCAAATTATTCTAGCTCACGTGGATTTTTTTGTGTTTATACAGTTACACACTTACTTACCATTTTATATTCTTTAATTGCCACACGATAAGGAATATTGTGTTTCTTAACTATGGTTTAAGCTCTTAAAGCCAGAGTATAGGGTACTCAATAAAAATATTTTGTAATGATTGATTTTTGAAATGGCACTTCTGTATCATAAATATCAAAATAAATTAGCAGTCATTCATTCATAGCACTTTGAAGTGCTAATTAATTTAAATAGATTCATCCTGCTAGGAAAATTATTTTTAAGTAAATTACTACAGATGAATTACCTCGTCTCCCTGTCTCAGACCTCTGTTCCTGCCTTTCGTTGTCTGCCCTATTTGGTAAGAGATTGATGTGGCTGGAAGCATCTCATTTTTGTCATTCCGAGGGTAAATCAGAGGAGCTGGTAAGAATTACCAGGCACCCAACCCTTTGGGACACACAGCTCTACAATCCCAGTTGTCAGTCCGCGTTGTTCCTGTAAGACACTCACCCCTCTGGCAGAGAGAAGTAGCCAGCTGCTAGGAAAAGTAGCCAGCTGCTAGGTCTCTTGGGTAAAGGGGCAAAGCTGTAATTTTGGCCTATTGAGTGTAGCTTTTTTCCTCTTTTTCTCCTTAGGTTCCCTCCCTCATGTAACTGGGGAGGGGCAATAAAGGGTGAGGGCAGGTATTAAGACCAAACAAGGCATTTGGACCAGAGGTCTCCAAGGGTATGGTGAATGTCAAAGCTTTATCCTTTGCTTCCCAGTCTGAGGATACACCAACCTAGGTGGAATGCGCATGGAACCTCTTGCCATTCTTATGATGATTTGTTATTGTTGAAGCTGGGAGATGAGCACATGAGGGTTTGTCATACTGTTCTCTTTACTTTGAGCATTTTTAAATTTCATTAACCAAAAAAGTGTTTAATCATGATACATAGACTCCATCTCAGTGAAATGACCTCTAGTGGGTTACAAGGTCCTCAGTTTTTAGATGTTAATAAAGTTTTCATTTCCATAAGCCAGCTGCTGGCATCTAGATTGTTTGGACTTAAAAACCTGTTCACTACTACAGCTGTGATAGATAATTTATCTTACCTTAAATAAAATGAATTTTAGCAAGTTGGGGTTTCTTGCAAAATACTATGTTTTAAATATCTGAAGTTGATATTATAACTGCCTCTTGGAATTCAGTGTGAACTTGGATTTGTTGAAATATCTCATGTGTTTTCCAAAGGTTACGAAAGTGGACGAAACTAGAGGGATCGCACATATTTATTTATTTACCCCTAAGAACTTCCCCGATCCTCACCGTAGTATCAATCGCCAGATTACAAATGCAGACTTGTGGAAGCATCAGAAGGATGTGTTTTTGAGTGCCATATCCAGTGGAACTAGCTCTCCTAACAGCAAAAGTGGTAGCACCCCGGTTCCCGGCAGCACTGGAGACAATTTCAGAAAGAGCCTCACAGATGCCATCAAGAAGTCCGTGGTGGACCACACCAGCTCTCTCTCTGTGGAGGAACTGCCACCTCCTGTCCACTTGTCGAAGCCAGGGGAACACATGGATGTGTACGTGCCTGTGGCCTGTCACCCGGGCTACTTTGTCATCCAGCCATGGCAAGAGATACATAAGCTGGAAGTTCTGATGGAAGAGATGATTCTGTATTACAGTGTGTCTGAGGAGCGCCATGTAGCAGTGGAAAAAGACCAAGTGTATGCTGCAAAAGTGGAAAATAAGTAGGTCCTTGGACAAAGCATTTTATTCTACTAAGAAAAATATGTAGAGTGATACCAAGAGTCCTTAATCCCTGCAGGGAGACTTTGAACTACACAAATGGAAATTTTGAATGTGAAATGAGACTAATGATCATGCCATTTTTTGATATTTGAAATGATGTCATTTATCTAAAAATCTAGTGACCATATATTAAATTCCTGTTAAAATGTTAATTATATCTAAAATGAAGGTTTAAATGTTTTTTCTACATTCCTATTAGACAAAATATTGTTTATTTAGAAATAATGTTTTTTATTGAATGACTTATTTTTTTGTTTTGTTTGAATGACTTTTAAATTTTAAAAACAAAGTACTTATTGTAGAAAATTTAGAAAATACAAAAAAGTATACAAAAATCAGCCAATGAGGCATAACCTTTGTTAAACTACTTATGTATTTCTTCTAGTTCTTTTCTATACATATTCATACAATTGGTATATTATTATTATATATAATTCCACACCTATTTATTTTGCTTAATCCTGTGAACATTTTTCCATGCGATAAAATTTCTTTGTAAACATTTTTAATGGCTGAATAATAGTCCATCATAAAGAGGAATCATAATTTACTTACCATTCTCTTACATAGGGTTTTTTTCTCCCAGATTTTTCATTGTTCTAAATAACAATGAACATAAATCTTCGTTCACATTTCAGATTATTTATTTATGATATAGACTCCTAGAAGAGATATGACTTGTTTAAAGATGACAAAATTCTTGATATATGTTGTCAGCTGCTCCCAGAGAGCTTGCGCCACCTTTTACAAGGTGCAACAGTACCTACCTAGTTCACTTCTCCGGCCTTCAGACAGTGAGAACCACAATTTCTCATTTGTGAAGTCCCGTTTTCTCACACTTCATATTTGAATCCACATCCTCCTTTCCTAAAGCCCTCCAATGTGTTCTGGCTCCAACCCAGTGAAGCCCAAGCACTGCACTCTATGCACTATAAGGTCACATAAGCCCTAGAGAGGAACATTTTGCCCCCATCCCATCTCCTTTGCCAGCATTTTTTAGGGTAACTGACCAAGCATACTTGATGATGTCACACACAAAGAACTGTTCCCCCATAACACACACACACACACACACACACACACGCCCACACCCACACAAACCAGAACTCAGTTTGAAACTTCAAACTGCTTATTTTATTTTTTATAAAATGCTTTTGTTCATTCCTAAGACATCAAGCATAGGCATTTGTAAAAATTTCATTATTTTCATGAGAGAGAAAAAAGCCTAATTTTTCACTCTTAAGAGAGAAAAAGTATCCTAGCTCTCATTTTCAGAACCATTCAGAATATAGGTCACAAGCTTTTCATCTTCCCCAAAAAAAACATTTTCACCATGTCATGTTTAAACTGTAAGTATACATGGCTTTAATTCCACACAGGAACATCACTTGTGTAAATTTGCCTACATCAGAACTCTTCACAGAATAATTTAATCACAGTTAAAATGAAACTAATGTTAACTGTTATCTGAAGGACAGATTAATGGTGATTAGCAGTGAGGAGGTCCTACTTGGGGGCCAGGGTCATGTGGGGCAGGAGAACTGCTAATAAACAGAGACTTACAGTATGGCGCTTCAGACTCAGCCCCCTCCCCGCATGGGTCCAACAGTCCTACTCCCGGACTTTAACCAGCTAATTTGTCTCTAGATCATCAAAGATGTCTTATAGATGAGAACAGATTATCTGATATTTTCTTAAACTTCATGAACAAATCAGTGTAAAGTGTTTATTTTTTTTTTTATTTTTTTATTTTTTAGTGTAAAGTGTTTAGAGTTTCTATCTTGCCTATACGCCAGAACTACTTACTAAGCCCTGTCCCCAACTGTGGTAAACTAAGGCTTAGGGATTTCAGATACACCGTTGATTGCTTGGTTTCCAAATCCATCGTGGCTAAGAATAGCCTAGAAAACCTCTTAAAATTCTCCTTCCTCTCCCCAGACATCCTGAATCAGAATCGGGGAGGGGGTTGGAGGACAGGAGGGGTGGGGCAGATAGAACCCCAGAATCAGTGTTTTTAACAGCCTCTCCAGATGATTCACAGGAGGCCTTGTACTGAAATTGGTAATCTAGTCCAAACAGAGGCCTTTAATTAAGCTATCAGCATTGAAAATTAAAAGCTGCAGAGAAGCACAACACATAAGTCTTCTGCTAGCTCTCCTTGCTGCTCTGTACTGCTTATTTATATGCTAAAAGCGCAGACCACCAGCATGTGCCCTGTACAATTTAAAGATGATACTACAGGTAGAAACCAAATATTTTTATCTCCTTTCACACTTACACAAATGTAGCAACCTACACCACTTCCACATATGAAAATTTCTCTTTAATTTGGTCTGATGTGCTTTTTTTTACACAGCTTATCTTCATTTTAGTAATAATTATAATAATAATGATGCTGGCTACCATTTGCCAAGCACCTATGATGTGCCCAGTCACATGCTAGGCTATAAACATGGTTTCTTCAAGTGAATTAAATTAAATATTGCACATGAGATAACTGAAGCTCAGGAAGGTTAAATAGGATCCCAAGGTAACACAGCTGGAAGATGGCCCTGGGGGAAATCCAGCCCAATTCTGTTGGTCTCCAAAGTTCATATGCTTATTATGATACCTTTCTATGTCCCTGTTGTCTCTGTGACTAATGGGTTATTGCTTGCTGCACTGTACACTTATCTGAAGGTTTCTGGAATTTTCTCCCAAAGCCCCCAATCACTAGTGCCCAAAATTGGCCTCTTTGTAGCTTTCTTACTAGAGTTCACCCTATAGCAGCTCTGGGGGTTTTCTGGACCCATTTTCCACCAGCTTGTGCTAGAGAATCCATCCAGTCTGGGCAGCCCCAACCCAATAGCAGGCCCTTCCCTGCTATTGCCTAGGCTTGAGGCTTATAGCTAATGAACCTGTTTCAGAGGGTGGCTGGGTTGGCCATCCAGGGCAGGGCAGGAGTGGAGGCTGCCTCCATAGACGCTTATCTTTTTAGATGTTATAAACAATCTTCCTTTCCTTGGTGTAATAAAACTCTTCAATCATGTAATCAAGACTACAGGACTTTAAGATGGTCCTTCATATTTTAACTTTGAAGTCTAAGCTTTTCTAATTGTAATGATGATAAATATAGGCCCAGAGGAGAAAAGTACATTAATGTGAATTTCTTTCTGATGCCTTGACCTCCAGATCTGAAACCACTTTCTTCTTCCCCCATACTCTCCAATCCTTTCCAGGTTCTTTATTCTAGGCAGTGGGTTGGACTTTGTGTTTTGTTTTGTTTTTCAGTGTCCTCCCTTGGCATGACTAAAATGGTCACATTCGCATTCAAAACGTTTTGTAATCTCTTCCCACATTCTCTCCCCAGTCTTATTTCCTCTTCCATTCTTTCACACATTCAGCCTTCTAGCTCTACTGTGGTGTTTGCTCCACTGCCAATTGCCACGGCCTATGGAATCTTCTGTGCTTTTTCTTCCCATGCATGTCTTCAGCCTGGCCTGGTTCTGACTGCCTCCCTCTGCCCATCTTCCACACATATCTCTTGTCCTAGACCTGTGGCCACCTCTGTCTCCCTATCAGAGTGAAGGGATCTCCTTGCCTTGTCCCTATTGGCCTTCATCTGTTTGATTCTGCTTTAGTGGCGATTGCTGCTTATTGTGTTTGGGCTCCTGCACTAGCTCCACAAGGCCTATAAACAGGGATTGAATGAACAGATGCCATCAAGTGAGCAGGTGGCAAAGCAGAGAATAAGTAACCTTTGTAGTAAGTAACCTTTGGAGTAAGAAGGAACAGTCTCTTTTAAAGCCTTGATGACAGTACAGACTCATATTTCAATAAAAGTCATTTACATTAATTTTTCTTTACTTCATACATTGTTCCCACAAAGCACATGTTGACTTTGTGTCTTTTTCTTTCTTTTTTAATCCAACGCACATCTAGGTGGCACAGGGTGCTTTTAAAAGGAATTCTGACCAACGGGTTGGTGTCTGTGTATGAGCTGGACTACGGCAAGCATGAACTGGTCAACATAAGAAAGGTGCAGCCTCTGGCGGCTGTGTTCCGGAAGCTGCCCTTTCAAGCAGTCACAGCTCAACTTGCAGGTAATTTCTTCAGGATTCGAACTCATGCCATCACACAGTGTCTAGTGTCATTTTGTCCTGGGTACTTAGGGGAACACACACAGTCACTCTCCCTTTCCCCCTTCCCAACTTGTGTGCATTCACACGCACGTTGTCTCTCTCCCAAATATATAAATCTTTAAAAAAGTTAAAAAAAAATCTGAGGATGTAAGTTGGTAGGTGTCTGGGGTACTTATTAAAAATATTGTCCAGTTAGATTTTTGTGGCAGCAGTACAAGTGCCAGCGGCTCCTCTGTGTGCATTCCATTGATAGGTAACATGCATAGTTAGGTGTAGCTTCATCCAGAGGTTCACCAGCATTAGTAGAGAGTGTGGAGCTCAAAAGTATGAGAGATGAAGACCTTCAGCCATCTGGGGCTCTCTGTGTCCCACTGTAATGTGATATGGGGGGTTGTGACCACATGGTGCCACCCTGATTTCCTTACCCTGGGTCATTCCATACATTTAGCACCATAGCAGAAGTGATTTGATCTCAGAAATGAAAGATAATTATGTATATAGATTTTTTCTTTTGACTGGCTTTTATTGGTGATGTCTATCTACATCTATACACAGTGTTATTTTGAAGTATTTTTCAGGATTGTTTTTGTGTGTGTGTGTCTCCTGCTAGATTTCAGAGGAAACTCCCATGGTAGTTAGATATGAACCAAAAAATGGCATTTTGCAGATGAGCGTGGTTACCACTGGTCTGCTTTTTTTTTTTTTTTTTTTTTTTTAAGATTTAACATTTATTAATGAGAGACACACACACAGAGGGAGAAACACAGGTGAAGGGAGAAGCAAGCTCCATGCAGGAAGCCCTATGTAGGACTTAATCCTAGGACCCTGGGATCACAACCTGAGCCAAAGGCAGATACTCAACTTCTGAGCCACCCAGGCGTCCCCACTGGTCTGCTTTGAACTTAGACCTCTGAAGAGTTTCTTCAGATTTAATGATCATGTTTTTGTTTTTTGGGTTTTTTTTTGTTTTGTTTTGTTTTGTTTTGACTTTTGAATGTTCAGGTTTTGCTAACAACACGTTGTTAAGCATGATAATTAAACTGTCCAGAGGGGGAGTGCCTGTGAGGAACGAGTGCATGGCACCATCATCCCTGTCACCAGCACCATGGCTAACAGTCACTGGTACTTATTATGTGCAAAGGTCTCTACCAGCCACTCCATCTTGTTGACTTCTCCCCAACACGAGGAGGGTTAGGTACTGTTACTATTGCTATTAACCAGGTCGTGAAACAACAGCTTGGAGGATACTCTAGGCTTCTCTTATTCTCAAAGAACATAACCTACTCACTGTATAGAGAGCGGGTCTGTTAAATTATGTGTGAAATTCCTAGACCTTCATCACTATGGGACATCATTTATAGTTTCTGTAATCTAGTATATGTGGACTTAATTCATGTTAATTTACTAAGATTTTTTGAAAAACACCTATTCTTATCTCAATTTTGTTTTATTTTTTGTATATTTTTTATTGGAGTTCGATTTGCCAACATATAGTGTAACACCCAGTGCTCATCCCGTCAAGTGCCCCCCTCAGTACCTGTCACCCAGTCAATTTTGTTTTAAAACCTAATTTAGAATTCTAACTTAGAATTCTCTAACTTGAGCCCTCAAGCTTAAGATTTAGAAATGCATGAGTTTTACAATGAATCTGGTCCAACGAGTTTATTTTATGATAAGTAAACTGAGGCCTGAGAGGCCATTTGATTTGCCCAAGATCATACCAGTTGATAGAGGAAGAGCCGAGAATGGTCACTGGATCTCCAGACTTTCAATCCAGGGCTCTTGCCATGGTATTGTATATAGTTTTGAAAAATTAAAAAATTTTTTGAAAAATTAGTCTACTCTAGGTGTATGAATTCTCTTCCTCCTCCTCCTCCTCTTTCACTAAGTTATCTGGTTCATCAAGAAAAAAGTCTGTCAATAAGAAACGTATCAATGATATTGATATTTTGAGTACAGTTGACAACAGTGTTACCGATTTTATTGATCTTTTCTTCGCCTTGGTTATCCCCATTATCAGTTTAAGTGTACATATACTTTATATAGGGAAGTGGGCAGTAGTTATAACTTCATTTTATAACACAGCCATCAATTTTAATGAAACTTGTGTCTGTAGGTAAAGGTTTACAGAAGTAACCCCATTCAGAATAGGAAAACTGTTTTAAAATTGTTGAGCAACTATCTTTTTATTTTGTTTTGTTTTGTTTTGTTTTAATTAGACAAGTTCTAACCTGGTATGTTTCAGCTACTTTGGAATTGACTGAACAATTTTCCATTATTACGGATCAAAGAAAGGCTCATCTGACCCCTCACTGATCCTTGTACTCCCTGTCTTTCTCCTAGGGGTGAAGTGCAACCAGTGGTCTGAGGAGGCTTCGATGGTATTTCGAAATCATGTGGAGAAGAAACCTCTGGTGGCGTTGGTGCAGACAGTTATAGAAAATGCTAACCCTTGGGACCGGAAAGTCGTAGTCTATTTAGTGGACACATCGTTGCCAGACACAGATATCTGGATTCATGATTTTATGTCAGAGTATCTGGTAGAGCTTTCAAAAGTTAATTAATCACTGCTTCTGAGATGTTGACAACTAATTCAGATTTTTTAGCAATAACAAAATGTAGTAGGCTTTAAAAAAAGAAACCTTATCTCTGCTACAGGGCTCTGACTGCTGTGGGGATTGAAAAGAATACGCTTCTGTTTGATGAAAGATATTTAACAAGTTTTGTTTTAACAGAGTTGACTTTTCAAAGAAAATTTCACTTGAATTATTACTATAATATTAGAATAAAAATGTTTATCAAATAAAAACTGGCTGCCTTATAATTTCTAGGCTTTATAATGTTAAGGTGAAGGATTCCCCTTTCTATTCAAGTCTTCTCTGTGGTGCTGGGTTCCTTACAGTTCAGATTGTGAGAACTTCATGACTTAACTCTGGTGTAGTGGTGTGTCCCAAAGCAAGGGGTCACCAAACCGTGTGAGGACTCCCTTGAGTCTTTAGCACATTAGCATTGCTAGTGGTGCTGTAGAAAAGCAGCCCAGGTGAACCTCAAAGCATGCCTCTCACCCCAAATCTTGAGTGGCAACTCATTGCCCAGAGAGTCCACACCTTCCACAGTAAACCTTATTATCCACTGCTCCCTAACCAGCCACACTGGACCTTTATCTAGCTCCTGAACCCCATGCATGTGCACCTAAGACTATTCTACAGCACCAAACCATGCTTATTCTGTTTCTTCAGCCTGCTGCTCATTCTCCCACCCCTCATTCTTGTTTGCCAGTATCCTCCCTGACTTCCCAGGCTGACCATGAAGCCTTCCCTGGTATCCCTCCTACTCTATTACGTTTTGGGTATTTCTCTCTTGGTACTCAGACCTTCACTGAGCCTTATAGTATATAACTAGTTGTCTGTGCACCCATCACCCCAACTAGATTGTGAGCTCCTTGAAGGAGGGATGGGTCTTAGTCATCTCTCTGATGGTGCACTGGTAAATGTTTGACAGTTGGTTCTGGTGAATGTGGGCAGGGAGTAAGCCTTGATTCACAGTATCTGATGATTCCCAGTATCTGATGATTCCCATGTTGTAAATACTCCCACCATTGTTGAGTTCCCACTAACAATGTGACATCACAATGTAGAGCTGGGAAAAGACATACCCAAGCAGCTCTTATGAGCCTGTACAATGGACTCTGGAACACACCACTTTCTGCGTCTTCCACAACCGACAGGATAATTTTTTTAACACATCAGGCACCCATTATGTGCTTGCTAATTGATAGGCAGGGTGGACTGACGGGATAGGTTGGAGGCCTTCCTTAGCAGTGGTCGAAAAAATGAGCAGGGCCCTGGACTGAGAGGGGATCAATGGGAATGAAGAAAAAAAATTAAAGACCTTTTGACATTTTCAATTAGAATTACTAGTACTGACATTTTAGAAGAAGGAAGTGTCGAAAAGTGAAGCAAAGTCTTAATGTCTGAGAGGCTAGGTTGATGACCCTCACTCCATTTGGGAAACTGAAAATTTAGACTTTAAAAATACTGAGTTTATTGGAACGATACAGAGAAGATTAGCATGGCCCCTGCGCAAGGATGACACGCAAATTCGTGAAGCGTTCCATATTTTTGAAAAAAAAAAAAAATAAAATAAAAATAAAAATAAAAATACTGAGTTTAAGCAAATAGATCTCTACGAGAATATGCATAAACTATTAGAAATGTGGAGTCTTCTCAGGGGAGAGACCAGGTGGGATATAAAAATTCTTAGTCACTTGCTTATTTTTATTTGAGAAAATCTAGGAAAAGTGAGAGCAGAAAGAAAGACCAGATGTTTGAAGTTTTTCATGTAATACATGTTGAAGTTATCTTTCTAGCTTCTTAAAATTTATACTTAATATTTATATCATCAAAATGATTCAAAATTCAGGAATGCTTATGGCATTGCATTATTTATGACAAATAATCATTTAGGATAAAATCAAAATAACTTGACATATAAATATTTAAGTAAAATAAAGTAGTGTGAATGTATTTTATAATAGTTTCTTTCCCTAACAAAAAAACAACAAAAATGCTCAAGTTGCCTACAGCTAAAGAAGAGGTGGTTTCTATTTCACTGACTTTAGAAAATGCTTCTATTGCTTTTTAAAATAAAGCAAGTGTGTTGTTGATGTAAGTGAAAAATTAATCTGGTACTAAGACAATTTGACAGACAATGAAACTTCCCTCATACCATATTCAAAATTGATTCCAGGGATCCCTGGGTGGTGCAGCGGTTTGGCGCCTGCCTTTGGCTCAGGGCGCGATCCTGGAGACCCGGGATCGAATCCCACGTCAGGCTCCCGGTGCATGGAGCCTGCTTCTCTCTCTGCCTGTGTCTCTGCCTGCCTCTCTCTCTCTCTCTCTCTCTCTCTCTGAGTGTGACTATCGTAAATAAATAAATTTAAAAAAAAATTGATTCCAGGTGGATTTAGAGCCTAAACATGAGAGTCTATCGAGGGAAGATAACATAAGAAAGTACCTTGATAATCCAGGAGTAGGAAAGACGTCCTAAACATCTTTAGACGTTAGAACAAAGTGCTAACAATAAAGGCAAATGTGGATATACTAAACTATGTTAAAATGAAGAATACCTGTTTGCCCAAAGGCATTATTATGATGGTGTGAAGGTAAAGCACACAGTGGAGGAATATTTGTAGGTAGAACATATTCAGTGAACAAAAGACTATCCAGAAACAAAATGGCAGCCAATTTGAACAAACACTTCACAAAAAAGAAAATCCAACTGGCTGATAAACATGAAAAGGTGCTCAACCCATTAGGACAAGGGAAATAAAAATTCAAATTTCGGTAAGCAATCACAACTCCTCCCAGAACTGGTCAAGGCTTCAACTTTTGTTGATTTCAATTATTGAAGAATATGTGTACTTGTGCTGGAGGATATTAGTAAAGAAGTTTCACAGCAGCGCTATTGGCTGTAGCTAAAACCTAGAAACAAATGTCCATTAATAGTAAAGTGCATTAAAAAAAAAACTGTGGTATATTCATGCAGTGGAAAACTCCACAGCCATGAAAGTAAACTACAGCCACATGAAACCATACGGATTAATCTCAGACTGCAGAGTTGCAAATGGAGACAAATCATGGAAGAAAGGAGTCAAGGAAGTGATTACTGCAGGAGACAAGGAAGCCATAGAGGGAGCTGTGACCCAGAATCACAGGGGGTTGGTTTCAGGGCTGCTGGCAATGTTGTTTCTTGACGGAATGGTGGTTGCAACAGGTGTTCATGTGATAAAAATTCTTGAACCTGCACACTTAGGATGTGTATGTACTTCTCTTAAATGTTTGATTCCACAATAAAATGGTTTTAAAACAATCTGAAATAAAAACAATCTGAAATAAATCATTGCTTTATTTAAAAATGTGTGGTACATATCCCCTTGAAAAGAGCATTCTTTTACAGCTGTGCGGGTTTTTAATGTAGGGATACATTTTCATGGAAAACAAGATTTACAAAAACTAAAAAGGAATGTTTCTCATTAGTAATCCATACACCAGGACTTTTTTTAATTTAAAAAAAATGTATTTGTTTGAGAGAGAGCATGAGCACAAGCCAGGGAAGGACAGAGGGAGAGGGAGGCTCCTCGCTGAGCAAGGCTCAATCCCAGGACCCCAGCATCACGACCTGAGCCCAACGCAGAGGCTTAATCGGCTGAGCCAGCCAGGCGCCCCTATACATCACGATTAAAAGAGAGTTGCATTATTAGGGTCTACCCTGTGAGAAAGTTTCCCATAATAATTAGAAACCATGCCTTCAGAACATGAGGGACTCCGAACTCTGGGAAACGAACAAGGGGATGGTAGAAAGGGTGGGGGTAACTGGGTGACGGGCACCGAGCGGGGCACTTGATGGGATGAGCACTGGGTGTTATTCTATATGTTAGCAAATTGAACACCAATAAAAAATAAATTAAAAAAAAGAAGCCATGCCTTCTGCCCACGCGAATTCCCTTTTATGAGCCATCTTAAAAATTTAAAGTTTCTGTTTGGGTTTAAGTGGTTTGTTCTGGAAAGCGTGTTAATCAGCCTTTTAAGAAAGTGGGACTTTCGGGTTGTATTTGAGGTCGGCTCTCGGACACTTGATGCTCGCCAGGGAGAGAGAGGGTGCATCGGGCTCTGCTGGAAGGACGTGCTCACGGCCGTTATTCAAGCTTCGGCTCACGCCCGACCTCGCTGGACCCGAGGTCAGCGCGCAGGTGCTGCGGTCCGCGGCTACAGGTGCCGCAGCCTTGGGGCCGTGCTCCGCCCGCAGACGCCCGGGGTCGAGGCGCCGCCCACCTCTCCCCGGAGGACGCTACCGCCCCTTGAACTCCGCTGGCGCCCGCGGGGACACCGAGGCTCGGCCTCGGCCCCCACAGCCCTCCGTCCGCGGAGCGAGCCTCGGGGCGGCCCGCAGAGGTCGCCGCTCCCCGGCCGCGGACGGCACGCGGCGCCCCGGCGCCCCCGAGCGGAGGGAGCGCGGCGGAGGGCGAGGGCGAGGGCGGCGGGCGAGGGCGAGGGCGGCGGGCGGGGCGGGGCGCGGTGACAGCGCGGAGCCGGGCCCGCCCCTGGCTCCCACCCCCGGAGCCCACAGCGCCCGCCGCCCGCCGCCCGCCGCCCGCCGCCCGCCGCCCCGGGAGCTCGTCCAGCCCCGCGCTCCGCTCGCCCGCCGCCGCCCGCGCCCGCGCCCGCGCCCGCGGCTCCACGGCCCGGTAAGCCCCCCGCCCGGCCCGGGGACCCCTGGCGCTCGCGGGGCTCCCTGCCCCCGCGCCGGGGCCCCAGCCATATCTGGGCAAAATATTCAGCTGTCGCCGCCGCCGCCAAGAGGGACTGAGCGTGGCTCCCTCTATAAATAGCCGCCGCCTCGGGTTGCCTCCGGGGCTGCGGAGCCCGGGGTCGGGGCCGGGCGGGCCGCGCGCCGCTGTGCCCCGGGGCACCCCCGTCCCTGGCCCTCCGCGCCGCGTCTGCAATCGGCGGAAGGACCCGCGCGCTCTGGCGGGGGGGGGGGGCTGTGCCGGGCGGGGGGGTCCTGGGCGGAGCGGCCGCCCCTGCGGACCCGCGCCCCCCCGCCCCCCGCGGACCCCGCGGACCCCCCGGCGGGGCTCTGAGCCGGCGGGCGCCGCGCTGCCGACAGGTGCCCGCCCGAGCCCCCGCCCGAGGCGCCCGCGGACGGGGACCCGGGGTCCGGGCCGCGCCAGCGGGTGGCAGGAAAAGTTTCCCGAACTGCGGGGCTGGCGCGGCGGGGAGCCCCGGGACTCGCGCGTGCCGCCGACTCCCACAGCCGCTCCGCCGTCGCCCGCTCACCCGGCGGCCCCGCGTCCCCCGCTCGTCCGGCGGGTCGGGCCCGCGCCGCGGAGCTGGGCGTGAGGCGGGGGCGGCGGAGGCGGAGGGAGGGCGCGCACCTGCCCGCCGGCTTCCCGCGCGCACCTGCTCGCCGCCCTGGCCTGGGGCGCCGGGGGCACGGCCGCGCGCATGCCGGGCGTCGGGCAAGCGGACACTGGCAGTCCCCGTGGCCCGGGCCCGTGCTGGGCCCTACCAGGGTCCCCCCCAGTAGTCGGGGCCGCACACCTCCAGGAAGAGCGTCCCGCGGTAATTATGGGCACCTCTGCTGGGAGGCGGCCGTCACCCTCACAAAGCAGCCTGGGACTCAGATAGCTTTAGACCCAAGGAACCGGGCAGGACCAGAGGCTCCAGTCCAGCAGCTCCCTGGCCTCAGTTTCCCCATCTATACAGTGCCTATGATGGAGCCTTGGAGCCACCCAAGCACCCCGCAACCCCCCACCAGCACAGCCCATTCCTGCCGTACCCACCCTGCACCTGGGCTCCACCTTCACCCTCTCAGATTCTTGGAGGTGACCTAGCCCCAGCTTTTCCTTTTCCGAATCACAGAACCAGACCCTAACTCAGGTTTTGGGCCTCAGAGGGAGCACCCCCAAATCCTCATCTTTCTCCTAGTGATGATGACAGCTGTTTTGTTCTTTGTCCAGGGCGGAGCAGAACCCCCTGCTCAAGGCCACATGCTGCTGGGCTGGCCAGGAGGCCTGCAGGCCCCACTAGCTTTTCTCATTTCTTTCCTGATCCTTCCTGCTTGTTCACGCGGGTCTCGAGGATCTGTGAGCCTCCCCACCAATGCCCCCTCTTCTTTGATCCGCGGCTGTCCAAGACTTTCCCTCGCTCAGCCAACAGCGCCCTAGTTCTGAAATTTCATTTTTGTTTCTACTTTACTTTCTATGTTATGTTTTCTCTAGACCCACCTCAAAGCCTCGCTGATAAAGAAGGAAGGGGAAATGAAGACAGTCCCATCAATTTGAGCCATACAACAAACAGCCAGGGTGAAAGCAAGGAATGTTGTCATTTTGGTTTATTTATTCCCTTTAATGAACCAATCTTGTGAACCCACATTTTAGACCATTTTGGCCCCTGGGTTGCTCCCAGCTGAAGTAGTAAGCCAGTGCCCTCTAAAAATAGCCTCCGCCCCACCTTATCAGGGCCTCACACCTTCTCCCTCAACCCGGGTAGGGCTGCTTCCTGCTGCTCAACAAAAATGTAAAAACAGGGAGTAGGTAGGTATTTAGTGGCAGCTCTGAGTAACAAGAGGTGGACTGACCTGGAGGTTAGGATGCCTGACTCCAACCCCAACTCTACTGCCCACTTAGAGTGACCTTGAGCTATGAGGGGGTGTTGGGCAAGCTGGTCCCCAGTAGACCTAGCATGAGAAAAGTGAAGTGCCGCCCTGTGAAGAGGAGGGAAAGAGTAGGAGAAGGTGGCTTCCCAGGAGCCAGGGGAGGGGAGAGCTCAGTGGCAGTTGCTGCGGAGAGACAGAGGGGCTGAGGACTGGGCAGGGGCCACCAGGATTGGCAGGTGGTCGTGTGTGACTTTGGCCCAGGCTATTGCAAAGGGCTCAAACGTGGGATCTGCTACTGCTTTACTGGGGGCGGTGACCCAGCCTGTGTCTGAGCCTTAGTTTTCTCCTCTGTGCAATGGGGATATGGGTTGCTGTAGGGATTAAGTGAGACGATGCTGGGAAAGCCCTCAGCCCAGTGTTTGGTACCTGCAATGCCATTTCTAGCCTTAGGGAGAGAAAGAGGCAGAGGCTAATGGGAGCTGAAGACATGGGGACAGAGGCTGCCACTCCTGAAAGCTGGGCTAAGAAAGGAGCAGGGAGGGGGGTAGCAGGAACTGGAAGAGGTGGAGAAGGACCCAGAAGAGGCTGAAAAGAGAATACAAGGGGTGTGTTTATGGGGGGGACCGGGGCCTGCCTTAAACACCTGCTCAGCGTCACGGGCTCTAGAATCACATTCCTCTAGCATCAGGATAAGCAAAGAAATAAAACAAAGCCCGTCCCGGCTCAGCCCCCTGTGTTCCGTTGGCAGGCTTCAGTATCTGCGAAGGAGGGTGGTGATGGGCCAGGAAGGGTAGTTTGACTCTGCCCAGGAGCCTTGTGACCTTGGCTTGCTTACTTCTGAAATGACATCATCTATCGATGACTCCGGCTGAGTCCAGGAGTCATAATGGCCTTTTCCAGTCAGTGTTTTGATTTTTCAGTCTTACTAATGGACCAGCCCGGCAGCCAACATTTCTAAAGAGGCCAATTCACTTTTCACTTAAAGCCAGAACACCAAATAGATCAATTATTTGGCTGCTCGGAGACGTTATCAGTTTAAAGCCACAGTCCTGTTTCTATGGGAGAACATGAATCACAGGGCATAATTCCGAGGCCCATTTCCTCTCTTTCGTTTTATATGATCCTCCTTTGGTTAATTGTGAAAGGACCCGACTCTCTTTGCTCCTAATGGTAACGAGAGAATGAGCTCATTGGAGTCAACCTAGGACATGTCTGAGAGGTTTTCTTTGATATTAGGAGGTGCTGGGTCCTCGCCTGATCTGAAAAACTAAACAGATGCAAGCATGTCTTCGGTTTCTCTTTTCTTGCATCCTTTTGTTTTTCTCTCAGACAAAAACACATCTGTGAAAGGCTGAAGTTACTGTGCATGGGGAGGAGAGGGGGAGGCAGGCCGCGCCCAAGCACCTGCGCGTCCCTGCCTCAGGACATCTTCTCAGGGTCCGTAGCCAGAGTGAGAGACTGCTCACCCTGGGCCTTCTGGGTGGTGACCCCAGGGCCCTTCCTGGAGATGATTCTGTCGGGTGATGAGTTGTGGCCACTGGGGTGTTCACCCTCCATGTCCCTGGGAACTGAGGGAAGCAGCAAATGCCTCTTGGCCTCACTCAGTCTCCTTCTTGGACTCACCTCTTCTCCTCTCTTAAATGTCAGTGACACTCTCAACCCTATTCTCTTTCCACTCCGCATCCGCATCTGCCTACAATCCCATTCACCCCCAGGGCTCCAGCCACCAGCTATAAACTCCCAACTCCCAAATTCGTATGTCCCGCCTGAGCTGCTCTCTGCTCCAGGCATCTATGACTCCTGCCAATCAGACACAGCCAATGGGGCCTCCCAAAGGCACTTCACACCCAACAGGCCTGACTCAGGCTCACCACCCACTCTTCCTCCAGTGTCCCCCATCTTGGTTAACATTAGTAACATCATCCACCCAGGCACCAAGCCAGAGACCTCCCTTTCCTTCACCACCTCATTTATTTGGTCAAGAGTCCTATCAATTCTACCTTCCAGAATATTCCTTCCGTTCATTTCTATCTCCACAGTCATGACCCCAATCAAGTACTTGCTGTCTCCTCCTTGAGCTACTGCCAGGGGCTTGTAAAATCTCTCTGCACCAAATCTTTTCTTCTTCTATGCCTCTGTTAAAAGATCTTTATGAAATGTAGCTCTGACCCTTTTATCCTTCTCCCTTCAGAGGCTCCCCATTTCCTACCAGATCCTTAGCATTGAACCCAGGACCATCAAAGAAAGACGCAGCCCCAAGCAACTTCTCCAAAACCATCTCTTGGCACTCTCGCAGATGCTCCTTACCTTCTGGCCATGGTACAAACCTATATGCCTTGATGGCTTCCTGTCTTTGGCCCTGCTCTTCCTTCTGCCTGGAATGCTGTTCTCTCCCCTCCTAACAAGGTGAATCCTTTAAAGCAAAGCCCCTCATTGCCTTACCTGTGCTCTCTCGGCCTCCAAATGGACCTCAGAGCACCAGCCGCAGTGTGTTCCTAACGGGATCATCTGTTACATCCTTATCTCTGACTGGACTGACAGCTCCGTGAGGACACTTTATGGCTTATTTATTTCTGTTTCCCCAGTGTTCCAGGTCAGAGCTCAGAGTTTGGCACAGTGCAAGTACTTTATGTGGTGATAAATGACCATTGGATGAGTGAATGAGTGAGGAAAAGGGTATGCAGACGAAAGCCCAGTGACAGCCATGACAATCACAAAACATCAGCCAGTATCTACAGCATGTTTTCCCACCGGACCATTGATTCCATGAGGGGAGAAACCACGCCTTCTCTGCTCCCCCTGACTCTGTAACCCCGTCAGCCCCATCCCAGTAAATAGAATGAATCCATGATCTCATTTGAAACTCGGGAATCCTGTAAGGGGAGAAGGGGACGGGCAGGTATTATTAACCCTCTTTTGTTGATGGAGGATAGTGAACCCGAATAGGAATCATTCCAGATCATCCAACTAGAGCACGTAGTCCAGAAAAACAAAAGTGCTCTCCAGGGTTTGGGCAGCTTGAGGAGTGAGAGCCCTTGTGTTCTATACTAGGGCTTTTCTGGCATTTGAATCATTTGGGATCTTATTAAAATGCAGACTCTAGCCCAGTAGGCCTGGGAGCTGTTCTGAGATTCTGAATTTCTAATATGCTCCTGGTGCCTAATAAGCTCTAATCATTTTATTAAGCAATAGGCTTAATTTCCTAAGAAGCTCTAATAAACACCTCATAATGTGAGGCTCATCCTGCATACACAGACTACCACACTCTGAGCACCAAGGTGAGTGCTAGTTATCTCAAAGTCTCCCCTTGGCCATTGCATTAAGACGTCGTTTTTATTAAAATCTATAAATGAATTCATTTAAGCCCTGACTCAAAATCCAGGGCTCTTTCTGGTAGGGTTGTTGTTTTTTGTTTTTGTTTTGTTTGTCGTTAATGGAGCACATGCAGGGCACCCAGAAAGAGCCTGATGGGGCAGGTCGTGGGGGAGGCATGTGGGGGAGGCGGCGGGGGGAACAGAACAGGCAGGTGGCAGGGAACCTGGTGATGGGACACATGATTGTGGGGAGGGGCCTGTGGCCATAACACGCGGGTGAGGGCAAGACCCCAGAAACGGCCTGCTGTTGGAAGGGTCAGGCTGAGCAGCAGTGGGTGATTTCCATCTTCTGTACCCTTCCTTCCTTCTCCTTTGCATTCTGGAGCAATTTAGGCCCAGATGGGTCTTTTAAGCCCAACTCCCCAGTTCCTGGCCAACCTAAAACCTCTCTTCAGACTATTGTGTCCCATCGCCTTTTCAGGGCACACTGCTTCCAAGCATGGCATCTATGAGCATGGGATGAGTGCTCCCAGTGGCTGCGGGGGGCCCAGGTGCCCCCTTCAGAAACCACTCAGAAGACAAGGGTGAGGGGGGTGCCAAAGAGGGACTTCCTCCTGGCAAATCCAGAGAGATTTAAAAAGTCAGATCAGAAGACAACATTGTATGCATTTGTTTATGTCTTTTATACTGCATTCTATTTACACTATTAAGATCACTTAAAATCACTCATTTACACTATTGAGATCACTTAAAATAAACCTGAACAGGCAACAGAAATGGTAAGAACAGAAATTTTAAAAAGACAGGGCAGCAAGCTTGAAAACCAGAATTATGAAACCCTGAGAATCTGGTGGGAGCTAAGGGCCATGCTCTTAACTTTTTCTGGAGAAAAATGAATGTACCTCTGCATGACAGTTTGCATGTCACTTCAGCGGGCGGGTGGGTCCCCCTGGAGGCCACTCAAAGCCCAGGGTAAGAACACCCACCACAGAATGAAGAGAGGAAATCAGGCCAGCGTGTTGGCTGAGATGGCAACTGTTTTTGGACACCCAAGTCAGCTCTGGGATGAATCATGACAGCCAAGGGGCAAGGGCACAAGATGCACTGGGGGATGGTTGGTGTCTGATGAAAAGATCACCAGTTTTCAGGAGAGCAAGGTGTTTTCTGAGCCCTGATTTTTAGAGTGTACATCACGATGGTGAACATGAGGTGGAAGCAGTGTAGCATAGGGCTTAAGAACATGGACTCTGAGACCACCTCTCTGGGTTCAAATCAAATGTCTGCCTGTGACTAACTGTAAATTCAGGTCATTTTAAACTCTCCATGCCTCAGTTTCTCCTTCTATAAAATGGTGTTGTTGTGGGGATCTGTTTCACCATCTATAAATTGGGACTAAATTAGTTATCACATGGCACTATGTAAGACTGCACCTGGGTGGGATGTGGTTGGCGTCACACAGCGGAAGCGATGATGAGAAGGCAGCCCGGCGTTGTGGTGATGCGTAGTCAGATGGGACCCTGTCTGGATTCAAACTTCAGCTCTAGTACTTACTAGCTTTGTGATCTTGGTCACTGTATTAAGTTACATAGCGTCCCCCCAAAATCATGTCCACCTGGAACCTCAGAATGTGACCTTATTTGGAAATAGGGTCCCTGCAGGTGTAATTAGTTAGGATGAGGTCTCCCTGGATTGGGGCGGGCTCCAAATCTGATGACTGGTGTCTTTATAAGAAGAGGAGTGGCCACACACAGGGTAGAAGGGCCTGTGATGACAGAGTCCGCGATGCAGGTGCAAGCCAAGAAATGCCATGGAGTACTGGCATCGCCAGGAGCTAGGACAGAGGCACGGGACAACAGACCTTCCCTCCGAGCCTCCAAAAGGAACCAACCCTGCTGACATTTTGATTCCCTTTTTGAACACTCTGAGTTGCAACAGAGTAACTTTAAGCCATCCAGTTTGTGGTGATTGGCTACCGCAGCCCTAGGAAGCTAATACAGGCGGATTACTGTGGTTCAGGTTCTGCATCTGTAAAACGGGAATTAAAAAGTACCTACTTCGGGGCACCTGGGCGGCTCAGCGGTGGAGCGTCTACCTTCGGCTTGGGTCATGATCCTGGGGTCCTGGGATCAAGTCCCACATCAGCTCCCTGTAGGAAGCCTGCTCTTCCTTCTGTGTCTCTGCCTCTTTCTCGATGTCTCTCATGAATAAATAAATCTTTTTTAAAAATGTACCTACTTCATAGAGTTATTTAGATTGTATGAAATAATCTGCATAGTGTATCACCATGCCCATTAGACAGTATGTACAGAATAGCGCTTGCTATTATAAGGTACAGTGACATACTGGGCATAACGCCCCAAAGATGAGGTTAATAGCATTCTACTCTATGTCTGCATTAGAATTTACATACGAAAAAAAAAAAGAATTTACATACGCAGTGTCCTATGGATGAGCTTTGATGTGGCTCCCATTTTTTGCTAATATAATCAGATGATTTGTACATATATCTTTGTACAATTCGGTGACTAAGTGAATAAGATGAATTCCTGGAAGTAGAATTGCTGAGTCAAAGGGCGTGTGCAATTGGGTAGATATGGCTTAATTTGCCTGAACGAAGGTAAACCCATGTGAGCTTCTCTTCTATGTGACAGCACCGGTCTCCCCCGCAACATGTGAACACTGGGAATTCTCAGGCTTTTGCATCTTTGTCAGCGTGTTGGATGAGAGACAATGGCTCATTTCTTAATTTACCTTTCCATAGTTATGAGCAAGCATCATTATCTACTCATAGGCTTTTTGGCCTTTTTTTTTTTTTTTTTTTTTAGGTGAATTGCCTGTTCCTTTCCTCTTTCTATATTTTCACTGGATTGGTTTTGTTGTTGTTGTTGTTGTTGTTGTTTTGGTTTGCCTTGGGTTTTTGGTAGGACTCTTGTCTATTAAATGAATTAGCCCTTTGTTCAATGGGCAGCAGATATTTTTCCCCCATTTGCCATTTGCCTTTGTCATTGTTCATGATAATTTTCATATTGGTTTTTCAGAAAATACAAAGGTGAGCTTCATAAGCCAAATGTTATGCTAATGCCTGCTGAGAGGCAAGGTGACAAGTTGTGTTTGTAAAATGGAGAATGAGAAGAGGAATGAAGTCCACAGGTTTTTCTACAAACCAACTTTTATTCTTTTGATTTATGGCTGTCAAAGCCAGTAATAATGCTAGGCTTTCACTCATTTACTTAGCAAACCTGCCCTCAGCACTTGAGGGGTGCCAGCTTTGTGTGGGATCATGGAGAAGAGAGAGGTGCTTGCTCCCAAGTGGCTTTCAGTCTTGTGGACAGAGGGGTACAGTAAGACGATGCTTCTGATGGTAGAACTCTGATGGCCTCTTCCATTTGTATTAAGATACTTGGCTTGCTAGAAGCCTTTTCAGCTGGGTGAAAGATGGAGTAGAAGAGTCTGGGCCTGGTGACAACTCCTATTGGCTTGAACTAGGGGAGTTGCAGGGAGGAGTGGAGAAGGAGCCACAGAGCAGACGATGGCCTGGTTCGCAGGCCAGCTAGGGTTGGCAGATGGTTTCCAAGCCCTTTCCTGGAACCCTGTTGCTTATAGTGATTCGTGCAGTGACTCAGACACTGTGATGACCTCAGGAGATGAGAAATGAAAATACACACTGGTGCATGCACACACACACACACACACACACACACACACACACACACGGCCTTCCTAATTTAAACCATTGGACAATTTTGACGGACATGTAGACCTTTGAGATTCCTGTGTCGTGGGATGGGGCTCATAGCAACTGCAGAAGGAGACAGAGTCAAACACTGTGTTTAGTTTCCCTGCTTTTTCAGCAGGTGTTTTCCCACATGACTAAGAGAATGAGATCAGCTGGGGAAAATAAAAGCAAACAGGCCAAAAAAACAAGTCTTTTAAAGATAGCTGGTCTCTGAGTCCCCATCCTCCCCACTCAGTGGCCCCAAACATCTTTCCTAATAGAACCAAGTCTTAAATCTCATCTTTCAACTCCCCAACAACCACCACCATCAGTGGAGACGTCAACTGTCTCTGGAAGGCCTCATCTGGGACTCTGTCATCCCCGCTCACATGCCTTTGGTAACCCCTCCCCACTACCTCCTGAATCAGCCCAGTGCTCATCTCGGGCCATTTTTTTTTTTTCTTAATGTTAGAAAGTTTCTTGCACAGATTGTAAATCCATGTCCTGGTAATCTATGTCTTCTGCCCGCTGGGGAGCCACAGAACACGTCTGTTCCTCCTTCCCAGGGTCACGCGTTACGGGTTAAAGAGTGTGACCATGTCTCCCCTGGTCCTTCAACTGTTCTTCATATGGTCCTGCCATCCTTCTCTGGACTCAGCACCACTCGTGAGAAAAGGTCCAATTCACAGAAGAGGTCGCCCACATGGTCAATAGTCATATGAAATATACTCAGCATCATCAGTGAGCAGGGAAATGCACAATGAGATACCACCACCCACTCGCCATCATGGCTAAGGCTAAAATGAAAAGCACTGACCATAGCAAGAGTGGACAGGGTGCAGAGCAACTGGAACACTCATCATCACTGGTGGAAATGTAAAATTGTGCCATTACTTTGGGAAAGCGTTTGATAGCATCTACTGAAACTCAATGTGTACTTACTCTGAGCCAGCAATTTGACTCCAGGTATGTACCCAAGAGAAATAAGCCATTGTTTCTACCGCAAGATATTCATAACCCTATTTATAATTACCAAATACTAGAAATAACTCAAGTGTTTGTTACTAGCAGGGTAACTAAATAAATTATGGTCTAATTCATTTAATGGAATACTACACATCAGTGAAGAAGAATGAGCTGTTGCTAACATGCAACACGGATGAATCTCACAGATGTAATGCTGCATGAAAGAAGCCAGACATGAGAATGTTTGCATTTATATGATGTTCAAAAAACAGTTAAAGCCAATCTGGGTTTTAAGGTCAGAATAGTAGCTATATTTGAGGGAGATGGGCTGGGAGGAAGTATAAGAGCATTCTGGTGGCCTGGAAATGTCTCATGTCTTCATCTGAGTGGTGTTTACATAGGTACGGACATGGAAAATTCAGGAAGCTGTACTCTCAAGACTTGCACACTTGACTATATATAAAACCAATGCCTTATTAAGAAAGAAAAAAGTCACCCCTACTAATGAAAGAGTGGTGGCCCAGAGCTAAGCTCCAGAGGAAGCTGAGCAAGACCAACACTGTCTTGCTTCAGCCACTGTACTTTGATTAAAGCAGCTGAGATCCCACCATGACTTTGGGGGCCCATGCCTCATGCCATCAACTGACATTAGGTCAATAGTCACTTGAGAACCCCTAAATCTTTCTCATGGCTGCTTAGCTATGTCCACCCATCTCATGCTCATAGGGTTGGCTTATTTGGTCTCAAGTGTTGTGGGACTGAGAAAAGGGGAAGGAAACCAGCAGTCTAAACTATATTATCCTTTATTTCATTCCCTTCGTATGGCATCCCTTGAGGGGTGAATGTTGCACCCTCACTTTAAAAACAACTCCATAGGGCAGCCTGGGTGGCTCAGTGGTTTGGCGCTGCCTTCAGCCCAGGGCCTGATCCTGGAGACCCGGAATTAAGTCCCACGTTTGGCTACCTGCATGGAGTCTGCTTCTCCCTCTGCCTCTCTCTCTCTCTCTCTCTCTCTCTTTCTCATGAATACATAAATAAAATCTTAAAAAAAAAAAAAAAAACAACTCCATAAATGTCAGAGGTACTGTGTGACATGACCAAGGCTGCCCAGCCAGACAGAACCCAGCAGGGGCCAGATCTGTGTGATCCCTAGTCCAAGCTCTGCCTTTCTACAGGCTGACCGGAGACGAGGCCTCATCTATAAAGTAGGGCTCATGGCCTAGCTGTACACCCTGGTGGGGGTACACGGGAAAGACACCATGTGTGTGACGCTACCCCAAGGATCTCTATATGAGTGTTATTCTTCCAACTTAATTATAAGCTTCCTGAGGGCCAGGAAATGTCTTAATTTCTGTCTGTGCCACAAAGTCCCACCATGCCCTGCACATAGTAGGTTGTCAGTAAATAACCAATGAATTGGGTTGGAGAAACTGAGATCCAGAGAGATCTAGCAACATGCCCAACTTGCATAGCAAGTCCTCAACCAACAGGACTTGTAACCAGATCCTCTGACTCCCATCCCAGTGCTCCTTCTGCCATTGCACAGTGGGCCCTGCTTCCCGTAGACCGCAGGGACTGGAGATGCTAATGGGTTGGAAGATACTAAGGAGAAGGGACAAGGACCATCTGAGGGGAGACAGGGCTGAGTCTGGCCCTGGGGCCTTCAGGGTCTGTGTCCTGGGGAGAGAGCTGGGGACAGGTTGTAGGTGACACAGTTGCATAGAACCGTACTCTCAGCAGAACGCTGGGTTTGGGTGAATGCTCTGCAGTTACTCTCTTGAAATTCTTAATGTTTTCTTTGGATTTGTATTTTTAAGTGAAGTCCCGTGGCCAACGGAGCATGCACCAGGGCTTAGAGCGTCTGCCCGTATGATGTCCCACCTTCTGCTGCCGCTCTGCTTCCTGGGGGCGGGTTCTCAGACCCCAGCTGCCTCACCTGCTGGTGCCCCTATTTCCTGCCAGCCTCCCCGCATCTACCACTGGGGATCTCTGGTACATTCTGCAGGGCAAGCATCTCATCCAACCCTGTCCAGCACTGAGATCCTGATACCGTCTGATGGCCCATTTCTGTGTGTTGGGGCAGTGGCCCCCTTGTGTGAAGGGGAGATGCCTGGCTCGACCATCTGGCCCCCATCAGGGCAGGGGGAGGAAAGTGGCAGTGAGTGGATTTGGCGTGCATGCTTTGTGTCGTAGCACATGGCACCTGTGTGATTGAGACAATAAACGATAAGAAAACACTATGACACATCAAGCGCAAGACCATGAGGGAAAAGGCGAAACTTTATATCTTGGTGCCTTGAATGGCTCTTTTTTCCTGATTTTGAACAGAGGAACTTACGGTCTTATTTTACAGTGGACCCAGACTCCGCCAATTTGGCAGCCAGTCCCGCCGGGGAGATCTTTCCCAGGGCTGGGAAGGGGCTAGGCGTCAGCTGAGGGCTCCCTGGGGAAGCAGGATGGCAGGGCATGTGGGCCTAAGTGGCTGGGAAGCTCGGCCCGGTCACCTGCTCTCTGGCTGGATCTCATCACAGGTGACAGCAGGCCCTCAGGCACACTCACTTGGTGCGCTGCAGGGACCAGGCAGGTGGTCGAGACTTATAGGCTGCTAAGGTCTCTGCATACTGCGTGGTTGCTGGTAAGGATTCTTGTGTCCCATTCAATGACCCTGTTCTAAAACCTAAGCATTGAGGAAATTAAGCTCCCCAAGACGTCCAGTCCCTGCTTGTCTACCCCTTCCGCACCCTACTTGGCAGCCCCCAGCCCTGACCAACCCAGGGTTGGTGGACTGTCTCCCCTTGGGGGTCACTGACCTGCACGGGAATTCGGTCATCCGCCCCACTCCCTGGGCCTGCAGCCCTGACTAAGCTGTGGGGAGGGAGCCCTCACTTTGTGCTAGGCCCGGGGCTGCACACTGAGATGCGGAGCTGGTCAGCTGGCAGAGAGGACGGGGTGCTGAGGGCCATGGGAGCACAGTCTTCTCTAGGTGGCAGCACTGCTTCCCCACTCCCTGGAGGTTGTAAGGGAGAGGCCAGCCTCTCCAGCAAGGAGGTTGGGGGGCGCCTGGGTGGCTCAGCGGTTGAGCACCTGCCTCCCGCTCAGGTTGTGATCCCAGGTCCCAGGATCGAATCCTGCATCAGGTTCCCCAAGGGGAGGCCTATGTCTCTGCCTCTCTCTGTGTCTCCCATGAATAAGTAAATAAAATCTTAAAAAGAGAGAGAGCAAAAGAGAGAGATCAGGATGTTTCACTCTCTGGAGGGGCTGTGCCTCCGGGACTTAGCAGGACTTCAGAAGGCCTGGAGGTGGGAAGAGGGCACTGCAGGCTGAGAGGACAGGTGGGAGGACTGAAATGTCAGGGCTGGCCGGGGCCAGGGGGCTGGCACAGCCAGAAGGTCTGGGCTGGATCAGAAGCTGGGGAGGCCCAGAAGCCACCGGCTCTCCGTTGGCTTCAAACCCCAGGCCGATGAGTTTGCTCTGTGTCACAATGACACCTTTGAAGGGGGCTTTCAGTTCAGGAGCAGCATCAGAACTGATTTTCATGAAGATCGTTTCAAGGCTGAGTGGAGGCTTGGAACTGGAAGGCAGGGAGGCAGGGGAACTGAGGCAGGGAGGCAGGGGGGCTGTTGTGGTAACGTAGATTTTAAAACGCCAAGCCCCGTGGAAAGGGAGAAGAGGAACAGATAAAAAGGACGTGAGAGAGAGGCCTCTAGTCACAAAAGGACAGTAGGGTAGGATTCCATTTAGATGAGGTACCTAGAGTAATCTCATTCATAGGGACAGACATAGATGGCGGCTGCCAGGGGCTGGGGAGGACGGGAGGGCAGGACGGGGAGTGAGTGCCTGATGGGGACAATGTCGGTCCGACGAGATGAACAAGTTCTGGAGATGCGGCCCTGATGGCTGCACAGTGTGGCTGTGCTGAATGACACCGAACTGTTTACTTAAAAAGGTTAAAATGGTCAATTTTATGTTATGTGCAATTTGTCACTATGTCAAAAAAGCCCCTGATGTTCAAAAAATAAGAGAAAGAGGGAGAGGACTGGGACTGAGGGGCGTGGGGACTGAGCAGAGTGACGGGGGTGGCAAGGGAGAGCGCAGGCCGGCTCCAGGTGTGGGGCCTGGTGTGTGGGGCTGCTCAGGTGCGTCAGCCAGGTTGGGGGGGTGGGGGGAGGCGGGGCCCAGGGCAGGCCTGGGGGCCTCAGGAGCTGGGGCTGGAGAGACTGGCTGAGAGGCATCAGCTTCTCACTGGTCACTGTACCACACGGGAGAAGGCCCGGCCGAAGCGTGAGGTGTGAGGAGGGAGCAGAGCCCAGGGGCCGAGTGGGCCAAGGAGAACAACTGACCCAGTCGTCCAGGAGACTGGGGGGGATGGGGGGGTGGGGGGGCAAAAGGAAGGAGAAATGCGGAGTCTGCGCTCTCTCACTCTTGCTCCTGCGGGCTGCCAGCAGCAGGGCTCATTCACGGCGCCTGAGTGCGGTGAGGGGAGTGTGTGGGAGAGAGGATGAGCCTCCCAAGGGCTGCGGGAGGGTGGGGTGCTCATGGGAGTCCAGCAAGAGCCACAGCAATCCAGGGCCGAGGGCGCTTCTGGGGACATGGCTTCTCCATGTGTCTCTCAGTCCCGTGAATTCACCCTCCTTTGAGGACTCTTACGCCCCTAAATGTCTCTTCCGTCGTGGCCTCAGCCTCCACCTGCTCATGATGATCTCCTCTCCTCACCGCCAGCTTCTCCTGCCACCTGCCTCACTTTCTCCTTGGGTCCCAGTTCAGCACTGCTACAGATTGGATTATATCCCCTCCAAAACTTGTACCTGTGAATACGACCTTATTTGGAAATAGGGTCTTTGCAGATGATCAAGTTGAGGTGAGGTCCTGAGGACAGGCCCTACTCTGGTATCACCGGTGTCCTTATATTAAGGGGACTTGTGGACACAGACGCGTACAGGACAGTAGACTACCAGCTCAAGGCTAGGGATGCGTGAGCTTCGCAGAGCCAGGGGAGAGGCACGAACAGGTAGGTTCTCCAGAGCCTTCAGAAGGAGCCAACCCTGCCAACACTCGGATTTGAATTTCTAGCCTTCAGGACCAAGAGACAAAAACTTCTGTTGTTGAAGTCAGTCTGTGGGACTTTGTTAAGATAATCCCAGGAATTAATACAAATGCCAAGAAATAAGAACTCATTCACCCAATTCCAAGCCATCTCATGGCTCATTGACTAGCCTATCAATCGGTTGCCCTTGAGCCAGGCACCCACTTTGTCCAGTCAGCCAAGAGGATGACGTAAAGCGTGGCTGCCCCCCGGGGAGCCTCATGAAGGAGGGCAGGAGGGAGACAGTTCTCTCAGGAGGAACAGAGGGCATCTCAGGCTCACTCGTGTCCCTAAAGCCAGGAGAAGAGAGAGGTGCAGGCTTCAGTGACGAGGGATCATGGCCTAAAATCTCTTTTGGCCAAAATGTCTTCCCAAAGAGGACAAAGACGCAAGATGATGGGGTACAAAGAATCAACTTTGTAAATCAGCCTTTCTTCACCCATCATCAAGATGTTCACTGTGGCTGAAATAAGAAGATGGTACAACTGGAAAATATTCATATTAACTTGTGACTCAGCCCCTCCTGACCTCAGGGAAACACAGTCCATAAATCAAGATGCTGCTCTGGGCACCTCCTTCCAGAGTTTTCCCATGGGGATGGCTGCTCAAAGAGCCATTAGCTGTAGTGACTGGACCCACTTCCCGTGAAAGATTTAAAAGTGCATTTGGTACTCGGAGATCTTCCCCACCTCAGAGCTTTCATTTCTGAAGCTTCCTGATGGATGGCCTCAGCCCTTGACCCACTAATTTTTACTATCCAACCTGCCTGGTTGTATTTCCTGGCAAGCTTGTAAATTCTATTTTTTTCATGTTGAGCCGAGGTCTAAGGCTTCTGCTGTTGAGAGGCAGGGGTGGCCAGATGTGCTGCTAGTGTAATATATACGCTAGATTTGGAAGATTCAAGTTTTTCAATGTATTTTAAATTTACTGAGCTGCCCTTTCACTTTTCTCATAACTCTTACTCAGGACTCAATTTATAAAGCAGGTAAGAGAGGTGCTTCGGGGGGTCATGCTGAGCTTCATCACCCCCTTCCTACCCCTCCCTCCTCTCTTGGGTTCCCAGCCCCCCCAGGCCTGCTTGTGGCAGCTAAACCTTCACAACACTCAGTGGGGGAAAAGGTACTATTACCCCCTCACTGTTTAGGGGGATTGGCAACTTTTTACTTCTATAGCCAAATCCTCCTTTCTTCAAGGGAAATCTGGTATAGAGCCACAAAAAAACAAATCAGGCAAAAGCAAGGGGAGCCCCCTCACTCAGCCTTTCTGCAGGGGCCCTGGAGGAGCCTGAGATCTCCCTGCATGCAGTTTAAAGACCACCCATCTGATCCAAAGATGTCTCCAAGAGGTACAGGTTATAAGCAGAACTTCCCAGTCCACTTCTGCTCATTTTACAGATGAGCAAACGGAGGCCCAGGGAATGGGAGGAATTTAGCAAGGACCACCTGGGTAGTTCCCACCACAGCTAGCTCTCCAACGAGTCTTCCGAATTTCAGCCCTGTGTCTGTCAGTGGCACCTCTTTTATTAGGAAATGGAAGCCTTTTAATTTTTTAAAAAAGATTTTATTTATTTATTCATGGGAAACACACACACACACACATACACACACACAGAGGCAGAGACATAGGCAGAGGGAGAAGCAGGCTCCCCATGGGAAGCCTGATGCAAGATTCAGTCCCAGAACCCTGGGATCATGACCTGAGCCAGAGGCAGACACTCAACCACTGAGCCACCCAGGTGTCCCTGGAAGCCTTTTATTAACAGTTATAAAACACCATCTCTTCCTAAGCATATTTTCAAGTTGAGCTTACCATGGGCTCGATGCGCATGGCTTTCACCTCCCTCCCACCCTGTCCTTCCCCTCCTCCAGCTCCCCATGTTGCTGACCCTGGAGGGCAGTCTCACTTTAGAGATGCCAATTCTGGGAGCCAAGTAGGTGAGCATGGCTTGAAGCTGACAGCTTCGTAGCTGACCTTACGTGCTCTCCGCTCCTCTCAGCTTATTTAATGTAAGGTCTTATAGCTCCATAATATTCACAGGACACTTGACATTAGAAAGCACACCTTTAAGTCCTCTGAAATAGGACTTGTGAATTCAGTGGTACCTTGGATTGTGCAAGAATAACATTAACTTCCCCGTGCACACTAACAGAGAGACTCCTTTGGGAAAGTTCATGATTGTACCCCTCTGGGTGGTGTCCCTGGAGGTGGCCTGCCACCCAGCCCATCTCTCCTTCAATGAGCCCCCTAGTCCCCACCTACTTCTCTCTTGCTCCTTCACAGCTACTTTTCCTACTCTCTGTTCTCTTGTCTTGGCTCATCCCTTCTGCAGGCTCTGTCCATCACTTTTTCTAAGGATTTTGGTGCAAATCACCTAGGAAATGAGTCAGCTGGCAAAGATAACAAGCATGGGAAGCTCCCAGAGTCCCAAACCTTAAAACCAGCGGGTCCTGTCCCCAAGTCCCTTCTTGTGTGAGTCTGAGTGGCTCCCTCATATGACCCAGAAATGAGGCTAAGGATGTTACCCAAACTTGATTTCATGGGATTCCAATTCCAGGAACATTTTCTCAGAGACATGGTTTCATGGTCAAAGACCAGGAAAATTCTGCTTGTAGCCTGTTTCTCCTGGAGGCACCCAATGTGTGGAAGCCTATCAAAAGTTTTAAGAAGCCCTGCGGTCTCAAGTCCTGTGGAAATTTGTATAACCTCAAAACTGAGTGCCCAAAGCGTGTTTAGCAGCTAGTTCAGAGGTGTCCCTGTGAGTTAGTTCTGGAAGCCTCTGAACCTTTCACTAGGGTCCCTCTTGGCTATAGATGCTCTGGCTCCACTCAAGAAAAGCCAAATTAGGTTATTCTCTGAGAGCAGTCACTGAGGTTTGTTTTTTCTTTTTCTTTTTTTTCTTTTTTTCATCTATACCAGAGCATTGTCAGCTGCTGTGCTTTCTTTGGAAGTAAATAGAAATGAATCAAGGGGGACCCATTTATGGTCTGAACATTGCATTCTTGGGGTCTGGGCAAAGGAAGACGTCAGGCCAAGCCAAGCCATTCTTAGAGAAAAGGATGGCACTGAGGTTTTCTGTGTTTGGAAAGCAAGTCTTTTCTTACCAGGCCAGCTGTCATATTTCTCTTACAGATTGGCCTACACATGCACAAACTTACATTAATAACACATATCTCTACTTTCTGAAATGGAGGCTTTTTCTGTCAGCTGAGTGAACTTTGTTTTTCTGATTATGTTTAAATGCACTGTTTTTAGTTAACAACTATTCCAGCTTTTTGATTATTTGGTTGTCTTTTCCTAGCTTTCATTTCTCCCTATGCTGGAAAATACTATCAGTCATGTCCCAGATGAGCCATGCTGTGTGTGTGTGTGTGTGTGTGTGTGTGTGTGTGCTTGTGTTTGTGTCAGGGTCTAAAAACACAAACTGCTGTGATGAAGAGATACTGATTATATTCATTTGCTGGGGCTGCCATAAGAAAAATACTATAAACAGAGTGGCCTAAACAAACAGAAGCTTGTTGTCTCAAAGCTCTGGAGGCTAAAAGTCCAAGATCATGGTGTCAGCAGGGTAGGTTCCTTCCAAGGGCCATGAGGATCTGTTGCAGGCCTCTCCCACAGCTTCTGGTGGTTTGCTGGCAGTCTTTGGCGTTCTTTGGTTTGTTGGAAGCACCACTCTGATCTCTGTCCTCATCTTCACACGTGTTACTGTGTGTGTGTGTGTATCTGTCCAAATTTCCACTTTTTATAAGGACCCCAGTCCTGTTGGATTGGGAGCTCACCCTTTTCTAGCATGCCCTCATGTAAACTGAGCTAATATCTGCCATGACTCTGTTTCCCAGGAACATCACGCTCTTACTTGCAGGGTGGTACTGGCTTCGGAAGTCCCCAGGTGGTTGGAACTTCCACATATGAATTGGAGGGGCCACAATTTGACCCCTAACACCAATTCTGTACACAGTAGTGTATTCCATTCCGCAGCATCTAAGGAAGTCCTGAGCTGCTGCCTCACTTTTTAGCCTGCCAGCTTCAGAAAGGAGGGCTGAGGTGGGAAGAGGCTCAAACAGAGATGCCAGCAGCTTCTGCAGCAAGCTGACATTTTCCAAGAGGAGAAGAGCCCAGAGTCTCCTCAAGGCTGTCTGATGGGATAAGCAAAGGCAGGTAGGACTGGAATTAGGTTCATTTCAGAAACAAAAAAACAAAAAATATCATGTTGCGTGTGTGGCCACAGTCTGGGCCCTGGGGAGAGGGGGAAGCAGCAAACTGACACCCGGCCCGTGGGGAGGCCACAGGCGATGCATGTGAACTGAGCAGAGAGGTGCGGACCCAGCACCGGGGCCATGATGAGCTTTGCTGAGTGAGGGGACCCTGACGCTTCACAGAGGAGGTGATGTGCGAGCTGGGCTTGTCTTATCATCAGATAGTTTTAGCCAAGAGGAGGACAGAGGGCTTAGGGCAGATCGGATTGCATACAGTGGTTCGGGCACGCCTTGGTGGGTAGCACACCCTACCAGGAGGTAATGCGATTCGCGTGAGTCACTCAAGCTCTCTAAGTTCCATGTCCTCAACCGTAAAATGGGAATAATGACAAATACCTACCTCAGAGGTTAAATTAGAAAATCCTCATGAAGTGCTTAGCACAGGGTTTGGATATGGTAGGAAAAGTTAGCCATTATTGCTGGCTGCTTTTTTGTGAGGATTGATCAAGATGTTGTAGGTGAAGGACCTGCAGGGAGCAGGTGTTCAGTTAATACTCTTCCTCTTATAAACTCAGCTTTGGCAGAGCTTCCAGCATCTTGTTTCCCATCAGGGCACGGAGTGAAGGGTGGAGGGTTGTACAGAAAAGTATTTGAACTACCTGAAGAATAAAATAGTTTTCAAGTGTTTATAATCCATTTGTAGTCCCCTGTTTTATTTGGAATTAATGGTCGTGCCAATACAATCAATTACAATTTATCCAATCACATGCCATCAGGATTTTTTACTTTGCATGGTTTTATTGGAGAATTATTCCAACTTAGTACAGTATTCTACTATAGTAGTTATAATCCTGACAATTCATAGAATATGCTTGGCCACCATGTGAATGACAAGCATTGATTTGTTCTGAAACAGAAAATCTGAGAAGGGTCTTTCTAAGATTTTTCTCTTTTTGGTAGGTCATAGATCACAGAAACTCAGAAGACAATCACAGATTCTCTGACAATGTCGTACAGACGAGAACTAGAGAAATACCGTGACCTGGATGAAGACGAAATCCTTGGAGCCCTCACGGAGGAAGAGCTCAGGACCCTGGAAAATGAGCTGGATGAGCTGGACCCTGACGTGAGTAGGCACTAAAGGGTAATATGTCATCATAGGTGCAGGGACAATAACCAGTACTACCTGGGGGAGAGACAGGTGCAGACTTCCTGTAGCTACCACTTCCCATTTCCTTCTATGGCAATGACACTGGAATAACACTGCCCTTGAAAGTGTGTGTGTGTGTGTGTGTGTGTGTGTGTGTGTGTGTATGTGTTGTGTTTGTCAGGGTTTTCTAAACCAGCAGAATCAATAGGATGTGTATATTCACATAGGGAAGAGATTTGTTTTAAGGAATTAGCTCACATGACTATGGAGGCTGACAAGTCCCCATATCTGTAGTCAGCAAGGTGGAAATCCAGGAGGACTGGCGGTGTGGTTCTAGCCTAGGTCCAAAGGCCTGGAGAACCAGTGGAGGGGGTGGTGTAGTTTCAGTCTGAAGGCCAGAAAGCTCAAGACCCAGAAAGAGCCAATGTTTGAGTTTGAGTCTGTAGGCAGGAGAAAAAAACAATTACTCAGCTCGTTGGAGGGTCAGCAGAGTGCAGTTTTTTTGTTCTATTCAGAACTTCAGCTGATTGGATGGGGCCCACCCACATTAGGGAAGGCAATCTGCTTTACTCAGTTTACTGATTCAGATGTTAATCTCATCTAGAAACATCCTCACAAGCGTACCCAGAAAGATGTTTAATCAAATGTCTGGGTACCCCATTGCCCTGTCAAGTTGACACATAAACTCAACCATCACAAGTCTACTCCTTGTCAACTTTGCACCCATACTTTTCTCCTTATAAAGACAGTAACAAGGTCATTATTCTGCCTAACATGACAAAACTATTCTGTGTACAACCTCCCAGAAGAGGAGGTAAAGTCCTTGAGTGATCCCATCATGATGGGCCATAATTCAAATACTATGGTATAAAATTCACAATACTTCAATATTACAATGTAAAATCAATACCTCTTAAGTTACATGATAAGAGAGTAAGAGAGAGAAAAAAACAAAGATACTTGCTTCACACACACCCGTTCAAAACAAAATAAGGAGGAAACACTCATGACAATTATAGTCCTTGTTTCCCTAACTGGTCACATGGTTGCAGCTGGTATTTATAACTCTCTTCTTCACTCCCTGTTCTGTATTCACTTTGCCGTTAGCAAGCACCTTGTTGGTCACGATTCTTTGCCTGGTTGGATGACTCAACCCTTCATTCCTGAAGGGTCTGGGCCAGTAGTAGCCCTGCTTGGATTGAGTTATGATAATTTTCCATTGATTCTAATCACAGGACGTGGTATTCCTAGGAAGCCCCTACGCAATCCCTGGATTGTAGGCAGATGGTCCTGGACCTCCACTGGGGGACAGGAGTTCAACATCAGTCACCCCGCCCAGTACAGAAACTCCTCTGCCTATCGATTCGTGGTGTAAGGGGCCCAGAGTGGCCGGGCAGCAGTCTCAACTTCCAGTCTGATGGAATTAGTGTTGCATCTCCTAGCAGAGGCTTTCTTCCCTCTGGGACTAAGACCTCTAGGCCAGAAGAGCATATGGTCACAGGAACAGGAAATAAAAATTGTGCCAATAGGTCACTAGAGGTAACAGTGAGGAGTACTTCTCCCATTTCTACCCTTGATTCCTGGCCCCATGAGTCCTGGCTTGGGGAGAAACAGCATCATACACTAGACACAGATTCAGAGCAAAGACAGCCTTCTGGAGAGTCTTGCACCAGCCCTACAAAGGATTGCTCTCTAGCTGGTCCTGTAAATAAGACTGCAAAAGTCAATTGCAGCTAGCTCTTCTATCCTTCTATCCTTCTATCCTTCTATCCAGCTAGCTGCTCCGGGGTAATGGGAACCACGTGTCATGGAAGAAATTAACTGAGAAAGTACTGGAAGGGTCCCTTTCACTTGTGGGATGTGTCTTTATCATTGCATTTCATAGTTGGCACATTTAAGAAGTATATTTAATGTTCAGAATTCGCCTCTGCAATCAGGATCACAGTATTAAGTGGCAGGAGGTCAAGTCTGTGGCTTGGCCAGCCACTGTGGAACAGTGAGCGGGGCTGAGAAAGGGATTCCCAGGTGGCCTGTTAGACGGGAGCCTTCATCCTCCATCTATACCCAGGTCCCTGGGTCAATGCTCAGCCCAGACAAAGTACAAAATGAACTTTCCACTTTATATATTTTTAATTAAAAATGGAACATTTCACACATTTTTTTTTAAAGCTGTCATTGCTCAACTGTGGTTTACAGTGATCCACAAAGAAAAGAACACCATTATACCATTTCAATGACCCTTGAGTAATCACAGCTAGTGTAGAAGGAGTGTGGGTCAGCAGGAGAAATGCAGAACTATAGGTTAGCTGTCCCAGGGCCAACCCTGGTCCTGTCTCTTACTCTCCATGTGACCTTGGGCCAGTTGCTCTTTCCCTATGCCTCAGTGTCCCCATCCATGAAATGATGGTGTTGGTTGGTCCCTTCAGGGCTCAGCTGCCATGAGCTTATAACCTGGCCTTATCTCCAGATTCAAATAAATATCTTCTTTCTAGAGAAACCAGATTCCTAGTGTAGGGATCCTGGGGTCCTAGGCCTCATAGAATGACAAATCCTTCTTGCTATTCATGTTTTTCCCTGCCCAGACATGAGGATATGGATCCTCTGACAAGGCTGTTTAAGTGGCTTGGAAGGCGATGTTGGTATGAAAGCCTTGGATCTCCTCCCTCCCCTGCACCACTGGTCCTGGGAAGCCAGGGCTTCAGGAAAAACAAGTGCTCTAGGCAAGGAATAACCAAGCTTCCGGCTTTTTTGGTATGACATTATTCTGCTCTAATTTGATCCTAGACCACTGTCACATAGAATGACACAAACGAACAGCTTTAAAAAGTGAGAACAAAAGGGGGATGTAGCTACTTTTGTCAGCTCAGTAAACAGGGCTTAGTTACCTGCGGGGTGCCAGGCCCTATGCAGGCCACCACCAGGAGAGCCTGGCAGGGACTCAGCCTTCAGGCCACTGGAGTGCAGGCATGATAAACAGTGTCCACAACAGGCGCAGACAGGGTGCTCAGGGAGAGGATTGACTCTTACCAGTGGGAAGTTTCACAGAGCAGGTGATTTGGGAACTGGGCCCTGGGATTTTTCTGAGTCAGGAATCAAAAAAGAATTCCAGGCCAAGTGGAGGCCAGGAGCAAAGGCTTGCATACAAAAAGTGACTGGGGACAGTAATTAGAATCTCAGTGCAGTTTCTGTGGGGGGTTAGATGACCTCGGAAGGAGGTTTAGGCTGGACAGTGGTGGAGGGGGGAAGCATGAGTTGCAGGGCCAACCTGAGAGTTTAGAGTTTTCTCTATAGGCCTGAGGAATCTTTGAGGGGTGGTGACTCGGTGGGCTTGCTGGTTTCAGGAGCTCTGACGACAGATGGACCAGGCGAGGTACCAGCGAGGCAGGTGAGAGGTGGAAGGCCTGGCTGGTCGTGGGATAGTTCCTTTCTTTTCTGTAAGATTTTATTTATTCATTCATGAAAAACAGACAGAGGAGAGAGAGAGGCAGAGACACAGGCAGAGGGAGAAGCAGGCTCCATGCAGGGAGCCCGATGTGGGACTCGATCCCAGGTCTCCAGCATCACACCCTGGGCTGAAGACAGCGCTAAACTGCTGAGCCACGCGGGCTGCCCAGGATAGTTCCTTTCTGAAGATAAGGAAGGGCCCTGCTACCTCCCCACAACCTTTCCACCATATTGCAGAATCGCTCTGTTCCCAGGGCAGAGAAGTGCAGGCCCCAAGAGCCCCTGCAAAGCCTGCTGGAGCCCCAGCCAGAGCTCTGTTTCAGCTCTGACCTGGCAAAGGGCTCCTCCAACGCCCCCACCCCAATTACCAAGGTCTCTGGCCTCAGCAGCAAATTCCCAGGGCCTCTGTTCCTCTTGAATAGCCAGCACCCCAGCCCTCCTCCCAGAAGATCAACAGGAAGGTGGGTACCTGCTAGAGGGATGGAGAACCTGGGGCCAGAGAGCTAACTTGCCCAGGTCACGGGACCAGGGTGTGGAGACTCAGATTCCAAACAGGCTCTGAGTGCTCTCTCAGCTTCCACTCCTGCGGGAGGAGAATAAATGTGCTTTTGGATTCGGAGGAGGGTTGAGCAATCAGAGACCTGTGATTCTCATACCACTGTGGTTTCAAAAAGGACATTTTCAAAGACCCCTTTCTAAGTTCGAGGACAAGGAAAGAGAAGCCAGCGAGAGGATAGGAGATAACAGAGGCTAGCGGGTTTTTTGTTTTTTTTTGTCCCAGCCACACAATTGGTCCCTTCATGGCCATGTCTTCTGTTACCTGATTTGCAAGTCAGTGTGTGAGTTTTGAAAAAATCTTGGGGCCTCCCTACTTTCCGAGAACACAAACATTCCAGCTCAGTTTCACCTGCCCTTGGCCCGTGTTCTGAGGTCAGCATAGGGAGAGGCCAAAGGTATGCAGCCCGGGAGAGGTCTCGGTGGCAGCCATCTGGGAGGAGCACAGGGACCAGGAGAGTCCGTGCTCTCAACTTTTTTTTATATATATAATAAATTTATTTTTTTATTGGTGTTCAATTTGCCAACATACAGAATAACACCCAGTGCTCATCCCGTCAAGTGCCCCCCTCAGTGCCAGTCACCCATTCACCCCCCCCGCCCCCCCCCCCCGCACTCCTCCCCTTCCACCACCCCTAGTTCGTTTCCCAGAGTTAGCAGTCTTTACGTTCTGTCTCCCTTTCTGATATTTCCCACACATTTCTTCTCCCTTCCCTTATATTCCCTTTCACTATTATTTATATTCCTCAGCCATTAGAATGACAAATACCCACCATTTGCTTCAATGTGGATGGAACTGGAGGGTATTATGCTGAGTGAAGTAAGTCAATAGGAGAAGGACAAACATTACACGTGCTCTCAACTTTTAGAGCAGAACTGACCAAGAGGGGAAGGAGGTTGCTCCAGGTCACACGTCCAAACAGAACTAGACCAGGCCCCAGGTCCACTGCCCCGTCTGTTACGCTTGATATGGCTTCTGCTTGCATTTCTTTTTTTTTTTTTTTTAAGATTTTATTTATTTATTCATGAGAGACACAGAGAGAGAGGCAGAGACACAGGCAGAGGGATAAGCAGGCTCCCTGCGGGGAACCCAATGTGGGACTCGATCCCAGGACCCCAGGATCATGTCCTGAGCCAAGGCAGACACTCAGCCACCGAGCCACACAAGTGCCCTGCTTTCGTTTCTGTTTAACAAGTGCTTATATGGCACTTCCTATGCACAGGATTGTTCTAAGCACTTTGAAAATCTCAGTTCATTCAACCATCATCATACTCCTGTGATGCAGGTACCATTACCATCCCCATTTTACAGATGAGAAAACTGAGAGGTGAAGTAAATTATCCAAGGTCCCAGACCGAGGCAGTGGATGAGCCATGACACAGTTCTGAAAGCCACCTTAAAGCTTCATGGGTGTCTCAGAAAGATAGTTTGAGCCACAGATGTGCTCTAGTTTTATAACTGGGGTGAGTGCTGGATGCAAAACCGACCTCTTTTCTTCCTGGAAGCAACTTGAAATGCAGAAGTCTGTGTTCGGTCCTGGCCTGCTCCCAACTCAGGCATGTATTTTCCCTTCGTGGAATTCAGTTTCTCTATCAATAAAAGGGGTGCATTCCGCCTAGATGCCTTCTGACAGCCCGCCCCCCCTCCAGCTCTAAGCAGCTATGATTTGATGAGCAATTCCTGACAGCCTTATTACCTGAATTCAGCTGACGCTTCAAGGGGTTAGGTTTTCAGTGATGCAATGTTAAGCCCCAGTGTCACGTGACAGAATAGAGTACTCAGAGTTGGAAGGCAGCTTTGTTTGCAGCAGAGGATTCCAAGCTTATGCACATTTAAAAAAGGAAGAAAAAAAAGTCCCCGAAACTTTCTATCTCTCACTCTGCGGCCTGGAAAAACTCGAGCTTATCATGAGATTGTTGCACTTGGACTCCCGCGGGAGAGGAATGCTCCATGTGCTAAAAGTATCCACTGTTGACTGATCCCCCAAGAGGATCTGCCCTTTCTCGTCTCTCTGGAGTTAAGTGGATGCTGCTCTGAAGCCAAGCCAACTCCTTGATTCAGATTGCCTTTGCACCAGGCAGCGGGGAAAATGGGCGATATACAGAAACACTGAAGAATGACGGGTCACACCGTGACCTGTGCGGGGAACAGTGTACAAGTTCTTTTGGGATCAATAGGTAGCTAACGTTTACCAGTTGAGCCATGGGGAAAGCTTTGCATGGTTGATCTCATTTAATCTTCTGAGAGGCTCGGTCATGGGTCCCATTTTAAAGATGGGGAAGCTGAGGCTCAGAGAGATGAAGTAACCCGCCCAGTATGTAACACAGATGGTGCTGGGATTCCAGCCTCCAGTCCTGCCCCATGAGCCCATGCTGTTAACCACCACATCTGTGAGCACGTGTGGGATGGGGCGTGCCAAGGCCCAGAGTGGGGAATGACCAGCAGGTTGTTCTGGTCCAATACAATTTCCTTGGAAGCTGTTATGTTAGTTTCACCATCCATACTCATCTTTGAAAACAGAAAGAAAAATACCATCAAGATCAAGAATTCATGGGACGCCTGGGTGGCTCAGTGGTTGTGCGTCTGCCTTTAGCTCAGGTCGTGATCCCAGGGTCCTGGGATCAAGTCCCACATTGAGTCTGCCAAAGGGCCTGCGTCTCTCTCTGCCTGTCTCTGCCTCTCTCTCTCTCTGTGTGTCTCTCATGAATAAATAAATAAAATCTTAAAAAAAAAAAAAGATCGAGAATTTACCTGTAAATATAGCTTGATATTGAAGCTTTGGGGAAAGGGAAGAATTTTCCTTAAGTGTCTCAGTAAAAGGATTAAAATATTAGCAGGAGGGAAGATGGTAGAGATAATCCCTACCTTATAAAGAAATCGGGTCCTGTAAATTGGTTTTAAAGTCACCCATTGGGAGTCTATGACATGTTACAGCCACAGAAACAACAGTGGAAAACAACAGTCCCTCTGCAGGGCCTGAAATAACAATAATAATAGCTCTATTCTCTGTGGAGGGCTTCTTACAGGCCAGGCACTGTGCTAAGTGTTGTATGGGCATCATGTCTACGAGGATCCTATGAGATTCGTTCTTGAAGAGTGGGGTCCGTCCATACCGTCCTGAAAAAAAAAAAAGAAATGGAGGACCAGAATCACACAGCTGGTAGGTGAGAGGCTAAGCTCAGACAGACCTGTTTCTCCTAGTCCTTGATGCGTCAAGAGTTCTGAGAACAAGGGACCATGAACTGCAGGACGAAATGATGGAGGAGAAGACCTAGACCTGTAGACTCGCAGTGCTGGAAGAACACTTAGAAACCATCGAGCCCTCCCTCCCCCGTCTCCTGCATATATGTACATGAGGCAGGTAAACAAACTCTCATTTATGGGGTCCTTCTTGGACACATGTCATTCACTCAGTGCTTTGTGCATTTCACATACCAATTTTATGACGTAAGTAGTAGTATTGACACTGTGATGATGAAACAATAAAAACAACAGCAAAAACTCTTGAAGCACAGAGAGGGCAAAGCTCTATTCAAGGTCACACAGCAAATCAGCCGCAGACCCAGGAAGAGAACCAGCCACTTCCTGTCATACAACTTTGCTTCCCATCAGACTCCACAAAATCATAAAATCCTCCCTACTCCCCAAATGGCATCCTGTAAACCAAAAGACCCCCTTGGCCATGCAGGAATCATCCACGTTTGGTCCACAGGCCTGTGGTTCTCCCTTGTAACACAAACCAGCAGAATCGCGAGCCCAGGACAGAAGTAAACAGTTGAAATGGAAAGAAATAAATCTCTGCTCTAAAAATAGGCACACATCCTTAGAAACACTGCCGGCCACGCACAGAGCCAAGGATGGGCCTGGCAGGGTGAGGGTGAGCGAGGCCAGGTGTCGGTGTGTCCCCACCCTAACCTCTGTCTTCTGGCTCCATGACCACCTCCCTCTACCCTTCTTCAGCCTCCCTGGGAAGGCTTCCTTTCTCCTCTGCCCCTCTCCTCCCTGCCTCTTTGCTGGGGGACCTCTTGGTCCTGGAGCCCTTTGGCCTTCAGTTCAAAGCCTCTCATTTTTCAAAGCCCAACCTCCCTGCTCCTCCCCTGCAACCCACAGCACTGCACCTGCCCTGCACTGAGGACTCTGAGCAATTTCCTTCCTGATTTTGACATTTTTCATAGAAAATATTTGAAACACAGGAGAGTACAGACGACACTTATGTTTCCATCACCTAGATTTAACAGAAGTAAAAATTTTACCTTATTCTGTTCAGATCACCCTTAAAAATAAAAAATAAAAAAAAAACACTGAAGATAAAGGTTTTTTTTTTTTTAAAGGTGTTTTTTTAAAAAGATTTTATTTTAGAGACAGAGAGAGAAAGCATTGGGCGGGGGGGGGGCGGAGCGATGGGCAGAGGGAGAAGAGAATCTAAAGCAGACTCCCTGCTGAGCAAGGGAGCCCGATGTGGGGCTCCATCCCAGGACCCTGAGATCATGACCTGAGCCAAAACCAAGAGTCAGATGCCCAACCGACTGTTCCACCCAGGCACCTCTGTAGCTCAAGTTTAAATGCTGCCTTCCCACCTCCCAGTCTCTTCCCCATCTCCCAGACACTCTACCGAACACTTTCTCCTTGAGAGGCAGCAAACCCAAGCACCCACATCAGGTAGGTAATGTAAGTGAAGGAAAGAAGATGTGCCAGTTTCATGAGGCACACGGCCATCCTGATTCATCTTTCACTTTTCAACTCTTAGAAGAGATGTGGACATAAGAAAGTTTTCACTCGAAGCTCAACCTTCCAGGAAGGAAAGTAACAACACCATCAATGATGAATAGTAACTGATTCTAGACCTGTGTGTCAGCAACAGTAGGCAGTGGTGGGCACTGAGGCAAACAGGAGAGTTTGTATTTGACTAAACGGTACTTGCTGTTCAGCCTCACCAATTATCACCAGTGTGGAAAGGAAGGTCCAATATTGCCAGATCATTTAATTTTTCAAGAGATACTGGAAATCTGAATTACTTTTAGAGGAGGGGAGAGAAAGAGGGACAAGGAGAGAGAGAATCTGGAACAGGCTCCATCCAGAGCCAGCACAGAGTCTGATGGAGGGCTCCATCTCACAACCTGAAGTCATGACCTGAGCTCAAATCAAGTCAGACGCTTAGCAGACTAAGCCACCCAGGTGCCCTTGGAAATCTGAAGTTTTGTGTGTAAGTTCCCCATTTTAAAGTGTTGATACTACATTTAAATGCGACAGACCAAACCAATCCAAGTTTTGGCATTTGATTGGACTATAGGCCTCCTGGTTTACAACTCTAGCTCTGTTTCAAACGACAGGCTTTTATTTTTATTTACACACACACACACACACACACACACACACAAATATATATATAAATACAGTTAGATATATGAAAAGCGCCTAACCAATGTGTGGCACATAGTAACAGCTTAAGTGCACTGTTTGTGGCTTCATAGCCCTGGGATGAGAACTTAGATTCTCAGTTAGGATGCAATTTGGCTGTAAGTATAAGAGACTGGAATAACAGGACTTGAGCAGCGGTTTCTTTATCCCTCAAGTATAAGTCCAGAAGTGGGCAGGTTAGGGCTGGTATGGAGCTCAGATCCCCAAACTTCCCAGAATCCCAGATCCCATCCAGCTCATCTCTGGCCAGGCCTGGGGTGTTGTCCTCATCCTCATGGGCCAGAGTGGTGGCCGTCATAGCCTCACAGAAGGCATCAGAATAGAGCAAAAGAGGAGAAAAAGGAAAGGAGAAAAGCCATTACATAAGCACCTTTTAAGGAAGGTTACTAGAAATTGCCACTGGCCACTTGTTATTGACCAGGGCTTAGTTGCGTGGCTCACCTACCTGCGAGGGAGCCTGGGAAAAGTCGTCTTTAATCTGAGTGGCCTTGTGCTCAGCCCTAAGAGTAGAGTGCTTTTAGTACCAAAGAAGGGGAGACATGATATTGGGGCTGTTTGGAGGCTGTCACTGTGAGTTTGCCAGTTTGACGGCCTGGTGTCCTACTCTGCCAAAAGCTCCAAGACCAAGTGAGAAGAGTTGGCAGGAAATTAGCCAAATCCAGGCCCTTAAAGAAAACATCACAGAAGGCCAGCTTGGCATTTCCCCCAAGTCCCATCAGTGAAGGCTGGCCCCATCCTGGACGCTCCCACCCTGGCACCTTTCATGTGTCCCCTCCCTCAGACCTGCCAGGGGCAGCAGTTGGGTGGCCCGACAGCTAGCTGGGGGCAGCAGGTGTGATGTTGACCTGAAGAGTGTCCAAGTAAAACCAACCGACCTACCCCAGCTGGAGCAGCAGCGTTGTGTGGATCCGGACTATTCGGAATGCATTTTCTTGGTGCCTAGTGCTTGGTGCCGGGGAGGCAGAGGAGATGAAGATACATCCCAGCTGGCCCTGGAGGGGCACTCGGTCTCCTCAGGGAGAGATACAGCATAGACGTGCTCCAAGACAGAATTGGATGAGCATTATATAAGCACTGGCAGGATGCCCAGGGGAGTTTGGACAGAGAATTACCAGATCAATGTGGGGAACACTGCAAAGGCCAAACAGGGTGCCCAAGGGAAGGGCTTTAAAAGACAAATGCAGGGGAGGAGGCGGGAGGGAATGCCAGGCAGAGGGCACAGCCGGAGCATAGGCATGGCAGTGTGAGAGCAGGGTGCGGCCGTGGAATGTGGAGCAGCCTGGAGAGGCTGGGACCTGGAATCCTGGGAGACGGGAAGAAGATCAGGAGGCTGGAGTCAAATCACAAAAAATTCTCTATACCTGGCTGATGAATTTGGTTGTGATTCTGTAGGTTAGTGGAGGGACCGGGCATTTGTGAGTTTACAGGGGGAGACACAGTTGGATGCTGATGTTGGGGAGGGCCGGCTGGCTGATGGGAGGGAGGGGAAGGGAGTAGAGAGGGAGAGATGCGAAGCAGGGAGGCCGGCCTGGAGGCTGCGCTGACGCTCCCAGCTGGAGGCATGACAGCTGGAACAAGGATAGTGGGCACACGACCGAGGCATTTCAGATGCCTCCCTGCAGCTTAGCCTCACCCAGACTCCTTTCCCTAGCAGGCCATGCCCCCTCATTCTGCCACCTTGTCTGTGATGTGCTTTTTGTCTCCTCTGTTCACCTGCCCTGGTTTTTTCCTGCCTGGTTCACTGGGACCCATTGAGCTCAGGAACCGCCTCCTCCAAGAAGCTCGGTACAATCGCTCACACCTGGACCTGTGTCTCCCCTGTAGTGTGAGCCCCAGTGGAGCAGGATCGTGCATCTGTTTTCTCAGGATGCCCAGGGCCCGGCGCAGCAGGGAATGCTGAACGTTTTTCTTCTATGTGAGGCAGAAAAGGAGAATTAGAACATGGGGAAAGGAAGGCTTGGCCCAGATTGTGCCATGAACACTGGAACGAGATTAAGTGTGCTGTTGTGACCTACAATTACTGGACATGCTCCACAAAAACGCCTTTGGATGTCAGCACTAACACCCTAAAAAAGTTGATTAGGGGAAATAGCAACTATTGGGTTTCACTGGTCCTATAGCAAGGTCAGGGCAGCCGAGCCCAAGGCTTGGATCTTTTTGGAGAGAATTTTTTTTTTTTTGCTAAATACCTTGTAAAAGGTAATTAGGTGACTCACTGGCCTATAGAATGTTTGGCCTCGCTGAAGTGGTGGAAAGGAGGGAGGCGGGGGGTCGTCTAGGACATGCTTAGTCGTTTAAAATGGGAGGGGGAGAGAAGTCAGTGGGCATTTTGGGCAGTTCAGCCTCCTGGGTTTCACTCCTACCCCAGGAGAGTAACTTCATGCCTCTGGGCCTCAGTTTCTCTATCTGTAAACCGAGACTAGTTTGATAAGGTGAGTGCTGGCTTTCTAACACTTGGAGAGGAAACCAGGTTCTCATATGGCACCACATCTGGTTTCCAGGATCTGTTCCTAGAGGAAGGCTGTCAGGTGGGATGGAACATTTTCTGTGGCTTGGAAGTCAAGAGTCCTGGGCTCTCAGTCCAGCATATGACCTCAAGCTAGGCCCTTCCCCTCCCTGACCCTCGGCTGACTGCTCCCAGTATGTGGTAAAGAGGTTGTACTAGGGAAGCCTAGGTGGCTCAGTGGTTGAGCGTTTGCCTTTGGCTCAGGTCATGATCCCGAGGTCCTGGGATCAAGTCCCACATCGGGCTCCCTGCAGGGAGCCTGCTTCCCCCTCTGCCTGTGTCTCTGCCTCTCTCTCTCTCTCTCTCTCTCTCTCTCTCATGAATAAATAAATAAAATCTTAGAGAGATTATACACATGGAGTTGTGTGTGGTTCAGTCACAGAATAGGAATCTAGGACTCCTGGAGCTCAGAGCATGGGGGGGGGGCACCTTTAATATGCTCTTGTCCTTAGACATACGTGATTTCTTTGAGAAAAGTGATACAAATGCTAGTTTATTTTGTTGCTGTGAAGAATCAGATTAGGGTATATTTTGTATATTGATTAGCCACCAGCCTAAAAATGGTCATACTGATACTTGGGCATGCTAATCATATACAGTGTCATCTGTATTATAAACTCAAGCTCTCTGGCTTTTTCTGTGCCTCAGTTTCCTCAACTGGAAATGAAAGAATTGGTCCAGAGGCTCTCTTCAGCTTTGCAGCTCTGAGCTGCCAGAAATCCATGAGCTTTTTAATACATAGTATACGTGTGTTTGTGTGTGTGTGCTGCTTGCGTGTTCTGTGCCTGTGTTGCCTGCATGTTGTGTATGTGTGCACGTCTGAACTAGCCCACAGTGGTCCTAGCTGGGGTGGCTTCTGAGGTAGCCCTGACCATAGCAATGATAATTGTGCAGATAGTTGATATTTGGCCTCATTGGCACCTGTTGCCAGGGTGTTAGAGCTCCTAACAGCACAGTTAAGGATCTGTCAAAGCTTCCATTGTCCTCTGGATAACTGGCCTCCAGACTGCAGGTGTGAAAGTCAGATTAAGATGTTAACCTGTCAAGCTGCACATCTGAGTTTTAATTTTATAGCATTTGAAAGGAAGTCACCATTTAAAAACCCGTGAGTAGGGAACCACAGGAAGAGGTTGCCTAATTTTTCCCCTATGATTATTTCTGAAAACATATTAAAAATTTCATGTGTTTTTATAATTTTTAAAACCACTGAATTAAAAACTTATGTATATACCTCCCGTACTCTAGCCCAGAGCCTGATATGAGCAAGACCCTCGAGTCAATATTTGTCGAATAAATGAATATCTTGACTTTCTCTACATTGGATTCTAGTCTGATAGAAACTTTAGATCAGATGTGGCAAAATGGCAACCCACAGACTCAGTCTGACCTGCAGATGTGTTTCATGTGACCTGAACATTGTTTTTAAAGTATTTGGATTTTGTGTCAATATTTAAAAATCAAGAGCTTTCACATAAAGATGAACAGATCTAAGACCACCACCCATATTCTTACATGGTGATACTTCCAGAGCTCAGTGGTATGGAGACACTGAAAGCTCCACTGTGCCACAGTCCTCACCACTCCCAAGCATCTAACAGATATAATTTTGGCCTAAGATCACAGAGCTGCCCTCGTCACATGAGCACATTTCCAAGTATAAGGACATGATGACATGCTTTAAGTCCTATGTACCAAAGTTGTCTCGCAAAGCAAATCTCCCCCCTCACCAACCTGTCTTTGGAGTGAAGATGCACCAATAAAATGGTTGTGGGAACTTTTTTCCTCACCGATTGGATAGCCTGGGTCTGAGACTCAGTTTTAGGTACTAAGAGTCATGAGAGATCCAAGGCTATATTTTCTCACCCATTTAACTTTTCCATGACTAATTTACACAGTGAGACTCATCATGTCATCAAACAGGACACCATTTTAAATTTAGCCCCCTCTGGCCTGGCCAGTCCTAACATTGCTACTGGCCACTGGCACACAAAGAGCCTTCTGTCCTTGGAGGTCCCTGACCGATTAGCTACTGCATTAGGCATTTTTATAATTTTCCCCTGGATAGCATATGCCCTTTATTTCCCCCTTAAAGTAGCCTCCACACCCAGCATGGAGCTCAGTGTGGGCCTTGAACTCACGACCCTCAGATCAAGACCTGACCTGAGATCCAGAATCAGATGCTTCACCGAATGAGCCACCTAGGTGCCCCAACATATGCCATTTTTAAATAACAGCTTTGAGATATAATTCACAAACCGTAAAATTCACCCATTTAAAGTGTGCAGTGGTGGTGTTTTTTTAGTATATGCACAGAGTTGTACAACCATCACCACAGTCACGTTTAGAACATTTTCATCGTCTAAGAGAGAAAGCCCTATTTCTCTCCAGCCTCCTCAGCTCTAGGCAACCACTCGTCTACTCTCTGTCTCTATAGGTTCAACACTTGGTATAAATGGATTCCGATACTGTAGTCCTTCGTGACTAGCTTCTTCCACTTAGCATGATGTTTTTAAGGTTTCACCTATGTTGTAGGCATTTGTCAGGACTACGTTTATTCTTATCACCAAGTAGTGCTCTGTGGTACGTATGTACCACATTCTGTTTATCCACTCATTATTTGACTGACATTTGAGTTTCAACTTTTTGGCTATTCTGAATAATGCTACAGTGCTGCTATTCTCACCAACATTTGTGCTTTTCTGTCCTCTTTATTATAATCTGCCTGGTGGGTATGAAGTAGTGTCTCATTCTGGGTCTGATTTGCATTTCCTTGATGGCTAACAGCAGTGAGTATCTTTTCATATGTGTATTGGCCATTTTTGTCTTTCTTGGAGAAACATCTCTTCAGATCATTTGCCCATTTTTAAACTGGGTTAGTCGTCTTATATTTTCAGTCCTGAGAGCTCTTTACGTATTCTGGATTCTAGACCCTTATCAGATAGATGATCTGCAAAAATTTTCTTTCAAATTGTGGGTTGTCTTTTTACGTTCTTGCTAGTCTCCTTTGAAGCATAAAACATTTTTTATGTTGATGAGGTCAATTTATCTGGTTTTTTTCTTTTGTTGCTTATTGTTTTAGTATCATATCCAAGAAACCATTGCCTAAGCTAGGGTCACAGAGATTTATGCCTGTTTTCTTCTAAAAGTTTTATAGTCTTAGTGCTTACATTCAGATCTTTGATCCATTTGGAGTTAATTTTTGTATATCATGTGAGGTCACATGCCGTTTTCGAAAACAAGTTATAATGATAAATAACCATGAGTTTAAGAAATACGCAACTGCCTTTGGTTTTAATTAAATATCGTTATGTTTTATTAAATATATCATTTAATGGGAAAAACCTTTAACTTCTAAAGAGGCTGGTTTCTCAATATTTACTTTAAAAATCTAATAATCTAAGAATTGTTAGAAAGGGCCTTTGATGTTTTTGTTTCTTAAAAAATCAACTGCTTTCAATAAAGATTTAAATAAATTAAACCATATTTTAACATGCTATGTAAGTAATATTTTTAAAGTACATTAAAAACATCTTTATTCCCCTGTTGTAATGATATGGGCTTCAATTTAACAGTAGTTCTCAATGAGGGACCATTTTGCCCCCCAGGGGATATCTGGCAACATTTGGAGACATTTTTGGTTGTCGCATCGTGAAGGCGACGTGCTAGTAGCATCCATTAGGTAGAGGACACAAATGCCAGTAAACAGTTGACAAAGCATAGGACAGGCCCCATGATGAGGATTCATCCAGCCCCAAATGTGAATTGTGCCAAGGTTAAGAAACCCTACTTTAACTAAATCAGTGGCCTCTATCAGATATATTCTGAAAGAGATATGAGTTTGCAAATTCTCTCCTCCTCAGTTGTAGCCTTGTGGGTTTTTCCCATCACCTATCCTTTAGGGACCAACATGTGCCCCAGCACCTCACTGCCATCAAAACCCTTTAGAGTGACAAAAATCTATCAGGTCTTTCTTTGTGGGAATCATTGGGAAAACACTTGCTTTCAATGTTTACTTCATTTTATATTTGTACATCTTCATTTTTTGAATTTGGAGACATATTTGGATAATACATCTCCATTTCAGCATACACAGTTGGGAAACCAATCTCCTGCTAAAATGTATTTTATCTGATTATAAGTGGTAATTTGTGAGTGCTCAGCAGTGGGCTAAGCACTCTTCCTGCATTATCTAATTTAACGTTCTCTCTTTTTAAAAAAAAAAAATTTTTATTGGAGTTCAATTTGCCAACATTTAGCATAATACCCAGTGCTCATCCCGCCAAGTGCCCCCCTCAGTGCCCATCACCCAGTCACCCCAACCCCCTGCCCACCTCCCCTTCCACTACCCCTTGTCTAATTTAACCTTTTCAATGAGCTCGAGACAGTAGCCATCATTATTCACAACTTATAGCTGTAGAAACTGAGGCCCAGTGATATTAGGCAACCTACCCAACATTATCTAGCTGGAGTCAGCACTACATCAGGCCAGGGCATAAGCCTGATGGGGGTCAACTGTGAGGTGCAGGCATGTCACAGAGAATTTGGTTTCCTCAGAGTAGATAATCACAGATGGAGGTTTTTTCTCTCTTACTTGAGTCGCCATGATTGCCCCACCATGGGAGAGATGGGGTGGACACACAGCCAGCCACAGCAGATCCATCTCACCCAGGACATGCCCACAGAAATGTACCTCACCTGTGGGCCTCATCCACCTGTGTGTCATGGTGGGCAGTAGCCAAGGACTACTGCATAAGAGAAACTGGCATCACTTACATTCCTGATGCTCACCCCAAAATCAGTCATGGCTTTCTTTTCTACTTCCTGGCCATTCTCTTGTGACATGCTCCAACTCCCATACTTTGCTGACTCATGGCCCGTATCCACTTGCACCCAACACTCCGACCTGAGCAGTGCCTCAGTGGTAAACAGTGGGAAAACATCTTGTGAAAGATCATACTGCCTTTAAGCAGCAGCATTGTCCTCCCAAGCTTTAGCCCTCAGTATGCCAGGCCCACAGCTCTCTACATATACCTGATATCATCCCCTCTCAGAGGGGGCTTTCCAAAGGATCTGGACTATGTGGGGATGGCTGCAATTATGCATTTTGATAGTACAGAGATAGGAGGTGGGATGGCTCTCTAGGTTAGCTGGTTTGGGGGTGCAGCAAGAAGTGGGGTGAGATTCTGCTCACCTCTACCTTGTAGTCAACCTCCACTAGGTCCCCGAGTGAAAGGGGGTGGGGAGAGAGCAATAATTGGAAGTGAAGACTGCCCTCCTCCCCGGCATCTGAAGAAGAACCCTGGTTTTTGTTCTAGATCTGTCCCCGCAACTCCTTGGGCAAATCTTTCCTTGCTCTGGGCCTCAGTTTCCTCTTGAAGGGAAGGTGTGTGCAATAGACACTCTCTAAGCATCCTTGCAACCATAAACTTCTTTGAATCTCTAAGGCACTGGGGGCTGAGGTAAGGGAAGACTACGTGACTCAAATCTACCCTAATTCTAGTCTGCTTTAATAGCAAGCCCTCACCTAGAAGCCTAACCGTGTTTGAAGAAGGAACACGATTGGCTGATGCTATCTTTCTTGAGACACCCATCTCCAAGGGCAACGTTCAAAATATTTAGCAGCCAGAGTGGCACGAGCATGGCCTGTCAGGAGGGTGGAAAGCAGCTGGGAGGGCCGTCCAGGGCTGCAGCCCAAAACCATGCCTCACCCACCCCATAGCTCTGCTGAGCCTTTCCCTGCTTGGTTATCGGGGCTGTCGCTTCTTCCCTGATTCCGCATGCAGGGCACTAACTCAAGGCCCTTGGGCGTCTTCTCACCCCAGCCACTGTATGCACAATAGCTGTAATTATCTGCATCCAAATGCCATCTTAATTATACTCACACTCACAGATGCCCTTGGAATGCCCCTGTATGCTAAGCCCTGTGTCGGCTGCTTCTTCACCCCCTTGCCTTCAGAAATATTGACGGTTTAGAGACTCTAGATAATTAAGAGACCTGAGTCCTAGCCTCACTATGCCTCTCATCTGCTGGGTGATCTTGGGCAAGTCTCTGCCCCTCCCAGGTGTCAGATTCCTCACATGTAAATGAATGGCCTGGATTGATTTGATGGGCTCTGAGGTCCCATTGGTCAAAGATGAATTTTGGGAGAAATGCAAGTCTTCAGCAGCTGACCACTCTCTTTCTCTTTCTCTCGTTCTCTCTCTCTCTCTCTCCCTCTGTGTCACCCGGCCCCACAACCTCCACTGTAGAATGCACTGCTGCCTGCAGGCCTGAGGCAGAAGGATCAGACCACCAAGGCGCCCACGGGCCCCTTTAAAAGGGAGGAGCTCTTGGATCACTTGGAAAAGCAAGCAAAGGAGTTTAAAGACCGAGAAGATCTGGTCCCCTACACAGGGGAAAAGCGAGGTACTGAATAATGTTACTCTTATAAATACATCACTCCCCATGCATCCTTGAGTGCCACCTGTATGCCAGGCCCTGTGCTGTGCCATATGGGACTGGGCCTCCTTACCCTCATGCCCGCCCAGCCCAAATTCACAAACCCAACACCAAAAGCATCAATGCATGATGTAGATTTAGTGAAGTTTGGGGTAAACCAAGGAAAGAGTGATACCTACCCAGATCGGTAAAACATTCCCCTAAATCCCCTTTAACCAGGGTGTCCTGATTATTTGTCATGCAAACCGAGATGCTTTTGAAAATCAAAGAGGACATGATTAATCATGACATCGGGACATAAGGCCTGCACACGGCCCGTCCTGTACAAAGTGGGAGCAAGATCACCTGTCTCTACCCTAACTGTCCCTGCTCTCCCCACCCCACCCCCCACCCAGCCCAGTGTTCCTTTCTCTGGCAGCTGCATCCCCTCCTCCATCTGTCCTTCTGCGACTCTCTCTCCCAGCCCAACACAAGTCATCTAGAACAGAGAGGCACGCCCTGCCCCTCGGGCCCTTCCAGGACTTCCCCTTGCACTCCCAACCATTCTGCTGTGGTCTTGTGTTGTGCTCCCCCTCACTCACCCCGCTGCTGCCCCACAGGCCTCCTTCCATTCCTCACACATTCCAAGCTCTTTTCTGCCTCAGGACCTTTGCCCGGACCCTCTGCCTGGACCGCTGCTCCTGCTCTCTGGCTCATGCTGTCTTCATGGCTGCCTCTTCCTGCCCTATAAGAGGCTTCATGGTTAGAAACACCGCCTGGAGCTAGATGTACCCTGGCTGCTATCCTGGCACTACCACTTACTAGCTGTGTGAGCTTGAGCAGAGGTTTGAATCTGCTATGCCTCTGTTTCCCCCTCTGTGAAATGGGGATGAGGAAGATAATATTACCAGCCTCGTGAGGTTGTTATGAGGATTGAGTTAAGATACATATAAAGCGCTTAGCTGGGCACCTGGCCCATAGTGAATGCTATGTAAGTACCAGCTATTATTATCCTCTTGGTCTCAACTGTACTGTCTCCTCTTTCAGGGGAGTCTTTCCTGTCCACTCTGTTTAGGACATACAGTCCCTTCAGCTCCCCCCTGGGTTCTTCTCCATCTCAGGAGCCTGTGTATCCTTCAGAGCAATTTCCACTTTATCATTTTCTCTTTATTTACCATTCCTCTCTCCTACCGGCCGTGAGGGCAGGGCCTCAGGCTGGTTTTGCTCACACGGTACACCCGGCACCCAGCACAGGGCCTGGTGTACAGTAGGGCTCAGTAGAGAGGTGTTGAATGAATGAGTTAAAATTAAATAAACCTACAGTGAATCTTGTGGGCTGCTTCCTTACAATAGAAGCTCCACGAGTACAAGGACCCCATCTGTCTGGTTCATCATTACATCTGCACCTAATAAACGCTGGACGTAGTAGGCATCCGATAAGCATTTGTGGAAAGAAAGCATTCATTCTAATCAGTTAATTCATTGTGTAATGGTTTATTTCCAGGCTCTTCTGTTCTCCCCACTCCCAAGATTATAAACGCGATGAGCCTAGGGTCCACGTCTGTGGCTTTTATCTCTATATCTCTGTCATATGATAACTAATCGAATGAAAAAGCAAGCAGAGGTAGCCTCATAGTGGGGGAGCTTGAGCCATACAAACCCTAGACTTGGAGCTCAGTCCAGATTTTACAGAAAACCTGGAAGGTCAGGGAAGCCCAAGGGGCATTTAGATTACAGAAATCTGGAGGATTGTGTGGTCTGAGGCATCCTGGAGGAGTGGCAGGGGGAGGAGGCCTTGACCGTGAGGGCTGGGTGTGCCCAGCTGAGAGTGGGCACGAGAGGTCTTTAAACAAGGCACTTGTGCCATGAGGAGTGATTTCTGTGCAGCAGATAAACATCATGGAATCTCTGGATTTCATGCAGCCTTAGAACTCCCTTTGTCCCACCTGTACATTTGAAAAAGGGGGACACCAAAGCTGTGAGAGAGTCAGCAGCACAGCTGGGTGGACTGAGGATGACCAGGGTCCCATGTGCCCACCACCCTACGAGGGAAGGAGCCGGAGATTGAGGGTGGGGGGTGGGGAAGGGAATCTGGGAGGTACACAGACCAATCCTGCTGCCCCTCTGTGGCATGCTGGGCTGGCATGAAGCCAGGAACAGCTCTCCAGACTCCCAGAGCCTGACGGCCTTCATGAAAAACCACGCTGACCCAAGGAGGGTAGCTAGAATTTATTCTGTTTCCCTATAATGACACGCCTAAGAGATTTATCATCACCAGCAGCAGCAGCAGCAGCAGCACCATAAAGCATTTACATGATGATTGTTGGAGTCTTTACAGTTTGAATAAGTGGGGGTCTCAGCAGAGAGTGTGGGGGAAGGACTCCGTCTGGCTCTAACAGGCAGACTCAGGGCCATGGTGTCTGGGCCTCGCTGAACATTTACTTCCCTAACGCCGGGCCTCGAACTAGCCAAGGATGAGGGGAAACAGCACCCCAGCCTCCACAATGCTGAAGAGAATACAGGAGGAGCCATAAACTGGTGTGAAGTCCTGAGGAATCTGGACTTTCATTCACTCTCACTCAAGTGGGGGAGAATCAGAATAAAGCTTCTATGCAGGATGTTTTTAGTGCAGAATTATATTGAATTCTCCCTGTGGAATTAGATTTGACTGCACATGCTGAGGATAAAGTCAAATAAGAGAGATTTAAGCAAGACAAAGGTTTAACTTTCTTTCATTTAGCTGCAGGGCTAGGCATTCTGGGCTGGTAAGGGATCTTCCCTGGCATTAGCCATCAAGACCCTTTCCAGTTTTTCATTCTGCCCCCCGGGCAGTATGTCCTTGTCCTCATGGTCCATTTGGCTGCTGAAGCTCCAACCATCCCATCCACATTCCAACTAGTAAGATGAAGGAAGGGAAGAAGTCCAAAGCCCCTTTTGTATCTTCGAGCCACTGCCTTTGCTGGAGGCACCTGCCACAGAGGTGTAAGAAACCACAGGTCTGACACATATATTGAAAGTCCAGCCTACACATTGCATTAGTCATTTTTACAGCACATTTTCTTTTTAACCATTTTGTTTTCTTTGTATGTTTTGCTCTTTTCCAGATACAGCTCTGTTGGAGGTTGTGATACATTTTCCCTCAGATGACTTTGTTATATGTTCTGCTCATATATGTAGCTGATTTTTGCTATAAACAACTTAAACAATAAAATAAAGTAATTCAGGGTAATTCTCTCCACTGAGTGATAGGCACTGATCCCATTTTAGTGAATACTCTTCTGGACTTTTCTCTCTGCACTCCCCACCCTCCCCACCACTCCCATTACAATTGTGGTCCAAGTCTCCATCATCTGCATCCCTGACTGTTGTAGGAATCTATCTCCTCACCAGTTCCAGGCTCCCATCCTCACCCCACTTTGGGTGATTCTCAATCAATAGCCAAAGTGAGCAAGTTTCTTTTTTTAAATTGAGGTAAAATCCACATAATATAAACTTAAGCATTGTAAAGCAAACAGTTCAGTGGCATTTAGCGCAGCCACAATGCTCTGCAACCCGCACCTCTATATAGATCCAAAACATTTTCATTACTCCAGAATAAAACCCTATGCCTAATAAGCAGTCCCCTTTCAGTCCCTGCACTCCAGCCCCTGGCAACCACCAATCTGTTTCTATGGATATGTTTATTCTGGATATTTCTCATGAATTAAATCATATACTATGTGACTTTATGTGTCTGGCTTCTTCCACTTAGCATATTGCTTTTGAGACTCACTAAATTCCTTTTTATGACTGAACAATATTACACAATTTGTTTACCCATTCATCCACTGGTGAACATTTTGGTGGTTTCCACTTTTTGGCTACTGTGATTAGTGTTATTATGAACATTCCTGTATAGGTATTTGTTTGAGTACCTGTTTTTAATTCTTTGGGGCTTATACATAGGAGTGGAATTACTGGATCACATGGTAATTCCACATTTGTACCATTTTACACAGCCACCAGCAATATACAAAGGTTCCAGTCTCTCCACATCCTTGCCAACATTTGCTCTTATACATTTTGGTTTTTATTGGAGCCATCCTCATGGGTGTGAAGTGACATCTCATCCTGGTTTTGATCTGCATTTCTCTAACAACCAATGCTGTTGAGCATCTTTGCGGGTGCTTATTGGCCATATGTGTACTCTTTGCAGAAATAGCCTTAAGTTCTTTGTCCATTTTTAAATTGGGTTGTTTTTGTTGTTGAGTTGTAAAACTTTTTTATATATTCTGCATTCTGGACCCTATCAGACATGTGACTTCAGTATGTTTGTCTTTTCACTTCCTTGATAATGTCTTTTGAGGGACAAAGATGTTAAATTTGGATAAATTTAATTGCTCTATTTTCTTCTTTTGTTGTCATATCTAAGAGTATGTTGCCAAATCTAAAGTCATGAATATTTACACATAGATTTCCTCTAAGAGTTTTATAGTTTTAACTATCATATTTCAGTCACTGATCCATTTTTAGTTCATTATTTTGTATATGATGTGAGATAGGAGTGCAGCTTCATCCTTTACATGTAGATGTCCGGTTCTAGTGCCACTTCTTCTTCTCTTTTAAATATTATTTATTTATTTGAGAAAGAAAGAAAGAGAGAGAGAGAGAGCAAGTGAACAGGAGAGGCAGAGGGAGAGGGAGAGAATCTCAAGCAGACTCCCTGCTAAGCACAGAACCTGACTCAGGGCTCAATCTCACGACCCTGAGATCATGACCTGACCTGAAACCAAGAGTTGGATGCTTAACCAACTGTGCCACCCAGGTGTTCCCCAGCACCACTTCTGGAAGAAACAATTCTTCCCTGACTGAACGGTCTTGGCACCCTTGTTAAAACTCAATTTTCCACGGATGTATGGATTTATTTCTGGACTCTCAATCCTAGCCCATTGTCTATGTCTATCCTTGTCAGTGCCACAGTATCTAGATTTGTAGTAAGTTTTGATATCAGGGAGTCTGAGCCCTCCGAGTTTGTTCCCTTCAAGATTGTTTTGCTTTTTGGGGACCTTTTATGATTCCTTATTAATTTGAGGAATTAATTGGCTTTTCTAGTTTTGAAAAAAGAAGAAAAGAAAGAGGGCCTTTGTAATTTTGATAAGGGTTGCCTTGAATCTGGAGATTGCCTCAGGCAGTGTCACCATTTTTTCTTTTTTTTTTTTTAGTGTCGCTATTTTAACGTTGTCTCCCAATCCATGAACGTTGGATAGTTTTCTATCAAGTTTTCTTTCATTTTGTTCAGCAATGTTTTCTACTATTCCACACATGAGTCCTTCAGCTCTTTGGTTAAATTTATCCCTAAGCATTTTATTCTTCTGGATGCCATTGTAGGTGAAATTATTTTTCTAGTTTTCCTTTCAGACTGCTTATTACTGCTATGCAGAAATACCACCCGTTTGTGTACATGGATCTTATACCTTGTAACTTACTCCTAACAGTGTTTATCAGTCCTAACAGTGTTTTGTTGAATCTTTAGGGTGTTCTGCATATTATATCATGTCATCTACAAACTGAGATAATGTTATTTCTTCCTTTCCAGTCTGGATACCATCTTTTTTTTGCTTGTCCATTTGCTCTGACTGGAACTTTCAGTGCAGCGTTGAACAGCGACAGGGAAGTCAGGCATTCCTTGTCTTGCAACTGATCTTTGAGGCATATTTCCTCCCTCTGTCAGGTCCCAGCTCATAGGCCATCATCTCAGTGGGGCCTTCTGTGATCACCCTACCCAAAAAAGCAGTGCCTGCCTCATCCAGACCCCAGCCTAGAACTTCCTAGTCTTTTGTTCTGCTTTATTTTCCTCGGCCATGCTTAATACCATGTGACATCTTTGCATGCTTATTTACTGTCTATCTCTTTCACTAAATTATAAATTGTTCTGTGCTGTTCCCCTCATTCCTAGAAAGGTGTCTGGTACTTAGGAAGCTCTCAGTAAATACCTGGTGCCTAAATGAAAGGATACATGCAGGCATGTATGCAATTTTCATCCATGGAATTAAATTGTTCCATTTTACAGACTTGCTTTTTCACACATTATGTCTTGGGCATATCCTTCTTCATAAGCAGATATCTCCATCATCCTTTATGATAACTGTGGGATCTCTATCATATCGATGTCCCATAATTTCTTCAACAACTGCCTGTTGGTGGTCAGTGCAATGATCATCCTTGTGTGCTTCTTTGCTCCCTTGTCCAGTCATGAGTCTGACACTTTAAAAATATCATGTCTCATGAGACAATGATACATTTTTGCTCCCTATTCTTTTAATAATCTGAATATGTTTTGTTTATTTTGTTTAGAAATGTTTCTAAATTTTTCTCTCCTATCCAAACCCTTGGTGAGGGTATCCCAGAGCCTGACATTCAATTACATTTTTCTTTTGTAGCTCTTGGCTACTTACAGGTCATTTTCATTAATGACCAGTGTTTTCTATAGTGAGCGGTCTAGTTTGACCAAGTTTTAAAGTCCTTCTTTTCAAATGTGAGAGGTGCTCTGTTGGAGATCTCTGATTCTTGTTCTTTGGGGGAGTTTTGGCACTGGGTCCCCAGAGGGAGAAACCTGAAGTGACTGAGCTCAGCACCGAGAGACCCATAGGGATCTGGGACAGTCCACCTGGGGCCGTCACCAGAGACTGCCCCAGTGTAGCTGCATGCCCTGTAACGGGCACTTGTGTCTTGCAGGAAAAGTTTGGGTCCCCAAGCAGAAGCCAATGGATCCCGTGCTGGAAAGTGTGACTCTGGAGCCAGAGCTGGAGGAGGCGTTGGCAAATGCCTCAGATGCAGAACTCTGTGACATCGCAGGTAAGAGGCTTTCCGGAAGCTTCTGCATGTCTTTTAGAAGGGTTTGACCTGCCTCTTCAGGGAGTCTTGGATGGTTTATTTCAACATGAACACACTCTCTGTTTCTAAAAAGGACTAGAGGAGATCTCAAACATTAAGACAGAAACCCATTCACAAAAACCAAAATGAGGAAAATAGAAATAAAACCACCCAAACCTGTCACTCCACAGAGCCATCTGTTGTTGCCATGAGAGCCAATACCAGAGAGATGTGGAAATATCCCAGGGAGGGCCAGCATAGGTCCTCTACCAGCCACTGGATCAAATCTTGCCCAAGCCACCTGGGAAGAGAGAGCAAAGGGGAAGGGACAGAGGGTGTGGGCAGTTCAGATTTGGGAGGCTCACGAAGTGCTGGAGGAAAGTCATCTGACTTTACAACCTTGTAAGACTCAGAGAACTGGGCTTTGAGGACCTCGCCCCCTCATCTCATATTTGTATAACACTATCCATCTCAAAATGTGTTCCCATACAATTTTCACAAATAACCCTTAAGCTCCAGAAGGTGGCCTGATATTCAGAGCTCTTCATCACCCTTGTCTCCCTGCTACAGTCTAGTCCCTGCCCTGTGTGCCCTGAGTTCTGGCCCTGTCGGGGATTGGGCTCGGGCTGCAGCAAACACCCCACATGCCCACTGTAGTACTGCTCCTTGGCCTGGAGGGTAGGGTGTGGTCTTTTCATTCTGCAAACATGGGAGCTGCTAACCCCTCAGCCCAGATAGTGACAGGATGTGGATGGAGTGAGAAGAGACTCAAGGCAAGTGGGAAGGGGAGAGAAAACCTAGAATCAGCTGTGACTGTCCAGCCATGATACTGAGGTTAGGGGAAGAGTCAGGAAGGTTCCATATTGCTGACTCCAGGAACTAAGTGGATGGTGGTACCATTAATGAATGTGGATATGTTAGTCTGCTCGGGCTGTCATACAAAATACCACAGGTTGGATGGTTTAAACAACAGAAACTTACTTTCTCATAGTTCTGAAGGCTAGAAGTCCAAGATGTTGGCAGGTTGGTTTTTTCTGAGCCATCTCTCCTGGGCTTGCAGATGACCACAGCTCACTGTGTCCCTCAGTGGTTATGTCCCCTGGTGTGCCTTTGTGTCTCTTGATATCTTTTTATAAAGATGCCAGGCAGATTGGATTAGGGCCCAACTTAGCAGCCTTCCTATAACCTACTCACCTCTCTAAAGACCTTATCTCTAAAGGCATTTACAAATTCTGAAGTGCTGGCGTAAGGACTTCAACATGTGAATTTTGAAGACACAATTCAGCCCATAACAGTGGGAGACGTTGCGGTTTTAGAGGAAGTACTGAGTTCTTTGTGGGATCTTTGGAGTTTGGGGTGCCTGTGGGCCACCCAGGAGGGGCCAGTTGGACTTGACAGTCTTCAGTAATGCAGAAAGGTCTACACCAGAGGCCTTGTGGTGTCGTTAGCATTGTCAAGCTCCAGGCAGAAAGCATGACCTTCAAGTGGGTGCCTGGGGCTCCGGAGGCAAGCGCCGTGGCCCGTGTAGAAGCCTTTGAGAGATGAAGAGTAGAAATGGGGCAAAGCTAGTCACCGTGGGGGCCAGTAAGCCACACATGGCCTAGAGTCCAAAAACCAAGTCAAGACAGGCAGAGCCTGATGCAAGAGCTAGGAAGACAGAATGGGGGGTCAGGGCTGGCCGGGGACCCACGGCTGTGTGAGGCCAGAGGCCAGGGAGGCCGCAGCGCTGGAGGCCGCAGCTGCCCGCAGCTGTCTTCTGCTTCCTCACAGCTTCTGGCTTCTCCTGGGCGTAGTGCGGGGGTCCTGGCGGCATTTGTGCTGGGGAGTGAGAAGGGGTGGCTTTCCCGTGGAGCGGGACATGAGGGGAGGGACGGCGGGAAGCCTCGTAGCACGAGGGGCGGGCCTGGTGCCCAAGCCAGGTTGCGGCGGCCCAAGGAGCGCAGGGTGGGGAGAGCCAATGCCTAGATTCCGAGTCCAAACAGCCGTTCCTCAGGAGCCAGAACATTTGGAAAAGGGCTCAGGGCAGTGGTCTGCAGGGCGTCGGGGCTGAGAGGGAAAGGTTTGCATGTTCCCTGTGAAGTCCAGAAGCAGTGAGTACTTCACCCAGATGGACACAAAAAGCTGGACTCGGGGATCTTCCCTGGTTTGCTTTGTGGTTCAAGATAGGTTTTATTAAAAGCACAGAGTCCTCACTTGGCTCCTAGATTTCCAGCAAACCATCTCCCCGATTGGGGGGTCCCGCCGACTTCCAGTTAACCTGTGCAGCAGGGAGGCGGGTGGGTGACACCGCTGTCCAGCATCTCTGCACTGACTCACCCTGGAGCTCTTTTTAATCCCAGCCTTGTCCTCTGATCACCCTCCGTGATGTCACTGCCCTCATTAGGCGGCTCAGAGGGATTATCGAATGACTCCGCTGTCAGAACCGCCAGTCCCTGCGCCAAAATAGAACTGCAATATCGTGCTCAGTTTCTGTGTTGATTTCTTGAAACTATTTCTCTTTATTTTTGTTGGCGTGGCTAATCATTATTATCTGCTCATGATACCGTACCCTTCCGTTGTCCGGAGAGGAGAGGGGGAGCTGTGAGCCAACACCAAATGTCAACTGGCTAACCCTGGGCACCTGCCACTGTGAATCAGCCCTTTGAAAGGTGGCAGGGTCTCTGGGGAAGGAGGGACTGAAGATTTGTTGACTACCCCCTTATTTCCCAGGCGCTATGGGAATTGCTTCTAGGACCTTGCTGCGTTTGTTGAGCACAACAATACTAAGAAGGAAGTTTTACTGTTGTCTGTATGTGATGGGTGGAGGAAGGAGGCATGGTGACACTAAATGTCTTGCCCATGGGGCTTGAACCCAGGCAGCTTCATCCTAGGGCTCCTCTGAAGGGCAGTGGGGACAGAGGGCAGGCAAGAGGGGGTCCACAGCCAGGTCCCATGGGACTGGCTGGGGGGAGGCCACAATAGGAAAGTCTCTGTGTGTCCAGGAAGGCATTGACCCCTTAGGGTCAGTGGGACTAAGGGGAGCATTGGGGGAGGCCAGATGAAAGCAAGGGTTTAGGCAGAGAGGTGGTGGTGTTTGGAGATGGGGGGATGTAGGAGGCAGGCTCCAGGTAAGGCCAAAGGCTAAGGTGGAGCTGGGGACTGGGTCTGAGGTACAGCTGTTCCTAGCACTGGACCAGAGGCCAAGATGTCAGGAGGATGTCAGCCAATCTGGCCTGAGGCATCAGAAGACAGCTGGGGCGGGGGATGCTACAAGGAGAGCTGCTTTGCCAGGGTCTCTTCAGAGACATCACAGGAGGTAGAGGGGGACCTAGTGTGAGTGACTGGTGTGGCAAGCTGGGGGTTAGGTCTTTTCTCAAGGATGGTGTTGCTGGAGCCATGAGTGTGGATAACTCAGCAGAGAAAGAAAAGTAAGAAGAGGAGGGCATAGGGTCTGTGGGGCATATCTAGTCTTTGAGACTTGGCTCCCAGGCAGAGCTTTGCATTAACTTAATTTCTGTTCACTCAGTCACATACTCAATGGCCATTTATCCAGGGTCTTCCCACTGTGTGCTGGGCTCTGGACAAGCCCTGCTGAAAGAAGTGTAGGAAAACAGCTGGCTCTTGCCCTTGCAGAGCTGACGTTAAACAAATACTTAGGCCACTAAGAAGTGACAAATGAGAGTGAGTGTCGGATAGAAAAAGGACAGGGTGCAGAAAGGAGGCTTGGTTAGGTGGTGAGGTTGGGGAGGGGGTGAGGGTAGAGGTTGAAGCTGAGCCATAAGGAGGAAGATCACCTGGGGGGAGATGGGGGAGACATGTCCCAGGCTGGGATACAGCCGGAGACGTGAGCGGCTTGCTATTTGGCATGATAGGAACATGTTGAGGGACACCCAGCAGATGTGCCACACTGACTTAGGTGTGGCACGGGGAAGGCAAAGCTGTGTGAACTCTCATTTGTTTTCTTGTCTGTGCATCATGCATGCATTCATTCACACACTGAGTCAATGTGCATGTCGAGCTACTGTACGCGGGGATGCATCAGATCTTGGCCCTGCCCTTGGCGGACCCAGGGTGTGGTGAGGAGGACAGACCAGAAACATAGATTTCCACATGAGAGGTGTTACCACAGGGTAATGAGCAGAATGCACAGGCCCCTGGCAGTGTGCTAAGTTCTTGGCTTGTGGCCTTGGATTGTAGCTCAGAGGCCACTGGGAGTCAGCTGCAAGTGCTTGGCATTACCAGTGCCTCCCCTCCCTAGTCAGGGATGTAATCCTGGCTCACCTTTAGGGGCCCTTCAGCTGAGGCAGGACCCAAAAAGGAATTGGGGGGAAAGAGGCTCTCCCTTCAGAAGGGCCAGTCCCCAGGCCACCCCACAGACAGTTGGCACCCCTAGTTCTGTGACTATCAGAGACAGCCTCAGCCCCCCCACTCCCAGCTTGTGGGGAACTCGCATGTCCTTAGGCACTGGCTTTCCTCCCATTCTGCAAGGGTCAGGAGGTGACTTATCTGGGAGCGGTTTGACTGCACCCACGTCCCCTGCACCCAAAGCTCGCTTCTCCCACCTGTTTCTGTGAAGCAGGAAACACCTTCCTGCTGTCTGCCCGGAGCCAGCGAAGCAGTTGGCAGCTGGAGAGGCCCAGGATGTGTGCTGCGATCGCTCTGCATCCTAAGTGGAATTACAAATTGAGTGAAGCCTGCCAAGGCAGGAGAGGAAAGAGAACTCGATGTTCTTTTTCAGAGTTCAAAAATAGTCCTTTTTGAGTTTTGAGGAAGATCTGGTCTTCAAAAAAAAAAAAAAAAAATCATGTTCCCCAGTGCTAAATTCAGCCTTGCCAATATCTACAAAGAATGAAGCAGGAGGCAATGTTGATGTGCTGTTTTCCTCCATCATTCACTTCTAGTGACAGGAGTGTGCAAAACCAGGCAAGAGGAGAGTGATGATTTGGTGCCTAGGGCAGATGGAAGGAGCAGAGCCACCAAGCGTTCTGCTCAGCAATGGAGGCTTTGCTTGGTGCCTCCCCCCCTTCTCTTCTCCCCACTACCCCCCTTCCCTCTCTTCCTTGGATCCTTCCCTCTGTTCCCCTCTCCTCCCTCCTTCCTTCACTCCCTCTGTCCCTCCCTCCCTGTTCCTTCCTTCCTTCCCTCCCTCCCCCTTCCTTCCTTTTTTCCTCCCTTCCTTCCTTGAATCCTAACTTCCTCTGAACTGCAAAATCTTCTCTTTTATCTTCTGAGGACTGCTATTGACATATATACTGCCTTCCAGAATCCACATTGTCTGTCTTTAGAATTCTGATATGGAGGGAACATTTTAGAGCTTTGGAACTACGGATGACCTCATTTGTGGAGGAGTGGGTAGGACTACTTACTCAGGAAGCCAGGAGGGTCCTCACTGACAGGCTTTGACAAACCATTTCCCTCTGGAGCCTGCTGGAAAAGCGGGTGTCAACAGCACCTGCTCTGGTGCTTGCTGTAAAAATCAGACCGGATAAAAAGATGAGATGCTGTGTGACTATTAAGTCCTATGTGAGGGGAAGAGATTAGCTTTCACACATACTCCCCTTTCTAGGTGAGAAGACTGAGGTCCAAAAAGTAGAAGGGCCCTGGACAAGGTTGCCCTGCAGATTGGTGCCAAGGGGCAGCCTGGAGCCCTGGTCTCTTTCCTCTGGCCTCTGGCACTTCCTTGTAAGCTTCCTGCCCCCCTTTGTGGACCATTACAGGAAGCTGACATCAAGCACAAAATGCATTTGCCATCTCCTACCTCTCTATCCTTGTCAGCAAGACCAGCCAGCCATAGGAGATTACATTTTTTCCTACGATTCTTAGCAACCTTTCCAAACTCTTCTTCCAAATTGGGGTCCCAGCAGCAGCCCAGAACCACCATGAGCACCCGCCCCTGCACCCGTGCAGAAGCCAAAAAAGCCAGCTGCAGAAGGGGGCTTCAAGTGAGCCAGCCCCCACCCCCCTGCTGACTCAGACCTTGGCCCCCACTGCCCACAAAGAAGCAGCCTAAATTAAAGCCCAGAGAGCTCTAAAAAATGTAGTTGCCTCTCTCTCTATCAGTTCTCCTCAGTGATGAGCAGGAGAGTCTAATTTTAGCAGAGAAGACTCCTAGAATGTGAGAAACAGAAGGGCTTTGAGATCGTCTCATTCTGTGGTTCTCAGCCCCCACTGAGCATCAAAAGCATGCAAGGAGATTAAAAATATATCTGCAGAATTCAGATCAGCTGGCCCAGGAGGAGCACCAAGAGTGTCTTGAAGCTCCTGGGGGATTTGTATGTGCAGCTGGGCGAGAGAACCAATGGTCTTGTCTTACCTGCCTCATTGCACAGAGGAGGCTGAAGCCCAGAGAGGGGTGGGTGTGGTCACCCGGAATCAGGAGTGCAGTCAGGACTGGAACTTGGGTCTCCTGACTCATCACCGAGGGCTCTCATGTTGTCCCCCTCACTAGAAACCATGTCTAATGAAATGGCCAGGGGAATTACAAAAGAAAAAAAGAAGTCCATCAGCAAATATTTACCAAATACTGTATTCTGGAGGAGGAAGAAGAGAGATAATATTCCTCCCCGACCTCTGGAAACCAAAGTCCAGGAGAGGAAGCACACATGCACCCAGCTATCTCTAACACTATGTAGACTCTGTGCTGTGATGATAAGGATGCCAGGTGCCTTCGGAGAACTAGAGAGGGCGGCGAGGGATCCAGGGGCCTCTCTGAGGGAAGTGTTATTCCAAGTCTTAAAGGATGGGAAGGTAGAGTTGTTGGGTCAAATACAGGATGCTCAGCTGGATCTGAATTTCAGATAAACAATGAGTAAGTTTTTAATATGAGTAGATCCCCAAATACTGAATGGAACACACTTATACTAAAATACTGTTTGTTGCTTTATTGAAATTCCAACTTAGCTGGGTGTCCTGTGTTTTTATTTGCAACCCTACTGGGGGCATTTCAGCAGCACACTTGGCAAATGGGAGAGAATCACCAGTTGAGGGGACAGTGTTGGCAGAAGAAGCAGGAGAGTCTAAGGAGTGTGATCATTTGTGTCACAGGAGCAGAAGGGATGTGGGTGTGGGACAAGGCCATGGAGGCAGTCGCCTCAGGGAAGGCTGGTGAAGCCGGGCTCTGGGGTCACGAGCTAGCCTCCTCCTCCGCAGGTGGCTGCAAAGCCTCACGGTCCCCATGTCCTTCTTTCCCTCTGTAGTCCATTCTCCACACACAGCCAGAGTAACACTCCCAGAATTTGAGTCAGGCCATCTCTGTTCCTGCTAAGGCCTCCAGTGGCTTCCAGGCCACACCTAGGGAAAGATGTACAAACTCCTTATGTCAACCTAGGAGATACTGCAAGATCTGAATTTGCCCGTTTGAATTAAATCTACTCCAAAGGTGGTTGTGAGGATTCAGGGGGATGGTGTCAGACAGTTTTCAAGCTTCGCTGCACACCCAAACTACCTAGGGAGCTTTGAAAAAGTCAGATGGCTGGCCCTACACCTAGAGACTGTGGTTTAATTGGTCTGGGGTAGGCCTGGGCATGAGAAGTTTGAAAAGATTTCCCCAGTGATTCCAGCGTGCAGCCAAACGGAGCATCACTGATGTACAGCATATTCTCTGGCCTGGAGCAAGCGCTCAGTGAGTCGGGGTGTGTTACGGTTCACCACATGTCCAGCTCAGCTCTGTCCATCTTGTTTCCTCTTCCCCCCTAGGCTTCCACCCCTGGGCTTGAGGGCTTTCCCACCCACCCTTCCATCTGCCTATCCAGAATGTTCTACTGGGATCCCTTCCCTTGACTTGGCCAACACTACTCATCTGTCCCATCCCAAGTTCTGTTCTCTTCTCCCAGAACACAATGAACTTTTCCTGTATAACCCAATATTCTGTGCTTGTGTTTTCAATTGTGTGGGTACCTGCCTAGTATCTCTCCCCCAACAGACTCTGTTGTTCCCTGCTGCCTCCGACCCACAGCCCCACTCCCCCCGATTCTCCTACTCCCTCCACCACCACTCCACCCAGAGCCAGGCATATAATGTGGGCACTCAATAAATGTTGAACAAACGAATGGATAAAAGCCTGACTGAGCACGGGAGTGATGTGGTCAAATCTGCATTTCCAGAAAGATCTTTCTGGCTGCTCTGTGCTGAATGCTGGTGGGGGGACGGTAGGAAGAGACCAGGGCCAGCACAGCAATAATTACACAGCTGTGATAATAGAGCCACGAAATGGTAGGGCCTCAACCAGGACAGAGGTGATGAAGTGGGAGCTGGAATGGATGAGAGCATTTAGGAGGAAGGGGACCTAGGGGGTGCCATGTGACTGAGATTTCCATTCTGAGGGGACAGGCAGGATGACAAGATGGAAAGTGATCCAAAGGAAGGGGCTCTTGCTGGGAAGGATGAGTTTTCTTTTGGCCAAGTTGGGCTGGATGTCACCAGTGGGGACACTGGGGGACACCTAGGAGTCTGAGGCTGGGATTAGAGAAGTCTCAGCTGGGCTGGAGATTTGACAGTCACATAAATAGAGTCAAGAGTAAAAATCAAATAAAATTTAGAATTGTGTGAGTGTTTCTTGCCATTTCCATGAGCAAAAATTCCTGGGGTGTCGAATGTCCGTGCTCAGGAGGCTCTTCTTCGGAGTGAGACGAATCACAGGCCCTTCCCCTGTCCCCGCAGCTATCCTGGGCATGCACACGCTCATGAGCAACCAGCAGTACTACCAGGCCTTGGGCAGCAGCTCCATTGTGAACAAGGAGGGACTCAACAGTGAGTACACGGCCCTGATCCCCAGTGGTGGCCCCCCACCCCTGCCCCCAGCGAGGATGCTTTGGAAGTGAAGGCATCCCTGTGCTTCCCGTGCTGCTTCTACTCACTCATGCTCTCTGGATCATTTAAAAGAAAATTTTTTAAAGATTTTATTTATTTATTCATGAGAGACACAGAGACAGAGGCAGAAACATAGACAGAAGGAGAAGCAGGCTCCCCGCAGGGAGCCCGATGCGGGACTTGCTCCCAGGACCCCAGGATCCCGACCTGAGCCAAAGGCAGATGCTCAGCCGCTGAGCCACCCAGGTGCCCCGCAGAAGTTTTAAATTTTTATGTAGCCAAATCTATCTTTTCCTTTCCCTTTGCCGGGATTTATGTCTTATTTATGCAGGACTTCTCCATCCTAAGGCGATAAAAAATATATCCTCCTGTATTTTCTTCTAAAAATTTAGAGGTTTGCTTCTTGTATGCAACTTCTCCCTCCACCTGGAGCCCGTGTTTGTATGTGCTGTGAGATGAGAGTGAACGGTCATTTTTTCACTGGCTATCCCACTGTGACAATACTGTTCTTTGCAAAGTGCATCTTTTCGCCCGCTGGCTCGGCACTCCATCATGATCAGGAATTTCGACACATCCACACGGGTCTGTCTCCTGGTGCCTCTTTTGTTCCATGAGTCCCCTTGTCCTTTCCCGTGCCAGTGTTGCATTGTTTTAAATTGTTCCACTGCATTATTCCAAGCTGGCAGGTTGGCCTTAGTTCCAGAAGGGTGCCAGAAGAATAATGACCCGACTCTCTCTGGAAAGTTTATAAGTTTCTTTCACGTTCAGGCTTCATTTTATCCTCACACGAGCCCACTGAGGTAGAATGACTGTCCACACTTTACAAATGAGGATACAGAGGTTCAGAAGGTGTAAGTCATTCACCCAGTGCTTGCAGGATGGCAAAGGAAGAGCCCAGGTGGGGTGCAGTCAGCGCTTCTCCTGGGGCACAGCTCCTCCTGGACGCCCCCCTCCCTGGGGAATGCAGCCTCTCTTGTCCCTGAACCCTGCCGCCCCTTCCTTCTAGAGCATTCTTGTGTGGAGGGAAAGGTCCCCATGTTTCTGTGAGCCATCTCTCTTTTGCACATCACTGTAGGTGTGATCAAACCTACACAATACAAGCCTGTGCCCGATGAAGAGCCTAACTCCACAGACGTAGAGGAAACCCTGGAGCGGATAAAGAACAATGACCCAAAACTTGAGGAGGTTAACCTCAACAATATCCGGGTAAAGTCCTTTTTATTTCACTTCACGTGGGGTGGGTGGAGGAGCCATGTCTGTGTCACCCGGATGCCTGGCGCCCAGGCTTGGCCGTATGGCGAGAACAGGGTCCTATTTGGGTTCTGGGTGCTTCTGGGTCAGGAAAGGAGCAAAACCTCCAAAAGGCCTGGGCAGTGTAAACAAACACATCCTATAGCCTTGGTTTCTTTTGGAGGAATGACATCAAGCCCAGGTGTTCACCATGGGCCAGCACAGCTTCAATTCTGGAAACCTGCCTTGTTATTTAAAACACTGTGAGCTTCTCTGAGCTAGAATCATAAGTCAGACACACCTGACTGCAGGGGATCTCAAGGCTGGAAAAAGCCTGTGCCCAGCAGGCATGTGGGGTAACCCAGCCCTGGGAGGGCCCTACCCCTTGAACCATCAGTGCTCTATCATACCTATAGTCAGACTCATTCTGCAGCCCTGGCAGGGAGCTGTGACCCATATGTGTCGGATGTGTCCTGTGTGACCACCAAGGGCAGGGGAGGGTCAGATGAACAAGCAGTCCTACCCTGGACAGGCTGCAGGAGGAATTCAGAAGCAGGACCAGCTGCCTGCCCACCTGCTCAGCTCAGAGGCCAGCAGGATTAGTTCTGGGAGGGTGCGGGGTAAGACAAGAAGGGGGCCCCCCACTCCCCAGCTCCTCTTTCCTTTCTTCTCCACTTTCTTTTAAGTGGCTGCCAGCCCCATGGCACAATCTGATTGGAAACCCGCGCCTGCAGTGTTCTCCTCCACCTGGCCTCCCCAGGCTCTGCTCCCACAGGGAGCTAACATGATGCTCTGAAATGAGAGATCCGTGAAAACACAGCCAGGTTTTCTCTCGGGTGCCTCCATTGTCTGCCGTGTGCCCAGTGGGAGGCCCTGGCACAGTTCAGAACTGTGCACCCTGGCAGTGAACACTGGCTCGGAGCGGTCCAGGGCCGTGGAACCTGGCCGTGGCTGTGCGCCTTCACTGTGGGGCCACAGGCTCGTCCCTCTCCAGGCCTCTGCACATAAGAAAGTTGGACTAGTTCACTGGTTTTCACCTGGGAAGGTTAAGAAATCTATGCCAACACCCTCTCCCCTGAGATTCTGATTTCATTGGTCTGGTTCAGACCCACGCCTCAGCATTTGATAAAAGTTCCCTGGGAGTCTCTGATGTGCAGCACATCTGAGCCCCGCTGGGACAGATGTCTCCCAGAGATCATCCCGTGCAGTGCCCAGGCCCCCACCTTGGTTTTCCAGAAACAGGCCCAGAGAGAGGCAGAGACTTCCCTCAGAGTCACAGAGTGAGTCAGAAACGTTGTCCAGGCAGAGGCTGAGACCCTGCCCACTCCCACACCCCAGTCATGAGCTCTTGGCACAACATTCCTCTGCATCCTCTGCCTTGATTTTTCTTTTTCTGGTCTCTACCTGCACAGATAGTTGTGGGTCCTACCTGAAATTTTCAGGGAGGATTGTCTCAATCTGTTTACCAGAAAGTTCTCTCCAGGTATCAACCATATAGGGCAAAGCCAGGACGCTTTGCCCATTCAGCTATTTGGTCAGAGACCTGCTAGGAACTAGGCCGCATGTGTGAGAGTATTATTGCCCCATCTGTCTGCCCAGCCTGACCCTGGTCGGGGCTGCTTGTCACCGCCTGTCTTTCTCTCTGCAGAACATCCCCATACCCACTCTCAAGGCATATGCAGAAGCCCTGAAAGAGAACTCATATGTGAAGAAGTTCAGCATTGTGGGAACACGGAGCAATGATCCTGTGGCGTATGTATGTACCTTTCAGTTCTGCCGCATTGAGAGTGGGGGGCATAGAAACAGAAGGATTGGGCAGCCCTGATGGCCCAGCGGTTTGGCGCCGCCTTCAGCCCGGGGTATGATCCTGGAGACCTGGGATCGAGTCCCACGTCGGGCTCCCTGCATAGAGCCTGCTTCTCCCTCTGCCTGTGTCTCTGCCCCCCCCCCAGCTCTCTCTCTCTCTCGGTGTCTGTCATGAATAAATAAATAAAATCTTAAAAAAAAAAAACAGGATTGATGCTGTGGCCTCAGGACTGGCCGATCCCCACTGAGGAAGAGCCCTGTGTGATGTGAAAAGCAGTGGGCCAGGAGCCAGAAGAGGATGTGAACACAATGGCCATTATCCAGGCAGCATCTGTACATTAGCCTAGTCGATATCCACAATCAGCCCTGATCTCAGAGGTGCAGGTCTCCCCACTTCGCAGATGCAGGGAGTTCAGACGCTTTGCTTTATCCAAAGTTGCACAGCAAGTGAGAGATGGAGCTAAGATTTTTTAAAGATTTATTTATTCATGAGAGACACACAGAGAGAGGCAGAGACATAGGCAGAGGGAGAAGTGGGCTCCCTGCGGGGAATCCGATGCGGGACTCGATCCCAGGACCCCAGGATCACAGCCTGAGCTAAAGGCAGATGCTCAGCCACTGAGCCACCCAGGTGCCCTTGGAGCTAAGATTTAACTGCAAGTCCTGTTGACTTTAAGCAGATCTGTCTCCACTTGACATATCACATTTGGACAAGACCTGCCCCTCCTTGGGCTTCAGTTTCTCTGTATCTAAAATCATCATCTTAATCAGCGGGTCCTGATGATCAATTTTACTTATTTTTCACCCAAGTCTTAAAGATATAGCTGATCAAATTGTACTTCTTATAAAGTAGCTACCCATTCTTTTTTCTAAATATTCAAACATATTTATTGAGAGTCTGTGTCCAACACTGAATTAGGCTCTGAGAATACAGCAGTGACTGACCATCATAGCTCCCACTTTCATGATCATAATGGTCTACCTGGCCATGCAGACGTCTAAAGGCTGACAGTATAGTGTGATTATTACAACACTAATAGTGGGTTAAAAGTGTGAGAATTAGCTTACCAAAGATGGTAATTCATCATTTAGTAGCAATCATTTTTTTAAGATATACAAAATAACTTGCAGAAATTTTGACTGGGGTTGCATTAAACTTGTAGATGAAGTGGGAAAGAACTGGTATCTTGACATATTGAGTCTTCTTGTCCATGACTATGGAATATCAATTTATTTAGTTCTTTGATTTTTATACACGAGAGTTTTGTAGTTCTCCTCATATAACTTCTAACGTGTCTTGTTAGCTTTATACCTGAGTATTTCACTTTTGAAGGTACTAATATAAATGGTATTATGTTTTTAATTTACTATTCTTCTTGTTCTTTGCTGGAATATAGGAAAGTGATTAATTTTTGCATATCAACCTTGTATCCTGCAACCTTGCTATAATCATTTGTTGGTTTCAAGAGGGTTTTTTTTTTTTTTGTCAATTCTTTCAGATTTTCTACAGAGACAATAATATCAGCTGCAAACAAAGAGAGTTTTATTTCTTCCTTCCCAATAGATATACATTTTATTTTCTTTTCCTGCCTTATTGCATTAGCTAGAACTTCTATTCTGGTGTTGAAAAGGAGTGGTGAGTGGGTTCATCTTTGCCTTGTACCTAATCTTAGTAATAACATTTCAAGCTTCTTACCATTAAGCATGATGTTAACTGTAGGTTTTTTGAAGATATTCTTTACCGAGTTGAAGAAGTTCCATTTATTTCTAATTTACTGTGAGTTTTTATTATGAACGGGTGTTGGATTTTGTCAAATGCTTTTTCTATATCTATTGATATGACCATGTGACTTTTCTTTTTTAGCCTGTTGACATGATGGGTTCCTTAATTGATTTTCAAATGTTGAACCAGCTTTACATACCTGGGATAAATCCTACTTTTCATGATATATAACCTTTTTATACATTGTTGGATTCAATTTTCTATGTTTTTGAGAATTTTTGCATCCATGTTCATGAGAGATAGTGGTCTGTAGTTTTCCTGTAATGTCTTTGTTTGGTTTTGTTATTAGGATAATGCTGACCCCATAGAATGAGTTAGGAAGTAGTCTCTCTGCTTCCATTCTCTGAAAGAGATTGTGGAGAATTGGTATCATTTCTTCTTTTATATTTGGTACAATTCACCATGTGGGCCTGGTGCTTTCTATTTTGGAAGGTTATTAATTATTGATTCTATTTCTTTAATAAATAAAGGTCTATTCAAATTGTTTATTTCTTCTTATGTGAGCTTTGGCAAATGATGTCTTTCAAAGAATTGACCCATTTCATTCAGGTTATCATATTTTGTGGGCATTAAGAGTTTTTCATAGGACCCCTTTATTATCCTTTCAATTTCCATGGGATCTGTAGTAATGGGCCTCTTTCATTTCTGATATTAGTAATTTATGTTCTCTCTCTCTCTCTTCTTAGACTGGCTTGAGGCTTATCAATCTTATTGATCTTTTCAAAGAATCAGCTTTTCACTTCATTGATTCTCTCTATTGATTTTCCGTTTTCAGCCTCATTGATTTCTGTTCTAATTCTTATTTATGTTCTTCTGCTTACTTTGGATTTAATTTGCTCTTCTTTTTCTAGTTTTCTAAAATGGAAACTTAGATTATTGAATTTAGATTTTTCTTCTTTTTTGATATATGCATTAAATATGAGGTATTTCCCTCTAAGCACTACTTTTACTACATCCAACAAATCTAAAGAAGTTTTCATTTTTATTTAGTTCAAAAACTTTATCTTAAAGTTTCTTTTTTGTCCTATGTGTTACTTCGAAATATATTGTTTATTCACCACATATTTGGGGATTTTCAAAGTTATCTTTCTGTTACCGATTTCTAGTTCAATTCCACTCAGTTCTGAGAGCAGATGTATGATTTCTGTTCTTTTAAATGTTAAAATGTGTATCATGGCCCAGAATGTGATATATCTGGTGAATGTTACATGTGAACATAAAAAGAATGTGTATTCTGCTGCTGTAGGATAAAGTAGCCTATAAATGTCACTTCTATCCAGTTGATTGATGGTGTTGTTGAGTTCAATTATGTCCTTACTGATTTTCAGCCTTCTGGATCTTTCCATTTCTGATAGAGGACTATTGAAACCTCCAACTCTAGCAGCGATTCATCTTTCTCCTTGCAGTTCTATCAGCTTTTGCCTCTTATAGCTTGACACTCTGGTGTTAGGCACATATACATTAAGAATTGTTACGTCTTTTTGGAGAATTGACCCCTTTATCATTCTGTAATGCCCTTCTTTATCCCTGAAAACTCTCTTGACTTTGAAGTCTATTTAGTCACAATCAATTCTTTTTAAAAGCAAATTAATTTTTAGTTGAAGTATAATTAATGTTATAATAGTTTCAGGTGTTCAGTATGATGATTCAATATTTCTATACTTTTCTCAGTGCTCATCAAGATAAGTGTGCTCTTAATCCTCCTTATCCACTTCATCCATCGCACCCACCTGCCTCCCCTCTGGCAACCACCTGTTTGTTCTCTGTAGTAGGAGTCTTTTTTTTTTTTTTTTTGGTCTCTTTCTTTGATTGTTCATTTATTTCTTCAATTCCACATATGAATGAAAAGCTCTGTAAATGCCCCTGCTCCCTACCCCAGCTCTTCTCCCTGCACCCTCATTCCTCTCATAATCCAGAAAAGAGTTGACACCTGGCATGACAGGGCCTCCAGGACCTGCTCAGCCACAGTAGGTCCACTTGCATTGGCCTGGTGCACTTGCCCAGCAGTTATTAAATATTTTTATTATCAGACCCAGACAGGCCTTTTCTGGAGAGCGAGAGAGATGCTGTGGAAAGAACACAGCCTAGGGCCCTTTTCTCAGGAGTGTCCAATCTCCTCAGGGTCACAGAGAAAGCTGACATGCCCTCCTGGGGGCACATGGAAGCAGGAGAAGGAGGAAAGGATGATTTCAACAAGGAAGACTTTCTGGGAGCTGAACTTGTGTAGGGTTTCAGCCAGCAGGGATGATAGGAAGGGTGTTCCTGGCTCAGAGAGTCATTTCAGACAACCAGGGCCCACTGATGGTACATCCTGGTTTATCAGCTGCTGGTGTCCCCTTTCCTCCATGACACATCGTTTCCACCAACTGCTAATTACCTCATTTCCTTCAGAGGCTCTGATTGTCATCTACACCCCCTGGCTGAATTCCTCCAAAACGTGCTGGGGGCCACCTGAGCTCCTCTCCTCCCATTTGCCCTGGTCACTTGCCCAGTGGGGTGGTTTCCCAGGCGTCCTTCTTTGCTCTCTGCTGCTCAGAGGAGAACAATGACTCCATGGAGTTCCAACAGGGAAAGAGAAGCGACAAGTGGAGGGCACATAGGGAGGTAGGGACTCCACTCATCCCTCAGTGAACACTGACTGATGTCCTACTGTGTGCTGAGCATGTGGGCACCGTGGGATGAATAAGGTGCCTTTTTCATCCTACTGAGAGTATATAGTCTGATGGCAGAGACAACACCAGTATGAAAACAACTCTGAACAGAGGAATACAAGTTCCATGAGGGAGGCTATGGATAAATTCTATGAAGCACAAGAGGGCAAGCCATAACTCGCTGGGGCCATCCATATAAAGGCTCCTGGAGAGGAATTGAGAATGGCCTTGAAGGACAGGCAGGGTTTGGACAAGTGAAGTAGAAAGGAAAGGGCACCCCAGGTGGCAGGGACAGGATGAGCAAAGGCAAAGCAGTGGGAGAGCACCAGGCATGCACAGGGAAGCTAAGATCAGCCCCACTGTAAGGGAGCAGTGAGCCTTGAGGCTGAGCAAGGGAGGAGAAGCAGGTAGTAGAGGCTGCTGCAGACTAAGGAGTGTGGAATTCTCAAGTGAGGGGTTCAGGAGCCATGGCGTGTCAAAGGGGAGCAGAGACGTGGGAGTCGTGCTTCGTGAAGGAGGTTGTAGAGATCATCTCGCCTGGTCCCTGGCTTGAGAAGCACGAGTGTGCAAGGGACTCTCACTCCCAGTAAGGCCCTATCAGTATTTTAGGTTCTACTCCAGAGAGACTCCAGCCTTGCTCAGGATGACTCATGGGTACCTTTGCTTTGCTCCTGCGTTTCAAGGCCCTTGCGGAGATGCTCAAGGTAAACAAGGTGTTGAAGACACTGAACGTGGAATCCAACTTCATTTCCGGGGCTGGGATCCTGCGCCTGGTGGAGGCTCTCCCCTACAACACTTCTCTAGTGGAACTGAAAATCGATAACCAGGTAAGATGGACAAAGGTCTCTTTGTGTCCCTCACTACATGATGCTCACGGTGCTGCACTTGCCCTTGTACTGACAGATGGGTAGATGCTGCTGGATGGCGCAGATCCAAAGCCCAGCTTACAGGCACCCCAAAGGTCGCTGGTTCACACCTTCCACCATGCTCATCTTCCTTCTGCACCATGCCCATCAAGTGCCCTGCCAGCTTCTGCTTGCATACTCCTAGTGATGGGAGCTCACTGCTTAGCAAGATCACCCCTACAGTCCTTAGTGAGAACATCCCTCCCACGTCCAGGAGAAATCAGCTTCCTGCAAGCATGTTTATTGGCCTTAATTCTGTTCTCTGCTGCACGTGGGACACATCTGGGGCACAGTTCTTATAAACCACTGGAGTCTTCCCCACCAGGCTGAATATCCCTGTTTTCTTCAAACACCCCCACTCCCACCCTACTCAGTGGGCTTTTGAGTCTCCTTACCATCGAGTTTATTCTCTGGGCCAATACTAGTTTGGCCTTTACGTTTATGGGATTGCAATTTCTCTGTAACTTCCATGGTTCAGTCATTTAGTATCAGGGCAACTCTTTCACTTCTGACTTTCTAAGATGATGCCGGTTACGATGTCTTACATGTTGCATGTGTTAAAGGTCCAATTGTGGGCTGGGCTCGGTGTGATGTATCTTACACACATCATCTCTGACCTTCCCCAAAACCCTGCAGGATGTGGGTCTTATCTGACCCAGTCTACAGAGGAGAAGGAGCCCCGACAGGCTAAGACAAGCAACTTTCCCAGTGTCAACCACTTAGCACTTTGGGAAGCAGGATTCAAATCCAGGTCTCTGTGACTCCAAAACCCACACTTTCCATGACGCCACATTGCTTTTGATGTTAAAATACTTTATTCTTTATGTCCTCTGGATAGGGAACTTTTATTTTCCTACCTGGAAATGTTTGTTGAATGGTCATATAAATAAGTGCATGGGGAAAAAAAGATGAGAAACAAATTTAACGAAATTGTAAATGGCAGTTGTTCTGGAACTAGACTGATCGTAGGCATCTCTCCTCAACTCCACTTCAGTGATGGCACAGTGGTACCTTGAAGTCATTCCTGGTGGGAACATTTACACTATGGAAATTGACAAACACTACAAATTCATTTTTTTTTTTTTCTGAGAGCCTCCATATTGCTACTTTCTTCCAACGACCTACCTTAGGGCCTCTAACCTTCTCCCCAGAGGGAATTAAGTGATCCTCCCCATGTTCTCCTAGCACTTCAGCTTTCCATGAACTTCTCAGATGCTGGTGCTGGTGCTGTATTTGGGCCATCTCTTTATTTCAGTGCCCAGCTCAGAACTTGGCCTCTCAGTGGTGCATGGTAAGCGGGGCTACCCTGGGTGGTTGTGAATGTTGTTCACTGCACAAGGGGCAAGACGGCAAAATCCAACCCACACTCTACTATCCAAGAGATAGTAGACAGCTTGTTTACCCAGAGAAGATACTTTTTTCTAATTCATATAAAGGGGCCCCACAAGTCTGCAGCAGCCTTGTCATGTGAATTTGCTGCACTGGACTCCTGCATCTCTCTCATGCCAGTGGCCTGCTGCTGCATCACCCATCTCCAGCCCCTCCCCACTATCACTCTTTCTGTGGCTGCTGATCCTGCTTTATTGCAGGCAGGAGGGGCAGGTCAGCTGGAAAGAAGGCATGCAGCAGGCTTAGCAGCAGCCCTGGGCCAAGGCCTGGGATTGGCTATTCATGTGACTCCAAGCCTGGCTGGGCAGGGAGTCAGGGTCTACCCAGCGTCAGCTGAAACCTGACTCCTGGGGCAGAATGTTGGCCAAAAGTGACCCAGAGCACCGGCCTCAGGTCATTGTGATGACAGCTGGCAGAGACCGAGCTGCTTACCTTCCCTCTCACTGCTGTCCGAGCTTGCTGCGCCCAGAGACACTGCCAGGTCTGACCGGCACCCTCACTCTCACTGAACACCCTGGCGTGAGAATTCACTTCCCTGAGCCTCAGTTCCCTCACTTTCAAAATGGGGATAGTAAGAACCTCTACTTCTAAGGAGATGAGAGATGTAAACTATGAGGTTGTGAACTTTTATAATTACTCTGAAGGTGACCTAGAGAGTTCACAGTATCCTAAGAGTTAATTTACTGAGGAGGTACCATGTATCCATTATCTCCTTTAATGCTCTCAAAGACTCTTTGTGAGTGGGTATTACAACCCACCTCTGTGTTGCTAATGAGGACACTCAGGCCTGGGCAGGCTCTGTAACCTGCCCATGGTCACACAGTGAGTAAGTGACAGAGGCAAGATTGGAACCCAGGTTGATGTGACTCCACAGTCCATGAACTGTGCCTCTCTGGGCTCTTGACTCCTACTGAAGGTTTGAGTGGGCTTTACTTGGCTTCTTTGCTGGTCCCTTTCACTTGGTGTGAAGCTGGAGCACAAGTCACCTCCCCCCACCATCCTGGGAGCCTCTTTTTTTTTTTGGTTTATCTCATCCTTTGATGAGTGCTGACTGAACCCCAGCACTATGATAGGCTTTGTGAGAAAGAGGCTCTGGCTCTGCCCTCCAGCAGTCCCACGCTAGAAGGGAAGGCAGCCAGGTACAGGAATGATCACTGATCCATCCAGGTGCTTCAGCAAGCCACAGATGGTGGGCCTTTGGGGAAGCAATCTCAGTCAGCAGCAGGCATCATGAAGGGCTTCTTGGAGGTGGTGGAGTTTGAAAACTCCTAGGATGGAGAGTATCTCAGAGAGTGAAGTGGAGGCTGTGGCATCTCAAGTGCAATGAACCATATGAACAAGAAAGAAGGAGAGGGGAAAGCTATGAAGCCCATCCCCTGGAAGAAGCGAGAAAGGGAACTGGGAATCTGAAGGCTCTGAATGGGTAGGTGGAGTGAAAGTGGGCTGTGGGCTGTTCTGGGAAGATGATTCCCAGCTGGATAGGAGAGGATTGAAGGCAGGGTCCAGGGCCTAGGAGACCAGCAGGGGACTGTGACCACCCAGATGGGGGGGACCCATGGGGCAGCGCTCCCACAGGCCTAGAGTCTAGGGAAAGCTACCAGGGCCTCTCACAGTGCATCTCTCCTCTGGTGCCCCAGCTCTGGACTCAGGGGTGGGCCAAAGAGGAGGTGATGAGTGGCATTTGATTTATTCCTCATTCCTGGTTAGTCACCAAGGTCCTCAGAGGCTGCTGCTTTCCCCTCAGCCCTTGGGACTGTAACCTGCATTAGGGAGCCTCTGTCCTCCTTCTTCCTTATACGGCCAACAAAGGAGAAAGGGACTTGAGGAGTTCTACGGGGTGACAGGAGCCTGGCTGGCCAGCTGAAGACCCAAGTCCGAGAACCAGGATCCTGGGGCTGTTTGTTTACCCAGTCATCTCTCTTTATCTCCAGGCCATGGCCTGCTCTGCCTCAAGTGGCCCTGAGCCAGCAGGGAGGTGGGGGGGGGAGGGGGGAAAGAGGCCAGGACCCAGAGCCGAGGGCTTCAAGAAAATGTCTAGTCCTGCCCTCCTTTTGCAGGTGGGAAAACTGAGGATCAAAGAAGGGATGGGACCTGCTGAGGTCACGGATCAAGTTAGGGCCAGCGCTGGGCCAGAACTGAGGTGTCCCGCCTTCCAGACAGGCTGCATTTGTGGGTGGACAGGAGAGGCCCTCAGCCTCCAGGGGCGGGCACTGCATTCGCAGAGCCTGCCAGCCCTCTCCATCCCCAATTGGCCAAATCCAAGTGGTGATCTCTGGCCCTCTGGATTGGCCCTCCTCACTCCCACCAAAGCCACCCCCAGCAGGGCCCCTTCCAGAACCTCAGAGCACAGGGTACCCCCTGCCCTTCAGTGCAGACAGGCCTGAAAACAGGACCCCCACCCAGATGAAGTCACATGCCGTGTCTAGGGCATATCAGCCGGATTTCTCACATTTCACTCCAATATTTGACAGTGAGGATATGCTTTGTATTTTGAAAAGAAGCTAAAGGAAGCGGATTGCATTTCCTTGTTTACCCAGATTGGATTATTTTTCTAGTGCAAGTAAGTTTAGAGAGAAAACAAAAGCCACGCTGGAATAGGATCCTGAAGGTTTTCACACAGGATGACCCCCTTAATTTTAGATTCATGGCAGCTGGTTAAAATTTTTTTTAAATGAGGCTGAGTATAGCTTTTGGTTTTGCAAAAAAAAAAAAGGGAAACCAAAACAAGCAAAACTTCACCACCAAACATGTTCCCTGCTTTTTGTTCCTTATATATTCAATAGCTTCTAAGCAGCGGTTCTTGGCTTGTGCATAATTTTTGTGTCTGTCTCTGTCTGCATTGAAGTAATTCTGCCCAGAAACATCCAGGATCCAAGAGAGGACAGGCCTGCCTCACTGTCCGTTCCTTGAAATGCCAAGTACAGTCTTTCAGTGACCTCACTTCTCAGGGAAAAATGAGATAGAGTCCGTGGAAATTAGAGAACAACAATATGATGTCAAGAAAATCCTTTTCTTACTCAGCATGAATCAGAATAAAGATTGGTGGGGTGCCTGGGTGGCTCAGTGGTTGAATGTTGCCTTCACTCCGGTTGTGTTCTCAGGGTCCTGGGATCGAGTCCCGCATTGGGCTCCCCACAGGGAGCCTGCTTCTCTTTCTGCCTATGTCTCTGCTTCTCTCTGTGTCTCTCATGAATAAATAAACAAAACCTTAAAAAAAAAAAAAAAAGACTAAAGATTGGTAACAACAACCATCTTGGATCCATGTCCAATCCCCAGTGAAAGCCGCACTCTGTTCTGAAAAGCCAAAAGCTTTCCAGACAGGAGACAGGCTGACCCAGGGATAACCTGTCTCCAAATCTCTGACACTTGAAGTCATACGAGGATTGAGTCCAAGCTAAGCCTCCGCTCTGTTGTAATCTTGCTGTGTAATGGTGGGGAGGGGCCACTTAATGTACCCATGCCTCAGTCTCCTCACCTCTAAAATGGGAAGGATTCACATACTGGTGCAACGGGGTTGTTAGAGGCTTTAATATGTTGATCCTTAAGGAGTACCTGGCATGTGTCTTCTCTCAATAAGGGGGAGGCGATATTGCTGTTGGTTTATTGTTGTTGTTGTTGCTTGAGGTTTTTTTTTTTTTTTTTTTTTTTTAGAGAGGGGGTGGAGAGGGGTAGAGGGAGATGCGGGGAGAGAATCCTAAGCAGGTTGCACACCCGGTGCAGAGCCTGACGTAGGGCTCAATCTCACAACCCTGAGATCATGACCTGAGCCAAAATCAAGAGTCAGATGCTTAATCAACTGAGCCACCCAGATGCCCTGATATTCCTACTGTTAATTAGGCCAGTCGGTGGGGGGGGAGGGGGGCACTGACCTCTGTGAGATTCTAGCTGGTGCAGGAAACAATTTTTATCTCCTTCCTCTCATCCCTGTTCCCTTTCCTACTTATGTTTATTTCTTATTAAAGTGTAACTTCCATAGAGTAACAAACACATCGTAAGTGGACAGATTAATGGATTTATATTATATATTTATATATGGACTTATGTGGTATATTATTATATAATAATGTAGTATATTACATATATATGCACACGTACACACCTGGGTAAACACCAAGATTAAGATATAGGACATTTCCAGTGTCCCATATCCCTCCTCCCAATTAATACCTTCCAAAAGCAATCATGTCTTGATTTCTATCACCATAGATGAGTTTTGTCTGCTCTTACGTATGTGCTGTTTTGTGTCTGGCTTTTTTTGTTCAGCATCGTCTGTTAGTATATCAGTTATCTATAGCTGTGTAACAAATTACCTCCCATAACTTAGCAGCTTAAAATAACAACAAACATGAATAAGCTCACAGTTTCTGAGAGTCAGGAATCCAGGAGCAGTTTGGCCACATGGTTCCAGCCCAAGATTTCTGACAAGACTGCAGTCAAGTACAGCCTGAAGGCCTGACCAGGGCTGGAGAAATCACTTCCAAGGTGGCTTCCTCCATGGCGGCTGGCAGGAAGCCTCAGCTCCTTGCTGTGTAGACCTCTTCAGCAGGCTGCTTGAGTGTCCTCACTATATGGCAGCGAACTTCTCCCAGAGTGAGCAGTCCAGGGCAGAGAAAGAAACAAGCCACAAATGCCTTTTATTAGCCAACCCTGGAAGTTACACAGTCACAGTCTGTTAGAAGTGAGTCAGTAAGCACAACCACCTTCGGAAGGGAGGAGTATCAAAGAATTGGGAGACATACTGTGTAAATAACCAAAATGAGAATCAGCTGTCTTATTTTCCTTTGCTGTATTTTGGCCAGAAAGACCTTTCTAACCAGCAGAGGTACACAAGGATAGAGCGGGTGCCTCAAAGGTGACGTGCTCCCATCCTCAGGGGTGTGGAAGCAGAACAGAACTTAGCAGCTGTGATATGAAGGGAATTTCAAGATCAGCCAGGGTTTGCAACTCTGAACTTGGACTAGATCATTCCCATGGCTCCTATTGTTGTTTTTGTTTTTGTTTTTAAGTGTTCCCAGTTGCCCAACATCTTCTGGACCACAAAGAAAAGGCCATGATTGGCCCCATCAGATGCACAAAGTGAGCTTTCTCATGACCATGGTGCCTCTGGCTGGAATGGGGATCTCAGAGCCACCCACTCAATTCCACCTTGGGCATTGGCTGGTTGTTCATAAGCCAGTGAATCTGGTCGTCTTCTCATCAGGTTGATGATACTTGGCCACAGGAAAGGTGTGAGGAGACAAGAGCCATCATCACTGTTGAGGGGCTTATTAGCATTTGTACCCTCTTGGCGATTTTAACTTAAAATACGCTTGTCTTTCAACCCAGCCATTCCACAGCCCCATGTCCAGCCTTAAGGGTCCCAGCTCCCTCCCCTGCAAAGCCACTGCCAC